>NW_025963779.1:21973473-23279228 GCF_023055435.1 Haliotis rufescens
ACTGGAATACTGTTCAAAGCGGCGTTAAACCCAACTCATTCACTCACTAACTAAACAGTCGGAATACACTCTCAAGCTGAAACATAGGTATGGTTTCATTCACGTTTACCTGGAAGTGCAGATATAGATGAGTGGTGTATTTACTTTTTCGTGTTCATGGTAACATTTGTCTTCAAAAGCGATCTCAAAATCCCTGCCGAAGATTACGTTACACAGTAATATTAATAAAACCCGTTTTCCCGTTGAATTGTTTTTTACAAAATTGCTTTTTATTTTTCCATTTATGCTCTTAATTCTAGTATGTCACATTGATTGTTTATCACCAGGGCTAAATTGCCGACTACCTCCCTTGGATTGGCCGGTGAATGGGAAGGTGGATACAACCGAGCCCGTCCCCTTCAATACAACTAGAATAATATTCAGTGAAGCAAACCCGCGATATGCTTGGAGCTGTACGTGTAAGGTATGTTTTGTGATACCATAAAAAACAATTCTTGTTGAAATATGTGGGGATGAGCATTGGAAACACTTATATCATAAACATCTATATCTGTTGGAAATTATTGTACAAATACAAATACGTTCACTTGTTATCCTCATCTGTATCGACTGCAGACATGTAGCCTAATAAGGTGATATAAACTGTGTCAATTATGTAAAGGGACAAGTGAGTGAATGCTGCTGTAAGCTGTATTCCGGCGGTCTGTACATCGTCGTGTGGGGAGCAGGCAGTATAGTTAATAGAAACATGAACATCGGGCACGATGACACGTAATCAATCACCGAATCTTACCAGCCAATCCTCGTTTGTCTGTTAGGGCGACAGTCAAGTGATATCTGGACCTGTTCTTCCCTGGAATCCCAACAGTATACTCCCCTTACAATCATGGGGTACTGGGGACCTGCTCTTTCTTGGAATCCCATTAGTATACTGCCCTTACAATCGTAGGGTACTGGGGACCTATTCTTCCCTGGAATCCCAACAGTATACTCCCCTTACAATCATGGGGTACTAGGGACCAATTCTTCCCTGGAATCCCAACAGTATACTCTCCTTACAATCATGGGGTACTGGGGACCTATTCTTCATATGTCCGGATTAACAAATATTTATTTGGGATAAATGTTCTTTGTATGTAAATGTGAGCGGCAAAATCTGCTAAAAGCAGAGTCCGTTGTGCGATCTCCGTTCCGAGTAATCAGTATGAACTTTCACTGTATACTAGTATTAGACTAAATGTATTGTTGCTAAACGTGAATCGTTGAACAAAGAGTTAAAATATCCCACCCACCGCCGCTCACCCAATCTGTTTTCAATATGAATTAAAACAGCCTCCCATGATTGTCTATAAATGGTGACCGCGTGGTCACGCTTGCTGTTTGTGTGTCGTCGTACCCTGATGCCCGCGCTTTCAGTTGCCGATCAACTGGTTCCGCCTTGATGCCTGCTACTCATGACTGACTGCGGAGTAAAAAATATTCACTTACTTCTGTTCGCTTGCACTCAACAAGTCAAACGGCCTCTGGTATATTGGCCAAGCCATGCGGGCGGATGTCCTAGTGTTAAATCGTCCAACCTCTAAGCAAGCACAGTGTTATGTACTCAGAATTCTGGCGAATAATAGAGACCACAAATATTTAAGATATACTATTTTAGTATATTACGCCAAACGCATGATAATTAGGTGCGGTAGGGTAGCCTTGTGGTTAAAGCGTTCGCTCGTCACGCCTAAGACCCTGGTTCAATTCCCAACATGGGTACAATATGTGAAGCCCATTTCTAGTGTCCCCCGCCGTGATATTGCTGGAATATTGCTAAAAGCGGCGTTAAGCCATACTCACTCACTCACTCATGAAAATTATAGATTGTTGCATACGTAATTAGCATCTAATAATCTTTCATGTTTTCCAGACGCCTGGTTCCGATGCGGAATGTTCCCGTCAAGCTAGATTGTCTCATATGAGGTTCTGGCACTACGGACACCCGTGAACTACTGCTGCAAAACTGAATTTAGTATTCCACATATTGTTGAGTACATACGACGACCTATCGTAAGAGGCGACTAACGGGATCAACAAACAAACAAACAGACAAACAAAGAAACATACGACGAATGGACGACAGTCCTGTGTACTGTGAACTGGTACCGTATTTGTTGGAGAAACATACTGAAGGCTAAAGATGACATTTACCGTTTAATCTCCTAAGTATCAGTTTGACTGGATTAAGCAGTGAACATGAAAATAAAACTCGTCTTCTATGTGTTTGACTGTACACTCTAGCGTCTAAGTCAACTATGCACGATTGACCGTGTATATATTTCCGGTATTTATGCTATTGATGTAATACTGACAGCCATCGTGTATCCTCTAAAACTGCCTTCCACAGGAGATATCACTTGGATGACCACTCATGACAACGTATACATATAGCAGAACAATGGATTGACAATTATTTCAGCATCACACTATACCCCAGCAGGTATAGCATAACACTGTTTAGGTATATCGTAACATTGTTAAGCAGCAGGTATAGTATAACACTGTTCAGGTATATCGTTACCTTGTTATCAGCAGGTATAGCATAACACTGTTCAGGTATATTATTATCTTGCTATCCAGCAGGTATATCACAACACTGTTCGGGTATATTGTTACCTTGTTACCCAGTAGGTATCACAACACTATTCGGGTATAGTGTTACCTTGTTACCCAGCAGGTTTATCATAACGCTGTTCCGGTATATCGTTACCTTTTTACCCTGCAGATAAGCATAACAGTGTTCAGGTATATCGTTACCTTGTCACCATGGAGGTATAGCATAACGCTGTTCAGGTAAATCGTTACCTTGTTACCCAGCAGGTATATCACAACACTGTTCAGGTATATCATTATCTTGTTACGCAGCAGGTATAGCATAACACTGTTCGGGTATATCGTTACCTTGTTACGCAGCAGGTATAGCATAACACTGTTCTGGTATACGGTTATCTTGTTACCAAGCAGGAATCACAACACTATTCGGATATAGTGTTACCTTGTTACCCAGCAGGTATAGCATAACACTGTCAAGTATATCGTTACCTTGATACCAAGCAGGTATATCACAACACTGTTCAGGTATATCGTGACCTTGTTACCCAGCAGGTATAGCATAACACTGTCCAGGTATATCGTTACCTTGTTACCCAGCAGGTACAGCATAACGCTACTCAGGTATATCGTTACCTTGTTTTACAGCAGGTATCTCACAACACTGTTCAGGTAAAGTGTTACCTTGTTACCAAGCAGGTTTATCATAACACTGTTCCGGTATATTTTTATCTTGTTACCCAGCAGGTATAGCATAACGCTGCTCGGGTATATCGTATCCTTGTTATCCAGCAGGTATATCACAACACTGTTCGGGTATAGTGTTACCTTGTTACCCAGCAGGTATAGCATAACACTGTCAGGTATATCGTCACCTTGTTACCAAGCAGGTATATCACAACACTGTTCAGGTATATCGTTACCTTGTTACCCAGCAGGTATAGCATAACACTGTTCAGGTATATCGTTACCTTGTTACCGCGCAGGTATATCACAACACCGTTCAGGTATATCGTTACCTTGTTACCAAGCAGGTATATCACAACGGTGTTCAGGTATATCGTTACCTTGTTACCATGGAGGTATAGCATAAAGCTGTTCAGGTATATCGTTACCTTGTTACCCAGCAGGTACAGCATAACGCTGCTCAGGTATATCGTTACCTTATTATCCAGCAGGTATCTTCCAACATTGTTCAGGTTACGTTACCTTGTTACCAAGCAGGTATCTCACAACAGTATTCGGGTATATCGTTACCTTGTTACCCTGTAGGTATATCACAACAGTATTCGGGTATATCGTTACCTTGTTACCCAGCAGGTACAGCATAACACTGTTCAGGTATATCGTTACCTTGTTACTCAGCAGGTATATCACAACACTGTTCAGGTATATCGTTACCTTGTTACCCAGCAGGTACAGCATAATACTGTTCAGGTATATCGTTACCTTGTTACCCAGCAGGTATATCACAACAGTGTTCAGGTATATCGTTACCTTATTACTAAGCAGGTATATCATAACACTGTTCAGGTATATCGTTACCTTGTTACCATGAAGGTATAGCTTAACTCTGTCCTGGAATATCGTTACTTTCTTACCCAGCAGGTATATCACAACACTGTTCAGGTATTAGTTACATGGAGGTATAGCATAAAGCTGTTCAGGTATATCGTTACATTGTTACCCAGCAGGTACACCATAACGCTGCTCAGATATATCGTTACCTTGTTACCCAGCAGGTTTATCATAACACTGATCAGGTATATTATTATCTTGTTACCCAACAGGTATAGCATAACGCTTCTTCGGGATATCGTAACCTTGTTATCCAGCAGGTATATCACTACACTGTTCGGGTATAGTGTAACCTTGTTACCCAGAAGGTATATCACAACACTGTTCAGGTATATCGTTACCTTGTTACCCAGCAGGTATATCACAACACTGTTCAGGTATATCGTTACCTTGTTACCCAGCAGGTATATCACAACACTGTTCAGGTATATCGTTACCTTGTACCCCGGCAGTTGAAGCATTACAATGGTCGCTAACAGTTGCATTATGACCTTGTTTACCAGCAAGTGTGGTATTTTATTACCTACGGGGAGAAGAACAGATGGTGAGATACTTAATTAAGCCGTAGGTCACAGATGCACGCGTGGTACATGGTTGACTTCGTCATTCGTTTCGATTGGACAACCGTGACCTCGTAAAGGTCATACTTAAGAGGTCAAGCAGGAGCTTTTCACACTTCTTCAACATTACGACCTCATTGAACCAAACAAGCACAGCACACGCTTCAAAATCGCATGGCATTATACACCAGTTATACATTGATCTGATATAGACATATTAACACCAGATTTGTCGGGATTTCTTGGTCATTGCGTGTGAGCGTGGTGCACCTGGCCGCTTCTGATTTCATGCAAAAACAGTTGATCGCGGCGAAATTAAGCCAGTATAAAATATTTGAAATTATATTGAATTAATTCAGTTTTTTATCTTATTTGTTCCGAAATCTCGTGACCTTTTGAATAACACTGTTCTCTAGCATGTATATTAATACACTGAGCTCAACCAGTTGTGTTCTCCCACTGGCCCCACGGCAAGTGATTTATCACAATTTCCCCCAAAATATGTTTTGTTACACTGTTCCCTGGAATATGTAAACTGTGTCCCAGCAGGCTGATTGACTGTCACACGAGTTTGCTCGCGTCTCCTTCGTATAGATGGTGTGCAAATATTAGCATTGGTGGATTCAAGTAGACTTTAACTGACATTTTGGTAAATAAATGCTGTGATTAAATGATTCAGATGGGTTTGTTTGTTGATCATATCAGTCGTGGTTTGTGTCTGCTATATATTTGAAGCTTACATGTTATTATAATTATAATAACATCTGTGCTTCGAATATTCGTATTCCATTAAATACGAAGGTGATTTGCATGTGCAACTCAGCAACACTTTTTGAGTATAATAGAATACCCGTGATGTGACAGATGCTACCGGTCATTGTAACTTCCCTTACCATATTATAATATTTAATAATTAGTTTACACTGCAATAAAAGGATCCCCAATGGCGGACACGGCACATTTCCGTTTGACAGCTTGATGGCAGTTGCTGACTGAAACATGCCATGTGAACGTCTAAAATCTCAATCATCAATTTGTTTGCACCTAGTAAAGTTTCAGCAGTGTGTGTGATTTCAGCTGATTGTACGGTAGCTGGCACAATGACAGTGCTAGAAGGTTTTATCACAATGGTAAACGTCTAAGATCGTCCCTGCCACACGAAGCTGAAACGCCGAAATATCTCATTGAAGTGTTCAAATCGGCGTTAAATCCAACTCACCCACTTGCCTAATACATTTAGTTTGAAATTGTATTTATAAACTTAAAAGGTGTTTGCGCCAAGTACATGTCTAATTGTGTCTTTGGGTATCGGCAGATAAGGATATGCAAGATACAAAATTAAAACCATCCCATTCAAATAAAGTGAGTGAATATGGTTTTACGCCGCATTTAGCAATATTCCAGCTATGTGACAGCGGGGAACACTAGGAATGGACTACACACATTGACGCCATGTAGGGAATCACAACCGGGCCTTTGAGGAGCAAACGCTTTAATCACTGGGCTACCCCACTGTCCGCAGTCAAATGAAAGAGTATAGACAGATGTGTGAGCCAAGGCCGTCAGGGATGTAGTTCACATTACCAGAGTATTGACAGTCAGATATGTCAAATAACAAGAATATCGACTCTTACAGATGAGTTAGCATGTATCTCTTCAAATAACAAGGGTATCACCACAGATAGATGTGTAAGTTAAAGTCCATATTACCAGCTCATAGCTAAAGACAATGGGTAATTAGAAAGCGCTCAAGTACGCAGAGTATCGACACAGACAGACGTATATGTTCCAGATGGAGTTCAAATAACTTGAATGTAGGCACACACATATATGCAACCTTTTAAATGTATAAGTTACAACTGAGATGAACACAATGTCAAGACATACACAGATGTGCCAGTTGCAGCAGAGATCAACACAATGCATGTCAAGAGAATACACAGATGTGCCAGTTACAGCAGAGATCAACACAATGTCAAGACATACACAGATGTGTTAGTTACAGCAGATATTTACACAGTGTCAAGACATAGACAAATGTGCCAGTTACAGCAGAGATCAACACAGTGTCAAGACATACACAGATGTGCCCGTTCAGGCAGAGATCAACACAATGTCAAGATAATACACAGATGTGCCAGTTGCAGCAGAGATCAACACAATGCATGTCAAGAGAATACACAGATGTGCCAGTTACAGCAGAGATCAACACAATGTCAAGACATACACAGATGTGTTAGTTACAGCAGATATTTACACAGTGTCAAGACATAGACAGATGTGTTAGTTACAGCAGAGATCAACACAATGTCAAGACATACACAGATGTGCCAGTTACAGCAGAGATCAACACAGTGTCAAGACATACACAGATGTACCAGTTACAGCAGAGATCAACACAATGTCAAGACATAGACAATTGTGCCAGTTACAGCAGAGATCAACACAATGTCAAGACATACACAGATGTGCCAGTTACAGCAGAGATCAACACAGTGTCAAGACATACACAGATGTGCCAGTTGCAGCAGAGATCAACACAATGTCAAGACATACACAGATGTGTTAGTTACAGCAGAGATCAACACAATGTCAAGACATACACAAATGTGCCAGTTACAGCAGAGATCAATACAATGTCAAGATAATACACAGATGTGCCAGTTACAGCAGAGATCAACACAATGTCAAGACATACACAGATGTGCCAGTTACAGCAGAGATCAACACAGTGTCAAGACATACACAGATGTGCCAGTTACAGCAGAGATCAACACAATGTCAAGATAATACACAGATGTGCCAGTTGCAGCAGAGATCAACACAATGCATGTCAAGAGATTACACAGATGTGCCAGTTACAGCAGAGATCAACACAATGTCAAGACATACACAGATGTGTTAGTTACAGCAGATATTTACACAGTGTCAAGACATAGACAAATGTGCCAGTTACAGCAGAGATCAACACAATGTCAAGACATACACAGATGTGTTAGTTACAGCAGATATTTACACAGTGTCAAGACATAGACAGATGTACCAGTTACAGCAGAGATCAACACAATGTCAAGACATACACAGATGTGCCAGTTACAGCAGAGATCAACACAGTGACAAGACATACACAGATGTGCCAGTTACAGCAGAGATCAACACAATGCATGTCAAGAGAATACACAGATGTGCCAGTTGCAGCAGAGATCAACACAATGTCAAGACATACACAGATGTGTTAGTTACAGCAGAGATCAACACAGTGTCAAGACATACACAGATGTACCAGTTACAGCAGAGATCAACACAATGTCAAGACATACACAGATGTGCCAGTTACAGCAGAGATCAACACAGTGTCAAGACATACACAGATGTACCAGTTACAGCAGAGATCAACACAATGTCAAGACATAGACAATTGTGCCAGTTACAGCAGATATTAACCCAGTGTCAAGACATACACAGATGTGCCAGTTACAGCAGAGATCAACACAGTGTCAAGACATACACAGATGTGCCAGTTACAGCAGAGATCAACACAGTGTCAAGACATACACAGATGTGCCAGTTACAGCAGAGATCAACACAGTGTCAAGACATAGACAATTGTGCCAGTTACAGCAGAGATCAACACAATGTCAAGACATACACAGATGTGTTAGTTACAGCAGATATTTACACAGTGTCAAGACATAGACAAATGTGCCAGTTACAGCAGAGATCAACACAATGTCAAGACATACACAGATGTGTTAGTTACAGCAGATATTTACACAGTGTCAAGACATAGACAGATGTACCAGTTACAGCAGAGATCAACACAATGTCAAGACATACACAGATGTGCCAGTTACAGCAGAGATCAACACAGTGACAAGACATACACAGATGTGCCAGTTACAGCAGAGATCAACACAATGCATGTCAAGAGAATACACAGATGTGCCAGTTGCAGCAGAGATCAACACAATGTCAAGACATACACAGATGTGTTAGTTACAGCAGAGATCAACACAGTGTCAAGACATACACAGATGTACCAGTTACAGCAGAGATCAACACAATGTCAAGACATACACAGATGTGCCAGTTACAGCAGAGATCAACACAGTGTCAAGACATACACAGATGTACCAGTTACAGCAGAGATCAACACAATGTCAAGACATAGACAATTGTGCCAGTTACAGCAGATATTAACCCAGTGTCAAGACATACACAGATGTGCCAGTTACAGCAGAGATCAACACAGTGTCAAGACATACACAGATGTGCCAGTTACAGCAGAGATCAACACAGTGTCAAGACATACACAGATGTGCCAGTTACAGCAGAGATCAACACAGTGTCAAGACATAGACAATTGTGCCAGTTACAGCAGAGATCAACACAATGTCAAGACATACACAGATGTGTTAGTTACAGCAGAGATCAACACAGTGTCAAGACATACACAGATGTGCCAGTTACAGCAGAGATCAACACAGTGTCAAGAGAATACACAGATGTGCCAGTTACAGCAGAGATCAACACAATGTCAAGACATACACAGATGTGTTAGTTACAGCAGAGATCAACACAGTGTCAAGACATACACAGATGTGCCAGTTACAGCAGAGATCAACACAGTGTCAAGAGAATACACAGATGTGCCAGTTACAGCAGAGATCAACACAGTGTCAAGACATACACAGATGTGCCAGTTACAGCAGAGATCAACACAATGTCAAGATAATACACAGATGTGCCAGTTGCAGCAGAGATCAACACAATGCATGTCAAGAGAATACACAGATGTGCCAGTTACAGCAGAGATCAACACAATGTCAAGACATACACAGATGTGCCAGTTACAGCAGAGATCAACACAGTGTCAAGACATACACAGATGTGCCAGTTACAGCAGAGATCAACACAATGTCAAGATAATACACAGATGTGCCAGTTGCAGCAGAGATCAACACAATGCATGTCAAGAGATTACACAGATGTGCCAGTTACAGCAGAGATCAACACAATGTCAAGACATACACAGATGTGTTAGTTACAGCAGATATTTACACAGTGTCAAGACATAGACAAATGTGCCAGTTACAGCAGAGATCAACACAATGTCAAGACATACACAGATGTGTTAGTTACAGCAGATATTTACACAGTGTCAAGACATAGACAGATGTACCAGTTACAGCAGAGATCAACACAATGTCAAGACATACACAGATGTGCCAGTTACAGCAGAGATCAACACAGTGTCAAGACATACACAGATGTGCCAGTTACAGCAGAGATCAACACAATGCATGTCAAGAGAATACACAGATGTGCCAGTTGCAGCAGAGATCAACACAATGTCAAGACATACACAGATGTGTTAGTTACAGCAGATATTTACACAGTGTCAAGACATAGACAGATGTACCAGTTACAGCAGAGATCAACACAATGTCAAGACATACACAGATGTGCCAGTTACAGCAGAGATCAACACAGTGTCAAGACATACACAGATGTGCCAGTTACAGCAGAGATCAACACAATGTCAAGACATAGACAATTGTGCCAGTTACAGCAGATATTAACCCAGTGTCAAGACATACACAGATGTGCCAGTTACAGCAGAGATCAACACAGTGTCAAGACATACACAGATGTGCCAGTTACAGCAGAGATCAACACAGTGTCAAGACATAGACAATTGTGCCAGTTACAGCAGAGATCAACACAATGTCAAGACATACACAGATGTGTTAGTTACAGCAGAGATCAACACAGTGTCAAGACATACACAGATGTGCCAGTTACAGCAGAGATCAACACAGTGTCAAGAGAATACACAGATGTGCCAGTTACAGCAGAGATCAACACAATGTCAAGACATACACAGATGTGTTAGTTACAGCAGAGATCAACACAGTGTCAAGACATACACAGATGTGCCAGTTACAGCAGAGATCAACACAGTGTCAAGAGAATACACAGATGTGCCAGTTACAGCAGAGATCAACACAATGTCAAGACATACACAGATGTGTTAGTTACAGCAGAGATCAACACAATGCATGTCAAGATAATACACAGATGTGCCAGTTGCAGCAGAGATCAACACAATGTCAAGACATACACAGATGTGTTAGTTACAGCAGATATTTACACAGTGTCAAGACATAGACAAATGTGCCAGTTACAGCAGAGATCAACACAGTGTCAAGACATACACAGATGTGCCAGTTACAGCAGAGATCAACACAGTGTCAAGACATACACAGATGTGCCAGTTACAGCAGAGATCAACACAATGTCAAGATAATACACAGATGTGCCAGTTGCAGCAGAGATCAACACAATGCATGTCAAGAGAATACACAGATGTGCCAGTTGCAGCAGAGATCAACACAATGCATGTCAAGAGAATACACAGATGTGCCAGTTACAGCAGAGATCAACACAATGTCAAGACATAGACAATTGTGCCAGTTACAACAGAGATTAACCCAGTGTCAAGACATACACAGATGTGTTAGTTACAGCAGATATTTACACAGTGTCAAGACATAGACAAATGTGCCAGTTACAGCAGAGATCAACACAGTGTCAAGACATACACAGATGTGCCAGTTACAGCAGAGATCAACACAGTGTCAAGACATACACAGATGTGCCAGTTACAGCAGAGATCAACACAATGTCAAGATAATACACAGATGTGCCAGTTGCAGCAGAGATCAACACAATGCATGTCAAGAGAATACACAGATGTGCCAGTTGCAGCAGAGATCAACACAATGCATGTCAAGAGAATACACAGATGTGCCAGTTGCAGCAGAGATCAACACAGTGTCAAGACATACACAGATGTGTTAGTTACAGCAGATATTTACACAGTGTCAAGACATAGACAAATGTGCCAGTTACAGCAGAGATCAACACAGTGTCAAGACATACACAGATGTGCCAGTTACAGCAGAGATCAACACAATGTCAAGACATACACAGATGTGCCAGTTACAGCAGAGATCAACACAGTGTGAAGACATACACAGATGTACCAGTTACAGCAGAGATCAACACAGTGTCAAGACATAGACAATTGTGCCAGTTACAGCAGATATTAACCCAGTGTCAAGACATACACAGATGTGCCAGTTACAGCAGAGATCAACACAATGTCAAGACATACACAGATGTGCCAGTTACAGCAGAGATCAACACAGTGTCAAGACATACACAGATGTGCCAGTTGCAGCAGAGATCAACACAATGTCAAGACATACACAGATGTGCCAGTTGCAGCAGGGATCAACACAATGTCAAGACATACACAGATGTGCAAGTTACAGCAGATATTAACCCAGTGTCAAGACATACACAGATGTGCCAGTTACAGCAGAGATCAACACAGTGTCAAGACATAGACAATTGTGCCAGTTACAGCAGAGATCAACACAATGTCAAGACATACACAGATGTGCCAGTTACAGCAGAGATCAACACAATGTCAAGACATAGACAATTGTGCCAGTTACAGCAGATATTAACCCAGTGTCAAGACATACACAGATGTGCCAGTTACAGCAGAGATCAACACAGTGTCAAGACATACACAGATGTGCCAGTTGCACCAGAGATCAACACAATGTCAAGACATACACAGATGTGCCAGTTACAGCAGAGATCAACACAATGTCAAGACATACACAGATGTACCAGTTACAGCAGAGATCAACACAATGTCAAGATAATACACAGATGTGCCAGTTGCAGCAGAGATCAACACAATGCATGTCAAGAGAATACACAGATGTGCCAGTTGCAGCAGAGATCAACACAATGTCAAGACATACACAGATGTGCCAGTTACAGCAGAGATCAACACAATGTCAAGAGAATACACAGATGTGCCAGTTACAGCAGAGATCAACACAGTGTCAAGACATACACAGATGTGCCAGTTGCAGCAGAGATCAACACAATGTCAAGACATACACAGATGTGCCAGTTGCAGCAGAGATCAACACAGTGTCAAGACATACACAGATGTACCAGTTACAGCAGAGATCAACACAATGTCAAGACATACACAGATGTGCCAGTTACAGCAGAGATCAACACAGTGTGAAGACATACACAGATGTACCAGTTACAGCAGAGATCAACACAATGTCAAGACATAGACAATTGTGCCAGTTACAGCAGATATTAACCCAGTGTCAAGACATACACAGATGTGCCAGTTACAGCAGAGATCAACACAGTGTCAAGACATACACAGATGTGCCAGTTGCAGCAGAGATCAACACAATGTCAAGACATACACAGATGTGCCAGTTGCAGCAGAGATCAACACAGTGTCAAGACATACACAGATGTACCAGTTACAGCAGAGATCAACACAATGTCAAGACATACACAGATGTGCCAGTTACAGCAGAGATCAACACAGTGTGAAGACATACACAGATGTACCAGTTACAGCAGAGATCAACACAATGTCAAGACATAGACAATTGTGCCAGTTACAGCAGATATTAACCCAGTGTCAAGACATACACAGATGTGCCAGTTACAGCAGAGATCAACACAGTGTCAAGACATACACAGATGTGCCAGTTGCAGCAGAGATCAACACAATGTCAAGACATACACAGATGTGCCAGTTGCAGCAGAGATCAACACAGTGTCAAGACATACACAGATGTACCAGTTACAGCAGAGATCAACACAATGTCAAGACATACACAGATGTGCCAGTTACAGCAGAGATCAACACAGTGTGAAGACATACACAGATGTACCAGTTACAGCAGAGATCAACACAATGTCAAGACATAGACAATTGTGCCAGTTACAGCAGATATTAACCCAGTGTCAAGACATACACAGATGTGCCAGTTACAGCAGAGATCAACACAGTGTCAAGACATACACAGATGTGCCAGTTGCAGCAGAGATCAACACAATGTCAAGACATACACAGATGTGCCAGTTGCAGCAGAGATCAACACAGTGTCAAGACATACACAGATGTACCAGTTACAGCAGAGATCAACACAATGTCAAGACATACACAGATGTGCCAGTTACAGCAGAGATCAACACAGTGTGAAGACATACACAGATGTACCAGTTACAGCAGAGATCAACACAATGTCAAGACATAGACAATTGTGCCAGTTACAGCAGATATTAACCCAGTGTCAAGACATACACAGATGTGCCAGTTACAGCAGAGATCAACACAGTGTCAAGACATACACAGATGTGTTAGTTACAGCAGAGATCAACACAATGTCAAGATAATACACAGATGTGCCAGTTGCAGCAGAGATCAACACAATGTCAAGACATACACAGATGTGCCAGTTACAGCAGAGATTAACCCAGTGTCAAGACATAGACAGATGTGCCAGTTACAACAGAGATCAACACAATGGCAAGATAATACACAGGTGTGCCAGTTACAGCAGAGATTAACCCAGGTTCAAGACATAGACAGATGTGCCAGTTACAACAGAGATCAACACAATGGCAAGACATACACAGATGTGCCAGTTACAGCAGAGATTAACCCAGTGTCAAGACATAGACAGATGTGCCAGTTACAACAGAGATCAACACAATGGCAAGATAATACACAGGTGTGCCAGTTACAGCAGAGATTAACCCAGTGTCAAGACATAGACAGATGTGCCAGTTACAACAGAGATCAACACAATGGCAAGACATACACAGATGTGCCAGTTACAGCAGAGATCAACACAATGTCAAGATAATACACAGATGTGCCAGTTAAAGCAGAGATCAACACAGTGTCAAGACATAGACAATTGTGCCAGTTACAGCAGAGATCAACACAGTGTCAAGACATACACAGATGTGCCAGTTACAGCAGAGATCAACACAGTGTCAAGACATACACAGATGTGCCAGTTACAGCAGATATTAACATTCATTCATTCCTTTAGTCATTTCTTTCTTCCTTCATTCAGTATCAAGACACAATGTCGAGTTTATAATATATGATGCCACCGACAAGTCAGGTGACAACTGAGAGATTGACAGTAGATATATGCAGTATCCATTGTCGCTGTTCATCCTGCCCACGCGACTCCTTTATCACAGCTGCTACAACAGGGAAGTATTTTGACTCCGGGACCATAGGTTGTAAACTGTAGACTGCGCAGAAACGTATGATACACTACCATAATTGTTGGAGTAAGTTAAAATAGAAAATTAATATTGGAAATCGAAACTGGGGATAGTGAGTGAGTATGGTTTTACGCCGCTTTTAGCAATATTCCAGCAATATTTCATGGCGGGGGACACCAGAAATGAGCTCCACACATTGTACCTATGTCGGGAATCGAACCCGGGTCTTCGGCGTGACGAACGAACGCTTTAACCACTAGGCTACCCTACCGCCCACGTAGGTATAGTGCTCCTTAAAGTTCAGTAAAAGAGAATATTATATTAACTATAAAGAATACAATACATGTTATTAACTGTGGACGCATTTTATTGCAATAAATAAAAGCGACAAAGCCATGTCAATAATCTTTGAGAAAAAGCAGTTTATTGTACGATTTCAACCGTATCATGAGCATGTGCCTGTGTTAATTACCTCTTATAAGAGGTTTTCGCGAAAAGGTTAGTGTATCCTGTCCCACCGGCGGCACCAGTCACAAACACATGCAAAACAAGCCAATTATTCACGTGAAAATACACGGAAACATATGGGAAATGAATGGGAAAATCGTCAAAATAGGTACTTGTCTCGGACACAGTTTTGATCACTGATGCGTCAAATTTGGAAAAGTCCGCCACATGTCTACCACAAAACGTTTTGAAAGCTTTACTGAGGCCTTGAATACTGTAACCTTCATCAAACGAAGCTCTGGAAAGGAGTTGCCATTGACCTTGATTTGAGAGTAATAGTTTTTGTAGACTAGGGTCAAAGTGCATTATCATTCCATGCCATATCAATTTGAAATCGGGGCGGTCGGGTAGCCTAGAGGTTAAAGCGTTAGCTCGTCACGCCGAAGACCCGGGTTCGATTCCCGCCATGGGTACAATGTGTGAAGCCCATTTCTGGTTTCCCCCGCCGTGATATTGCTGGAATATTGCTAAAAGCGGCGTAAAACCATAATCACTCACCCACTCACTCAATTTGAAATCCTATAACATATATTAACCCGTTTAGATACAATATGGACATTAAACCACGAAGAACATTTACAATGAAATCTAATTTCATCAAAGATTTGTCAAAACTGTCATACAGACGTTGAATAAACATCAATTACGAACATCAATGAGATGACAAACACAGCCTTCGCCTTATAGGACATTATAATTAGGTTTCCCATTGATATATATGCGTCAGCCTTGATTAAAACAAATTTGATCGTACAGTTCATCGTCAAAATGATGGTTGATTAATTGTGTGCTTCTTGATAAAGTCCCTGTTGTGAAAAAAAGATTGTTAACATTTCAGTGGTCAACAAAACAGTGATGAAAAACAGCAGGTTATTTGTCTTGCCCAAATGGAAGAGCTGGTGGCCTTATGTAATCCCGTCATTAAACCTTCACTATTGGATCTCAATACAAATAAATCTGTGTTGACCGCCCTGTCTATCCGCCGTGGGAAGGACAAAGGTATCTAACCAGTGTGAAAACAGCCGTGCTGGGTTTATTAACAGCAAACCAAATGCCCTGCATTTCGTATCCTCAACCTGGTGAGAAGCAATCAATAAACTGCCCGCCGCTACTCGGAAGCATGTACTGCGCAGCCGTAATAGTAGATGCTCAATTCGGTTGGATTGACGTTGACACTGACAAGAGGTTCATGTACATATCCGAAAATGAATTATAATCTGCGGTGTATAGTTTTCACTTGCTGTATACAAACTGTACTGGGGGTTAGTTTTGGCGTGGAAATGTCTGCAGTGGCAACCTAGGAACAGGTTGAATAATACCTGTTCTGGCCATAAGTCCAAGTAAATATTTCTCAGTTACGCGCAAATTGAACATTTTACAAAGACCAGCATTCCTTGGTACACTGTTTTGTCACATAAAATACACCTGTGAAAATTCATTAGCGCACGTAATACTTGATGTTGGTGTGAAACATGAATCACAAAGTTTTTTAACCGAGAGACCCTTCACTCTAATCGAAAGTGCGCGAGTAGCAGACGACATAATCTAAAAATAGCTCCACGAGCAGGTGTGTTTTAGCTGTGACTCCAGGTGAGGAGAGTGATTCACCATTGAGGGGAAGGATATACGGGGTTCAGGAGCTTTTGTGTTGAAGGTAAGATTGGCCATTTATTTGTTATAGTTACAATCTTTCAAAACCTGTATTAACATAAAACTAACATACATCAAGCCGCCGAATCCGATACGGTGTCTTACGTTTTCCAATTAGAACTTATATATAGAAAACTGTCTTGTAATTGTGTTTCGTTAGCCGTGTGTTCAGCGGAATACCGTTATAAGATTTACAATACTTACACCGGTTGCCAACGTAACTGACAAGAAACTATATTCATAACAGATGATTGAAACCATTCAGTTTTCTTGTTGTGTTTGCAGCCAGCAACAAAAGGCAATACTGGGCGCATCTATGTGATATTACTATTGTTTACGTTGCCTTTTTTGGATTTAGTTAGTTTCCAATTGTTAGAGAAATTCATATGACGTAAGAAAATAATAATATGATCAAGCTGTATGTACTGTCGTATCTGTGATGTTTCTTATTTGATAGCGGGAGAGACATATTCACGTTCACTGCACACAACACGTGTATGATTTATAAACCCAAATTGTTTCGGACCTTTAGAACGTGCGTAATATGATAAATAATCAGCGATACATTTGGTTGTATTTCTTTTCCGCGCATCAATAATATATTTCAACTATGCCAGATGTTCATCTATGACAAATATAAACACGAAAAGCACTTTGTGTTTTTGAACGTCAAACACAGAATCGTATTGCTATAAATACTCCAAACGCTTATTGCATATTATCACCTTAGAAAATGCACAAAGGCTCCAGTGACACTGTTACAGTTGCTCGTTACCCCACTGTGCATACATCCACGGTGGGTAAGGTTATTTGTAGTTTAAAGGCGTTATTAGATTCCTGTATGCAAATCTGGCCCTAATCTTCGGTAGCCAGTGTTGTAGAACAATGCAGAGGGGACTCGCCGGGATCACGTATCGATCTCAGAGCTGGCGATACATCGACAGGCCGCACTAATTTGTGGGTAACGAACTGTGGCACGCACACAACTGAATACTTAATTAGTGGCATTGTCTATATACCAATCCAACATAGTAGTTTTACAGGATACCGTAGTAACATTGATCTGGCCATATACCCACCGATGCATGGACATTTGCGGCACGTACTTTGTGTATATGTGTATCCACAAAGTGTGTTTTATGTACGTGACACGTGTGAAACTAATTGAAAAAACGGCTTGTATAGGTAAAACTGGAATATAGATGAATTATGTTTTTCTTCAGATGCTTGGGCATTAAAATTGGGTTCATTATGAATTATCTTTTATGTAAAAATAATATTTAATGTTTATATAATTTTCAGCTAGTTTGCCTTTTACGCCCAGTGAGAGTGCGGCGTTAAACAACAAACAAACAAACAAACAAAACGCCCAATGAAATCTGTTTCGGCGGATAATAGAGACTGTTTATTCTCTGGTGTTGACGTTAAATATTCATACGTATTATATATTTTGATTGCACAGTATTCTTCCGAGATATAAACTTATGCTCATGTGACCGTTTTATTTACAAATATAGGAATCAAATACGTTTATTTCAATGAATACTACATACAATTTAGTGACAACTTATTTTATTCTTTGTAACGGAATTTCAGGGCCACTCCTTTCCCCTTCATAACCTGTTCTTCCAACTCCAAAATGCCTATCAAACAGTCCGCTTATTTCCATCTTCAAATCAAGCAACATCAACATGTCTTGCACTGCTCATGGAGGTGTACTGCCTTGTGCAATCATGGTATCAGTGACGACCGTGGTGGGAGCTAATGTAAACAGGCAATAACCAACAGCACATGTATTTGTTTCCATGCAAAAGCTAAACTTCATAGCCGTAGTCAATCTTCATTCAAACTAATAGATGTGTTGAAGTTGCTGCTGCTGATTATATTGTTAACTGCATATATCGGGTGTTTCATTAACCGATCGACCTGATGGTGGCTTGGATGCACGGTCGTTATGGAAACGAAAATAGTTTTAATGTTAACAGTTGATAGGGCGTGGCAGTCACGTGCTATTTCACCTGACGGAGACTATTGAGCTGACGTGATATCACTGTTGTGACCACGCAATATCGGCCAATTGGCTGTCATATTGTGAAAGAGCGAGCAGTCAATCTGGCTTACGCAATTTTGGAGGACAATATCAGAAGGATATTAAGATGTATCAGATGTCACGTAGTTGTAAAGATGGCAATTTAAGTTTAGCCACTGTTTGTATTAAATAACTCCACTCATATAACCCTCTGCTGAAAATGAAGTCTTACCTCAACTGTTCACATAATAACCCCAACACCGAAAAAAATAGCATTTGCGCTGCACATTCTGATCACATAAATTGCCAATACTCATTGCGAAAGTGAACGATCATTTCAGACATATTTGTCCTCTATCTAAACCTCAAAATCTATGATCGTTTAAAACGATATGTTTAAAGTGCCAGCACATCTGAATAGCACATATTTGCACTGCTGTTAATAGCAATCGTAAAACGACGAATATTGTGAAATATGTATCCTAATACTTCTGTCTATTTATCTTAGTTCCGAAGAGAATGTTGTGTCAACACGTTAACGCTCACGAACTCCGCGAATGTTGCATAAACATACGACAATCCAATACCGCCTCAATCTTATTGAAATAACCTTTTCAAATTCGCAACTTAAGTATTGAAATGAGAGAATCAATCCTCTATGTTGCAGAACAGCTGGATGATGATAACTCATCATAAATGATGAACAATGTGTGAAGGATACTTCACAAAACCATTCCAAGAAGATGGGTGGGGTCCTTGATCAATTTATACGCAGAAGTCAATAAGAGTTATAGTTAGAATGCGAACAATGATCATCAACACAGACTGGCGGTTAGATGTTTCTTAAATTATAAAGTAAATTATGATAAATTTTCAGTTTTCGCTTCTGCATACATATTAACTGAGATTTGATGTATTTTCTAGTGTAAAAACGACCGGTAAATAATAATGTCAACCTATTGCAGCTGAATATTTCACGTGTTATGAATAAGTACACATACATGCCGTTTTAGTACTTATTTATTTTCTGCTTACAAATAAGGATAGAACGTTTGTAATGCCACTCATGATACTATGGTTTATGTATGTGTATCAAACGTCTATGCATAACGCACTCTCCCCTGGAATATTAACTGGTTATATACAAAACGTTTATGCACACGTAAAGCAATCTCCCCTGTGATATTAACTGGTTATATACCAAACGTTTATGCATAACGCACTCTCCCCTGGAATATTAACTGGTTATATACCAAACGTTTATGCATAACGCACTCTCCCCTGACATATTAACTGGTTATATACCAAACGTCTATGCATAACGCACTCTCCCCTGGAATATTAACTTGTTATTTAACGTCTATGCACAAGACACATACCCTTTGGATATTAACTGGTTATATACCAAACGTCTATGCATAACGCACTCTCCCCTGTGATATTAACTGGTTATATACAAAACGTATATGCATAACGCACTCTCTTTAGGATAATAACTGGTTATGTACCAAACGTTTATGCATAACGCAATCTCCTTTGGATAATAAATGGTCATATACAAAACGTTTATGCATAACGCATTGTCCCCTGGGATATTAACTGGTTATATACCAAACGTTAATGCATAACGCACTCTTCCCTGGAATATTAACTGGTTATATACAAAACGTTTATGCACACGTAAAGCAATCTCCCCTGTGATATTAACTGGTTATATACCAAACGTCTATGCATAATGCACTCTCCCCTTGAATATTAACTGGTAATATACCAAACGTTTATGCATAACGCACTCTCTTTAGGATAATAACTGGTTATGTACTAAACGTTAATGCATAACGCAATCTCCTTTGGATAATAACTGGTCATATACCAAACGTTTATGTATAACGCATTGTCCACTGGGATATTAACTGGTTATATACCAAACGTCTATGCACAACACACATACCCCTTGGATATTAACTGGTTATATACCAAACGTTTATGCATAACGCACTCTTCCCTGGGATATTAACTGGTTATATACAGAACATTTATGCACACATAACGCAATCTCCCCTGTGATATTAACTGGTTATATACCAAACGTCTATGATTAACGCATTGTCCCCTGGGATATTAACTGGTTATATACCAAACGTATATGCACAACACACATACCCCTTGGATATTAACTATTTATATACCAAACGTTTATGCATAACGCACTCTTCCCTTGGATATTAACTGGTTATATACAGAACGTTTATGCACACATAACGCAATCTCCCCTGTGATATTAACTGGTTATATACAAAACGTCTATGCATAACGCACTCTCCTCTGGAGTATTAACTGGTTATATACCAGACGTATATGCACAACACACATACCCCTTGGATATTAATTAGTTATATACCAAACGTTTATGCATAACGCACTCTTCCCTGGGATATTAACTGGTTATGTACAGAACGTCTATGCATAACGCAATCTCCCCTGGAATTTTAACTGGTTATATACCAAACGTTTATGCACACATAACGCAATCTCCCCTGTGATATTAACTGGTTATATACAAAACGTCTATGCATAATGCACTCTCCCCTGGAATTTTAACTGGTAATATACCAAACATTTATGTATAACACACATGCCCTTTGGATATTAACTGGTTATATACAAAACGTCTATGCATAACGCGCTCTCCCCTGTGATAACTGGTTATGTACCAAACGTTTATGCATAACACACATGCCCTTTGGATATTAATTAGTTATATACAAAACGTTAATGCATAACGCACTCTTCCCTGTGATATTAACTGGTTATATACAAAACGTGTGCATAATGCACTCTCCCCTTGAATATTAACTGGTAATATACCAAACGTTTATGCATAACGCACTCTCCTTCGGATAATAACTGGTTATGTACCAAATGTCTATGCATAACGCATTGTCCTCTGTGATATTAATTGGTTATATACCAAACGTCTATGCATAACGCACTCTCCCCTGGGGTTTTCACTGGTTATAGGCCATGCAATCAATACCAGTCGCTATTGCCTATGGTGCTGGCGCGTGTATAAAAGCAAAGCCATTAGTCGGTACAAATGGGAAGAAAGAACACTTCCAACGAGCAGCACTTTAGCGAACACTGAGCCTGTGTATTCATATTTATATTTTATTTGATTGCATTTGACAGATGTCATCAATTATTGGACTGTTGGATAACAAAGGTTGTTTTATTTGGGCTACTCAAAACATTTGTCAGAAAGATTGATTGGTGTTTGTCATGCTATTTTTGTCCCCGACATTTCAAAATTGTATCATATGACCATTCTTAGTTTAACAATACCAATGATAGAATGGCATGGATCATATATTTCTTTTTAATACTCACATCTTCGTTCACGAAAGCCAAGACAATCTCTTTCCTACGTTTTCATTACTTTCAAAACGACTTCTGAATGGTATTCACTTGAACAGCTATCAATCTATGTGCATACATGTATGTATATACCGCACTAACGTATGTATGTATGTATGCATTTATGTATGTGCGTGCGTGCGTGCTTGCGTGTGTGTGTGTGTGTGTGTGTGTGTGTGTGTGTGTGTGTGTGTGTGTGTGTGTGTGTGTGTGTGTGTGTGTGAAAGATATGATATGCACCATTATAACGTAAATGATAATACGTTTCTGCCATGTATCAACAAACAAGATATGATATGCACCATTATAACGTAAATGATAACATGTTTCTGCCATGTATCAACAAACAATATGAAATCTACGTTTAATTAAGGCATGCCAGTATCGACATGCTCACAAGAATATAAATTACAGCTTGCAGCTATATTGACGCATTTACATTCCAGCTCTGGCCTGCAAGGTTTACATCTGGGACATATGCTTACTTTGTGGTCTATTAATTAAATGAGATCTATTATATTAGCGGCCATGCGTAAAATTGATTAGTCAATGACACAATACTAACATTTGATAAAAATGATCAATACATTTTGTTAAATTAATAAATTAAGTGAAACATGTTATCAACGCCTTGCCATGTAGCTCTATAGTGGTGATACACATCTTTGATTTGCAAATATAAAGATATGAAATTATGAACAGATGTGTATGGCAACAAAGGCTTTGCCTTGATCTTAATAATAATATCCATGTCCTGTTCAGTAATATCCATGTCCTGTTCAGTAATATCCATGTCCTGTTCAGTATTATCCATGTCCTGTTCAGTAATATCCATGTCCTGTTCAGTAATATAATGCCCTGTTCAGTATTATCCATGGCGTGTTCAGTATTATACATGCCCTGTTCAGTAATATCCATGTCCTGATCAGTAATATCCAGGTCATGTTCAGTATTATACATGCCCCGTTTAGTCATATAATGTCCTATTCAGTAATATACAAGCCCTGTTCAGTAAATGCATAACAATTTTTCCAACATATCGACAATCAAAATCTGACGCATTGTTCATTGCTGAAACATCATTGGCTCAGAGTAAATCGGCGCAGTGTAACATGCACGTTATCATCACCAACAGCACGGCTTCGCTGTTGAATAAGGGGACACCTTAGTTTTGATCATGGGGAGTTACAGTAGCCCTGCTTCCTGCATCATTTCCCGGCAGGATGTACACCATTACTTCGGCCACCAGTGGTTGTTCGAAATGCTAACCAATATTTAAATCAAAGAACAATAGAAACAATAAAATACTATTGGATTATATTATATTCCTGGACAGAACTTTAACAAAATATTTCATATATTCAGAGTTCAGATAAGCCTCCGTCTCATTAAAAAACGAGCTATGTATACACTTAGCTAACCCTTAAAGGAGAGATGTTTTGGCTGCTTGGGGAACACTGTATAGAAGACACAAAACTAACTCCACAAACATTGAAGAAGTACTATCAGAACCTCTTTGGTGTAACCATCAGTTTTAAAAAACCGATTTCATTATAAGAAATTGGTTTTTAAACATTCCCTTTAAAGGGAATTTACACTATTAAAGATCTCTGTTATGAAGATGATATAATGCCCTTTAATGAACTTCAATGAACATATAAATAAGCATTGGCATTATTAAAAATCTCTTTTGAGATAGTAGAATGGTTGAATACTGAAAGTGCTTGATTAATTTTCTTGTCACAAAAATCATGTGCATTCAATATTTTTTATTGGTGTAACGACTGTAACCAATGCGACGTCGTCGCGAAACAAGCGGGTACAACCAAGACTTGGTTTTGTCTCATGACGTGTGTTTATCAAAGCTTGGGTGTTCCACTTTGTGTGCATTAAATGTCAGATATTATCCTTGATACAAGATTTATAATCAGAGTGGGGCCTCAGCAGCTAACGTTAAGCTATTGTCTCGGATTTTTGGAGATATATTGTGTATCCAATGACAGTGGCACTTGCAATTTTGCCACCGTCCTTGGATCGATCAGTGAAAATTAAACGATGGGAATAATATTTACTCTTAATTTAAATAATCCTGTTTTTAAATCATTTGTGTCAGATGGCAGAGGCAAGGGAGAGGACAACGTCTGGTCTGACTAATTGACAGGGAGGAGTAGACAGACAGACAAAAGCTGATGTGGAGAGATAATGTCTAAATTAATGATAGCAGCTGTATTATGAGGCTTGATCAGAATCTCAAGGGGCGGTACCAGCTTGGATTTGGTTTGAAACAAGTCTTGATAATGAGGATAAAACATACAATCTATTCCGGATTGGATGGATATGAATGCATTTTGTAAAGATGATTTAAACGACGTTGGTTGCAGATCATCAGCCTCCACATATAAGCTGTCTACTTGAAATGTTCTGAAGCCCGGGTAAATGTACAATATCTGAAATAAGAATTCGTGTGTTGTCTGGTTGTTGTTTAACGCCACAATCAGCTATATGTCGTCGGACTTGAATTCGTATAGGTAAAGGTTTCATCAATAGTTTACTAGTTTATATATACTAGTTTATATATATCGTTGAAAACGAAAACGATCGTTATGATCAATACTTTCTTGCGTACTTAGTAGATGTTGACGAACTGTATCACGATGTGACTCTGAGAGTATTCGACCGGTTCCGTGGTCAAGTGGTAGAGCGTCTTCCCGTAGAGCGAAAGGTCGATGGGTTGATACCCTGGCCGCGTCGTGTTAGAAGACGTTAGAAGATGGTACTTGTTGTTACCCTGCCTGACATTCGGCATTAAGGGGATAAAGCAAGGACTGGCGTAGTAGATGTTTATAGGTCTGATTATCAATGAAACGTGACACATTTTTATGAGGAAGATAATTTGTAATAAAAATGTGAATCAAAATACGCAAAATGAAATACCATTCTAAATGTAAATTTAACCTGGCACATATAAGTACTTGGAAGCCAGAGAAGGGTCCATCTTAGGCACAAAAATAAACAGCACTGCCCAAATCGAGGAATACGTTTACCTAGTGAAGCATAGCATGTAAGGGTGAAACGATACACCGATATTCCGATGCATCGCGATACTTGACCCAAGATACGATATACGATAAACGTGGGCCCAGTTATCGATTCGCCACGATACGGAACGCAAATCTCAAATACAGCGTTTCCTCGGTATTGTGCCTTTCAATAAACCGCTAACTTGGTTATAGCGCGCGCTAACGCATGGCTCCAAAAAACGTACTTACATTTTTAATGAGCTCAGGTTTTACACCGACAGATGTTTTTCCCCATCTCATAAAACATTATCAGCTGATCACCGCAAGCACGTAACACCGAACATACCAGTCAGCAAATCCGAACTGAAGTACGCAATTCAATACCATTATTATACTATCTTGTCATTAAAACGTGTTCATTGTATATCTGGATTTGTGTTTGTAATATATTTTATTAATTTTTTTTCAAAATTTCATTTAATATTGTTTTCATTAAGTTATGTGAAATCGTGTGTGAAGAGATACAGCAACCACGGTCAGATTACCGCTTTTGACGCATTGAAACGAACTTTAGTTGCTAGAGAATGGATAAATATATTAAAAATGACATACTTTGACTCGTTAAAAGTCATATTTTCTGGCAATTTGGCTAATATATGTCAACATAACGTTATCGCAATCGAAATACATGTAGCACGGGAAGTCCCGAGGGTGACTGGTCAAATTGTTCCATACGTATAAATATCCTGCAAAAGCGATCACCAGTACCAAAATGCTACACTTGTGGTTTTATAATTATAAATATATAATTATATAGTAAAAGCTGCAACTAAGGTAACACGATATTGGAATAAATTATTCCTGATAAAACAATAATTTCAGATACAATTTCTTCGACCATTGCATCAAAATTCTTTGAAGTTGGTTCACTGGTGGAGTACATTAATTTTTTTCTGGTGTATGAACTTTGAATTGTTTTGAAGGAAAGTTGAACAACTTCAGTAGTCTTGTTATTATAAAATAATTTTGACTGTTCCAAAATCATGAAAGGTTCAATCTTGACATGCTTCAAGTCTTGGTTTTTTTTTATCATTGCGTATCCAGATACGTATCGTATCGTGACCAGAATATCGAGATGCGTATCGTATCGTGACCTTCCTGTATCGTTGCAGCCCTAGCAACATGTCACACTGCAGCCGCCCTTGTTGACTCTGATGAGCAAGTCACACTATATGACAACGAGATATGTGGGCGTGGATTTGGGGCTGTGCAACAGATGTCACAGTTTACCAAGGGTGTGCTGCCTGGATGAAGCCACGCTGGCGGTCTGTGTACCGTGGCAGTGTGGTCTCACATGAATGATGGATGACATACGTGCATATAAACATTTCAAGGTAGATCGTAAATATCTTACACACATTCTCACCTTCTCGCCCCAGAGTGTAACATGGCTACATTGAGATAACTCTCATGAATATTTCAGTTATACACGCGACCAACTTGTGATTAGCTCTCAAGAAATAATTGACTTGATCACTTGATTTTTTATCAAATTAAAACATCAGCCACAATCGGTATTCATTCCTGTATCTCAGTCACGTGACCAGAAAGTCACACACTCAGGTAGATATACACTCGTGAATCATTATAACCTACAATGATAACACAAGGTGTTCGGGGACGAGGTAGAATCTCCAGGTCTACTTGTAACAGCTGTCTTGGTTGTAGACGAGACGATATTCATAATTTCTTGAAAGGTTAATTGTGTTTATCAAAACTGATACGTATATTTTCTCTTGGTATGTATAGATGAATACACACCTTTTAATAATACACTGTGTGTTGTAAGTATTTATATGTATCAGTATTCTGTTTGGAAGTTACGTACTTTTAGGTTTGGATAATTTTGTGTTGTCAACGTTTTCAATCGCAAATTATTTAATGTATTCGACTCTAACAATGATATCACAGATATTCGACACAAATACTGTATATTGGAGATTTGATCGACATAACCCAGAGTATGGGAGAAAATACGTATTGGGTATCAGAAACGACCAACGCAAACACTCAACAACTGTCATCTCAATTTACAAAAAGGGGAACGGGTGGCCCAGTCGTCTAAGGCGCCGTAATTCGCTGTGCAGAAATGCGTCACTTAGGTACACCAAAAACCTATGATTTTGAGTCCCAATCCGGGTGCGCCCCGATTATGGTTCTAGGTTAGACAGCACCATACCCGTGCTCTTAGGTTTCACCAATGTGGTGACCATCTGAAACCTGCATCACTTCAGACTTTTCTCTCAAATTACGCTGACACAGCTTGATATAACCAGAATACTGTTCAAAGCGGAGTTAAATCCAACCCACTCACTTTCAAGACATTTTCGATACAAGCGTGTGGAATAGAGATCTCTACATGTGTGGCACATCAAATGCATAATGATCGTTGTCTATGTTGCCGCCGCCGGATAGGAGACTATACGACCCGTGGTAGCATGGATTCAGGTGGAATCCGATCCGCGAAGACCCGGGTTAGAATTGATCTACAGCACCAAAGCTTGTTGTGCTAACGGGATCGGGTGGTCAGACTTGCAGACTTGGTTGATGATGTCATCGTATTCCATTTGGGTAGATCGATGCTCATGATGTCAATCATTGGATTGTCTGGCCCAGACTCGATTATTTACATACCGCATATAGCTGGTATATTTCTGAGTATGGCGTTAAACAACCACAAACATATATTTATAAACAATGCACATTCCACCGAGGTGAGAAGAAGTGCATTATATAATGATTGTTGTCCATGTTGCTTCAGCCTGACAGGGAACAATACGACCTGTGTAAATATGGGTTCAGATGGAATATAGGAACATTACACATTCCACCGAGTCGAGAACAACTACCGTTACACCCATCATGATTAGTATTCTCAGAGTGCGTAATGCCTAGGTCGAAGTTGAGCGTGGAATCCTACGGAGACGACATTCTAGGACCCTGTGTACATGAACATGCTGATTCGTTGGAGAGCAGTAGGTGGACAATGGCATGCCTCTGTATGTCACCATTAACTGTAAAGGTAACTATTACACACATGGAACAGACAATCGTCGGGCTACTGTAGATCCTATAATGCAGGTAATTGTTCCCCTGACGGATGTGATGACTGGTGGCGGGGTCGAGTTCACGCGAGGGTCGAGTTAATCACAGGTAACGATATTGCCATGTTATCATCAGCACGCCAGTCTACAAAGGCCTGACTGTTGAGGACAGGATATGAATGCCAGCACTAGACGGGAGTTACACTTTAAGTTGTACGTGCTTGTTGTCTGGTTATGTTATACTATACAATACGGAGCAGAGGTGTACGGGCTGAAATTTCTTATTTGACATTTCTTATTTGAAATTTCCATTTGACATTTCCAAATTTGACGCATCAGTGACAAAAATGATGTCCGATGCAATTCCCTATTTTGACTTGTACCATATGTTCCCGTGCTTTTTCAGGTGAACAATTGACATGCCTTTGCATGTGTTTCTGACGGTTGCCACCAGTGGGTCGGGATACACTCACCTTTTCGCGAACACCTGGTATCATTACTATTTGGTAGTGGTTCATAAACACATGCTCATGATAAAGTCGGAATTGTACATGCCGACAATTTATGATTTCTGCAGAGATTTCTATTGGATAAGGAAAGGATTTTGTCGCTTTATTATTATTATTATTTAGAAAAGGTACAATGTGTCATAGATTTGCATGCATGAGTAAAGATTTTTATACCTGGTATTGAAGTATATGTATCATGGATTTCATATGTATAGATGCTGGTACATGGGGGTTATTAAGTATCGGTTGAGACTGCTGTATATACCCCATATAGAGTCCCAGGAAATGTTGAAATATCATAATTGGGTAACTATTGTGTAAGGTTGGGTATGGCTATGTGTAGAATGATCAATACGTAGAATCCCACACATGTCACAAACACAAAGCCGGAAAGATTTATATTTACAAAACCGGTTAAATATTTAACAGTACCAAACAAGTGCATATCCTTGATAACACCGGTGGGGCAGGACATGCTAGCCTTTTCGCGAACCCTTGTTATCATCACATTATATGGAACATGTATATATACATTAAACATTACTCATCTCTTTAAAATGTAATGAAATTTCGAGAAACTAGATTAGATTTTCTTCGCAAAACGTTTTGTTGACAGAGCAGAACGAATATGTCTGTTATGTAAATTAAATGAAGTAGAGGATGACTGTCACTTTCTACTTGTGTGTCCAGCATGTGCATCAATAAGAAATTACTATGTACAATGTATCAGAATATTACTTTGTCCATCCCAACGTTGTTAAATGTGAATCTCTGTTAACTTCTTCTTGCAGTGTAACTTGTCAGCGTTTATTCATCATGCCTTTATGTACAGGACTCTTTTATAGGCTCCCTACGCTGAAGTTATATATATGTAGTGTAGGCCTGTGATATCTTCAGTGCAGAAACAAAGCTTAAAGATTGAATAATGTTCCATACTAATGGCACAAGGAGATTATGCACATTTTCTTTGATAACGAAGATACTGATTATGTGGTATTTGGTCATTTATTTCATAATGGAGAAAACGAGCATGTTACAACTAGGATATCATTTCAAAAATGTCTTGATTATCCGACGAAACAGATACTTTTCCCCCGTAAAGGCAAAACTAGCTGTAGTACCTATATGAATGGACCACTGAAAATCAGTGATGGCACGAGGTTTTCGCCAAAAGGGTCAGCATGTCCTGCCCTACCGGTAGCCTCCGCCATTCGCACAATGTGGATAAAATTAATATTTATTGCCTGACGGCGCACAGCAATAATCCTGCCACGCGACGGCGGACTGTGAAAAAACAGGCAATTAAATGATCTCTGGACCAGACAACCCATCGACATGATAGTGCATTTATTGATTTTGTTGAAGTTAATAACAACTATTAGTTAAGGTGGAAATGCGTCTGCTGTGTGCAAGTTTCGAGATTCTGCTGCTCATAAGTAAAGAAAAACGTTCAAGAACTACATTTGATTTGCAACACAGGGGGCAGTTTTAATGTCTCGGCCCCAAAAATTTTGATTGTAGTTGACTCAGACAGATAAATGTCATTGAGCCTGTTATGAAATGCTTATGTAGTATTGGGTCTTTTCTTTCATTATGGAGAAAATGATTATGTGGCAAATTCTATATTCTTTGATGAGGAATCGAATGATAACTATGTAGCATTTGGTATATTCTTTTATCAGGAAAATAGTTGTTTATGTTTCCATACTGGTTATATGTGGTATGTATAATAACACACACATATCTACAGCATTCAAACATTGTATGTATTTACTACACAGCAGATGCTGAACCGCAACTTAAACAGTCATCTATATGTAACTAACTATATGTAACTTATACATGACACAAATCAAACTAATACATAGTCAAGACAACACAGCGTCGTGAGATGCGCATCACTGTTGAAGGCGAACCGTGATGAGGCAGTCGCCCCTGAAATTAGATTACATGATAATTCTTCCACGCAAAGGAAAGTCATGCACAAACGATGAGACTCGACTTATTACGAGTGTGCCCCATATGTGAAGCAGAGATGCGTGATTCGTGGCGTATCAAAGTTGTATGTTGACAAGACAATGTTTGTGTTCCAAATGCAGAAATAGAGTTCAATATACCCCAACGAAAAGCTCTTGTAATCAAGTATCGCCCAGTCCTGCCGCATGTGCGAATCATGTCTCCGGTCTTCGGGTTAAGTGCGGCATTGTATAATTCGTCATCCTATTAGTGTGGCGAAAGATCCGGGGTAGTATAGATCTACAGCAACTCATGCTTGCCGTAAAAGGCGACTGTGCGACTAACGGGATCAGGTGGTCAGGGTCGCTGACTTGGTTTATGAATGTCATCTTATCCCAGTTGCGTGGATCAATGCTCATGATATCAATCACTGGATGGTCTGGTCCAGACTCGATTATTTACAGACCACAGTCATATACATGTAGCTGAAATATTGCTGAGTGCAGCGGTAAACAACAAACAAACAAACAAAAAATATTAGTGGTGCGAAATTCCGAAGTAAACACCACTTCCAACGCGCCCTAAAATACGCTTTATATCGTTTATAAATAGACTCCATGATATATTTTGCTTTAAACCCAAAAATAAAAACACACGTAAGATACAAACACTTTGTAAGATGACAACGCGCATTGTAAGATAAAAACACACTTTGAATAAATCGACAATGTATGTATTTCCCTTTCACATACCCACAAGCCCGGATGGACTTTTAAAAAAAGAATGCACAATGAATGAAATACATGTGTATGACTCAGCCCGAGGAAGCATAATTAATGATCGACACAGTCAGGTCACGATGACACATAATCAACCAGGTCACATTACGCACCCGTTCCTCCATGTCGGCACTTTACAAGAAGTATGGGTGTGGGGGGACCTATCCCACCCGGAATACATACAGGGGTGGCAATAATGTATTCGGGTATACACGATATTTGACACCCACTCTGATGGTCAATATACGAGAAACTTGCCTTGATTGAGGGGCGCGTCACGCCCACACACGAGCTACTTGAGTTGCCTGGCTGCCTCAAGTATTTCTTCTTTCATTCGTGATGTGCACCTTGAAAGATCAACTCATGGAACGTCAGTTATTTACCCCGACTGATCTCTGTCTGGGGAAGATGCTGGTAACTGAATTATGCTTGTACAATTAAGACAATCAGGAACATGTTCCTTCCCTGTACAGTGTGTGGTACATGACTGTGTGGGCACGACCTGGGAACAAATCACACCATGTGACAATCCTGTGTCTTGGACCCCGGCTTTAAATACATCTTCATGTCAATCAAAAGTGAAAATATAACTGACAAAACCACCACCACCACCACTTATACTACTACTACTACTACTACTACTACTACTACTACTACTACTACTACTAGATCCAAGCGAATGAGACCGCCTCCGTGGTCTAGTGGTAGAGCGTCCACCTGAGCAGTCGCCTTGCGGAAGATAGAAGTTACCGAGTGACACATATTGACTCCTACCCCTTTGTAACAGGAATCCCTTAGGTATAATTTGAACAGGTGGTCTGAAGTTTATGATCAACGGGTTGTGCATATTTTCGTTCAATGGTCTTGAATTAATCGCCATTTTCAAACTTATTTTCTAAGGATGTATTCAATTACATTTTCGTCATCTCCAGTTTGCAGACGTCGAAAACCATTCATATGTATACCATCTCTCTCTCTAGAGCTTCACAGTGTCGCAATGTGTGGAGTTTAATGCTGTCTCAGCAATCAATATGATTGTTGAGACATTAATTAACAGTCCAGTGTCCCTTCACAGATGATATGTACATATGGTCACATCGAAGGTCACGTTCGAGTTCCGAAGAGTACGTGACCTGATGCCTGCGCTGTTATTAAGATGGATTCAGTCAAAACCTATGTGAAGCAAATGGCAAAAAGCGCGATGGAATAGATCCCATTAACTCTACTGGAAGCACATGGGTCATCATTCTGCGCCTAGGATGTACCTGATGTGTATCAGCAGCCACTTGAAGCTTCTGCTTCCGCAACAGCTGTCATTACACAAAGATATAACGGCATTCGAATTCACACTTTACAATGAAATGACCCACAGTACACACTGCATAGATGATCAGTGGACTATCGCAATTAGAGAATTAGAGTCATTAAGTCATCTAACCAGCTAATGAATACGAACGCACCATGTAGCGGTTTAGGTGTGTGCAACCGTGCGTCCAATATATTTCACTCCAACACAGCTGGCTGTTCACTGATGCAGTGACAGCTTCAACTAGTTAAGCATGACCTGCTAAGCAAAACTGGTAATATAACATGAATGTTTTTCACATTTCAGTTTGTATAAAATTACTCTTTGTGAAAAGCGCGTGTCTGTAGAATACGGTAGTTGGTGATGATACATATATTCAGTGTATGGTAATGATGTATTTGTAGAGAATTCAGCTGGTAAGATGTCCTGGTATTTTATGTTCATAAAGTGTATAGTGCGTGTGATCTGTGTTTGTGGTGTGTGTACAGATGGAGTATATGAGCTGTAATATGTGAGCGTTTGTTTGCTGCAGTGGTGTACGAGAGTACGTGCATTTGTACGCGTGTGTTGTGTGATGTACATTGAAGATATTCGATGTTATGTAAAGTGTACGAGTGTTATGTGTGTTGTGTGATGTACATTGGAGATATTCGATGTTATGTAAAGTGTACGAGTGTTATGTGTGTTGTGTGATGTACATTGAAGATATTCGATGTATTGTAAAGTGTACGATTGTTATGTGTGTTGTGTGATGTACATTGAAGATATTCGATTTTATATAAAGTGTACGAGTGTTATGTGTGTTGTGTGATGTACATTGAAGATATTCGATGTTATGTAAAGTGTACGAGTGTTATGTGTGTTGTGTGATGTACATTAAAGATATTCGATGTAATGTAAAGTGTACGAGTGTTATGTGTGTTGTGTGATGTACATTGAAGATATTCGATGTAATGTAAAGTGTACGAGTGTTATGTGTGTTGTGTGATGTACATTGAAGATATTCGATGTTATTTAAAGTGTTCGAGTGGTGCGTGTGTTGTGTGATCTACAATTTGTATTGTGGAAAGCACGTTTGGAATGTGATGTGTGAGATATTGATTCTATGTGGGCGTCGTTCACATGCGCGTGTGTACTAACCACCTACACCATTTCTTTACAGGTTACCCAATGGTGGACACGACCAGCATGTGCAGCTCAATCAAATCTTGTCTCAAATTCTGCATCGTCTTCATCAACGTTATCATCCTTGTGAGTACCACCACCTTCAACTACCCGTGAAGGTGTCCGTACGGATCATGAGCGTAATAAAACCTTGTAGTCTACAACCTTCTGTCCACTATCAGATCGGTCAGATCATACCACCTTGTATGTTGACGTCACTATCGTAAAGTATTATTGCAAGAGTTACACCCACAGTACGCATTAACTATAGTACGTTTTAATCGTCAATGTATTACCTATGATCTAAAACAGGTGGTACTTGGATAAAATTGCTTCGAGCCTGTTTTTTCACACTGCGAGGGCGCGGGTAGCCTAGCCATTTATAAGGCCGCAATTCCCTGTACAGAGTTGCGTCCATTGGTCGCGCCAGGATGCTGTGATCACTTGGTTCGAATTAAGGATTCGCCCTGATCATGGTCCTTGGTTTGTTAGCTCCATGCACGAACTCGATGATAACCATCCAAGACCTGCATCACTTTGGGCTTTCAGTCCACATTAAGCTGACACGTTGTGATAATACTGGAGAATTGATCTTGGCTGGGTTAAACCCAACTCACTCGATTCATACCCTGCCAACCCCTGGCTTCATCACTGTTGTTGCCTGACACGATGTTGGTGACCTCTGGATATATCTGTAACATATGTAATGTCTCATCTTTTGACCAGTTGGCTGGCGGTGCAGCTCTAGGTGTTGGCATCTGGATTGTGATCGATGAAGACAGTTTCTTCAACACCCTGTACCCGCACCTCCTGGATGTGAGCACCATAGACAAGGAGTTCCTTCGCCATGCCGCCATCGTGCTTGCGACAGGTGGGGCTGGAACAGTCTTCTTTGCCTTGCTGGGAATAGCCGCGGCTGTGACATCAAGCACCTGCTTACTGGGTTTGGTACGTGTTATAAGAGACCATATGATCTGTTATATGGTCTCTGGTGTTATTAAGCTTTGGATTCTTGGCTTAAAGGATCCACAGATTACAGCCGTTCAGACAGATTTTATCAGTTCGTGATTGGAAAAAGTAGTGCGACTTAGATTAGGAAGTAAATTAATTTAGTTTTTGAGTAGAAAGCAATATTTTAGCTATTCCATTGTAGCTTGTGGTAGAGTAAGGCACGACCGGGTAAACGTGTGAATGCGATGTCACATATTGACTGTTATACCCGAGATTGTGTCTACCCGATGTGTCACTAAAAGCACCAGTCTTACTCAGCAGCCGCTTCGTCAACACGGCCCTCATCTTGATCAATGATATGACATGCACGAGGCACTCAGAACCTGCTCAGCTTACTCTTGGGTTTTGCCAACATGAATGAACATATTTTTAATGTTTAAATTGTTTTTATTGATATCTCTTCTCTTTGTAGTATATAACGGTTATCACTCTGGTTATTGCTGTGGAAGTAGCGGCTGTTATACTCGGGATCGTGTTCAAGAAAGCGGTGAGTTGTCGCCTTGTGGTGCGCTGATTTTACAAAACTGGCATAATGCAAGGGAGATAACTCCAGACGTATGTTTAATTATTGAAATTATAAATAGTTCATGATAATATGAATGCATAATTTATTTACTTAATATTTCAACCATTTCCTTTCGGCATACAAACTTGATACGACATCAACAACTATCATTATAATTCGGGTATCGGGTTTCGAACAAGTATGACAAGGAAGCGTACGTACAATATCTCATCTCCAAAGTGAAGCTGTGCCATTAATGTGGGTATTACATTTCACGAAGTGTGTCAATAATTAGAAGCCAGGACATCACTAATAACCTTTCTTTTGAAACACCAAACTGAAAGATCAATTTGGTATCAAGTCATGCATGTGAAGGTAAAGACTTAGCTGGTATACTGAGAACCAGTTGATCGCCTCTGCGGGTAAAGCGTGTAACGTCTTCAGCAACGCGTAACCCGTGAAGATCCGGGTTACGATAGGTCTTCAGCTACCCATGCTTGCCGTAAAAGACGACTATGCTTGTCGTAAGATTAACGGGATCAGGCTCACTGACTTGGTTTATGCATGTCATCGTATCCCAATTGCGTACATCGATGCTCGTGATGTCAATCACTGGCTTGTCTCGTCCAGACTCGATTATTTATAGACCGTTGCCACATAGCTGGAATATTGCTGAGTGCGGCGTTAAACAACGAAACAAAACAAAACAGCAACACGTGCTTGTCGTTAGAGGCGATTAACGGGATTACGTGGTCAGGCTTCCTGACTTGGTTGATGCATGTCATCGTATCCCAATTGCGTACATCGATGCTCTTGATGTCAATCACTGGCTTGTCTCGTCCAGACTCGATTATTTTTATGGACCGTTGCCATATAGCTGGAATATTGCTGAGTGCGGCGTTAAACAACGAAACAAAACAAAACAACAACACGTGCCTGTCGTTAGAGGCGATTAACGGGATTACGTGGTCAGGCTTCCTGACTTGGTGATGCATGTCATCGTATCCCATTTGCGTAGATCGATGCTCATGGTGTCAATCACTGGTTTGTTTACTCCAGACTGGAATATAGCTGAAATTTTTGTGCAGGGTTACACAACAAACAAACAAGCAACTACTCACTCAGAGATATACTTGATGTGATATTACACATTACCTGGATTTGTTACAGTGGGAAAGGGAACTGGAAAATGAGTTAAACAACAGCATGAAAATGAAATATGGTCCGCCTTCAGATGGGTTCACGACAGCCATGAACCTGCTCCAAGCTAAGGTTCGTATCCTCAAAGTCACCATTCCTCTATGTTTCTTGCCCAGATATTCAAGTGCGAAAGACATTTACAAATAACTTGCTTACTAAGTCAAAGACGCTACGTTTCATGACGCACATCACGAGGTCGAATTTCAGTTTCGCCCTGATTATGGTGCTTGGTTTTCAAGCACGATACCTGTGCTTGTTGGTTTCACCATAATGCATTAGGCCTGCACAACGTCAGGATGAAGCTGAAATGGTCTGATATAACTGGAATACTGTTAAAGCATTCTTAAACCCACTCACTCACTCTTTTGTAGAAAATGTGCTGCGGCTGGACAAATGGAAGTGACTACGTCATGACCGGAAGTCAGTGGAACAGAACCCTTGGGGACGGAAGTTCAGCAACTATCCCTGATTCTTGTTGTAAGATGGAGAATGCTACTCTCGTGATGGCGAACTGTACAACTGAACCCACCGCAGATAACTCGTACTTCAATCAGGTTAGTGATACAATCGACGGCGGTCTGTAAATAATCGAGTCTGGACCAGGCAATCCAGTGATTGATATCATGTGAATCGATCCACGCAATTGAGATACGATGACATGCGTGAACCAAGTCAGCAAGTCTGACCACCCGATCCCGTTAGTCGCCTCTTACGACAAGCATAGTCGCCTTTTACGGCAAGCATGGGTTGCTGAAAACCTATTTCACCCCGGATCTTCACGAGTCCAATTGTTAATAAGAGCGATTTAATGAGAATATACTAAGGGCGATTTAATGAGAATGGTACCCTCCGGATAAACGACATTTCACTTATAGGATAAATTTTTAAATAGTGAAAAGTCCATCACCCTAAATTCACCAGGGGCGCCATCCGTATTATTATTTAGATCGTGAGGGTGGAAATGTGCTTATATGTACCTGATAAAGCGATCCAATGCCATGATAATAAAATGTTTCCTTAAATTCATCGCAGGGCTGCAAGTCATCTTTATCTGACCTCTTTGTGAACTACCAAGCTTGTATCATTGGCTTCGGAGCAGGGATTGCAGGGTTGGAGGTAAGTTGAAACTACCGAGAGGCTTCAAAAATCTAAAACCACATCAGGACAATCCCGTCAAACCTGTAAATTGGGACAGAAATGAAACGGCATCATAGTATAAAAGAAAACAAATAACGGATTCCTTCACATATGGAAGATATTCCACAAAGTCACCCACTTATCATCAAATTGTATTTCATCCAAGATAGCTATTTACCAATCACTGATTCCTATAGCTACCAATCCCATAAAACGAGAAAAATTAATAATCTGTGATGAACACATATTCATGTTTTAGCTGTGAATGTGTTTTCTGACATTTTACGATTTCTTTTCTTTCAGTTTTTCATGTTGCTTTTAGCCATTGTTCTGATCGCAAACAACGATTCCAACAAATACAATATGAGCTGATAACAGTTGGATCCCGTGATTTGGTACCACCCGAGAAGAAGAGTGCAGCATCTGGCACTTACCTTGTACATTTATTACTGTCTGGCCAGGCTTGGCATGACGACATGCCAATAATACCCTTGCGTGCAAATATTGTATTCGCTTTTTCAATTACGCCTTGGTAAAGCAGTGGTTTATATTAGATCCTAACTTTCGATGTACATTGGTCTATTAAGAAGATTCAACGCTGACAATAATCCTGCAAAGGTCATCTAACGAATCAACCAAAACATGTCTACAAACTGGAGGTGGTATGTCTATTGATTACAAAAGTCATTATCAAGGCACAATGGAACATGTTCTACCTTTTGCTTCGCCTAACCATGCTTTTCCGGTAATAACAACTAAAACGATTTCTAAGATACTCTAATATGTGTAAGGTAAGATGTGATTAGTTTTGGAGCATATTTATTTGTATGTTCTTATACATTTATATGTATACGTTGGGTGTTATTTCTATGTAAAGATAGCACATGCATATACTGTGCGTATTGTGATATATGAAATGCTCATTTAGTTATGGCATTTTCTATTTACTGTTGTGTTGTTCACATCCTGCATTTGGAGATGGAGAATATATCGATGTCATCGACTAATGTATTCATATGGCAGTTACAGAATCAAAAATGAAGTCCATGATAGGCATTTAGAAGTTGGCCGAAGGTGAATACATGAATACATCAGGTCAATGCTGAAGGAGCAAGAAGTAGCTCTTAAACGTCGTGACAAAGATTAAAAGAAGCTGCTATCAATAAACAGTATCATGTATTCAGAATCAACATTCACTTGATAATACATTTTGTATGCTCACGTAAATTCTTTAACGGAACGCGTTGTCAAGTAATGGAAGATCCTAATGGAGGGAGTATTGTCATGGTGTTATTAAATCCAACTGTTTTATCGGCCAGTCATATTCTTGTTTTAACACTTAGTCTTCGGGGTGTTTGTATATTCAATTAGTGACACCCCGTATATCAAGATAATGTCACATGTAAGTCAGGGGCCTGTAGGTAACTTCATATTAGATCAATTAATGTTAAAATACTAAGGGACAATCCAGACAACGTTAAAACGTTGAGATAAACTGATACGAGTCTGAAGATTTCTCAAGTAAATATGTACTGATACCATTACTTGACTTTCTACATATGTCGTGATACTATGCAACCTCTTGTACATTTTTTTGCAACGTCCCTGGAGTGAGTTGAATTTACAAGGCCACTTTCAACAGTATGTTATTTACAAATGTAAGCCGAAGTGTGTCATCTTAATAAGGACAGAACTCTCAAGGCATTCATCGTATGGTGAGAAGATTCCCATCGTGATGGACGAGCACGGATTGGTCTTAAAATATTGAGGATCAGTTTGGAAGAATTCTTGCAACGGAATCCTGACTGCTTTGGTAACCTCTTTATGAACGCTCCCTGCAGCTGTCAAATCAAGGTTGGATTTGCAATTAAGGCGTATGTGGGAATGACATCGTGCTGGGGAAATGCAAAGCCGTGATGGAACCTGAATTCCCTTTTTGCTATAACTACCAACATGTTTTGCGTTGGGCCATCTAGGATCTACACATTGTTGCTCTCTTAACTATAGTTGAGGATGACACTACCCAAATTTGTTGATGTTTGTTTGTTCTCTAAAGCCACACGCATGCAATTTCACGGCGAAGCTGTACATGTTGAAACAAATTTGAATGTGTCGCAATCGGATTTTATAAAACACACACGATGAACATCCAGAAATCTTCAGGTAAACTCGTGTTTTATTCTAAATATCTAGTTTACAAAGTCGTAATATGGTAAAAAACTTGCCGTCATGTATATCATGCACACTTCTGTTTTATCAGTTACATTACTGTTTTAGGGATCGTCTTTACTAAAGTGATTTTATTTCATGCTTTGAACCCGCGTTTAAGCATTGATAGTTGCTTCGTATATTTCTGTATCTGTTGGAGTAGAGCTAAAAATAGTACTAAATAGTATCTAAAGCTAATGATTACTTTGTAATGAAAATGTAGATAAAAAAATGTGTGTTAACATGTTTAAGGTTTGGAAATCCTGTATGTTAAGGAATGTGTTTTCATTGCTTAACCAATTGTATGATAAGTATCATTTAGCATATATTTCACTCGGGTGTTCTTTTTTAAGCAATCCTACTTACATACATATAACATTTATTAACTTATTAAAAGCATAATACAGCTAATGACATCGTGTTTCATACGTCTATCATTATTAAGTTTTGCTTAATCATATTTATCAAAATGTTAAAGCTATACCTGGTTTTATACATATATGATTAATTCCATCACTACTATTTGCGGTTATTTTAGTATATATAAGGATTAATGGGTGTTGATGTATATACTGCTTATCGCGCAGAGCAGTCGTTTTACACCTGAACCCAAGAGGCAGAAACATTCAAAGTCTGCCACTTTAAAACTACATTTATATATCGCACTGGATGGCATGAATTTACTTGCAATAAATATTTCTGTATCGATCTTATGTTTTGTGGTGATATCCTAAGACGTTTTCACATGTAGACAAATAGCTTTGTGTACCAGGGCCCTTCAATCTGACCTTAGGTAGCAAAAAAACACAGCTATCACATGTAACCACCCATACCATAACAATCCTTTATTATCTTAGATAGCGAACCAACACATCTGTCATAATTATGTAGTACTCCATAGTATAACAATGTAATCTGACCTTAGAGAGACAACCAACACTGCTGTCACTGAGTACGGTGACATGTAATCACCCATACCATAACAATCCTTTATTATCTTAGATAGCGAACCAACACATCTGTCATAATTATGTAGTACCCCATAGTATAACAATGTAATCTGACCTTAGACAGACAACCAACACTGCTGTCACTGAGTACGGTGACATGTAATCACCCATACCATGACAATCCTTTATTATCTTAGATAGCGAACCAACACATCTGTCATAATTATGTAGTACTCCATAGTATAACAATGTAATCTGACCTTAGACAGACAACCAACACTGCTGTCACTGAGTGCGGTGACATGTAATCACCCATACCATGACAATCCTTTATTATCTTAGATAGCGAACCAACACATCTGTCATAATTATGTAGTACTCCATAGTATAACAATCCAATCTGACCTTAGACAGACAACCAACACTACTTTCACATGTAACCACCCATACCATAACAATCCTTTATTATCTTAGATAGCGAGCCAACACATCTGTCATAATTATGTAGTACTCCATAGTATAACAATCCAATCTGACCTTAGACAGACAATCAACACTGCTGTCACTGAGTACGGTGACATGTAATCACCCATACCATGACAATCCTTTATTATCTTAGATAGCGAACCAACACATCTGTCATAATTATGTAGTACTCCATAGTATAACAATGTAATCTGACCTTAGACAGACAACCAACACTGCTGTCACTGAGTGCGGTGACATGTAATCACCCATACCATGACAATCCTTTATTATCTTAGATTGTGAAGCAACACATCTGTCATAATTATGTAGTACTCCATAGTATTACAATCCAATCTGACCTTAGACAGACAACCAACACTACTTTCACATGTAACCACCCATACCATAACAATCCTTTATTATCTTAGATAGCGAGCCAACACATCTGTCATAATTATGTAGTACTCCATAGTATAACAATCCAATCTGACCTTAGACAGACAACCAACACAGCTCTCACATGCAACCACCCACAGCATAACAATCCAACATGATCTTAGATAATGAACCAACACAGCGGTCATATGTGACAATCCTAGCATAGCAAACCCCCCCAACATAGCGTCGTATATCACGCGGATCAATTCATAGAATTACAGTCTAATCTGATCTCTGACAACGCCGCTAAAACGTCCAAAGCTAATGATCCAAGTATCTTTCATACTCTTTTCTGACATGTGCATGATGTGATCACGAGTCCCTATGATCTGGTGCTTTTGACACAAGTGAGTTTGGGTAAACGCCGCATAGAGGTGATGTGGGTGGAAAGCCCGAAGTGACACAGGGTCTCAAGAATATCGATATGATGCTGAAAAAAACTGCCTGACGCAATATTCACATACGCGCCGACCACAAGTTTGTCTCATGTAGGCTTTTGAAATGATCTAAAACTTTAATATAAGGATATTTGTTTGTTCAGAATATAATCCACGCCAGGAAACATCAATTCATAGTCACCAGTGATATAGCTAAATCTCAGGGAGGAATATCAATCTGTGGTCAGCAGTGTTACAGCAGTATTAGCCATATAACAGCTAAAGATCATGATTTATCTGTGGTCAGCAGTGTAACAGCAGTATTACAGCAATATCAGCCATATAACAGCTAAAGCTCATGGTCAATCTGTGGTCAGCAGCGTTACAGCAGTATTTGCCATATAACAGCTAAAGCTCATGGTCAATCTTTGGTCAGCAGTGTTACAGCAGTATTAGCCATATAACAGCTAAAGCTCATGATCCATCTATGGGCAGCAGTGTTACAGCAGTATAAGCCATATAACAGTTGAAACTCATGATCAATCTGTGGTCAGCAGTGTTACAGCAGTATTAGCCATATAACAGCTAAAGCTCATGATCAATCTATGGCCAACAGTGTTACAGCAGTATTAGTCATATAACAGCTAAAGATCATGATCAATCTGTGGTCAGCAGTGTTACAGCAGTATTAGCCATATAACAGCTAAAGCTCATGATCAATCTATGGCCAACAGTGTTACAGCAGTATTAGCCATATAACAGCTAAAGCTCATGATCAATCTGTGGTTAGCAGTGTTACAGCAGTATTAGCCATATAACAGCTTAAGATCATGATCAATCTGTGGTTAGCAGTGTTACAGCAGTATTAGCCATATAACAGCTAAAGATCATGATCAATCTGTGGTTAGCAGTGTTACAGCAGTATTAGCCATATAACAGCTAAAGCTCATGATCAGTCTGTGGTTAGCAGTGTTACAGCAGTATTAGCCTTATAACAGCTAAAGCTCATGATCAATCTGTGGCCAGCAGTGTTACAGCAGTATTAGCCATATAACACCTAAAGCTCATGATCAATCTGTGGTCAGCAGTGTTACAGCAGTATTAGCCATATAACAGCTAAAGTTCATGATCAATCTGTGGTTAGCAGTGTTACAGCAGTATTAGCCTTATAACAGCTAAAGCTCATGATCAAATCTGTGGTTAGCAGTGTTACAGCTGTATTAGCAATATAACAGCTAAAGCTCATGATCAATCTGTGGCCAGCTGTGTTACAGCAGAATTAGCCATATAACAGCTAAAGCTCATGATCCATCTATGGGCAGCAGTGTTACAGCAGTATAAGCCATATAACAGCTGAAACTCATGGTCAATCTGTGGTCAGCAGTGTTACAGCAGTATTAGCTATATTACAGCTAAAGCTCATGATCAATTTGTGGGGAGCAGTGTTACGGCAGTATTAGCCATATAACAGGTAAAGATCATGGTCAATCTGTTGTCAGCAGTGTTACAGCAGTATTAGCCATATAACAGCTAAAGATCATGGTCAATCTGTGGTCAGCAGTGTTGCAGCAGTATTTGCCATATAACAGCTAAAGCTCATGATCAATCTGTGGTTAGCAGTGGTACAGCAGTATTAGCCATATAACACCTAAAGATCATGGTCAATCTTTGGTCAGCAGTGTTACAGCAGTATTAGCCATATAACAGCTAAAGCTCATGATCAATCTATGGCCAACATTGTTACAGCAATATTAGCCTTATAACAGCTAAAGCTCGTGATCCATCTATGGGCAGCAGTGTTACAGCAGTATAAGCCATACAACAGCTGATACTCATGATCAATCTGTGGCCAACAGTGTTACAGCAGTATTAGCTATATAACAGCTAAAGCTCATGATCCATCTATGGGCAGCAGTGTTACAGCAGTATAAGCCATATAACAGCTGAAACTCATGGTCAATCTGTGGTCAGCAGTGTTGCAGCAGTATTTGCCATATATAACAGCTAAAGCTCATGATCAGTCTGTGGTCAGCAGTGTTACAGCAGTATTAGCCATATAACACCTAAAGCTTATGGTCAATCTGTGGCCAACAGTGTTACAGCAGTATTAGCCATATAACAGCTAAAGCTCACGATCCATCTGTGGGCAGCAGTGTTATATCAGTATTAGCCATATAACAGCTGAAGCTCATGGTCAATCTGTGGTCAGCAGTGTTACAGCAGTATTAGCCATATAACACCTAAAGCTCATGGTCAATCTGTGGCCAGCAGTGTTACAGCATTATTAGCTATAAAACAGCTGAAACTCTATATTCTTATTCTTATTCCATAAGACGACTCTGCTTTTGAACTTGAAAAGGGTTTTGTCGCTGTTATTATTGTCATAATAATCATCGTGATCGTCCACTTTTGAACTGCTACGAAGGTTAAAAGAGGAGAAAGACAAATGCCCTATGTGGTATAGTGGTGTACATGTAAATAAACCGATAAACCCTTTCCATACCCAATAGAAATCTCTGCATAAATCAGAGTTGATTGTACGTTTCCGACAATATAATGAGCATGTGTTAATGAATCACTATCAAATAGTAATGATACCAGGTGTTCGCGAAAAGTCAAGTCAATTGTTCACCTGAAAAAGCACGGGAACACATGGTACAAGTCAAAATAAGGCATTGCATCGGCATCATTTTTGTCACTGATACGTAAATTTGAAAGAGTCCTCCACATGTCTACCATAAAACGTTTTGAAAGCTTTACTGAGGCCTTGAATGTTGTAACCTTGATCATACAACTTCTGAGCAAGAGTCGCGGATCGTATGACGCTCTTTGAAATCTTGGTAGAAAGAGCATGCTCAGTTGTATCTCAAAAGTTGTGATATGTAAACACCAAAGGCAGGAATGTTGATCGACATGAAGGGAAAGTTGACTTTAGGAAAGAGTGTTTTGTCACCCTGAATTTTTATGCAGAGTTCTTTCTATGAAACAGATGAGGCGGCCTCATTGGTCTCCTTTATTTCAAGTACAGGTGGAGAAATCAGTGGAAGGGAATTTGCTATTTGATTGATATCAGATCCTCGATATACCTGAAGTTCTTGGCCAAAATGCCTTGTTTTGACTTTGCCAATCCGAACAGAAATTCCGATTCATATGCATAAAGAAACAGATCCGCAAGAAGGAGCACAATTTGTGCCCATGGGGATGCCTGCTTCTTGCCTAAATGTCTTACCCCCAAATTTTACGTAGATGTTATCAATTAGGAAGTCCAACATTTCACATGTTTTCTCAGGAAACTTCAGATGGCATTTGCTTTCAGTTTTTGACTAATTGTCCTGAGCCTCTGAATATAGATACGTAACTGTATCTGTAGGAAATCAATTGTTGCGACATAATTGAACTTGGTTCGTCTCTGAGAATGCCGAAATTCAAGCAAATCTTTTGCGCTTTTGAGAATTCAGATGGTATTAATTCCTCGTGTCTCAAATACTTTCTGTGAAATTAAAGAATGTCCTTCCTTGATTGTATTAATAATTGTGGTAAATCTATGCGATAGGGTTTGTTTGGTTGGTTTGTTTATTGTTTAACGCCAGACTATCCAGTGTCATGGTGTGGGGCGGCATCAGTCATAACCATCGAACAGAGCTCCATGTTTGTCGTGGAAGAGTTAATGCCCTTTACTACAGGAATAACATATTGGCAAATCACGTCATCCCATTCTTTCATCAGCACCAGGATATGCAAAACCTTCCAGCAAGAGCGCACACAGCACGTGTTTCAACACAGTACCTAGCGAACAATATTGTGCCTCTGCTTCCATGGCCAGGCCTGTCACCCGATCTATCGCCAATTGAACATCTATGGGATTACCTTGGTCAACGCCTCTCACGTCGTCCGCAAGTACAGAACCTGAGAGAACTTGAAGATACACTACGTCAAGAGTGGAATGCCCCAGAACACTCTTCGCAGACTTATTCGATCAATGAGAAGACGTTGCATGGCCTGTGTTGCTGTCAATGGCGGACATACCAGATATTGACTTTTCATTTTAACCCTATGTGTCTTCCTTACACTGATGACGTAATTGTAATTACTGTGTGGTATTACTGTTTCCTTTGTCGTCTTTTTTAATAATCCGTCTGTCTGTTCTAATCAAAATCGGTCATTGCTCAAGTTGTTTTTGTAATATTTCAAGATTTATTGCTGGTGCGTTTTCATGCTGTTCAGTATAATATATCTTGTACTGGTTCTAATGTTTGTAAACACGCAGGTTATCAGGGCCTGGTTTAAAGAAAGCAACAGATGTACGAGTTTTAGGTTTGGCAACATCGGATAAATAATGCAAGCTACTTCTTCTTGTTAGTGTAATTGAGTTATCTATTTCTGTGTTCAGCAGAGACAGAGTAACGATCGCTTCTTCATTTGCATTCAGCGTTATTCACAGTTAATCAATTACAATCATAACACATTATTAAGTATAGATTACCATCTTAAGTACAAACAACTTGTTTTAACACCATTTGGAAGCGATTCATAAACACATACTCATGATATAGTCGGAATCGTACAATAGACTCTTATGAATGCGGAAAGGGTTTTGTCGCTTTTATTTACAGAACATTCTATTCAAGAGATTGACAATTAATTACCCTAGAGTTTTTGTCCAAATAAACATTAATAGACAGGCCACATTATATACTGAACCGCAAAAAAACGTCACCATGGCTAGATATATGAGATTGGTTGGTTTGTTGTTTAACGCCGCACTCAGCAATATTCCAGCTATATGACGGCGGTCTGTAAATAATCGAGTCTGGACCAGACAATCCAGTGATTAATAACATGAGCATCGATCCACACAATTGGGACCGATGACATGTATAAACCAAGTCAGCGAGCCTGACCAACCAATCCTGTTAGTCGCCTTTTACGACAAGCATAGTCGCCTTTTTACGGCAAGCATGGCCCAGAATATGTGGAGGGCGTCATGGAACATGATAAATACAAACTTCTTTGGAATAGGCCCGTATACAGTCTCAGACGTATCAAGGCCAACAAACCTGACCTTGTCTTTTTATAATATATCCAATGAAATAATTTACATTATTGTATTTTCTGTCCCTTTTGACACTTAAGTGATTGTCAAGATTCAGGAAAAAACATGGCAAATATTCGGACATGGCTTTCGAAATGTCACGCTTGCATCACAAGTAACAAGTTGTCCGACTCCCCATTGTTCTCGGTGCCTTAGGTTTGGTACCTCCCAATCTGGTGACTGACATTAGGAGAGTACCCGGGTTTGCTTCCAGGAATACAGCCCTTCTGTCAATCTGGGTAATGCAGAGGGCTGTAGTGTTGGGGAGTCTTCACATTCTCCGAAAAGTTCTGGGTGAGTTTGACTTGGCAGCGCTTCCTGGGAGAAGTCCCATTCGCTGTCTGGCGTAACAGGCGTGACTTTGCCAGGATCACCCAAACCGTCTTTGCTGCATTTTTTATTTCAATCTGTACATAAGGATAAAACACTGAACGCTAAAAACAATAGGGCTTCCAGGAGCATCAATTATGAAAACATCCCAATTCTCTCATTACTTAACGAAAAGAAAACTTGCAGAAATAGTCCTGAGTCCTAGGCTATTCATCCCATCTGCCTCTTATGAACTCACCAAACAATAGTTTCCCTCTGTTGTTTTTTGTTAACCTACGCATGTTTACCCCTCTGATTAATGATAATTGTTGTCAGTTTAGGTTGTACGGTTTAGGAAATATGCTCCGGACAAACAATGATGACAGACGGACGGGCAGACAGACAGACAGACAGACGGACGGACAGAGGGACATACTGATGGCTATATCCCCCCGTCATTATATTTTGGGGGGATAAAAAAGTCCTAAAACATGTAGCTTCAAGAGGGCTGTCACAGGAAGAACATATGAAGCGATTCATAGTTGTTGAGCCCATTGAAGGAATTAAATATGTGACAGTCTGTCCCTGCACAGAAGAATACAACTGTTCAAAATCTACAGTTTTTACTGTTCAGCGAGGGGATGGTAGTTACTCCCTTCCGGTTGGGCATTGACAGTGCTGACCCCCTGTGTCTTACCCTTCACTTGCATTGCAGCAGGCACAGGGACTACAACAGAATGTCAGCATGTCCGGGCATTGTTCGAGTATTTTGGGTGAACAATGCAGGCCACTGCTTCTTGTTGGTGTCATTGGCGTTGCTATTTAGGTGTACATTAGAGGCTTAGTAACGACCGCTTCTTAATTGGTGTTTAGGATCACAGTTAATGAATTATAATCATTACACATTATTAAGTATAAATTACTTCAAAAGATTGAAAGCTGATAATCCTTTCGAGTATTGTCACACTTGTCGACAAAATATAATATATTTGAATTAAAGAGAAGAAGCTTCATTAAACATCTTAATTACGCACCCTGGAAACGTTCACGGCTGATCGCGGCCAATGGTTAACTTGGTGGTGTTATGAATAAAAGATGTTGGTCGATGTTAGAAAGATTCTAACAGTTATTTACCAAACTGACTTTTCATTCCAGAAGACACGAAGGTAAGATGCACATATCCTTCTGCTTTGTTTGTTTATTGTTTAACGCAGCACTCAGCAATATTCCAGCTATTGAGAACCCGTGAAGATTCGGGGTAGAATAGGTCTTCAGCAACCCATGCTTGCCGTAACAGGTGACTATGCTTGTCGTAAAAGGCGACTAACGGGATCGGGTGGTAAGGCCCGCTGATTTGGTTGATGCATGTTATCGATCCCAATTGCGAGGATCGATGTTCATGATGTCAATCACTGGATTGTCTGGTCCAGACTCGGTTATTTACAGACAGCCGTCATATAGCTGGAATATTGCTGAATGCGGCGTAAAACAACAAACCAAACGAAACCAAAAATAATTGAGACTTACACTGGCTGGTTGGTTGGTTGGTTTGTTGTTTAACGCCAATGCTTGTCGTAAAAGGCGACTATGCTTGTCGTAAGAGGCGACTAACGGGATCGGGTGGTCAGGCTCGCTGACTTGGTTGATGCATGTCATCGATCCCAATTGCGTGGATCGATACTCATGATATTAATCGCTGGATTGTCTGGTCGAGACTCGATTATTTACAGACTGCCGTCATTAGCTGGAATATTGCTGGATGCGGCGTTAAACAATAAACCAACCAATCAATTATATTGATATGTATGTTCCTTATGATTACAGATGACGTTGCAATTTCAAACTAAAGGTGTCTTCATCGCTTTTCTGACAGCTGCTGTGGTATATACTACGGGTAATACAACCATTGTGACTGTCAGTCATTGTAACAATGCAAATACAATGCCATACATTATGGAATGCACGTGATGGAATCTTCCAGTTAATCTATAAAGTTAATGATTAAAGAGATAATCATTGAAAATTCGATTTCACGAAAGTAATGTCTGCCTTCTTGATCACTGATGCATATCGAATGTTATGCATTATATTTGTAAAATGTTCATGCGAATAACATGAATGTAGGGCAGGGATAAGCATGGCAACAAAAAACCTCTCTCTGTTTTAAATACTAGTAAGCCAGAAAGTAATATATAAATATGTATGTTTTGCAAATTTTAGCCCGCGTCCCGCGGTGTAAGTTTGCCTATACCTTCCATACAACTCCGGGTTCTTGGAACGAGGCTTTGGCAGAATGTGAAGGAAGAAATGAAACTCTGCTACAACTCAACAGCCTACAGAAACTGGAAGACTTCCGTTACATACCACTCTCCTGGGGATCGTGAGTATATGTACTTCTTCCGCGCAATTCTTCTCAAAGACCGACTGTCATCTCTTTAAAGGTGTGGTTTGATAGTTGCGCATCACAACGTCACATACAATGTGAGATACCATTTCGTTGGTATCAAGGCTGGAATAGTGCTTGAAAATGACGGAAGCCGCCATAAAACTAAAAAGTACTCAACCACTCACTTATATTTTGTTTAATGTTTGTTTGTTTGTTGTTTCACGCCGCATTCCGCAATATTCCAGCTATATGACGGCGGTCTGTAAAATAATCTAGTCTGGCACTAGATTCCGGGATAGAATAGGTCTTCAGGAACCCATACTTGCCGTAAAAGGTGACTATGCTTGTCGTAAAATGCGACTAACGGGGTCAGATGGTCAGGCTTGCTGACTTGGTTGATGCATGTGATCAATCCCAATTGCGTGGATCGGTGCTCATGATGTCAATCACTGGATTGTCTGTTCAAGACTCGATTATTTTACAGACCGCCGTCATATAGCTGGAATATTGCTGAGTGCGGCGTTAAACAACAAACAAACAAACAACAAATCTGGACCGTATTAAATGTTGATACGAGTTTTTGCATGCACTGAAGCCTGATGGTGTTATCAATATTTTTGGTTGCATTTTGGAAGCCCCGAGTAAAAACGCAACATAAAAAACGAATCGCCAAAACGCGCCATTTCATTAAATATGTGGGTATCATGCACCACAGGAGTCCGTCTCTAAAAATAGAAGCCCTCATGCATATTCATGGTCATGAATATGCATGAGGGCGTCTATTTTCAGATACGGACTCCTGTGCATGCACCCATTTCTCGCGAAATCGAAAATGCACGAACTCTCACCAACTGTAGTGGGTATAAACCCGGTAGCCAATTCTTGGACCTACGTAGGTCTTCAGCAACCCATGCTTGCCGTAGCAGGTGACTATGCTTGTCGTAAAAGGCGACGTTCGGGTGGTCAGGCTCGCTGACTTTGTTGATGCATGTCATCGATCCCAATTGCGTGGATCGATTATTTACAGACCGCCGTCATATAGCTGGAATATTGCTGAGTGCGGCGTAAAACAACCAACCAACCAACCAAACCAATCTTGGACCTACCACTCCTTGGTCAACAATGCCACGCCTAACTCAAATTCAGAGAAACCAGGGTATCGGACGTTTGGAAGCTGGAGAGTCTGTCCAAGATGTTGCCCGTCATTTCAACGTTAACATAACCACAATTTACCATCTCCTGCATCGATACAGACCACAGATGACCTTCATCGGAGCGGTCGTCCTTAGGTCACCACACCTCGACAAAATCGGCAGATTACCCGTCAACAACAGCGACATCCGTTCCTAATTGCAATTGAAAGTGCTCGACAGACCATAGGAACACATAATCGACACTGTGATCCGACGTCTCCGTTCCAACAACCTCAGATGTTGCCGACCAGCACGTCGTCCTGTTCTCCAACCACGGCATCGACAAGCACGACTTCAGTGGTCACAGGGTCATCACAATTGGCGTCATCGTGAGTGGAGGCGTGTCATCTTCTCTGATGAAAGTCGCTTTTGTGTCTCCCATGCAGACGGTAGAGTCAGAACTTGGCGGCGTCGAGGTGATCGTATCGCTGACAGAAACGTTGTGGAAAGGGATCCATGGGGTGGACCTAGCGTCATGATATGGGCAGGGATTGGACTTAATGCGAGACTTGGACCCATGTGCTTTCTGAATGTTGGTCAAGGTCGGGGACACGGCGTCACTGCTCAGCGGTATATCGACCAAGTGATCAGACCCCACGTTGTTCCATTTTTTGCACAACATCAACAACACATTTTCCAGCAGGACAACGCTCGTCCCCATGTTGCCAGAGCTACCATGGCCTTTCTGCAACAACACAACATCCGTGTTCTACCGTGGCCAGCCCTCAGCCCTGATGTGAACCCCATCGAACACTTGTGGGATGAGGATCAAAGGCGTCTGCACAATGTGCGCCCAGTCCCCACAACTGCCGATGAACTACGCAAAGCTGCTCTAGATGTGTGCAGGAGGATCCCTAGGGCCTTCACAAATCGTCTGATCCACTCAATGTACAGGAGATGTGTGGCAGTGATCAATGCAAATGATGGTCACACCAGGTATTGACTGACATTTTGGGTATTGACCCGAAACTGTGTAAGCCCTTAACATTTATAAAAAACAATTATGTCATCTGCCTTTTAATCCATTAAACTGTCTTCAGTCAATTTTTTGTCAATCTTGCCCAATAAGTATTTCTTGTCTTTACTGTTGAAAATAGATAACATGATTACTGCATACTCGACTTGAGTTTCTTTAGCGTGTGAGTATATTTCAAATTTGGTAATAATACGAAAGAATGTCCCTCAAAAATCATGAAAACTTTCCATGGCCAGTTGAAATACTTTACGTTTTATCCAAATTAATAAAACGTTGAAATCGGTAACACAAAATAGTAACAATATATATGCGATATGTATTGAGAGGTTTTTTTAGCGTATTTTGGACCTAACCTTATCTCAGTCTGTAGTGTACAGTCACATAGCCTACCGTTTTAAGTAAAACAATGAAAAGTTTAACCTGGAGAATAAGACCGATGGAAATGTCAAAATTTATAATTTGTTACAAGGTCATTCTACGTACCTACTTTCCAAAGGTCCTTTATTGAATGGTGACACTCAGGATACAAAAAAGCAGAAGTTACCGACGTGAACCGGAGTCGCTATTTGTATTTACGAATATCACGTGATTTTGAAACGCGTTTTGATTGGCTGCGTGCGTAAAACGTATTGCATGAAAATAGAGCATGTCCTGTTTCGTCCATCAAGATGAACACGTTAAAAGTTAGTCCGACCAGTCTGTTCACGCGATGCCATGTGTTGCATGCAAAAATGTATAACACTGGTTGTACCGTGTGAATACCCCGTCAGACGCCAAACATCTATTATTGATTTGTAACATGACGTGTATAGTACTCCAGCATGTACATTTAGTTATATATCCCATCCTGTTTTAGTTTTTGTTTGTTTGTTTGTTTGTTGTTTAACGCCGCACTCCCCGCGTCTGCCGAGATGCCTGTCACATCACACATATTTCACACCCAGCTACGATACTAACATCTCTTAATTCACCATACCATTAACAATCATTAGACAAATTGTCTAAGTCACTTATATAAACGGTCCAACCGATATATTCATGTGTGAAACCCAACCCTGTGCTAGGAAACCTACCAGTAGGCCTACTCGTTTGAAAATATAAACAAAATAATTTTACATGTTAACGTTTTCTGCTATTTCGATGGATTCAGTCGTCAATTTGTTGCATCCATCAGCTTAGAGTATTGCAAATATGTTTGTTTGTTTGTTGTTTAACGCTGGTCTCAGCAATATTCCAGCTATATGACGGCGGTCTGTAAATAATCGAGTCTCGACCAGACAATCCAGTGATTAATATCATGAGCATCGATCCACGCAATTGGGATCGATGACATGCATCAACCAAGTCAGCAGACTGACCACCCGATCCCGTTAGTCGCCTTTTACGACCAGCATAGTCGCCTGTTTTAGTGGCTCAGAACAGAATAAATTATGTCTGTCTGCTAAACGTGTGCTCGCTTTGGCTTTCCAGCTACATTAAGCTGACAAGCCGTGATACACTTGAAACCCCAAAGCAACGATGTAACTAAATCACTCAATTATTGAAAGTGCTTCTTAACACGTTATCATTTTAAGAAAACCTGTTTGGATTGGTGTGTATGACTGGTCTCCGCCCGAAATGAAGTACACGTGGACCGGATGTACTTCTGCTGACCAGTCAGCTAGTTGGCCTTGGCACCCAGTCGAACCGGATGATCTACTTAACAGTCATTGCCTGCGTGTGCACAAATGGTTATGGTGGACCACACCTTGCACGAGGAGGATTAGTTTCATCTGTGAGAAATGTGAAGGCAAGTGAATCCAAATGGAATAGCTATTTACGATTTTATTTATTTATAGCTACGGATTGGCAATGTTGTTGTTTTTGTTTGTTTCTTGTTTAACGCCGCACACAGCAATATTCCAGCTATATGACGGCGGTCTGTAAATAATCGAGTCTGGACCAGACAATCCAGTGATTGGCATCATGAGAATCGATCCACGCAATTGGGATCGATGACATGCATCAACCAAGTCAGCAAGCCTGACCACCCGATCCCGTTAGTCGCCTCTTACGGTGGATTGGCAATACGATTATAGATTCCATATACTGGATTCCAGAAAAGATATACAAAGGAGGATATATATGCCCAGTGGATATATATAGATATCTCCAGTATGGGATATATTTTGTTTCATGTTTGTTTTTTTAAACGCCGCACTCAGCAATATTCCAACTGTGTGACGTCTGTAAATAATCGAGTCTGGACCATACGGGTGTCCCAGTCGTCTACGGCGCCGCAATTCGCTGTGCAGAATTGAGTTCTCCAGGAAGCCTGGTATGCATGGCTTGTGTAAGGAGATTTGTTTCCAGCAAAACTGGCCTGCATAGCTACAAAGTGGTTCATGCACATTCAGTTAATCGCAATGTAAACGTCAAGTTACATGTTAAAATATATGCACACCATTAATTATAGAAATTTGGGAGCAACCCAGATGTTACATTGATGTCATGTTGAACCATTTGATGGATATATGAGTTGTTTGATGGTAAACCTGTGTTCACATATTACCACTTGTCAAGAGAGAAGAGAGATAAGTTGAGCCCATATATATTTCTGTAAAAAAGTTTCTCTCCCTTTTAAACTATTGTATTCTCAAATAATCGACGATAACCATACATTTGTTCTCAATTTACCAGGCAGAAATTAAATTGTGAATTCTAAAGGTTCATTTTTAGTAACGCCCCCAGCTTAATATGTACTTTTTTGTTCTTTTTGAAAGGAAGTTGTACCTTTATGGTGCTAAATAACGTTACACTGAAAGGCAATGCCAATGTGACGTCAGCTAGATCTATGACCCAAACTGAGTGCCGTGATTTCTGTCTCACCTACCATGCTGAGGAGAAGGAATGTGCAGCCTTCTCCCACGACAAAAGGACTGACACGTGTTTGCTGCTCCAGCAGACATGTATCTACATTTCTGATTCTCCAACAACCAGTTCTGACCGGAACTCCATCACTGCCGTCAAGAAATGTTACGACTGTAGGTCAAATATAAGCTACCAAACCATTTCCATAATTATAAGAAATCTCAACAAAAAGTCCATTGTACGATTCCGACTACATCATAATTATCCCCCGCCCCAACGAAGTGCGTCCGTGTGTGCGTGTGTGTGCGCGTCCCGAAATCGTTTCCGGAGCATAACACAGAAACCGTTAAATATATCTCTACGAATCTTTGCATGTCTATCAGACTGATGCTGAACTGGTGCCTTTTGCTATTTGGGAATTTTAGGAATTTTTATTTTGTACGTTTCCCTGGCAACAAGTTGGACTTAGGTTCTATAAGGGTGGTGTTCATGTCCGGAGCGTAACTCCAAAACTGTTAAATACTTTCTTACAAATCTTTGCATGTCTACCAGGCACATACTGTTCGTTTCCGGAGCGTAACTCAAAAACCGTTAAATACTTTCTTACAAAACCTTTTTTACTTAGTGATAAGTGTCTTCAATAAGTGTCTTCTCAAAAACTACTGATGTTACATGTATGAAACTTTGCAGCTTATCTATACATATCAAGACTGAGTTCTAAAATTGGTGCCATAATTTATTTATTCCAGCGAAGGGACCTTTCGTTAGAATTAATTTCTAACCTGAACAGATTTTCTCAAATTTTCAGATAACATCTAAAGCCATCCTAGTGCTTATCACTTCTTAAGGCTTTATGGGATGCCGAGTTCTGTCCCTTGAGCACACCTGAAATCTATGCTCGTGGGGTCCAAACCCAGTTCACTCTGATTTTGTTTCTTGGTTTCTCAGCACCATACCCGTGTCCAAGGATTGCACCACATTAAGGTTACCCGCCGTGGTATAACGGGAATATTGTTAAAAAAAGGTGTTAAACCAAACTCACTCACTCATCGTGGGGGATAATGATAACGCTGTTTTCTTGTTACATGTATATGTGTTTATGAATCACAAGCAAATAGATATAATACCAAGTGTTCCCGTAAAGGGGAACATATCCTGCCTTACCGCTGGCACAACTCACAAAGGCCAAGTCAGTCGTTCACCTCGATAAAACACGGGAACATATGGTACAAGTCAAAATCGGGAGTTGCATCGGACATAACCCTAATCAAACATCATGTTTAACATTCATTATCCAAAGACGCCTGTATTGATATTAGTCCTTTGTTCAACAACGGTTGCAAAACCAGATGTGAGACTAAATTTTGTATTTAAAAAAACATCTTGCAACAATGTATTTTTGTGAATAATGTGAATCATTATAGTTTTTCCGAGTAATTTCTGGGACAGTTTTACAACTCACCGTGTTTATGTTCTAGTCCACACCTCTGATGAGCCTCTTCGGTATTCCGACAATGTTAAACAGCTCAACAGCATCTGTACCACGCTGAACTCTCAGAATGAATGTATGGATGCACAAGGCGCACCAGATGCATCAAGTAGCAGTCATGTCGGGTTAGCATCTTCTCTTGCTCCCACGCAGTCATCGGACTGGCGGCTGTTGTCGCCGTCCCTGTCTGACGTCAATGAAGTGGCATCCGTAGTGGCTGTGGATACAAAAACAACATCTGGTCTTCACACGAGGAGCATAAAGTCGCCAGAGACATCGCCTTCGGAATTACAACCATCTTTGCCGATATTGCACCAAACTGACACAGCGGGACCTGCATTGCCGTCGCCGACACAGATTCAAGACAGCGCCAGTACCTTGCATTACGATGGTTCAGCGGGACCTGCATTGCCGTCGCAGACACAGGTTCAAGACAGCGCAACTACCTTGCATTACGATGCTTCAGCGGGACCTGCATTGCCGTCGCAGACACAGATTCAAGACAGCGCAAGTACTTCGCATCGAGATGAAACAGCAGATGTATTACAGACACAGGTTCCAGACATGACCAGAACATGTGAGAGATAGGGATGTATTTCTTCTTATGTGCTAGTCCTTTGTTATGAAAAATGACATAACGATATTATACTAACTCGACCCTCTACTCTTGAGTCACACTGCTCACAAGACGTATCTGACATGTTTTAGATTATACAACCAATGATAATAATCTAATAATGTTATCTTTCATTGTAGGCCTCTGCCGGTGTTCTGCTTTTCACATTGCCAATAACGCTCAAGCACCTGCCATTAATCAGTCAAAACTGCGAGTTGATCGACATAACCTTTCGAGCTACAGACGTCGCCTTACCTCGGCTGTTGATGATCGCCCGTCCGCCCGTGTTGTTGGGTCTGTGTTGGGAGTAGCCTTGCTTGTTACAGTTGGTGTGGTCATCGTGCTGATGGATGTCACTGCGGTCCTGAAGACGTTGCTGACACACAAGACCCCACCGGTTAAAACTCTGATTGCGGTGAGGGAGATTCGGACTTAGATATCGTTGATTTGGAACATGGACACTATAAAGTCCACATAATAACTGTAGTGCATAACGTAGATGATTATCTGGGAGGGGAACGATGTTCTGAAACATTCACATGATTACAATACATTTGTCCTGACACGTAACTCGATTAATGTTTAGGGGAACATTGTACTCAAACTTGTTATTTTAAATCAACTACTTTGTTGTTGTAATAGTGTGAATTAATTCATTTTATATTCATATACTATATCATGAAATACATTAGACAGTATTTCAGTAATGTCACAGTGGGTAAACTTGATGACAGAGGAAAGCCTGTAGTGATACACATCTTGTAGTGAGTGAGTTTGATTTATCGCCGCTTTTAACAGTATTCCAGTTACATCGCGGCGTGTCAGCTTAGACGACTGGGTACAAGCCTTGGACGTTTACAAAGAACAAATATAGGCTGGAGTTAATAAACACAAACTGGACGTTAAGTAGTATCTCCTTTCATCCTGATCTGGAAGGTCACAGAGAGAAAAACAACAACTTCAGATCCACAAGTCAGCCCGAATCCCATGTTCGGGAACTTTTTTGTGAAAAGTAATTTGTGGTATGACAGGATCTTTTCATAATGGAGTTGCATGGTTTGTAAAGCCTTACCAGAGAACAGGTGAAAATAATGTTTGAACATACCTATATCGGTAGAGGTTAATATGCACGAGTGTGTGTGTGTGTTTGTGGGGTGGGGGGGTGGGTGGGGTGGGGTGGGGGGGGGGGGGGGGGGTGGGGGGGGGGGGGGCTGCTTGTACTATTCCGGACTGATGCCTATTTATAGTGCTAACCCACTGAGATACCATGCCGCAGTTTAACATGAATAACCCACTTAGACACAGAATACTGACTCGGAGCCGACCAGTCCTTGTTTCAACCCCTTAATGCCGAGCGCCAGACAGGGTGTAACAACAAGTTCCACCTTTTAACGTCTTTTGGTGTGACGCGGCCGGGGATCGAACACCGGACCTTCCGCTCTCCGGGGGACGCTCTACCACTTGTCCACGGAGGCGGTCCAATCGTAACAGAAAAACAGACATTCTACCTATGACACTGTACTGTTTCTTGATCAACTTGCAAATAGCGTAATGAGTTATGAGTTGTCATATACGTTGCTAGACATTCGTCTAGATATGCTAATTTCGTTGGTTTGTGTTTGTAATGTGTGGACTGAGTGAAAAGTAGATTTTAATCAAAATACAAAACACAATCCATAAACATAGTATATAAGTATCAAGGTTTGATTCGCAAATGGCTCCCTGAACTGCTAACATGTTGGTTGGTTGGTTTGTTGTTTAACGCCGCACTCAGCAATATTTCAGCTATATGACGGCGGTCGGTAAATAATCGAGTCTGGACCAGACAATTCAGTGATTGATATCATGAGCATCGATCAACGCAATTGGGATCGATGATGCTTACATGTACAGTGTATGCCATGTGATCGAAATATGACCATTTTGAATACGTAAAGTTGTAATTTTACCGGAAAGGTACAGTGTCAACGCTGAGTGGTATATAGAAAGGCGTGTAGTTGAGACAATAACGCAGCCTAGTCTTTGAAATAAATAACGTTGATTTTGTCATATGCTGACATTTAACAAGCTAAAATTGCAAGTGATGACTGTCCCAACTGTTCATTATGAACGTAACGGTTTAAACATTATAGATGTCCTCCACAGCTCTGAAACGTCTTTCGCGATGCTATCCCATGCTATGCCCGTTACAGATAGTTTACACACCGCTTTGCTCATTGATACTTATTTTAATGTATAAGGGCGGTCGGGTAGCCTAGTGGTTAAAAAGTTCGCTCGTCACGCCCAAGACCCGGGTTCGATTCCCGACATGGGTACAATGTGTGAAGCCCACTTCTGGTGTCCCCCGCCTTGATATTGCTGGAATATTGCTAAAAGCGGCGTAAAACTATACTCTCACTCACTCACTTTAATGTATATGGTGATCATGCTTGCTGACCTGGTTGACAGCGTGGCACCGTATCCCAACGAGGTAGATCATTGCTCACGATACGAGACTATCTGATCCAGATTCGATTGACTGGTGTGGTGGGAGTATTGCTCGTCGCGGTGTTAGGCATCAAACAAGTACTGACTTGTTTGTGAATATTGTATGAGTGGCGATTGACTGGTGTGGTGGGAGTATTGCTCGTCGCGGTGTTAGGCATCAAACAAATACTGACTTGTTTGTGAATATTGTATGAGTGGCGGGTGCTTACGCTTTTCGCGAACACCGGTTTTATCACTGATTTTCAATGATCAATTCATGTAATTTTCATTACTGTTTTGCCTTTTACGCACTGTGGAATATGTTTCGGCAGATAATCGAGACTGTTTATTTTATGTCGTTGACAATTTTAACTATGATCGTTTTTTAATGTAATGTAAGGGAACTGTCGCTTTTGCACTATAGTGATAGTACAAATCATACCAGATTGTGTTTTTTTTCAAATAACAAGCTGGAAAAGAAAACTTTTAGATTGCTCGCTACCGCACAGTGCCTTATGTTTATTACTTGTTCACTGTATGCAAACTTGGATTCTTTGGCGGTACTGAACCTTCGTCTTTGATATCAACCCGTAACCTTTCTGTAGGCGACTATTGTATGAATGTTCAGATGATTCTGGGGTAGAATAGGTCTTCAGCAACCCATGCTTGCCGTAAAAGGTGACTATGCTTGTCGTAAAAGGCGACTAACGGGATTGGGTGGTCAGGCTCGCTGACTTGGTTGATGCATGCCATCGATCCCAATTGCGTGGATCGATGCTCATGACATTAATCACTGGATTGTCTGGTCCAAACTCGATTATTTACAGACCGCCGTCGTATAGCTGGAATATTGCTGTGTGCGGCGTTAAACAACAAACCAAGAATGTTCAAATGACGTATTTTCTCGTGTATCTGACACTCTGTGTGCACGTTATATTTTGATGTCATAAAGCTTAGAAGTACAGGAACACATCTATATTCCTAATTCTTGTAGTTATAATTGTTGTATTTTAGAGAATTTGTGAACAATCATTACTACATAACCACTGTTTGAATATGTGTATCTATCAATTAAGAATACATCAGAATTACATAACTGAATGCGATTTGAAATTATTTCAGGCATCCATATGCATTTGAGGATATTAATTTATAATATTTTTCATATTTAGTGCCCGACGATTGAGGGACCGGGACTGTTTGTTTAAAAAGTTGTTATACGTTCCCGAAATACTAGGACGCATATACTGTTGCATCAGTTTTGAAAAAGCAACATAATATCGTTCACTGGATGTCGTCTCTATGATGTAGTTAAGGAGAAACAATATTAAGTCGTCGATGCCTTACGTCATATTTTAATAGCGTTCTACTTTTCTTACAAATGTTCCCATGTTATCAATATAAGAATATGTCCTGAATAAAGAATGTTCGCAAAACTTTTGTTGTCTTCATCGTCAATACGTTCCTTCTTACACGCAGACTGCCATTGATAATTTCAAGTACAAAACACCCAAAACTTTCCATATTTTTAAACATGATAATAAATGCGACAAAACACTTTCCATATTCATAAGAAATCTCTGCTAAAAGCAGAGCCAATTGTACGATTCCGACTACATCATGAACGTGTGTTTGTGACCACTAACGAAAGGGGATGATGCCAGATGTTCGCGACAAGGTGAGGGTATCCTGATCTCACCAGTGGCAAGGCGACTATGCTCGTCGTAAGAGGCGACTAACGGGATCGGGTGGTCAGGCTCGCTGAGTTGGTTGATGCATGTCATCGATCCTAATTGCGTGGATCGATGCTTATGATGTCAATGACTGGATTGTCTGGTCCAGACTCGATTTTTCACAGAACGCCGTCATATAGCTGGAATATTGCCGAGTGCGGCGTTTAACAACAAACAAACAACAATGGTGGCACTTGTCACAAACACTGTCACTGATGTGCTCCACGTGTCTACCATACAACCTTTTGGAAGTTTTCTGAGGCCTTCAATGTTTTTAACGTGATCAAACAACTTTTGAGCGAGAGTCATACGACGCTCTTTGAAATCATGGTGGAAAGCGCGTGTTTTACCTCAAAAGTTGTGAAATGTAGGCACCAAAGTCTTGAGTTGCTGGAATATTGCTCGCTATAAAAGGAAAGTTGACTATTGAAAAGTTTTACTCATACCTCGTCATACAGTCTTGTCTCGTTGATCACCTTACTTCTAGTTCAGGTGGGTAAAAAGGGAATTGGCGATTGGTGGTTATTGAACGATATCAGATCATCGATTTACCTGAAGCTTTAGTTAAACTTCTAGGCCAAATTCCTTTGTTTTGACTTTGACAATCCGACCAGAAATTCCGATTCACTGTCAAAAGGAAACAGTTCCGCGAGAAGGGGATCACAGTTGGTGCTAAAAGCAGAGTCGATTGGACGATTCCGATAATATCATGAGCATATGAATCTCTATTAAATAATGATTATACCAAGACTTTGGTGTTCGCGAAAAGATGTGCGCATCCTGCCTCATTAATGGCACCTGTCACAAACATACAAAAATGATACGAAAAGTTTCATTGACAAAAACGTATTGTTTCTTTATCGACTTTAGGTAGTGACCATTTGCTATTCTAGGGCTGCCTGGGATTTTATCGAAAAATCATATTGTCCCAGAAAATACTTGTAAAAAATAATTATGCTTCAGACTGGCGATGACTGGAATTCAGCAGGGTTTATTCTCGCTTTGCCGGCAGGCAGGGGGTTAAAACAATTGGTCTGATGAATTCAAAGGTTATAAGTCTGTTTCACTCCAGATCGGTGAGATTAACTCAGGCTGAGAGGTATGATACAGCCAAGCCTCGTAAATGACCAGAACGTGAACTACTTTCACCTTCAAATAGTGTGTCATGAAGTGGTCATATGTCGGTAATCTATGTATTTTACTAAATAAACAGATAAAGTGAGTACGATAATTCAATCTTATATAATTTCTGTCTTGATGGATGTAAAATGGCAAAAATGCACAGGTCAACGTAAGATTTATTCCTATTTCTCCTGATGTACAGAGTGTTTGCGAACTTTTGTGCATATTTCATTTGTGAAAATGTATTCATTTCTGAACGTGCAGATTTCGCTCGATTGCAGGATTTGCATTGCATTTTTATCGCCAATTGGGCGTTGACATATTTTCCAATCTTTTCACGTTTTTAATCAAAGTGTTCAAGTGATTTAATGCACTTCGTGAGGTAGGCCCATTTTATTACAATATAGATTTTAATTATCAATGAGATTGGCTAGACTGGGAGCCGCCATTTGAAGCAAATGTAAATGTAAAGTGTTTGCTTCCATTGTCTATTGCTAATCACCTATCAGCGCCAATCATCTGTTGGCTTTCCTTGTTAGTTTCCACCCCTTGTTAGTTATTGTCCACCTTTTCTTATGTTATCAATTTCGTTTTCCTTACATGTACATATATATGCTCTCTGCCTCATGGCATTCATTCACCTGAAGAAGGAGTAAGCATATACTCCGAAACTTTGTGTTCCTCATAATAAATAAGTTGTCATCCATATATTCTCTTCCTTATGTTTATCACTTCTAAATGCCTTTCAAAGACCTGATATGAGAGGTTGAATTTGATTGGTCAATAGGAGGGACAAAGAAGGGACACAAACTCATAGTAGCCACTGGTGGCGCTTTGATCGAACCACGAAATTCCAACCTCGTCCGGATGGACAAGGGTAGAAAGTGGACTTTTATAGTCAGTGAACTCCCGTGCCTCGGGAAGATGTATTGTTATTGGGTATTTATTTTATGCAGTGTTAGTTGGTCCCTGGTCCATGTTCAAATCAGTACAATACACATTATATAATACGACAGAGACAATCGTATACTATGAACAGTGCAGATTATTGTTTATGGCAAGTTACACATTCTTCGCATCCAATGTTCAAGTTAATAGGAGCGCGGGTGAGCAGTCGTCTAAGGCGCCGCAATTCCCTCTGCAGAGTTGCGTCCCTTGGATATGCCAGAAACCAATTATCGAATCCTGCTTTGTCCCTCATGTTTCTAAGTTTGGCAGCACCTTACCCGTGCTCGTGGGTTTCATCAAAGTGGTAAACGTCAAAGACCCGCATCACTTCGGGATTTCCTCCAATATCAATTTACGATATTCGAAGTAGGGTTGATTCGGTTGACAATAATAAATGTCCGGCGAGTGTCCGCTTGGTCAAAGGGAGGGTACTCTATTCTCATTTGAAACAGAAAGTTCAAGTGCGTAAACACTGCGGCGATACTGTTGTCAGGATGCTACGACATAATTCTTCGTATTTGTATTGTTGATCTTAACTTTCATAATGCCGAAATGTTTGCATTACTTAGATAAAGTCAGTATTCAACTAAATATATAAGTTAATGTAAGTACATGTAGTATACTCTCACGATGTCAAACGTTAGTCCTGCATGAGATCAATCATTGAAGGCTACTGCACATTCTACCAAGAATTTGGAATTAACTCGATTCTGATTGGTCAATCAGAGGCTATTAAATCATAATAAACCCCCTCTGATTGAAACAGCTGGTTTGACGGCCGCATCAACGCGGAAGCTAATATTCATAGAATAGTACTTTTTCAGTCATTGTCGGTAGACATATTTGAATAATTATATCTACAATATTATTACAGGTTACAAAATGTACAGTTTCTGCAATATTCAGCGCGGTTAAATCTACAGGAAACCTAGCTCTACATTGAAAACACAGTATGTTTATCTCCTAAATATCACGGACAAACACCAAGTATACTGAACAAAGGGATCGTGAATATCGTGATATTTTTGTAGTGAAGACTGAGAACACAATTTCATGAACCAAATATGCATGATCCCTAACTTATTTTTTTCAGTATGTTTGCTTGTCACGTCATAGTTGACACTATTCATATTGTGAGCAACTATACTATTCCATTGGCTGTCACAAGATATATCTATAAATACTGTCACACAAATATGTTTCACCGAAAATACTTCTTTGAAATTTAATTATGAACACGTCCAGCTAATAAATTCGTTACATTGATCAAAACGTGATCTGTATGATTATTAAAACAGTGATACATGCAACTCCAAGTGATGAGAAGTGTGCACTTACATACTGATACTGGTTCAACGTTGAGCGGAATGTAAAGCTATACAGCCTTGGCGTGTCCCCATCATACTATGCTCCTAGGTTCCACTGACGTGGCTGAGGACCTTAGTAGGACTTCACGTTAAACTTCCACGCCGTGGTTTGTAACTGAAATAATATACAGTTAAATCAAACTCACTCCTCAAAATATGCAAGATATATGAAATGTTTCTCTAAATATAATCTTATTTTGTTTATTATAGTTCCCATGGAAGAGAGTTCCATTTTAATGCTGAACGTTTTCAGTTCCCATTTGGGTACAACCGACTGTTGTTGTTGACTATGGGAGTGACCTTGACTGTTGAGTTCAGTCAAATCTGAGAGATATTTCGGAGCTGTATTGTTGACATGATTTTAACAACCACTCTTATTTAGTCAAAGCCAGTGATGTGATTTCAGCACGGAAGGTACGTGAGCTGAATTAGGTGACCGAGTAGCAGTATTAGCTGCAGTGTTTTGCAGTGGCCGTTGTTTTTGCATGTTCGTCTTTGATACCTGATACCGCTGAGTAAGCTATTACAATACTCAAGGCTGATGCTGCTTCATTTGTTAAACGATGGTGGAATTTACCAATGTTCCCAAGGAAAAAGTCAAAGATCAGTGTCACGGGAACTCCGTATCTCGTGTATCCACACGAAATAAGTATGCATCACACGTTGGGGCATGTTGACCAGCTCGCCATGTCGAGCATATGCTGCTGTTTCATTATCTGTGTCGTACTCGGCGATCCCACTCGCTCCATACATGTAGGTGCTCTACTGGGTTTAGATCTGGCGATTAAAGGTGCCACGGGAGGCCCTGTACATTGTGGTGCCACGGGAATGCTATTTATACACGTGGTGAATGCTTCTTGCATTGTCGTGTTGAAGGATGACGCTTACATAGTGCATAATGTGAACAACGTGCGGCTGGATGATTTTCTTGCAATGGCGTTGTGCTGTTAATGTGACATGTACTGCCTCAAGGTTTGTGTTACCAGTGTGGCCTATTTACGCCTCTATTACAGCTTGAAATCCCTTCGAAAATGACATCCATAGTACAGTATAACTCCTGTATAGATACATTATTAGTCTTGTTTTCTTTTCTTGGTTATAAACGAAGTATTATGACATGTTATATCATTGGCCATACCAAAATACGTTCCATAGCCCATGAATTCAAATAGCGCACCAAACATTTACAAACACGAAGACCTCAAAAGTCTATTTTCCACCTTAGATACTCGAACCTCTACTGCAGGTCATCGAATAGGACGTGTGTTTATATGTCTTGAAAATGTCAGATAAGATAAGACATATTCGTCTCATTTAGGTCCAGTCAGCTTGTCACACTTGTTGGGCTGCAGCCATGGTTCGAGGCAGTGTCCTTGTTCTACTTATTGCCCAGCGTGCATTTGGACTCGAGCTGCTGGAAAATCCAGGATTCGAGAGTCCAGATCTGTCGGGCAACTGGGGAGGATGGGGCTTCAACCTTGTTAGTATCACTGATGACGTCCACGGAGGAACTCATGCTGTCAAAGTATCTGGAAGGTAAATTAACACAGAAGAAATCTGTTTTATCTGGACGTCACATGATCTTTGTATCTTATCACATACATACACGTATTAAAGATAAAAATAATGGGATATAATAAACATTATAACCATACGATGTAAGAGTAGTCCAAATGCCCTGTTTTACGTTGTCCTTATCTACTATAATTACCAGTAGTCCTTGAAGTCTTCTCTGAAGGGGACAGCTATATGAATACTTTTGGGAAGAGGCTTCATTGAATGCTCATTGTTGGTTACCCGAGCAGGGTTGTTCACCCTATTTCATTTCTTGTTAGGAGAGGATAAGGTACAGGACAGGGACCCGGATATGCATAAATTCAGAAATGATGAAAACTTTTCCAAATCATTTTGAAAGTAAAGTTAGCTAATATTCACCCATTCATGTTTAGGACTTCATTAGGTAAGGTGTCAAAAGGGCTGTTTTAGAGGTTGAATATGAGCAACTCTTCGACCTCAGTCGATATTCATAGCAGTTGTAGATAAAAAGATTTCTCTTTTAGGTTTAAAACGTTCATAAACATCAGTCATTGTGATATAGCATGCTCGATGTCAATAAATTGCAAGTACAGTAAACTACGGTTATAACGAACTCGATGGGACCACTAATTGTAGTTCGTAATAACCGTAGTTCGTTATAAGCATATAAACAGCATTTATACACCAAATAGTCGGGACTGAAAATAAGTTCGTTATATCGGTCAGTTCGTTATAAGCGTGTTCGTTATAAAAGTAGTTTACTGTAGGTGAAAGAAAGAAAAGCTCGTCTTACATTTGAACATGTTTGATAATTTTCAAGATAGTATTTCAATGTTTACTGCAACTTCAAAATTGTACATGTCCAGTGGAAAAAAAACGTGTCCTTACTCCCCCTCATTATTTAAAATACCCTTTTCTTTTTCCGCCTTAACATGGTTGTAAATGAATACAAAAAGCAAACCAGTTGGGCTAAAATGTGATCATTGTTTGAAACCACCATCACAATATAATGGAAATCTCTCCTCAAGTTAAAGGCCCTGAACCAGTGCATTATATTAAAACACAAAGATAAAATATAGAAGGTCAACATAGCAACGAAAGCCACGTAAAGATACAAAGGATCTGGACTCTCTACTGATCTCACATGACACTCCATAAGCATTACATCAACATATGGACAGATGATCAACTATTAGGTGTGAGTCCTATTTAGTTTTTTAATCAGGTTGTAAATGTTACTGATCGAAAACTACAACCGTTGTTTCATGCTGGTCTAGAAGTGGAATTACCTAAACAGGTCACAGCTTGATGTAAATGTATGTCGATGTAGTTCTATTTATTGTTAACCAAACTATCTTATTATGTACGAAATAGTGATAATAGTTTTCAAGAGCATACATATGCAAGAAATGCCTGCTGGGATCGTTGTTTGGCATCGATATCAACACATATATAAAGTATATAGCAAATAAGTAATATTCGTTTCAGAACACAGTCCTACCAAGGCCCTGGGCAGGATGTTCCCATACAGCCTGGTGGCCGCTATGCCTATACTTCCAGTGTTAAACAGCTGAATGATCACCCAGGGACGTTGTTCCAGACCATCAAGATCACCATTGCATATACATGGGCTGATGACGGTGTGTACTATAATAAGGTTTAACTGTCTCTGTCCTCACTATTTTACCACGAGTGTTTTTATTTGTCTAACATACCGCAATTAGCTGTGTAGTGTTGATTCCCCGTGGGCATACCGGAAACATATTATCTTGGGTTCTAATCCCGGATTCGCCCGGATTATATTCCTGGGTTCGTCAACACCATACCTGTGCTCGAAGGTTTCACAAAACAGATATATGACTGGTTCACGGAAATCACTGGTAACACCACGTTTTCGCGATTTTTATGAACAACTTGAATTTATATTCTGTAAATATTAATAGTTTTATGCGACGAGATACTGTACATGTATGCCCTAACCCAATGAGGATTGTTGTCACACACAGGTAAAACAGAATATTACAGCATCGCCCGACATCCATTTGTTCAGTCTGCCAATGGATGGTTCAATCTAGACGGGGATTTCACCGCTCCAGTTAGAAGTAAGCCAAATCAATACAAATATTTAACAGTGACATTCTCTTTGCGTTGTTGGGAAGCCTGGTGATTTACATATGAGCACGTCAAACCAAAGACACTTTTTGAATGCCTACAATAATTCTTTAGTCACTATACATTATGTGCTGAACTGACAGAATCATTTGCGCCATATTTGGTGTTTCTTATCGTGTCATATTTTCAGGTTTAGTCTTTATCCTATTTTGATCGCTATCAAACTATAATGAGATGTTATAAGATTACTGAAGAGGCTGTCCATTCTGTATCCAGTAGTTCAAGGGATATGTCCATTTCTTCGGCTTCCATGTCAACATACTTAACATTCTGTATCCATTCTGTATCAAGTAGTTCAAGGGATATGTTCATTTCTTTAGCTTCCACGTCAACACACTTAACATTCTGTATCCATTCTGTATCCAGTAGTTCAAGAGATATGTCCATTTCTTTAGCTTCCATCTCAACACACTTAACATTCTGTATCCAGTAGTTCAAGGGATATGTCCATTTCTTCGGCTTCCATGTCAACACACTTAACATTCTGTATCCATTCTGTATCATGTTGTTCAAGGGATATGTCCATTTCTTTAGCTTCCATGTCAACAAACTTAACATTCTGTATCCATTCTGTATCCAGTAGTTCAAGAGATATGTCCATTTCTTTAGCTTCCATGTCAACACACTTAACATTCTGTATCCAGTAGTTCAAGGGATATGTCCATTTCTTCGGCTTCCATGTCAACACACTTAACATTCTGTATCCATTCTGTATCCAGTTGTTCAAGGGATATGTCCCTTTCTTTAGCTTCCATGTCAACACACTTAACATTCTGTATCGATTCTGTATCCATTAGTTCAAGCGATATGTTCATTTTTTAAGCTTCCATGTCAACACACTAAACATTCTGTATCCATTCTGTATCCATTTGTTCAAGCGATATGTCCATTTCTTCAGCATACATATTGGTTTTATTAACGCAATCCAATCAAATATAGTAATGGACCAATATCCTAAAAATATTATGACCATACGATTTGAAAGTGGTCCAAATGACCTGTTTTACATGTCCTAAATACAATAATTATAAGTTGTCCTTGATTTCTTCACTGAAGTGGAAGCTGTATGAATACTTTGGGGAAGAGGCTTCATTGAATGTCCCTTGTGGGTTAACGGGGCAGGGTTGTAATCCCTATTTCTTTTCATGTTGAGAAAGGACAGGGTATTACAGCTGTTTATTGTGACAACATTTTTGTGCTGTTACCGTTATAACATTAGATAAAAGCGACAAAACCCTTTCCATCTCTGCATAAAACAGAGTTGATTGTCCTATTCCGACTATATCACGAGCATGTGTTTATGAAACGGTGATGATACTAGGTGTTCACGAAAAGGTAAGCGTATCCTGCCACACAGGTGGCACCCGTCACAAACACATGCAATGTCAGTTGTTCACCTTAAACAACACGGTAACATATGGTACAAGTCAAAATAGGGATTTGCATTGGACATAATGTTTGTCACTGATGCGTCAGATTTGTATTTGGAAATGCTTTACTGAGGCCTTGAATGTTGTAACCTTGATCAAACCACTTGTGAACAAGAGTTGTATTTGAAGTCTTGGGTGAAAGAGCATGTTCGATTGTACCTCAAAAGTTGAGAATTGCAGACACCGAGGGCTGGAGCTGCTTGAATATTGCTCGACATATTGGGAAAGTTGACTACTGGACGTTGAAGTCACCCCTCCTGTCTTGTGGAGAGAGTGTTTTGTCACTCTGAATCTTTATGAATAGATCTGCCCATTGATAAAGCTATTCATTCTGATGTATACATGTACTTGAATATATTTTGTATATTTATACGTCATACACCACCAGACACCAGCAAGGCCCACCTGTACTTCCAAGGCCCAGATCCAGGAATCGACTTCATCGTTGACGACGCTTCTCTCCAGACGGTGGACGAGGACATGAGCTGGAAGGCCGAGGTAGATGCCAGAATACAGAAGATTAGGAAAAATAATATCAATGTTCAGTAGGGCTGCCTTTTATTGCCTATGAATTATTATATGTGGACTACGTTTCGAACCGGACATGCACAAAGTAGGCAGACCTTTGTAATAATCCATGTAATACTTACCCTATTCTCTCCATGTATAACTTATTTGATGATGCGTTATAACGAGAAACTCCTTGTAGTCATGTAGGCACGTTATGTGACTTTTAAAGGTTTTCGAATTTTAGCATACGGTAATTAAACTTAAATGTCAGTTCAAATAAATAGGCCAAATTTCACCAAGTGGCCTGAAGCAAAAGATGTGTTTCACGAAGTGCATGTTGTCAGAAAACTATGAAATATATATATAACGTAACGATTAATCAAGATCCAGCAACCTATTAGTATTTTTGATATTATGTGTACGTTAAGACAAAACTTTAATTCATACTGTGTGTTACAATATAACTCATTCCTCTTTTTCCTAATTCGTTAGTGCCATACACGAAGATATATCTGTAATATATGTGGATCGTCGTGTTTTACAGAGTTACGCATTCATCTTCATTCAACCCTGCTGATATTGAAATTAAGGTGAGACATAAAAATGATAATTCTGCTCATAATGGATAATAGGAATGACATCCATACAGAATACACTTAGACTACATATGTTTTAAATATAATATAAATATATAGCCTCTTTGTATATAACTATGGGACACTTGTCATGGTCGTTAGCACATACGATATCCCACAAGACTGAGTGAGTTGGGATTAACGCCGCTTTAAACAGTATTCCAGTTATTTCGCGGCGTGTCAGCTTAATGTGGGAGGGAGGCCCTAAGTGATGCGGGTCCCAGACGTTTACCACTTCGGTGAAACCCACGAGCACGGGTATGGTGCTGACAAACCTAGAAACATAATCGGGATTCCGGGATTCGAACCCACAATCATAGGTTTCTGGCGTGCACAGCGAATCGCGGCGACTAAGACGCCTGGGCCACCCGTGCCCCCTATATCCCAAAAGAGAAAAATTCAATTGTACTTTCCTGAGTGTTGAATTTGTGAAGTGGCATACGTACTTTAAGACATTTTTAAGAACTTCTCTGATTTACAGATTGACAACAAAAGACATCTGTTTGGATTTGGGTCAGTAATAAATGAGGACTATATTACAAGCGACGACTACAAAGAGTATCAAAACTTTGTCTATACAATGTTCAACTGGGTGACAGCAGGATCCTTCAAGTGGAAGTACAACAGAGGTACCAAGGTATATACTGTTTGTATCTTAATTTGCGTATTCAGCAAAAGAAATCGAAACTTTTGCAATTATTGATTTTACACCACGCGAAGTAACTACCATAACAAAACAATATTAATGCAAAACACAATGTGACTTTATGTCTAATAGGACATGATTGTTGTCAAACATCTTTTGCAGGATAAACCTGACTACAAATTTGCTACAGATGCTGTAAAGGTGCTTAAGCAACGTGGGTACGTATCTTACAAATGCCGACCAGTGTTTGTAGACAAACATTAGATACATTTAACGGAATACAAAAAAACTGTTATTACACCATAACTCAAATGCATTACATAACTTGTTTAGGAAATGTATAACAGTTCATTCATTACAGCATGAAAGTTCGAGGACACAACATGTTCTGGGGAGTTCCAGGTCACTCTCCCAGTTGGGTGGAAGCCTTGAACGGGACAATGTTGAAAACAGCCATTGCAGAGAGAGTCAAATATATGACCGGCATCACAAAGGGACAGTAAGTGAACTGTACCTATCGCCATGGACGTGTTTAGAATAGCCATGGTGAAAAAAGTAATTCCAATTATACTCAAATGTTTATTTAGATTTGATAAATGGACGGATATAAGATTCAAATAACAATATATTTGAAAGTACATATCTTATATTTTGCGTTAGACTTGGTCACTGGGACGTGAACAACGAACTTCTCCATGGTCAGTTATATGAAGAGAAAACAGGTGATGCCCAGTACTCGGAGAAGATCTACGATATGGTCCATAAGGCTGATCCCGTGCCCAAGCTCTTCCTCAATGACTACGAAGTTGTTGCCGTGGGAGCCGTCACTGATGTATGTTGATAATACATTTCGTAGACTTCACATAAGGATGGTGGCCTACTATGTACCTGTTCACTGAACATCATTTATGCAATTTATGTCATATAATAATCACCATAACCAAAACACCATTACGAAAATATTCAGTATCTACCACATAGTCGTGCAATACCAACTATCGCCATTCTCAACAAAATTGGCCGACCAACAATCTGTAGTTGAAGCAATTAAAGTTTTGCTGTTGCTTATATATGTTATATCTATTTCCAGGCTTACGTTGCCCAGGCTAAAGAGTTCAAAAAGGCTAATGTTGGACTGGGAGGCCTGGGTCTTCAGAGTCACTTCAGAGACTACACACCACCAGATCCCACACTTCTGAAAGTAGGCCTTGCCTCCCTTATGTTTAAGTTATTTTCAATATTCAGTCCCACTCAACAGTCAAATGGCAAACATAACTTCCACGTTTCAAAGGGCCGGTTGGTTGTTGGCTTTTTAACGCCGCACTCAGCAATATTCCAGCTATGCGACGGCGGTCTGTAAATCATCTAGTCTGGACCAGACAATCCAGTGATTGACATCTGAGCATCGATCCACGCAATTGGGATACGATAACATGCATCGACCAAGTCAGCGAGCCTGACCATCCTATCCCGCTTGTCGATTCTTACGACAAGTATAGTCGCAGTTTACGGCAACCATGGGTTGCTGAAGACATATTCTACGCCGGATCGCCACTGGTCTTCAAAAGGACCACTACTTCATGGACATCCAGTTATGCTTCCATAAACTCTATGTACACAAACCAATACATAGGAATGCGATTGAGCAAACGCATTGCTGTTGATGTTTATATTACTGTAGTTGTTGATGTTAAACTCTGAAGCACTGATATAAAAATATTGGCAACATGATATTGCAGAGACGTTTGGACAACCTGGGATCTGTTGGACTGCCTCTGTGGATCACCGAGATGGACCTGGTGCACCATGACGAGAATGTCCGGGCGGACTGGTACGACTGGGCTCTCAGAACCTACTTCAGTCATCCAGCAGTGGAGGGCGTTATATTCTGGGGATTCTGGGATCATCAAATGAAAAGCCCTTACGCCGCACTCATCAATGGATATAACTTCTTTGTAAGCTTAATTAGCATGAGCTTTTAGTATATTCTTAAATAATATAACTACTAAGCATAGTACTTTATTACAATAACTGATTGTCCAGATACTGAGGTAAATATTAGATGCACATAAGTTGCATGTAAAGTGTGAATGAAATAATATCAAACATAACATGAAGCATAGGTGGCAATATATGGCCGCAGATGTATTACTTACAATTACAAGCGAAAGTCGCGACAAGCAGTATCAGACAGTACACAGATGTGCAGTTACCTTGTTTGGCGTCTGAGGTTTAGAAACACCAAGAGAAAAAGGGCACGAATGACATTCTTACATTTTCTTTTAAACATTTACTAACATTGCTAATGGCTGCGTGAATATTGTTTTAAGCCGCTTTTAGTAATATTCCAGCAATATCACGGCGAGGGACATCAGTAATGTACCCATGGGGGGAATTGAACCCTTCGGTGTGACGAGCTGAGGCTTTAACCACTAGGCTAACCCATTGCTTATAAACAGTTATTAGTTCTTATAGTATAATGTGAATAAATGACGAAACAATTATTGATTGACCAAATTTCAGACAACAGCTTACAATAAAATGTCAGTATAGAAACATTGAAACACAGGGGCAAAGGCAAAATTGGGATAAATAAAATACACTGATTAATGAACAGGCCTTCTGATAACGTATCTAACGACGACACATCACCGCCCAGTGCAGATAACTCTACGAAACAGCCGGTGATTCATACATTGTACCAATGCGAAAACCATAACGACTGCCAGGGTAGCCAAGCAGTTAACCCGTCATGCGGAAGACCAACGTTCGATTGGATGTATACAATGTAACTGTGAAGCCTGTGTCCAGACCAATAATGCTGGAATATTGCTAAAAACGATGTAAAACCTTACTCACTCAAAAACTAAAATCTATAAAACCAAATTATAATTCCTTTGTTGAAATACTTCATAACATCATACAAAGCGGAGTCAAACCCAACTCACTCACTCATAATATCATACAACTGACACTGGACAGAAAGAAGATTCAAACTGAAATAAAGTTGTATATGATTGCAGGTGAACGCTGCTGGTCAACGTTACTTTGATCTGGTCAAGAAGGAATGGTCAACACATGTAGCTAAGAATCTCTCAGATGGATCGACCTTCTCCGTGAATGGCTTCCATGGAGACTATGACATTGTAGTAAACTACAAGGGGAAGCCCGTTATGTACCAGGAATTCCACCTGGGGAAGGCAGATGCCACACTCAACCTGGACATCAGTGGCGATGGCCGTAAGAGACTATTGCTACATTTGGGTGTATAAAATCATAATTAACAGGTCCTATACGAGGGCTGGTCAAAAAGTTCTAAAAATGACTAATTTTTAACATTTAGGCCATAACAAAGTGAACGTAATAGGGGTCCAAATAGACACAGCGATGGAAAAGAACACGTACCGAGCTGTCATCAGGTGAAAAGTACTCCCCAAGAACCTCTTGACCACATGTCACAAGTGTATGGGGATAGGTGCCCTAGCTATTCCACTGTTAAACATTTGGCAGCTATGTTTAAGGCTGGCACCATTCCACTTCTCCGGCACCAGAGAAATTCAAGTCTTCAAGATCAGTGAAGAAAGTTATTCTAGGGTGCAAAAGGTGTGATCCTTGTTGATCCTTGCTGATTACTTAGGAAGACAAAAGACGATAACCGGTGCATAACGATGTGCGTCATCGCATGAGTGAGTCTATCACAGAAAAGTGTCGAGGAATGCTGACTGCATGAGTTCTACTCTTTCACGGCAATGCCTCCTCCACACCTCTCGACTTGCTTCTGTGCGACAAAGTGGGTTCGAAGAATTCCCCACCCTCCATTCCTAGAACACCCTCGTGGAAAGCGCTAGGACGAAAACGATGACCTCAAAACTGCCGTGAATGTGTATTTAAAAAAAACCGTCTTCCTGACTGGCATTGAAAACGTTCAGGATCGATATGAGAAATTTATATAAAAAAGAAGGAAGATTATGTTGAAAAATAAAATTAAAAAGACTTTCATAATTGTTGGTTTTGTTCGTTAGGCTTAGAACTTTTTGACCAGACCCAATATCATGATTTAAATATAATTATTTTGATGACAAAGCATCAACATTTTTCATTTCAGGAAGATGGGATGGGAAGGAGTGGATATGCTCATTCATTTTCATGGAGTACAAAAAAAAAAATTCGTCATTTTTGAAGGTTCATGCAATCTCAATTTCTTTAATCCCCAGCTGACAGGCATCAAAAGTCTGAGCTTTTGTCTGGAAATTACTGTCATAAATCCAAAACTAATGCCAGACGAAGGGCAACATGTTTAGGGTGACCATCGTCATATAGCTTGACATAATTCCTGAACGTTTCAGATCAAGTGACACTCCCAACAACCATTGATCCATTCGTGCACGTGACACATGCTATTCAAGTCTCCCATAACAACGAGCATATTGTTGGTCACATGTCATCAGATGCTAACAACACCGACATCCAGTGCGTCACCCGCTGGTCCGCAGTCTCTGACGTCGGAGATGACAAGCCTACTTATGCTTACTGCGAGCGTGATGAAGTGATGACCGGCTGTTCAGGTTATCATCAGGTACTTATTATCAATATGTTTAGGCCTTGATATAATTACACCACTGATCCAAGCAGCATTAAACCCAACTCACTTACAAATATGTACGATTGATGGATTGAATGGTGTTTTTTTTCTGATTATGCCGACGATATTTTCTCTGAATATGATATACTAGCCCCCTATCCTGTACTTTAGTTTTACAAAGGAGGTCTTCTAAGCGTAATTTAACCCTTTCTTCCCACATTTGGATTGTAAGGTGTGATACATTATACAAAATTCAAGGTTGGGTTGTGTCAAAATTATATTTTTTAGATCCCGATTATTGTTTGTTTGTTTATTTGTTTGTTTATTTGTTGTTTAACGCCACACTCAGCAATATTCCCGCTCTGTGACGGCGGTCTGTAAATAAGTATGGACCAGACAATCCTGTGATTGACATCATCATCATCGAGCCACGTAATTTCGGATACGATTACATGCATCAACCAAGTCAGCGAACCTAACCACCCGATCCCGTTAGTCGCCTTTCTTCTTTCAATTGAAAAACAATGCGCACCATTATCAAACTTGTGTTATATGTTATTTCTTCGTTTTACAAAATTCAACCAAGAAACCCAAATAATGTTGTTTCAGGTTTACTCGTGTACTCATTGTTTGAGAAATTGAAAACAGTAGTAAACCACAAGAATAATATAAGTTTTCTTCAGGATGGAGAGTGGTATCGTGATGGCGAGGAAATTGAGGTTAAAAATGGTCGGGTGGCTTGTAAAGCGGTAAATGGTTGGCGATCAAAGGAAGGTGAGCATGATATTCAAAGAACGCCACATGACTTGCTCAAAAGGTCTTTGATCAGGGTTACAACATTCAAGACCACAGTAAAGCTTTCAAAAAGAGGCTATTTTCGAAATGAAATTGCATGTATTTGTGACGAGTGCCAACGGTAGTTCAGGAAACGCTCACCTTTTCGCGAACACCGGGTGTTATCACTATTTGTTACTAGTTTATAAACGTATGCTTATAATATAGTCGGAATTATGCATTGGGCGTCATATGAGTATGGAAAGGGTTTTGTCGCGCTTCCAATTTTAATATAAACTTATACTTGTAAATTCTTTATGGCTGACATGGCGATAGGATAGCAACTAAGGTATTGGGCTGACTTAAAGGAATCGATGGTATGAAGAAAGAAAACTGAAACTATATCTTCGTGATAGTTCCTTAAGGAAATATGTTTGTGTGTGCGGTAACATTCTCGTTTCATGACTATTAAATTTTCAGTCCATCTTTAATATAGAGACACCTCAGTAATATACGCCCGTTGTATATTAACTTACTTTACAAATTATGGACACTCAATTTGTTCAGATCTTCGGATTTATCACATAATAAAATTAAAAAGACACAATCCAAGGAAGCTTAATGACACCATGACGATTGTCGACTACCCCTTAGATAGCCTTGCTTTCACAACAGCGGGCGAAGTTCACATTTCAGAGTAGTTCTGGTTCTATGGTAATAAAAAAGTCAATTAAATTAAATACCCTAAGTACATGCTTTGAAACGACCTAGAGGTGGATTTATATTCAAGTTGCGTAACTTATATTCAACCTCAGCATATCCGTTATCGCCGTTGCCCGATGTTGTAGGAACAAGCACATAAAGTGACCTACAAAAGTGCAGGTCCATCCGCTAAGTCAATAAGTCAATGTAATTAATATGGAGAGGGTTTGGGTTTGTCGCTTTTATTTACAATATTATCATGATAAATCCAAAACTTTATGGATATAAAATAATACTACAAATGAGTAGGAACGTTTTTTTAACCTTAAGCGACTGTATGTTTTGAAGAAAAGCTGTCAGGTTCATTCTTCATAAATATTTAATCGTGAACAGGTCTCCAGGCTGTTGCACGATGCTGTAAGACGAAGAACATCAAGTGTACCTACAGGGGAGCAGGACCATCTGCCAAGTCTGTGGATGCAAGAGTGGAAACAACTTGTTTGAACTCCGAAATTGCCACAGGTGAGTTGACAGTCTTACTTGAGTTAGTCAATGAAAGGGCACAGCAGTCAGCACTATTTTTGCAGATTACATCTTATAATGGCAGAGATAATACAACACTGCTCCCACGGTGCACGTGTGACCACTTAACAACTAACACTTCACAACTAACATTTGGTTTGGTTTGGTTTGTTGTTTTACGCCGCACTCAGCAATATTCCAGCTATATGACGGCGGTCTGTAAATAATCGAGTCTGGACCACACAATCCAGTGATTTACATGATGAACATCGATCCACGCAATTGGAATCGATGACATGCATCAACCAAGTCAGCGAGCCTGACCACCCGATCCCGTTAGTCGCCTTTTACGACAAGCATAGTCGCCTTTTACGGCAAGCATGGGTTGCTGAAGACCTATTCTACCCCGGAATCACAACTAACAAAACACACTAGGTACTTGTGACATATTATACCACTGAATCCCCACAGAGTAAAATACGTGAAGTTTAAGTTACAGGAAAGACCGATTCGTATTTGAATAGCCCACTGAGAAAAGTGTGAATAAGGATTATGTGTGTTAATGTGTTGTAACTACGCCATGTATTTACATAATTAGTTCGTGTTCAAGTAGACGTCCTTAGTCGTGGTGTGTAGACGGGAGAAGCCGAGGTTACGCAAGGACCCAGCTGAGTCAGAATAAGGTTGAATCGGACGTTTCTAACCCCGGATAAGTCCCCAGGAGTTCGAGACAAGGGGGTTCGACTGAATTGCTTATGTAAATTGTCAATGGTATATTATCTGTTAACAGCATTGATTTGATTACTCTCTCTCGTTTAGGCTGTACGGCCTGGACATGGGACTCTGAGATGATAGGATCCTTCCCATCGGACAATCAAAAGGGATGCGTTGCCTCAAATGAAGGCACTACTGTAGGTCAGTGTAATAGTATGGTACCAGTTACTGTAAATTTGTAAGTAACTTTAATGCCCTTTAAAATATCAAGAAACGAAACGCTTAACAATGTTATCTTCAACGTATTTACGTTTGAGAAAGAAAACCTGAACATATCTGAAAGTGTTTTACACAACATCATTTCAACTAACATAATCAGGATAATCATATTTATTTAAATAATTTTGGCCGGTTTAAAGCACGCACGTTTTATGTCAGACATCACTACAAGACCTGTATCTAGCCAAACAATAGCAAAATCTAACTGAAGATAACTTGAAATGAAGGTACCTGGTCTTATGCTGCCTGTTGTGCTGCCCCCAAACTGTCCTGTAAGACGCTGGTTTCCACACCGAGCAGTCTCCAGAAGGGAGGGAAGGCATCTGTAGCCTGTGATGCGGGAACTGTGCTGTTTGGCTGTAGCGTCCGAGCCGACTTTGGAAAGTCAGCGGGCGCATATATTGGGGGTAATTTTTCTATTAGAAACTTGAGTATCATATAATATTAACCATACTACTCATATTAATCATCCTATTTACAAAGCCATGAAGATTCACCGCCATGATACCGCACTGTATGTGATTTCTTATGAATCAAATCCTGAAATCATCGAAACACAAATTTCAATATCATTATTATGAATATTATCATTTACATTCCGTGGCTTTTGAAATAAACCTCGATTTTGAATTGTCAGCGAGAGTTTTCAAATTACAATGCTATCTCTTATTGAAACAGCTGACTTCCCTTCCGTCTCCGTTGCCATGTAGGTTACAAAATGCCGAGTTTCGTCAATGCTGAAAGTATTATGGTAGTGCACAAGTTCACTTATGGAGTATATTTCAAGTATTAGATATATAACTGAAATGGGCGCTTCACTATCGCACACAGTAACGTGGTATTGGCTGCGATTCCTTCAATTCGGCAACCCACTCAAAACACCATTATCAACCTACGCTACTTGATTCACAATCATACTTAAAAGCAAAGATTTTGGCGTTGTATTTTGTCCGGGTAGAATGGAAATATAAATCATACTATGTTTTCAATGTATATCTCATATTGCATCTGTAAAATCAACTGCCCTAGATTTAACATTGGAAGCATACACATGGCGTTTGGTTCCACATTCTATGTTTGCATCTACACATAACATAGCTCCACATTGAAAATAACAGAATGAGTATCTCTTCATACAACTGCTAATTAAACATGACCAATCTGTCATGTTAAGGTATTCCATACATCCTAGCCCTGTCTGTTCATCTGTTTTCTAGGGACGCAGGCTAAGGGGGAATGGTGCACTGCCATGAATGGTGAAGATAAGTTTACTGGCGAACAAGGGGTGTTGGCCGTGGCCACGTGTTGTTCCCTTGATGGTCATGGTGGGACTATCATCGGTTAGAGTCGGTGCTTTTTATGTTTCAGAAACGCTTTTATAACAGCAATTAACGCAATTTTTATCTTCTCACTTTATGTTCTTATCATGTTAAGCAATATCCTTTCCCTCATATAAATAAGACCATATTCAGTGAGGTCTTTACTTGTATATGATGTGAATGAGATCGTGTTATAGAATATAACCATTTTTCACAATCTGAGGATCTGTGTCACTAGTGATCTGTGAATATTTCGATATTACAAAGGTCGCATGGTAATTAATTTCTTCAACCTAAACAAACTGACAACAAGAACGATGGAAGCTCATCGGATGTCGATGGTTTTTTATACCAAGGTTCCGTCCGTCCGTCCGTCCGTCCGTCCGTCCGAAAACTTTGTCCGCGCGATTTCTCTTAAACTATTCAGTGCATTCATCTCAAACTTAGTAATATAATCTGTGTCATATGGAGGGGTGCAGTCAAAAGAAAAAAAATGTTTTTATTAATTTACCATTTTTGTTTGATTTTTTCAAACCCTAACCCAATCCATTAATTAATTTGAAACTACTGACACACTAGGCGGGTCGGGGGTATTAGTGTGCCACGCTCACTTTTGCCCTTGTTTTAAATACCCTTGATCGTCATAGTTTGATAAAAAAAATGTTCCGGCAGTGAAAGCACTTTCGGATTTCAGAATGCGTGGATGATAGGATGACTGAGATTGATTTGTTTCCCATTTTTGTGTTTCCTACCTTTCTATTTTTAATCATGAAATAATGCCATCTCAATAGACCTATAAAATTAAAAAAATACCTTTGATTAACTGGGGCCGTAAATGAAACCCCATTTTGCCATTGCATTGTTATGGTAATACTATCAACTATCGGATGTAAACTGGAGTCGTCAATATCCCCCGCCCTTTTAAATATGTACATAAATCAAACAATGCATATTGAGTACAACTGACATGACAGATGATTAAACTGCAAAATGGAATCCTCATTTTAGCCTCAGTCCAACTTTTAAACACAAAATATAAAAACGCCATCTCAATGGCAAAACCAACCATTTCTGCATTGGCCTAATATAAAGTTAGTGAGTGAGTGAGTTGGGTTTAATGCCGCTTGGAACAGTATTCCAGTTATATCAGGGTGTGTCAGCTTAATGTGGGAGGAAAGCTCGAAGTGATGCAGGTCTCAGACGTTTACCACGTCGTTGAAACCCGCGAGCACGGGTATGGTGCTGACAAACCTAGAAACATATTCGGGGCGATCCGGGATTCGAACCCACAATCATAAGTTTCCGGCGCCACCCATTCCCCCCCCCCCCCCCCCCCCCCCCCCCCTTAACATAAAGAAATGGGAAACATTTGTCTGGAAACAATCCCTACCCTCGTTTGAGTTATTGCAATGATACGCAAAAGAAGATCCTGAAAAGAACAACGCACCAGTTGAGTGTGTGCCTGAAGTGGATACATGGTTGCATGAAGCTATATTGAATCGTTTATGTGCTGTGCGCCGGACACGAAACGTGACGGACAACGATTCTACAAAAGTTCGGTGGGAAGGGCATAAAAATACAAACCACTGAAGAAAATGTGTATGTAGACTTATTTACTTTTGTGAATAACAAATACGTGTTGGTATTATATTTGCACCAATGAAGTTCAGTTCATGAACTCAAAACAGGAACGACCCTTATTTTTCAGGCAACTACATTTTACCTATAATAAGGCAATTACAACTCCTTGTTGTCGAACCCGTGAAGAAACATGTTTATTGCTCATTGCTGACAGTGCTTAATTTGACATAATCCACCACCGAAGTTCAGTGTAGCTTAATTCAGGACCATCTTAATCTGTTCGTGAGCAACGTTAGTCAAGCCCCTTAGTCAAAAACGTCCTCAGAATTGTAAGTATTTAGCAACTGAAATATAAATTCCCAGTATAAGAAAGCCGTTGAACAAACACTTGCCTCTCAGTTATCCAAACAGTGTGTGAGATACATACACGCTGAACTCCTCGCGGCGAGGGTTAAGAAATATGAGTGATGAGACAAGAGGAGTTGAGTGTCCTTCTGTTTACGGCTGACTGCAAATACTTCTCAGTGAAGCGGCCTTTCAGTGAATGAGACAGACAGTTGGACATGTATTCAGTGTGAGTGAGTGAGTTGTGTTTAACGCCGTTTTTAACAGTATTCCAGTTATATCACGGCGTGTCAGCTTAATGTGGGAGGATAGCCCGAAGTGATGCAGGTCCGGAACGTTTACCACTTCGGTGAAACCCACGAGCACGGGTATGGTGCTGGCAAACCTAGAAACATAAACCCACAACCATAGATTTCTGGCGTGTCCAAAGGACGCAACTCTGCACAGCGAATCGCGGCGCCTTAGACGACTGGGCCACCCGTGCCCCCGGACATGTATTCAGAATTGTACAACGAACTCTGCATTTTGCAGAGATTTCTTTTTCTTAATATGGAATTGAAATAATTGATTTCATGTAGTGAAATAAAAAGAATCGGATCTTGACCATGCGTGGTGTACGTGTTTGGCATCATCAGCTTGTGAAACCTTTCTGACATGTCAGAAAATGTATACCAAGTTGCAATCATTACCCCTGCTAGAAACAGTACTCACACATGGTATAACTGCCACTGGCAACGAGAAGCCAGAAAGGTACTAAACAGACAACACAGACAGCTCTGGATGGTGTATGACAGCTGGTGCACCTACTCTAGCTTCAGATATCACAAGACCCGCGAAGATCCGGCGCAGAATAGGTCTTCAGCAACCCATGCTTGCCGAAAAAAGCGTCTGTGCTTGTCGTAAGACGCGACTAACGGGATCGGGTGGTCGGGCTCGCTGACTTGGTTGACGCATGTCATCGTATCCCAATCGAGTGGATCGTTGCTCATGATGTCAACCACTAGATTGTCTGGTCCAGTCGATTATTTACAAACCGTCGTTACATAGCCGTAATTACATGAGTGCGGCGTTAAAAAAACCAAAAAGGTTATACCATATACCCGATTGTTAAAACGCATTTGGATCTGCACAGAATTCGCTTACGTCCGACAACCAACCACCTGCCGCTACTTCTCATGCACACATTAACACATAACACAAACTCAGGCGTTTCGAGGTTTCTGTACTTTATTTGGAGATGTTCGTCATGGCCAGGTGGCGTACACAAGAACGATGCACGTGTAAAGGTGTGTGGGTGACGGATCAGAAAAATGGGAGGACCGGGAACATCTCCACTGACTATTAATTTACAAATTACCCTCAGAATTCATGAGACATGTCAATCTCGTTGAAATCAGATCTTAGTTCTCGCTGCCGCTAAACAAAGATCTGAGGACATCCCATTACCGGTCACGTCAGTCAGACCTTTCGCGAACTCTGACCGACCAATGGAATTACTGACAAGAAGTCGACATTAGCCAATCAGAAGGCAGCTTTCTCGTGCTTTCCGGCACTAATTTCAAATTGGCGAAACATATTTTAACAAATTCTCGATTAAAAGTTTGAAACGTGAACAAAAAACCATCCTCGAATGGCTCATATATGGTCTAGATTGTATAGATTCAGTCGTTAAGCCCGTAACTATCGTTCGGAATATCCCGTTTAAAAGTTTTCGAGGCTGCATGATTAGAAATCACATTGCGACTGTCATTTTCATGATCTGGTAAGCGACGCTCTGATTGGTCGGATGAAAGGTCGTTCTGACGTGACCCCTAATGGGATGTCCTCAGATCTTTGTTTAGCGGTAGAGAGAACTAAGATCTGATTTTAATGAGATTGTGAGACCTTTTTTTCCCACATTTCATTATCAAGCGAGCGTTTCATTGTTTCATTGTACATCACATTTAAGTAACTTTCACACACAGAAACAATGTAGGAATACTGAAATAAAAGGCTTCACACCAAGGACTATTATTGAGTAAACTAAATTGCAAATGATATAAGTCTAGTTCAATGTAAAAACTGAAACTGATTTAAACGGCTTAAAAACAATAAAATAACACTGTTACAACGTATGGTGAATGAATTGGTCACCATTGGGTCGTGAATGCGGTGCAAAACATAAACATAATCTTATTCGTAAAAAATGAAACCAATACATAATGACAAATATGAAAACCTATAATCAAAACATATCGACAAAACGCAACCAATAGCATGGTGCAGTGAGGTATAGCAAGGTAATCTTGTGCGAAAGGGGATATCACAACAGATATAGCTACAGAACACACGGGTGATATGATATCCTAACTACTAATATGCATTAAGAAAACGAAGGGCATACTTGTCTCGACTGGCCTGTATATGTTGACATCTGGCACAACCACGAGTAAAAATTACAAATGTCACAGGTCACAGACGAGATACCCATGATATTTATCCCTTAAAAAGACAAAAGTTACATGTACTTTCTTACCGATTTTCGTACTCTGACTATAGTGTCATTTAAGCAGACTAAAAGTACTTCCAGCATTAAGCGATATATATAATTTTGTCAAGAAGACATAATTTTCAGAACTAGAAAAACAATAAAATATGGAATAAAATTGCAAGCAAATGTATACATAATGCATGTACAGATATCACTCTCGTTACCCTGTTATCAAAACGCGACATCACAACCAAATAATGTCTGTCCTAGATTTTGCCTCTCGGAAGTGACATTGTAAAGGGAAAGTTGTAAGCATAATTTGAAGCAGGTGTCGGATATACTCAAACCCTGAAAAATGTTCACTCTCCTAAACAAAGAATGCACTAAACACATTACGCTACTGATAAATATTAATTCGTGGCACAGTGGAATCACGCTAATAGAACGAGGACCTCATAGAACATGGACCATGTTTAAAAGTCTCACAAACATGGAACATACGCTCAAACACACCCGCGCACAGAGAATCACAGTCATCATGCTTTAGCTTTGGTGAGGGCTGAGGATTCGATTGGTTCGTCCGCAACCTCATCTTCATCTTTCTCCTTGGCACCATGTTTGAGCATTCGGGTGAACTCAGCGTAGTCGAATCTGCCGTCGGTGATCGGGGCGCCGTGCAGGAGATCGTCCACCATGTCGTCGGTCCATCTGTCGCCCATTGTTGTCAGGCATTCGCGCAGATACTCCTCCGGAATGTAGCCTAGGGGAGACAACTCGTGTAATAATTTGTTTTAAGTTATGACATCGAGCAGCCTTGTGTGCAGTTACTCTTCATTTTTCTTTGGTTTGTTGGTTTGTTGTTTAACACCGCACTCAGCAATATTCCAGCTATATGACGGCGGTCTGTAAATAATCAAGTCTGGACCAGACAATCCAGTGATTAATTTCATGAGCATCGATCCACGCAATTGGGATCGATGACATGCATCAACCAAGTCAGCGAGCCTGACCACCCGATCCCGTTAGTCGCCTTTTTCCGACAAGCATAATCGCCTTTTACGGCAAGCATGGGTTGCTGAAGACCTATTCTACCCCGGAATCTTCACGGGTCCTTCATTTTTCATATGAGTATGAAGATAATATCGGATTCGTATGATTACAAGGGTATATAGTCTTACAAATCGAAGAGTTAACAAATAAAGTTTCAATTGGGCCGTTATCAATATTATTAAAAGTTATAATGGTTAATCTATGATGGACAGTCCGCGTTACCCAGATTTGAATGTTGAAGAAGCAAACAAGGATTCATTCATATCAAATATGTGTATCGAATAATCGACGGTACCAGTTTATGTTTCAACAAACTTTATCATTACATGTAAAAATAAACTTTTCCATTTCATGTAAGAACATACTTAACCATTTCATGTAAACATTTACTTTACCATTTCATATAAAGAATAAACTTTACCAATTCATGTAACAATAAGCTTTATTATTTCATGTAACAACAAACTTTACCATTTCATGAATATTAACTTTACCGTTTCATATAAAAATAAACTTTACCAATTCATGTAAAATTAAACTTTATCATTTCATGTAACAACAAACGTTACCATTTCCTGTACATTAATAGCTCGTAGATCTAGAGGGCGGTGGGGTGGTCTAGTGGTTAAAGCGTTCGCTCGTCACGCTGAAGACCCGGGTTCGATTCCCGACATGGGTACAATGTGTGAAGCCCATTTCTGGTGTCCCCCGTCGTGATATTGCTGTAATATTGCTAAAAGCGGCGTAAAACCATACCCACTCACTCACTTATAGCTCGTAGTGTTGCTGTTGAAATTGCAGATGAACAAATGTCACGAATGATGGCCATAGATTAATGTCCTGATATCATTTTCATATATAGACATTTTCAGCAATAATCACCTGGAATCCAAGGTTTCCTGACTAGCAGGGTCTTGATTAACAGGGTTTCATTGTATATCTGGGGTTGTGGTTCGAGTATTTCGATAGTTATATATAAGATATTGAATGTCGACATACAAGCGTTTGTTTCTACGGATGTAATGCGCGTGCATGAAGTGATGATAAACGGAGAAATGAACTAAGTCTTGAAGATATAATTGAAGGTCCATTGTGTGAACCTCAAGGGGATTCCGGGTTGGGATAGATATATCCCGCATCCTACTGTTGTCATGAGAGGCGACTGCAAGTACATGGATTGGGTGGTCAGACTCGTTGACTTGGTTGATTACGTCATATCGCATCCCGACGGCGTGTGGCATTGCACGTACGTAATATCAATCACTACTTTGCCAGGTCTTATTTCCAGGCCGCAGTCCGTCATATAGTTGGGTTCACACTCCGGCGCAGTGGTGACTCAGCATAACACCACTGCCACAGGCTAATTTGCATATCACGTGACCGGACTTTTCTCTTGTTTGTAAACAAACGCGCGCTTTCAGAAATCAGTATAAAACGGACTAATGCAAGTATTTGGGGGCACTTAACATATTGTTTTGCATAATTACATAAATATGCAACTACAACTGCGACAGTGAATTTCACGACAATATATATTTATATATCAAAGTGACCGTATTGCTAGCTCTCCGTTGGGCTTCGATGACAGCACGTGGATTCGAACAACGAATGTAAACAAGTAGATTTTCACGTATTAGGATACTTTCTTAATGAACCGTAACCATTCTTTGACATTTGTTTATGAAAATGTGTAGACTTGTCAAACATGAAACAGATGAAAAGCATATTCAATATTTTGGCAGAGGCACTGTGCTGGCTGGCTGCCGGCCGCATGGAACTGTGGGTAGGAGAGTGAGTTGGGTTGTTGCACAAACATGTGAGACTGACAGCCAAGTGCACAAGGGGAATGGATCTCTTTGATATCAATTACTGTTTCATATACAACTATCTCTATTACTAGACAATACTAGAGGTGTTGTTCAAATCTTACCAATCAGAACCAATATCAAGTTACACGCTGGAAAATGTTCAACATTAGTCATATATAATATGCATCCTCCGCATAGATCCTCACCTGCATTCTTTTCATCAAAGCAAGCGAATGCGTTTTTAATGACGTCTTCAGGATCTGTACCGTTCAGCCTCTCTCCGAACAGCGTGAGGAACATGGTAAAGTTGATGGGCCCCGGCGCCATGTTGATCATGACGTCAAGGTCATTATCGGAGGGGTCCTTCCCGAGGGACGTGAGCATCTCCAGAAGGTCGTCCTTGTCAATGTAACCATCCCGGTTCTGGTCGATCATGTTGAAGGCCTCCTACACGTGGAATGAACACAACAGTTAACAGGGGATGGCGTGAGTGAGAAACAGGGAGACACCAGCAATGGGCTACGAACATTGTATTCATGTGAATCGATCCCGAGACTCTAGGGTAAAAAAATGAACGTCTTGACCTATGAACTACCTCGCCGTCCCACTGAGCATCAGACATAATATAGTTTACAGATACACAATTTATGTTTTGAGACGTTATTACATAGTAAGGTTAAATGTGGCTTCAGCATTACAAGATGGATTAGTAGTATAAGATAAACTGAAATTGGGTATGGTATGAGGAGGATTATTCCTTCTGCTGATAACAACAGGTGTTCGCGCTATTTTCCCTCAAACTATAGTGTCTCACTGGACAAATGTCACACTATGCTAGTACTGTCCGACCGAGTGAGCGGGTTTAACGCCTCTTTGAATAGTATTCTAGTTTTATCACGGTATGTCGGCTTAATAGGGAAGGAAAGCCCTAAGTGATGCAGGTCTTAGATGTTTACCACGGTCATTGGTGTCGTTCTGAGAAACCTTGAAGCATAATCGGGGCAAACGGGATTCGAACACACAATCAAAAGTTTCTGGCGTGCCCAGTGGGCGCAAATCTGCACAGCAAAATGTGGCGCCTAAGACGACGGTGCCACCCGTTCCCCCAGAACTGTATGAAAATAATTATTTATTACATATTTGTTGAGTGCTGGGATCGTCGCTTCCATATCTATGATCATAACAAACCATTTATTGTCATGATGTTATTGAACTTCATATAAGCTTACATGACTACAAAGCCTCTGAACTAAGGTTGAGAAGACAATAACGCTTAGGAACCTTTCATTTCTGAAGTAGGGGAGAGTTGAATGAGGAGCCGGCACTTTTCATTCGAGAGGTCTCCGTGTGTGTGCATTGAATTTTACGTGCGCTTCAATGTAGTGTTATTTGTTTGTTTACTGTCCACCATACAACCTCTCTATTGGGGAAAGGCGTGATGGGCGATTTGCTGAGACAGAAGGTTTTCAATGAGCATTTTAAGACATACAGTAAACTACGTTTATAACGAACACGCTTATAACGAACTGACCGATATAACGAACACATTTTTTTAGTCCAGGCCATTTGTTGTATATATGCTGTATATATGTTTATAAAGAACTACGGTTATTACGAACTGAAATTAGTAGTCCCTTTGAGTTCGTTATAACCGTAGTTTACTGTACAATTTTATTCAAGCAATATATTTTTGTCAAGTGAATTTTAATTGTTGTTTTCAGGACTAGATTCATTTGAACAAGGGGGCTAGTTCTTATGGTGATAGCACTTGCTTGATGACGTTGTTAGTATCTACGCCGAAACGTCGCACTTGAAATTGCAAAAAAGAAGTGCATCCATAGAACTATCTTCTGTGTTCATCATACCGACTCCTCAATGCTACTTAAAGAGTGAGTGAGTGAGTAGGGTTTAACGCCGCTTTTAACAGTATTCCAGTTATATCGCGGCGTGTCAGCTAAATGTGAGAGGAAAGCCCGAAGTGATGCAGGTCTCAGACGTTTACCACTTCGGTGAAACCTAGAAACATAATCGGGCGAACCGGGATTCGAACCACAATCATAGGTTTCTGGCGTGCTCAAGGGACGCAACTCTGCACAGCGAATCGCGGCGCCTTAGACGATTCGAACCACAATCATAGGTTTCTGGCGTGCTCAAGGGACGCAACTCTGCACAGCGAATCGCGGCGCCTTAGACGATTGGGCCCCCGCCACTTAAAGAAGTTACTAGATTCTTTGATCAACAAAATCCCAACTGCCTGGCCCCTTGCCTACCTTGAACTCCTGGATCTGTGCTTGGTCGAACATGGCGAACACATTGGACGTGTAGCGCTGGGTTCGAGTCCGTTTGGACTTCTTGGTGCGTGTGCTGGACATCTTGGTGGGTTTAGAGCTGTGGAGGAATCAAAGTCAATATCTCGTATTAACACTCTCCAGAACAGGTTTTAGATTGGTTTTATCATATCTGCCGGTTTATCCATTAAGGACATTTCTAAATATAAGTATATGCCCTTTCTGTTTCATGTTTCACGGTATTTGGTGTTCGAAGATATAATAAACATGTACATACTCCCTTCCAGTATCAACTATGAAACCGGCTATGAAACCTTTCATCCATAAAATACTAAACGTTAACGTGGCGTATCACTTAAAACAAGAGCTATAAATTCTAAGAAATGGCGTCCTCAAAAGTTATGGATGTCGAATGTACTGTTGTGTAACTCTGTATTGAACCGAAGTTCTTACACAATAATGTTTCTTTTATGTAATTTATAACGGAGTCGAATCGTGATGATCCGGGTTAGAATTGGTCTTCAGCAACCCACGAATGCCGTAAGATGCGGGGGCGGTCGGGAAGCCCAGTGGTTAAGGCGTTCGCTCGTCACGCCGAAGACCCGGGTTCGAATCCCGACATGGGTACAATGCGTGAAGCCCATTTCTGGTGTCCCCCGCCGTGATAATGCTGGAATATTGCTAAAAGCGGCGTAAAACCAATCTCACTCACTCACTCACGTAAGAGGCGACTGACGCGGTCGGGTGATCAGGCTCGCTGACCTGGCTGATGAATGTCACCGTAACTCATGAGTAGATCGACGCTCATGATGTCAATCACCAGACTCGATTATTTACAGACCGCCGTCATGTAGCTGGAATATTGCTGTATGTGGCGTTAACAAACAAATAAACAAAATGTTAAGGAGTTGGTTTAAACAGTAAAACTATGTTTTCTGCAGGTAACGCATTGGGCTATACACATTAGTTAAATACAACTCATCATAAGTGTATTTGTACAATTGTATCTGACAATGTATAATAAATGTCGTTTTGCGCCGCAGATTAGTGTTTTGTCATTAGCATTAATTGGCGTATTGTTTCTCTTCCGTGTATGTTTCTGTACGAGGACGGTCGACCTGCGTTAAGTTGAGCGGGTTGCCACATGTAGCGACTAGGGAGAGATCCAAAAAGGCGTTGTTTTTATTTTTCAGACTGTATATGTTAATGATTTCAAGCAATCAGATATGTCTGGTGTGTGTGTGTATTATCTGTGATTGCAAGCAGTCAGATATGTCTGGTGTGTGTGTGTATTATCTGTAATTGCAAGCAGTCATATGTCTGGTGTGTGTGTGTGTATTATCTGTGATTTCAAGCAATCAGATATGTCTGGTGTGTGTGTATTATCTGTGATTTCAAGCAGTCAGATATGTCTGGTGTGTGTGTGTATTATCTGTGATTCCAAGTAGTCAGATATGTCTGGTGTGTATATATTATCTGTAATTTCAAACAGTCAGCTATGTCTGGTGTGTGTATATATTATTGGTAATTCCAAGCAGTCAGATATGTCTGGTGTGTGTATATATTATCTGTAATTTCAAACAGTCACATATGCTTGGTGTGTGTATATATTATCTGTAATTTCAAACAGTCACATATGTCTGGTGTGTGTATATATTATCTGTAATTTCAAGCAGTCAGATATGTTTGGTGTGTGTATATACTATCTGTGATTCCAAGCAGTCAGATATGTCTGGTGTGTATATATATTATCTGTAATTTCAAGCAGTCAGATATGTCTGGTGTGAGTGTGTGGGTGTATATATTATCTGAGATTTCAAGCAGTCAGATATGTCTGGTGTGTGTATATGTTATCTGTAATTTCAAACAGTCACATATGTCTGGTGTGTGTATATATTATCTGTGATTCCAAGCAGTCAGATATGTCTGGTGTGTGTATATATTATCTGTGATTCCAAGCAGTCAGATATGTCTGGTGTGTGTATATATTATCTGTAATTTCAAACAGTCAGATATGTCTGGTGTGTGTATATATTATCTGTAATTTCAAGCAATCACATATGTCTGGTGTGTGTATATATTATCTGTGATTCCAAGCAGTCAGATATGTCTGGTGTATATGTGTATTATCTGTAATTGCAAGCAGTCAGATATGTCTGGTGTGTGTGTGTGTGTGTGTGTGTGTGTGTGTGTGTGTGTGTGTGTGTGTGTGTGTGTGTGTGTGTGTGTGTGTGTGTGTGTGTGTGTGTGTGTGTGTGTGTATATTATCTGAGATTTCAAGCAGTCAGATATGTCTGGTGTGTGTATATATTATCTGTAATTTCAAAGAGTCATATATGTCTGGTGTGTGTATATATTATCTGTAATTTCAAGCATTCACATATGTCTGGTGTGTATATATATTATTGGTAATTCCAAGCAGTCACATATGTCTGGTGTGTGTATATGTTATCTGTGATTTCAAACAGTCACATATGTCTGGTGTGTATATATTATCTGTAATTTCAAACAGTCACATATGTCTGGTGTGTGTATATATTATCTGTAATTTCAAGCAGTCAGATATGTCTGGTGTGTATATATTATCTGTAATTTCAAGCAGTCAGATATGTCTGATGTGTATATATTATCTGTAATTTCAAGCTGTCAGATATGCCTGGTGTGTGCATATATTATCACTGATTTCAAGCAGACGTTAATGTGTGACATATCAGTGATCTCAATCAGTCAGATAAATACGTCGAATTAATGATCTCCACTTCAACACAGACCGAACACCTGAACGCTTTATTGATAACAGGCCATGTTTCTGGTGTAATTCTTCTGTTCAATTGATTCTATGAAACAGAGTAATCAGTATCCATATTTTTCGGATCAAAAATAAATAGCGTCAAACTTTGTCGACAAGATTTTTAGATGTGTAAATAACATTACTTCATACACTTAACATTTTACATAAAATACATTTGAAATGATGTCTGTCGCTTCTAGGGTTGAATGAATGTGAACAGAGCACTTAATGAGATTTAGAGTCCCATTACAACACATAGACATTATCTATATGTGATTGCAACCATTCACGTGTTCTTCGGATTATTCCTTACTCAATGTGGAAAGAAAAAGTCCGTTAAAAGGTAGCCTTGAAAACATAACACGGTTCTATTTAGTGCAAATAAAAAAGTTATTCTGGGACTGATAATTTATTTTCGGGAGGGTTACGGGATAATGCTACATGTATATGGGGGGTGCGGGGTGCGGGGGGGGGGGGGGGGGGTCGGTGGCATGTAAACTTGTTACATAAAAGAGAGGGGGGGGGGGGGGGGGGGCAGCAAAATATCATAAAGTCCCAAGACTAAATCCCCAACTCTTCTAGGATAAATAACCGGTCCCTTGCAGATAATATCACCTGTAGGCATAGGTACAGCTGCAGATTGAATGCATAGGATTGTTCCAGTATCGGTATCACGTCTGTGGATAGACTTTAAGCAAAGTAATATATTTACTTACGTCAACCCTAAATAATTCATATTGCTAGATGCAACGACAAACGCAATTCCTTTGTCAAATACAGAATGATGTAATTGCAACAATAAACTCCGCGCCTACAGCATCTTGACAGTGAATCACCGCCTGCACCTGTCACAGAACAGCTTATGAAAGGGAAATATTCCCACACACAGATATGCAGAAGCTATACATGTACAACACACTGTTCTTATCGAGGGAGAAATACTCACAGTCCTGATTAAGTGTGTCCCAATTTAACCGTCTTTACCAACTTCGCAAACTTTCGGGAAAATAATACGATGCTTCAAAATGGCCGACGATTTTCCGAAAATATCTTCCAAACTGAATTCTTGTTTGAGAACCATTCCAGAATGCTATCGCTCTCCCTAGCAGATGTTGATATCTTCCGTTATTCCGGAATGGGTTTGCTTCGTGCACCAAGACGGCGGCGAGATAAGTGCCATATGTGTGAAACTGGATTCCTCCGATTGCCGCGCCCTCTAGGATGCCGCGTTTCCATGGTAACACTGAATATTGAGATTACAAAATCCTCTGTCTTGTATCACTAACGTCCATGATTTAAATGTGCTGTATATATATATATATTAGTAGACCGAATTTAACAAAGGGGCTATTCGGAGTATTCGAAGATTGCAAATGCCATTTCGGTTAAACAAAATACATGTATAAGTATTTGTCAATTTACATTCATATATTCTCAATAGCATTTTACACACATTATGTCAGTGAGATTTTAAATGAAGCTCCGGTTAGGATAGGTGCGTAAGCTTAGAAGGGCGTGGTGGGAGTAATAATAAAGAGTGTCCAACTTTATCCTACCCAGGGAAAAATCATAAGCCTGCTTAATGATAACAATAACGTAGCCTGGATGCAAGGCTGTGCTGAATGATGTACAGTATTTCTATCCTTCTATCCAGGTAATTCAAGATGAGCCGACAGTCTAAGGACACCGGGGGCGGTCGGGTAGCCTAGTGGTTAAAGCGTTCGCCCGTCACGCCGAATACCCGGGTTCGATTCCCGACATGGGTACAATTCGTGAAGCCCAATTCTTGTGTCCCCCGCCGTGATATTGCTGGAATATTGCTAAAAGCGGCGTAAAACCATACTCACTCACACTGAGGACACCAGTCTTTAACTGGGAGAGCTTGAGTGTTCTGATTATATATATTAATAAGAAAATCTGCATCTCCTCTCCAGACCTTAATCATAGCAATATTCGTATTCCATTGTGTATGTCAATGTCATAACTTTTCATTATAACTAGTCATGGTCATGTTTTGTACTCTGCCCCCAGTGGGTGTTTATGTACATTAAATGTTCTTCTTCTTCTTATATATATAATCTAGGAATTAGGATTTAAACTGATAATCATGGCATTTAAAATAACCCAACGGGGTTTGCAATATCAAGCGTTCATCACATTCGCGTGTCTGTAAAAATCAGCACGTTGAAGTTTTCTGCATATGCATTATAACGTATTTCCAGAGATTTGGAGACACTTTAATGTAAGTACCAGTGGATCGCAGCATCCGAGTATCACATTAACCTGACGTGCTTCATACAGAGGTATATTTCTCACAACTGCGATTTAATGTGTCTAATATGCTGAATAATGGGCTGTCTCGCCTCGCGTACAAAACAATTGAGTGAGTACCACATCCAATTCATGTGAAAAGCGACACGGGGCCGTCAGCGTGACACATGGAATCACAGAGAAACAAATACATTTACAGATATTACAATCGGGACTGTGGCCGTGTCTTTTGATGCAGCTTGGTCGTGTGGTTGTGTGAGGGTAGTATAATGTGCATAATTTTACAATAATTGAAGACAGTTTCGATAAACAAGTGCTACACTGGAACGTCTCAATTCGGTTACTATTGTTTGTCTTCTATTTGTCGACAGTTAGTTCACGAAGACATATTCTAATATTTCGTACAGACGATGTTCATAATATATACTTATAGTACAAACAGCTGTTGAAAATGAAGTTTCCAAGAATTAGGCTTGAGACACATTACTGTTGAAGTATATGGTCCTGTTGTTACATGTTCAGAGACACATTGCTGTTGAAGTATATGGTTCTGTTGTTACAACATGTTCAGAGACACATTGCTGTTGAAGTATATGGTCCTGTTGTTACAACATGTTCAGAGACACATTACTGTTGAAGTATATGGTCCTGTTGTTACAACATGTTCAGAGACACATTGCTGTTGAAGTATATGGTTCTGTTGTTACAACATGTTCAGAGACACATTGCTGTTGAAGTATATGGTTCTGTTGTTACAACATGTTCAGAGACACATTGCTGTTGAAGTATATGGTCCTGTTGTTACAACATGTTCAGAGACACATTACTGTTGAAGTATATGGTCCTGTTGTTACAACATGTTCAGAGACACATTGCTGTTGAAGTATATGGTCCTGTTGTTACAACATGTTCAGAGACACATTACTGTTGAAGTATATGGTCCTGTTGTTACAACATGTTCAGAGACACATTACTGTTGAAGTATATGATACTGTTGTTACAACATGTTCAGAGACACATTACTGTTGAAGTATATGGTCCTGTTGTTACAACATGTTCAGAACCTATACCGGTAGTGTCACCCTCATTGACACAAACGGCGTCCTGTCCCCATTGTCAGGGTGTTCTGGTCTCCACGTTGACACTTTAACAAGTGTCCCGGACCATCTTGTAGGGTATTCCCCTGATTGCCACAACACATAGAATTTCGTTCTCCCGATTGCCACAACACATAGAATTCAGTTCTCCCGATTGCCACAACACACAGAATTCAGTTCCCTGATTGCCACAACACATAGAATTCCGTTCCCTGATTGCCGCAATACATAGAATTCAGTTCCGATGCACGTCGCCATATAAGTGCAATAATCTTGAATGCGACATTAAACCCCATTTCACCTCACCTACACCTGATTGCCACAATACATTGTATTCCGTTCCCCTAATTGCCACAATACCTGATGTTCCGGAACCTGAGTGCCACAATACATAGTATTCCCTTTCCCTGGTTGCCACAATACCTGATGTTCCGTATCCTGGTTGCCTCAATACCTAGTATTCCCTTTCCCTGGTTGCCACAATGCCTGATGTTCCGTATCCTGGTTGCCTCAATACCTGATGTTCCGGAACCTGATTGCCACAATACCTAATAATTCCTTCCCCTAGTTGCCACAATCCCCGATGTTCCGTATCCTGGTTGCCACAATGCCTGATGTTCCGTAATCTGATTGCCACAATACATAATAATCCCTTTCCCTAGTTGCCACAAAACTTGATGTTCCGTAACCTGATTGCCACAATACATAGTATCCCCTTCCCCTAGTTGCCACAAAACCTGATGTTTCGGAACCTGTTTGCCACAATACCTAGTATTCCCTTCCCCTAGTTGCCACAATACCTGATGTTCCGGAACCTGATTGCCACAATACTTAGTATTCCCTTCCCCTAGTTGCCAAAAAACCTGATGTTCCGTAACCTGATTGCCACAATACATAGTATTCCCTTCCCCTAGTTGCCACAATACCTGATGTTCCGTAACCTGATTGCCACAATACATAGTATCCCCTTTTCCTGGTTGCCACAATGCCTGATGTTCCGTAACCTGATTGCCACAATACATAGTATTCCCTTTCCCTGGTTGCCACAATGCCTGATGTTCCGTAACCTGATTGCCACAATACCTAGTATTCCCCTTCCCTGGTTGCCACAATGCCTGATGTTCCGTAACCTGAGCGCCACAATACATAGTATCCCCTTTCCCTGGTTGCCACAATGCCTGATGTTCCGTAACCTGATTGCCACAATACCTAGTATTTCCTTTCCCTGGTTGCCACAATGCCTGATGTTCCGTAACCTGATTGCCACAATACATAGTATTCCCTTTCCCTGGTTGCCACAATGCCTGATGTTCCGTAACCTGATTGCCACAATACCTAGTATTCCCTTTCCCTGGTTGCCACAATGCCTGATGTTCCGTAACCTGATTGCCACAATACATAGTATTCCCTTTCCCTGGTTGCCACAATGCCTGATGTTCCGTAACCTGATTGCCAGAATACCTAGTATTCCCTTCCCTTGATTACCACAACGAACGGTGTCCATTTTCCAAGTCACAATGCATGTCGGTCTCATGTCCAAATCAGTTAACTTGCGGTTAACTTACTTCGATGCTATAGACTGCGACAATGTACAGGACAGTGCACATCACATACATGTATGTGTCTACAACATGTAACATAGCACAGGTCTCATAGTGATTGCCTCCAACGCACTGAAGACAGTTTATTGAAGAAGCGATGCGGATGACTAAAGTTACAAGAAGCGTCACGGGGGATATCAGAGTGGTCAGTGGTTGACAGACAAAACAGATGGCCGCCTTGACCGCTGTGTGGGAAGGTCATTAGAGGGTCTGAAGAAGGGAGAGGGGGGGGGGGGGAGAGAATTGGGTGGAGATGAGGAAGGGGGTGGCGAGGGATACGTTGAGCGTGAGGGAGTGCATGCATGTTAAGATAAAGGTATCATCAAGGGACATCAAGGGACAGTTTAGAGGAAATTGCGGGAAATTTCAATCATGGTTATTGCATTGAAGTCTGATATACGATACAGCAGCTGCTTCTTACAATTGATTGTTTGTTAATTTGAATTCAATAAAGTCCCAGATTATTTCAAGCCCGTTTTCGAATATCGTTCAGTTTGCTAATGATTCTGGGCTAGTAATATATATAGTTCAGTGAAGACATACGTCGTCACAATATAGAAAGTGCCTCGGTCCCCGTTTCATTTTCGCTTGATAAAACGAGCAGCCACTTAATTCCAACATGTATGCGTGTCCGCCTACAACTCATATACGTAATTGCCGATGCATCCAGTTAAACAAAGACTATATAACGATACCGGTATATGGCCTCTGCGCTAAATAATGATGGTCATCTCTCAGTAGAGAGGCCTACACCTTTTCCCTGTTGCCCTCCATGCAAAACCGCATGACCATTCTTTTGTATATGTAGGACAATAATTGTGTGCACTCAATTAGTCTGTTATCAGCTCGAAGTCCGGATTGTGGAGGGTCCGTTGATTATCCATGTACACCTCCACTCTACAGACTCACATTCGTCACCTGTGGCATCTACAGATAAAATAAAGCCTCTGAAAGATACATGAACATATTGTGGAAACATGTGAACAAAATATTGAATGATACTGGCATTATTGTTGAAACACATGACGGAAAATTATATTGAGCACTATGTTGAGACAATACTTATTATTGCGGAAATGCACGCATAATTTGTGTAAATCTATGATATATTTTTTAACATTAACAAAGTTTATGGAAATAATGTGGAACACATAAAGGTTATTTTAAGAACTTACTTATGAAAAAGGAGAACTCATTACGTAAGTGATGTTTCACAGTTTGGACTTGTGGTAATGAAAGAACTTATATCATGGAACTTTTAATTTTGAACTTATGCATTATGCTGTAGGTAGTAAATTAGAACCATAGCCAGTTTCTCTGTCATTAATTCCCGAGTGCACAGATCTAAACCTCTCGCAAGTACCCGATGTATATTACAGATGAGTTTTGTAAAGTTTAGCAAACTGTGTGCAGGGTTCTCTATGTAAAATCCTTCATCTAAGCAACCGAAAAGGCAAACTTTAACATGTACAGCAATGCTGTTGACGAAGCACCAGCTTCTAATGGCGGCGGTGACCCCCGGGCTGGGAGAGAAGCTACTGTGTACATGTGTTGGCGCGGCACTGGTAGCACCAGCACATGTGGTTCACATCATCGCCGTGACAAGCTCGGTGGCGCCAGTGGGAGAGGGGAGGGGGGCAGAGGGAGGGGGCAGAGAGAGGGGTAGGGTTGTCAGTTACCACAAGAAGCCGTAGTGGTTCCTATAAACAGCTTGTGTTGGGTATATGTGTACAGGAGCTAATGAGCCATGATGTCTTAGTCACACACCGGACCTACCGTGTTATCATGTATCAGTTCAACATTTGAGCTAACGTGTCATGTATGATGTGTTGGTTTAACACAATAGTTTGTAATTAAGATATTTTGAATCGTTTTGGAAAGACTGTTGCAGGAGTTACATTGATGTTACATTTGCCAGGAAGGCCGTTTCCCCATATAAACTGCATTTGAAAGTATTTCCTGATTGTAGGCTCTGTAACAATAACATACTTTGTCGAGCTCAATACGTCACGCATAACCATCTATGATCAAGACACTTTCAGAAACCATACATGGTATAACCAACATCCGAATCAATAATACATGTACATATTGTATGGTATCATCCAATTATTAGTTAATAATTAACAGAAATAAACAGGAAAATGTAATCTGAACAACAACTGCATCACTCAAATCACAATCAAATAAATTAATGAATAATGTGTCTGTCAATTAATCACATAAGAAAACATTTTCAAATAACAAAAACTGTAATGCAACGAATATATTTATGTCAAATTATTATAGAGATGACAGTATTACAATTTGACAAGTTCATATATCATATAGTAATGCATCGTTACTTGTATAAAATGTATGGTCGGTCATTTAAATACATGTACTTATATACTGATGCAGATACGTACTAATTAATGCCACTTTATCACAAGAACCCATTCTATCGGTTGTCAAGATTGTGTTGTTAGTTATGCTTCTCAAAAAGTAGCAAAGACATAAAGAATTTTGTTTAAAGATGACTCTTGCCTCGCCACGGCATCCCCGCTGCTGACAGAACACGACCATGCCCAGATACATTACGGTATATGCAGAGGAGGGGCGGGTCGGCTGAAGATCTTCCCAGCTTTGGTAAGACATTCAACTGGCATTATTCTAGCGGGGCAGGAGCCGAGACGTCCCAACCATTGTTTACCGTCCGCAGTGTATGTAAGTATAGCCTTAATATACAGAGAAGAATATGTTGTAATATAAAGTTTATATATAGTTGTGAGGAAGTTGAACACTTAGCCCCTTGTATCGTATTACCGACATTTCCTTCTGCGATGGTATCTGCTGTGAGCCGGGAACTTGGCGAGGAGTTAGGTATGTAGGTCAGCATCTTGCAGGCTTGTACGGAGCGCGGAGAAAACCGAGGTAAAGTTGCATGTGCATGGGTGAATATAGTAGTAGTGGTGACGACAGGCGGATCTTGAATATAGACTCGGTTTAATTTCTGTGTACATCATGTAGAATTAAACTGTTGAAGCAAGTGTGTGTACATTTGATATGTATGCTGGCAGACTGCAGCTGTTGTTTGCCTGTCTGCAGCAAGTAGCTGGTGCCTCATCCCACTCGGCTGCATCAGCCTGGGCCTAATATGTCTTCAACTCAGGTTTTTCTGTCATGTATATTTTATTGATAAATGGCCCTACATATGTAGTATTGGTACGCTATTCAGGCAGAATCTTTTTACCGATTGTGAACATATATAAGGAAATAGAGAATCGATATTCATTCAACAAACATATTTTCTTACAAAATTACAAAATCTACAACTAAAGTTTCGGGCAAAAGATAGCATTCACCCATGTTTGATGATGGCTAAAACTGAAACAAACAAGAAATAGTTATTCGATAGTGATGTATTTGATACTTGACCTTAAGTTTGCAGTGTCTTGGCGATTGGTTTCAGCTTAACAACGTTTTGATAACGTTTTTTTGTCAAATTCAATTTTCAATTGTATACTTTCTTTTGCCAAACTGTGTATAAGGTTACAGTAGGTCTTACATATAGACTCCAAGAGATGGGGGTAAAAGACGTTTTGTAGCGTGTGTGGCGGGTGAGGGGTGTGCATATGTCCAATTTAACAAGTTTACATCATTGCATGTTGGCACCCAAACCCTTCATATGACATCCATCTATTTGTTATTTATACATAATGCACTTAATGTTATATTGAAAATGCTTGTATGTGTTTATTATTCAGATATTTATTATGCCTGATTGAGATTGACTTCAGCGTTATGATTCAAAGACACCGGAAAATACCATTTGTGTACATATGATTACCAATCACACCTAATGCGTAATCACATCAGTGAAAAGCGCAGTATAATCCTACGTGTTGTACAAATACCGTCCATTTCCGTCTTAAACCAATCCATTTTAAAGGAAATCCTGATCAGGTAACTTAGTCAATAAATAACTCTGTACAAACACCAAATCTAAGTACCCCTATTGGTGACACTCAAGTTAATAGATAATGCTTACACCAATTAGCACGAGAATGCTATTTAACAGCGCACGCGTCCACACCTGGCCGCGTTGTGATGTTCATTAGACTGCGCGGAGTTGAGAGTAAAACAATGGACAATTACGTCACGTGTATGGTCCTCGCCGTCCGTCGCTGTGCCGGGCCCTGGCCCAGCTGGGGGACTTCCGCTCTCCAACACATGGTAAGGAAATGGCTACTTTGTGACGTAACGAGGTCACTAAGCATTTAATGTATTAATTAAAACTCCGCATAAAGCGGGAAGGAATTCATGACAAGGTCATTGTCTGTCGTTCATTCTGACGTGCACGTCTGAAGTTTTTTAGGTGAGCTGTTTTCGTTTTAGCTCCAAGTGATTTGCTATACTTATGTATCTTTTTTTCTCATAAAGTGGCATTTTTAATTTGCGGTGTCAATGACGATATGGTTAACTTGATTTCATTCCTTTTATTCAATAACAAAAGTTGCCATCCATATGTCAATCTTGTCCTCATCTACTGCTCGTTGGTTGTCAGGTATCTGAAGCTGCATCCCATAGTAAAGTGGTATGCCTCGCCTCCAGTGTTTCAAATATAAGCCGACATTGTATTATTCTGTGTGTGAGAACTGATGTACACGATATGAGATGAAGTCTCAATGGAAGGTTGATTTGGGCAGATCCGTGGTCTGCCGTTCATATACTTTAGACCATAGTCTGTCTCTTCATATTATTCCTACCAGGGTCTAGCTGTTCAGATTATTCCTCCAAGGGTCTAGCTGGTCAGAATGTTTAGACCTACCATAGTCTGTCTCTTCGTATTATTCCTACCAGGGTCTAGCTGTTCAGATTATTCCCCCAGGGTCTAGCTGTTCAGATTATTCCCCCAGGGTCTAGCTGGTCAGAATATTTGGACCAACCATAGTCTGACATTTTTTATTCCTACCAGGGTCTAGCTGCTCAGATTATTCCTCCTGGGGTCTAGCTGTTCAGATTATTCCTCCCGGGGTCTAGCTGTTCAGATTATTCCTCCCAGGGTCTAGCTGGTCAGAATATTTGGACCAACTATAGTCTGACATTTTTTATCCCTACCAGGGTCTAGCTGCTCAGATTATTCCTCCCAGGGTCTAGCTGTTCAGATTATTTCTCCCAGGGTCTAGCTGGACAGAATATTTAGACCAACCAGAGTCTGTCTCTTCATGTTATTCCTACCAGGGTCTAGCTGTTCAGATTATTCAAACATTGGTCTGAAATGTTCAGATGATACACAACTTATGAGTCTGACAACTTCTTTGAAAAGATTGTAAAATAATGTAATCACTAACCAGACAGTTACTTTATTATTCTCGTTAAATAGGAAACGATATGGTATGCATCTTATCTGACTTCATGTCTGTAGGTTTAATTACCCTTCCTCCTTGTGAGTTAAATCATCGTGTGCTCGCCCCAACGTGTGTACCGGTTGTGGGACTCCGTCAGCTTAAAGAACGAGCACGCTGTCGCACGGAAAGAAGGAAGCACATTGGAGTGTCTGTAGCATATGATACGTGAAGTACTTGTCTATTGTTAATATGTCAGCAGGAAAATGTCATTGACATTTCGAAGGCAGAACTTCTGCCCAGGGTGTCTCTATATAATATATATACCTAGTCATATAGGTAAGTAACAATTAAACACGTGTACCTCTTGACGACATACTCACTCCATCTTTGTCCTGTGTGTTTATGTTTGGGGCTGGAGGCCCTCATGTCACATCTCCCACAGCAAGAGCGACACTTTCATGCGCTTCTACATCAATGCTGTCATTGGGAATTTATTCATTATGTAATATTTGGTAATGTGTACTTAAAAATGTTAAGTGGGCAGAATTTCTGTGTAGCATGTAAAAAATCCCTACGAGGGAAATATTTGTGTGAGTCTACATCAACAAGTGTCACTGGTTCAGTGGTAGAGGCAAAGACTACATACCGAGGCATTCTCAAGTAGTTTGAATGAATATCGCCGGTGTTAGTATTTCGTGTCTATGTATACCTGTGCTCTATCTTGGTAGTTGCCAAACAGCTGACTATTGGCTGAGAACATGTGTCGTTTCTATGAGAAAAATTGCTTCTAAATAGCGTTTAAAAAAGAAATAACCTTGAAAAATCTGTCGCAGATAAGGTGTTGTGTGGTTTTAGGTTGCATACAATAACTTAAAAATGTATTTCGTTGCGTTGATGTGTGTGTCACGTGTGATATCAAACTATCAAATGCAGATATCACTTTGTGTGTAAAAATCGAATGAAATGGCTTCAGTAATTTGTTTGTATGGTAGACATGAAGAGGACATTGACATATTTGACCTATCAGTGTCGTTTCTATGAGACCTATCAGTGTCCAGAATTAAGGGCAAAGCAATTCCTATTTTGACTCATGCCATATGTTCGCGTCGTTGTTCAGGTGAACAATTGACTTGCCTTTGCATGTATTTTTGACGGGTGACACTTGTAGGGGAGGATATGGTCTCCTTTTCGCGAACACCTGATATCTTCACTATTTGAGAGTGATTCATAAACACACCGATAAATATTTCTTATGATTGCTTTTTCACTGATTTTTACAGATTGGTTCTAAAAATACCCTTTGTTGTATGGAACGGGAGTGCAGGTGTTTGTGCCTCCATCGTGTCGACACACGAAAGGACTACATGATGTTTGCATTGACCTATTTACAGTTGGAAAGGCTGGACTCGTGCTATCGCGTCACTGCTAAGCAACAGTTGTTGTTTATAAGCAGGTTGACTCACGGTCAACTGTCAGTTGTTTTATTTACGACTCGCAGTGGTTGCTAGTTTCACACACCAGAGGCTTAACCTGATCATTATACGTCCTCCTTTTCGTGATTTTACATGCGCTTCCGGTGGGGCTAAGTTTGCACTCAGCACTGTCTGCACACATCCGCATTATGTCGTGCAACCACCCAACCACCACCATCAACCAACAACGAATGTTATAAACGTACATATTTGGTTTGTTCTAACGCATAAATGTGGAATAATTGTGAGATGAGATATTCAGAGGATATTTACACTGTGTATATTTTTGTAGTGTTGAATCAACTCCAAGTGGTAATGGCCTCCAAGGACCCAGAATATAACCCAGAGATGGATGAGGACGTACCCTCTCCTGATCAACAGGTGCGTTGTTTCTAATTTTTGAGTTTGTTTGTCTCTCAATACACAGAGAAGTGTTATCTTGGTAGCGGTAGTTACGACGTTTGTATGAGCTTTTAGTGTTTCACTTATCACCTGGTTTTGTTGTCTTGTCTTGTGTATAGTATGCTAATGCATACTGTGTCCCTAGCTGATCATGCTTGCCGTTAAAGGCGACAATGCTTGTCGTAAGAGGCGACTAATGGGATCGGGTGGTCAGGCTCGCTGACTTGGTTGATGCATGTCATCGATCCCAATTGCGTGGATCGATACTCATGATATTAATCATTGGATTGTCTGGTCCAGACTCGATTATTCACAGACCACCGTCATATAGCTGGAATATTGCGAGTGCGGCGTTAAACAACAAACCAACCAACCAACCTTAGCTGATAATGTAACTGAAAATATTAAAACTACCTGCCATGCTGTCATGATTATTTGAAATTTACTTCAGGCAAAATTTTCAGGAATTTTTCAGTAATGTTCAGCAAATTGTTGTACATTTATCCGTATATCCGAAATACTTCCAGGCACCGAGTAGCAAGACACCAAAGACAAAGAGGAAGAAATCCGAGGACGGCGGCCCAAGGACGCCCTCTGTCCGACAGCCTGGTGAGTTGGGGGGGGCGGCGTGTGTCCTCATTGTGTGTGTGTGTGTGTGTGTGTGTGTGTGTGTGACTACGGTATTGCTTCCTGTGTGTTCACTCTTACCTAGGTACACGCAGCCTTCTATTGTACACCAGTTGCTTGATAATGGTGTCTGTATCTCCATCGAAACGTCACAGTCACTGAAATAAAGAGGGTTTAATCATAGAACTATCTCACTTGTTAGTCATACCAAATTCTGAATGCCTCTTAAGGAAGTTATACATGTAAGTTAAACAGAATATATATTACTTTATAGCCGACCCGTGAGGATTCGGGGGTAGAATAGGTCTTCAGCAACCCATGCGTGCCGTAAAAGGCGACTGTGCTTGCCGCAAGAAGCGACCAACGGGATAGGGCGGTCAGGTTCGCTGACTTGGTTGATGCATGTCATCGTATCCCTACTGCGTGCTCATGATGCCAATCACTGGATTGTCTGAAGCAGACTCGATTCTCTACAGACCGCAGTCATAGAGGTGGAATGTTGCTGGAGTGAGGCGTTAAACAAAAAACAAACAAACAAACAAACTTTATGCCCCTTTCATTATCAAACAACGACACCCTTTCACTAGTTAGACCGTCAGTGATGTACATACTGTCTTATTTTATTAGCCCTCCCCATTGCATCTGATCTCATCTGATCACGTCTGTATTCCAGCCACGTATGCCGCCGTCCACATAGAAAACCTGGTCAAACCGAAGACGGAGTGTCTGATCCGCGCGATCGACCGCGCCCATGTCGAGAACATTAAGCGAGAAATGAGGGAGAAACAGGTGACCAAGTTCACGCTCATCGTGGCTAACGTGGCCACAACTGACATGCCCCCTATCAAGGATCTTCAGAAAGCTAGGTCCTGCCGCCTGGAGGTGCTGGGTGGGAACCACACCCGTCAGGCCGCCATGGAGTTATGGGTGGAGACAGAGGACAAGAGGTACTTCACATCATATACAGCTTAAACGTATCTGTTATGACGCCCTTTTACCATCTCTTTTCATTGAAGTTTGGGTTTGTCATGCATGCAGTTGCAGCAGTTAGTTTTCGAGTCTATATGAGACTATTTATTGTATAGCTTCTATTGTATTAGCAAGGTAGCTGATGCACAGCCAAACAGAAGTCACGGGTTTTCGTCATCTTTCTCAAGGAGCTTCCCGACATGAGTGCTTGAATTATTTTAGCTCTTCAATACAAACCCCTATTTCGACAGTATTTTTAAATATTAAACCTCAACACCAGAAAATAACCAGTTTTTACCATCCACTGAAACTAATTCCATTGGTGACTATGCTTGGCGTAAGAGGCGACCAACGGGATCGGGTGGTCAGGCTCGCTGAATTGGTTGATGCATGTCATCGTATTCCAATTGCGTGGATTGGTGCTCATGATGTCAATCACTGGATTGTCTGGTCCAGACTCGATTATTTACAGACCGCCGTCATGTCGTTGGAATATTGATGAGAGCGGCGTTAAACAATAAATAAATAACCATTGGGAGTAAATGGCAAAAAAAGTGATATGAATGGAACGTTGAAAAACAATACAGGCGCCAGGTGTTCGCGAAAAGGGAAAGAATGTCCTGCCCTACCGGATCACTCACACAATTTGCCTAAAAAGACAATTGTTTGTTTCCTGACGCCACACAGCAGTTCTCCTGCCATGCGAAGGCGGCCAGTAAACAAAGCCTACGATCTGGTGATGGACAAGGCGTGTCGAAGAGGGGCAATTGACAATAAAATGTTGTGTTGGAGAAACCAAACTGAATACAAAAAAAATGAATTCATTGCAGGTATGCCCTATGGCCGTGCCAGCTGTACCACCAGCTGACGGAGGAAGAGTCCAAGGCCCTGGCCTATCTCCACAACAGGAACCACGAGGTGGCCAAACAGATGACCTTCCTGGACTATGTCCGGTTGTTCCGGACAGAGAGGGTGGCCTGTCAGAAGGCTGGGGTAGCTGCAGATACCCTCGAGTATGAGTGGAAGGAGAAACTCTGTCATATGATGTCGCTGACGGTGAGTGTAGTGTAGTGTAGTGTAGCGTAGCGCAGTGCAGTGTGGTGTGGTGTGGTGTGGTGTGGTGTGGTGTGATGTGGTGCAGTGCAGTGCAGTGCAGTGCAGTGCAGTGCAGTGCAGTGCAGGTGCAGTGCAGTGGAGCGGAACGGAGAGTCGTGCAGAGTTGGTCTTGTGTGGTGAAGTGTATGAAAATGTACAGTTGATGTAGTTAAATAGAGCAATGTTTACTGATGTTGTGGAACTACTTAGCATATTATTGCAGAACCATATGATCAGAACGCTGTTGTTTTATGATTAATGAGCCTAGTACACAGCTTCTCAGTGACTATTTCGCTGATGTTACTACCTCCCATTGAATAAGTATTAAGGTTGAAACCGTACCATCCACTGCAAACAAAGATGCTGTTTTCCTTCATGTATAGTAGTATATATGTTTTATGTTTGTAGAAACGCATCCTCTCTGCCAACTACATGGCGGCACTCCGCGTGTCGTCAGTAAACGACACAGTCTGGCCACACTTGGCCTCGTTGTTCACTGCTTGGGACAAAGGTCATGTCAAAGGTCAGAAGAAGGGACCAATGAAGGCTTACTTCCTGGCTAACGCCCACTTCCTGGATGATCGGGAGCTGATCACGTGCATCAAGGATATGTTGAAAGGGGCTCTCTCACCTCGAGTCTTTCAGAAAACATGTGCAGAGGCTGGTGCGAAATTTAGGTGAGTATTGATGCTTAAACGATATCCAATTAATTCCGTTTTAATTCCATGTCAGTGCAACTGGCGTTCCATTACACACTGGAATAACAACATTTAAAAGAAACTGGGTTGTTGTCAAAACATCAACACCTCCACCAAACATCAACAAAATTAAATGTTTGTTTCTTGTTTAACGCCGCACTCAGCAATATTCCAGCTATATGACGACGTTATGTAAAATAATCGAGTCTGGACCAGACAATCCAGTGATTGACACCATGAGCGTCGATCCACGCAGTTGGGATCGATGACATGTATCAACCAAGTCAGCGAGCCTGACCACCCGATCCCGTTAATCGCCTTTTAAGACAAGCATAGTCGCCTTTTACAACAAGTGGGGGTTGCTGAAAACCCATTCTAACCCGGAATCAAAATTAAATGGCCTATGTGAATTCTTCAGGCGACATCTGAAGAGACAGAGATCAAAGGACTACAGTGACGCCGAGAGCGACAACGGCGTGTCCATCCGCTCCAGATCAACGTCAAATGAAGACAGTGAAGAAGATAGCGATACCTTCAATTGTAACAGCCAGGTATACTATTCTAGCAAATATCTGATCGCTGAATTAGTTCATGATAAAGATTACCCAGTCAAACTATCAGTAATTCCTAACACGCTACTTCGCTTCGCCATGTGTCATCAGGTAAGTTGTACGAAGACGTGAGTGTCGGCTTCTTGTCTTCTGGTTCACAGACATGAATTTCCGAATCCATTGACATTACATGTATGCATGCAACTTTAATGATTAACAAATATTTCTGAATCTGGCATTATTTGACAGAGACAAGACAAGTTGAAAATTATGTCCAAGAACGGTCACCACTCAAAGAGACGACGAACAGACAAGAAAGAACCTGATGTACTCTTCGGTCAACAGGTATTGCTTGACGAATCAATCTATACAAATAAGTAGCTTCGAAGTCCGGTTCGGTCCGATTATGTTAATAGGTTTGTCAGCACCATACCCGTGCTCGTGGGTTTCACCAAGGTGGTTAAGCCTGAGATTTACGGTCCAGGTTTTCCTCGCTGTCCTAGGCTGACACGCCGTGATTTAACTGGAATACTGTTCAAACATGCGTTAAACCCAGCTCACTCACTATGCAAGTAAAACATGTTAACATAATCTTTGAATTAAATGTACTGTTTATTGTCCTATGATAAAATAAAGTAACAACGGTAATCACCACACAGTGTATATGCACAGGACATATGTTTCGAGACTTCGGAAACAACACCAAATGCCGTCGTACTTTCCCCGTCACAATATTGTAAAAGTCAATACTATTAATTTAGACAGAAATAAGCATATTATGAAAATCACATATACACTGCACGTATGACGTGTATGAGTGTTCATTTTGAATGAGAATGTTAACATTGACACACCATTGTATATGATTGAATTTTTGTAGACTCAATCTTTGACCAACGAACTCACTCAACAGAAGGACACAAACAAAGAGGTGAGTGTTATACCTGGGGAATCTCCGTGGCGATTCAGGGTAAGAATTGGCATCAGCAACATGTGCTCGTAAGAGACGACTTAATGGAACGGGTCAGGGCTGGTGACTTGGTTCTATGACAGGGTTGGCCGTTGCTCATAAACATCAATCACTGAATTGTCTGGTTCAGACTCGATTATTTACGGACCGCCGTCATATAGCTGGAGTATTGCTGAGTGCGGCGTTACACAACAAACAAAGTAAGAGAAACTGCTTATTCTAACTGCCTGGTGTACCTACAATGTCACGTGCAGCAGCTGATGCGTCAATGTAGTCCTTGCAGTATGGAAGACGTGCGCGTAGTTCTTGTTTCGTTGAATGTACTACATTGTACATATTCCATCACAAGGGCCGGTCGGGAAGCCGATTGGTTAAAGCGTTCGCTCTTCACGCCAAAGACGGTTCGATTTCCGACATGGGTACAATGTGTGAAGCCGATTTCTGGTGTCCCCCGCCGTGATTTTGCTGGAATATTGCTAAAAGCGGCGTAAGACCATACTCACTCACACATGTTAACCACTTGAGGAAGGAATGCCTCAATACAGATTCAAAGACATAGGTTAGCATCTTTAAGAGATAAATTAACTATCTGCACAATATCTATGACAATCGTGTTCAAGACAAGTTCCATATCGTTTCTCAAGTCATCAAGTCAAATTAACGTTGTCGTATCCATCAAAGTAAGGGGCATCTGTAAAAGATATAGTATTCTCAATGATGCTCATTTTAGCTCCAGGCACGACTAACTGAGCAGGAAGACGAAGTTTTGAATCTGAGGGCTGACAATGCTATTGTGAGTACTTGCAAATATTGCATATGTCTCTTGATCTGATACTTATTCATATATCTCCTGAGGTTTGAAACCGAGGGGTGAAAATGCTATTGTGAGTACTTAAATACTTGCGAAATGTAGATACATATTGCATAATATTGCAGTTTTTAAATCCAACCCATCCCTCCTTGGCTCATTTGCTGCATTACGCTGTGCAGAGTTGTGTCCCTTATAATCAGCCAGAATCACCCCTTTCCTTGGCCTCACCACATTCGTGACCAACTCGTGTTATTCCGGGACAAGCCGAATAGCGGGTTACGGAAAGGGGCGAGTGATGACGAATGGGCCTCACCACTCGTGGCTTTTAATTTACTCGTGACGTCAGCGATTTCTGCTTTCATCTCGCGTTAAAATCGATCGCCGTGACATAACTGACCCGCCCCAAACCACTCACTCACTGGTAATCGTTTTGTGTGTGTCATAAGTGAGAATGCTTCTGATTATAACATGTACGTTGTCCAAAATCATTTCAGCTGGAACAAAAAGAAGCGAACCATCAAGAGGAAATAGCGCATCTGAAAACAAAAATAACAAAGGTAATTTTCATAACAGAAAATATGATTTAATGTTTCATCTATATACTCGAAAAGTCGAGTTAAATGTCCTTGATACTTGGGTTGCATACAATCAAATTCTGTCAAACGAAATATGTGTAGATAAACAGCGAGAAAACCTACATTCAGCTGACATGACCATTAACCGTTATCCAGTATTGGTGCTATTGCATAAACATTTGCCGCCACGCGGTAAGAATGACGACAGACCCAAATTGTGATTTTATGTGCTTTTCCTATAATTTTGCTCTCTCAGAAACACAACATATTTTCCTTTTATAATGCAGCTGGAGAAGAAGGAGAGAGATACCAGCGACGAATTACTCAAAGCGAAAGCATGTCTCTCACTGTGTAGAAAGGTAATGAATTATTACTTATATGTACTTGCAGTTAAATGAGTCGTGTACACAATGTTTCATGCTTAATGTGCATCGTAGACATTGACATGCTTATGGTTGCTTCACAATACTATGATTGACAATTGACAACTGTACGTGATTGATCTTTACTGTCCGAAATATATATTAAACGATGGACCTAATGTACAAGTGTATCGTAAATCATTAATTTAACGTGTAACATTTCAATAGATCATTCTAGTTCTCTGAGTAGGTTGAACTGTCATGTCTATTTCATCAAAAATGGTAGTTTGAGAATGAATACGAAAATCTGCCCAGAAGGGGAGATAAGTCTTTTCAGTTTATATGATGGCAGATGAAACCTTGTATTTCTACTTCAACTATATTACTTAATTAACCGAAAATTATTTATCTGTGCATGCGCTTGAGATATAGTCGCTTACAACCGGGCTTTCTTGTGATTATGGAAAGTTCTTTTACACTTTATTTAGAATGGACACCAAATGCAGTAATAACACGTCTGAAACACGCTGACCAGATTATATGATTATACATGATAAATAGCCAAACGGAAGATCTTAAATACAATTATATCCCGAACGGAATGAACATATATAGATAAAACATAGACGCAAACCAAGCTACTTAAGACAATAATAAATCAAAGATTAAAAAATAATAAAGATATCAATGGCATGTGACTGAATAAAAGCCAAATATATCAGTAAATATTCATCCCTATTTAAAAGGTTAAGATATGTGATTAATTATTTATTTAATTTCGATATGTCACAAAACATAGCCAAAGGACCAATCAAGGCTGTGGTATGGACCTGTAGAAAGATTTTGTGATCCTCTGGGACAAATTATTCGATGCATCATCACCAAGTGATCTTGGAATATGCTAAAGTATATTTGGCAAGTACCTGATTATATAGAACTTTGAACTTTGGTTCAAAATCTATTTACTGCCTGTAATTGTGACTGGACTTAATATTGAATTTCATGCAGGAAAATATATGATCTACCATTACTCATTGCCAAATAAAAATATCAAATTATTGTTATTATAAGTTTTCATGTTGATGATCCACAGATCCAGTACCCCAGTTTCTTGAATTAAAGTTAAGGGGAGATAACCTACGTTTGGTATTGTTGAAAGACACTATCTTATTGTAATAATAATATTAATCATCAAGAATAAGGTTAGAATACCATCATCTTGTTCATGTCGTTTATCATATATACTAATCTAAAAGAAAACATTTAGGTGTTTTTTAAGTTTACAAATGTGGATTAAGAAACAACTCTCTATGACAAATAAAGGTTAAATGTTTTGCCATATTTTTCCATATTTCTTATCTCGAGAACATATTAACCAACAAATGTGAGGATAGGAAAATGACTATGCTGTGCGAGTGGGTTCAATTAGAGGACTCAAATAATTAAAATTGGGGTTAGATATTATTTCCTATTTTACCTGAATCCATTTAAAAATAAGGTAAAACAAATTCATGTTATGAAAACAATATATTTTGTCAATTGTCATTATTTTCCCTCAGTTTTCTAAATGTTTCAGTTTTCTTGAAATGTGTTGCATGTAAGATTCCACCCGAAAGTAATGACAAATCAGTGAAATGTAGGAACTAATATTATCTGTATTTCTCACAAAATTCATCACATCATTGTCACACAAACATTCCACACTTTTAGTAAGCAGGTATTGAGGCAATCAATATGGTACATTATACTGTTTAGGTTTCGCAATTAAACACAAATAAAGGAACATATTGCCTTGTATAGTTGTCTCTCGTGGTTGAATTGTTACAATGTTACCACGCCATGTACTATCCAATGGGCACAGGGGCGGTGGGGTAGCCTAGTGGTTAAAGCGTTAGCTCGTCACGCCGAAGACCCGGGTTCGATTCCCGACATGGGTACAATGTGTGAAGCCATTTCTGGTGTCCCCCGCCGTGATATTGCTGGAACATTGCTAAAAGCGGCGTAAAACCATACTCACTCCAATGTTTACCCAAAGCTCTCCATGTCTCGCTTTCAAACCACCGAAGGTGAAAGAGTGTGAAACGTATCAGTACAAGGCGCCTGTCCTGACCCTGACCATGTATGTGTTTTGTAGGCGGAGACTGAGCTACGTGAGAAGGTGAAACAAATGGAAACAACTCTCCCCTCCAGAAGTCATACAAGGCATGTAAGTTACAGACTCCTTCAGTCGTATTGCTTTATACACCGCCAGCCACCCATTTCAACCTTATTCTTATGTGACCTGTGAAGATCCGGGGTAGATTAGGTCTTCAGCAACGCATGCTTGCCGTAAAAGGCGACTATGCTTGTCGTAAGAGGCTACTAACGGGATCAGGTGGTCAGGCTCCCTGACTTGGTTGATGAATGTCATCGTATCCCAATTGCGTGGATCAATGCTCACGGTGTCAATTACTGGATTGTCTGGTCCAGAATCGATTATTTACAGACCGCCGTCATATAGCTGGAATATTGAGTGCGGCGTTAAACAACAAATAAACAAACAAACAAATATTCTTATGTACCCCTTTTTTGCCTTAAGTGATAATCACAGTGCCAGTGGTTTACATGTCTCATGAATCCGAAAATAAACTTACATAATAGATAGTAATGCCTCATAATATCAATATCATTCAAATCACATATATTGTTCATTCAAAGCGAGCTATAAATAACGGACGCGTAGGTTATTGAATTGTTTGATAAAGTGGCAAGTATCTGCACCAATCCGTCGCATCAGTGTATAGGAAGAGGTTGTGATCTGTACCACTGCTGGTTATTACCCAACGTCCACATTGCCATTTAAATCATTGATATATCGGCTGTCTGCAGAGATGAGACTATATAGCACAAGTATAGCATGACATACGGATAAACTCCAAGTGCCCTTTCTGAAAAGGGGGCACGGGTGGCCCAGTCATTTAAGGCGCCGCGATTCGCTGTGCAGATATGCGTCTCTTGGGCACGCCAGAAACCTATGATTGTGGGTTCGAATTCCAGTTCGCCCCGATTATTTTTCTAGGTTTGCCAGCACCATACCCGTGCTCGTGGGTTTCACCGAAGTGGTAAACGTCTGAGACCTGCATCACTTCGGGCTTTCCTCCTACATTAAGCTGACACGCCGTGATATAACTGGACTAATGTTAAAAGCGGCGTTGAACCCAACTCACTTTACTCACTCAACTTTCTGAAAATATGGTGTTATATTCCAAACTCGTCATTCGCATGAACGCATTAATCACAAGGAATCTGGATTAGGTTTGTCACGACGGTTTGTTAAACTGACTTCCTTATATGCCAAGTGCAATCAACATTATTAATTCTATTAATTCTCCCTAGCAGAAGCTCAAGGTGAACGACATAGTGGAAGCCCAATGGGAAGATGGGTTGTGGTATCCGGCTTGTGTGGTGCAAGTTCTCAAGCATGGTCAGTCGCTTTTTCATTGGCTCATTACTACTTCTATTTGTTTATAACGACAGTCACGTGTCCACTATCATGGAAAACATATGTAACTCAATGACAAAATGGGGGCACGGGTGGCCAAGTCGTCTAAGGCACCGCGATTCGCTGTGCAGATATGCGTCTCTTGGGCACGCCAGAAACCTATGATTTTGGGTTCGAATCCCGGTTCGCCCCGATTATGTTTCCAGGATTGTCAGCACCATACCCGTGCTCGTGGGTTTCACCGAAGTGGTAAACGTCTGAGACCTGCATCACTTCAGGCTTTCCTCCCACATAAAGCTGACACGGCGCGATATAACTGTAATACTATTAAAAGCGGCGTTAAAAACCCAACTCACTCACTCAATGACAAAATGGAAGTCACAAACTCAGGTACCTACACTCACGTTCGGAAAATATTTTGTTTTTATTGATGAATATAAATATATGGTGTATGCTATTCATAAATATGTCATGTATGATGTTCACTGTTCTTAGTCAGTGTCATTGCAGTTTAGTAGCCTAGTAGAGTCACTTCGGATCATGAGGTGTCATTTTGCGCATGCAGTAACGTAAAGATATATACAATGTCAACAATGTGTACTATATGTTATGTTACTCCCTGTTTCATAAAGCTTTGTCTCTTTCAGATGCGTACCGTGTGAAGTTCTTGGAGGACAGTATTGTGTGCGATGTACAAACTAAGTCAATAAAACCACTATTGTGATCAAATGTAGCCTCTGTGTGTTACGTCATGTATTACTGGGGCCTGTTGTTCTCAAGGAAGTTTAATCATTCAGGCCACAGGTATGTTAGTCTGTGAAGTGTTAACTAGTGGTTGGTAGCATGAGCAACGAATCACGCCATCGGAGGAAGATAACACACTCTCAGCCACATTGCAGGAATTATCCAGCCAATCCTCATTTGCGACTCTGATGCCACTTGCACGGCGTGCATGGTACGTGGACGTGGATATGATATTGTGTATTATTATAACCATAGTCAATCATACGTTGTTCAAACTGTGAGATTATGTGTTAAAATTATCAGTCAATCATAACAAGTTCAAACTACGAAATTGTGTATTTTTAATTACCACAGTCAATCATAACAGGTTGTTCAAACTGTGAGATCGTGTTATAATTACTAGTCAATCATAACAAGTTCAAACTACGAAATTGTGTATTTTGATTACCACAGTCAATCATAACAGGTTGTTCAAACTGTGAGATCGTGTTATAATTACCAGTTATTCGTAACAGGTTGTTCAAACTGTGAAATTTCGTTTTATAATTACCATTAAATCATAACAAGTTGCTCAAACTTTAAGATGGTATTATAATTACCATTCAATCATAACAAGTTCCTCAAACTGTGAGATTGTGTGTTTTAATTACCCTTCAATCATAGCAAGTTCCTCAAACTGTGAGATTGTGTGTTATAATTATTATTTTATCATAACAAGTCGTTCAAACTATGAATTTATGCATTATAATTACATCAGTGACTTAGAACAAGTTGTTCAAACTGTTTTTACCCTTCAATCATGACAAGTTCCTCAAACCGTGGGATTGTGTGTTACAATTACCAGTCAATCATAACAAGTTCCTCAAATGATTCTCAGTTATCAACGTTTCCTTTACAGGACACATTGTGTTTTCATAAAAAAAAGGAAACCAGTGATCAGTGTAAGCTGTGGAATTGATGATGTAAGCACAATCTAGACTATGAAATGACTTTGATATTGTTTAGTGAGGTAAACAGAACTATGCTAACGTATGGCACGAAACGAAATTATATGATATACTACATTGTAATTCAATACAGTAATCTTCAAGAACGTTCAATGAAATATTACAAGTATCAATAAATAAACGAATAATTTCAAAATACAAAATTATACATACATTCAATTAGTCCGAACTGCTCTTCTTCCTTGTCCACGTGGTTGATGCTGATGTAAATAATTAGTGCCTGTATTAAACTTTAAATATAACCGGAATGTGTGAATAACAAGGATAGCTACTGATGAGCTTTTGATAGTTTGATAACAAATGTTCTCTCATATCACGTACACAAAGTTGAAACCGGCTCCGTAGGCTTGTTAGCGTCTGCCCGGAGAGCGGAAGGTCTGTTGTCTGATCCCCGGCCGTATCATACCAAAAGCCGTTAAAAGATGGTACTTGTTGTCAACCTGCCTGGCGCCCGGCATTTATGGGCTAATACAAGGACCCGTCGGCGGAGTCAGTATACTGTGTCTGAGTGGGGTATTCATACTAAAAAATCGTCAATAGTTCGTACTGGTACAGCGAATAACGTGCCCCCTGACAAATCAGAACAAGAATATGAAGAATATGAATTGTAGCTTGCTTGTATTTTTGTGTCACTAAGATACTGTAGTTTTAAATTATAATGAGAAGTAAAAATGTGATATTTTTCACCCATAAGGACACTTATCTCATGGTGGGTCACATGTATAAAACAAGACATAACAACGAATGCGTTCTCCAATATGTTTCATTCGTATCATTATTTAGAATAATGTTACAATGATGTTGGCCTCTGGGGACGGTTTCATTGATTTTTACGTCATCACATTTTATGTCGCAACAAAACCGCGCTTTTGATGTCTGTTTGTTTGCTGTATAACGCCGCTCTCAGCATTATTCCATCTACATGACGACGGTCTTTAAATAATCGAGTGTGGACCAGACAATCCAGTGATTGCTGTCATGATCATCAATCGACGTAATTGGGATACAATGAGACGGCACATCTCCAGATCCCACACTTCTGAAAGTAGGCTTGCCTCCCTTATGTCTAAGTTATTGTCAATATTCAGTCCCACTCAACAGTCAAATGGCAAACATAACTTCCACGTTTTGAAAAGGTTGGTTGGTTGTTGGTTCTTTAACGCCGCACTTAGCAATATTCCAGCGTGACGGCGGTCTGTAAATCATCGAGTCAGGACCAGAAAATCCAGTGATTGACATCTGAGCATCGATCCACGCAATTGGGATACGATGACATGCATCAACCAAGTCAGCGAGCCTGATCACCCGATCCCGTTAGTCGCCTTTTACGACCAGCATAATCGGTTTTACGGCAAGCATGGGTTGCTGAAGACCTATTCAAACCCATGCTATATTTAATGCTGGATTGAACGTATTGACAAGATATTGTTTTGTACCGTTTGTCCGACGTGAACCTTTATTGTAAACCTATAGAAAGTGTGTTCTGTGTTGTGATTGGCTAATTTGGGTCACATGACCAAATGTCAGAGGGTGAAAATATGATTTGAATTCCCTGAAGCAAGCGACCGAATCACTGTGTAGGAATACATAATTACTCAGCATTTTTTGCATACTTATTAACAATGGACGCAAATTGAAATACAAAATTCATAACAAATATTTTGATTTTCTCTATTCATGGGAATAATTGGGATTTTAAATTTTTAATTAAAAGAAATTACAATGAAATAATTACCAAAATCACAATCACCATAGCGACAAACGCGCTCCTGGCGAATCCTGAGATATCACTGTTCTGTATATCAAACGGCATAAAAAAAATCCAAGACCAAGCCAATTCTTCAAGAAATGTGTGCATTTAATTTAACGAAAAATAATATCGATTTTGGTTAAGTTATATCGTCAGTTTTAGTTATAAAATAAAATGAAACGGCTATTCATGGACACTATTTATATGAACTTATAATATTGACTATTACACTCCCTAGAAATACATACAAGATGAAATGTAAATGTACCTGTCACATGTACACTTGTTCAAATTAAAGAAATATCGTTTACGACACTATATAAACTTATCAACTTCATATGTGAACATTGTTCAAACAAACAGGAGATTATAAAACGTTCATATATGTTGTGGCCTATATCTACGTATGATATCATATTGAACATTGATTAATATCCAAAGTGAAATTAATTGTGTGAAAAAAATGTACAAAAGATATGCAAGATCTACATCATGAACCAGTAAAAAGCAATTAACAATGATCGTGTGTACTTTCATTCAAGGACCTTCACCTCAGAGAAATTACCAAATATGTACAACAAATATGTTGAAGTTTGACATCACTAGCCTACCGGTGACCGAATTTTACAAAATGGCGTGTTGACTGTCAACAGTGCGCGGGATTTTACGAGGGGACTTTCGTTGATTCAGGGTTCGTATATACATAAATGTGACATGTAAGTAATCAGAAACATTCTGACAATCTGTGTACTGTTTTTTGTTGTTGTATTTTTCATTGAAACCAACGAAAATAGTCAGAAATTCTGATAAATACCGTTGTCGTTGTGCGTGATTTTGCGTCAGTCATAGCGTCACATAGGACGGGAACTTCGACAAGTTCTGTTGAAAATATCAAATTATTGCAATGTATATATGTTTAATTCCCTAATTCTTTCTACGGTTCTCTTCCCGTGTATATTCTGAAAATGCAGATCTCGAGCCAATGTACTCAACGAATAGACGAATGGCTTTGTTTACATTTCCAAACAAGTGCAGTTTTTTCAGCGTTCGTTTTCACACCTCATTTATTTTGCTTCATTACATCTAGACAATTTGTATTGGTGACAAAGACCATTTGGCATTTGATTCTAAAATGTATGAGGAATTCAAGGATGTAGGTATCGCAGCTGAAATATACGTGATGGTATTTGCGTCTCATTACCGGTGTACGTTATTACCAAAATCACAATCACCATAGCAGCGACAGAACGTTCGATGTTGACGCCTCACAACCGAGTAAGTACGAGGTGTTAAAGAGTGCGCATGTTTTTTTTCTAAATAAAACAATAGGTTTACAATATCGATAAATACTATCGCTTTCGGGTCTCGAGATGAATTTCCAAGATGCAAATACTCGATAAAATCCCGGAAATAGACACACACATAGTATTTATCTTCTGAATAAAAAGAAAAAATGATTTCCGTTTTCCGCTCATGTGTCGAGATGTGCACGTATAGATATGAAGTGTAGTTCTTGGTGTTCATTTTTATGCGTGTGCATTCGATCCCGGTTGGTCAAACAATATATTGTCCTTTGCACGCCATGCAGGTAATTACCTTTATGACATTTCTGGGAGAAGAACGAAATACTAACGAATGTGTAAAATCACATTGTCTCTAAATGTTACTGAACTATCCACCTTAATATATTGACAGGTCCATCAATTGCCTCTGTTGCACTTTGTAAGTCAAGTCCACTCTTATGAGTACTTCAATCAAAACGTTCCTTGGTTAAGACGATTTCAATTCAAGAGATAAAGTAGCCATTTGTTATGATGAACAATTACACAAAAGAATGGTGCCTGTCTTGTTCATGATATTTTGCTAACATCTGTAAAGGAATTCAATCTGACAGGCCTTTGGTGGCGCTAGTAGTTATGACATGTGTCCTCTTCCAATTATTGTAAGACAAACAAAGAAACAACACGCACTGAAATAAACCTACACCAGAAACTATGTATATAAAGGCATCAGCTCCAGACATATCCATAATCATGCCGCAAATAGTTGGACTGATGAAAAAACCAGCATGGTAGAAAAGCAAAACTGCATTCAAAACTCGGGGTGATCCATCCGAATATTCCTTAAGCCATGCCAGAATCCCAGGATATATCGGCCCTAGTCCGATAGCATACAGGATACAGTTTGTCCACATCATCATGATACTGGTGTCCTTAAATACCAGGAACAGAACAGATGATACGCTGGTGAGTACCACATATACTAACATCAATGCGTCAAGTCTGATCCTAGCTGAGAGAAAGACACTGGCGAATCTGCTGAGGAAGATGCCACACGAAAACGCTGATAACATTCCGGACATGTCCCTGAGACTCAGGTTTAGCGGCGTGCGAATTCCATAGGTCACAAATAGCTCCCAAAAGGATGCAATACAAGTAGAGCTGGTAAAGGCAAAACACACCATTAAAGATGTAAACAGTTTACTCAGGCTTCTATGTTCTGCAGGTTTCCGATTCCTTGATAGGGGTAGTTCCATCACGTCACCGTCCTTAAGGAAAGCGTTGTAGCAACACATCAAGGCTATGGCCACAAGAAGGCCTAACCCGGACATTAGTATGTATAGGTAATTTATGTTGGTATTGAATCCGTTGCACCGCTGCTCTGGGTTAGGATGTGTTCGTGTCGTATTGTGGAACGATTCATCTGTATCAATGCCCTTGTGATTGTTTTGGAAGAGATTAGACACAAGGGGCATAATTATCGCACTTAGGGACGCTCCTGATTTCATGAAGAACACACCAAAAGCGTTGTTTGGCCACATGACATAACACTGTAAAGTTCCCACTGAAAGAAATAATAAAAGTGTATCAATTAATGTGATTCCAGTACATGCAGCATCACGGAAGGGTTAAATGGATTCTGAAATATGGTAAAAGGGAAGATATGGTATGTTGGTCTCTGTTAAATATATAGTAACACGGCTATCCATGGGTGAAAAATACAGGCACATGGATCGACCAATACTGAGTCGGCACTACACTGGTATATGTTATTTATTATGGGATATTATGTTACTGGAAGATCGCATTGGAACGTCTCTGAAAAAGAGTCCCGTTATCTGTGATGTGGAGAAGGAACCTCGATTCGTTAAGTGAACCTGACAATTGATAGCGACCTGAGCAAAACGGCCTGTGTTATTAGAATGGTTGTAGGTGATTGTTCTTGGTTTGGACAATACTTGGTTCAGGCGTCGTTACAGCTAACTCGGAGGACCACGGGTAGCCCAGTTGTCAAAGGTGGCATAATTCGTAGTGCTGAGTTGCGTCCCGAAGGCATGCAAGAGACATATGGTCGTGAGTAACATTCCCCTATTCGCCCTGATTATGTTTGTAGGTTTGTCAGCACCACACCCTACTCTTGTCTCCATACTTGTCTTTCACCTAAGAGGTAAAACGTCTAAGATCTGCATCAATTCACGTTTCTGGGCTGACACGCCGTGATGCAATTGAACACTATTCAAAGCGGCGTTAAACAAATCTCATTCGCTCACTCACCCACTTTGGTATTAAATCGGGAATGTGTGCTGATCATGGAATAGACCTGATCTTGTAGGAAATATCGTGTGTGTCTTGCAATGTTGGGACCGGCGTTATCTCGCGAAAGCTGTATGTTGGTGTCATCAAACATGTTACCACAAAAGGACTTGCTCGATTTGCTCGAGGTATTGACTAGGATGGACGCCAGTACTCTTGATGACAATGGGACAAACTGAAAGGTTCAGATTTCTTATATCCCATATTCAGATTTCAGATAGCCATGTACTAGAGGTTATACCAGTAGAACAATATGTATGCTATAACGCAACAACATCATAAAGGTTTTATCAGTACAACGCCATGCATGCTACAATGCTGCAGTATAATATAGATGTATCAGTAGAACCTTAGGTATTATATAATGTTGCAGTATGATATAGGTTGTATCTCATGTATGCTGTATATCAAAGGCTGGCTGATGTGAGCCTTCGCGATAAACTGGTATCATCAATGATTCTCAGTGATCCATTCATAACATTTTTCATCACTATTTGCTTTTAACGCAAAAATGGAATCGGTTTCAGAAGATAACTGAGACTGATTATTCTCTGGCTTGGATGTTTTGAATTACGTTAATATAATGTCAGTTTATCTCCGCGTGTTGCGTTCTGAAGTGTTCTTCAGGTTTGCTGTATCTGACGGGCGCGTGCGTGCGTGCGTTCTAGCTTTATCCCTAAGAAGGTTGAGGTGATCCTTACGTGCGGTTTGATGCAGCAGTACAGCTAAGGTTGTGTGTGTTTGTTAAAGCAGTATTTTGTCCTAGGTCGTCTCAGAGAAATCTTTAGTATGAAAGTTGAGAAAAGTGAAATTTCACTGCCATAAAACTTTGACGGAACTATTTTCTTACAAGAGTTACCTCCCCACAAATTATCTCCCCTTTATCTCTCCCTGTCCAGCCCTTACACAAAATGTTGACTTCATTTTTACCTTAGTCCCACATTGACATGGCAAAATAATGTTTCGATATCTGTAAATTTCTAATTTAACTCGTCAATCGAGACTGTTTCTTTCGCAAAGCGCCACATTTGTTACTTGACCAGCCTGTATTCTTCCGCTTCCAACAACGGCCTCGTAGATTTCAATATAGATTTCAAATATCCTTGGGTACGTTTGTTTATATTTATCGCTTGACGATTTCAATGAGCGTCATACAACACTTTTTCAAAAGTTTCTTGCTTGATCAGGGTTACATCATTCAAGACATTTTAGAGTAGACATGCAGATGGCATTTCGAAACTTTGACACAGCAGTGACAAAACAGGTGTCCGATCCAATTCCCTATGTTGACTAGTATTCAATTCAGTTTATTCATATGTAACTGTCAGGCCACAGGCCCATAGTACAGAATACATGACTATGTGGAAGCGGTTTAAAATGTTAGAAGGATTCATTTCTTAATAACAAGGCATGATATATAAAATGAGATAGATTTCGTATAGTCGTTTTGCTCACATGTGATAAACTTGTATTTATTTGGATGTACATAATATTTTGGTTCAATATATTTTTCCTTAAATTATCATTTTTACAACATACAAGTAAAAACAACATTTAAGGAACTTTGTCTGTGATATAATTTTCGCAAATATAGCGTACAATTTTCCACGTTTATGTTGAATATACCTATCTATACGAGCCTGGAGGATAAACATATTATCAGTGGTAGAGCATCCTTGATCTTCCTCGATCTTATCAAGTGTAGCCGACCACAACACCAAGCTTTATTAATCATGCTAGTACATATCTTACTGAATATACTGGTAGGTGTAATCCCCCTATTATTTTCAGCATCTGTCACGAAGCCTTTCTTTGAACGATAGTATCAACTGTCCAATCTGTTTGAAAGTAAGAGATACCCATCATTGTATTAAATAACACCTCCAAATACGACAGGATGATAACGAGAGAGTATTTAAAGAATGCCGTTATTAGTCCATCAATTCCAGGGCTTTTTAAGTTTTTCAGATTTTGAATAGCAGATTTAATTTCTTCTTTTGAGAATGGGGAATCTAATTTTTCAGTTGCAAAATTGGTTTCATCATTATCAAAAGAGTTCAATTGCAAGTTATGTGTTGAATCATTGGCGCTAATGAGATTTTTGAAATAATTAAATCATTCATGAATTTCTATTTTACATTAATTTTATTTTCCTAAATGGTAATTTTTTGCCAATGTGTTTCAAGATCCTCCAAAACTGTTTTGATGAACTGATACTTTCTTTTAGTTTTTTTCTGTTTCTATCCATGAAACGTTTTTTTTTTCTGCAAGTAGCTTTATATTTATTTTTCGAATCAGTGTACTGCAGAAATCTTTATCCTTTAATTTCCTAAAATGGTTTAAAAGTGTGCGTCTTTCCTTCTTCAACAACTCACATTCCCAGTCAAACCACTGTTTACTTTCTCTGTTGGGGGTTACTTCCCTTTTCATTACATTCCCTGCGATACACTTTCATCAATATTTGTAAAAACAGAATCAATAGCTTTATTTAAGAGGCATGCGAAAGTGTCTGATAAACGACGTTCTTGGAAAATGTCTGCAATGCTGTTATCCCACTTAAACATTGAATGACTATGGTGGGCGTTATCAAAAGATGGTTTTCCACACGAATGAAGCGCCCGTAAAGACATTGTGACAGGCAGGTGCTTTGATTCGTGGCGTCTATCAATATCAAAATTTTCACACAAGTCAAATATATCTCTAGTGCTAATAATGTAATCGATAACACTTGCCCCATCATTGCCAACAAATGTAAAGTCACCTTTCCCTAGTATAGTATTGACTTGTATCAATGTTCTCATTTTTTTCCTGGTAATCAATTGACACTTGATAATTGGGGGCGGTCGGTTAACCAAGTGGTTAAAGCGTTCGCTCGTCCCGCCGAAGACCCGGGTTCGATTCCCAAAATGGGTACAATGTTTGAAGCCAATTTCTGGGGTCCCCCGCCGTGATATTGATGGAATATTGCTAAAAGCGGCGTAAAACCATACTCACTCACTCGAGTGGTGCAGGATACGCCCACCTTTTCGCGCACAAATGGATGTCCTCACGATTAAATTTTAATGGTGATGCTTATTATGCTAACACATGCTTATTATCTAGTCGGAATCATACAGTGGACCCCGCTTTGAGCAGAGAGCTCTTATGATATCGATTGTGATTTGTCGCTTTTATTTCCAGTAAGGGGCCCATCGGTGTTGGGGATGTTTATGTTCGTCTGGGGGTGTAAAATTTCCCACGTGGTGTGCGATAAGCGTTGTGTTATACCTTCCAGGTGGCATGTATGGAGTGAATTCTATGCTTGAAATGTGATATCTCCCAGGTGATATAAGGTGATCTTTATGTTTGCTATAGTGCTGTAATATCACCAAGGTTGTGTGAGGTGATCATTATGAAAGGCACTTGTGTTGTTAGCGGCTTGAACATTAATTCAGTTCCATAACGCCGCGTCCGAATAATGTTTTGTTTGTTTGTTGTTTAACGCCGCACACAGCAATATTCCAGCTATATGAGGGCGGTCTGTAAAATAATCGAGTCTGGACCAGACGATCCAGTGTTTGACATCATGAGCATCGATCCACGCAATTGAGATCGATGACATGTATCAACCACGTCAGCGAGCCTGACCACCCGATCCCGTTAGTCGCCTTTTACGACAAGCATAGTCGCCTTTTACGGCAAGTATTGGTTGCTGAATACCTAATCTACCCCGGAAGTGAGTGAATGTCGTCCGGATAATGAGGAAGACCCCAAAAAGGATTATGGTGCTGACATAGCAATTATCATCTGGTATTTGGACTCATATGAGGCCAAAGAGAAAGGTGACATATTTAAGATGACTGCTTACCAAATGAACATGTTCCTGTACACCAGCCACTAAGGAGCATCAAGGTTAAGGTCAGCCACAAGAACAGCGACGTGGGTACAGCAGCAATAATCACAGCGTTTGATACCAATACTGCCGCCAAGAACAGAGGGTCGTCTACCTTTCCCTTCAAGAAGTGTCCGGTCAGGCTACTACAACACAGCCCTAAACCATAGGCAAACAGAAGAGAGCTACACGTCTTCAGGTCGACGCCCAGCAAACACATGATGTCAGGTAGGGTAACTCCGATCACGGATGATGTCATCTGTAGGGAGTTTAAATCATTTGACATTCATTATTATATAGCATCACTCACCCGTGAAGAGATCACCCGTTTAATAACAATACACCTCTATAATAACACATTGTGCAATAACAATACATGCGGAAGGGACTATTTTGGGCATCTGCATTCGAATGTGGGGGGGGGGGGGGGGGGGAACATTGTACAGCTGTACTCTGCAACTTTTGGTTGGTTTGTTGTTTAACGCCCCACTCAGCAATATTCCAGCTATATGACGGCGGTCTGTATATAATGGAGTCTGGACCAGACAATCCAGTGATTAGTATCATGAGCATCGATCCACACAATTGGAATCGATAACACGCATCAACCAAGTCAGCGAGCCTGACCACCCAATCCCATAAGTCGCCTCTTACGACAAGCAAAGTCGCCTTTTACGGCAAGCATGGGTTGCTGAAGACCTATTCTCTACCCGGATCTTCACAGGTTACACTCGATAGACACTACTATTTTTCACAAAAGGCCAGTGCTGCATTGACACAGTACGCATGCATTTCAAAACTCTATTATCGAAATGTACGTTTGAAGTAGTAGACTAAAGACCTTGTATAACTGCAAACGTGGCATCGTGGCATCATAAAGGTTCAGATCATCTCTCCTAAACAAGTATTATGTCGAAAGAGCATCATCACATTACCGCAGAGTTTAATTACGACCTAGAACTTCGTGTGGTAAATGAGAGTGGTGACCCTTGGATCAAGTACTCTGTCGTTAGAATTATCGTCTTCATGACATCTGAGGGGGCACGGGTGGCCCAGTCGTCTAAGGCGCCGCGATTCGCTGTGCAGAGTTGCGTCCATTGGGCACGCCAGAAACCTATGATTTTGGGTTCGAATCCCGGTTCGCCCCGATTATGTTTCTAGGTTTGTCAGCAGCATACCCGTGCTCGTGGGTTTCACCGACGTGGTAAACCTCTGAGACCTGCATCACTTCGGGTTTCCTCCCACATTAAGCTGACACGCCATGATATAACTGGAATACTGTTAAAAGCGGCGTTAAACCCAACTCACTCACTCATGACATCCGATGCAATATCGTGTCGTGAAACGTTCCGTGTTCCCAAATTGAACAGATGACAAGGGTTATTATAAACATGGCAGATAGACCACCTGGTGACTCGTATGAACTGACATAGCCAACATGTCATAACTCGATGAGTCGATCGTCTCGCCGTCTCACCGTTCCTAAGTTAACGAGAGTTTAAAGCTAGATTTTCCGTTAAGGCAGGTGTATCCAACTTGGTTATGTTGGTGTATAAAATGAAATTATGAACATGATTTTAGAATGGCCATCTTATCATTTCTTACAATCGATCATGGAGAAACCGGCACACATTATTGCCAGTTTGCGCATTGAGTGAACATTCTGTGGTGGAGTCATTGTATGCGACGAATGTTGTATTCTTACGCCACCCTTACACGAACAACATACGTCTTTTTCAAACGTTGAATATCGAAAATATGCAAAGTTTAAGTAAGTAATACAAAATTTAGTAACTTTTCCCTGTTAGATACGGTTTTTATTACACTGTTTGTATTTTAAAACGTAATTAACTTGCTTTTGCTCGCCAGATACGTTTTGAAATACACTCGTTGCTACACAAATGGCATCTAATGGGATCTCGTTCAGTATTCTACATGTATAATACATACTGGATGTGAGAAGTGTGTCGTTTTAAACAGTTGTTGTGAAAGGGAAAATGCCACTTTACTGTTGGGTCGTTCAGATAGAGTTACACTCTATATAAAGTTTACCCATGAAGATTCGGGTTAGAATTGGTCTCCAGCAACCCATGCTTGTCGTAAGAGGCGACTATGCTTGGCGACTATGCATGTCGTAAGAGGCGACTAACGGGATCGGGTGATCAGGCTCGCTGCCTTGCTTGATGCATCGTATCCCAGTTGCGTCGATCGATGATTATGATCACTCCATTATCTGGTCCAGACTCGATTTTTTTACCTACCGCCATCATATAGCTGGAATATTATTGAGTTTTTATATTTCAATTGAATTACCGTAACATAGGCTGCACCAAACAACACCGACGTGTAGATGATGCGGTTTGCATGTGAGATGTCGTCCCTGAAGGAAATAATGGTTCAATTAAATTTACAATACAGTTCGTACAATCTGAAAAGCACTGGCACTGAATTTTAATATTATTTATTTTGTAAATGTATGCGATATGTTTGGGACAGATAGTGATTTACTTGATGAATGATTTGTAATCAAGCTTCATTATTCATCACATATTAGGTCTTCCCACACAATACCAGAAGGCAAATTAGGGACCTATTTTCTGACAGTTAACAAATCTTCATTCCATATGCATCATATATATTTTGTGATGTGTACGTCTTAGAGAATCGCCCTGATTCGATGGTTTCACGTGGTAAACATTATATCGGCCGACCATTTCATAGTTTTGAATGACTTACGAAATGATCAGATACATATTTAATCATCCGGTTGCAATAGTAATAATACATCTTCTGGCCAAATACCTACTGGTCTCCAAACCAAACACCCGTATGCATGAAATATATATAATGATGTTTACAAGTCATAGAGAATCGCCCTGATTCGAGGGTTTCACGTGGTAAACTTTATATCGGCCGACCATTTCATAATTTTGAAGACTTACGAAATGATCAGATAAGTATTTAATCCTCCGGTTGCAATAGTAATCATACATCGTCTGGCCGAATACCTACTGGTCTCCAAACCAAACACCCAGCCCTGGGAAGTCTACCTTCTGACTCCGAGCATCTTACCTGGTTTTCATTCTTCAAGTACCTCCTGGGAGGTCTGCCATGCATCACTTGGAATTACTGAAATGGAACGACCACAACTTAAACAAAGTGTAGATTAAGCCATCTATTCACCTGCCCGTCAATTGATAAAAATAAGTCTGGCGTGTTTGATATGTTCTGATGGTCAGGATGGAGTATACAGTACTTATCCTAATTTACCCACAATAAATCAACTTGTCTATTGACCAATGCGAAGGCCTGCAGTATGGGAAATGGAGGACAGTAGAGAACAGTGTCATAGTCTTCTGTTACATTGTTTTATTCATCTATCATTTTAGTTTTTTGGTTCACAATTAACTGTCAAATCATATCACAAAATTGCACAACTTGTGAATGGTAATATGAAATATTTAAATTCACAACAGGAATTCAAATCATTGTGTCATAGTCACATTCATAGTCACAGCGCCAGTGTGACTAGTTGTATGTTATGTAATCTCTTGCGGCATTGCTTAGCAGGCTCCTCACAGCGATAGCCCGTTGGCGGAGCTCTCCATACTATCGCTGCCACCAGTCAAAACCCCCACTGTGATAGGTGGTCACAACCATGCTTGGAGTTGAACTCGCAACCGACTGAGCGTTATATTTAGAAACAAGTGATGATCACTACCGTGATGCCGAATACACTGACCCTAAAAAATTCTTTTCTTGGTTTGTCAAATTAATTTAAATTTCTATTTCATTTCATATATCATGTGATTGGTATTGTAAGTATGTAAGGCACAATTTGAGTGATTTTCTGTTCTACTGCAATCTCGAACCAATCTGATCAAACAAACAAAAAGTTAAATTCATCTGTGAAATATAGTCATTCGTTAACCTTTTAAAAAATAACTGTATTAGCATTCCCAAAGACATAAACAAAAGTATAAACGTTACTAAATTTAGGGTTAGAGGGCAAATTTCAAGATTCTTGTAATGGCCGCGCCCACACTGGTGACAGCGATGTTACCGAGAGTGTAACGAAGGAGTCACGCGCTAGGAAGGAGCTTGGTTAATTAGCAATGACATCAGTCTTGTTCTCATCTCTGAGTAGTAAACCTCGTCTGCAACGGACATCGTGTTTATTAGTGTTCCTGGGTGGTAGCGACTATACTGGCTGTAGTGGTTTGTGGCCGCGCCGAACTTCCTCACGCCCACCCGCGCTACATGTCTAATTACCTGTATAGCACGTTTAGCACACCCAAGTGAACAACCAGCCAAACAGCGTCTGGACCCGGACACTCGATTTTGTCTGGACTCGGCCACCGATTTTGTCCTGTTGTTCTTCCCCAATAATTCGTTCGAGAATTGGAAACATACTGTCACTTGACCAAAACCTCGCCCCATTTCTTGTAGACAGCGCCACGAAGAAAACTATGAATGCCCCAATCAGAGAGTATGTTGACGATGGTGAAGCAGTAGCTGAGGCTAGGAGACATACTGCACAACAAAGGGTGAATATGCTCGAACTCATGGTAGGGCAAATCGCAAAATGTTATATCAAGACACACAACTTCTACAGAGCGCATATGGCAAACTATTTGAGTACATTACGGTTTCCAGTCAACTGGTGCCAATTTTCCTGGATTTTAGTGATTTTAAGCTCCATCCAAGTCAGCCAATAAGCAGACCAACCTTTATAGAACGTGAAGTTCCACAACCCCCAAAGTGTGTGCATTATGTCAACAAGCCGGTCGTGCCAACAAAGGTCACTTCCCTCAGACATCCCTACCTTATCACGACAGAAGATATATATAACTAAAGCTCGTACAATTTCAGACACTTTTCAAAATACTGATTGTGACTTCACCCCACCAGATGTTTGTGAAGACATCAATGACCAGTATTTGTGCGCCCAAGAACCCTCCGATCAAGCTAATGTGCTGCGCACACAGTCAGTTGCTCTCTATGGTCATCGAGAAGCTGATATCACCATCGATTGTGGGGCCACAGGGAATATGATTCGCATGTCCACCGACACATTCCTGGGCGTACAGGTGAAAGCCATCTCACAGTCCGCCCGTCATGCAGATGGAATCTCGCCTCTTAAAGTCAAAGGGGAAACTCGATTCACCGTTGTCCTTGATGCTTGGAATGCCTGGTCGTCGAAGACATAGATGTGGATATGTGACAGTCAGTGGCCTGATACGATCAACAGTGTCGCAGGGAAAGTATTCGTAACTAATCTGACTAGAAGTTCTCAAGCGCCATGAGCACTTCTGGCAGGTCTGTGCTGATTTGTATTAAGTACTCACGCAGATCCCCATCACAACAAGGTAGCTATTTCACCTGCATCAGTTTGTGTTCGGGACCACTCCCATAGTGTTCACTCCGATGGTGTTCACTCCGATGGTGTTCACTCCCATAGTGTTCACTCCGATGGTGTTCACTCCGATGCCATACAACTTGATCAAGACAACACATTCCCATCAGATGTCAGAGACAACTTCCGATCACTTCTGTGACAGTAAGATGAAGTGTTCGACCCTAACATATATAAAAGGATACAATGGTGCTTCAGCCCCATTCAAAGCAGTAGTCAATATGGGTCATGTTTAGTCGTAACCACATGGGTGTTTTTGTGAGACAAGAAAATGTTGGCTTTCCTGTCGAATATGTGAACCCATATTTCCTGGTGAAAAAGTCGAGTGGCGGTTTTCGCTTTGTCCAGCGTTTGCCGACATTGGTCGTTACAGCAAAACTCAGCCCCCCTCATGCCGGACGTCGATTCGACATTGCGACTGATTGCCTCAAGGGAGTATATAATAACCACAGACTGTACCCTTGCATTCCACCAAATTCCATTTTCTCGAGAGTCCCTTAAGTACTGTGGAGTGGTTACACCCTTTAAAGGAGTTTATGCCAGGTGCGCCTGGGAATGCCTGGCTCTGAAACTGCACTGTACCATGTACTAGTATGTATTGTGGAGCAAACAACCATGATGATCTTCTTCAGAACTGGCATCGTGTTGTGGATGCACTTCGTCAAAATGACTTGTTTCTGGCTGCACACAAGACTCTCATTGGCCCTAAACCTGTCACAATGCTTGGATGAATATGGCAGGAAGGTACTATCAAGGCCAGTCCACATAAGATAGCCACTCTATCCACATGCGCTCGCCCAAAAAAGGTTGACAGTCCTCGTTACTTTAATGGCGCATATAAAGTCCTCGCCTGTGTAGTTCAGAGTTCAAGACACGCATATTGACAGACAGTAAACCGTGCGTCCAGTCATTCGAAAAACTGTGCCGTGGCGAGTTTTCTGCCAGCCCGAGAGTGTCTACATTTCTCTCCACTACCAAGCACCCGGACGTCACCTCTCGGGTACAGCAAGCATTCCATCATACATCGCAAGTCGTAATGCCTCAGAGTGTACTCGCCCAACTTGCCAAGTTTGCTCTTTTGTACAACTCAGAGAAGACTCGGTTGTCTATCGCCCGTCCGTTGAAGGGATGCGAAACTACCCGTCATGGCTTGCTCTTCAGGCAGAAAGCCCGGATATACGCTGTATCCACGCCCATCTCACACAGGACACACGCCCCTTAAAGAACAGGCCACTGTGAAGGATGTCAATCAGTGTTCCTGGTTGATAACGACTATACTGGTGCAGACCTGAAAGTTACCAGTTAGTTCACAAACAAATATGGAAAGTTGATGTGAACCATCTCTCATGCCGCAGGCGTATCCCAAGCATATTCAAACAGCTCTGTCCGTGTCACAGCAGTCACAAAATTGTCCGAGGCGGGCGTTGGTTTCCTGCGAAATATATATCTCTCAGGACAAAGGGATGGGCAATCCTTGAATAAAATCATAATCACATGTACACCTGTTGCTCAGCGTACGGCATTTAACAATATACAGCAGTCAAACAAACCGACCGCTGTTGCTCTTCCGACGCCATGTCCGTCCCACGTCGACGCTATATCACGCCCCAGGCCGAGGATTCACATCGGTTACGGCGCATGTAGCGCAACCAACTCGATTAGCATACTATTTATGGCTTGCAGTTGCTGCAGTCTGCTAACATTAGTGGCGGAAAGAAAGTTGCAATTTGTACAACAGAAAACACCTCAAGTCACAACAACCAGCGGTTATGTTCACATTAAAAACATTGTATTAAAATCCTTCTTTTTGCTGCATGGGTTTATTGATAACCACAAACTGAACGGATAAGGAAATATGACATATTTAAATGATTAACTACCAAAATTTGTAGTGTTGTATTATGTTTTAAACGTAAATATGTCTCTTAACGCAAGGGTACACGCAACCAAGAGGAAAAAGCCCTTCATTTAACCCTGTTGGAGGATTTTCAATTTACAGCACTTTCAGTACAGATTTTATTTTGAACATATCTCCAATTAACACTTGATTAATTTTTAATTTTGCATAAAACTAATTAAGTTTGCTGTACCCCGAAGTGCAGTGTCACATAATATAATTTGCCCGTAACTGTCAAACCGCCAAAGCACTTTTCTAAGATGCCGGATTTAAAACTGAGCCAGTGCCCTCGTAAATCTAACTATAAAAGTCTTCAACTAAATGTAATTAATTACACTTACAGCTACCAGGCCTGTTGCAATAGTCTAGGAGAGAAGAAAATCATATCTCATTGTGCCTGTACTACCTTTCATTGTTTTCATGAACGTAAAAACGATACACACAAATATCTTCTTTCTTTAGTAGGTATAACAGCAATACATAAGACAATCCATGAACTTGTCATTGTCTGTACAATCATATATAGAGGTCTTATTTCGGAAACGATACTAAATTATGATGATTGCACAACATTGTAGGTCTCCTCTTTGGACACAGGGGAAGGGCACCAAGGGGTTGTGAGGTGTCAAGAAACGGAATGAATTTAAATCCATCACAGGTCATGCTGTCATGTGTAAGTACGTTTAGTGGCGTCAGAGACTGTTGTAAATATATTTGTAGTAATTGCCAGCTGCAGAACATAATGATACTACCAGTAAAACATGTTAAGTGGTGTTGTGGCCAGATTTGAACAGCTGCCAACATTATGGAGTGAAGCTTTCCAGAATGGATGAATGGTCATCGAGAAGCTGATATCACCATTGATTGTAGGGCCACAGGGAATATGACTCGCATGTCCACCGACACATTCCTGGGCGTACAGGTGAAAGCCATCTCACAGTCCGCCCGTCATGCAGATGGAATCTCCCCTCTTAAAGTCAAAGGGGAAACTCGATTCACTGTTGTCCTTGATGCTTGGAATGCCTGGTCGTCGAAGACATAGATGTGGATATGTGACAGTCAGTGGCCTGATACGATCAACAGTGTCGCAGGGAAAGAATTCGTACCTAATCGGACTAGAAGTTCTCAAGCGCCATGAGCACTTCTGGCAGGTCTGTGCTGATTTGTATTAAGTACTCACGCAGATCCCCATCACAACAAGGTAGCTATTTCACCTGCATCAGTTTGTGTTCGGGACCACTCCCATAGTGTTCACTCCGATGGTGTTCACTCCCATAGTGTTCACGCCGATGGTGTTCACTCCGATGCCATACAACTTGATCAAGACAACACATTCCCATCAGATGTCAGAGACAACTTCCGATCACTTCTGTGACAGTAAGATGAAGTGTTCGACCCTAACATATATAAAAGGATACAATGGTGCTTCAGCCCCATTCAAAGCAGTAGTCAATATGGGTCATGTTTAGTCGTCACCACATGGGTGCTTTTGTGAGACAAGAAAATGTTGGCATTCCTGTCGAATATGTGAAACCATATTTCCTGGTGAAAAAGTCGAGGGGCGGTTTTCGCTTTGTCCAGCGTTTGCCGACATTGGTCGTTACAGCAAAACTCAGCCCCCCTCATGCCGGACGTCGATTCGACATTGCGACTGATTGCCTCAAGGGAGTATATAATAACCACAGACTTTACCCTTGCATTCCACCAAATTCCATTTTCTCGAGACTCCCTTAAGTACTGTGGAGTGGTTAAACCCTTTAAAGGAGTTTATGCCAGGTGCGCCTGGGAATGCCTGGCTCTGAAACTGCACTGTACCATGTACTAGTATGTATTGTGGAGCAAACAACCATGATGATCTTCTTCAGAACTGGCATCGTGTTGTGGATGCACTTCGTCAAAATGACTTGTTTCTGGCTGCACACAAGACTCTCATTGGCCCTAAACCTGTCACAATGCTTGGATGAATATGGCAGGAAGGTACTATCAAGGCCAGTCCACATAAGATAGCCACTCTATCCACATGCGCTCGCCCAGAAAAGGTTGACAGTCCTCGTTACTTTAATGGCGCATATTAAGTCCTCGCCTGTGTAGTTCAGAGTTCAAGACACGCATATTGACAGACAGTAAACCGTGCGTCCAGTCATTCGAAAAACTGTGCCGTGGCGAGTTTTCTGCCAGCCCGAGAGTGTCTACATTTCTCTCCACTACCAAGCACCCGGACGTCACCTCTCGGGTACAGCAAGCATTCCATCATACATCGCAAGTCGTAATGCCTCAGAGTGTACTCGCCCAACTTGCCAAGTTTGCTCTTTTGTACAACTCAGAGAAGACTCGGTTGTCTATCGCCCGTCCGTTGAAGGGATGCGAAACTACCCGTCATGGCTTGCTCTTCAGGCAGAAAGCCCGGATATACGCTGTATCCAGGCCCATCTCACACAGGACACACGCCCCTTAAAGAACAGGCCACTGTGAAGGATGTCAATCAGTGTTCCTGGTTGATAACGACTATACTGGTGCAGACCTGAAAGTTACCAGTTAGTTCACAAACAAATATGGAAAGTTGATGTGAACCATCTCTCATGCCGCAGGCGTATCCCAAGCATATTCAAACAGCTCTGTCCGTGTCACAGCAGTCACAAAATTGTCCGAGGCGGGCGTTGGTTTCCTGCGAAATATATATCTCTAAGGACAAAGGGATGAGCAATCCTTGAATAAAATCATAATCACATGTACACCTGTTGCTCAGCGTACGGCATTTAACAATATACAGCAGTCAAACAAACCGACCGCTGTTGCTCTTCCGACGCCATGTCCGTCCCACGTCGACGCTATATCACGCCCCAGGCTGAGGATTCACATCGGTTACGGCGCATGTAGCGCAACCAACTCGATTAGCATACTGTTTATGGCTTGCAGTTGCTGCAGTCTGCTAACATTAGTGGCGGAAAGATAGTTGCAATTTGTACAACAGAAAACACCTCAAGTCACAACAACCAGCGGTTATGTTCACATTAAAAACATTGTATTAAAATCCTTCTTTTAGCTGCATGGGTTTATTGATAACCACAAACTGAACGGATAAGGAAATATGACATATTTAAATGATTAACTACCAAAATTTGTAGTGTTGTGTTATGTTTTAAACGTAAATATGTCTCTTAACGCAAGGGTACACGCAACCAAGAGGAAAAAGCCCTTCATTTAACCCTGTTGGAGGATTTTCAATTTACAGCACTTTCAGTACAGATTTTATTTTGAACATATCTCCAATTAACACTTGATTAATTTTTAATTTTGCATCTTATAAAACTAATAAAGTTTGCTGTACCCCGAAGTGCAGTGTCACATAATATAATTTGCCCGTAACTGTCAAACCGCCAAAGCACTTTTCTAAGATGCCGGATTTAAAACTGAGCCAGTGCCCTCGTAAATCTAACTATAAAAGTCTTCAACTAAATGTAATTAATTACACTTACAGCTACCAGGCCTGTTGCAATATTCTAGGAGAGAAGAAAATCATATCTCATTGTGCCTGTACTACCTTTCATTGTTTTCATGAACGTAAAAACGATACACACAAATATCTTCTTTCTTTAGTAGGTATAACAGCAATACATAAGACAATCCATGAACTTGTCATTGTCTGTACAATCATATATAGAGGTCTTATTTCGGAAACGATACTAAATTATGATGATTGCACAACATTGTAGGTCTCCTCTTTGGACACAGGGGAAGGGCACCAAGGGGTTGTGAGGTGTCAAGAAACGGAATGAATTTAAATCCATCACAGGTCATGCTGTCATGTGTAAGTACGTTTAGTGGCGTCAGAGACTGTTGTAAATATATTTGTAGTAATTGCCAGCTGCAGAACATAATGATACTACCAGTAAAACATGTTAAGTGGTGTTGTGGCCAGATTTGAACAGCTGCCAACATTATGGAGTGAAGCTTTCCAGAATGGATGAATGAGAGTTCAAATGTAACGTCACACTGGCAATATTTCACCCTTATCGTAACGAGAAAAAATTATACATTAACAAATATATTAGACTTATAAAACCTGTCGTCGTGGGACAGTAGAACAACTAGATTATCACAGAATATACTTAAAACTAGTTTCAGAACATTTATAAATATGAATTATTATTCAACAACGGACTATAGATCGCCAGCAACCAAAGTTCTCCACCATACTGGGGACCGTGGGAATTTCTGCAACTAGCAGGTTTTACACAAACCCTTCAGCTTCAGGCAATTTTAGTCGAGTTGTGAAATAACCGAAATTGTATGATTAAAAACGTGGCAGTAATAAAACAACGTCGAATTTCGTGGTCTTACGAGGATTCAGCTACTAATAATCTTTAATCTAAAATAGATCACATAATTTTACTTTTTTTTAAATATACAATTAAATGAGAACTAGTTTGATTAAAAAGAGATCATTTACAGTGGTTGTTTGTTCACCGCTGGTTTCTCTGATTAACTTTCTTATTAGTGGGAAGAACGTGACCTGTAATAGGATGTCCTCAGATTTTTGTATACCGTTAGTTTGCACAAATCCTAGCGAGTACGTCCCACACTGGCAACAACTGTTAGAATAGATCATATGCTAAATCTGTAATGAAGCATATATATTACTGATTTAGCAAATGATCTATTCTAACAGTTGTTGCCCTATATAAAGTTGTGTATATATAATACTGGGAGTAATGATAAGTGTTCTTCTAGTTATATCACGGCGTGTCAGCTTAATGTGGTAGGAAAGCCCGAAGTGATGCAGGTCGCAGACGTTTAGCACTTCGGTGAAACCCACGAGCACGGGTATGGTGCTGACAAACCTAGAAACATAATCGGGGCGAACCGGGATTCGAACCCACAATCATAGGTTTCTGGCGTGCCCAAGGGCCGCAACTCTGCACAGCGAATCACGGCGCCTTAGACAACTGGACCACCCGTGCCTCCTTATGTTCAGAAGCGATATACGAATTAAGAATGTACATTTCTGGCAGGGAACAATGAATTGGGACTGAAGTAGTAACATAACTATCGATCAACTCTAAAACAATGACATGAGTGCACAGACAGGTAATATTCTTGTGATTAATTTGGGTATATAGGAAAGTTTCTCGATAATTCGCAAAGATCAACGAAGAAAAATGCGTTGTTTATTTCATGATAAAACATTGTTCTATCATGACGTCATGTCTGGAGATTCGAACATACGCTCGCAACTTGACGTCGTAAATTTGACGACGTTAGTTTGAGAGGGTAGTGAGTTGTTCCCCTTAGATGTAGCTGGGCAACGCAGAAAAAAGCAATGGCCGAACGATCGCACCCAAGAGTGGACTATGGCAATCGGTTTTTGGAGAAAATGTACAGATAATCGTTGTGACATTTGTGGGAAAACCAAACATAAAACCTCTGTTCATAAAATGGACTTGTCCAACAATGCCTAGATAGTATTTTTTTCAGTGAATCTTCATTATTCAAATACGAGAAATTATGTTTAAATACTGTAAATCTCGTAATTTTAAGGTTGTAAAAAATGTTGATATCGTATGTAAGAATAAGACGACTCGTGGTATATTCTCCCTACAGTCTTTTACTGTGCGTTCTCGACGTTCTTTTCTAACATACACAGCTCCGATGGGCTCCGATTTTCTCGATGAGTCCAGTGGAGTGACAATGGAAGCAAGTCGCCAATAAAAAGTTCAGACAGAAAGTTCGGGATACACCGACAAACAAAAGTATGACTTGAAGCACGGTGGTTTGTGACCGTTTTAGGCCAGTAAACCGACCAGAATAGACAGACTGGTGCTCTCTCACACTCAGCCTTTAATGCCTCTCCTTGTCTCTGAATTTCGAAATCACACTCACCCGCTACCAGCATGTGTTGGACTTTTACGGCCGAAGTTTATCTGAAAGTGAAGACGTACTTATTAGACGTTAATACACGAAGTTAACTTGAAACCTTCGTTTGCGTGTTTCATGAGATTACGGTAAAGATCTAAGGGCCCTTGGATACTCACATTGTACTTCTCTCTCATCCCGACATCAGAATTGAAATAGGAGGGAGTGACGTAGTCTAGGTATTAACAGCCATGGACTAGACCCATCGGGTCAGGAGTCCGAGGAAAACGGAGCTCGAATCACGGCTTTCCTCTGGCCATGCTTGTGTGTCTTATGCTGCCGATGGATACATGCGTCTCTTCAATAGTATAGGGATATTCAGACATACTTACATTTATACATGTACAGCAGCTCAATTGCGCCTAATGAATGATGGAATTACCTTAGCACCAAGTTAAATAATGTATAATTCATGACATTATATCTATTCATTTCTTTGGTTATATTGATTAAATGTAACAGATGGATAAAACGAGCATTGTTACGGACAAATTACATTGTTACAAAACTAATTGACTGAAAGGTCAGATGAGGATTATATGTTGATAGCACAGGGACATGCCTTAACTGGCGAAGCTCGAAAGTCACAGTGAAGTGTTAAAATTTCAGAATCGTTGAACAGTTTCAATTAAATAACACATGTGGTTGTGGAAACAGATCGTTATAGGTTCCCAATTGCCTCTCTGTCTCTGTCTCTCTCGCTAACTCACCTTTTAAATGCGGCAAGCCTCGGACGTTTTCCACTTTTATCAACGAGTGTTGATATATTTGATATCAAAAGACACGAGGGTGAGATTCTCTATTCATCAATCATCCAATCACAGGTCATTAAAGCCACGTGTTCGAGTTCATACTGTGCATCCTCTTAATATTGTTTCGAGGGCGGTCGGGTAGCCTGGTGGTTAAAGCGTTGGCTCGTCACGCCGAAGACCCGGGTTCGATTCCCGACATGGGTACAATGTGTGAAGCCCATTTCTGGTGTCCCCCGCCGTGATATTGCTGGAATATTGCTAAAAGCGGCGTAAAACCATACTCACTCACTCACTCATATTGTTTCGAAATGATCCATTTTACGCTCTCGGATAAAATATGTCAACTGTTCGTGTCTAAAACATAATGACGATTAATTTCCCGAAAGTTTTCTCGATCTACATGATTTATTTTTAATGATCCCTTCAACAAAATGATTCAGTCTTAAATCTGTTGAACATCAGATCTACTGTGCAGTTGTAACTAAACACTATGGGTTACAGCGATGTGTTTGCTCAGTATATAGATCTGTGATTTCTCTAGGCGACATCTGAAGAGTCTTTTTTCATTCACTGGCCCGAGAAAAAGAAGTTGTTAGGTATATGCCCAAGATCATAAAGAAGTAACCCGGTAATTGTACAGCCCGGGCAATTCACAATGACCTGGTCAAGCTATAAGAATCACAACACTGTTAAGGTTTTTGTAGGCATCTGTCCTTATGGATCAATAACTGTTGTGTCACGAGCATTTGGTGGCAGGGTTTCTGACAAGGTGATCACACAGCTATCTTGATATTTGCAACTATTGGAGCATGGGGATTTGGTTTTAGCGGACCGTGGATTTGTAATATCTGAAGATCTGTCTGCACGTGGAGGGCAGCTCGCTATTCCAGCATTTACCAAAGGGAAGGCACAACTTTGCCAAAAAGAGATTGAAACTGGTCAGAGATTATCAAGAGTGAGGATACACGTCAAGAGCGCCAGTGACAGAATTTGAGTCTAGGTACAACAATGAAGATCAACATGGTGCCTCCTACTGATAGCATAATCACGATCTGCAGTGCCATCACCAATCTACTTCCTAAACTTGTGGAATGCGAGAACTCTAACTTGAACTACAGTAAACTACGGTTATAACGAACTCGCTTATAACGAACTGACCGAAATAACGAACTTATTTTTTAGTCCCGGCCATTTGATGTATATATGCTGCATATATGCTTATGACGAACTACGGTTATAACGAACTGAAATTAGTGGTCCCTTTGAGTTCGTTATAACCGTAGTTTACTGTAATGAATAACAATAATCAAACTTCCTAGATGCTGCAACACTGATCAATCAAACAGACTAATGCTAGACTGTGAATTACATGATGGTCATTGTTCATAGTTTAAATGTACCAGACAAACATGTGTTGAAAAAATATTTATCACATTATTACAATCATTGTAATAAATTAATGCAATCACAACGAGTTACTTTGTTTTTTTATTTATTCAGTAAGTAACAGACCACAGGCCCAAAGAACATAACATCATACCAATTCGTTAACACAAGAACAAGATTGATTGAACAAACATTATTGATGAAGTGACATATGTAATTTCATCACATTTAGTATAAACATTAATACAAACGATTCTAATGACAGAAACGAGTAGGAATTAGGATGAATGTTTTTCATTCTTAGGTGAAATCACAAATCAGATGACGAAAAACATGTGTCAGAGTATCCAAGATACAATTTGATACAATGAACCCATCACACAGCTTGAGCAAATCCAAGTTCCTTCAGGTTTTCGGCGAATGCTCACACAAGGACAGTGAAACCAAGTACATGAACAGTTCGCACCCTCACACATCACTCCGTCCTCTTCTTGCCGACACAAACGCCAAACATTGTTCTCTGCTTCCTCGTTCGTGTTCGGTATTTGGCCTTGAATTCTCAATTTTGCGTGAAACGATCTCTGGCAGAACATGCTTCAAATAGAAGTGTTCACAGTTGGTGACCAGCTTGGCACAGAAACTGTAGTCCCGAGGTATCCTCGCAATAACAAAGTCACAATAAGTCACATCGTGAACATACATTTGCAATTGCACTTATGTGTAATATTTATGTCCTGTCTTCAACATTAAGTCACCATCAAAACAGAATCTTTTATCTTTAGCTGCTGTGGTAATAACGGCGTCTCTGTGTTTGTAAGGGCATTTTATTTCAAGGCAGCCTTTCCTACAACAATCACAACCGCCAAAACATGGCTTACTGGCACAGATTAGGACGCCAGCACGCCTACATTTGAAGTCAACATGCTGACTTGACTGATTCTTTAAGTAGCAGCTGCGGGCCTCGTCCTCATTGTCTGTGCCCCATGCTTTTGGTTTGTTGTTTAACGCCGCACTCAGCAATATTCATTCTATATGACGGCGGTCTGTAAATAATCGAGTCTGGACCAGACAATCCAGTGATTGACATCATGCGCATCGATCCACGCAATTTGGATCGATGACATGCATCAACCAAGTCAGCGAGCCTGACCACCCAATCCCGTTAGTCACCTTTTACGACAAGCATAGTCGCCTTTTACGGCAAGTATGGGTTGCTGAAGACCTATTCTACCACGGAATCTTCACGGGTCTGTGCCCCATGCAACCGCCATAATCTTTGTGAGGTCTCGAGTGTTATATCCCATAATCCTTGTGAGGGTGTTTGTAGGGTCAGTGATGTCCTCCATAACAAGGATGTCATGAGCTTTAGTCCCAGTGATCCGGCCTTTCCTGTGTTCATGCCACAAAGGACTTATCGCTTGGTTACCTGTCACCTCTTCCAGATTTGTATACAGGCAGGCTATCGGTGGTATCGATTCCATTTCTTTTCACAAATGGAAACCAAATTGTCGTCAGCAGTCAAATCATGCCATAAACTTGTAAGCGTAGGTGGGAATGACTGTATTATCCTCATCAGCACGGTCAGTTTCCTCTTCACAAAGTTGGGGTATGTTCTTGACATGTCATATACAAATTAAATAGGAAATATATAAAATCAACAAAGCTAATATAATAGTGATCTTAAATAAACAAGAATTTTCAACATATCTGTTAACTTTTTATTGTTTGTTGTTTAACGCCGCAGTCAGCGATATTCAAGCTTTATGACGGCAGTCTGTAAATAATTGAGTCTTGACCAGTCAATCCAGTAATTGACATCATGAGCATCGATTCACGCAATTGGGATACGATACTTTTTATTTAGTTTAATATTTTAATACTGATTCAAAGTTTACACTCCTCTTTTCTGTAAGCAGATTCCACGCGCAGGCATCACTTGTGCATGCGTTTGATGTAAGACCATCTTTCACCCCCTTTTCTACCTTGAACAGCAGTGCTGCTATGTGACTGTAAACTTCCCCTTGTCGGACACATACTTTTCTATCATATTTGCCCAAAAAATCTTATTGTTATACTATAAGAAATAGATACAGTTACAAATTATATAATTATAATCTACAACATAATTTATATAATAGATATAATGACATACTGTTCCATTTGCCTTGTTGATGCAGACCCATGGCTGACGTTGTTTATCTCGCAGGCGCTGAGATGGAATAACCTTTGTTCTCATCAAACACAAAGGTGATTTGTCAACGACGTTATGGTATTGTATGGGAAAAACGTGACCCCTTTCCACAGATTCATATGCTGTCAATGACTTGAAGGGTGTCATAGATTCGTGGGTACGCTGACCTGGAGTGTCTATCAGATGGACATAATTATAAATCAATATCTGTAAAAGTTATCCCTGGCCATGTTGTCGGATCATCAACACAGCCATTTCTCAAACAATACGGGTCAGGTAAAGTACAAGCGCCCTGCCGATACTTCAGCTATGTCTCGTGTCGTTAATGCCAGTCGCTTTTGTTCTAATATAATGTTTAGATAAAGGATTACGGCAAGGAATTAAGGGATTATATGTGCCTGGCATACCAACACTGGGTACCCCCAACACTACTGCAGAATAATGTAGTACTAGAAGTAGTAGTAGTAGTAGTACTGCAGAGTAATGTAGTAGTAGTAGTAGTAGTAGTAGTAGTACTGCAGAATAATGTAGTAGTAGTAGTAGTAGTCGTCGTCGTCGTAAAATGGGTATTAAAGTATCACATGCACAACATGTACCATATAAAATCGATACACATAAGACAAAAGGTGTATGGAGTGCTTTCCAGCCAGACATTGCCTTATGAGACACTATATACAATATAAACAAAATATATTCATAATATATATAATGTGAGAGGTGGGAAATTTAGCTACGAAATCAGAAGACTCACTAAGAGGGTTATACCCCTTCAGACCAGGCATGATGGTACAGGGTCGAATAAGGTGATAAAACAAATCCTGAACATCAGACTGCTGAATGGATCAAAGTGTAAACGTTACATATAAAGAAGTGCTACCAGTGACCAGTGATAATTAAAAATTCCTCTGCAATTCCACTTTACTAAATTGATAGATCTGCTCATGGAGGTTCAAGAGGGAATCGGGGCGGTCGGGTAGCCTTTTGGTTATGGGGCCGTCACACCATGACGTTCTGGTCAGCGTTCTATGACGTTTGAGGAAACGTTGGTAGTCGCCCATGGTCGCTGGGATAGCGCCAGAAGAGCGTTGTGTGAACGCTAGTGAACGTCGGTGATCGCCGGGAATCGGCGGAGAACGCTGGTCCGGAAAAAAAGTTTTGAACATGCACAAAAGTTCTCACTGAGACCAGCGTTCTTCAACGTTTAATTTTAAACGCTGAAGAACGTTTAAGAACGTTCGTGGAACGTTTTACTAACGTTCGCCGAGCGTTACACGCGTTCGGCTATCGTTAGTCAGTCGTTACTCTAGCGTTACTTGATTGTTACTAATCGTTTGCTTTCCATTGAACGACTCACTGGTGACCTGTCAACGACCGCTGAACGGTCCCCTAGCGCACCGTAAAAATAACACGCCAGCAAGACGCTATTCTGTCGTTATTCACACGTTATTCACACGTTATTCACACGCTCAACACGCTCGTCTAACGTTGACAAATCGTTCGTCGCGCGCCAGTGGCACGTTAGCACACGCTAATGGTTTTCAGGGGTATCTAACTTGGTCGCTGTTACACGCTTCTCGTGCGTTAGACACACGCTAGTCATGCGTTAGGCACACGTTAATCACACGCCAGATGTGTCATCCTCATTCTAGAACGCTCAAAAATTGAACGATTGAAATGTTCAGAGAACGTTGACCAGAACGTCATGGTGTGACGGCCCCTTTACAGCGATCGCTCGTCAAACAGAAGACCCTGGTTCGATTCCCGACCAAGGCACAACGTACGAAACCCGTGATATTGCTGGAATATTGCTAAAAGCGGCGTAAATTCAAACTCATCATCATCAACGGGGATCTTTAAAAGCGTGTTGAGGGGCCATTCCCATGCACAGGGATGCAGTGACTTCCATTTCCAGTGGTCCAAATGGATTTTGAACTGTCACAGAGGATGCGGAAGACGAGGGAACTTCTAAATGCCGCAGTGCCTTCGTCATTCGTACTGTTGCTGTTTTTGTAAGATCATATGAACATTAACAAAGTAGATCAAATGCTCAACTTAATCGCCAATCGTGAACAACACCAGCTGTGCTCGACACCAGGGGACGGGGGAAACATAAAGGATAAAGGGTCGAGGTTACTTTACAGTTTGCCATATAAACATGACCATGACCAAAAACTACTTATTGTGTTTTGAGTAATTGTTTGATAAGGGAGACACAATTTTATGTATATCAACAACTTTAATACTGTAAAAAGCGACGTTTCGGCATAGACCCTTATACCGTTGTCAAGCAAGACTGTCTTGCTTGACAACAGTATAAGGATCTATACATTTGGACTGTAAACTCTGAGGGATGTTACTCTATTTCACCAGCTGCCTGGGCCGAGAAAGGAAAAAGACTTGTCACAAAACAAGGAGCTACATATTTTACGGCATCTAATTCTAATGCCGCAATAAGCATCAGAAATAAACTTACTTAAATATCTAGAAAAATAACAACCAAGAAGTCAATATTAGCCAATCAGAAAGCAACTACCTCGTGCGTTACGGTACTAGTTTCAAAATGGCGAACATGCATTCCAAAACTACCCTTTGCAAAACATTTTGACAAAGTTCTCGATTCAAAATTTGACGATTGTCCAACATTGCCGAGATCATATTTTATTCAGGGTGGTATCATCATTTAAATACGGGTAATTATGTTTAAATCTTGTAATTTTGAGGTTGTAAATAATGGTGATATCGCATGTAAGAATTAGACGACTCGTGGTAATTCTTCCTGCAGCCTTTTAGTGTGCAATAAACAACACCTCGTCGTTCTTTTCTAACATACACAGCTCCGATGGGCTCCGATTCTCTCGATGAGTCCAGTGGAGTGACAATGTTAGTAAGTCGCAAATAAAAAGTTTAGACAGAAAGTTCGGGATACCCCGCAGACAAAAGTATGACTTGAAGCACGGTGGATAGTGACCGTTTTAGGCCAGTAAACCGACCAGAATAGACAGACTGGTGCTCTCTCACACTCAGCCTTTAAGGCCTCTCCTTGTCTCTGAATTTCGGAACCACACTCACCCACTACCAGTGCCAGTGTGGACGTTTACGGCCGAAGTCTAAAAGTGAAGGCGTACTTATTAGACGTTAATACACGAAGTTAACTTTAAACCTTCGTATGCGTGTTTTATCTCAGAACGGGAAAGATCCAAGGGCCCTCAGATCATCACAGTGTACTTCACTCACATCCTGACATTAGGATTGAAATACAGGGGAATGGCATGGTCAAGGTAGCAACACGGACCAGACTCATCGAATCACGGCCTTCCCGTCATCACAGTGTACTTCACTCACATCCTGACATTAGGATTGAAATACAGGGGAATGGCATGGTCAAGGTAGAAACGCGGACCAGACTCATCGAATCACGGCCTTCCCGTCATCACAGTGTACTTCACTCACATCCTGACATTAGGATTGAAATACAGGGGAATGGCATGGTCAAGGTAGCAACACGGACCAGACTCATCGAATCACGGCCTTCCCGTGGCCATCCTCTTATCCTGCTTGCGTGTCGTATTCATGTCCCCCTTCAACTGCAAAGGGATATTATGAAACTGAAAACAATTACGTTGATACATGTACAGCAGTTTAATTCACGTAATCAATGATGGGATTATCTCATCATAATTTTACAAAATGTATAATTCATGAAATTATTTCTTCCAGATATATTGATTAAATGTAACAGATGGACAAAATTAACATTGTGTACTCAACGAAACAAAACAAATGGGCTGGAGGCGTATTTTTATGGAGTTCATCCTCAACTTATATATTTCCCCTGCTTATGCTGGTAGTTGGTTTCTAATAGTCGAAGCGGAACAGTTGCCTACGTCAGATCAGGATTATATGTTGATAGCATAGGAACATGCCCTAACTGGTGAAGTCCGAAAGGTACAGTGCAGTATTATGCTTTCAGAATTTCTAGACAGTTTCAATTAAATAACACATTGTGTTGTCGAAACAGATCATTATAGGACCCCAATTGCCTGTCTTGGTGTCACAGGACCATACATGGTCCCTCATGATTCACACTCCCTTATATTAGTGCCACAGGAACATATATGTCATATTCCCTTTTCAACTATGAATTGAGATGTCAAACACTGACTGTGCAAAATCACAATTATAACAGTCATCAGCCTAATCATCTCAGCTGTAACATCGTATACCTCATATTTGATGTAGTGCCGCGGATTGCGAAATATGGTGAGATTAGTAAAGTGGTTACCGCGCTTGTCGACCTTAACCTGCCTTGTTTCAACTTCAAGCGAATGACGGCGAATTTTGATTATGCACCCATGTCACATACACGTGACTATATTAGTATCCGGCAGCCAATTTGAATTAGAAATCTGATCAGACTGGTCAGAAAGATTTACATTTACCCAAGGTACAGTAATTGGCGTGAGACTCTTTGCGATTAGTCCACAACGGATGTTTTTTGTTCAGTCAAGTATATCATTTTTTATCGACTTTGTGTCATGGCGATTAAGCACTGCGCTAGAGACGAAACGACAGTGCAGATTGTTCTGTTTATGATGCTGATTGACAGAAATATTGAAATCTATTTTGTGAAAAGATGTATTAAGATGGTACACGTTATGCTTAGAGGCAGGTAGTCTCTGACCAATACGTAAACATTGAATGGCCAAGCCCGAAGTCATCGAGACAACACGTTCACATCATTGCTGTGCCGCGATTTCTTGTTTACCAGTTGTCGTACATCCTAGTCGTTTCGACAACGAGTGTTGTTGTTTTCATATGAAATTCCTGAAAGGCACATGTGATTGATCAAACTACATGATCATGTGAACGAATTACCCTAACCATTTCAAATTTTGTCTCAAAAGGAGATTTCAAAAGTGTGTCCACGACATCTTAATGTGAGTCGACACCATATTGTAAACAAATGACGATATGCGCGATACAAAATGATACAACTACTGAAAACATCAACTTAACTTCTACAATGATGACAGCAATAGTTAATTGAAATTTTTCATAACGCGATAAGGTTCGTATTTCCAACATTCTGCATTCGTGGCGGTGGTGGTGTTTGTTGTTTAACGCCGCACTCAGCAATATTCCAGCTATATGCCGGCGGTCTGTAAATAATCAAGTCTAGACCAGAAAATCCAGTGATTGACATCATGAGCATTGATCCACGCAATTGGGATACGATTAATGCATCAACCAAGTCAGCGAGCCTGACCACCCGATCCCGTTAGCCGCCTCTTATGACAAGCATAGTCTCCTTTTACGGCAAGCATAGGTTGCTGAAGACCTATTCTACCCTGATCTTCACGGGTCACATTCTGCAATGGATATTAGATTTCATTAATATCAGATTTACAAATTATATATGTAGATTGCATTCTCGATTATCGTCTTTATTTAAATATATATGTACCCTCCATGTTGTAGGTCAAAAGAAAAAAGGAAAGATAAAATTATATATTTCTATTTACGATTTTGCCCGTTTTATTTTCATAGTTCAATTTTTAAACCTATTTTTCTATTCTGCTTTCCTCATATGACAAATAATTCCATTAGTTTCATTAATCAATTTCAAACATTCCTTTTAGAGAATGGGATGAAATGGGAAATTTTACTTGAAATAAACTATCATGTATGACTTTAAAAGTACATGTATATACCAAGGTGTGAATACAATTCTAAAATCGCATTTAGTTTTATTTCATGGACTGGCCACACAAGTATAGTTTGAGCAAAGATTACAGTAAGGCAGCCAAATGCGAAATACAAGATGAGACGAGGATGTGTGTTTTCTGGTGGTCATAGTGTCATACATCTGCACTTATGAAAGAGCACTGACACTGAAACCTACAGTTAGTAACCGATTTTATCAAGATATATAATCCAAACTAGCAGTCGTCTTGTAACATATCTTTGAAACAGCCAGCGTATGAACTAATCACTTTCGCTTCCGTCAATTTTGTTTTGTCGTCCAAAAAACAATTTCATCGGAATTTTTTTACACCATCCTGGATGTTAGGCTAGTTGTTTTATTCCCACTAACAACAGTCGTAGGGATGATTTAACATTCAGATCTAATCAAAATATATGTTAATGTAATAAATAACTGCCTCATGTTCATATAATGTCTGATCAGTGGAACGTAGACATGTATGCTGAATTGTTTTTAAAGAAATGACGTCCATGACAAGAAAAACAAAAATATTTCTGTACAGACCGCTGATGTGGCGATTTTTACGGAAGTAAATTGACGTCAAACCTCTTTCTTTATGATGTCAGAGCACAATTGATTCCTAGCACCCATAAGGTCCTTTTTCTCATGGCGGGTCACACTGTATGAATTCTGTTTTCTGTAACTTGATGCTGAGGTAATTCTGTCATTCACTGCGTGCCACTGAACTGCTGTAGATGTCTACACGTAAGTATATTGTTCTGTTTGAAGATATCCCTTTGAGATTGAGGTGGCACATGTATACCGAGGTATTTAAAGATGACCACAAGCATGATAACAGCATGGCCACAGGAAGGCCGTGATTCGAGCTCTGTTTTCCGCTGGACCTCCTGACCCGATGAGTCTAGTCCATGGGTGTTAATACCTAGACTACGTCACTCCCTCCTATTTCAATTCTGATGTCGGGATGTGGGAGAAGTACAATGTGAGTATCCAAGGGCCCTTAGATCTTTACCGTAATCTCATGAAACACCCAAACGAAGGTTTCAAGTTAACTTCGTTTATTTACTTCCACTCATAAGTACGCCTGTACTTTTAGAAAAGACTTCGGCTAAAAAAGTGAGTAAATATGATTTCTGAGATTGGGAGACAAGGGAGTGTGGGAGAGCGTCAGTCTGCCTATTCTAACGGTCCCCAACGTCACAATCTACCGTGCGTCAAGTTATACTATTGTTTGTCGGTGTATACCTAACTTTCTTTCTGAACTATTTACTGGCTATTAGTGACATTGTCACTCTACCTTGAGGGTTTGTGGTCCGTGTTGATACCTGGACTACGTCACCACCTCGTATTTCAATCCTGCTGTCGGGATGTGAGAGAAGTATAGTGTGAGTATCCGAGGGCCCTTTTCTGTACTAACTCATGAAACACGCATACGAAGGTTTAAAATAGTTTCGTTTATTAACTTCCACTCTTATGATTACGAGTGAAGGTGTGGTGAAAGGGTATACCTCAAATCCAGTCTCTCAATTAACGGGAGTACACAACAATCTGACTACAGTAACGAAACATTTATTAATACTCCCCCCAATAATATTACACACAAGGGGGAACGAGTGGCCCAGTCGTCTAAGGTGCCGCGATTCGCTGTGCAGAGTTGCGTCCCTTGGACATACCTGAATCCTATGATTGTGGGTTCGAATCCCGGTTCGCCCCAGTTATGTATCTAGGTTTGTCAGCACCGTACCCGTGCTCGTGGGTTTCATCAAAGTGGAAAACGTCTGAGACCTGCATCACTTCGGGCTTTCCTCCCACATTTAGCTGACACGCCGTGGTATAACTGGAATACTGTTAAATGCGGCGTTAAACCCAACCCACTCACGCACTCATTACACACAATACTGGTTTACATGATAACTAAGGGTATCCTAGCAATAATGATCATAGACAAAGCAACGCAGCTACCACACCTACATCGGACCAGCATCGACCAATCGTCGGCTACATCATCGACCCAGCGTCGGCAAACATCGTCGGGCCGATGAGGTTTTGCCCATCGGATCGACATCGGCCCGACGTCGGAAATAATTATCGGCCTAACATTGGATTGACAATCCTATCACCACCCAAGTGTTGTTCATTCAGACTTCATGACCTTATTATTCTTACCATTATTTTGAATTTAATAAATGGCATGTTTGTCTTGTAATACATATTTATCATCAATCAGCTCTGGATAAATTTTATTTTATTCAGTATTTCATCACAAATGTACATTTCGTACGTCTCCTCTGGGTTTGGAAAGAGTGTACCGTAGCCCTTCCCGTTACCTTATAAAAAAATATTTTTTTCAACTTTTACTTAAACTATCTCTGATAGTTGATAACTTCTAAACCAATATCAGTAGGAATTAGCTGGAATGTATGGCAAGCACACGCAATGCTGAAAGTTTCCGAAAGCCTCGTTATCAATTTCACATTTACTTCTGACAGCAATCACAAAGTTGACTTGTTAAATCGAGTTTGTCATTTATATTCTATTATTACCCGACCCCATATTTAGCCACATAACCATATAAAGCAATGTTCATTCAAAGATACCAATACTCACCTTTATCTAGAATATATATGTCTTTTAAATATATAAACAGCGAGGATGCTACACATGCGAACTTTCAGTGTTACTACATAATCTACGGATGTAGTCAGGGACGATAGGCGTGATAGCGATAGTGTGTCCACTTAATTCATTTAATTGCCAAGATATATACTCACGTTCACACAGTATTTAAGTTAACACTTACCTCTAAAACCAAATAGACCCGTGAAGATTCCGGGGTAGAAGAGGTCTTCGGCAACCCATGCTTGCCGTAAAAGGTGACTATGCTCGTCGTAAAAGGCGACTAACGGGATCGGTTGGTCAGGCTCGCTGACTTGGTTGATGCATGTCATCGATCCCAAATACCTGGATCGATGCTCATGATATTAATCACTGCATTGTCTGGTCCAGACTCGATTATTTACAGACCGCGTGATATAGCTGGAATATTGCTGAGTGCGGCGTTAAACAACAGACCAACCAACCAACCAACTAAAACCAAATAGGTTATCCCTCGGCCCTTAAAAGTATCACCCTCTTGCGTCGTCTGCTTGAAAGGACGTGCGTGAGTATCGGGGCTCTCTATTACATGAGAAGCGTCCCTTGCAGAGTTGTAGTGTAAACGCTGGACCAACGTGTCATACACCCTCGTTAACGTAGCTCCCCTTTGATAAAGGGCACTTATTCTATTTATGTAGGCCTAATTTGTTGTTTTGCTAATATGTCGTTACGTCACTGTAAAAGAAACATGTTTCAGTTGTAACCATATGTTTGGGATGGTAAATATCTTGTATTAGGACCAACACTATATCATAAATCAGAACACATAGCAATATGAACGCCTATACCTTTAAAACAAGTCCAACACTGGTGCTAGTAGTAGGTGAGTATGATTCCGAGATTATAGGGCCACGGAGAAGCATTACAGGCCGAGTGTGAGAGAGCACCAGTCAGCCTATTCTGGTCGGGTTTTACGAGCCTAAAATGGTCCCCAACGTCACACTCTACCGTACTTCCCACCAACAATTTTACGTTGTGACAACGTTGTGGCAACGTTTCGTTTTCGTTCTCACAACGTAAGACAGTTACGTAGGCAAGACGTAAATTTGTGATCACATGGCTGACATGCCAACCATTTTACGACCACCACACAAGGTTGTTATTACGTAAAAACCATAATGTCGCAACAACGTCAATGACGAAACCACAACCATGCTTCAACGTCAAACCAACATGAGACCAAGGTTCGTATGTAAGTTTGTATATAAGCATCACGGGACCTTCCGAAATATATAAACGCAAGGATTTACGGTATGCTTGTGACCGCAAGATATGAAAATGTGGACATTAACCTCTCATCTCGGCCATGCACGAACATTTCTTGACAGTGCTGTATTGTTAGAACTACATGGTCTACTTAACTGGCTTACTCATCGTATTCTTTACGATAAATTCACAGAGTTCGAATTTAATTCTGGTCAAAATATGATTATCTAATTGAGGGGCATTATGAGAATTTCTTTAGGATAATAATTGACAATCTAAAAGGGACCAAAATGCACTTTGGCCCTTTTTGCATATTATTACATAAATAACATCTATGAGTTCTTGTCTACCTGTAGAAAAAATATTGTATGTTTTCATGGATGCCTTTTTGAAATATAGCTACTTAAAATTCTATAAAAGGGCCAAAGTCAAGTTCCAAAAGGGCCAAAGTCACTTTGCTAGATTTTGGCCGTTTTTGCTCTCATTTCCGTGTGTGGTCGAGACTGGTTGTCTGAGAGAGATTTTGAAAGTTTGGACACCTTATAATTATGTTTCAACTATTTCAACAAAGTTAGAATTAGCTTAATCATTTAAATGTACTTCAATTGTATGGCGTATTGTGTTTATACTTTCAGTAGTAGTTTATCAATCTCACATGTTAAATCCCATGCAAATGCCTGAGGGTCAAAAAGGGCCTGTTACGACGTAAATTGTAATAAAAAGGTAAATTGTAATACTTGCAGCAAATTGTAATAATTTTGACGTAAATTGTAATAACAACGTAAATTGTAATACAATTTGACGTAAATTGTAAAGCGCAAATTGTAATAAAAATTGACGTAAATTGTAATAATCTCAACTTGCGGTAAAATGTAATAACTTTTTACGTAAATTGTAATAACCTTATAAGTTTAGTGTCAAAGGCGTTAAATGACTAGACCCTTTCCTTGTCAGTGTTGGTACAGGGTTTATCGTACAATCGTCATTAAAGTATGGGTGTTGGGGGAGGATTGAGGTCGTTATCGTACATTGTTGTATAATTATATGTACCTATATATATAAACGCATTGGAATTTCATTTCTATGGTTGTCCAGAAGAGGATTAATATTACTAGAATGAACTTAGTTTTCTTATTTATTTGAGAAATACTGTGTGTTTTGTACTTAATTGTAATATATCCTATTGACGATTTTCATCATAATTGTTCATATTTAACCTAATGGAATCACATTTCAACTGGTAAAGTAGGTAGTAATATACACAATGGAATAATTATAACGTAACAAACTTACACAAATATATTGATATGTAAATGCGGAAAGTCTGACTTTTACTGACTGAAGCAAATATATTTATTTTGCAACTGTATATTTGTACATATTTTATGCGGAGAGGGGTTTACTAAGTTGCAAAAATTGTCCCCAATACAATTCTCATTTTGTTCTGTTAATAAAATAGGTTTAAACTAAACTAAACTAGCAAATGGATGACATGTCATTCTGCAGTAGTCTGTGTGCAAGCTGATTTATACATGTTCATATACATAATATCAATTTATTATCATTCAAGTTTCAATTTTTTAACGTTGCTCGGAGGATGTAAAGCAAGTAAAGACAATGTCCTGGGCGATGTACATGTAGGTATGTGAACCCGCAAGAACTACCTTTATCAATTATTTTACGTGCAGCTTGTGTCATGTCTGTATTGTTAGAATGATACTCTAGCAACTGTACACATCGAAATTTATGACTGAAAGATCCATCCTCGGGTTAAAAATAATGGATTACATTAGGTACGTCTATTCGACAAATAGGTTAATTGATTTATCATCCAATAGTAGCTTAGCTAGGAGTCCATTGCAATAACACTGAGTTACTAGTTAACGAAGAGAGCTCTGTGCAACCGGACCCTGAAATTATGTCGATTTGCATTGGAGGTTTACTTAATTTGCACATGACCGTTTCCTTGAAACAAACGAGATAATTCAATCGTATTTATACATTATATTTTGACGAAGAATTCAAATACAACAAATGAGTGACAGATCTCCTGTGCAATGTCAAAGGAAAAAAAACCAGTCGTCAGCAAATATAGCATAGATTTCCCATGCATGGGAAAGGAGAAAACTTAATACATTACATTATATACAATGTTTTTTTTATTAATATCAAAAGAGGGGCGTGGATATTCTTTACCTACATTGCATATACTATTAGATATTGTGTATTCTCGATCTCTGTGAACTTCTCACAGATAAAGAAATACTAATAAATAAATGCAAACCATGTTAACTTATGCAATATTTGTAGCAGTGTATGATTAACATATGGATCATTAATATAACATAAAATATTTCCTTTCATAGGAAGAAGTATATTTAATGAAATAAATGAATAAATGTAACTGTCTGGATTCCTTTCATATATCATAAAGAACTAACAACAACTTACTGACAAGTTTTGCTGGGATAATAACTCCTTTCCCCAACAAAAAAAAACAGAATCCATCATAATAACGGCACGAAATCATAATTCAAAGCTTACACAAATAATATCCGGTATCTTCGGGCATGTCTTGTTGAGTTTCAAAGAGCATCAGAATGTATAATAAATTTGTTGCAATCAATTATTGCTGAAATATATCTGTTTTGACCAAAATTGAAAGGATGAAAACTATAATGAAAAGGGTTTTGTCACTAACGTAAATATTCTCTTTGACCTTATACGAAGAGTATTCTAAGATCATTAAACTCGGCAATCGTTGGTGGACTGCGCCAAGCAATCTTAATACCAAATTAGGTACCTCATGTATAATACGGTACATAATTTTCGAAACAGATAATTACGTTTTTCATAAGTTATCACTAATTTGTGACATATATACGGACAAAAATTAGCTCAGAGGATAATCTTCTCTGAGGGTTTAAGAGGATTAAAGTAATTCCAACAAACAACATGCACTGTAATGAAATTACAACAAACTTTGTTAAAATTCTTATGAAAAGACTAGTAACTATCTAAGAAACCAAATCATATACGTAGATGAAAGTATCTTCTACGTAGATGATAGTATCTTCTACGTAGATGATAGTATTTTCTACGCAGATGGTTGTATCTTCTACGTAGATGATAGCATGCCAAAAACATCACATCACTTCCAATAAATGTCTTTCACTATATACCAGCCAAAACCACTGTACTCATGGTACAACCAGGCATTGATCCACTTCTGATGGCAAATCACTTTCACAGCTCTAATGCAAATCCACTACCTTTTCCATACGTCATTATTAGCCTTCGGACACTGATAACAGGCGGTAAATTTTCTAACGGACAATATATTCGAGGTCTTTTGATTTTTACGGATTTGGTTATGGTTCTAAAGGAACTTGAAACTCTCATAAAGGATATATATATAATTTTTCGGTACGAATATAGCTCGATATATATAATTTGGTATGAATAAAGCTCGATATATATATATATATATATATATATATATATATATATATATATAAAAATATATATATATATATATATGTTTTACTGTACGCCGAACAGTTGAAGTACATATAATATATATCGAACATTGTTGTATATATATATAGAAACTCACTGGAGTGTTATTTTTGTAGGTTTAGTACGTGGTTATCAACACAATGTATTTATATATAAAAATATATGTTTTGGATGCTCTCCTTGCATTTAAAGTGTGTTAGCAGTAGTTGAAAAGAGCGATTCAGCATGAAACCAAATTTGAAATGGGGTAAAACAGTTGTTACATAGTGTATGAAATACCCTCTGAAGACATATATTGCAGTCTCAAATTTAGAAGTTTTAACTCAATTTCAGAAAAAAAGTGATAAGGGTAGGCAATTAGAACTAGGTAAAAAAATATCGGAGCAAAATATAATTTGACCTTTTGGTAAGTCACCAGTCATTTCATTGGAATTTTAAGAGAGTATGTTATTGCAGTGCTTGATGTTAGCCCAAATTACTTTAATCCTCTTAATCTTTCAGAGGGATTATGTTTTCAGGGGATTATTGTACGTATATATTTCGTATCAAGGTTTCTTGGCGCAATCCACCAACGATTGTCGAGTTTAATGATCTTCAAGTACGTTTCAAGGTCAAAGAGAAAATTTACTTAAGTGACAAACATATTTTCATTATAAATTTTCAATTCCTTTCTATTTGGATACAAGCAGATATATTTCAGCAATTGATTGCAAGAAATTTATGATAATTCGTATACTCTTTGAAACTGTACAAGAGTTATACGAAGATACCGGATGTTACTTGTGTATGCACGGATCTGTCAACTCATTTGTTGTATTTGAATTCTTCGTCAAAGTAAAATAAATTGTATAAATATGATTAAATTCCCTCGTTTGTTTCAAGAAAAGGATCATGTACTCCTTATCAACCCGAAAAGCGTTTCCACTGAAAATCGACACACTGGTTGACCAGCCTGTTTTTGTACCCTTCGTCATCACTCGTTCAGTCGTGTCGAACTGGTCGACGTACTGTTGACGCAAGTAATGCAAAAAACATCTTGAATAGCCTTATAAGAGTATTGAACAATATGTCACAATTAAGTTATTTGTCGAATATACGGTTGTGTAACCCATCATTTTGAACCCGAGGATGGATCTTTCAGTCATTTAAATTTATCGATGTTGACACCACCCTTTAATGACGATTGTACGATAAAGCCTATACCAACCATCCCTAACTTAACAGTTTTGTACGTTTGTCATCATACACAGTTTTTCTCGAATTGTACATGTGAAACGCATGCTCAACTGAAAAAGATCATTTCTAGTCAATTGGCGTCTTGGACACTACGGTAGTAAGGTTATTACAATTTACGTAAGAATTTATTACATTTTACCGCAAGTAGAGATTATTACAATTTACGTCAATTTTTATTACAATTTGCGTATTACAATTTACGTCAAATATTATTACAATTTACGTTGTTATTACAATTTACGTCAAAATTATTACAATTTGCTGCAAGTATTACAATTTACCTTTTTATTACAATTTACGTCGTAACAGGCCCTTTTTGACCCTCAGGCATTTGCATGGGATTTAACATGTGAGATTGATAAACTACTACTGAAAGTATAAACACAATACGCCATACAATTGAAGTACATTTAAATGATTAAGCTAATTCTAACTTTGTTGAAATAGTTGAAACATAATTATAAGGTGTCCAAACTTTCAAAATCTCTCTCAGACAACCAGTCTCGACCACAATTTGCTGCAAGTATTACAATTTACCTTTTTATTACAATTTACGTCGTAACAGGGCCAAAATACAGACATTGCCCCTTTCCACCCTTACACAAATTAAAAACGTTTATTTCCTTTTTTGAATGTTTTTTATAACAACATTTATATCTCTGCTGTCAGAATGCGTTAATGTCTAGGAATTTATCGGTAAAAAAATGTTCATTAACATGCATAATATTATGTGTTTTCATCACTTTTCTCAAAACAGACTCCACATGACATTGGCCCTTATGGCTCTAAGCTCTTCAATTATTGTTGATATAAATTGAAACTTTGGTGTAATCATTGGGGTAAAAAATCGTAATTTCATGTGAAATACTAGGCCTAGACGCGACATTCATAAAGTTCATCATGTGAAAACTAATGAACTCCTTCTTAGAAAGACAATGTTGTGTTTCGAGTTTCGAAATATTATTGGCGACATGAAATATGCAATTATTTTCCTGTCTGCGCCTGCACAGATCGATCGACCGATAAAAAGAATGAAGTGTGTTATAACGGAGCACAGCTACCAAACAGAGACATCGTATCACTGAGTAATCAAATGGATATTTTAACACTATGTGAATTGAAAGCATGGCTCTCATGTGGCAGCGTCGTCTCGTAGCAGAATGCTTGATTTTCCCCGGTGCATTAACAATTTGCTCACCGTGATATTTTATGCATGTAAATAATTGTAATGTAAAAATGACGAAAATCGTAATTTAAGTGAGGACAAAAGTTATAGGCTCAAAGTCGTAACTATTACGCCCAAATCGTAATGGGTGGCATCTCTGATATTGGATTCCGGATGCTTCCATTGTTTAGACTGAATTTTGGTTTCTGGTTGAAAGTGATGAATCCAGGTCTCATCCATGGTTACAAATCGGGCCAAAAAATCATCGGGATCTGCTTCAAAACGGCATAAATTGTCACGGGACGTCAGGAATCTCACACGTTTCTGATCCGCTGTCAAGAACTGTTGCACCCATCTTGCAGAAACTTTTGTCATTCCCAACTCGTTGGTGATAGTGTGTTCAACCCTCTCATGAGAGATGCCCACAACATTGGCAATATGTCGAGTGGTCAATCGTCGATCAGCCGTCACCATGTCATGCACCCGGGTATTGTTTTCCGGAATGGTTGCTGTTGAAGGCCTTCCTGGACGCGGGTCACCGTCAAGGCTCTCTCTGCCACGCTTGAATTCCGCAGCCCACTTCTTGACAGTGGAAAAGGAAGGGGCATCATCCCCTTAAGTGGAGACCATGTCAGCATGTATCTGTGTTGGAGTTAGCCCTTTCAGTTGCAGGTACTTGATGACTGCCCTATAGCCAGTTTTGTCCATTTCTGGTGATTTCAATGGGTAGGTTCACAAGATGGTCTGGTACAAAGACAATAATAACACTACAGTTGCAGTTCTTATGTCTATGATTCATTAAATGATTGTACTTGTTGGTGGCAAAAGTTTGTTTCAATCCGATTGAGATATCCCACTTAGGTTTAGAACATTCAGCTAGCCCTCGTATCATTACATCATAAACGACTAAAGTTATTCCTGCATACCTGAATCGACAACACAAGCTCTCCCTCTGCTATGGGTCGTGTTTAGCTGCATTTGCTTGATTTATAAACTCTATGAATATAATAACCTTCTCAAAGTCCATTTCACTCTGTTGTGATGGCGACTGTGTCGGAACTCTTTCGCTTTAGTGCAGTTGGAGCAGACCTCTGAACCACACGCAATGCTAAAAGTTTCAGAAAGCTTCGTTATGAATTTCGTGTTCACTGCTGATAGGTCGTGTTTTCAACACTGAAGAGTCATGTTTCGTTGCTATTCAGATAAGGGAATCTCCTAAACGTCACACGTTAGGTGTTAAGAAAATTCTTAGTCGAAATTGTATATCCCGAGATGTAACGGGTTTGACTAAGAAATATCGTAGATATTATATTAATACTTTGCTAAGAAATTATGCTTCCACTGTTTATGTTTCGATACTAAAAAAATTTTCTTAGCTAAGAATTTTAAAGAAAACAATATCTTAGAAAATTCTGAGAACCATTGTGAATTTCGCCCCTGATATTTGGATATACACAGTTCATAGGAACGGGCTCTGATTCTTAGGAACCATTAAGGAGGAGTCTTAGTGGAGTGACATTTGCTCACAGTGTCAACCAATTATTTGTCTGATCTTTAATCGATTTTTGAACAGGATGCTTTCAAGACAGCATAGATTTCATATCGAACTCATCCAACACCCAAGTCGTAAATCCACCTCGTTCCCGGACAGAGAGACACATCTGAAGGGTACCCACAGCGTCGTGTCGGGGTCCGGGGTATGTCTCGACTTTTCCGCTCAACAACAACACACACGCACGATTATTACAATTGTTATTGTCAATTCAGGAAACATCTACATCCACGTCTTAGGAATCGTTCTAGGTTCCACATTTGTAACGATAAGAATATATATCTGTTATCCTGAATTACAATTTTTCGAGTAATGTCCAGCTGGATTTCCACCGATAATTTCACATACTTTTAGTTGATTCTCTATACCTTCATAGGTTTATTATGGGCGGCCGTGTTCTAAACCCGACATGGGTACAATGTGTGAAGCCCATTTCTGGTGTCCCCCGCCGTGATACTGCTGGAATATTGCTAAAAGCGGCGGAACACCATACTCACTCACTCATAGGCCTGATCCAAGGTTCCCATTGAAAGTATAATACTACACTGTAATTTTCGGTCTTCATCAGTTAAGGCATGATCCTCTGCTATCAACATTTAATCATGATGTGACGCAGGCAATTTTGTTCCGCTTTGGCTATTATTATAGACAAACTTCCAGAATAAGGAGGGAAAATGAATAGATTGTGCATACACTAACTCATGCCCATTAAAAACACACCTTCTGTACATTTGTTTTATTTCGTTAGTTTTGTGTTACTGTTGTCCATCTGTTACATTTAATCAACAAAACTACAGAACTGGATATAAATCATAATATGAATTATGCTGATTGTAACTTGATGCTGAGGTAATTATTTTCTTAATTACGTGCCGCTGAACTGCTGTAGTAATATACACGTAGGTATGGCTGCTGAATTGTTCTTTGCCTTAAGATATCATTTGGGATCGAGATGGCGCATATATCCCACAGTAATAAAAGTCAGTCACAAGCAGGATAAGAGGAAGAAGAAGAAAAAAAATAGTTTAGTAAGATGTCACGTGTCTGTAAATACATGGGAGTAAAAATACAGGCACCCGGCTTATAACCCAAAAATTGAACGTTAAAACCATATTTTGGCACAGATGTTACAGCGTCTAGTTTTTAAAAAAATATGCGTACATGTGTTACAATACATATAAGAGGACGGCCACAGGTAGGCCGTGGTTGGAGCTCCGTTTTCCTCTGACTCCTGACCCGATGAGTCTAGTCCATGGGTGTTAATACCTAGACTACGTCACTCCCTCGTATTTCAACTCTGATGTCGGGATGTGAAAGAAATGCAACGTGAGTACCCAAGGGCCCTTTGATCTTTACCGTAATCTCATGAAATACGCAAACGAAAGTTTCAAGTTAACTTCGTTTATTTACTTCCACTCATAAGCCTGTACTTTCAGAAAAGACTTATGAGTAAATATGAGTAAATATGATTTCTGTGATTAGGAGACAAGGAGAGGCCTTTAAGGCTGAGTGTGGGAGAGCACCAGCCTGTCTATTCTGGTCGGTTGTACGAGCCTAAAACGGTCCCCAACGTCAAAATCTACCGTGCGTCAAGTTATACTACTGTTTGTCGGTGTATACCGTAATCTCATGAAACACCCAAACGAAGGTTTTCTAAAAGTCGGAGCCCCTTCCTATGAACGATGCATATCCAAAAAAAGGCAGAAGAATATACTGTGTTTGTGTACGCCTTTCATTGTTTAGGGTTGTCTGACAGTTATGTTACTATTGTAGTCTCCATTTACCTTTGTCGCCAAGTGCCTCACCCCTTTCTTTTTTAAATACACGGCCTTTATAACTCTTCTTCATGACAAAACTAAGCTTTAGCGAGCTACTAACTGTACAGTCACTAAACCAGAAAATCAGTAAATCAGAAAACATACAACTTTATGGACAACAATTTCCTATTTAGATGTAGATTCTTACATTGTTATCAAGTTGTAGTGACTCAAACAAGTAATGAGAGCTATTATTATTGCTTACATTATTTGCTTAGATGAGAAATTAAAGACGAATGAGGTTACACATCGACAACAGTCTAAAACTATGTCTTTTGAAATTATCATTTGGTATTCTTACTAGAAGATATTCCCTAGCATTTAAAACTTGCACGTATGTACTAATCAAGTGGTTTAATCATACTGGTGTTAACATACACATAAATAGGTGTTTTGATGGTTATTTTTCTTATTATTTTGTACTAAAAATAGTCAGCCATTTGGTAACTTGCGATCTTAATATGCACATATAACGTGAAAATATGGTGTCCAACAAAATTGACTGTTCCTTGGCTGCTGGAATAAGAAAAGATGATGGTACAATGTTTTACTTGGATACATTTATACATGTTTTAATGTACATACGTTGTCTCATAAGCCTGTAAAGGCTGGGTGCAATAACGATGATAATTGTTTATATTGTATATGTTATTTGCACGTGACATCTTAATAAAATATTTTCTCTCTCTCTATATATATACATGGTATGTTATCATAAGCAGCAGATTAACAATAAATACACACAGATATTTGTATGAAGCCAGCTATTCATTCAGAATAACAAAAGGCACACAGGTAACAATACAGGATCAATACTCATTGAATGTTCGAAAAGACAAGCATGAATTCAACAGATGAATTTGACGGAGTCTCTGTAAATGTCTCCTCACAGAATCCGCAACACCAGAAGAAGCAGAACAGCAGAAGCATCATCGGAGACTCTTTGAGGTGAGGTGAAATGGGGTTTAACGTCGCGTCCAAGTTTATTGCACTTAAATGGCGACGTGCATGCACATGTGCGTTTGTGCTTGCTTGTGGCTGCTTGTACTAGTCCGGACTAATGCCGATTTATAGTGCTAGCCCACCGAGATACCATGCCGCAGTTTAACTTGAATACCCCACTCAGACACAGTATACTGACTACGAGCGGACAAGTCCTTGTTTTAGCCGAGCGCCAGACATGGTAACAACAAGTACGATCTTTTAACGTCTTTTGGTATGACGCGGCCGGGGATCGAATCCCGGACCTTCCGCTCTCCGGGCGGACGCTCTACCACTAGACCACGGAGGCGGTCGATCGACTCTTTGAAGTTATGACAGTGCTGGATATAGTTACTGAAATGAAAGAGCAAGGAGTTACTTTTGTTAAAAGATGTACCAGCCGTCAAGGTACCGAAACGATTGTTGTAACCGTGGTTGAAAAAAAATTTTAAAAGGCTGTTCTGGAGCCTTCTCTTCATCCAGTAAAGCTTGTCAACTGTGGAAAAGGTAACTTGAAATCAGCAGAATAATATGTACAAGAAACCTCACTTACACTGAAGCAAAGAAACTTGTGCCATATACTGAACAGACTGCTGAGCCATTTCCAGCTACACAGACTTCATAATCTTTACCTTCTGTGACACAATGTCATTCAACTTCAAAAGCAAATTCACAACATGATACGTCATCACCAGCACAATCTGGAAGCGAAGGAAATGTCATATCAAGATGTAAAACTGACTCTACTTCATGGCGGAAAAAAACATAGTAGACAACCAAAGGGATCAGATGATCCTATCAAACTGTTTAATAAGTTAGGATCTCTTAAGGAAATGGATGTGTCAAAGAACATCCAACAAGTTGTCGCCTAGAAGAAATGGGCGAGGCAGATCCCCAAATCAGCAATCAATTGATCGAGGTACGAGTAAGAATCGAAAAAGTGATAATCCCCGCACAGATTATTCAATTATAACAGTCAATCCATGTAGAAAATATTTGTTAACAGTGTCACTACATCACAAGACATTAGAAATAGTTATCGAAAAGCGATGAAAATTCTAATTAGCATGTGAATAAGAGAAAGTGACTTTATAATCCCTATTAATCAAAGCTGTCAATAAACTCCAAATCATATCTGTCGGAAGAACACCCCAACTTTGAGTTGCTACAATTTAAAATACTTTAGTATTACATTTTACAGAGGAAAGGGCATCCACACAAGAATTATATTGCTTCCGTGTGTGCACGTAATACTTGACATCTCAGTTCTCACAGGTAGTATATCTGAATTTGTAATGTGTTGAAGGAAGCATACTCATACATGTAGCATGAAAAACACTTTCTCGAGTCTACAACAACTCAAAACAGTCAAACGAGATTGTAATGCAATATCCTATCTCTGGGAACAGTGAGTGAGTGAGTTGAGTTTAACGCCGCTTTTAACAGTTTTCCAGTTATATCACGGCGTGTCAGCTTAATGTGGGAGAAAGCCCGAAGTGATGCAGGTCCCAGACGTTTGCCACTTCGGTGAAACCCACGAGCACGGGTATGGTGCTGACAAACCTAGAAACATAATCGGGGCGAACCGGGATTCGAACCCACAATCATAGGTTTCAGGACGCAACTCTGCTGAGCGAATTGCGTCGCCTAAGACGACTGGGCCACCCGTGCTCCCCCCCCCCCCCCCCCCCCCACAACCAACAAGTGTTGTTTAGAACAATATTTCTTTATCAAAATCAGTTCCAATTTTTCTCCTCCATTATCCCTATACTTGTTTATGTATGTTTATGTTGCTCATTTCAACCACATGTTTGGGTGTTCCCAAAGCTCAGGTATGATAAAACACTCCACTGTTTCTCTCTCCTAATCTAACGTTATAACATTTCAGAACATAACCATCATCTAATACACAACCGATGATGCCAAGACATATTTTATTTTGTTTTATTGTCTGTGGCCATTGAACATTTTCAAAACAGGACCGTAGCTGATATAAAGAATGTAACATCAATCTTACTTACTGTTTTTGTCAAATAAGAGAATTGTATACGACATACGTCATTCTGTTAACAAAGGTTTTGCTATAAATGTTTTGAAACATACAGTTCAACGACAGTTGTGACAGGGAGCATTGTAAGGAAGCTGTGACAGAAAGATTGACAGCCGTTGTCGAGTTGTCGAGTTCTGTGCATCCGTAGGTTATTTAAACGGCAGAATGTAGAATGTTACTACAGTTTGAGGATTTCTGTGGCCTATGGCGGACGTAATTCAAACCCCTTCCACACTGACACCGCTTCAAAGTTATTTGTGTACCGATTACTCCTACTGCCAGGGTAGGGTGGTTGTTCATGCGAGTCGTATGACGCTCTTTACAATCTTGGTAGACAGGGCAAGAATAGCAGGAATAGTTTACTGGTGTTTACATGTATTTGTCAAACATAACATGTACCTGCAATCGATTCACAGTGCAGCATCATAGTAGACATCGTACATGTATGGAGACTATTGCCATGGCCCGCCACGCGTTGAAGGCGTGATAGTCCCATAAAACTTCTAGTGCCATAAAACAATAAAATAGAAATCGATATCAAAGTCTATATATTGTGCTCTGGGGAATATGGAATACCCTGGCAACAAGTGATTGGCATTCTCCTACTTCTCATTGTCCCATTCAGGTATTGGAGGCAGGACTGCGCACATGAACAGTACCTGTTGTTAACCCTCTTGGTGCCACGGGACCACATATGGTCCCTCACTTTTCACACCCTCATAGTGACACGGGACCAATTGTCCCTTTTCAACTGTGAATAAAGACGTCAAACACTGAGTGCACAAAATCAAAATTATAACCATCATCATCCTAATCATCTCAGCTTTAACATCGTGTAAGTCATATTTTAGACAGTACTACAGATTGCGAAATATGGTGAGATTAATAAAGTGGTTACCGCACTTCTCGACCTTTTTTCTGCCATGTTGAACTCCATGCGAATGACGGCGATTTTTATAATATGCATCCAAGTCACATACACGTAAATATTATAATATCAGACAGCCAGTTTGAAAAAGAAATCTGATCAGACTGATCAGAAAGATTTACTTTTCCCCACTATACAGTTGTTGTAGTAAGAGTACTAACGTTTAGTCCGCAACGGAAGTTTTTCGACGGTGTGTCATGGCTATTTAGCGCGGCGCTAGAGGCGAAACGACAGTGCAGATTGCCTTTCTGTTTATGATGCTGATTTACAGAAAATATTAAAATCAAAGATATGGAAAGATAGCTATGATCGTTAATATTAAGGTGGTATAGTGCATATTTATGGGCAGGAAGTTCATGATCAAAACCTAAACATTGAATGGTCAAGCCCGAAGTGATCGAAAGGGCACGTTCGCATGTCTGTTCCGCGATTTCTTGTCTACCGGATGCCCTACATACTCGCCCGCTTAGACAAATAACTGCTACTTTGTTCATATGAAATGACTAAAGTCATATGTGATTGCTGAAACTACCTCACCGTGAGAATGACTTGCCCTAACTGCTTCACATTTTGTCGCAAAAGGAGATTTCAAAAGTGTGGCCACGACATCTAAGGTGTGACGACGCCATATTGTAAATAAATTGTGTCAAGGTCGGTTTCACATGTGGTAGATCGGCCCCCGTTTCTGTCGATGATACACGCGATACAAACATAATACAACTACTGAAAACATTAACATAACTTGTACAGTTATGACAGCAATACCCTTTTGCATTTTGGTTCACCGCTTATGGTTACGATGTGCTGTTATGTTCGATTTGGATTTGTTTTTCCTTTCATTGAAACTACGACAATGACGCTATGATTGGTTTGCTGATTTTGCCGTGAGTCTAATGTACATGTTACATGATGTGATTGTACAAGATAATTGAGAACCACTTGTGTATGCATATATATACTCACACGCAAAAGAAACGCAATTCGAGTATGCAGTATACATGTTATTTATTTTCAACAGTAAAGACAAGAAATACTAATAGGGCAAGATTGAAAAGAATTTGACTGAAGACAGTTTAATGGATTAAAAGGCAGATGACATAATTGTTTTTTTTTCATATGTTAAGGGCTTACACAGTTTCGGGTCAATACCCAAAATGTCAGTCAATACCTGGTGTGACCACCATTAGCATTGATCACTGCCACACATCTACTGAACATTGAGTGGATCAGACGATTTGTGAAGGCCCTAGGGATGCTCCTGCACACATCCAGAGCAGCTGTGCGTAGTTCATCGGCAGTTGTAGGGACTGGGCGCACATTGTGCAGACGCCTTTGAACCTCAACCCACAAGTGTTCGATTGGGTTCACATCAGGGCTGAGGGCTGGCCACGGTAGAACACGGATGTTGTGTTGTTGCAGAAAGGCCATTGTAGCTCTGGCAACATGGGGACGAGCGTTGTCCTGCTGGAAAAAGTGTTGTTGATGTTGTGCAAAAAATGGAACAACGTGGGGTCTGATCACTTGGTCGATATACCGCTGAGCAGTGACGCCGAGTCCCCGACCTTGACCAACATTCAGAAAGCACATGGGTCCAAGTCTCGCATTAAGTCCAATCCCTGCCCATATCATGACGCTAGGTCAACCCCATGGATCCCTTTCCACAACGTTTCTGTCAGCGAAACGATCATCTCGACGCCGCCAAATTCTGACTCCGTCTGCATGGGAGACACAAAAGCGACTTTCATCAGAAAAGATGACACACCTCCACTCACGATGACGCCAATTGTGATGACCCTGTGCCAACTGAAGTCGTGCTTGTCAATGCCGTGGTTGGAGAACAGGACGACGTGCTAAAACTTGTATCAATTTATGGTTCCGTGTTTGTTACCTATTTGCTTAAAACCACTTGCGTTTGTTTTGCGTGTGAGTATATCATCAAATACACATTACTAATCTCCTCAGAAAATGGATTCCGAATATATTATCATAACACTACAGCTCGTATTTCCAGCATTCTGCCATGGATATTACATCTAATTAATATTAGATTAAAAAATATATTGATGTGATCTACACTGTACTCTCGATTAACGAATGATAATCTGTTGCAAGTCTTCAGCTCTTATTTGATATGTCATTTGAAATGTCAGCAATTAGTACTAAGCTTTTTTATTCGTTACAATCTGCAATTCTATTCGAATAGGCTAATAGACGGTCGGTGACTTCCCGCCGCTGTGAATTTGTCGTCTGGATAGGTGCGCGTGATTTGACCTCGCGCGCGTGTTGTGACGTGGATGACGTCACAGGAAACAGCTGATCTAATGTTGTGGTAGTATAATGGATACACGTAGTTTCTTTTTCCAAATAACAATATTCTCTTTGACTGAACTAGAAAGTATATCTAGTACATCACGACTGCAAAATTTCCACGTCGACCGACGAGTACCGCTTAAAATTAACACTTGACTAACACTGTTAGAATATTTGGCGCAGTTTAATAATTTTGGTATTTTAACATGTGCTTTTCATATATGTTTGAAGGCTTGATATTCCAAGAAAACAATGTGCATTTAGTTGAGTAAGGGCATTGAATGCTTTACAGTGAGAAAGCTGTTAAAATAGACCCAATTTAAACAACCTAGATTTTTAATATTTTAGCTTCATCTATTAGACTCTCGAATGGTTCAGTTTATAACATCAACAGTAAAAGTAATCAGATATACTCACAATATAAGGATAATCGATTTCTGAAAGACAAAATGTTTTCAGTGTAAATGTGATATCGTTTTGATGTTTTATATAGACTATTTATGTTTTATTCAATCTGCATTATCTAAATTATCAAATACTTCAATCAGTGATACAGTAGTATTACATTATTTCGCATCCTTAGTATGAAATAGATTTTTTTTAAATAAATATTTGTCTAAGGGCAAAATCAAAGCATTCCTGTGGTACCTTTTTCACCATTTTAATTTGTATAACTTTAAGGTGAGGTGAAATGGGGTTGAACGTCGCGTCCAAGATTATTGCACGCTTATAGTGATGGGTGTGTGTGTGCGTGTGTGTTTGTGTGTGTGTGTGTGTGTGTGTGTGTGTGTGTGTGTGTGTGTGTGTGTGTGTGAGGGTGTGGTGTGTTTGTGTGTGTGCGTGTGCGTGTGTGTGTGTGTGTGTGTGTGCGTGCGTGCGTGTGTGTGTGTGTGTGTGTGTGCTGTTCCGAACTGATGCCGATTTATAGTGCTAGCCCACTGAGATACCATGCCGCAGTTTAACACGAATACCCCACTCAGACACAGAATACTGACTCCGAGCCGACCAGTCCTTGTTTTAGCCCCTTAATGCCGAGCGCCAGGGTGACAACAAGTACCACCTTTCAACGTCTTTTGGTATGACGCGGCCAGGGCCTATAAAGAAATCAGACAAGATTCAATATTCACGCGGCAAAGGATAATTAATAATCTTGGAATGATGACTGGAACTGTATTGAAATTACATTAGGAGTCCTAATGGATATTATAACAGTTTCTAAACAAATGAAAACATCATCGAGGCCTGATATCTGACAGACGAAGCCCGACGAAGCTGGAACAGGATGTGAGTTTTCAATTTTATTTGTAGATATAGAAAACCAATGTCTGCATTAAAAACAGAAGTGTTAAATTAGTCTTTGGTACTTTTGGGGCGTTTGCTTTAACAGATGCAAATTGTGCATCAAAGGTGAATGTAATTGGAATGAACCGTTATGCAAGGTAAACCGAATCAAAGGTAAACGAGCGTGTTCAGCAAGAAACAAAGATGTATCCTATGCCCGTAACCTCCAAACGCCATCTGCCATTCCAAAGAATCTTGTCTTTTCTTGTACATGTACGTGTGTTTCATAGATCATGCATTCACGTTTTTGTATCAGATTTACACGAGCTGGTTGAGGTTTGGTCGAGCGACAAAGAAAAAGACGTCTGTTCAGAGGATATTATAAACGCAATGAAATCATATACTATAAGGTGCAATGTGTTCTTACAGCAGCAAGATATTCTCCTTTGAACAATTTTATTGATTTATTGATTAATCGCATAATCTACACGGCGTTACTGTTATGCACAGCCTACGTTACGGTAATGCAGTGGCCCAGTCTAAGATCGCAGATAATTGTAATTATCATTCATTCATTTATTCATTCATTCATTTGAGTGAACAGTATAGGAGCACACATTGATACAAACATGAATTATTCAAATTGATCGATATTTCAAATTCTGGAATAAAGTTCAGAGGATATTATAAACGCAAAGAAATCATATACTATAAGGTGCAATGTGCTCTTACAGCAGCAAGATATTCTCATTTGAACATTTTTATTGATTTATTGATAGTTTACAACTAGGGCTCTCGAAATTCTTTGGTAGTCCAAAACATGGGAGTTCTCGATACTATTTTTAGGCATTGTTTGAAAGTTTGCAAGTTGGCGAACTGATGCAAGGTTACCTCCGAACCGCAAGTTTTCTGCATTCTTCGAAAAATAACATTCCATTTTGATGGCGTCAGCCAGCCAGAATCGCAGAAAATAGGATAACACACATACTTTGTAATTTTTGTCTAAAAACACCTTCCCGGGTGGGTTTCACACATTGTGCTTCTTCAAGGTACGTTCTGCATGTCGTTTACCTGTTGCTGTGCTACGATACCTGTTGGTAAGTCACAAATCTTGCAGTTTGTTTCCATATGGAAACGGTACTTCTTTGGATCGCAAATGATGAAATCATTCATGCAGTTTCATTTGTGTCATTTCAGTAATTCTATAAGGTCTAAGTCTCCAGATGAAAACCAACTTCCAGCCGTCAACTCTAAAAAATGAAATCAAGGTGAGTTTTCGATCAGGGTGTTTACTATCATAATAATAGAACTGTTTTTCGCTTCTGCATCGTTTAGCTTTCAGGTAAGATTTATTCTTCCGTTAATGCTATAATGGATATATTTTAGAACAGTATTCGCCTTCTCAGCTCTGTCCTACATATAGGTTGTTGTACTCCCACTGACAAGGCATCAAATTACATAAACATTTTATTAAGCATTACTACATTAAGTATTTGGTGAATAGCTTGACATAAGTGACGTATTAGGCCAGCGTTATACCTGAAGACAAGTCCATTCCAAAGCTCCATGGGGGCACGGGTGGTCCTGTCGTCTACGGCGCCGCGATTCGCTGTGCAGAGTTGCGTCCCTTGGGCACGCCAGAAACCTATGATTGTGGGTTCGAATCCCGGTTCGCCCCGATTATGTTTCTAGGTCTGTCAGCACCATACCCGTGCTCTTGGGTTTCACCGAAGTTGTAAACATCTGAGACCTGCATCACTTCGGGCTTTCCTCCCACATTAAGCTGACACGCCGTGATATAACTGGAATAATGTTAAAAGCGGCGTTAAACCCAATTCACTCACTCACTCCAAAGCTCCATAAGATCCGTATATACATTACAACCATATTAACCCTATTAATCCTTGATATAATGCACTAAGGACTGTCTGTTTTTGAAACTGTAGGGATTAATACCATGTGGACATTTTTAAAAACTCAAAGGATGAGCTTGAATTTTTACAATCTCAGAATATAACCAAATTCAATTCTTCTTTGATAGGCATTTAGAAATTCAATTCTGTCAATAAATGAACGACGCAAAACCATTTCCATAATCATAAGAAATATCTGCTAAACGCAGAGTTCATTGTATAATTCCGACTTTTTCATGAGCATGTGTTCAAGAATCACAATCAAGTAGTGATGACACCAGGAGTTCTTTGCTTTTTAACTATGTACACCACTATCCCCTACGAAAAACACTTTGTTCGCGAACATCTAGTATCATCACTGTTTCATTGTGATTATTAAATACATGCTTATGGTGGATCGACTTTGTTTGTAGCAAAGATATCTTATGATTATAGTAAGGGGTTAGGCAGTTTTGTTAACATGAATATTTTGATTTTCTGCAGGGACGAGACGATCTCCAAAATAAATCGCATACTCTACACGGCGTTACTGTCATGCACAGCCTACGTTACGGTAATGCAGTGGCCCAGTCAAAGATCGCAGATATTTGTAACCAATATCTTACCAACTCAATACAAAATAATTGAACCATTCTTGTCATGTATGCAGGGCACATGTAAATAGTTTCATTAATAGAATCGATTGGACTGAAACATTGACTGGTTCTCTGAAACGCTTGATCGATCTCTCAAATTCTGGACTAATGCACAGATGTAACGCATGTCAGTCGTTCAAAGTGTTTGTGCATTAAAACACACATGTTTTAATTATCATTCATTCATTTATTCATTCATTCATTTGAGTGAACAGTATAGGAGCACACATTGATACAAACATGAATTTTTCAAACTGAGTTCATAATTTATTTATGATTTGGTTTGGTTTGTTGTTTAACGCCGCACTCAGCAATATTCCAGCTATGTGACGGCGGTCTGTAAATAATCGAGTCTAGACCAGACAATCCAGTGATTGACATCATGAGCATCGATCCACGAATTTCGTAATGATGACATGCATCAACCAAGTCAGCGAGCCTGACAACCCGATCCCTTTAGTCGCCTCTTACGACAAATTGTATTTTGTATTGAGATTTGCTAGCTACTTTTTTCACCTGCACCTGCAAAAAACGATATTTGTTCATTAACAAACTATGAACCCATGCATATTGTTTTCGATAAAACAGCTTGCAACAATGTATTTGTACGGCTTACAATTTCTTTTGTTCAACAGCATTTTCTGGGATAATTTACTGTTTTCGACAAAATACCCCCAACCCCATCCCCATGAACACCCAAATAATCTGTCCCTAACATAACACCGTGCTCCGGATAACACCACTAGCACATATCACAATACTGAACACTGACATGTATTAAAAATATTTGTCATATAATTTTCCCTCACTGTGACATCGACCTATATGGAAAACCAACAAGAGTCAATACCAAACGATAAATGCATATTTATTCAAAGTTTATTGTCTACTTCAGATGCTTTAACCTGATTTAACCTTGTAGGGTTGTACAGGCACTTTGATCGGCCTCTCCCTCCCTGACATCCAGTGTTTGCTGGGCATCGACCTGAAAGTAGCCAGTTCCCTGCTGTTTGCCTATGGTTTAGGCATGTGTTGCAGTAGCGTCACGGGACACTTCATCAGAGACAAGGTGGACACGTGTCTGTTTATGGCAGCCACGTTGGTTCTAAACTCCGTTATTATTGCTGCAATACCAATGTCTCCGTTCTTGTGGCTGACCTTCACCTTGGTACTAATAGCTGGTTCGTGTACAGGGATAATGACATTTGGTAAGTTATCTTCCCTTCATTCCTAGGGACAACATTGGTTGAAAACACCCCTGCCCGACTAGAAACATACTTCAGTGTCCGAAAATAACGTATGTCTACGCGTGCATATTTGAACATAACTGTTTTCAATCCATATCTGTAGAATTCCTCCTATGATCAAAATGATACATTATGGCTTAAGACATGCAATGATCCGCTGCTCGTAGACTCTAGTCCCAGATTCGTACTGATCATGATCATTGGTTTGTCAGCATCATACCCGCGACTGTGTGATTCAGCAGCAAGGTGATAAACATTTTCGATCTGCGTTATAGATACACTTACAATTCTATCTTCAAAGATTTAGGCAAATTTGTCAAAAATTAAAACAAATTTAATTTGAAATTGAAAACAATATGTGAAACGCTGGACGTCCTCTCAGATAACATCTATCTGAAATTTTAGGATGGAACATGTCGGCAAGAAGTAGTGATCCCATGACCACCAACTGTGATCCTCTCCTTGCTGGTCTGTTTCTTTAAGCATATGAACCGGAATGTCTGCTCGAACTGGCAAAATAGAGTACTCTGGCCATGTAGTGTACCTTAAGCTTCAGGAATATCAATGTTCTCATATAATAGTCACATAGGAAATTCCCTTCCACTGATTTACCAACATGTACTAGAAGGGTCCAGTGAAACCGCCTAATCTCGTTCATATAAATATAAAAGACTGTATGCCAAGAGGGAGGACTTCAACTTCCCAATAGTCAACTTTCCATTTATTTCGAGCAATATTCCAACGGGTCCAGCATTTCGTGGTTATAACTTTTATTTGTTTGTTGTTTAACGTCGCACTCAGCAATATTCCAGCTATATGACGGCAGTCTGTAAATAATCGAGTCTGGACCAGTGACCGACATCATGAGCATCAATCCATACAATTGGGATATGATGACATGGATCAACCAAGTCAGCGAGCCTGACCACCCAATACAGTTTGTCGCCTCTTACGACAAGCATAGTCGCCTTTTACAGCAACCATGGGTTGCTGAAGACCTATTCTACCCCGGATCGTTACGGGTCTTCACAACTTTTAAGTTGCAGCACATCATGGTCTTTGTACGAAGACTCCAAAGAGCCTTATGGGATTCTTCGCCCTAATTGTTTGATCAGGGTTAGATGGTCAAAGCAGTACTTTATCTTTCAAAACGTTTTATGGCAAATTTGTGGAAGACATTTCGAAATTTGAAACAGCAGTGACCAACATGATATCCGATACAATTCCCTATTTTGACTAGCACCATATTTTTCCGTATTAGCTTAGGTGAACACTTGACCTGCCTTACATACATGTGCTTGTGACGGGTACCACCGATCTGGCAGAATACAATTACCTTTTCGCGAACACTTGCTGTGGTATTATCACTGTTTAGGAATCCTAATGATCAGAAACAGTCGAAATCATAGAATAGCTTCAATAGCTTCCAGCAGAAAGTTATTATCATTATGACAGGGGTATGTTGCAGTTATTGAAATTCAGCTTTCCTCTTGCATAAAGGTTGGTTGCGATTATATAGATTAATCAGTTTTCGAAGGTCCGATATACTCGCTCGCACACTTCAGACATTCCCCTTACATTAAGTGTACACATTGCGATAATTTACTGAAATAGTCTACATAGAGACATTTAATCCCAATCACTTTCCCACTACTATCATGCTACATTATGGTATTATTATCATTGTTGTATTTTTATTTCAGTGCGCACATTACAATGCTACATCATATGGCCAAACAGCTTCTATGGAGTGTTTGTCGTGAGTACAGGCACATCAGTCAGCATGATCACTACTCCCCTTATTGCTAAATACTTTATACAACATCGTCGACTTGTTGCTGTAGGAGACGCGTTCGGCAATACAACCAGACTAATTCAAGAGCAAAGGTGTGATGGTTTCAACGCCAACATACCATACCCCTACATATTAACATCAGGGTTGGGTCTTGTTCCAGCCATAATCATTATGTGTATCTACAATACCTTCCTGCAAAAAGGTGACCTGATGGAAGTAACCCCAACAAAGAATAGGAAACCAACAGTACATAAAAACCCTAGTCTGATGTACACAACTCTGGCCCTGGGTACAGGATTCTTCAGCTCGGCCAGTCTTGTAACATTTTCAGAGCTGTTTGCAACCTATGGAATTCGCAGCAAACTGCACGTGAGTCTCGGTGACATGTCTGTTATGACTTCAGCCTTCTCTGGTGGCATTTTCCTCAGCAGATTCAGCGCTGTGTTTCTATTAGCTAGGATACGACTTGATATCCTAATGATAACCTATGTTGTTCTCGTTAATGTTGCATCTGTTCTGTTCCTTCTGTATAAAGACACAAGCATCATCATGATGTGGACAAACTGTATAATGTATGCTCTTGGAGCAGGATCGATGTCCCCGGGACTTCTGGCGTGGATACAGAAATATTCAGATGGTTCGAATTCGCCTCGATTCCTGAATGCCATTATGTTTTCTAATTTTCTTGGTATTATAGTACATCCAACATTGTCGGGTATGCTTTTTGGAGTGATTGGACCTGACGCTTTCATATACTCAGTAACCGGCATCGCTTTTTGTCAACTCCTTCTGTTTTTTGGGTTGTGGTGCATCAGTGTCAATATGAAACATGAGGTCAATATGGACATCAATGAAGATCCACTGATTAATGTTCAAAAGAACTGAGATGGCCCGGTGAAGGTAATATAACACGTCAACGCCACAGAATAATCAGTCACCAGGTGTACGGGAAAAGGGCAACCATGTCCTGCCCCACCGGTTTAACACCGGGTACAATAGTATATCACGATAATGTAGACAAAATTATATTCGTTCATCCCCATCAGTGACACTATTTTGTCTGATGCAATTCCCTATTTTGACTTGTACCGTATGATTCTGTTAACATGTAAACATTTGACGTGCCCTTGCATGCGTTTGTACCACAGGTGGGGTAGGAAAAGTCCATCCTCTTGCGAATACCTTGTGTCGTCAATATTTGCTAGCGATTCATAAACATTTGCTTTGGAAAACATTTTGTCGCTTTTATCCACAAAAATAGGTTTTCATGACATATGAAGGGTATGCAACTCCTGTATGTCAGGAGTGAGTGACTGTTATACTTCTGTTATACACGTAGCTGTATAGGAACACAATATGTTTAATGTTTGGCTCATATCTCTAGAAACGTTGTTTATTTGTTTATTACTTCCGCCTCAATCGTAGTAATATCCTTGTAATATGGAGGCGATTTGTAGAAATCGTTTCTTGGCCGGACATAATTCACTGGTTGATTTCTTATTATATATCAACGAAAAACCTTTTTCATAATAATTAAAATTATCTGTTAAAAGCAGACTACATTTTACATTCGTGACTCTATCATGATCATGTATGTGTATATGAATCAAATATTCATGATGCCAGACTTTAACTGATTTGTTTGTATTTTCATACATTTTGATGTTGGTTATAGCATGTTTCTTGATATATGTAATATCAATTACACAACATTCAGTGAAATGTTAAAACTACGGAGATTATCGTTTATATATGGAACTATAGTTTTATTGCGCTTATCCGAAGATGTGTAGTTGATTAAGATAGCATAAGATAATCAATAATAATAAAGAGAGAATTGCATCATACAAAAAAGAAATATTTCACTTTCGCCACCGACATGTAAAAAATCTGGCCTTTGTGTTTCTAAGCTATGACCAAGTTGTCTGCATTTCTTCTCTCATAGTGTTTTCTTGCCGTTATAGGTTTACTCTTTTGTTATCATTGAAAATGATTTATTAGAATACAGATAAACCATCTCAGGTTGAAAAGCTGTTTGGTTAAATATTATATCCATATACTATTATGTCCAATTACAAAACGCCAAATTCAAGACCTGATTGGGTTGCTTCGTCAAGATCGGTCTAGCCGTTATAAAACAAACTAACCAAATTATTTCTCCCCTGTAAATTGGCATTTGTTTATACAACATTGAAGAGAAATTCCCCGCCAGCATGTACAGATGGACCCCACTTGGGTTTGGAGTGAGCCAGGTGAAGGAACTGGTCAAGGGTTTTGCCTAACTCCAATGTAGGCAAAAAGACAATTGCCTACACAATGATCCCACTTTGCGGCAATCAATTGGAACGCCGGCAGGAGTTGTTGCCCTTTATCAAAGGGAAACCACTCCAGTTTATGATGCATCTAAGCTGGTTTCAGCGATCACTCGTCTCGGTGTCTAATAGGGCCAGCGCCAGTGAATGAGGCATCTCGTTTGTTTGGTTCTGCCTGGTCATTTTTTCGTTATTTCGTCATGAAATAGGGGCGATCGGGTAGCCTAGTGGTTAAAGCGTTCGCTTGTCACGCCGAATACCCGGGTTCGATTCCCGACATGGGTACAATGTGTGGAGCCCATTTCTGGTGTCCCCCGCCGTGATATTGCTGGAATATTGCTAAACGCGGCGTAAATCCACACTCTCTCACTCCGAAATATAGTTTGACGTTCCACACACCGACACAATGATTCAAAGCAAGGTGTGAATGTAGTTTACCGGACGCCATTTTGGACTCATTGTGGTGAGGGATCTGCACGAACTTCTTCCTCAGTAACGGTCACGAAGTGCTTCGTCCGCCTACTAAATAACGTAAACTGTCTTTTATTCGCGAAACGACGCCGAGGCGCAGACTGAGTGAGTTAAAGTTTTACCTCACATCGGAAGCATCTCAGCCATATAGTAACGAGCCGAGGCGCAGAGGTCTACAAAAAACAGTAATGGGAACGAATACCCAGACCGCCCTTGTTTATTGTCTTCGCAATATATATTTCCAGTGTTGCCTGCACATTTGCAAAATTCAGAGCAAATGTATCGTTTATAAGTATTTATTGGGTTGCTTTACTTAGATATTTATTCACATGCAAAGGCAAGTCAATTGTTCACCGAAAAAAAACCCCACGGGAACATATAGTTGTGTCCCTGATGCGTCAATTTTGGAGATGTCCTCCATATGTCCACCATAAAACTTTCTGATGCTTAATGGCCTTGAATGTTTTTCCCTTGATCAAACTTCTGAAGGAACTTAATAAACAAAATACAACTAAAACAGTTGTTTGTTCTTTGTTCTGATTACAAACTGTTGTCATGAATGTTTGTGTTATTAGAGTGAAGAACGGGTTGCGCATTAAACATTGATTAATATATAAATATATATTAATAATAATTAAAGCATCTAATTTTAAAAATACGGTGATGGTATTCATGTTGTTCTTGTGCACAGCTGTATTGTTCATCTTACAGGTGGTATAATTTAGGCAGATTACTCAGTACTGTTATACTAAATTTGAATCATAATATTTGCTCGAAAACAGAGTTACGTATTATGAATAATTTTAAAGGTTATGATTGTAGAATGTGTTCAGTCATAATTTTTAAACTCGTGTATACATGATATATGGAATATACATAATACCTATAATTTTCTATACACGTAAATGTATGAGGTAGTGATGCCACGAAGGGATTGCATTTGATATGCAAGCACAAAAAAACAAAAAAACACCTTCGCGGACAAAACTATGCCCATATTGGAATCTGTTGGAACCCTTGGACAATTCCGAATGGGGCCCACAAAAGGACTACCCAGTTAGGTCCCGTTTATCAGTCAACATTAACACCCGTGAAGATCCGGGGTACAATAGGTCTTCAACAAGCCATGCTTGCCGTAAAAGGCGACTATGCTTGTCGTAAAAGACGACTAACGGGATCAGGTGGTCAGATGGTGGTTGATGCATGAGTTCATGGATCAATGCTCATGATATTAATCACTGGATTGTCTGGTCCAGACTCGATTATTTACTGACCGCCTTCATATAGCTGGAATATTACTGAGTGCGGCGTTAAACAACAAACCAAACCAAACCAAACCAACATTAAACCCAAGTGGGGCCTATGTTTAAATGCTGGCGGAACATCAGTATTTCTCATTACAGATCATCAGACCCGTGAAGATTCCGGGATAGAATAGGTCTTCAGCAACCCATGCTTGCCGTAAAAGGTGACTATGCTTGTCGTAAAAGGCGACTAACGGGATCGGGTGGTCAGGCTCGCTGACTTGGTTTATGCATGCCATCGATCCCAATTGCGTGGATGGATGCTCATGATATCAATCACCGGATTGTCTGGTCAAGACTCGATTATTTACAGACCTCCGTCATATAGCTGGAATATTGCTGAGTGCGGCGTTAAACAACCAACCAACCAACCATTACAGATCATACTGTTGCCTGGACATGTTTCATATTGAGTATGTTTATAATGTTGAACGATGTGGTTGTGACATTTATTGGTACAAGTAACTAAAAGGATATTCTACCAAGGACGGCAAGTTTCAGGGACCATTATGACTGCATAAAATTAGCACAAGACTATACTCTGTGTCATTGAAAGGAATTAAACTACTCCAGCAACCTTTGCTGATGGGTTTGCCCACAAACACAAACTTTAAGGGTCCACAGTATCGACTAGAGAGTATAGTATACTGATATTGGTTTGAAACGGTTGGCCAAACCAGAAACAGACTCCACCCATTCAGACATGTTCTTGAGTTTGAAATTTGCAAATAAGGGAATTGATGCCTTAAATTTAAGCAACAAAACATTTCCCAAAATATGCCACAACATTTCAAATTTCAGGAACCACAAACAATTTCATGTTCCTGAAAGAACACCACTTAATCCAAGTTGTTCAATTATAGGAAGGTGTTCGAGAACGTGGACATGGCAGCTCATGATGTAAATTCTACTGCTTGTGGCTGCCACGACTCAGCATACTGCTACCGACGTGTAGGTCATATAATCGCCGGTGACCTACCAATTGGGATCACAACTTTAAAACCGTTATGGGTGTTGTCGAAGCATTTGCCAGTAAATGGGCCAAAAGAAAAGAGCAACCTGTTGCATGCTTTTTCAGAATGAGTTAGTTAGGGCGTGATGCTGCCATTTGTAGAATGCACAAACTGAAAAAGAGGAAACAGAATTAGAATAAATCGATTCTGTCCCAGCCAGCTGTCATCCAAGGTCTGGGTGCCCAACATGAAAAGTTTTTAGTTGTTCCTCATGATGCCAATCACTGGATTGCCTGGTCCATATGCGATTATTTACAGACCGTCGGTCATATATCTGAAATATTGCTGAGTGCGGCGTTAAACAAGAAACAAAAAATAAAAAAAGTTGTTCCCACTGACAAGGTCTCAAATAACATAACCATGATATGGAATCAATGTCACGTGAAGATCCGGGGTAGAATAGGTCTTCAGCAACCCATGCTTGCCGTAAAAGGCGACTATGCTTGTCGTAAGAGGCGACTAACGGGATCGGGTGGTCGGGCTCGCTGACTTGGTTGATGCATGTCATCGATCCCAATTGCGTAGATCGATGCTCATGATATCAATCAGTGGATGGTCTCGTCCAGACTCTATTATTTACAGACCGCACTCATATAGCTGGAATATTGTGGTGTGCGGCGTAAAACAACAAACAACAACAACAACGGTGGCACCAGCAGCTTACACAATTTGCGTTAAAAAGTAAACGTTAGTGTTCTGAAATATCCACTGATACATATTTGCTTGTTCAGATGACATGGCAACTTTAAAATTACTTTCGTTTTTAAGTATGAAAGTTAATGCTTGGTGTGTGACACGCAGACTTGTCTCTTTCACGTGACATTAATAACGAAGATGACAATCACCAATCATTGTGAAATATGTTCTCAAAATAGAGATCGAGTTTACTTTAACCTTTTCCAGGCAAACATGACCGTGAGTATGGCAATTCCCTAAGCTACATTTGCTCATATGTGTCGTGTGTTGATAGGAAGTAGTCCTACATTTGTAGGTTATGAAGAGATGTAACCACGAACACTTCTAGCGTTAATCTCAGAATGGGGACTACAGTGGTAACAAATCTGTTAGAAATCAACTAAACTAAAGAAAGTTCGGGATATACGGATAACCAACAGTATGGATAGAAGTGATGTAAGTTGTTACATGGAGAACCGTCTTCAAGTAACACGACCAGGATATGTAGAATGGTGCTCTCCCAGCTCTCCTTGTCTCTGGAGTGAATGAGAGAGTAGGGTTTAACGCCGCTTTTGACAGTATTCCAGTTATATCAAGGCGTGTCAGCTTAATGTGGGAGGAAAGCCCAAAGTGATGCAGGTCTAAGACGTTTACCACTTCGGTGAAACCCACGAGCACGGGTATGGTGATGACAAACCTAGAAACATAATTGGGGCGAACCGGGATTCGAACCCACAATCATAGGTTTCTGGAATGCCCAAGGGACGCAACTCTGCACAGCGAATTGCGGCGCCTTAGACGACTGGGCTTCCCGTGCCCCCTTGTCTCTGGATCTCACACGTACAGATATTGTACCTCTCTCATATCCCGATATGAAAATCGATGTACGAGGGACTACCGTAGTCTAGGTATGAACAAGGACTAGACTCATCGAGGGAAACTGAGATCGAATTCCGCCTCTCCTGTGACCATCCTCTTATCCTGGGCGTCCTTTACTACCCCCCTAACACTCAATGTCATATCATTTAACAGATAAGTGAGGTAGTGAGTATGGTTTTACGCCGCTTTTAGCAATATGCCAGCAACATCACGGCGGGGAACAGAAATGGGCTTTAACATTTTACCCATGTGGGTAATCGAACCCGGGTCTTCGGCGTGACGAGCGGACGCTTTAACCACTAGGCTACCCCATCGCCCCATTTAACTGATAAGAATTCAGCCATACCTACTTGTATACATCAACAGCAGCCTCTTACGACAAGCATAGTCGCCTTTTACGGCAAGCATGGGTTGCTGAAGAACGCTGGTGCTATCGGTACGGCAGAACATGCTTTCCCTGTTTGCGAACTTCTTTTGCGTTTTGTCCTTTCCGCGCAATGCAGTCTTCGGCGGATAATCAAGACAATCAATCTGGCCTTGACGTTTTATCTATGCTTGAACTGGGTCGATGTTTCTCCTTCACCATAATCTGAGTAGCATTTATCAATTATGCTGAGTCAACTACGAAACAAATGTTTGGCCCGAGACCTCCCCAACTGTGTTGTAAAAACCTGTTTCTTAAGTGTTTCGCTTTATTTGTAATTAGCAGATTCACAGCACCTTGGCGCAGCAGACGTAAGTCAAAATTAAGATGTCGTTTTTAGTTTCAACAAAATCAGTAAACGCATTATGGTGACACAGTTTATGAAATGTGTTTTCTTTTTTAAACATATAGACATATATATTAATTAATGCAACTTAAAAGTGAAGATGTGTTTGAATCTCAGCCAAGACCACGCTTCAGTGCTATTCACTTTTGGTTTGACGCTAAATCCTGACATGTCCATTCTTCTTTTGTGCTGGATTCCTTATCTCCATACAACTCCGCGTAGAGATAAATATTGCAGGGTCCAGCAAATGTACAACCAAAGCCCTGAGTCAAATAATAACGATGATTCTTTACAACATCCTCCAAGGACTCACTGAAATTGAAACAAATGGAATTAATATCACTTGGATTCGCAAAAACTCACAAGATTTGTTTGAATGTTACCAACCTCAGAAAAGATCCGAATTCAATTCAGACCAACAACATTTCCATGATCATAAGAAATCTCATAAGGAAGAGAATATGTGGAAGTCAACTTCTTTATTATGAGGAACACAACGTTTCGGAGAATATGCTTACTCCTTCATCAGGAAGGGTCACGATATGGCTGAAATATTGCCGCTGTGACTTTAAATAATAACTCACTCACTCCTTCATCAGGAAGGAGTAAGCATATACTCCGAATTGTTGTGTTCCTTATGTGTATCACTTCTAAATGCCTTTCAAAGACCTGATAGGAAATCTCTGCTAGAAATAGAGTCCATTGCACTAATCTGACTGTATTCTGTTAATGTGATAATAACATTACAATATTTTTTTTAATTTGAAGCTTACACGATATACGGCTTTTCCATTGGAAGAGAGGCCGGTCACATCGAATGAATACATCCCCCACTGCCAGCATAAATACATACAACTTCGACAATCTCATCCCGTCACGTTTATCGTGTCAGCCATTTTGAGTCTTGTACTTGATGTAAATATATTACGACGCGACTGACTGACGTAATGAGATAGTAATTGACAGACCTTTCTTACCCAATGATAATATTTTTTGAAAATATTTCATGTAAAGAATCTACAACATATGTTCCTGTAAGTAAGATGAGCATACATACGCTCATGACACATGTTTTTTTGGGGGGAACTGATTGTTGCATGGCTGTCAGTGTAAACATGAAGTCACGCGTATAGATCTAGCCCTACGTCATCCCTCGAGGTATAAAATAGTGATAAAATAAACATTGATGACATGGCCTTTTCAATTTTGTACACCACTGTGCCGCATGACAAACCAAAGGGATCATTCCTTTATCCATAGGGTATTTGTCACTAAATATGGTGGCCATAGATATTCATGTAGGCGGCTTTAATCTGTCACTCTTCGCAATTGACATGCTTACCATATAAAATGAATGAATGGATATTGTTTCATGCCGCGTTAGCAATTTTCCAGCTATTCGCGGCGAACCATATACAATGAGAATATCATGTTAATTTTACAGGTTGACGAATTGCGATTTGCATGCTTTTGCGATCCATGGAATTCTGGATTGTTGACAATATCGTTAAGACTAGGCATCTTCATCCCCAGAGTGGACATTCAAGATAACTCCCATTTACCCTAGAAATCGATCAAACATTCATCACATGATTTGCGAGTTACAAATAAGTCATACAACCGTTGAAAATATTAATTTCATGTCACTGTAATAAAATCATTACATGGCTTAGAATCACTTATATGTTACAGATCTGTATTTGGCAAGAGCGGGTAACGTCCATACTAGTGGCAATGCATGGCTCAAACATGGCAATTTGACTGCGAGATTGTTGATCGAATGTTTGGTTTAAGGTAAAAGAAACATGAATACTTTCTTGAAAATACCTAAAAAAGTCAGTGACAACCTTTTTGTCTTCGATGTATGAATATTTCAAATCTACCTCAGCCTTTGAAACTGACACTTTACACTGGCAATAAACTTATTATTGCTAAGCTATTAACTTGTAAAATTAACAAAAAATACAACCAGTGGAAATTACTTACAACTTCCTAACTAGTATAAAGCATTATACGGAGTGGCGACTAAAACAAGTTCAATTCTATCGATGCAACTTCGCCTATCCCAGTCTCACTGAAAGCCTATATATGCTTGTAATTTCTCACAATTTGTTTAATATTCAAGAAGTGATATTAATAACTAGCTATTAGATAATGGCAAAGAGTTACATGGAATGTTGTTTTAATATCTTGACCCTCGACAACTGCATGGACACTGGCGAATATATTTACAAAATTAGCCTTTCTCGCATACGTCAACCATGTATTTGAAGCGGCTGTAAAATCACCTATTCGAGCACTCAAATGGTTAACGTATATGCTTGCTTGTTGTTTGATGCCGCAAAGCAATATTCTGTGGTCTGTAAATATTCGAGTCATGAACATCGATCCACGCCATTGAGATACAATGACCCCCACCTATTTACTTAGCCGCCTCTAACGACAAGCATAGTTTGTTGGGGGCCTATATTCTTTTACTTGGGGTTGCCCATGGGGTACAGCGTTTTCAACTGAGTTTAACGTGAAGAAAACGTTTGCTTGTTATCGGTTCCACAAAATCGTAACAATTATAATTATTTAAATCAATGAAATTTAAAATAAAAAAATAGCCTTTTGACAATTCCATGTTTTTTGTTTCAATATTTCTGTCGAAAATAAATAACATTTAATCATTAACATTCAGCCAGTTGTTGGTGAACTGGTGTACTTTATCAAAATCAATCCATGGCAAATTAAGTGAAATGGTAAAGGTTTAAATTTTTTCTTAACAAGGATGATTGCAAGGTCGAATTTTTAATTTTTATTCATTTACTGAGACCAAAATGAGTGTTTAGTCGAACAGACTGAGGTAAGTGAATGTCCTCAATGTTTAGAAAACCCACTAAAAAGTAAATAGTTATAAAAGTAATCGTCATAAGGTCGCCACTGTACCAGTGATAGGAATTTACTCGAGATACAAAAAAAGATACAAAGCGATTTTTAAATAAAATATCACGAGTTTTGAATTTTAAAACAAACAAACAGTATCGCTGAAGAGAACATGACCACATTTAGTTTTGCCTTTGAGTATTCTTCGTGTCCTTATAAAACAGACATATCAGGTACATGTATGAAGACCCGTGAAGATCCGGGGTAGAATAGGTCTTCAGGAACCCATGCTTGCCGTAGAAGGCGACTATGCTTCTCGTGGATCGACGCTCATGATGTCAATCACTGGATTGTCTGGTCCAGACTCGATTATTTACAGACCGCCGTCATATAGGTGGAATATTTAATTTAAATCATTTTTTTTTAGATGATATACTTTTAAGCATACAATTCATACTTTGACGTTCATAATCATGACAATTGAAATGAGGTCTTCAAGACTTTAACACCAGATACATCCCCTATTCAGTATTCATAGTTTGATGGGGCCAGGAGATGATGATATTGTTCTGTTACGTCAAATCACAACTAACTGTACCCGAAACGGTGCTGCACAGAAAGAAAGAAAGAAAGTAAACGATGACTAGAGACATTCATGTTCAAGCTGGAGTCTAGTGATGAGACTTGACGTAGAACAAGGGTTGATTTCGATGGAGGAAGACTGTAAACTTTGCACCAGATAAGACAACAAAGAAGGAATAAAGAAACCCAAGAAGCCAGTTGGGATGCTGGAAATATTAGCACCATGACGACCGGATTGTCAGAGGACCTCAGGGAGATGAGTAATGTACACAAGCCCGATGTTATCAACAATGACACTGTAAGTGGATATCGATATGCTACAGGAGCTGATTAAACCAGAAAGCATGGTGTCAGCTTTGCTGTCAAGGATTTAATGCTCAGAATGATGGAGGCTGGCCAGAATGGAATGGAGAGAGTTCTTACCCTCCAACATGTCACATCTAACGGGCCCCATAAGGGTGTACGTCCCTACCCTTCGCTCCATATGACGCGTACCAGTACTACTACCAGCTCCAAACAATCATCAATGATCACCAGGCAATAACAGCTGCTACTGCTTGGCGACTTCAATGAAAGTGTGGGTTTTGACCCCGAATCCTGGCCCTGCTGTCACTTCTCAATCTGTGCACACATCAGTACCTGTGCAGCACCGATTCTTTCTTCCAGACTAAGCCTCAGCACAAGGTGTCATGGAGACACCGCGGTACAATCACTGGCACCAGCAGGACCTGATCATCACAAGACAGCACCAGCTCAGTAACATGCTTATCACATCATTGTACCTCAGTGCCGACACAGGCGACTCCTGGGTCTGCTGCAGGATCAGACTCGTATCAATGTCAGCAAGATCTCACACCCGCAGAGATTGGTCACCTTTGCCGGTGCTCTGTGTGATTATCTGGTCCGCATGGAGTTGGGGCATTTGAGAGACACGCGACTTCATTCTTTGCATTTTGGGAAGAAGAGGGGTTGTGGGATATGTTTTTGGTCACATCCCACTCCTGCAAGCTCACCCCTGTCACTGAGGAAAGGGCCATAGCTCAATTCAAATCCTACCCTACCAGAAGGCCCTGCAAGCTCTCAGGATAAACGACAGAAAGCGAGGACATTCAATTATCTACTGATTATGGGATCATCAAAGGTGTGTACGACAGCATCAAGAAAGGCATCGGTCCAACTGAAAACAAGACAGTGTTCTGAAATCTGCAACATGCAAAACGAGAGTTGGGTTAAGCACATCATCCCTGCCTCTCCACTGTAGCAAGGCCATAAAGAGGCTGAACTCGCTTTGACATGGACAATCAAGCTGTGTTGTTAGCGACAAGCAATCGGTCTTCATCATGGTGAAGTTTCAGGCTAACGTAACGAACTATTTTATATGGACATATAAATGTCCAGGTGTCATTATGAATACCCCTACTATTTTGGTATTGTATCACCTTCACAATAAATGTAGCGTACTATTTGGAATTGAGTTCATTTCACTCGTTGCATTTTCACTGTCAAACGTTTTCTGCCATGTTTAACACTACACACGCTTTGTAGATCGGACCCCTTCCCACCAGATCCAAGTTACTGGCTTCTTACGACAATCAATAAAGTGCTGGGGAATGTTTCTTAAACAGGCACCCATGGACGTGGTGCTAACATTGAATCTTGTTGGCATTTTAATAGTTTGCACTGGTAATTCTGAATTCCTTCAATAATTATAATATAAATGCATCACAACAGGTACGTTCCTGGGTTTGTCCTCAAAATACAATCCTGACATCCACTGATTACCATTATAAAAAGGCATTGGATAAAAGCAGCAAGGATTATGAATCCAATACGGTTGTGCTCCAAGACCGTTCGGTCTAAACCTTTGTTTTCTGGCTGATAGTGTTTGTACAGTCCATCTGTTACAGAAACCAATATGATTGAAAAATGCGTCAAAATGAAACTAATTTATTTTAGTTGCAATTCGGTATACATTGGTGTAAAGGGAACCCTTCCATTCATTAGTGCCCCTCAGCTGCTGTCGAGGAGAGATGTAAGTATGGCTTTATTCTTATATTGTTGTGTTTAGAGCTCCCTTTATTTCTTCCCTGATAGGGTTCAGTGGCATAAGGTACGTTATAGATAATGGGTTTACAGGTCACCAAAAGCATGCAGTCGTCATAAAATGTGGTTTCTCTTATTCTTATTAAGTTTTGGCATGACGCTAGTATCGATACAAGAATATTGGATACACGTATTGGGGTGTCGTTTATCAAAAAGGCCCAAGGAAATGCAAATGAATTTTTATTACCATTGAAGGAATTCGGGACTTTTTAACATGGTCGTTTGGTAAGCTGCGTTTTGGCGACCCATAATATCCATATTTGTGTCACCCTTTGGCCGTTAACATTAAATTTGGTTACAGACTAACGTCCAAAAAGAGATACCTGCCCTAAACGCATTGATATTTCAATGGGAAAATTACATGAAGTGATGTTTCTTTTGTAGTTCAGTAGACATGTCTTTGTTTGTATGTTCTTGTAGTATGTTTGTTGTTTAACGCCGCACTCAGCAATATTCCACCTATATGACGGCGGCCTGTAAATAATCGAGTCTGGACCAGACAAGCCAGTGATTGACATCACGAGCATCGATCCACGCAATTGGGATAAGATGACATGCATCCACGAAGTCAGGGACCACCTGATCCCGTTAGTCGCCTCTTACGACAAGCATAGTCGCCTTTTAGGGCAAGCATGGGTTGCTGAAGACCTATTCGACCCCGGATCTTCACGGGTCATTCTTCTTGTACATCTTGTCCGTCAATAGAAACAAACAAGAATAGAAAGCACGAAGCAACAGAAAAGAGTCGCAACAATACATTCAATACCAATATGACATGAGTAATTTACCCGTGACGATCCGGGTTAAAAACGGTCTTCAGGAACCCATCCTTGACGTAAAGGGCGACTATGCTTGTCGTAAGAGGCGACTAACGGTATCGGGTGGTCAGGCTCACTGACTTGGTTGATGCATATCATAGTATCCCAGTTGTGTAGATCGATGATCATAATGTTAATCACTGGATTGTCTGGTCCAGAATCGATTATTTACAGGCCGCCGTCATTTAGCTACTATATTGCTGATAGCGGCATTAAACAACAAACAAACAACCATACGTAATTACAAAGCAGTAGGAAATAGTTTGATACATTCAAGTCTCGAACATGTCAAGGATTTGATGGTATTGTTACGCTTGTTTGCATTGAGATCCTTGATTTAAATAACCTAACAATATATATATACCACGATAACTCTCGACTTGACAAGTTAAAAGTATCTGGACCAATCATTCTTAGTACTGATCGTAATGAGGAGACTAATAACAATAATGATTCATGGATTACTCTGGAGAATGTGAGACTGTGAATGTCACGTTGTTTACATCCATGGGCGCGCTTTAACGCTAAACGTGCACGTCACCTTGTGAGTGCAAAAAAATGTGGTCCGTGTTAGATTCGTGTATTTTTTTTATTTCGATAACGAGTAACTATCTTTGTGCGAATTTATGAATTGTGTATTTAAACAATGAAACTTTCATCTTCTGCAGGGACGATACTATCTCCAACGCAAACCGCATCATCTACACGGCGTTGTTGTCTGTCGCAGCCTACGTTACGGTAATGATATGAAAAGGCCAAAGATCTATAATGACTTAAACGCATCATTACATAATACTGATATTGTTCTGTTACACAAATCTTAGCTTTCCTCGAAACGTAAACATGTTTGAGTTAATCTTTAAATAAAGCGACAAAACCCTTTCTATATTCATAAGAAATCTATGCTGAAAGTTGTCGATTGTGCAATTCCGACTACAGTAAACTACGGTTATAACGAACACGCTTATAACGAACTGACGGATATAACGAACTTACTTTTTAGTCCCGACTATTTGCTGTAGTTATACTGTATATATGCTTATAACGAACTACGGTTATAACGAACTAAAAATAGTAGTCCCTTTGAGTTCGTTATAACCGTAGTTTACTGTATATTATTATGAATCACTATCAAATAGTGACGATACCGGGTGTTCGCAAGATGGTTAGCATATCCTGACCCACCGTGGCGCCCGTCACAAACATACCCAAACAAAGTGAAAACAAACCTTTTAAGGCAGGTCTATTGTTCACGTGAAAAAACACAGTAACACGTGGTAAAAGTCCAAAAGGTGAATTTGCATCGGACATCAAGAGTCCTATGAAGCGCTTTGAAATCTTCGTAGAAAGAGTCTGCTGTATTGTACCTCAAAAGTTGTGAAATGTGAACACCAATGGCTTGAGGTGCTGGGATATCGATCGATGTAAAGGCGAATGACAAACTAGTATGGTTGATCGACCTCTTTATTACAAACGCGATTTCCTGAAACGGAGATTAAGGATAGTACGTTAGCAGTTATCGAGCCAATATCTTAGTTTATATGGAAGGAACGTAAAATACCCAGTCACAGAATTTAATTTAAAACTTGTTTAATAAAAATATAAATAATTAACTATCAATACCATAGTAAAATCACCAAACGCGGGATCATTTTGACGTTTGTTACCTGCATGGCATCCGAGCTGGATTTTACAAATTTCTTCAGCCGCTGACGACTGTTGGCAAGTTTAGCTCATATACTGTGATTAATACAATAAAAGATGATGTTTATGTGAATTGTTCTAAATTGCATAGAAGAACAGAAGAAAAACCTGAACCTGTTTGGACTGTTCTTAATATATTCTACTGCTGTGACAATTGTCTTTGATTCAGCTGTAAAAATGGAACAGTATCAGTTGGTATTGATGATGTAGTTTTGGATCCAATAACATCATCACTTTGTAGCCCACCTTGTGTCATCTATTAATATGGACTTCATTTATTTGTTTATTTATTATATTTCAATATTATTATTTTTGTTGATACGTCAGTTGATGCGTATCTGATTTCGTAAGTTTGATTAATGTCACATGTACCTTTGGCTTGTCCCAACTGCGACCCGTGAAGATCTAGGGTAGACTCGGTCTTCAGCAACACATGCTTGCTTTAAAAGGCGACTATGCATGTCGTAAGAGGCGACTAACGGGATCAGGTGGTCTGGCTCGCTGACTTGGTGTATGTATGTCATCGGATCCTTATTGCGTAGATCGATGCGCATGATGACAATCAAATGTGTAATAGACAACATATGATTGAATACGTTGCTAATACGTTGGTTGCTTGGTTGGTTGGTTGGTTTGTTGTTTAACGCCGCGCCTATTCTACCCCGGAATCCTCACACGTTGCTAATACGAGGACAGAAAGACATATAGGAAGCTACAGCTAGATACATAATGGGTAGGTTGCAAGAAGTTTCATGAATGAGTGTATGAGTAAGTTAAAATTAAACGTCGCTTCGGCATTATTTCAGCCATATAGTAAAAGAGAACACGTTGATACTTGAATACAAAGTTCTATTTCAAAGCACATTTGACGAACATATTTTGCCATAACAAAAGTATTTTCAACTGTATAAAATACTGGCTTTAAGCCACCAGTAATCAAAGCTAAACCACCTCTCTGGGGATCATGGGGTCTTATGGCCCCTCAGCTCTCTGCACTATACCCCGGCAGGATTTAAATAATCACTTTAACAACTAGTGGTTGTGCATAATACTAGCCACTATTAACACAAAGCTCAACAATGAGTTGGCTTAAAAAACTAGTTGATGATAATAACATCGAGTAATTACGCTCACACATGGGGACAATCATTTTACGGTACCTTAACCTCCTGGGTAGAGCCCCCAATAGTCTTGGTTCACAAAAGCATCACGCCAAGTTTGAACAAGAAATTAGCTATTCACATACATATTAAAAATTTGTTATACAGACCAATTTCTTTCAAGTAGCAAGTACCTCTGGCCTCACCATCTGCTAGGGAGAAGACAGAAGTCGGTAAGGTGATGTGATATCAAGATCTATTTTAGCTGCAGTAATGTCTGGTTCTATTCGGATTCCAAGTGGGATACCAGGTTTGAAACATTTCGAAACAGGTGTTCATAAAGAGGGTTGAAAACACAATTGTATGCCAGGTTTGATTGATTTGAATACTATTTACTGATAGTTTCGTGCGGCGTTGTTCAAGGGAAGGCTCATTTACCCCCAAATACAGACTGTCCACAGGAGAGTTCCTAAAAGGTTCCAAGACACAGCCTTAGGCCTTGGTGGTATATAGAGACTATTTTATGACAAGTTGCTTTGCAGGCACCTCCATAGACTATGGAACCTGAGTCTAGCGTATTAATGACCTGTACAAGTGAAGGAAAATTGTCTGACCCCCTCCCTACTCGGAATTTGAAACGTCTTTTAACAAGTCGAGAGCCTTCAGATATTTGATGTGTGGTAAGAATGTGGTAAAGAATTTGGCTTCATCTGCTACCTTGTTCGGTGTACCATTTAAAATAGTTCTGGATGCTTATGCGGTTTGTGTTAACGACAAAAGTGAATGCAGTTTGTTTGGGATTTAGACAATTTGAAACCCATTTTTCACTACGTAGCGTTTGGTATAAAGACCACTTAGCGGGATCGATAGTTGTAAGTATTGTCGGAAAATGGTCACTTCCATCAAGGTCATCATGGACCATTGACCATTTGGTGCGTTTCGAATCATGTATTGAAAATTCCATTGTCAACATACAACTTCCTGTATCAATCTATTTCGACCTATAAAAGGCATTCGATACAACGTTGGACACAAGTTATTTAAAAGCTTTGCATGAATTTGGATTGAGGGGCAGATTATTTCGCTTCATATCTTAGTTTTTAAACAACAGACAATTTCAAGAACGAGTTGATCAAGATCAGGGCGTCCCTGAAGACAGGATCCTGTCTGTCACACTTTTTAGCATCACTTGTAATAGCTTTGTAAGCCAAATCATTGCTGAGCATTTTTTGAATATTGGCTAGTAGTGTGCACCACTACCAGTAGCTAAAGTGATGACGTAATTGCTACTGGGATATCATGTAGGAAGCTGAGGGACCCAAAGTCTCCATGATGCCCAGCAAGGTGGCCAAGCTTTGGTTACTGGTGGCTTATAGTTTGTGTTTTAAACAGTTGTAAATGATATTGTTATAATAAAATATGTTTGACAAATTTGTTTTTAAATATAACTTCGTATTCAAGACTGAAATTGTTCTCGTCGCTATGTGGCTGCAATGATTCCGATGCGATGTTAATTTTAAACTCGTTCACTCACTCTGGTATTGTTATCAATCTACAATTATTTGGATTAAAGAAACATCTGAAATGTATCAAACGTATTTCTCATATTCTACACCTTTGGTATGACCTTAACTTTCATAGGACCATCACAATGGTCAGCGCCTAGCGAGCCACAAATATGATGTCAAAGTTTTATATTTCTACTTTCATTGATTTCACCTGATTTGGATTTAAGATATAAATAATGTTTTATGACCTTTCTTCACATGTCAAATGAAAACTGTGACTTTAGTGCCCGCTACTGCTGTACAACTATCTGAGGACATCCCCTTACAGGTCATCAGAATGACCTTTCGCGAACCAAAGAATAAAGTTACCAACAGGAAGTCGCTATGTATTAATGAGATTGCGCATGTAGACTACAGCTATTATTCAACAGTAACACATCTAGTTTAAAAAGAACTACGCAAGTAGTTTAGCATATGTCTGTACATATGTGATACATCTTCAGTAGGTCACAGCGATCAATAAGAACATGAAAACTTAGTGTCTCACGTACCCACTGGTTAAGAAAGTAAAACCGTACAAATCTATAAAAGGCTGTATAATTAACTGCAATTCGTGTTCAATTTTACATACTAACTTGACTCACAACCTACGACTGCCAAATGAATGAATTCACAATGACGAACTATTTCTTCTCTGTGCAGGCATGTTCAGCTACTTTGATCGGCCTCTCCCTCCCTGACATCCAGTGTTTGCTTGGCATCGACCTGCAAGAAGCTAGCTCCCTGCTCCTTGCCTATGGTTTAGGCATGTGTTTTAGTAGCGTCACGGGACACTTCATCAGAGACAATGTAGATACCTGTCTGTGCATAGTGTGCACCTTGGTGTTAAACTCTGTGGTTATAGCTGCAATACCAGTGTCTCCGTTTGTGTGGCTGACCATCACCTTGATCGTCATAGCTGGATGGTGTACAGGTATAATTACATTTGGTAAGTTGCCCTCTCTAAGATGTTCTTAGTCTCTGAGACATTCAGTTTCGTGTGCGGCATTTTAGAAGACTGCAGTGTCATATTTCTATCAGGACACTTATTCTAACGTCAACAAATTATGGCCACTTATATAATTGAATATACTTGTATGGACTCAAAGTCATTTATCTAGGATTATTCATAATGCGATTTACTGCAATCGTATTACAGGTATAGGTGGCCCATTTGTTCGATGCTCCGTAATTCGGAATCCCGCATATGTCCCAGGATACACTAACCCTGGGTTCAAATCTCAGTTTTGTACTGATTATGACAATTGGTTTGTACCAATAATATCATGTCGGCTTTAAATGACTGTATAACGCGGCGTTAAACAAACCAAATACAATAAATCACTTCCTTCCATTCCTCTCCCCAACATTAAGCTTGTATGCCGCGATATCACAGAAATAATCCTCAAAACTGCGTTATACCATAATCACTCTCACACACCAACTAAGCTTACTATCTGCACTAATTTTATTTCAGTACGCACATTACATTGCTACATCATATGGCCAAACAACTTCTTTGGAGTGTTCTGTGTGGTAACAGGAACGTCAGTCAGCATGATCACTACTCCGCTCATTGCCAAGTACTTTATACAACATCGTCGGCTGGTTCCTGTAGACGACTTGAATGGCAATACCACAAGACCAATTCAAGAGCAAAGGTGTGATTACTTTAACACCAACATACGATACCCCTACATTATAACATCAGGGTTTAATCTCCTTCTGGCCATAGGCCTTATGTGTTGCTACAATACTTTCCTACGGAAAGGTGACTTGATGGAAGTACCCCCAGAAAGGAATAGGAAATCAACAGTACATGAAAGACCTAACCTGATGTTCAGAACGTTCGCACTGGGTATAGCATTCATAAGCTCGGCCAGCCTTATGTCGTTTTTGGAGCTCTTTGTAACTTATGGAATTCGCAGCCAACTACACTTGAGTGCCGACTATATGTCCGGTATGACTTCAGCCTTCTCTGGTGGCATTTTCCTCAGCAGATTCAGTGGTGTCTTTCTATCAGCTGTGATGAGACTTGATGTCCTGATGCTAACCTCCGTTGTTCTCGTTAATGTTGCATCTGTTCTGTTCCTTCTGTTTAAAGACACAAGCATCATCATGATGTGGACCAACTGTATCATGTATGCTCTTGGAGCAGGATCCATATTCCCGGGGATCCTGGCGTGGATACAGACATATTCATATGATTCGCCTCGATTCGTCAATGTCATAATGTTTTTTGATTATGTTGGTATGTTAGTACACCCAACTTTGTCAGGCATGTTTATTGGAATGTTTGGACCCGATGCCTTCATATACACAATTACCGGTGTCTCCTTTTTACAACTCCCGCTTTTTATTGGTTTGTGGTGCTCTAGTGTTGATGTGAAAAATGAAGTCAATACGGACAGTATAGACCCACTGATAAGCGATCAATAGTAAAGATAAACAGAAGGACAACGAGAAAGGTGGTTGCTTTACATGCAAAAACAGAAGTAGACCCACCGTCCTTCCCCTCCAAAGCTTTCCCAGCAGAAACAAATGTATCATTATAACCTCACCTATATCTTTCACGCGGGTATTTTCATTTTGGAGACTTTCTGTTGTCTAATGCAAAAGATATTAGTCCTAAGTCTCCAGCTACCCTAAAACTTCATATGTGATATGGCATCAGTTCCAGTTTGGTAAAATACATGTTCAGTGCATGACAATTTTAATACAGAAAAAACATGCTTCATAAGCGCTTAGTCGAGAAAGCCAATTGTTGTGACTGGTGGCTGCTTATAACGCTTTATATTACTTTCGTTTCATTGTTGGTCGAGTTGATGTCTTAGGTGCTGGATGGTGTGACCCATCAATAATTTTTCAATAGTTCAATGAGGCATTTTTCTTGGCCATGCTGAATGCAATCTTCTTAAGAGATCGATGGGTATTGTGTATGCCTGTTTTCCTGCGTTCCTGTGCGTGTGTTTGTGATAGTTCATACTCAGCCAGCTCATACGATGCGTTATATTGACATTTCGACAGTAAGTGAGTTAATATTGTAAGCCACGTGGTCATTATTTTAGCCTTTTTGTTACTCTTGCCACATACAATTATTACATTAGTGAGTCTGTTTTGATGCCGCTTTGAACCAAAATTTTAATTATATCATGACCTTTTAGCTTGAGATGGGAGAGGTGCGTGACGTGGCCCACGAGCACGGAATGGCGCCGACAAATTCGGGAAAATAATGAAGACAATCCGGGATTCGAGTGAGTAAGTTGGGTTTAACGCCTCTTTGGACAATATTCCAGTTATATCACGGCGCGTCAGTTTGTTGTGGAAGAAAAGCCCGAAGTGATGCAGGTCTCAGACGTTAACCTCTTTGATGACTCACACGAGCTCGGGTATGGTTTCTGGCGTGCCAAAGGGACCCAAAATTGCACAGCGAAGTGCGGCGCCAAAGACGACTTGACCATCCGTGCCCACCCCCAGGATTCGAGAGACTACAGGAATATGGTACAACGTTAAACGCAATATATAAGTTAAAAAAAGGACACGTCACTTTTAAATTTAGGTTTTAGCTATGTTGATTACGTTGTCATGAAAAATGTAATTGCCATATCAAAATTATGCATGATACATACCTCAGTAAATAGTGTCAGTTAGCAAAACGTATTAATGTTGTATTATTCATCCGTTAAAATATCAGTTTATTAAACAGCTGTTACACATTCCAATTAATAGCGTCGTGATTTTTTGACCTATCGCAGGGCTCGCGTAAACCTACGTTTGCAGTTTATGCAGTATATAGAGAGGATGTACATAGACTGTGTGTCCCGTGAAGATCCGGGGTAGAATAGGTCTTCAGCAACCCATGCTTGCCGTAAAAGGCGACTATGCTTGTCGTAAAAGGCGACTATGCGGGATCGGGTGGTCAGGCTCGCTGACTTGGTTGATGCATGCCATCGATCCCAATTGCGTGTCTGGTCCAGACTCGATTATTTACAGACCGCCGTCATATAGCTGGAATATTGCTGAGTGCGGCGTAAAACAACAAACCAACCAACCAACATAGACTGTGTATCATAGTAACGCAATTATCTTGGCATTATAAAGATTCAGAGGTAAGGTTAGGTGAAATGTGTGTGTGTGTGAGTGTGTGTTTGCGTGTGCGTGCGTGTGTGTGTGTGTGTGCGTGTGCGTGTGTGTGTGCTAGACCGGACTTATCTCAATTTTACAGTGCTGGCCCACTGAGATGCCATGCCGCAGTTTAACACGAATACCCTACTCAGACAGTGTATACTGACTCCGAGCCGATTGGTCTTTCTTTTAGCCCCGTAATGCCAATTTTTAAGCGCCAGGCAGTACTGTTTAACAACAAGTACCATCTTTTAACGTCTTTTGTATAAAGGTTCAGAGAATAACTAATAAACAAAACATTATGTGGAAGCATCAACACACCATTCATCAGCGCGGTCTGCTTACCATGTGTTTGGGAAGGATGAGGTACTGCAGAAATTTGGTGAAACGATGGAAAAACAAAAAAACACATGAGAGCTTGTTTAAGAGATACTTGTTTAACACTTAACGTTCGCTTTTATAGAATGTATATCTTCACTTATTCATCCCAATCGTGATCTGCTAGATGTACCTACGGATCACTTCTGTCAAAAGAGAATATTAATATTTAGAAACTGAAACCATGTGTGTCCATCATACGACCACAACATGAGATCAGTTGTTTGACGTGACGTCATCCATGTCACAACGCGCGAGGTCAAACTACAGATAGTATATCACATAGAAGTTAATTTACGCTAAAATAAGCGAATTGAGAGGATATTCTACATCAATAAATGTGTAAATCTAAACTTAATTGGACCTAATATCCATTGCAGAATGTTTGAAATACGAACCCTGTTTTACGATGATATATTCCATTTCTTTTAGATTTACAATGTGTATTTGATAATATATACATGGTTACATAGTTGGTTAGCAGTTATCTTATATAATCACAGCATGTTACATGTAAATTAGACAAGTGTAAAATAATATTTAAGCAAACCAATCCTAGCGCCTTTATCACAGTTTCAGTGAAAGGAAAAACAAATCGAAATCCAACTTTACAGCACATCGTATCCACAAGCAGTAAACTCCAATGTAAAAAGGTATGGCTGTCATCATTTAGAAGTCATGTTGGTGTTTTCAGTAGTTGTATTATGTTTGTGTCGCGTGTACCATCGAAAGAAGCTGTGAGTGTTTTATTTATTACACGAAAGAGTGCATGATTTAAAGAATTTGTGTTGATGCATATGTGTGTGCCAGATTTGCATGTGTCATTTCCAATATACGTGTCACCTTTACGATCAAGAGCAGCAATAGTAGCAGTAGTAGTAGTAGTAGTAGTGGTAGTAGTAGTAGAAATGAATACGCCGGTCAACAGATCAGTATGCATTCAAATTTGATTTATTACTCCCTTGGATATATAATTGGGTGTATATATCTGGAAGTAACAATATGATATTGTTAATAATCTGTTCATGAAGACTTCTAATACTTTGATAGTGCAAAGTTTACACTCTCCTCACCACGTCGCCGAGCATCTTTTGATACGGAGAAAGGGAGACGACCCAGATGAGGCCCACACGTCGTTTCCCACAACTTGTTACCTAGGTCAAACCAATATTTCTTCACAAGGTAATTGCTCATGTTTCACTAGTTTGTGAGATATAATAATGTTAAGGCCAAATTTAAATGACAACCCCAATTGGGCTTTTCATATATCCCATAACTGTCACGAAATTATTCCTGCCGTAATGTTGCTGTAATGCCTCTCAGTTTCTATCAAATATAAGATATCATCATTCGCCTGGAATATATTTAATTACATTAAATAATACATATATTCCATAAAATCAATGCTGAATAACTATTAGTCATTTCATAATACGTTCAGCAATTGATATTTCAGATATTTATGAATTCGATACTCTCGAAGTACCACTGCAGTTCTTTCATAAGGAAGTGAGCTGGTTGTAGCCATATTTTGTAATTTCGCTACAACTGCATCTTATGGGCGGTGGGATAGCCTTGTGGTTAAAGTGTTAGCTCGTCAAGCCGAAGACACGGGTTAAATCCTCCGATGTCATATGCGCCTGATGTGCCTGGAATATTGCTAAAAGCGGCTCAGAAACCTATCCTAGTACATATATTTGTAATATCGGAGGTGACAGAAGTGGCAGTGTCTAAAGCGCTGTGTCTTCCTTATGCGTGCCACAAGTCCCAGATCCATACTGATCATATTTCTAGATGCTCGTGGGTTTCACCACAGTGGTAAACGTACGCGACCTGACACACCGTGATATAACTGAAATACTTGTCAAGGCAGCATTAAACCATACTCACTATAAGAGTGTTATCCCGTATTCAACATTTTGTTTGCATGTACAGGTTCTCGACCTTCACAATGGCATTAAGAAAACGAGAGTGTGGTCAGGTTCCCGTTACGTCACCCTCAAAGACATGTGCTACCGTCAGACTGATGTCTCCAAGAATTGCGTCACATCTCCAATACTAGAGTACTTCCAGGCTGTACATAAAAACATCGACACACAGAAGAACGATGATTGTCACATATTTATCGAGGCTGACTAGCTGGACCACTTCCTTATCTGTACAAGTTAAAAACCAGATTGTGTTATACTTTCAAATGAATGCTATTGTATAGGACATATTTAAATGTAATTATATACATGAGTTGCGCTTATAGTTAAAAAGCACAGAAATACATTTTATAAACATTTTATAAAACACATCACCGGGGTAGAATGTGTCCCCAGTACCCCATTGCTGGTCGTAAGAGGCGACCGAATTTGGCAACAAGTTTGGGTTGCGCCCCTGCGTCGGTGGAGGATGGGCACTGGAGCCCTGTGTTTTTGTACAGGTGCTTTTATAGGTAAATACCATGGACCCAACCAGCTTGACATTTCTCCTTTTATTAACAACAGCTGTTCATGGGAGCAGGGATGCTGAAACATATTTTCACAATATGTTTCTAAATCTACACTTAGGTTCATCACAAGCCAACAAACGTAGGCATTATAGATTCTGATGGAGCTGTCCCTTCACAAGTGACTGATTCTTGGCCATGGTTCATGGTCATCGCATCCGCTGATCACAATCCTCTCAAACTGATTCCTTTTGTTACTCCTAGGGGAATTCAAAGCATCTGTTGGGAAGAAATAACACATGAGTTTACGAACCAAGGTGTTACAGTTAAGCGCTTTACCATAAAATCTCATAATGGAAATATTGTAAACACTCAAACCTACCATTTCACTTTTTCGCTTTCAACTATCCCAAAGTCAATAAAAGCTGGTTATTTTAACATCGGAGTGGAGGTTTATGTCCCAAATATACTCCAGTGTTACAAGTGTCAAAAATTAGGTCAAGGAGACACATTTTGCCCTGCCAAGAACTGCTTTCCCTGTCCTGCCTCTGATCGTGAATAAAAAGTAATACAAAACAATTGTACAAACAATAATTCTTACACAGAAGCCAAGTATTATTTCTTCCATCCCAAACACCTTTCACCAAAATGTATTCAGCTGCTGTGCCCGCTACGACTCCAGTTGTCAAAGTATCCACATGCTGTATTCGAACTGCTATCTCTTGGGTAAAGGATAATCACATTTCACGAGATGAAATCACCCAGACATCTCAAAATGACCCATTGCTAGCAACATCTGCTTCAATCCGCAACATCTGGACAAGACAAGACAATTTATTCAGTATAGCATGGTGGCCCAAAATACAGACATATAGCAGACATTAGCGCTATTTTACAATGCATGCACACATACACATACATAAACGCACATTTATGTGTTCATGCGATGCGTTTTATACCAACATGAGATGGATTCAACCGGTCCACCCATAATATCCCCACCTACATTTTCCGTGACCCTAAAGTGTCGAAGATGTCTACCAAGTGGAAGAAGAGGTTGATGGCGGCAGTGAAGAGTGCAGTCGACCCGGAGATGGACATGTAAGTGTATGAATCGGTATGACCGATACTCCTTTGTTATCCTTGTCGGCATCAATGCCTTAATTTTGTGGGCATGGACACAATCATTGCTGTTATACCAGTGCTCTGGTAGGTATACCCGTAATCCATGTCGATGTCAATGTTTTATTCATGGAGCTATCCTTGCGCTATCCATGCATGCACCCACGCGTCACATATATCTTACCCCAGTAGACATATAAGGCCGCCTCCGTGGTCAAGTGGTAGAGCGTCCGCCCGGAGAGCGGAAGGTCCGGGGTTCGATCCCCGGCTGCGTCATACCAAAAGACGTTAAAAGATGGTACTTGTTGTTACCCTGTCTGGCGCTCGGCATTAATGGGCTGAAACAAGAACTGGTCGGCTCGGAGTCAGTTTACTGTGTCTGATGGGATATTCATGTTAAACTGCGGCATGGTATCTCAGTGAGCTAGGTATCAGTCCGGACTAGTACAAACAGCCACACAAACACACACACCATATTGCACGTCGCTTTATAAGTGCAATAATCTTGGACGCGACGTTAAATCCCATTTCACCTCACCTCACCAGTAGACATATATGTCGTCTATGTCGTTATAAATGTCTTTTTCATGTCGTCATCCAGCGGTGTTATCCAGTTTGTCATCCACACTTTATCCCAGTAAGGAATGCATAAGGAATGTTATTCATGCAGACGTCCACACCTTATCCGGCTATGCATACAGTTGTTACCCATGTGTGTACCCCTGACTTATCTCAGCAGACCTACGTGTTATCCAATGATCTAACCCTGCCTTATCCCAGTAGATATACACGTGTTATCCATATATGTATCCCTGCCTTATCCCAGTAGATATACACGTGTTATCCATATATGTATCCCTGCCTTATCCCAGTAGATATAAACGTGTTATCCATATATGTATCCCTGCCTTAACCCAGTAGGCATACACGTGCTATCCATATATGTACCCCTGCCTTACCCAAGTCGGCATACACATGCTTTCCATATATGTACCCCTGCCTTACCCAAGTCGGCATACACGTGATATCCATACATTAACCCCTGCCTTACCCAAGTCGGCATACACATGCTTTCCATACATGAACCCCTGCCTTACCCAAGTCGGCATACACGTGATATCCATACATGAACCCCTGCCTTACCCAAGTCGGCATACACGTGATATCCATACATGAACCCCTGCCTTACCCAAGTCGGCATACACGTGATATCCATACATGAACCCTTTGCTTTACCCAAGTCGGCATACACGTGATATCCATACATGAACCCCATGCAAATGGTGACAAACATGTGCATTATGTCAGACCCGTCTAGTATAAACTTGTGCCTATTTACGCGACTAAGATGAGCACACTTGACATTTTACAGTAGGTGTGTAAATCTCCTGACGTGTCGCATACCAACAAGCGCTCAGTGTTGTTCATATCAACAGCAGATTACTTGTGTACTGATACGTGTAACGGATCGGGGCTAGAAACGGTAAAACGTAACACGGATTTTGATGGTTTCACGCATGGCTAGCATATACCAGTGTATGTGTTACATAAGCATTGTGTGGGACTCCATTGGAACAAGGGTATAAACTGACGTGGGCGTGGGAATATTGACACAATGGTAGTCTTGAGCGGACTGTAAGCCGAGCGGTAGTCCGGGGCACAGATTTGGGGACAAACTACATGTGAACTTGTGTCATGAATCGTTTTGAAATTCCTATTCCAATGTGCACGTGTTCGCCGTATGGTTACACGTTGTTTTGACTATGCCCTGTGAAGACGCCGTTGAAACATCTCGTCACTAGTCAGTGTACTACCAATCGGATATACACGCTGTATAAAGGTGAGATATTCCTGCCTTATACTGTTTATAGCACTATAAACATCGTTGTTCTAAATTCTGAAATTTTAGAAAGGTTAGAGTTCTGATTGTATATTACCAATTATTTGACTATTAAAAGTATACAATTGTATTCACAAAGAGGCGAAACTATTCATAGCCAGACCGTGGAAAAATACAACCTATTTCTAATGTTTATCTGCTCCTTGCCATTAACACTCTGACAGGGTGTAGTGTACACTTGCTAATCTTATCGTCACTGGCTTAGTTTCACGTCTATCATTGTTGATGGCCTGTAACCAAGTAGAGTAGGATTAATGGAATTATGCTAATCCGTGTTAATGTTTAATGGCATGGGCGTAAACAGATACGTGTGGGGATATTTGTACCGGTATACAACATACCGTGTGATATGTGTTTCATTCGCGTGTAACATTTAGAGTATTGTCAATACACCTTTCAGGATATTACCTATTGCTCATCACCTGTCAACAGTATGAACATCCAAACAAGCAAAGGGATGGGTTTGAAGTCGAGTAGTGGCATGGGTATTGAAACTACCAAAGGTGCCGCTCTCAAAGAAGGAAAGGATATTTATAAGTCAGACGATTATGCTCAGATACGGAAATACCTAGGTACCAAGTCGCACTATGAAGGAGGGTACAACCCAACCCCCCGATCCAGGGTTATCAAGGTGAAGGCCGCCCAAGTGAAACCAGAATCAGCAACGCCATCACCAGAGGTAGGTTGACTTAAAACATTTTAAATTGTTTAACAGGCATAACTTAGAAGATGACGGATGATAAAGTAGGCACAATTTACCATTAACAACTTCAGAATCTTTATTTACTGTAAGGGCGACGTTTCGGTAACGATCCTTATACCGTTGTCAAGTCGTATTGGGATCTATACTGAAAAGTCGCCTTTACGGTAAATAAAGAAGTTGTTGACCATAAATTGTGTCTACTTTGTTAAAAATGTTGCTGATGTCCATTCAGTGGAACCTCGTCAGCATGTAACCCTTTTACCCAGATAACCCGCTATGAAGGCGTTCACTAAAAGGGCGTGCATATATTCATGAAAGGGATAGTATCTTCGATTTGTTATTTCTGAAATTTGTTACAACGACGGTTGCGAAGGATTTAACTGGATTTCACTATATAAATTTTTACTTTATGGATGTCGACCCTTATTTGCAATTTAGCCTAATGTGTCTTTTGATTCTAATCTGTCATTTCTCGAACATCTGGTACAATCACTCATTGACACATACTCATGATATAGAAGGGATCGTGCAATCGACTCTGCATTTAGCAGAGATTTCGTAGGGTCATGGAAAGGGTTTTGTTGCTTTCTATTGCGTATATGTTTGAGGTAAAATGTGAATGTGTGCGTCAACTTGTAGATGAGAGTTATTGACGTTCATCTTTCTGTTCATCTTTAGGTTTAAGACCGCTGTAACGCTGGTATCATCTGCAAGGTTTGCATTGTGTGTCTTCACAGGCTTACACGGCACCGAAAGTGTGGTGTTTGGCATTATGCTTTCACGTGACGACATTAACAGTGCATTCACTGCACACATTCACATAAACGTGTCTCATTATAAAATTAAAAGTGCATCTTCACTTCCCACCATTCATAGTGCTTTCACATCGCAACATTAAATTCACATCAAAGTGCATTATATTATAATTAAATTTACAACTACACCGAGATTCAGTAGTGATAGTGGTTGGATAGCCTTGTAGTTATTTAAAACTCCGACTTGACACGTATTTATACCTCCACGTGCGTACAATGTGTAAAGTCAATTCTCGATGAACCATAACTGGAATAGTACTAAAAGCGGCGTAAAACCAAGTCAGCGAGCCTGACCACCCGATCCCGTTAGTCGCCTTTTACAGAAGGTATGGGCATGAAGACCCATTCTACCCCGACTCTCCAGCGGGTCCTAAGTCGTTACAAACACTGGATAAGACATATTGTCTGCACATAAAGAGAGCTCTTACTCATCATATTAAACACGTTTCCGTACGTTAACTGATATGGACTCATTCAATACCACGGAACTAAACCTTGGGTGATTCCGGGTCAGTGTACATCCCCAGTACCAAGTGCTTGTCGACTTAAGTGTGGATCGAGTGGTGATACTTGGCTGGTTGTGTGAGATCGTACCCCAACAGCTTGGGTCGTTGTTCATTGCATCATCCACTTGGTTGTCTGGCCCAGACTCGATTATTTACAGTCAACTGTGATAGTGCTGGAATATGCCTGACTGCGGCGTAAAATAACAAACAAAACAAAAGACTTCGTAGTTTGTATCACATATAAAGGAGTCACAAAGTATGCATGTTACCAGGGTGATAGAGTAGATACTCTCCTCAATGGATATCTTCCGGGTTAGAATAGGTCCCCAGCAACTTATGCTGGTCGAAAGAGGCGGATAAATGGATTTGGTGGTCAGGCACTGTGGTTGATTGATCGTTGTTCATAATATCAGTCACTTTAGTCACTCTATGGCTGAAATATTGCCGCTGTGACTTTAAATATTAACTCACTCACTAATATCAGTCACTGGCTTGTCAGGTTCAGACTCGATTATTCACAGGCTGCCGTCATATAGCTGGAATATTGCTGAGTGTGGAGTAGAACAAAACATTCTTCATAAAAACAAAGAAAATATAACAGGATTTTTTTATTATTTCATAAGATCTGCAGGATACGCGTCTAACATAATGTTGTGAAGCTCTATGTTATTATTTTGTAGTTAGGGAAACGGGTGACTCAGCCCTCTAAGGCGCCGCAAATCATAAGCATGCCAGAAACCTTTTATCGTGGGTTCGAATCCTATATTCACCCACGTTATGTTTCCAAGTTTGTCAGCACCATCCGTGCTCGAGGATTTCACCAAAATTGTAAACGTCTCAGACTTGCATTACTTAGGGGGTTCCTCCCACATTAAGCTGTCAAGTGTTTGATATAACTGAGCGACTGTTAACAGCGGCGTTAAGTGATACCCAAATACTGTATAGCGTCAACTCACTCACTGTTACATGGTTGGCCTCTCATTTCAGGCAGAAGTACCAAGGATCAAGACCCCGCACGGCTCGGCTGTCGGGACAGTCAAGAGGATGCTGTTCCTGTTTGAACAGAATGCTCATTCACACTCTCCACCTCTGGGCTGGGACGCATTTTCCTGACATGTGACAATGTCCATATCGTCCCCTCTATACAACATACATCATACCCGAATGTTTTCACCAACAGGAGAAACATATCACCCATTCAGGAAACCCCGTTAAACCGAACTGTACCACTGTGGCATCGTCTGAAATATCACATTGTCTGGATAACGAGTTGTTTTGGAGTACTGCTGTATACAGGTAGAGGTCCTGACAGAGAGTGGTGATTCTTGACTAAGGGGATTATCAGGATTTCATTGTGCATGCTGTACAAGTATAACTGTGTCATGTATTTAATGTATGGTTTTCTAATGCTGTTCTCCGAGGGCGCTGAATTTTCACAATAAGGAAAGACGTTCAATAGACAAGCCTTCATACTATGTGCAGCTGCTCAAATCTCACATATTAAGATTGGGATTTAAAAATATTCTCAATTTGCATTAATACATTTATGTGTGTTTTTCTCTCTTTATTAGAATTGTGGATTGTACATAACCGCCGTGCTAATGGTGACTTGGTATACTTACCTCATTCAATTATAATTTATGAATACTTGACCCGTGAAGTTCCTGGGTAGAATAGGTCTTCAGCAACCCAAGGCGACTATGATTTGGTTAGTCATTTATTTATTGATTTCAAATGACTCAAGCTTATATTTACAGGATGCTGTATGACGAGTTAATAAGTGTGCCTCGCATACATGTGGTTGTTGGCGATAGATTATGTACCGACTGGAGAGTGATAACTGACAGGTTGACATGTTATACTCCAGTGTTGGTCGTCATGGACTAATCGTCCATTAGATACTGATATTTAATGATATTTGTCAATGTAGGTAGTATAACGTAGGTAGTATATTTCTTATCGACCCGTGAAGATTCGGTCTTCAGCAACCTATACTTGCTGTAAAATGCGACTATGCTTGTCGGAAGATGCCACTAACGGGATCGGGTGGTCAGGCTCGCCGACTTGGTTAATGCATGTCATCGTATCCCAATTGCGTGGATCAAATGCTGATGATGGCAATTACTTGATTGTCTGGTCCTAACTCGATTATTTACAGACCGCCGTCATGTAGCTGCAAATCTACTGAAAAATTCTTCATTTTGACCTGGCCTGTTTTATACCTAAACTGTGATATTTGCTTTACTGTTTTACTGTCCTTTGTCAACAGATACTTCACGATAAATAACTTGTTCTCATCGCGATATGGCTGTAATATTGCCGATGCGATACTAATTCACACATGGGCCTGAAAGTGAAATTTGACTTTTGCGCGAGCTGTTCGTATACGTTAATATGCGCTATAGGATTCGAGTATTTGGCTGCCACAGATAGACTCGTGATATTATTTCCTCTCGCCATTTCGTTCTCGCAACGGTACCTTTACATCTCAATAAAAAATTGTCCCTCATCTATCCTCTGCCGTGTTTCCTTTCTGGGCTGGGTACTGACAATAAGCAAATGTTGTTTGACACTTATAGGCTTCGCCTGGCATGATGAAGAGACATTAAATGATGTTCGAACATGTTTTTAAGCATAACTTCTATTTTCGAACAAATAAAATTCTTATGTGTGCAGGAAAATGTTGTGTCTGTTTTTGTAATGTTACATACCTGCAGTAAAACTCGATTGAATAACATGCTCTTTTGCATGGAGGGCTAACGTTGTTTTGCTGGAGACTTATAGCCAGGTTTGTATGTCATATCTGTGTCTTATAGTCTAATCTTTTAATGTTCTCCTACAAGTTTTAGATAAGTCTCTGATATTTTGCTAGTTTTAAAGCTGTCCTTTGACAACAGGTTTGTATGTGGTATTAATGTAGAGATCGTTCAAGTCACGATATGGTTGACCGTGACTTTAACGCTATTTTGCCTTTTCGCCCAACCAGTGAAGATCCGGGTTAAGGTTGGTCTTCAGCAACCAATGCTTATCTTTAGAGGCGAGCATACTTTTCGTAAGAGGCGACTAAGGGGGTCGGTGGTCAGGCTCGGTGACTTGGCTGATGCATGCCATCGTATCCCAATTACGAAGATCGATATTCATGATGTCAATCACTGGATTGTCTGATCCAGACTCGATTATTTACAGCCCGTCGTTATACAGCTGGAATATTTCTGCGTGCGGCGTTAAACAACAAACAAACCAACTTTATGCCCAATGGAATCTGTTTCGGCAAATAATCGAGACAGATGATTCTCTGGCGTAGACATTTTATATTTAGATACGCATATCTATTTTTTACTCAGCTCCTGTTGTTGAACAGCATAACGTTGGACAAGGCCCAGGCAATTTGGAAGTCCAAGCAAATATAAATGACGTTGTGCGAACCACTCTGTTAAAGCCAATTTACTTATGTTATCAGTACAGGTTGTAGTGAGTGAGTGAATATGGTTTTACGCCGCTTTTAGCAATATTCCAGCAATATCACGGCGGGGGACACCAGAAATGGGCTTCACACATTGTACCCATGTCGGGAATCGAACCCGGGTCTTCGGCGTGACGAGCGAACGCTTTAACAACTAGGCTACCCGACCGCCCTCAGTACAGGTTGTAACGATTACCCTACATATATATATATTTTTAATAGGAAACAGGTTCATTCATGACACGCAATACAATGTCTACACCTGAAAATGGGTACCGTGGTACATGGACTCACACTGATCTTGGCATGGTCTCGAATCGAACTCAAACAATATCACAAAACGTCTCATGATACGATAACTCTAGCATGATATAGATAGTCTTGAATTCATTAAAACATTACATGACATGCCAAACAAAAGCGACACACTGACACACACAAAAAAACACGTGGTACGTATAACACAAGTCTTAGGTATAAAAATACAATACCTTTCTCGTTATCTACCTACAAAAGGGTCATTTCTGTTCATTTAAACAACTATACAAAATGTTTTCACAATGACGACCATGCCATATTTACCTCCCCACCTTCACTCCTGCACGTACACCTTCACACCATTACTGGGTGTACTACAGACGGTAGTAACTCGTACTTGCCACCATGTGTTTTCGAAGGAACATGCAGAGAAGAACCAATTGATTATACCTTATTTATTTCGTTTTCATCAGTATTATCAGTGGTGTGTATTGCATTCCCTTGTGTCATGGTCCAATCCTGCTAAAAAAGAATCTCAATAACTTAATGAAATTTTGTGTTCAGTGATATCCGTATGCTGAGATACGGAACAAACATTTGCTATACAGAAGGAACTAAAATATCAAAATAGTTTAATAAACTTCAGGCATAAGTCGACTTTAGCAGCCAATGGTAATATATAACATAATTTTAGCTGAAAACATAATAAAGGTTTTATGTAAGTATATTAATTGCTTTAGAATTTATCGGAGAATTTTGTCTCTTCACAAGTCGTATTTACATACCATTCTAATGGATGTTCGTATTGTAATGATGGGTCGCAAGTGACACTTACGACCTTCTAGGAATTGCACACTAATTTAGCGTTATTTTTGTTAACAGGCAACAGCATGAACTGGAAAAAGAAGATTTGTTAAATGCAATTGAATTAGGGAAATTAGGATGTGTGACACCTGCTCTTTGTACTCAGTGTTGTTAAAGGATGTTGAACGACAATTACTTAGTATTGAAAATAACTATATTCGTTCATTAACATCACGACATGAGGTTTTTCAACATCAAGTTCCTTTCAACATAAAAGTTATGTGGGTTAACCATTTGAGAAATGACTTGACCAGATTATATATACTAAGAGACATACCAAAACTGCTAAACATTAGCCATCACTTGGCATTGTCTCATTAATCATTCTAACCACCAAACCACCATAAAATGGGACGGGAGCGAAAAAGAAATAGAAATCATAAGGCATGTGAAGATGGCATACCATTAAGCCAACTTCGACATAAAGTGGACAAGTATAGTGCAGATGACATGTCAAATGACAGTTTCAATCAATTTCTTATCTGCGTTACTGAACGCCTTGTTTGTGGACAGCATCTGCAGGATGGAGTCGTTGATAGTCATGCTTGTGAGGGGAAGCAAGATGGAGTCATTGATGGTATTGTCTTTGGGGAGACGCGAGTGAAGCCATCGATAGTATTACCTGTGTGGAGAAGCAAGGTGAAGTCACTGATGGTATTGCCTCTGAGGAAAAGCAGGCTGAAGTCACTGATAGCACTGCCTCTGAGGAGAAGCAGGATGAAGTCACTGATAGCACTGCCTGTGTGGAGAAGCATGGTGAAGTCACTGATGATATTGCCTGTGTGGAGAAGCATGGTGAAGTCAATGATGGTATTGCCTGTGTGGAGAAGCAGGGTGAAGTCAATGATAGCACTGCTTGTGTGGAGAAGCAGGAGGAAGTCACTGATGGAATTGCCTCTGAGGAGAAGCAGGGTGAAGTCACTGATAGCACTGCCTCTGAGGAGAAGCAGGGTGAAGTCACTGATGGTATTGCCTCTGAGGAGAAGCAGGGTGAAGTCACTGATGTTATTGCCTCTGAGGAGAAGCATGGTGAAGTCACTGATGGTATTGCCTCTGAGGAGAAGCATGGTGAAGTCAATGATAGCACTGCTTGTGTGGAGAAGCAGGAGGAAGTCACTGATGGAATTGCCTCTGAGGAGAAGCAGGGTGAAGTCACTGATAGCACTGCCTCTGAGGAGAAGCAGGGTGAAGTCACTGATGGTATTGCCTCTGAGGAGAAGCAGGGTGAAGTCACTGATGTTATTGCCTCTGAGGAGAAGCAGGGTGAAGTCACTGATGGTATTGCCTCTGAGGAGAAGCAGGGTGAAGTCACTGATAGCGCTGCCTCTGAGGAGAAGCAGGGTGAAGTCACTGATAGCACTGCCTCTGTGGAGAAGCAGGGTGAAGTCACTGATAGCACTGCCTCTGAGGAGAAGCATGGTGAAGTCACTGATAGCACTGCCTCTGAGGAGAAGCAGGGTGAAGTCACTGATGGTATTGCCTGTGTGGAGAAGCAGGGTAAAGTCAATGATGGTATTGCCTGTGTGGAGAAGCAGGGTGAAGTCAATGATGGTATTGCCTGTGTGGAGAAGCATGGTGAAGTCACAGATAGCACTGATGGTGTGGAGAAGCAGGGTGAAGCCTATGACACATATATTATCAGTTTATATTAATCAGTTCATGTACTTAATATGAACTTTTGAATAGGATCTAACATTTGGATTTAATCTTTCTTACTCAAATACGAATTTCCGTAAAGTACTGTTTGTAAAGAGTTAACATGTTGATAAAAGATACATTTCCATGAAAAGAAGAAAAGAGTAAATTGTACATACAATAAAGAAACGTAAAGTATCATCGATTGGATATCCACAAGAACCATTTTTAGCATCCAAAATACGTCTTTATATTTATCTGCGTTAAGATAGCTGTAGCCAAGCCTGAGGCGTCTGTGAATAATTCGACTTAACCTGTTTCCAAAATTTAAACCCTAGTGTATCCCATTATCTTCCATGTAGCAAGTTCTAACATTTTGTAACAGTCTCTGGCCCCGTTAGGTTTTCTGGTAGCTTATCCCAGAGTGTTGTTGTAGCTGGTATAAATGAATCTGCATATGCTTTATTTTACTTTTACTGTTTTAAGATTATGTTTCCTAAACTGTGTTAGGAAGAAGCCTACAAAGATATTCGGGTGAGATGGTTATTCATGTTCTAAACCGTTTCCAGTTTTGAATATTATCTTTTAATGAGTTACAATTTGTTTCATTGTAAATTGTCTGATGAAACTTACCCCGGACAGCGCCTCATATACATGTACAGTCAAACACCGCTGTGTCGAACTTGCGGTTGTCTCGAAGTAAAAGTTCGGTCCCTACGTATCCTTCTTTATTCATCATTTCCGGTTGTGCCGAACCTTGGATAACTCGAAGTATTTACGTAGGTCCCTTCAACTTCGACAACTTTGACTGTAGTTCTTAGATCATCTTAGCGTATTTTTTCCAGTACATTTGCTTGTTCATTAGCCAAGTTATTCCAATTATGACAAGTTGACAATAATCCAACATTGTGAATATCCATGATTTGCCCATATCTAAGGCATTTCAGGCTATATATTTATATTTTTCTTTAACAATTTACCATAGGACAGTGATATCAATTATTAACGGAGGTAAAAAGGGTATAAAAGAAGAAAAAGAAGAACGAATTAGGACAATTGAATTTGGCAACACAATCAGAAAAAAGTAATCGGAACAAAAGGAATGAGTTCAATTCATCAGTTTCACTGAAAAATGAACGAGGAATAAGGAATAAACTACACTAAACGAATAAGGAAGAGCAAACCAGGAAGGACAACCCTCAACGACCCTTACATTATTGCTGTGTATGGAGCGTCACGTCGGCACTTTCACTGTCCCTTTATACAGTGCGTGTATTTCCGCTTAGCCACTGAAAAGGGTTGTTTTTATTTATGCATTTAACATTGGTTTTTAAGTAAGGAAGAGGAATGTAACTCTGAGTGAAATACAGTGAAGTCGTGACGAAATGAATTAATTGACTCCGTTTCCCTGTCCCACAGCTGATAGTTTATAGACACGTACGGAAATAGTTGTGTGGCTTGACGCTCGATGCTATTGGGGTAACAGATACACAGAATGAGTATGCTGTATGGCCATGGTCTATATGGCCCCTGGTTGAAATTTTGAGTGGTCGAGCTTTCTATGTAATATTTACATGAACCAGATGTCAGATACTATTTATGTTACGTTTAAGGTACAGGAAACATGTAATGAGATTTGTTAATCGTTTATCCGCTAACAAGAACAAAATTAATATATTTCTTTCACAGCAAATGACACCTTAATATAAATCATATTCAAGTTTCTTCTTCTGTTTCTGCATGGTTTATTGCATATCTGCACATATTTTTCAACACATAAAATACACCAGTTTTCCCATACTGAATGTGGGTATGGATATGCAATCTAACGCCACTGTGACTGTAAGTGATGCATCCATGTGCACCTTGCATGAACGATGTGATTACAATAAACAGTGGACACTATTGAAGCTGGGGTTGAATACACAGGGGATTATTAGAATGGATTAATGTAAATAAAGCCAGTCATACTTCTAATTTATATTCTTATTAGAATGGATTAATGTAAATAAAGCCAGTAATACTTCGATGAGGTTGTGCTTATGTAAAGTATACAAATAACAATAAGCGCTATATCAGTGGGGAGGGTCAAGAACACAATATATACGCAGTGATGAGAAAGAGGTGATGGAAGCCAATTTACAATTGTTGAGATGCTTCAATGAGTTCTTGGTAAACTGTGGTGAGATCTTAGCCTTGGTCACGGTTGTGGAGATCGCTAGGATTGTAATAAAGAGCTGGATCAACCATACTTGTTTGTCATTTTTTACACATTAATATGTTTCCCAAATCAAGCGTAGGTGTTTTCATATTTAGAGACTTCCCATGAGTTTGCAGTTCGAAACACGGAAGGGTATTCAAAATAATCGATACATAGGATGTGTATGATTAGCTCATGTTACGCGTACAAATAAGATTTTTATTTGTGTATGTTTATTAAGTATGTTACCGTAATGTTTGAAACGGGTTGATTAATAAGTGAGTTACAATTAATTCCAATTAAAAACCGTAATATTTCAGCCATATCATTAAGAATAGGTTTCACGGGTTTTACCTAGTCGGGAGTCGAATCCCTGGCCTTTAGTGTGAAGAATCAACGATTACATTTTGGAAGGGCTTAATTAACAGTGCAAAACATTACTGAACAACGTAAATCGGGACAAGATAAACCGGTATGTCCAACTGACGGGCATTAAAGATCTACATGTAGGCAAGGGGATAGTAATCTGTTCCCATGATTCCCATGACATTTGTTAATCCGGACGATTACACAGCCATCAATACCGTCCATATTAACAGAGTGACACTGTACGCAGCAGACTCCATCACAGTTGTAGATATAAAAGAACAAACTGATGTTGTACATGACGTCTTTACTTGTTTACCAGTCCAGAAAACGTATATGTAACCAGTGATCGCATGAGTCCATCAAGGCTAGGTGTTGGGACCATTGTTATTTTTCCCATTATCAAATGATATAGTAGCCGATATTCAGTGTAATATTATATTATTCGCTGATGACACTTTTCGACATGTCATTATAGTAGATCAGAATCATCAAGCAAATCTCTAAATAAGGCCACAGTATTGATATTATTATGGTCACAAATTTGGAAAATTAACTTTAATCCAAAGAAAACAGATCAGTTTTAATTTCTTGAAAAGAGAACAGTAACTCAAATTCCAGTACTTTTTATGAGTGATATTAAGGTTGAATCAGTTAATGTCCATAAACATCTTGGGTAACTTTGCAAAGTGGCAAATGAATATCAATTATATTGTTACTGCGGTGAGTCTAATGATCAGCTGCTTATGAAGTTTGAAATATCGCCTTCTGAGTAATATTCATCGTAGAGCTCTTTCACCTTTCCATTATTCGGACCATATGTGGATCTGTCAGTGGAGTGAGTCATTTCAAACTGTATAATGAAACAGTCATTCATGTTTAGGCACCAAAATCATTAGATGTGTGAACATGCATTTCATAAAATGCTCATAAACAAAACGCCCGAATATCTGACAGATTATTTCCAACAAGTTCTTCTGACATTTTCTTCGATGATGCAAGATCTTCAAACATACTCCATGTTCCACTCTGTCGCACAGAAACGTATATAAAACAGCTGTACTTGATTGGAATATGTCAGATGACACATCACGGTGAATAGGATCTTTGTCGCAATTTCCAAATAAGGTAAAAACGCAACCGAAAAAGTTCATCGATAATTCAGAACATATAGAACATGATTACACATTACTCATAGTAAACGTAAGTTGAAGTGACATAAATGGCCACAAATGGTTAACTTGTATTTGTGGCTCTTTCTACAACGACAGTATTCGTTATATATTCCAGTGGTCACATGTTACTTATATCAGTTAAAATTCTTATTTCTATACCAAGGATTTCGATATCAATGCTTTATTATTCGGTAATTCAAATTGATAAGATACTGAGAACGTGAGAATGATTGAATCTCTCCATAATTATTTTACCCTTATAAAACGTTCAGTTAACCTTATAATATTGATACATATAATTATTATATAGATATAAATATTCATATGCATATAAAAGAACTTGCTTTCAACCATGCATGTATTTGATTGTTCCCACATCGTGTGTTGTATTTACAAATAATGTGTATATATTCCTATTGGAGAGGTTTTAAAGTTTACACTTCGCCTTTTGACAAATCCAGTTCAGTTTTCCTTTTTGAAAATAAACACTGTTTAACCCACATAGACGTACATATAATTTGTTTTACTTAACGTTTTACAGTGAGATGATAACATGGGTGTATTTTGCCAGGACAGACAACTGGTGTCGTTTAAGTCTACTCAGATGCGGTTTCATCAAGGTACAAGGTTCGCTGGTATACAGCAGTGTCAACATCCTACAGCTGGTGTCACTGGCGCACTTTAACATGTACACAAGCGGGCAGATTCTACACTGATACAGCGAACATAAGTACGATATCAGATGAAGACAGATAAGCCGTAACTACGCAGATGGAGTCACGCACAGCGACCAAGTGATTGAAGCGCCATCTAGCTGACGGTTAGTAAAGGGACACTACCCATCCTGGACTATTTCGCAAATATGCCACTGTGTACATTTCATTCTCGTTTTCCTACAGTTATTCTAATTTAACAAAACTATGCTCCGACTGTTGTGTATCAGAGTAAGGATAACACCCCCGATGCCCTGATGTGGTGATGCGTTAATGTTACAAACATAGTTTTGCTTATATATGACGCTAATTCTCTTGGAATCAATAAGACGAATTTTGAACTTTTTGTGCATATATTTCCTGTGTATAAATAATTACTACTGTAGCATATTAATAGTAAATAGATACGATAACGACTTATTACTGTGTGATATAAATGGTCAATATAAATGATAACGACAAGGTAAATATAAAAATATAATTTGTTGTATATTATACAGTTTACTTTGACGTTAAAACATTTCGAATTGTCGTTCCGATGTGTTTAGTTTCAACATTATAATTTTATCGTGCAACCCAACGACATGCCAAACAAGAGAACTGATTTTGCATGATTCTTTTATATATAGCAACACTATTGTTTTATCTCAAATATGTTTTACAAACAGTGAAGAATATACTCAGTGAACAAATTTACGAACCGTTACATATTTTTAATTCGTCCTATTATACGTAATGGTGATTTAAAAAAATATAAAAACAAAGATGCCGTGTTTGGGTTTATAAGTATTTACGAAATTCTACAGAATCACAGTCAGATCGTCTTTCAGTTCATGAAGAACAGTATTAATCAAATACCAGGTTGGGTTTCTGATAAAAAAAAACACATCGTAGTTGCCAGAGACGTAAAGCTGGTTAGATGTTATTTGTCAACATTACTATAAACATCGACTTGAATTACTTCTCCAGTTGGGGCGATCTCGTGTTGACGACCAAATCAGAGTCTAACCAGCCGGTCTCTAAATATAAAAAAACATTCCCATGCATGCGGAAAAGCACATGTTATTTATAACAACACACGTACAAATTCCCTGGCAATTATTCCAATTATTTATACTTGATAATGACACCTTTGAACTTTTAAAAAACGCGACGTTTTTTGATGTTTTGGAACAAAACATATATCTGAAAAATAGAAAGGTTGTATATACGGTTTTTTTCAGTGAAATGAAACGCAACTCTAGCTTATTGCTTTGAGAGCCTCAAGTCGCGCGAGCCAGAGATAAACCAGTGTTTAACTATAAACATTTATAAACAATCATTAGCATTCATAGTATCGGTGTTTGACCTCGACGATAAGAAGATTATTTTAATAGCGAGTCCCCCTTCAGCCTCCATTCACAATTGCCTCTCTGTAAGGCGGTGCTCCGCCATTTCAGCCAACTGGATACGCGAATATTTGTGTCACAGCATACTACATCATAATTAGACAGGCAGAGTATGAGACTACAGAACAGCATTTGCTTAATAGGCTAAGTAGGTAGATCGGGTAGTATACCACACGGAAGGGTGGGCGAGCCGGCTGGACGTAACCCAGTTGTCAGAAGAGCCCGGTCCGATGTTTGAAAAGCAAATGGATTACGCTAACGCCAGGAAAACATAACGTGGAACAGTCGAACACCGGTCAGTAAACGCGTGCAAGGTGGGCAGCAAGGTATTCATTGTACAGCTATTTCAGGTAACTCCTCTATTTTCAATATACCGGCTTTGTGTGTAGTGGAAATCTCGCGAGAGCGGGAAATGGGCGTATACAACTGACGTCATTAGCCACGTGTCTTCGATTCGCAATTTGGACCGCTACCCAGCTAATATAAAATTATGACAGTAACGGTACTAAATCTGCATATGCTAATTTAGAAAGGTCGTATACATGTACTTAGAATACATTTTTTACCGAATGTAGTTTTATCGAGAGACGGCTATCTAGGAGTTTTATCTGAGCATGGAAGGAGATCAGGGTAATGAAACAGGTCTCTGATTTATCACTCGCAGTCCTAGCAAGCAGTCAATATAGCCCGCTCGCTATCTGTTGCCCAAGAGTGATAAAATCACCCACAATTCACAGTTTCTGGCTATATCTTTAGTCTCGACTTGACGCGCTATATTCTTCTTGTGTTTTTCAAGTTTCGGCCTTTTGGAATTATGTGGAATTCTTATGTAGGATCTCGATCCCAGACCTTGCGGTCTGGGAATCGGTGTAGGTGGTACCGCTATCATCACGGCAGGTGAGCTGGCCTTTGATGATCACTAATTACAGGTAGCAACTGTGAAAAATGCCATCTTCGTAAAAAGGATTTTGCTATTGCGCGTCTAAACGGTTCCTATGTGAAGTCCAAATTGCTACATAACGGGTGCCTCAGCCGCTGTTCCGTGTCACGCTAAAACTAAAGTCCAACCGGTCCTTGTTGACTGGCGGCCATGTTGCAAGCAGCAGGTGCGCGCTGAGGGCCAGCATTACACCACCTACCCGTACAGACTTTCGGTCGTTACCTGGACTCCTTGCGGGAACCATGTTTCTGCTTTCGATTCATTTGAATAACTCGGTTTGTGAAGCATTTACGTTTATTAATGATATTTTCTCTTCCGTATGTTTGTATCCGAGCTCATGTGATACACTTACTTACTTCTTTTCTGCTGCTGGTCATACGCCATACTTCCATGTGTGTCTTTGACAAGTGACTGTGTGTTCCAGGTGCTTACCTCCGCTGACTAGAGAGCTGACACCCGTTTGATCCCATGCCGGGGGTCTAATTGCGTGTCTTGCCAGGTAAGACAAGCAGGCTGGACGCTGTGGAAGCAACATGTCCCAGGTGGACGAGCGCTGGACCTCTTCTCCTACACAACCTATGCCCCCTACGGCCACTGAGGTGATTGTCAAGGACGAGCCAGAATCCTCCCCTCCCCCACGGGATCCTGAACCTGACTCTGCTAGAGACTCTGATAGCCCTAGTCGCTCACCCCCCGGGGAACCTGTGACGAACGGTACCCTCTCTTCAAGTGTTGTTCATCTACCCCACCCACACGCCGGCCACCCAGGCACTGGGCACCATATGGGATTTGAGTCCACTCCTGGGCATTTATTACCTTGTGAAGATGTTGAAGTGTTCTTTCACAATCTAGACAATCGACCGACTGCAACAACCGTCGCGCTGGCTAGTTTTACGACAGTAGGTAATGGTCATTTGACCACATTGACCAACGCGCCGTTGTCCGCTCACCACACCCTATATCAAGGATCCTCCCTAGGGTCAGGCGGGCTGGTCACCATGCAACCCCCAAGCTACTCCGAGTCACAGACCTACCTCCACTCAGGCCTCCCCTCCCTCTACGTACCCTCATCCCGACCCCTCGGGATGATGCCGATACAGTATGACAGTCCCTCGGGGACCCCTACGCCTGTCTCCACCCCTGTGTGGAATGCAACATCGGACACCATGTACGGAGCGCCGTCGTCCTCGCCGAAATACACCTACATTGGAACCGTTGGGGAAAGTCTGCATAACCCCCCACGCACCGAGTCCACCCTGTCCCTACAGCTGTCCCGACCACCCCCAGTTACATACCAGGGGTACCCATCACCCGATGGATGGGGAACCTACGCTGACAGAACCCAAGTCAAAGGTAGGGCCATTAGCGATAGTTATCCATATTCTTCCTTTTTAGATTTATTTTCGCTGATGTCTTGATGATTTATTAGTTTGCAAGTGATGTTCTTTTTCTACGGGTTGATAATACTTTTCTTGACGACTGAACACCTTGTTCATTACATTCACAATTAAGATCTGTAATAGTAATGGGCTCTCAGTCTTACCGTTAAAATAGTTTTAATAGAAATTATAAAGGATTCATTGACCATTATATTTAAGGTATGCGTCCTGTGGCATTAAGTATGAATGAAAATATGGATTATTAAATTTTGAATAATTTCAATTTTGGCAGAGGGGTCGGGTAGTGACGCCGTTTGTGCTGTATATATTAACATTAACAAATGTCGGGAGTTTTCATGCACGAAAATGAATACCTTAATTTTCCTTAATCAGCAATACCTTCCACAACATGCGCTTTGATGAGTAGTACTTGAATCCCGCAAATGCTTTTCACCCGAACAAAGACCCATCTTGCATTTGTTTATTTATGTAAAACATGTCGTGAATTGCACGATAATCAAACACAATGCTATGTTGATATGGCTTATCTGGAATATGTCCCTCTTTGTGTCATTGAATGGCAATTTATTCTGTTATGTAATGGTCCTATCAAAGCGTGCTTGTTGACCTCAAATACTTTCTTAATGTTGCTAATATTCAGCAATATCTCTCCAATTGCGAAATGGATAGAAACTCTGGATAATACTTTCTACCAATGTTTGAATGATTTCACAGCGGTTTTAGATGTACCAAAATATTTCATACACACTCAATATTTCTATCACCAGATTTTTAAGGATATTTCGTTGACACCAAGCGTTATATCGATTGTGTCAGGAACACTGGCCGGAAAATTTATTGAATGCATGGCTTCAAAAAGTTTTAAAACAAATTACAACCAAGCTGTTTTACGTTCGATCGCGAGCAATGCAAACGTTATGCCGTTTCTGCGTTTCAGTCCTCGTTTCAAATGTCTTAATAAATCTTAAGGGTGCGGCTGGAGTCTTACGACCTAACCTAAGCAACAAAATTGAAACGGTAACATGTCAAAATTTAGACTCGGTCGGTAGTGTGGAAACGTGTCGCCCTGGTGAAAGCTTTCATTGAAACTCAGAGAGTCAGCCTGGAGCATATGGAATGCCCAGAGAAGTAGGTTAGCGTTGAAGCACAATCCGACGTTGTGAAGTCCCAAGGTAGCTACAAGTCTCTCGTGGTTTGTTCTTTGTGTGGAGAAGGTCTTGGCAAGAACCCGCGAACCTGTTTATGGCCATTTAACTCACTGTGTAATAAAAATGTCACAGCATTGAAGGACAAATTACACATGGCTAATATAAACTACCACTCATTTTATATGAAAGAGTTTCACACAACGACCGGGCTGTTGTGTGATGGAAATATGCTACAGATGGACATGGTGCGGCAATGTATCACTGTTATCAATGTAAACGTTTCATATGTGGATGTTGTGTACACGTACGCGAACTGGGAGGGTTGGTGGTGTCGTGTTGGTGCGGGGCTGGGTCACAAACATGTGAAACGCTAGGAAACATTAAAACTTTGTTCTTGTGTTAAGAAGCCGAGATATATGTATTTCTTGACGTGAATCGGGACACAAGCAATTGCCGTTTATTAGATGAGGTACTTTTCAAAATACAGTTAAAACTCTTTTACCGTGTTAGTTAATATAAATTCGTTTGATAATCTTTTCATGTCCTGCAGCACTTGGTGATTTTAGTTGTCCCAGATGTATCTCCTGTCACTCGACTGCTTCAAGCTGTTTGTTTATTTGTTGTTTAACGCCGCACTCCAATACTCCAGCTATATGACGGTTGCTTCAATTTGAACAGTATTGTGACGGTGTGACTAACGTGTAAATATGGTTCCTTTGAAGAAGGGGAAGTTAAATATACTCATAGTTGATCACATCTATGACATTGCCGGTGACGATCATCAGCACTTGACGCACCCAGCATCATGTACAATGACATACATCATGTAACCAGGAAAAATAACTTAATTACAAAACATACACTTAATATAGGTCATGTTGATTCCAAAACAACCCATTGAATTTCACCTATGCAATATCGAACTAACTATTACCAATATACAACTATGGGGTTAAAGGTCAACGGTACTGAGGTTCTTGAGGTCACCCGACGGATAGAAAATTCTTTATAAATTTTAGGATAAAGATGAAATTAATCTTCTAGTGGGACTGTGTCTAACATTCTAAATATTTTCCTTCCAGTCAAGCCATTCTGAGATTGGTATGATGGTAGCCAACATTTGTCCAGCAGGATATGTTCGCCTATTTTGTAACACCTGGTGTCATTACTGAAACTTTACAGTGATTAGTGACAGGCTCTTGACATTGTTACGTCTATATTATGTGAACTCTGTTCCTCGTCTAGTGTCAGAGATATTAATATAACTACACATCATGTATGACTTTCGTTATTTACTAATCACAATCATTTACTGACATACTGTATTGAATTTATAGCATTTACATACACCTCCCTGCCTCCTGCTACTGCCCTCTTTAATACCGTCTTTTCCTACAGAATGTGTATCGTGTGTCCCGTATGACGTCCCCCCTTTATGACGTCGTAACAAGGAGGAATGTCAGGTTTTAACTACTCAAACATGTATCCGTGTTGACACGATTTCACATTTTGCATCCGCGTATCTGTTCAGAAGTTAAAACAGTCTCTTAGGTTTCTGTTATAACTTGTTTAGTGTGGTGACGGATATAGATTTCAAACAGCATCGTGTATATTTACTGGAAAATACGTATTTGATAAAGTCATAACAAATTTATTTGTTCTTCAAAACCTTTTGATGAAGCTCAAGTGATTATGTTTACCTGCAAATTTGCCTTGAGAAGAATAGGTCTCCCAAATCTAATAATAAAATAGAGATTGCCACGATCCTTACAAATTGCATCGTGTTACCTTCACGATGCCCATCCTTACAAGGTGAAATAATCACTATTTTGTCTTTTTCAGTGAATTTCATTGAAAAGATGCAATTTGCAAAGAGCTCGCCATTTGGCCACATAAATAAAATAAGCAGCCTGTTGAAGAGAAACATTTGCGTTATTACATAAAAACCAATAGGTGAGAAAGTATCGGCTTGCTGACTTGTTTCCATCAGCGTTGCGTATACATGTACAACAAAAATATCTACTTGGTTCCTAGAACCATGTTGTGTAGTGTTATCATCCTAATGTATGTTTAGTACTTAATGGACATGTATTTATATAGGAGTGTTATCTGTGTTTATGGAATCATTTAAAAACCCTTTTTGATTTCTTTAAAATGTGCACCATAGCTGATAACTACAATCTTCACAAATTTATTTTAATCGCTAAGCCAACGTGTCACATCATTTTACCCCCACTTTGTCACATGTTGCTCACTGCAAATAGGGAGGTCTAATTGCTATACTAATTATAACGTGTTAATTATCCCCGAACGTGATTACGCTTTCCCACATCACAGGGTACACACCACATCCCAGATCTCAGAGGCGGTGTGTACAAGAGGTTGTAAACATCTCATACTGATATCATAAATATTTCAGCAACTGCTTGTTAATTGCTTGCATGCCGAACACACCTGGCCGATATTTACCTAGAGTAGTAGGTAATAAACCTCTGTACAAGTCATCCACACTCGGCATATCAAGCCGATGTCTTTCTCTTCCGTGCTGGTTTGCATGACTCAATATTTATTGATTTATCTTTTTAGTATTCATTTCCTCATTCATTCGTGTGTTTTTTAAATTAGTATTGCTCAAGTGTAGGATGTTTCTTCATAAATTATTGGCCAGTAAGTAGATCAGTCCCCCTGTGCCCACTACCTTTAATTTTACTTGGACATAGATACAGCAGCGTATCACAGTCAACTGAAATCATTAAATATATCGTACATATTATAATGAGTTAATGGAAGGACACATCATTATGATACGGGGAGTGGGCTATGGCAACAAGCACCTAGTACACGAAATGATTACGCCCGTGTTGCATTTATAGGCGTGTTAATCCCTATTTCGCCCCACTGTGGCCGGTGTAGATTAATATCAGTGCGCAAACACCGAGACCAAAGACAAACTGTTTATCAAGACATAGCTGATATCTTCCAAGTGGAGAGATGATTAGCCATTTCCGGCCTTACCTGTGTATTCCGAAGCGTAAAACCATTGTGTGTGTATGTGTGTGTGTGCGAGAAGTGAGTGGGCCTCTGCGTGAGTGCTTGCGTGCGTGCGTATGTGTGTTGCAACCACATGTTAATGCAAACCACATGTTAAACCACATGTTAATGTGTGTGTGTGTGTGTGTGTGTGTGTGTGTGTGTGGGTGTGGGTGTGGGTGTGGGTGTGGGTGTGTGTTGCAACCATATGTTAATGCAAAATACTTTATTCTCATAAAATCCTGGCAGTAAGATGCAAAGGTGGTCACATTTACCATAATAAGATAAAGTTTAAATAAACGGCACGTTTGATATTTTAGTAGAGAAAAATACACGGATAGAGACTGTTAAATGTGTTCTCACTTCTTCATAATGTATAGATGTAATTTGTCAAGTTGATTCTGTATTTATTAATTATTGGAAAACATATATGAGACCAAAAATACTCTATTCTCATCATGGTATTTATGGTTGGAGCATCCTATAAGACGTTCCTGTGCGCCATACATTCGCCGTCATCAAAGCTTCTTGCTTGGGTAATTCAAAGATATCGGCATATCAACATATCAAACTGCAGGCTTCTGACTAAATAGGATGACAGTAATTAGTTGTTTTGCTCTGCTCAAGTTAAAGACCCAATGTTGATGTTGAAGGTGGCTAAAATGAAGCAAACAAGAAATGGTTATTCGATGGTGACGTATTTGATACGGGTATTATATGCGATAATACGTGCATCATATCAACGAGTATCTTGAAACAGGTGACAATTTCAAATCAAGAGTATACTTTCTTTTGCACGGTAGTGTACATACATTTGGTTAGTCATTTATTTAATGATTTCAAATGACTCAAGCTTATATTTACAGGATGCTGTATGACAAGTTAATAAGTGTGCCTCGCATACATGTGGTTGTTGGCGATAGATTTTGTACCGACTGGAGAGTGATAACTGAGAGGTTGACATGTTATACTACAGTGTTGTTCGTCATGGACTAATCGTCCATTAGATACTGATATTTAATGATATTTGTCAATGTAGGTAGTATAATGTAGGTAGTATATTTCTTATCGACCCGTGAAGATTCGGGGTAGAATAGGTCTTCAGCAACCCATACTTGCTGTAAAAGGCGACTATGCTTGTCGGAAGAGGCGACTAACGGGATCGGGTGGTCTGGCTCGCTGACTTGGTTGATGCATGTTATCGTATCCCAAATGCGTGTCTTGATGCTCATGATGTCAATCACTTGATTGTCTAGTCCGGACTCGATGATTTTCAGACCGCCATCACATAGCTTGAATATTGCTGGGTGCGGTGTTATACAACAAAAAAACAAATATCCTCCATTTTGCTCCAACTTTCAAGAATAAGAGAGCCTTAGGGCAAATCAAGCCATTCTGCCGTTGGTTTGTGGTTTAATTGATTAAATATGTCAAATAACAAGAACATACCGCTGGTTCAAGCATCACCTTCCGATGGAAATGCATAATCTCGATCGACAGACAGCTTTTAAAATAAGCTGATAGTAATCTTGGTTACGAAATGCTAATTTGATGATCATGGATTATTATATTTAATATAATAATGTGGCAAATGGACAGAAGGTGCATATTTATTACATGGAAGCTTGACCATGCTACCTACCCGTCATCGCCAGTGTCCTCACGAGTTTTGCGTTAAATTAATGTTTAAAGCATCTTTAGTGCTACACAAGTTTGACTATATTCTCCAGGGTGGCCTTTATATTATGCTTGCAGAGTAGTTGTGCTACATCGTATGAATTCACGAATTATATTGTATATTTATGAAAATTCATGATTAATATAGATCCATGGAATTCTTGTCTGAAACCAACTCAAACACTCAAATATCTATACCCACTTCCCTAAATTTTTCCTGATTATCGAATGCTAATAATAACATTGAATTTGGAGGTTTCAAATATATTATAACATACCTCAAAATTCAAATATTAATTGCGCCATGAGAGGGATTGGTAACACTACAGGTAACACAATGCTCCCGGTCTCAGGTCTCAGGAACATTTATGTAAACCAGGATACCGTTTGCAGGCCCCCCTGTTCGGCATGTTGGGTAAATAGATAAGAACGATTTGTACTAATTTTAATGCAAGGAAAATTGCATCGGGTTGCGGACAGGGTGTAGTTCAAGCTCGATATCGCCACATTTAATTAATGCTATGAAATATGAAGCAAAATGTCATTAGTCAAACTTTCCGTGCAAGATGTGGCGGTAGATCTATAGCCACTTCGATATTTATAATAAATTCCACTCTCAGTCAGGGACAGGGAACGTTTTGAACATAAGCACATTACAAAACAGATTAATATTGATTTCGAAATCTCTGTACACTCAGCAAATGTAACGGTCAAGTTGATACAACTACTACTACTACTACTACTACTACTACTACTACTACTACTACTACTACTACTACTACTACTACTACTACTACTACTATTACTGCTATTCTTACTACTACTGCTGCTGCTGCTGCTGCTACTGCTACTACTACTACTACTACTACTACTACTACTACTACTACTACTACTACTACTACTACTACTACTACTACTACTCCGTGGACCGCCTCCGTGGACTAGTGGTAGAGCGTCCGCCCTGAGAGTTGAAGGTCTGGGGTTCGATCGCCGACCGCGTCATACCAAAATACGTTGAGAGATGGTATGGCGCTGACTGGCGCTCGGCATTAAGGGGCTAAAACAAGGACCCCATTTCACCTCACCTCACCTACTACCAATACTACTACTACTACTACTACTACTACTACTACTACTACTACTACTACTACTACTACTACTACTACTTCTACTACTACTACTACTACTACTACTACTTACAACCATAATCATATTCGTACTCACAATAATCATATTTACGATTTCATTTTACTTTTCTTATAGTCTATATTTTTTAATATTTTACGCTTGATACATTCGGTATTAAAACTGAAATCCCAATTTCAAATTGTAGTAAATGATTTTTAAATGTCCAAAACACTATATATAAATATAATTATAAAACATCTTATTAGCAATGGTGCTGCTTATATCAGTTCATTTTAAAAAGAAAGCAGGTACTGACGTGAACGTAATTGTGTTATCTAATCACGACATGCCTAATATTCGTTATCAACTTTTTTCAATAGGGGCTTTAGAATATAGCAAACTAACATCATTATGTCATTCACATATCACCAAGATGCGAGTGAGTGACTATGGTTTTACGCCGCTTTTAGCAATATTCCAGCATTATCCAGCGGGGGACACCAGAAATGGGCTTCACACATTGTACCCATGTCGGGAATCGAACCCGGGTCTTCGGCGTGACGAGCGAACGCTTTAACCACTAGGCTACCCGACAGCCCCACCATGACCTGAGTAATAGCCATCCCCTGTGTTTAGATGCTGTTGTGATGAAAGTATGCACATTGAAATATTAACATCAAAGCATTGGTCGTATCCATCCTCCTACCGAGTAAACTAACCAAAAGATAATGGTAGCAATAATTCATAGACACCTCCATTAACGTCACACATGTCAATGATGACACTTGGTGATCGAGAATGACGTGTCAACCGGTTTGCATGACACGTTGTATCACAGATCCATCACTGATTATATTTCTTGTATATATTTATATATATATATTTCCGTATAATATTTGCACTTCAATGGTTCTAACGATATGTGCTAATTTGCATGAGGCAATGCCAGAAAAAGATCACAGTGTGGGAAAGACACGGTGTCCTTCCATATTCTTCCGCCGAGGTGGTAATTCCTTATCTTACTGAACAATCGCCCCAACGTGGAACTGCTCTGGACATGTAGATATATGGCATTGATATCCAGACATACTTAATTAAAGTAACATACTTTGCACATGTAATTTATTGGGTCTAATGTGTGAAGCCCATTTCTGGTGTCTCCCGCCGTGATATTGCTAGAATATGGCTAAAAGCGGCGTAAAACCATACTCACTCACTCACTAATGTAATACAGAAATTGGGGAATCATGAGTGAGTGAGATTAACGTCGCTTTCTGGGGAATCAGGAGGTAACACACCCACAATGTGGCGTGTCCTATTTACATTTATGTCATAGTTCAAAACTTAGAAGAAGATAACTTACTTAAGTGAATGAATCAATTATTTCGACTGTTTTAGTTCTTTGTTTTATTTTTCATTGACAAAACTTGCAATTGTGATTGGTGAAAATTAAGGCACTCCGCTCCATTATTACCTGATCATTTTTATACACAATATATGTTCCCGATTTTAATATGATCTTATTTCGCAATATTGTCTCTTCTGTGACATCTCTAATGCCATATGGTGCGTTCCCCCTAACCACTCCCACAGTCGTCATGGTAACCACACCTCCATACTAGAAAGACAGGCGGCATCTGTGGTGCTCTCGCATTTTCTCGTGAGAAGACAACAGGATTTTGGTGTATTTAGACACAATGCGGCCAAGCGTTATCTTGAAGCTAAATTTAGTATCTTTTGTTGTCTGTAATGTTTGCACATCAAATCCTCCGTCATATTGGCCAAAGGTTTTATAAGATAGCACAGATAATAAATATTTATATACTCTTATATACGTCTACATTAAAACAGTTGAAAATGATCATTGGAATATTTCTGAAAATAGTCTTATTACCTTTATTCCAGTGTTAAAATTATAAATGAATAAAGACATCTATGAAATATCCATCAAACATATTTTTTTTCTCTATCGTTGTGAAACAGAGAGACAAAATAGAATAAAGTTATGAAAAGAATAGGAACAATCTGACATTTCACAATGTCGACTTCAATGTAAATGGACTTATCAGTTCATTATAAACCCTAAATTAATTACATGCTTTCTCCTTTTTGAGGATTGTTAATCTACTTTAAAACAAGGAAACTGTCTAATTTTGATAATGTTATTATCTATTCAGCATTGTATCTTCTAATCGTGATCTATTCCTATACCTATCTTTCTGAAAGTTATTTACATATGGGTTCGCTGTGAAGGAAATCTCACGTGTTTCAAGATGGCGGTCTGAGCTCGATATTTGTCAGGGAGGTTGTGAGAGCTGAGTTATCGCGAGATTTGCACACAGTTGCCATGGTTTACATAAGAGTGTAGGTGATGATAGATATTATAGGCCGATCTCCAAGTCTGATACTTCAGTGTGTCTCTAGATATACACACATCGTATCAAATCACCCACTAACTGGCGTCATTATCCTAAATAGGTTTCACCACAAGATTAACCCTTTTTCAAATCAAAATAAACTGTTGAAGCTCACATTTTTTTAATGTCGTGATTTTAATCATTTATGAAGTCGAACGCCAGTCCAGCTAATTTCGTAATTAATGAATATAACTATACAAATTAATTTAATAAAAGTTCAATTGTGTGAATGAGTGTGTCAGTGAGTGGATGCGTGAGTGCATTGAGTTCACCTTTGTTTCTGATATATCATAGTGTGTCAGATTAATGTGGGGGAAAAGCAAGTTGTATATGTGTCTGTGTGTGTGTGTGTGTGGTGTGTGTGTGTGTGTGTGTGGGGGGGGGGGGGGGGGGGGGGGGGGGGGGTTATAAGAATAATACTGAGCGCGAATCTCTGATTTGATCATAGGATTCTGGTATGCCCAACGGATTCAACACGGCACAGGAAATTTGCCTCCTTACTTCCTGTAGGAACACTATAGACACGAAATGCAACCCAACATGGTAACAATACGTGTGCTTACAAAATGCGTTTGATGTAGATAAGAAATGATGACTCATTAAGATGAAACGTTATCCAATATGTAACAAAACTGCTGCACTGTCGAAACAAAGCGCTTTCCGTTTTAGCAAAGCAAGGCTCTTCGAGATGTAACCACCCGACCGCGTCATACCAAAAGACGTTAAAAGATGGTACTTGTTGTTACCCTGTCTGGCGCTCGGCATTAAGGGGCTAAAACAAGGACTTGTCGGCTCGGAGTCAGTATACTGTGTCTGAGTGGGGTATTCATGTTAAACTGCGGCATGGTATCTCAGTGAGATAGCACTATAAATCGGCATCAGTCCGGACTAGTACAAGCAGCCACACACACACATATACACGTGCATGTATGTCGCTATATAAGTGCAATAATCTTGGACGCGACGTTAAACCCCATTTCACCTCACCCCATCACCTCGTGTTAAACCAGAGATGTAGTTATAAAAGGCTGAACCTGGGATGTGGCGACTAAAGTGTTAAATCCGTGTTTTTAATCTGGGGTGTTAAAGTGATAAATTAAACTCGGGATGTTCAAGTGTTAAATCTGGGATGTTCTGTGTAAAATGTTAAATGCAGTTTGTTTCATCTGAATACTAAATATGGGTTATTGCATCTAAAGTGTTACATTTAGTATTCTACAGGGTTCAACCTAGGTTGTTACATTTTAAAGGGTTCAAGCTGGGTTGTTGCATCTAAAGTGTTTAATCTGCGACGTTTCCGGTAAAGGATTAAATATTGGATGGTTACATCTAAATGGTCAATGTGACTGTGGCCGTGCATGTGACTGAAACCTGGGATTTTTTACAATTAACTTACCTTTGCATGTGTTTGTGTCACCGGTGGGACTTGATACGCATACTTTTGTAGAACGCCTGGTGTCATCACTATTTGATAGTGATTTATTAACACATGCTCATGATATAGTCGGAATCGTACAATCAACTCTGCTTTGTCCCGGATTTCTTATGAATATAGAAAAAGTTTGTCGCTTTTATTCATATTACGTGGTAACCAGGAATGTTTAAATTAAATTATTTAATCTGGGACGTTTTACTTAAATAGTAAAATTTAGGATGGTATATTTAAAGGGTTAAACCTGGGACATTGCAGCTGAAGGGTACATATAAGAAATGCTTCACTGGAATCGAGATAAATATGAAAATGTTTTAATTTCAAAGTTTGTATATTTACATTTGAGTAAAATATCTTGGACGTATCTGCCCCCGTAGTGCAACACGGATCAACTGAATCTAATTGAGGATAGGAAAATAATTTAACAAATTAATTAGGGGAAAGTTATCAATGTTACGAATGAGTACATTTATTAAGAGTAATGATCAATCTTTGTCACCTTCATGTAGAATTGCAATTCATAGCATAATGTGTTCATGTAGAATTGCAATACATAGCACAATGTGTTAATGTAGAATTGCAATACATAGCACAATGTGTTCATGAAGAATTGCAATACATAGCATAATGTGTTCATGTAGAATTGCAATACATAGCATAATGTGTTCATGTAGAATTGCAATACATAGCATAATGTGTTCATGTAGAATTGCAATACATAGCATTATGTGTTCATGTAGAATTGCAATACATAGCATAATGTGTTCATGTAGAATTGCAAAGCATAGCCTAATGTGTTCATGTACAGAAGCAATATAAAACTGTGCTTTGGAAAAGCTAGACACGCTAGATCCATGTAAACGTAGACGTTTTCTTCTAATTTCTCCGGGTAGCCTAGTGGTTAAAGCGTTCGCTCGTCGCGCCGAAGACCCTGGTTCGATTCCCGACATGGGTACAATGTGTAAAGTCCATTTCTGGTGTCCCCCGCTGGATATTGCTGGAATATTGCTAAATGCGGCGTAAAACCATAATCACTCACTCTAATGTCTCCCTGAGAGTTTCTATACCCTCCAACTGTTAAAATCGCCATTTGGCTGCAATAATGCTGATGAGATGTAATATCGTAACTCACTCATTCTACAATTTAAACACAAATCGTTTTCCTACAAAGTGTCTTTCAATTTCCTTCTTCCTCGGAGATCTTCATTGCAGTTATACATAGCGCCGAGTAGGCTAATACTGCACATGTACAATACATGTACTTTCTAAATATAGCCATTATCACCATTTACCTGTTAACGATACTGTTTTCCGAAAACAACCCACGCTTCAGTGAGGATGTTTCCTCTCTCGGGGAAACAAATATAAATACAAATCAGTAACAATTGAGCGGAAAGAAAAATATGTTTATATAATCACTACACTTGAACTTTAGGATATGGACGAAAACACCATTTTACATTCCTCATCCCCGATATAGTGTTTACCGCACAAGATGATCCCACAAATAAAAGAGACAAAACCATTTCCTTAATCATGAAATACCTGTGCTACAACAGAGTCGATTGCACGATACCGACTATATCGTGAGCATGTGTTTATGAATCACTATCAAATAGTGATGACACCAGGTGTTCGCGTAAAGGTGAGTGTATTCTGCCCCACCGGTGGTACCCACCACAAAACACACGCAAAAGAAATAAAAAAAGAAGGAAATGTTATCGTAAAGAAATACAATCGTTACGATATTAAATCATTCGACTGGAGATATTAGGGAGCATTTTTATTTTTGATATAGATTTTTAAATAAACCCTCACATCATAATAATAATAATAATAATAATAATAATAATAATAATAATAATAATAATGATAATAATAATAATAATAATAAGTGCATTTATAATGCGCCAGATTCCATTCACCAAGTGGATGCTCATAGCGCTATACTATTATTACCCCGGTCAATGGATCAGTGAGCACTCGATTTTCATTCTCAGCTCCCTGGGGAGTATACAACCCAAGCTGCCTGACTGAATTCGAACGGTGGAGCTGAGATGTCTATAGATATAGATATGTTATATCATTAAATGTCTGTTTGTTGCTATTAACTTCAATCAATGCTTTTTGGCCAAGACAGTCATATGTGAAAAATAATGTATAGATGCTGGTGAGAGTATTGAAATCTAGTATTCCTCCCCCTTTGTAATAAGGTGTTATTAACAAAAGGAAATGACAAACGTGGCTCAGTGAGTAATAGAGGTGGACTGGCGTGGAGGATGTCACATGCAGTAAAACGTTATGTCAGCGTGTCGTCAATGAGTTGGTCATGACATTTTTCAGATCCCTGGTTTCATTAAGGCAGAGAGTGGAATTGTGTTGGTCAATGTCAAACATCAAGGTGCAGAGAGTGACACTGTGTGATTTCAAGTACATCTTTATAAACGTTACACTTGTCAAATGATGCCCAACACCAAATTAGGTTATTGGGTTATCGAATTTTGTATTTGATCGCATTCTACGTCAGTTATCCATGAATCTTCATTTTTGCACGTGACGTACATGTTCTGTTGTGCGAAGTTCAAACTTGCAACAATGATGATTGGGCATGCGCAGACAACTGCCAATTGAGCCGTTTGCATGTCGGAATTATCAAAATGTTGTCGCTTTGGACCCCTTGTAACATTGATAAGCCCTTCAAGTCTCAATATTTCGTCTGAGCGGACTACCTATTGATAACGGAAGATAACGAGGCATTGAAACAATGCCGATATGATGTGAAAAGTGTCACAGCGTGGACTGCTATCAGGCTGTCACGGGACCCTCCAACTGATAAGTAGTGCGTCATGTGATCCAGACAATTGTTGGGATGATTGACAAGAGGTCACATGATGCGACCTGTTCCCCCTGACCTTGAATTACCCCAGACAAATAGTGTGCATTCAGAAAACTATTATGATCATATAAAGATACACTATCTTATTTCTTCGTGCTACTTGACATGAGTGCAAGGCCGTGAATTGGGAGTGTTCAACGATTATCATCATAGAACTGGAACAGCATTAAACTATGAGAGGTTCTTGTCAGAACTTATGTTAGTTAGTTTCAGAAACCATCCTCCGCCTTATCCTGGCAGATCTTCTTGTTCCCATATCATGAGTGGTCATACTGCTTATACCCCCACTTCTACTCCCGTGCAGGAGGGTACAAGTCGTCCAAGGAGTTAACTTGGTTATCAGCACCTAGCCTTGCTTCAAGGCTGCACTGAAAGATAAGTCCATGGATGTGTAGTACTTCTATCGTCCTAATAGGCACGTCTAGATATGTCTGAGGGGTCCAGTCTCTTATAGAGACAACTTGTTCTTATTATTGACATAATCTAGAAATTATGATTTAAACTAATAATTATTGCCTTAGAGACTTACAAGTCTAATCAGCACCGTACTCCTGGGCCCACTTGCACAAAGCGACCTTAGCGCTAAGACTATTGTAAGCCTATGTTAAAGTATGGGAGTTACAATCATCTAAGCGCTAAGATCGCTTTGTGCAAGTGGGCCCGGGTCATAATTTTTACCAAACTGGTATTCGCCCTAACCCTGCATCACATCGGTCTTTCCTCCCACATTAAACTTACACCTGAAATTTAACGCGGCGTTAAAACTCAACTCGCCCACTCTAAATAATGCATGACAAGTCTCGCTACATTAAATAAAAGCGACAAAAGCCTTTTCATAATCATAAGAAATTTCCATGGAAAGCAAAGTCCATTGTACGATTCCGACTATATTATGAGCATGTGTTCATGAATCACTATCAAATAGATATGATATCAAGCATTCGCAAAATGATGAGCGTATGTGCCCCACTGACGGAACCCGTCACAAACACATGCAAAGACAAGTCAAATGTTCACCTGGAAAAACTCGGGAACATAAATAATTCGAAAAGGCACATTTTATCACTGATAAATTTGGATATTTACCGTAAAACGTTTCGAAAGTTTTACAAAGGCCTTGAATGTTGTAACCCTGATCAAACTGACCTTGAGCAAGAGTCGCATGACACTATTTGAACCGTGGCTATAACCACATTGACAGACTGCTAAAGCTGTTCAAATCAGTTGTTTCATGATCAAAAAAATTATTGTCACAATTTGGCTCAGCTGTGTAGATTATCTGTTAAACACTATATTATCTGTCATGACTGATTAACTATAGTAATACGAAGGAGCCGGATGATCCTGAACATTTCTTAGTAGTATGGTTGGGGGGCACGGGTGGCCAAGTCGTCTAAGGCGCCGCGATTCGCTGTGCAGAGTTGCGTCCCTTGGGCACGTCAGAAACCCATGATTGTGGGTTTAAATCCCGGTTCGCCCCGATTATGTTTCTAGGTTTGTCAGCACCATACCCGTGCTCGTGGGTTTCACCGAAATGGTAAACGTCTAAGACTTGCATCACTTCGGGCTTTCCTCCCACATTAAGCTGACACGCCGCGATATAACTGGAATACTGTTAAAAGCGGCGATAAACCCAACTCACTCACTCACTCACAAGTAGTATAGTTATTTACAGACTGTCATAATTATAGCCGGGGTCAACTAAACGAGCAGATAATGGCTATAGTTATGGTTATTTATATTGTTTTAGATTATTGTTATACAGTTAATTAAACGGGCATTACCACCTGATGATTTGTTGGTATAAAAATGTTACTTTGGACGATTCGACTGAGAATCGTACCATGCGGATTAATGTTTTTTTCACTGTATACAGATACAAACAAAGTGTCATATTTATATATATCCACGGTTAAAGTCATAGATAAAACAAAGGATATATAGCAATGCAGGGCTACATTAATAATGATATTATGTACGGATAACAATAATGAAGAAGTATTTTTTTTCATGTACTTCCAACTTGTATGTGCGTCCGCCCGGAGAGCGGAAGGTCCGGGGTTCGATCCCGGGCCGCGTCATACAAAAAGACGTTTAAAGATGGTACTTGTTGTTACCCTGTCTGGCGCTCGGCATTAAGGGGCTAAAACAAGGACTGGTCGGCTCGGAGTCAGTATACTGTGTCTGAGTGGGGTATTCATGTTAAACTGCGGCATGGTATCTCAGTGAGCTAGCACTATAAATCGGCATCAGTCCGGACTAGTACAAGCAGCCACACACACAAATACACGTGCACGCACGTCGCTATATAAGTGGAATAATCTTGGACGCGACGTTAAACCCAATTTCACCTCACCTCACCTATTCAAGACTACATTGATAAGGTGGTTCGTATGCTTCGAGGGGACACTGGGACCCGGGTCCACTTATCTGAGGCGACGGAATTCAATCCACAATTCGCCCTTACTATCATCCCTGATGTATTATACCCGTGCTCGTGGGGACCACCAAAGTCAATGCAAGTTTCCTAGCCACACGCCGTGATCACACCTGTGACATAACAATCATGTTTTTTCACCCTTTTGACCGCAGCAACCTTCCTTATTCGTTGAATTTATTCAGTCGTCCCCTTAGTCCTGCATTGCCCTGTTAACCCATTCATTGGTGCATTCAACTATTCATTCAGTTGTGCGTTACATTAGCGTCACATCGGAGGACCTGCAAAGGTTCGTGTTACACGCTTGCTGTGCAGTTTCTCTCTTGCAGTGTTCGTTATGATTGATGCGCTTTTGACAATATTAATTCAAACCTTGTTGAACGTGTAATGTTTAAAATGGCTTCGTGAGGCTGTCACGGAGTGAATGGCTTGAGGTCGGGCGGTGGGGGGTTTCAATATCGATACATCTCGCATCCGGGTACTCGATTTGTGCAGTCCCACTTTCCTCAAGTTAAATGCACTGCAAATGTAACGCTGCATGATTACATTGTATTTTTGTGTTCAGTTTTCAGGTAACAAAATATATTTGATGTTATAAATTTGCATCGAGGAGCGCGCCTTTCCTCCACCCCAAATGAAACTGTTCCTGAATGAGATGTTATGTCATCCAAAGGCAAATTACTGTTACAGTTACTGAAGCAGAGGATATCAAAAGCATTGGGAATGAGAGGGGAATAGGATCCCTGCACGTCCATTTCAGTCGCTCAAACAACATTCTCTTCTATAACTCTATAATGTCGTTTAATCGAGCAGTCACTGACGCACCTTGTAATTGCACACCGTTGATGGCGCACCTTGAAGCGCTGTTGGGTCGAACCCTGGTTGCTGACAAATGCATGGCTTACCTAATGAACACACTAACGCACACAAACACGCGTTTACGCACACTAACACGACGGGGCTGAACACATATAATTTAAAGATAACCGAGATACGTCACTTATGTTGGTTGGTTGGTTTGTTGTTTAACGCCGCACTCAGCAGTTTTCCAGCTATATGACGGCGGTCTGTAAATAATCGAGTCTGGACCAGACAATCCAGTGATTAATATCATGAGCATCGATCCACGCAATTGGGATCGATGACATGCATCAACCAAGTCAGCGAGCCTGACCACCCGATCCCGTTAGTCGCCTTTTACGACAAGCATAGTCACCTTTTACGGCAAGCATGGGTTGCTGATGACCTATTCTACCCCGGAATCTTCACGGGTCACGTCACTTATGGGTGTCAGTATCCTGTGGTCGTGGGTGTGATTATGATCATGATTATGATCTTGATTATGATCGTGATTATGGTCGTGATTATGATGCCTGGTTTGTCAGCATCATACCCGTGCTCTGAGGTTTCACCAATGTGGTAAACGTCTAATACGCGCAATTCCCTCTTTCTCATCGGCGTAAAACTCACTCACTCACTCACTCACTCACTCACTCACTCACTCACTCACGTAAGTGCTACGCCATGAAGTACCAGTGCGGCGGGGATGATACTTTGGTTACCGGTGTGCCTCATCCATATCTGAACAATAGGTTTTTTTAATTTACGTACTTTTTGATAACAATAATATGTCCGGATTTACAAGAAAATCTTATAAAGAGTTAATAATTATTAAAGTTCAAAATCATGTTATTGTCATCCTTATATCACATGCTCATAATTTCTACCGGATATCCGAATATCGTTTTCCCGCAGGAGGAAAAGCGTAACCTCACGGAAGTTCCTGACAGAAACTGCATGAATAAATATGGGCGCAATATGTGAAAGTTGTGTCTCGTCAACATGATTCCGTAACCTGAAAAAAGAAAGAAAATATGTTTCAGTGAATGTAAACAGGCACATTACTCACGAAGTGATTCCATCTCTCACCCGACACTTGACATACTTGTCACGGTAAGACCCAATCACAATACTGAGGCACATTAAGAAATGACGCCACGTGGTTTTACTCACAGTATTACTATGTTGACGTACAAGGCAAGACATATAATACCGGTATACTAGTATATAAGAAGCACACTGACGTCGACTGCATATATACAGTAGGAAACACACAGACGCCGACTGCATATATACAGTAGGAAACACAGACGCCGACTGCATATATACAGTAGGAAACACACAGATGTCGACTGCATATAAACAGTAGGAAACACAGACGCCGACTGCATATATACAGTAGGAAACACAGACGCCGACTGCATATATACAGTAGGAAACACACAGATGTCGACTGCATATATACAGTAGGAACACACAGACGCCGACTGCATATATACAGTAGGAAACACAGATGTCGACTGCATATATACAGTAGGAAACACAGATGTCGACTGCATATATACAGTAGGAACACACAGACGCCGACTGCATATATACAGTAGGAACACACAGACGCCGACTGCATATATACAGTAGGAAACACAGACGCCGACTGCATATATACAGTAGGAAACACACAGATGTCGACTGCATATATACAGTAGGAAACACAGACGCCGACTGCATATATACAGTAGGAACACACAGATGTCGACTGCATATATACAGTAGGAAACACAGACGCCGACTGCATATATACAGTAGGAAACACAGATGTCGACTGCTTATATACAGTAGGAAACACAGACGTTGACTGCATATATACAGTAGGAAACACAGATGTCGACTGCATATATACAGTAGGAAACACAGACGCCGACTGCATATATACAGTAGGAAACACAGATGTCGACTGCTTATATACAGTAGGAAACACAGACGTCGACTGCATATATACAGTAGGAAACACAGATGTCGACTGCATATATACAGTAGGAAACACAGACGCCGACTGCATATATACAGTAGGAAACACAGATGTCGACTGCATATATACAGTAGGAAACACAGACGCCGACTGCATATATACAGTAGGAAACACAGATGTCGACTGCATATATACAGTAGGAACACACAGACGCCGACTGCATATATACAGTAGGAAACACAGATGTCGACTGCATATATACAGTAGGAAACACAGATGTCGACTGCATATATACAGTAGGAAACACAGATGTCGACTGCTTATATACAGTAGGAAACACAGACGTCGACTGCATATATACAGTAGGAAACACAGATGTCGACTGCATATATACAGTAGGAAACACAGACGCCGACTGCATATATACAGTAGGAAACACAGATGTCGACTGCTTATATACAGTAGGAAACACAGACGTCGACTGCATATATACAGTAGGAAACACAGATGTCGACTGCATATATACAGTAGGAAACACAGACGCCGACTGCATATATACAGTAGGAAACACAGACGCCGACTGCATATATACAGTAGGAAACACAGATGTCGACTGCATATATACAGTAGGAAACACACCGATGTCGACTGCATATATACAGTAGGAAACACAGACGCCGACTGCATATATACAGTAGGAAACACAGACGCCGACTGCATATATACAGTAGGAAACACAGATGTCGACTGCATATATACAGTAGGAAACACACCGATGTCGACTGCATATATACAGTAGGAAACACAGATGTCGACTGCATATATACAGTAGGAAACACAGATGTCGACTGCATATATACAGTAGGAAACACAGACGCCGACTGCATATATACAGTAGGAAACACAGACGCCGACTGCATATATACAGTAGGAAACACAGATGTCGACTGCATATATACAGTAGGAAACACACCGATGTCGACTGCATATATACAGTAGGAAACACAGACGCCGACTGCATATATACAGTAGGAAACACAGACGCCGACTGCATAGATACAGTAGGAAACACACCGATGTCGACTGCATATATACAGTAGGAAACACAGACGCCGACTGCATAGATACAGTAGGAACACACCGATGTCGACTGCCATTTAATATGCTTGTTCGTTGTATAACGTCGCTATCCACAGCACTCTGGTTATATCATTTTTATAGCATATATTCCGACTGCATTTTAGTAATTGAGTCTGGGCGAAACAAACCAGTGATTGATATCATGAGCACATGCCACGGCGTCGGGATACGAAGGCACCCAGTCAACTAAGTCAACGATTCACTGAAGTAACAACACAATCCATTTAGTCGCCTGTAATGACAAGTAGAGGTTAGAGTGACCTAAATGTATTATGACACAATAGTGTCACAAATTCCATCAATTTGACACAATACTGGTGTAAGGACATATCGCAATGACACACAAGTAGGGTAGAAATTAATGCCAGATGTTACCAATATGGAAGGTATGGATATTATCAATAGTATAAAGTATTTTATCAAGATCACGTGGACGAATCAGATCTTATCATTCTGACATGGAGGTATGATAAATTACAATGTATCCCGTCTTGGAGGGAAATAAATTCTCAGCAGGGGAATAGATCCCTTATACCCCGCTTTGAAACAAAGAACCTCACGCCTTTTTCCGAGTCAATGAAAGTCGCGTGACATGGCACAAGTTAACCTCAGCTCAATGGAACAGCTGTTTTCTGTAAATTTGAATTTGTTCATTCTTTTACGGTGGCAGATTCAAACATGCCAGTAAGGTAAATTTGTTGTAGCAGGATCACTCGGGGTACATGGGTTTTTTAAACCCCCATGTAACCCTCGTGATCCTGCTACAAGGGGGCACGGGTGGCCCAGTCGTCTAAAGCGCCGCGATTCGCTGTGCAGAGTTGCGTCCCTTGGACACGCCAGAAACCTATGATTGTGGGTTCGAATCCCGGTTCGCCCCAATTATGTTTCTAGGTTTGTCAGCAACATACCCGTGCTCGTGGGTTTCACCGAAGTTGTAAACGTCTGAAACCTGCATCACTTCGGGCTTTCCTCCCACATTAAACTCACACGCCGCGATATAACTGGAATACTGTTAAAAGCGGCGTTAAACCCAACTCACTCACTCACTCATGCTACAACTAATAGTGTAACAGTAATTTGTATAATAAAAGCTTCAAAACCCTTTTCATATGTCATGGATAGGACAAATAGAAATGTGAACACCTCATGTCAACATTGGTTTTCAATGATCCATTCAAACAAGTTTAACCGACATTTTGCCTTTCATGCCCAATGGGATCTCTCGGCAGATAATCGAGAGTGGTTAGTCTCTTGCTTTGAAAGCAGGGGTGCGCACATTCACAAATTAATTCAAAAGTGATGTAAATAACATTACTATGGCATAATCAAGATGTGCATCAATACGACAATATACTGAAGTCGAATATTATCAGTTTGCGTGATAGGGCGGATTGGTTGTATGAATACTACCAATATGTCCTATCGTTGGGACTACATCATGAATAGGACACCATCGTCATGTATATATCATACATAATATATCATTTTCCTGAGTATGGTTTTACGCCGCTTTTAGGAATATTCCAGCAATATCACGGCGGGGGACACCAGAAATGGACTTCACACATTGTACCCATGTCGGGAATCGAACCCGGGTCTTCAGCGTGACGAGCGAACGCATAAACCGTCAGGCTACCCGACCGCCCCCATTGTCTTGTATACATCATTCATATACATCATTGTCTTGAATAATACATACACAGGACATCATTACTATGGGTGTTATGACACTGCATAGGTATTCATATGGAAATGATAAAATGTTTCACTGTTTTTGATATTATCCCAATGACACAATGTTGATGTAGAACACGAGTGTTGGAGATATTTGCGGTTTAACAGATTTTCAGTTATATCAAGGCGTGCCAGCGTAATGTGTCTGGAAAGCATAAAAGAAGGATGTTTTCCACTTCGGTGAAATCGCCGGGCGGTCGGGTAGCCTAGTGGTTAAAGCGTTGGCTCGTCACGCCGAAGACCCCGGTTCGAATCCCGACATGGGTACAATGTGTGAAGCCCATTTCTGGTGTTCCCCGCCGAAATATTGCTGAAAGCGGCGTACAACCATACTCACTCACTCACTCATAGGTGAAATCGTACGTGCAAGTTGTTGACCCGGCTCAGGGAATCAAACTTTCGACCAGTGGACCCTGGAACGACTAAGGAACGTAATTATGACCTGGTTATTCGTGTACTGATGACTGAGTTAGACTCTTTGAGAAGATGACTTTCCTGTCTGTTTTGGGAGGAAAGGTTTCGGGACACTTTGCATAGTTCATGTCGAGGAAAACATAACAGTAATTAAACAAAGGGATGAAATAGAAGCTATATTTGCCACCTTTCCTCCGTAAATGAGGAAAATCCCTAACGGAAATGAAAAGTAGGAAACTACGTCACGTGACTTTTCGTTTTGAACATTTCAACAATTGTCGAATTATCTGCTGATAACATTCGCTAAATTATGATTTGATCCAATATCTTTAGTTGAAGGATTGATAATGAGGAAAGTCTTCATTATCCTTTATTTAATCGTGGTGCTGCTGATAAGCCTTGATAATGTATCCTGCAACTCGTGACGGATATATTGAAAAATGCAAACAAAAGCATCATAAATTCCATTTTGTAAGGATAAAATTGATATGATAACAATTCTATTATATTTCGTAGAGATAGCATTGTATACCAACTCCTATATTTGAGTGCAGGATAAAGTGTCTGATAACGAAAGCCTATATCTGTTTTGGTCAGGTAGCACTGGTTAACAAAAGTCAAGTGTACGGCAGTATTATATCCCATACTCTTGATGATGCCTTTTGAGCGATAGCCTGGTTGATTCAGTTTCTAATTAATAAATAACATAAGATGGAGGTTGCTTCAAAATATTTATATAAAAATTCAAAATTAAACGTCAGCACTTCAGTGCAATTTATGTCGAACACACACAAACGCGCACACACACACACACACACACACACACACACACACACACACACACACACACACACACACACGATACTGTTCAGAACGAACGTAAACAAGGGAATTGACTCTTACCTAATCACCGTAAGAAATATAACTGAGGAGCATCGCGTCAAAGGTCCGCCGGATGACTGGCATTAGTTCCAACTTACTCCTTAACAGATAGTAATTTATGAGTATTACAGTAATACAATTTAAATAGACCTTAGATAAGATTCAATATGATCTTTGTGACGAGACGTATTGGGATCACTTCGCCGAGTTGCAAAGCAATGCCAAATGGACCGCGGCCCTCATAAACGTAAATATTGGCACACTTTCTACACTGATAAGTAGCAAGGCCCAAAAAGAGACGTCAAGCGAAACAATCTACGTTACATTCACCAAATACAGTGCTGGTGGCTCACGTCTTAAGCAGATGACGTCGCAGATGAAAATCTTACTGTCTTTATAAGCGACGTCACTTCTCATTTGAGGTCACAGTGCGGGGAAAGAAGTACACGGTACATGCAAGCATGCATGTTAGTGGCTGCCAACTACATTCAGTCAATGGCACGCACTGCGATGACTCAGATCACTGAGCCAACTGGGCCACTCGATGAGACGAGATCAAGCCATAGTTCTTGTATCTACACCAGTGAGCACCCCGAGCTAGAATATCTTCTAGCATCCTGTGTCTGGGGTAAGAGTCGACCCTGTCAGGTTCGGTGACTTGGTAGGTTGCTCGTCACCGTTAAACCAAAGGCATCGGTTGTTGCTCATAATATAAATCACGGGTTTGTCTGTTCCCAACTCGATTATTTACAATCCGCCATATATCTGGAATAAGTGTAAACCTTATGCCCACGTCAACGGTGCGACCGGTAGAGCAGGTGGTATAATCGCTATTTGATTTATAAATACGTGCGTATGATATAACTCGAAGCCTGCAATGGACTCACTTTTCGTCTTTCAAAGAATTTTGTGGATTTTCTGGTTCATTGAGGGCGGTCGGGTAGCCTAGTGGTTAAAGCGTTCGCTCGTCACGCCGAAGACCCGGGTTCGATTCCCGACATTGGTACAATGTGTGAAGCCCATTTCCGGTGTCCCCCGCCGTGATATTGCTGGAATATTGCTAAAAGCGGCGTAAAACCATACTCACTCACTCACTCTGGTTCATTGAACACTCGATTGTCTGGCGTGCTTACAGGCCGACTGGTGTCCTGCTATGCGGCGTCAGGCAGCTACTACCTACTTTTTATGCAAATTGTGTGGATGGGATGCTCGCGATAGGGAGGGACGTGCTAACCCTTTTCGCGAACACCTGGTGTCGTCACTGATTATCAATGGTTCCTTTATGTAGTTTTCACAGCTATTTTGCCCTCTGTGCCAGATGAGATTTGTTTCGGTGGATAATCTAGACTGGTTATTCTCTTGCATTGACAATTTATATTTATGACTATAGAAATGGTTTGGTCACTTTTCTTCATTCTTTTCGCGAACACCTGGTGTCATCACTGTTTTTCACCATTCATATTTATACTTTTCACCACTAATTTGCCTTTTACGTCCAATGGAATCTGTTTCGGTATATAGGCAACATATTATTCTCTGGCGTTGACGTTTTATGTTTATAGTAAATAAATATAAAAGCGACGTCCGGATTCATCGGATATAGGTACTTGCATATATTTTCGTTTTTCTATGTGCACAACGTGAGCATGAGCTTGATGAAGACCACGAGCGGTGTCTGAAGGCAATGTGTTGTTTGAAGTGCGAGCACAATTGTGTCCGGCACACGGCAATGTTACTATGGTGAAGTCGGAGGCAATCGACTTGCGTTCTGAACAAACTTGCCAGTGTAACTAGTTGATACCGTAGTCATGGTAACTAGGTGTTCAAGGTGTTGCCGTGTTCCAGGTGTGCCATGTTTTAGATACTTTATTGCACGTTCAGCGAGTGCTCTCTACAGCGCCATCTATTGACCATCGATTTCCTGTCAACTCAGACTTAACGTCCGGTTCTCAAGTCTCGTCTCGCGATCACTGAGGTCGAGATCTTACCGAGAGCTCGAAGCTTCTACCGACGCTATTTGTTCTTCCATTCCCAAAGTGCTCTTCAGTGTTCCCAACATAGGGCGCGCCTGTCAGCTCAGGGATAGTCTTCGAATGCGTGATATTACTATGTTGAGATTTATGATGTCACTTCATCTAACACACTAATTTAACTTTATTGAAGGATTTATTAGCATAATTGGTCAATTTACATACGGAAGGCTAGGTTACTCAGATACTGAGCCACATACGTACCTCAGGACGATGTCTTCCCGATACAATCAATCAGTCAATCAATCAATCAATCAATCAATCAATCAATCAATCAATCAATCAATCAATCAATCAATCAATCAATCAATCAATCAATCAATCAATCAATCAATCAATCAGTCAGTCAGTCAGTCAGTCAGTCAGTCAGTCAGTCAGTGTACGTGTATATATCACCCCCCAATGTACGTTTTTATATCACGTCAGAAGGTCAGTGATGTGTCAGTCGGACAGTTACAACAGTAAATATAGATTCAACTGAAACCGTTTTTAGGTAGTGGCGTACCTACATACAGTAAACTACGGTTAAAACGAACACGCTTATAACGAACTGACGGATAAAACGAACTTACTTTTTGGTCCCGACTATTTGCTGTAGTTATGCTGTATATATGTTTATAACGAACTACGGTTATAACGAACTAAAATTAATAGTCCCTTTGAGTTCGTTATAACCGTAGTTTACTGTATAGACAAAATAACAATCCGCGATCCGCCAGCCAGAGTATCAAGGGGACGCTACTCTCGTGTATGAAACATGTCATATGCTTTGAATGTGCCTAGTCTGTCATAACGTTACGAAATGCAGAGATAGATATACACATGAGACAAAATGAAACCCGGTCACATATTTCGGCCTATGTGGGGAAAAGTCCACAAGCCGCAGATGTTTACAAGCACAAATATGGAAGCTGATACCGCTGGACCTCGCTCAATCGTTTTCGCAATTTCAGTATCTTCGGTCTTTTTTCCATAATGTTAACAATTATCCTAGTAATTTCTCAATATTCCCGATAGTTATTTTTGACTCCATCGCCAATTTTCGCCATGCCTGTTTCTAACCACTGAAAATAGTACCTTCCTGACCTTTCATATTTCCATCTTTGTTCGTGTAATACCCCAGCGGATACCGTTTTTATCCGTTATTCTGCCGATAAAACTTACCTATTATATCATATATGTATGTCATAAAAATAAGATAAACCAGGATCAATACTTTCTGACATCCCCGTTATTACCCGTTTACCGCTCGGACAGACTTGATTAGTTTAGTGTTCTTCTCGTTAGACATTAGTATATCTTGATCTCGAATATACATATCCTTATACTATACCAGTGCAGACATAAGTATATCATAAGACATATACGTCACTGTTCTACAAGAGCAGGATTGCATATGCCCCTGTTCCTCTATTGTGTGTACGTCAATAAAATACAGTAAACTACGATTATAATGAACTCAAATGGACCACTAAGTTCGTTTTAGTTCGTTATAACCGTAGTTCTTTATAAGCATATATACAGCAAATAGACGGATCAAAACACATTTCGTTATATCCGTCAGTTCGTTATAAGCGTGTTTGTTATAAACGTAGTTCACTGTAATATCATAAAGGCTTTACACCTGTAGCATCAGGGTAGATTGTTCATCGCCCTACTACCATACCCGGAAGACGTACCCCACTGTACACCTTGGACTGAAATAACGTTATCATTATTATATTGGATTTGGCATGTGTGTAGTACCACAAGGTCAGGCATTGCATCGCAATCCATAATAGACTCGATAAATGTTTTCGACTGTGATGCGAAAAAAGAAGCATGTCTATCATTACACCTCTAGGGGGAACATTAAGTCTGTCATAAATGAAATAAAATAAACACAAAGATAAACACATTAACACTACAAACAATAACTTGATTCAAGGGGTGATTAAATAAACATTCCGATAAAGAAAATAAACAAACAGTCAAATCAATAGATAGTTAGAGCGAATATGGGCAATAAATAACACCGATAAGCGAGTGCAGGTGAGGGAGTCAAGTGTTTAATAGGATGTGGAAAGACTTTAGTGTTATCTGTCTACTATACCCCAGTGTAGGTACAGATACTCTACCCGGAATCACGATTACTTTATCAAGGGCCTATAAATGTTTTGCTGCTTCCGTTTCCACATTATACAGAATAATACGAGTCAGATTACATTCTTATCTCCTCCCGTTGAAATGTCAATATTTTGACTGTGACAGAAGAGAGGTGATTTACATATTGTGCGATTCATATCGGGTGGAGAGGAATGCGAAATGGTTCTGCACGCATGTTGCATAAAATAGCTTAAAATGCACATAGGAGTGCATATATAGGACACTGTAGGCCAAGTTGGGAGTGGGCTAATTTAATGTACATGTACATCAACAACTGGTTGTTTTTTTCGGCTTCAACGAGGAAAACGAAGAACGCCCATGCCTTGAAGGTATTCATATTTGAGAGACATGGTCACATAAATGATGCTGTGTGTTTACCGGAGCATACTTTCCTCATGGTAATGCATTTGTTTGTGTTTTTCTCTGTTCAAACATAAAACACAATAACTCTGGAATGAATCGATGGGGGTTATACAGTTTGAAGCTATAGCAGATTTTGCATGTTTACTACCTTAAAAGATCAGTGTGAGCAGAGTCGTCCTGCAATTGTGATGCACATAAACCAAATAGGCAATAGTGTGGACATCGTGCAATGTTTGTTTGTTTGTTTGTTGTTTAACGGCTCCCTCAACAATATTCCAGCCAAATGACGGGCGGTCTCTACATAATCGAGTCTGGACAAAACAATCCAGTGATTGACATCATGCGCATTGATCTACGCAAATGAGATACGATGACATGCATCAACCAAGTCAGCGAGCCTGACCACCCGATCCCTTACGACAAGCATAATCGCCTTTTACAGCAAGCATGGGTTACTGAAGACCTATTCTACCCCGAATCTTCACGGGTCTCGTGCAATATAATCGAGTTGTAATGACACGCTGATTTGACAGCTTGGTGACAGCTGTACGACTTTGCAAACTTTTCAAGTTTGCCTTTTTTGTTGGTTGTTGAACGCCGCACTTGGGAATATTCCAGCTATATGACGACGGCCCGTAAATAATGGAGTCTCGATCAGACAATCCACTTATCGATATTGTGAGCATCGATCCACACCGTCGGGGTACGATGGCAACCGAGCCTAACCCTGGTCACCGACTCTGCCCCTAGTCACCGAGTCTATCCCGAGTCACTGAGTCTGACCCTGGCTACCGAGTCTGACCCTGGTTCCCGAGTCTGACCCTGGTTACCGAGTCTGTCCCTTGTCACCGAGTCTATCCCGAGTCACCGAGTCTGATACTGGTTACCGAGTCTGTCCCTAGTCACCGAGTCTGTCGCTAGTCACCGAGTCTGACCCTCGTTACCGAGTCTGTCCCTAGTCACCGAGTCTATCCCGAGTCACTGAGTCTGACCTTGGTTACCGAGTCTGACCCTGGTTACCGAGTCTGCCCCTTGTCACCGAGTCTATCCCGAGTCACCGAGTCTGAACCTGGTTACCGAGTCTGTCCCTAGTCACCGAGTCTGTCGCTAGTCACCGAGTCTGACCCTGGTTACCGAGTCTGTCCCTAGTCACCGAGTCTATCCCGAGTCACCGAGTCTGACCCTGGTTACCGAGTCTGTCCCTAGTCACCGAGTCTGTCGCTAGTCACCGAGTCTGACCCTGGTTACCGAGTCTGTCCCTAGTCACCAAGTCTGTCGCTAGTCACCGAGTCTGACCCTGGTTACCGAGTCTGACCATCCGATCTATTTTGTCGCTTCTTTAGACAAGCAATAGGTGCTGGTGACCCATTCCTGGACGTAACCCCCCTGCCCAAAACTTCCATCACTTCAAGTCTGCATTTATTTATATGTTTGCACCCGTGAAGATCCGGGTCAGAATAGGTCTTCAGCAACCCTTGCTTGCCATAAAAAGCGACTATGCTTGTCGTCAGAGGCGACTAAGGGGATCGCTGACTTGGTTGAAGCATATAATCGTATCCCAATTGCGTATCGATGCTCATGGTGTCAGTCACTGGATGGTCTGGTCCAAATTGGATTATTTACAGACTGCCGTCATAGGGCTGAAATATTGTTGAGAGCGGCGTTAAACAACAAACAAACAAATCATATGTTCGCTATCTGCGGCGGAAAGTACGTCCTTTACAGCATTGCAGCTGACTATGAAATGATTCACACACATAAAGTACAGCTAGAGTTGGTTTGTTTGTCGCTGCACAGTCATCAATACCCCAACTATATAACCGCAGCCCCAACACAGTCGAATCTGCGCCAAACACACTAGTGATTGATAACATGAGCAACATCTTGCCCCGTTGGGGTACGATGACACACCATCAAGCACGTCACCACCCACGCAGTCACCGACAGCATAAATCGACCCCTACACGGTCAGGTTCGTTGTTATAAACATATCGGTGGGGTTCAAACCACCAAACGTGTCCAAATTCCAAAAGGTTCCCACATTAATAATCCCACATCGTGGAGCTCCGTTAACTCGGAAAGGAGCGTCCCAGTTGATATAATCTGGGTTCACGACCGTCCGGATATAGACATCATTGGTACTGAGGATCATTGGTATCCTGGGAGTAAAGGTCCGGAACACTGATGAGGTTTCCTTGTTTATAAGTGGCCAGTCAGTAATGCAATATTGTGTTGATGATGACAGTATGCTTTTTACTGTAGGGTGTATTTAAGGGAATTTGACATATACATTTGCACCTACTATCGCGGGTATTCTGAGGTAGAAGTCGTCCCCTATTTTTCCACGGGAATGTCTGAGGCCCATCCTGATTATTTCTCTCTAAATGAAAATGCCTTTGCATGATTGAGTCATTTGTGTACTTCTCAGAAAAGAAGTGAAAGAACACCCGATGCTTTCATAATGTATTAGTTAATCTGTCCTGGCTTGACTTTCTTTAACTTGTTTTGAGTAGTGTATTTACCTAATGAATTGGTTTGTTATTGTGTTTTACATATCAAAACTATGGTTGTACTGAAGGTGGTGAATTTAACGAATTCAGACGATATTTGATCCTAATAATGAAACTATCTGCTTTCACGTGACACTGAATATGAACGTCCAGCGTTCATTAATGACCTGATCGTTGTTACTAAGTTAATAAAGACAAAAATAAGTTGGAAAACGTGAATCCCGGGTCCATATTTATACCCTACAGAAGGTCTCAGGATTACCAGGGCCAACTATCGACAGGACCCACAAGTTAACCTGCACACCGTGTTCTGACTATTACACGGGCGGGACCTCTAACCTTTCACGTTTGGCGCTCAAATAAATCAATCGAGAGTTTCATTCTTATTGACATAAGAAGGTTAAGCCAGGTTCTAGTTGTAATTATTAAAGGGAGCCTTGGTTGTGTAGACAGGAGATTTGACTCAGAGTTTGAGCTCTTACTTCCAGCGTGTGATTGCTAAGGGTTGAGTCGCGACATGATTAAGCGATTTGAAACGAGTTCTCTGAGCCTGCAGCTTCGGTTGCCAGGCAAGCGTCCGATCTCAACCGACAGCCAACATCACATCCGGGCTCTTATACCCAAAAGCTTTCAGAGCTCCGACAGTTGGACTGTTTTCAAACCGCGTGGCCAGAATCAACAGTTGTCTAAATGTAGTCGTAAATTACAGATGTGTTTGGAAACAACTTGTCATTGGAGCTAACATACCCAAACCACATCAAACACCCGGACTTGCACACCAGATTGTAGCTTCGTCTCGGCTAGCTGATACATGGTGAAGCAGATGGTAACGCGTAGAGGACTTTATGCGTTAATGCTTCATAGCAAGACGCAATGTGAATCGTTTGTATGTAAATGCAATGAAATGACTTGATTCATTTGTCTGCATAATTTAAAAGACAAATAAAGTTCCTTTACGTTCCATTCAAACACAAAGTAAAAATGCACCCTGTGCAGTTTGCAGTCTTAACCACTGACTGCACGTAGTACATGTATGCATCATAACAAGAAGGATACAAGTATTGAGAATAAGCATGCACCATAACATGCAAATCTTATAATATGCATACTGTATATATATATATAAACACAATACATGTATAATGTGCATATCGTACACACAATACATATATAATGTGCCTATTGTACACACAATACATATATACTGTGCATATTGTTCACACGATACATACATAATGTGCATATTGTACCCACAATACATATATAATGTGCATATAGTACACAATACATATATAATGTGCATATTGTACACACGATACATATATAATGTGCATACTGCAGACACACTACATATATAATGTGCATACTGCAGACACACTACATATGTAATAGGCATACTGTACACACGATACATATGTACTATGTACTATGTATAATGTACGATGAGACACACATAGTAAACATTCTCTTTCATAAGGGGGAGAGTTGCGTCCTCTGGGCACGTCAGAAATTTGTGATCGTGGGTTCGAATCCCGGTTCGCCCCGAATATGTTTCTAGGTTTGTCAGCACCATAGCTGTGTTCGTGGTTTCTTCCAAAGTGATAAACGTCTGGGACCTGCATCACTCCGGGCTTTCCTCCCACATTACGCTGCCACGACGTGATGGAAGTGGAGTGTTGTTCAAAGCGGCGTTAAACCAAACTTACTCACTCGCTAACCTATGAGGTACACGTATCCTATCCATGTTGGAACATTTGATACAGTTCCAACAAATGTACACCACGTTCATATGTGAATATACGTGTTTAGCAGGCTATTCGATTTGTGTAAATTTTATATCTCTAATGTGTGTCGACAGGTAAGTATTCAACAGTTGTAGGTTTATAGTTCGGTTTACGGGTATGCATTAGTTGAAGGTCAGTAATATGTATATACAGATAGGCATAGGATATTGTGTGCAGTAGGTATAGGTTCGTAGTATTTATATATGTTCGTGCACACAGATAGGTGCAGAATAAAAGTTTACAATAACAAGGGTTTATATACTGCGTCGAAACGTGTATCAGAAAATGAATGTTTGTACAGTAATTCTTCATTGAGAAAACCTACTAACACGGCACCTGAAGTGGATATTGTTTACCTTGCGTAATACATATATTCTTGTGAAGGACTTTTACGCTGAAATTCGCTGCTGTACACCGGAAGTAAAGATATTAGGTAATAAATACGTTTAGACACTCAAATCAGTTTGACAGGTCCTCAGCAAATGCCTGCAGATGTTTGCACTTCTAAAATGTCAACATGAATTATATATGAGTAGGGGTGAGAGTTCGCATATTTTGGGGTCTGCCGCTTCACTTTAACAGCACTGCGTTCCCAAAATCAATAGCTTGATGTCATCTGGCCATAATAGTAACCTTCATTTATAATCATCGATTACCAGAAATCGCCAGTCATTGATAAGTCAATGCAGAGTACGTTTTACGTGATGTAACCCTTGTTCATTTGACCTCTTTCAAACACAGTCCATGGAGGAACAACGTGACCTTGTTCATACCTACGTATCGGATTCATGAACTGGTAAACACATCATGCCTGTCATCAGCGGGGATTTTTACATATCTAATCATATCCATAAAATGAATGTATTAATCTATAAGGTTCAATTTCACCACTAAGGATTTAGCATGTACTAAGGTTTTCTGTAAGGTTTACGTTCATTGCACTCGTGAAGCAAGAATCCGTTATGGCGCGCACCTGCTCAAATAAAACCAAGCGTGCGGTAGGGTGGGTAGTCTCTCCCTTGCTTGATCAAATGGCTGGAGCCCTCTCCAGTCTTCCATTCTCGTGGTTATTTCTACCCAGATCGTGCGGGAACTGGGAGCCGCGGAATTTGAATGCCGTGGTAATTTATGGTAGTCCCGCTGGATGTCGGTAGAGCAATAGTAAAAGCAAACACCCGGACTAGGCAACTGAGTCATGTGTTGGGGTCTCTGTAGTTGGTCCAATACCGCCTGCAGTTAATAACGCCACATTGCCGCCATGGATCGATGCTTGGCACGGTCAAATTATTCAAAATGTGTTCCGTCTTTTAGCCGGGTTTGTACCTTTCCATGTTAATATATCAAACTAAAACCGCCAACTGCCCGCAACCTCTACACATCGACACGATGTAGCTTTGGTGTTGAAGTAGTGTGTAAATACAGCGTTTCAACCTCCTCGCGTCAGACTGACCCCTCGCCATGTTACAACCCGAGTTAAGAGGTCACCTTGAGGCCTGGTGTAAACAACATAAGACATATGTCGTCCTGCTCGTTGCTATGGTTAGATATATGTGTTGAATCTTCTAAAATTTGTTTGAATAGAACAGTTTATTGGTATTCAAAGCAATTGTCAACATACCGCTCAACTGGAGCGCCTTACTCTGGGACAAAGAGAGTTATAAATCATTACTGTAATGAACTTTAATATGAAGGCATATAACAAAGAGAAACACACACATATATAGTCTATATCACCCAGGACCCTACATATCACAACTCGTATACAAGAAAGATACCACCTATGGTCTAAGGTTAAAATTAGATCAGATAAAAAAGTGTCAACACCTCGGTTTAGATGCAGCTCAAAATCTTTATTTTGCAATTGGTAGGAAGATGCAGCTCACATCTTTATTTTACAATTGGTAGGAAGATGCAGCTCACATCTTTATTTTGCAATAGGTAGGAAGATGCAGCTCACATCTTTATTTTGCAATAGGTAGGAATTGTAGGAAAAACAACATGATTTGTCAGGTTTGTAGGTTGTGTTATGTTGAAGGTGAGAATCAATGTTTTCTTGTTTATCAATTTATGTTCCTAATAATCACCTTTTCATCATTATATTTACACATTATACTTATTATTAAGAGCGGAAGGTCCGGTGTTCGATCCCCGGCCGCGTTATACCCAAAGTCTTTTAAAGTTGGTACCTGTTGTTACCCTTTCTGGCGCTCGGGATAAAACATGGACTGGTCGGCTCGGAGTCAGTATACTGTGTCTGAGTTGGGGTATTCATGTTAAACTGCGGCATGGTATCTCAGTGGGCTAGCAATATATATCGGCAGCCACACACACACACACACACACACACACACACACACACACACACACACACACACACACACACACACACACACACACACACACACACACACACACACACACACACACACACACACACACACACACACATTGATGACTACCTTCCTGCATTTGCACTGCCAGGTGTACATCTTTCAGACAGAAGGAATGAATACACTTAGGTATAGGATCTTTGTAATACTATGAATGAAGAGAGTGTTAACAGGTTGTACATCAGTGTTAATGTGACAAGGTGAATACTGCCCTAGTACTGACATAAACATAGTTTAGTATAGATATTTAACCATTAAGCAACTACCCATGAAGTGAAAACCGTGAATGCATGTACCTGTCCATTAAGAGTTGGAGTAACTACATTTCTTAGAAAAGAATTATTGGTGCCTTGTTTGTACGTGTTCCCTATATAAAGGCGACAAACACCATTTCCAGCATCAAAATAAATCTCAGCCAGAGGCAGAGTTAATTGTTCGATTCCGACCATATCATGAGCATGTGTTTATGAATCATGATGATACTATTTGTTCGCGAAAAGGTGAGCGTATGCTGCCCCACCGGTGGCACCGAACAAAAATGAATTCACTGTATGTGCATTAATCATTCTGAACACACAAACAAAAATGTTAAAATGACCTATTTCGCTGTAACATGTTAAATCTGCTTTGAGTTTATTGCCATTCTCCTTTTTCTGATTCGTGCAGTAACCGACGCTGACTATTATGCTGAAGGTCGGGAATGTGTCAACTGTGGAGCAGTGTCCACACCACTGTGGAGGAGGGATGGCACTGGGCATTACCTGTGCAATGCTTGCGGACTCTACAATAAAATGAATGGCGTCAACAGGCCGCCATTGAAGGCTCCAACAGGCAGGAGAACGGTAAGTCGAAGACCGGAAGAACACACGACAAGATAAAAGGGGAAATGTTTCAGTAATATCAACAGGGTCGCCGCTCCACATGAACTTGTTTGATTTGTCAAGAAAATGTCTCATACAGAGGACCTTCAGAATCATCCTGGCCAGAAGAGATATAATATGTTTCACTCTACCAGCAAAAATGATATGGTATACATTCTAGTGCTAGAACTTTTGTCGTGGCCCTTTGAATGTAAGGTGAAATTATGATTAATTACTTGATATGATCCCAGCAAATTGTCAAGGATGATTTAACTTGAACCATACTGTGATCTAGTAAAGCAGCCTAATATTCAGGCCTTGTGGCTCAGTTCACCACCACAAAACACCAAGTGATCCCGGATACCACGCCCTATGTCTTCTATTGAAACTTAAAAGGTTTTCTTTCTATTCTACAGCCCGACATGGAAGAGGAACGAGAGAAGAAATATGCAGAAATAATATACGAAAAGGTATTATCATACTGACATTCTGTACACTACATGCATTGTCAGACCACAGACCCATACCTTTGTCTCCAAAAAGTTAGTGATAGGTTTGTGTAAATTTGACAATCTCACCCAAGACTATGATTTCATTCAATGCATTTTTTAAACCACCGAGTGACATTAATAGTATTTCCAGCGCCGATGAAACAAAACATACATAATCTTTACCTTGTCCCCTAATCAGGACAGTCGGCCTCTTACTTAGGACACAAGTTTAGATATTGATTTCGTTAGTACTAGTTCTGGCATATCCCAACAGTCGTTAGCTATTCGTTATCCATATATCACATACTCTTTAACGATAATAAGTATTGGTTGGTTGAGATTGTCTAACATAGTAGAAGTTGCCTCCCTTTAAGGTAGTAACAGACAAGGCATTCTCAAGTTGTAAGCTAAGGTTCATATTTACACTGACTTTTATATTTCATACCTTGTGAATTTAATTTCTTTTCCTTTTCATAATGAAGTCGCCCCTCCCTTTCCAGCGCCGCTTGTCACCCGACCTAGAGGAGGAGAGGGACGCTGTGGCTAATATCACTCCCCCAGAGACGGGGGGCGGGCCCATCAAGATGGCGAAGTCCATACTGGTATGTGGCAAAGACACGTTTTCCAACACTGACACGTGTTCGCCCATGTAGTCATCCATAAAAAAAGAAATTACCTATTATCGGATGCTTTAGTCGTCAAAAATATTATTAAAGTCGCGTTTGTTACATGACAATGTTTCAATTTATTAGGCCTGTTTCGATAAAAAAAAAAATTCTCTCTAAACTTCAATAGTCCCCAAACAAATATTCGAAAATGGTGTATTATTTTAGTTCAATAGTGTTTCATTTTATGTTCCATGTGTAATAGTTCTTCAGGTTGAAACTCAGTGTGGTTTGTTTTGTTGCTCGTGGTTCTGTTTATTTCATACGTTCTTTACTTTCTTTCACAGCAACAACAGTCCGGCGGAAACAGACGTATGGGCCTGTCATGTGCAAACTGCGGGACAACAACCACCACCCTATGGCGGAGGAACAGTGAGGGAGAACCCGTGTGCAACGCGTGTGGGTTGTACTACAAGCTACACCAGGTGAGACCTCATCCAGAGTGGTCTCTTCTCATCTGAACTACAGGAAGTTGTTACATCTAGAGTGGTCTCTTCTTATCTGAACTATAAGAAGTTGTTACATCTAAAGTGGTCTCTTCTTATCTGAATTATAGGAAGTTGTTACATCTAAAGTGGTCTCTTCTTATCTGAATTATAGGAAGTTGTTACATCTAAAGTGGTCTCTTCTAATCTGAATTATAGGAAGTTGTTACATCTAGAGTGGTCTCTTCTTATCTGAATTATAGGAAATTGTTACATTAGGGTGACATCTCATCTGAACTACAGGAAGTTGTTACATTAGGGTGACCTCTCTGAACTATAGAAAGTTGTTACATCTAGAATGGTCTCTTCTTATCTGAACTATATGAAATTGTTACATTAGAGTGACCTCTCATCTGAACTATAGGAAGTTGTTACATCTAGAGTGGTCGCTCCTTATCTGAACTATAGGAAGTTGTTACATCTAGAGTGGTCTCTTCTTATCTGAATTATAGGAAGTTGTTACATCTAGAGTGGTCTCTTCTTATCTGAATTATAGGAAATTGTTACATTAGGGTGACATCTCATCTGAACTATAGGAAATTGTTACATTGGAGTGACCTCTCATCTGAACTATAGAAAGTTGTTACATCCAGAGTGATCTCTTCTTATCTCAATTATAGGAAGTTGTTACATTAGGGTGACCTCTCATCTGAACTATAGGAAGTTGTTACTTCCAGAGTGATCTCTTCTTATCTGAATTATAGGAAATTGTTACATTGAAGTGACCTCTCATCTGAACTATATGAAGTTGTTACATTAGAGTGACCTCTTATCTGAACTACAGGAATTTGTTGCATCCAGAGTGATCTCTTCTTATCTGAACTATAGGAAGTTGTTGCATCCAGAGTGATCTCTTCTTACCTGAACTATATGAAGTTGTTACATTAGAGTGACCTCTCATCTGAACTACAGGAATTTGTTACATCCAGAGTGATCTCTTCTTATCTGAACTATAGAAAGATGTAACTCTGTAGCTTAACTGCGGGTACTTGTGAACGAAATTTTCTGCTTCCAAAAACGCAGGAAATATACATTTCTTAATAATACAATTGTTCACTGTATATGCTGGATATTCTGAAAAATATTGCGAGTCCTTAAAATCTTTTGGCTCCGCCTTTCAAAGAAACAATTATACATAGTTAAGCGCTGACTGAAACGCTATTCTGTCTCAAACAAAACTCGATGTCTCTCTTACACTATTAAATGATCGGTTCCTAATTCATGGGTTTGGTTAAGAAATAAATGAACATCTTTGTTATTTGAAAATACTTGCCTTGGACAGGTATATATCTTCTGTATTGCATCCAGGTCAATCGGCCGCTGTCTATGAAGAAAGACGGAATCCAAACAAGAAAGAGGAAACCCAAAACACCTTCTTCTAAATCCAGGACACCTCCCAAGGACTTGCCCATGCACAACCACTCGATTGAGCACTCCCCACCACAGCACATGTCCCACCCCCAGACATCCCTACCCCCAATGTCCTCTCAAGGCCCCTATGACCTCACCCTCAATCGGTCAGAACCGATTCAAAGTAAGCCGCCATATTGGAACTCTGCCGTCATGCCTTCCAACTACTGTGAGATTTCTACTTTCGCTATTTATTTGATCGGACTCAATAGTTTGTTTAAAGTACAAGTGTACATAATCTTATTCTTAACGTTACCTTTGTTTCTCCATAACACCTTTGTACATTAAAAGAAATATATATTCAACAACTCAACTAAGCGTGATGCTAAATATTAAAACATAACAAAATATTGAGTCGGATGCTTTTTTGTTTCTCTGTGCTTTAGTAAAAAATGTACCTGTATGCGATGTGAGCTACTTTTAGATAAACTTTTACACGTTTCTGTATTAATTAAAAAATTTATAGGCAGGTATTGCCTGTATAATTTCAAAATAAATTAGGGAAGTAAACTTGACGATTCCCAGTAGGTCAAGTAACTGATGAGTCATATTGATGCTATCAACTGTTACGTCAATAACATTTTTCTCTAGAACAGTCCCAACTTCAAATTCGTTAACATCCTATTCTTGTGATTCCTATGTAGCAATTCATATTTAAGAAACTTCCATGTACTTTTGCGTTTTTCGCTGTGACTTGTTCTATTCAAGCCTCTTATATATAAGCCTCAATATATAACCTCTTGTATGCAATTGCTTCCACAACTCATCCATAGCCGTTTTGCCATACATATATGCTTGAGTGTTGTCTACGTGCGTTCGGTGTATTCATTAGAATCAGGATTAAATGTACACAATGCAGTGATGACATGAATGACTATCGTTACTGAACAGTGCTAAACCAAGTGAAGTAGGAAACACACCTATGTCCACATCAAAAGTTATAGTGAAACTAAAGACAGGATATCTTCAGCTGACCACGTTATCGTACGTTTAAGGGACCTTACTCCTGGAATTAATCAGCTATATTCCTTTGGGTAAACTGCCTTGGAGAACACTAACACCTTTACTTTCATTCCAGCCTCAGAGATGAAGCCTCTTCCCTCCTACTCGTCTCTGTATTCGCACAACTCGGCAGTACTGGCAGCACTGACTACACCGCCAAATCCCCCAGCTCTCCTCCCAATATCAGCGTTAACACCTTCAGCTCGGAGCCAACATCCCCTTCCTGAAGACGTTGAGAGATCCATGGGCCTTGACCATAACCTAATGCTCAAACATGCCGCGGAGCCCCTGTTCTCCCCCTCGCCACCCAAGGCTGTTCCAGTTAACAGCGGCATTACACCAGAACCGGAAGTTGGTGCGTCATCAATGGGACAATCTGAAATTGTTCAATTAAAACCAGCTTCGGTCGGCCAAACATAGAGGACGGAAAGATACAACGAGAAGATAAGGGAAACAGGGTAGTCATTGTTCTACCCGACTGTTCCTATAAATGCACTGACCTTGACATGCGGCATCCAGAAATGTCAGTGGTCTTTTTAAGGACTTCTTATATCTATTTATATGTATATATGGAAAGACTAAATCATAAGGTTACAACCTTCAGCTCAGCAAACAGAAACTTACCGATGTAAGGAGTGACAAAATAAATACGTACGATAGACAATGGTGTACGAACTATAATGATATGTGAACTCTGATGTTGACCCTGGTTCACTCATGTGATAACGAGAAGTGTCGCAGGGCCTTAGAGTTACCGCTCCTTTTGATGATAACGCCAAATCTTGTCGTGAGGACTGTTGGTGGAACTGCGACAACGTGAAAGAGGCGTTAATTGTTTGGTAACCGTGGACGCCGTGCCAACAATACGCCACTTTGTGTCAAGTGGAACAATGTAACCTCTTTGACTGACAACTCTGTACCAAAGATACCATCATCATGTTTTCTCTGAGAAAGGGTAAATGTTCAATTCATCACTCATACCGCGTGACAGACATCACGTGGCCACAACACTTGTCACCTCCCAATTCACTTGCCATATTAGGTGCTGTGCTTTTAATGATGTAAAATGACATGCATATATTGTTATTGTACTGATTGGCGGATTTATGTTGCTTCTTGTGAATGTCTTCAAAATAATTCCAGTTTTAAGGCGAAGAATGCCCGACATATTAAGTATGTACGTTGTAAATATCATCCTTTAATATCTGATGACGATACTGCGTATAAAATATGTAGGCATCAGTGCCAATAAGACTAACCACTTGGTTGTACCTTCATATTGTCCTAATCAAGATCGATGATCGCTTTGATTCATTGATGTCAAAGTATTATGATTCAGTGCTCATTGTTCATATTCAGGTGATATTTTTACCTGGTGTATACCTATGTTTGAATGCATTTATTGCTACTGTTGGCGTAAATGGGAACTGCTAGAATTTTAGGGGAATATACAATATGTGCCTGCACCACATTCGTCATATGCCACGAAGCATTATGGTATTTGTCTCCTCCGTTCAATGTTGCTGATTTCGTATAATATGAGTGGGACCAACTGAAATCACGAGTTATTACCTTGGTTATGCAAACTGCCATTGGCCTTGTCCTGAATCATGTGGGATATGTTTTTCATCTACTGTCATTACCAATGTTTTCAAAAGAAAAGAGCTATTTTACATCAGTTGCAAATGTTTTATTTTAATGTGTAACTCATAATCGAAAGAACGCACACTGCGATTCATTGCTTTCCAAGGACTAGATGTCCAATGTGATTACGATGAGTCACAAAAGTGAACACATGTGTTCACGACATATCCGTACGTCAGACATACAACTGTTATGAATTCTGACGCAGGGTGGAGGTCGTTCCGAGTCTGCGCCTAGCTAAACATTATCATGTATCTTGTGGATACTGGCACATATAGCTGGCGCAATTAGGGTTACAATGTTTGGATTAACTAATTTTGAGATTTCCAGAAATCTGCAAATAAATAATCCAATTTCTTGACATATGAATATTTGAATGACATATTTTTATCGTCTCATCACAAAAGAAGCGGCAACCTTCTGTAATTTTAATTATGAAACATGTATTTATTTTCTTATTATCAATTAAATTTGCCGAGTTTTCAAGTCAATATTTAGATATGTAATAATGATAATGGACGCTCAATAAGGCCTATAGTAATGTAGGATATCGGCGTTCGACCAATAGTGGCCAGCTAGTTGAAAGATGATTGGCATTCGACTTTTTCTTTTCTTTTTGTCTGATTTCGTATTGTTTGATTCACGGCTGTTTGTCAACGGAATTTGTACTTTACTGACCAGTACAATTGTATCTAAGATCTATGTGTGTATCTGGTACTGACGAATGAGCGCTGGTGTCATGACCGAGTGGTAGGATTCTTCCTTCTATCTTATCTTTAATGTTTCTACTTATTGTGCTGACTTTGTTGATTCAAATCTGATATGTGCCATGCCATACAACTAACGACGTAGGCTACTATTTCCTTTGTTGCTAGTCAGTAAATCGTTTTTTCTTATTTCTGTTTGTGCGTTGACTATTCATATTTGGCTTGTGCTGGGGATTCTAAACTAAAGTTAGCTCTCCTGTCGCATATAGGAAACAACATTTCTCATTTTGTATTCAACAAGGGGACCAGACGAATACATATCAAATGTCATTTGGCTTCAAAAATCGTCTTTCAGTAACCGATATATTGCTGACGTCAAGCAACATCGGTCCATTGGCAGACCAGACAAGAAGGTTTTGGGCCACACAGAATTCATTAATTGTTCGCCGGAATCACCGCCGCCTGTTTCTACTTTCTATTTTCTATGATGTTTTTAATGGCCAAAGTAACATGATCAGGTACAACGTTTCAATCCTTATATCCTCCAATAATTTATGTTTAGATCATCCAACAATACATGATGAAGTCCTCCAACAACCCATGATTAAGTCCCCGACAATCCATGATTAAATCCTCCAACAATCCTTGTTTACATTATCCAACAATCCATGATTTAGTCCCCGACAACCCATGATTAAATCCTCCAACAATCCTTGTTTAAATTATCCAACAATCCATGATTAAGTCCCCGACAACCCATGATTAAATCCTCCAACAACCAATGATTAAGTCCCCGACAATCCATGATTAAATCCTCCAACAATCCATGATTAAATCCTCCAACAAGCCATGATTAAATCCTCCAACAACCTATGATTAAGTCCCCGACAACCCATGATTAAATCCTCCAACAACCAATGATTAAGTCCCCGACAATCCATGATTAAATCCTTCAACATTCCTTGTTCAAATCCTTCAACAATCCATGATTAAATCCTACAACAATCCACGTTAAAATCAATCCATACTATCAATCCTCCAACAATCCATGGTTACCATGACACCCCATCCCAACGCACCCTCATCCCCACCCCAACAATCCATGATTGAATACTTCATCTATCCAAGACAAACTCCTCCTACAATCCATGATAGAATTCCTCCAAAAATAAATACACACTGAAACTCCGGTATCCGAGTTATTTTGTTCCCAGTAAAATGGCATCAACAAAAGTAGGTCTGGATTAACGAACCAATGTTGCTGCGTAATATCCCATTGACATATCTTGTCGATTCGGGAAACCTGGGTTTTTGGAATACCAGGATCCGGACTGACGAGATTTCACTGTACGTTTATGCAAGTCATTTCCATATATAAAATTGGATCTTATTTGCACAGTTAAATGTCTCTATGCTTATTTATAAATCAATGCCCGTAAGCTCCTAATATTTCTCCTTTCGTCCGACGAGCAAACAGTGAGTTTGCTGTGGCCTTCAGCAAAAGTATTGATGTTGTAAATCTCAGTTGTGATTGAACAATTTGCCTCACTAGAAGTAGCCTTCAAGCTTGCCAGTCGAAATTTCCATGCCTTACAAACGAGATGTTTATACAAATGTAGTTTCACCATATCATTGAAATAAACTTGTCTACAAAATGTCATGTATTGTATGTTGTGAACATATTAGGTTGTATATTTGCCTTGTTTCACCATGTCAGAGACGAAGCAATATTTCCATATTGTTCTTATTTCAATGTTATGAAACATACATACAAATATATTTTTAAAACAATCCAAACAGGACACAAGATAAAGGGACTTAAACCGAAATGGCTTTTTTATGACATCGTTTCAGATGATTAATTCCGTAAATATATAGAAGCGAAATATACTTAAAAGGGTTTTTTTCTCTCTCATACGGAGGCCTTAAAATATTAGAATTTGGGTCACACAAACCCGAGGTTGACGGAATGAGCATCATCCTAGGCCGTCGTGGTATGGGGATGCACAATGAGTGCCACTGTAACCATCCGACCCTCCTGCGGCCCGGAATCTCTATGGAGAATCCCCGATGTAGATCAGAAGGGACAAATATCTTCGGCACCAAGGCTTTCCAACTTCCTGTTATTGGCCATCAACGCACATTGCATCTCATACTTGATATTTGTCCAAACACACCAGGGATTCAGGGGTAGTGTACGTCCCCAGTCGAAAGCCGAATACAATGAGACATGACTGATGAATCGGTCTGGGCCAGTCTTGATTATTCACACAATTCGAAGGTCCAGGAATTCTGGGACATTGGTTTGAACCTTGTTGCTGGTCGATGTGACTTGGCCGATGACGTCATCGCAATCCCCACTGGTTTGGACCATGCCGACGTTGTTTGCAATGGAATTTCTATTTAAGACTGCATTGTACTAAAAAACAAACGTTCATAAATTTTATTAAGCAAATAAACATCACAATACAATATCAAAGCTATGTACAAAGTGTTGTCATTCTTCAATTTTACTGTCATAAATGAACAAAGTAAACTAAAAGAGGAAAAGACGTTTCATTCGACTGTGTCAGGCATGTACAAGTAAATAAGTTGCATGTTGATTTGTTGTTATTGGCACAATGACGATTGTACTCTGTAGAAACATTCGTATATTAAACAAATGAAAAGTGCTACAGTATGCATTGGTCATAAATATAACCATGCACTCGTATCTTTTTTATAAAAATATTAACACTTCCTAAGATAGATCTCGGAGTTTGCTACTTTAAACTCACTAATGCTGATATATTTGATATTTGAAGATACACTAGTGGGGTTCGCTATTTACCCTACATCATTGCAGTAATGATACAGCCCCGGCAGTTATAGTGTGTTGCCCTGAGACGGTATTACGCATACTTTGTAAACGTGGATACACGTAAGGTACTTTACTTTCACATAGTAAGTCAAGGCAGATGTCCATGTCGTTAAAGGTGCCGTCACTTCCTGCTCTGCGGTCCTTAGGCTGAACATGAGCCGATGAAAGTTGTTTCGAATCACTGATTTGCCTTGATTGTGATCCTGGGTTTATCAGCACCATACCCGAGCTCGTTGGTTTCACTAAAGTGAAAAACGTCTAACATCTGCATCACTTCGGGCTTTCCTCCCACATTAAACAGGCCGTGATGTAACTGAAATCCTGATCAAATCGGCGTTAAAACTAACTCACTTTCTTACTACAGTTGAACTTTTCTTTTATTCATCTGTTCAATAATATTCATTTATTACGTGGATTTCACCAGTTTGTACCTGTACTCTTTGTACTTTCCCTCCACATTATTCCTACACGCAGTGCTGAGACAGAAATCACTCCCATACCAAATGTTTAAGACAAGTTTGCAAGATAAAACCCCGTGGTGGACCAACTGCGGTCATGTGAGTTGCAATATACGAGGTATGTATTATTGGTTACATCGCCTCACGTGTCGGTATTCGATGTAAACGCTGTGATATATCTATCTGAATATAACAAGCTTAACTACTCCTCCCGGGGCCGTAGCCTAGTGGTTATTGCATCCGCCCGTTATACCAAACTCGGGTTCGATTCCCTAGTCCCATTCTTGGTGCCCCTCGTCGTGATACGACTTGACTATTGCTAAAATTATTTAAAATTCATACTCACGCACTCACTCAAAAACACAATTATTCTATTCTATGTAAGCTTGTGTTTACATTTATCTGTAACATACACACACACCACATTCAATACCATCAGAACTATTCAAATATTTACTTCTGGTGTCGCACTTAGTCTGTTAACTCTTTAATTTTCATCCTCTATGTTTATTCGAATTAAAGCACAATTGCTCAATTAAGGTAAAGCGTTCAACATGCCACAGATGATGTTATTTACGCGATCATTGATATTTTCTTTGGTAATTAGTTTTGTGTAAGGTAGACATTTTAAAAATAAATATTCATCTATGCAGTCGCTGCCATAGCATAAATCAAATTATGTACGTGTAATAAATGATAAAAAAGAAAAACCCAGATACCTTTAAAAGATTTAATTGTATGTTGTGGTTGGTATATCGTCATAGCATAACTCAACATGTAAAAAAAATGTATTCTTCAGTCACATAATAAACTCAACTGACGGGTCACAAGATATTGATTAATGATATAACATCAGGAAAACTTTAAAAGTTCCGGCTGGTCTACAAATACGACAAAGCATTTTCTATTTTTTTTTAAAAAGCAAATGTAATCTTCTTTTTTATGTTTACGGAAGAACATATTGAGTCCTTTCAACAACACTTTCATACACAGGCATTGATTGGCGTAGTCTGTGCCTCGATATGTATGTAGTCATCGTTCTTTTCAAAGATGGTATGAAGGGTTCGCTTGCAGTTGGTTTACTCCCTATAGTATGGATAGTGTAACCAGTAACGTCCACCTGATAGAAGTACTATTAAAAGCTGTATGACAAACACATCCTGCAAGCTGTGTATTTGTAAAAACTGAACAATTTGAAACTTTTTTTATTCATTTTAAGAGAGCGGTACAAACAGGATTTTCCTGAGCTCATTGTCAGGTGCGCTGGGCCCCGCTGCGAGATGGAGAGATCATGGACACAAGGAAGTCCGTGGGGGCCCTGAGGACTTTAAACACGCTTTGCTGTATCTGCATGTGCTTGTGTGCAAAAAATAACAACAAACACGGTCCTACAGGCAGACGTATAACACTTGAGGACACTTAAAGATTGATGAATAAAATTAGATAGCTACGTGCAAACGTGTGCTGAATAGTGAGTGAGTGAGTGACTTTACGCCGCTTTTAGCAATATTCCAGCAATATCACAACGAGGGACTCCAGATATGGATTTTCATGCGTTATGGATAAGCACTGTGTATCTTTATCTGAGCAGATATAGAGTTATCACATGTAGTGCATGAAATGTTTATTACACAAATTACTCACTTTAAAAAATTTAATACAATTCCTAATGCTAATTTCATATTCCCCTAAACTGTCTCTGATTACATAAGATGCACATGTTCTGTAGTCACGGTGCAGGACTAACCGTTATCTGAACATAACGACAGTAATCACCCTGTGTTACATACATGAGTAACAATACATCTGCTTGACTCACCGGGTGAATGGCGTGATCATTACAAAGGTCAGCTCGCCATGCGGCGCAGTAAAACAGGGACGTCCATGTATGTAGCATATACATTAAAACGCTATGACTTTGCTGCATGAACTATAAAGAAATACATTTCTTGAGTACCTTTATTTATTACATGATCAGCCCCTTTTCGACATTTAGCAAACATTATTTTATGTTTTTTAAGCTACAATCCAGCAATACAAACACAGAGAGATTCCTTCGTGTGGGGATTCATGAGGCAACGTTTGATATATACTCCCTATTTTATTATATCACTACTTACTTTTTTGATGTCATAAAATGTTTATTGATATCACAAATTCGATTTTAAGAGACTACTAAGTAAATGTATTATATGTATTTTTAGGTATACACAGAGATCATTGTTTGAGTGTTCATTATATTTATGAATATGTTTACTGCACTATCATTTCTTATGTATTTACTAAATATTCCTTTTTCTAATAGAGATATATCAAATACAAGTAAAACATGGATTTCGTCATCTACGTATATTTTGTCATTAAGCCTACAGTGAGGAGATAGTGTCACATACACTCATTTACATCCATCCTCTCACATACCCTCACTTACATCAATCTTCTCACATACCCTCACTTACATCCATCCTCTCACATACCCTCACTTACATCCATCTTCTCACATACCCTCACTTACACCCTTCTTCTCACATACTCTCACCTACATCCTTCTTCTCACATACACTCACTTACACCCTTCTTCTCACATACACTCACTTACACCCTTCTTCTCACATACCCTCAGTAACATCCATCCTCTCACATACCCTCAGTAACATCCATCCTCTCACATACCCTCAGTTACATCCATCTTCTCACATACCCTCACTTACATCCATCTTCTCACATACCCTCACTTACATCCATCCTCTCACATACCCTCACTTACATCCATCCTCTCACATACACTCACTTACATCCATCCTCTCACATACACTCACTTACATCCATCCTCTCACATACCCTCACTTACACCCTTCTCTTCTTCTCACATACACTCACTTACACCCTTCTTCTCACATACACTCACTTACACCCTTCTTCTCACATACACTCACTTACACCCTTCTTCTCACATACACTCACTTACATCCATCCCCAGTCCAAGTGAGCAAGGCTCTACAGCTGTTGTCACAACACGCACAAGCATTTATAGTGAACATATTTTCACAGCGAACGTTAAATATTCGAAACGTAATTAGACACTCAAAGCGTGCACAACATATTGCAAGGTGCATCACCCATCCACGAGATATATGGGATATTCACAGGGTGCACAACACATTCACAGGGAATATAAGCTTTTCATGCCACAACTTGCTTCATGCACTCTCGGGGTATATAAGCTATTCACACCACAGGATGCACCAAACATTCACAGTGTATATGAGATCTTCATACCACAGGGTGCATAATCCATTCGCAGGATATGTGAGGCATTCACAGGGCGCATCACACATTCACGGGACATGTAAGATATTCACACCACATGGTGCATCACACATTCACATTGTATATATGATATTCACACCACATTGTGCATCACACATTCACAGTGTATATATGATATTCACACCGCATGGTGCATTACACATTCAAAGTGAATATATGATATGCACACCACATGGTGCATCACACATTCAAAGTGTATATATGATATTCACACCACATGGTGCATTACACATTCAAAGTGTATATATGATATCTATACCATATGGTGCATCACACATTCAAAGTGTATATATGATATTCACACCACATGGTGCATTACACATTCAACGTGTATTTATGATATTCATACCACATGGTGCATCACACATTCACAGTGTATATATGATATTCGCACCACATGGTGCATTACACATTCAAAGTGTATATATGATATTCATACCACATGGTGCATCACACATTCACAGTGTATATATGATATTCATACCACATGGTGCATTACACATTCAAAGTGTATATATGATATTCACACCACATGGTGCATTACACATTCACAGTGTATATATGATATTCATACCACATGGTGCATCACACATTAAAAGTGTATATATGATATTCACACCACATGGTGCATTACAAATTCAAAGTGAATATATGATATTCATACCACATGGTGCATCACACATTCAAAGTGTATATATGATATTCATACCACAGGGTGCATAATACATTCGCAGGATATGTGAGGCATTCACAGGGCGCATCACACATTCACAGGACATGTAAGATATTCACACCACATGGTGCGTTACACATTCAAAGTGTATATATGATATTCACACCACATGGTGCATCACACATTCACAGTGTATATATGATATTCACACCACATGGTGCATTACACATTCAAAGTGAATATATGATATGCACACCACATGGTGTATCACACATTCAAAGTGTATATATGATATTCACACCACATGGTGCATTACACATTCGCGGTGTATATATGATATCCACACCACATGGTGCATCACACATTCAAAGTGTATATATGATATTCACACCACATGGTGCATTACACATTCACAGTGTATATATGATATTCACACCACATGGTGCATCACACATTCACAGTGTAAACAGATATTCGCACCACATGGTGCATTACACATTCAAAGTGTATATATGATATTCACACCACATGGTGCATCACACAGTCAAAGTGTATATATGATATTCACCACATGGTGCATTACACATTCAAAGTGTATATATGATATTCACACCACATGGTGCATCACACATTCAAAGTGTATATATGATATTCACACCACATGGTGCATCACACATTCAAAGTGTATATATGATATTCACACCACATGGTGCATCACACATTCACAGTGTATATATGATATTCACACCACATGGTGCATTACACATTCAAAGTGTATATATGATATTCACACCACATGGTGCATGACACATTCAAAGTGTATATATGATATTCACACCACATGGTGCATCACACATTAACAGTGTATATATGATATTCACACCACATGGTGCATCACACATTCAAAGTGTATATATGATATTCACACCACATGGTGCATCACACATTAAAAGTGTATATATGATATTCACACCACATGGTGCATTACACATTCACAGTGTATATATGATATTCACACCACATGGTGCATCACACATTCAAAGTGTATATATGATATTCACACCACATGGTGCATCACACATTAACAGTGTATATATGATATTCACACCACATGGTGCATCACACATTCAAAGTGTATATATGATATTCACACCACATGGTGCATCACACATTAAAAGTGTATATATGATATTCACACCACATGGTGCATCACACATTAACAGTGTATATATGATATTCGAACCACATGGTGCATTACACATTCAAAGTGTATATATGATATTCACACCACATGGTACATTACACATTCAAAGTGTATATATGATATTCACACCACATGGTGCATCACACATTAAAAGTGTATATATGATATTCACACCACATGGTGCATTACACATTCACAGTGTATATATGATATTCACACCACATGGTGCATCACACATTCAAAGTGTATATATGATATTCACACCACATGGTGCATCACACATTAAAAGTGTATATATGATATTGACACCACATGGTGCATTACACATTCACAGTGTATATATGATATTCGAACCACATGGTGCATTACACATTCAAAGTGTATATATGATATTCACACCACATGGTGCATTACACATTCACAGTGTATATATGATATTGACACCACATGGTGCATTACACATTCACGGGCTACGTAAGATATTCACAGGGCACATCACACATTCACAGGATTTGTCAGACTTTCACACCACATGGTGCATCACACATTTACAGGGTATGAGGGCGCATCACACATTGACAGGATATGAGAGACATTCCCATGACTAGGCACGTCACGTATTTACAGGGTATATAAGATATCCACATCACAGGGTACATCACGCATTTACAGGGTATATAGGATATTCACAGCACATGGTACATTTCGCATTTACAGGGTATATGCGATCTTCACATCACAAGGCACATCACGCATTTAAAGGGTATATAAGATATTCACATCACAGGGTACATCACGCATTTAAAGGGTATATGCGATCTTCACATCACAAGGCACATCACGCATTTAAAGGGTATATAAGATATTCACATCACAGGGTGCATCACGCATTTACAGGGTATATGCGATCTTCACATCACAAGGCACATCACGCATTTAAAGGATATATAAGATATTCACATCACAGGGTACATCTCGCATTTACAGGGTATATAATACACTCACATCACAAGGAAACCACGCACATCACGCATTTACAGGGTGCATCACACATTGCCATTGGTAATATATGATAGTCACAAGATGCACCACATATATATATAATATATTTACTGGGTACATCACTCATTCACATGATACATCACATATTCTCAAGGTACAAAATATAATATCAGAGCACATCATATATTAACAGGGTACATTACATATTTACCAACCAAATCACGTATTCCCTGGTAAATCACATTGTCTTGGGGTACCATATGATTACGGCGTAAAATTCGTATATTGTACACTGATTAAATCATTATGATGACTTCACTCTATTATTCGTGCAATTGATTCTGAGCCAAGAATTCACTTACCATTCTGAACGTGCATTTTAAACAAATAAAACTGACTAGGTCATTATGCAAAATTATAGAGAAAGTATGTTTCAGCCATGACATGTTTTAAGTCAGGGAAATCACTATGTGAGTTGATCCTACTCCCGGAATCAATGGATTGTCGTGATTTCTCCAATACGTAGAGGGGCGGTCGGGTAGCCTAGTGGTTAAAGCGTTCTCTCGTCACGCCGAAGACCCGGGTTCGATTCCCGACATGGGTACAATGTGTGAAGCCCATTTCTGGTGTCCCTCGCCGTTTCTACCACACATTCCCAGCCCTGACATAGTACAAGTTCGTCAGAGCGGTGAGATAGTCTAGTGGTTAAAGCGTTCGCTCGTAACCCCGAAGACCCGGGTTCGATTCCCGCCATGGGTACAATGTGTGAAGCCCATTTCGTTTATCCTCGGCCGTGATATTGTTTGAATAATGCTAAAAGCGGCGTACAACCATACTCACTCACTCACTCACTCACTCACTCCAATGCGTAGCACGTATTCCGAAGGTGCATCGGGTGTTAAGTGCTGACATACATCGTAATGAGCACACATCGGCACTCCGATATGATCATTTTACTTCTGCTTCATATAGTCAGTACCGCGGGATTGTCCCCTACCCGTTCGGTTCAACGTTAGTGGGAGACAGTAAAGTATGTTTGTTGTTGTATTTTGTGATATACCTCCAGTTGGTTGTATTACCCATTGACATCACTAACACGACACGATAGAAGCGTAAAGCTACGAACAGCTAAATTTCTAATAATATCTTACTGGAGACTTTAAAACATTTCGTCTAATACGATAAGTGCGGTGAAATAAAATATTGTTTACCCCTATAACCAAACGCAACGTCTTTGTTAAACATAACCGTTTATGAATGGTAATCATATTAGTTGCATGACGATAATGGCTGATTTTACAGGAACACTGACTTCATTGCCTGGTTATAGGAAGCGGCGGAAAAATCTCCACACCATACCCTGGCTCAAGCTTGGTAAATTTCGCCATAAAACCATATCATCATACCCTTGGCCAAGCTGGGGAAAAATCTCCCCAAAACCCACACCATCACACCTTGGGTCCAACTGGGGGTTAGATTTCCATTAACACCGACACCATCATATCCTGGGTCTAACTGGGGGAAAAATCTCCATAAAACCCACACCTTACCCTGGGTCTAACTGGGGGAAAATCTTCATAAAGCCCCCATCTTACCCTGGGTCTAACTGGGGGAAAATGTCCATAAAACCCTCACCTTATCTTTGGTCTATCTGGGGAAATATCTCCATAGAACCCACATCATCATACCCTGGGTCTAGCTGGGGGAAAATCTGTAAAAACCCACTCCTTACCCTGGGTCTAGCTGTTTGAATATAACACTGCTACACGGGTGAAGGAATATGTAAGTTATTTCCTGTAGGATACGATATATCCCCCTCCAAACACACACATGAAATACAGTTTTAAAATAAGAAACCTTGCATACGAGTACTGCCAGCTATTAAATTTACACCCACCAGTGTTCAACATCAGCTTCTGTCTCTGCTCTCACCAGCATTCAGCCATCAGCGGGGGAACGGGTGGCCCAGTCGTCTAAGGCGCCACCATTCGCTGTGCAGAGTTGCGTCCCTTGGGCACGCCAGAAACCTATGATTGTGGGATCGAATCCCGGTTCGCCCCGATTATGTTTCTAGGTTTATCAGCACCATACCCGTGCTCGTGGGTTTCACTGAAGTGGTAAACGTCTGAGACCTGCATCACTTTGGTCTTTCCTCCCACATTACGCTGACACGCCGCTACTGTTAAAAGCGGCGTTAAACCCAACTCACTCACTCACTCAACCATCAGCATTTTCATCGCCATTCAGTCATTATCGTCTAACTCTATCCTCCATTGTGTTCAGCCACCAGCTTCTACCCCTAATCTCCACCCTCTTACAACATCAGCTTCTACATCCACTCTCCACCCTGTTCAACCATCGGGGTGTGGCCCAGTCGCCTAAGGCGCCGCTGTGCAGAGTTGCGTCCCTTGAGAACCCCAGAAACCTATGATAGTGGGTTCGAATTCCGGTTAGCCCGGAATTCCGGTTGTTTATAGCCTTGTCAGCACCATACCCGTGCTCGTGGGTTTCACAAAAGTTGTAAACGTCAGAGACCTGCATAACCTCGGTCTTATCTCCCGCATTAAGCTGACACGCCGTGATATAACTGGAAAACTGTTCAAAGCCGCGGTAAACCCACTCACACTCACTGTTCAACAATCAGCTTCCACACCTGCATGCCAACCTATTCAAATATCTTATATCCCCACACCATCAGTGCTCAAAACACACAAATCCTCACATGGGTGCAGAAAAATTGAACATATTTCCTATAGAATACGATCACCTACCCACCCCACCCCACCCCACCCACTCTTCCCAAATATATAATAAACCTGAACAAGTTTCTATCTCCACCCTTCCCAGGATGCAGCGACTGTTCCGTGAACCCCTTTCTGTCAACATGACTCTGATATATAGCTATGTACATCCACTTGGTCCTGTCACAGATCAAGAGCTATTTGCTGACCTCTGTGTCATAAATTAAAACATAAATCATCTCCACTGGCTTCTAATGAATTTACACCCGACCTGAAATCGGGTATTGGAAGGTATTAAGATAGTGGGAAAGACGGCTGCCACACATGCATTATCGTCAACACGTGGATGTGTATGTTTATCTCTATGTTAATGCAAGGACAAATACTATGTCAGAGTACCTGTTTGAATGTACCCACACAAATACACACGTTTGATAGATACCCACCATGTCTGTGAAGATCCGGAGTAGAATAAGTGGATTGTCTGATCGAAACGCCATTATTTAGGGGCCGTCGTCATAAAGCTGGAATATTGCCGAGTGCGGCGTTCAACAACCAAAAAAAAAGGCAAACTTGAAAAGTTTGCAAAGTCGTACAGCTGTCACCAAGCTGTCAAATCAGCGTGTCATTACAATTGCACGATTATATTGCACGAGACCCGTGAAGATCCGGGGTAGAATAGGTCTTCAGCAACCCATGCTTACCGTAAAAGGCGATTATGCTTGTCGTAAGAGGCGAGTAACGGGATCGGGTGGTCAGGCTCGCTGACTTGGTTGATGCATGTCATCGTATCCCAATTGCGTGGAATGATGCTCATGAGGTCAATCACTGGATTGTCTGGTCCAGACTCGTTTATTACAGACCGCCGTCATATAGTTGGAATATTGCTGAGTGCGTCGTTAAACAACAAACAAACAAACAAAACAAACATGAACTTAGACAATATAAACACTAATTTAGAGCCAGGATTAAACGCCAATGTTTCAGGGGGAAGGCACGCACCGTCAGTGTCACCCGGGACAGAATGTGACTGAAATGAGGAGGATGTGGTCACGATGTGCGACGTGACTAATTGTACGTGGTGTGGAGCGCCGTCATATAGCTAGAATTTTGCTTAGTGGGCGTTAAACAACAAACCAACCAACCAACCAACCAACCAACCAACCACCATGTCTGTATCACCGTTGCCTGTACTGATTATGTTATGGCCTACCCCTGATCCGATTGATGCTGACACTTTGGACTTTCCAACACGCGAGTATCACAAACCGCATCAACGACAACATTGGATGTTCTTCTACACTGTGTATATTGAGTCTGTTTGGTCCATTGAGTTAACAAGGGTCTTACGACACGACTATTGAATAGGCGTCCACTATAATAAGGGATGTAATATCGATATTACGTCGATATGACTATTGGAAAAGCGCACACGGCATACCTTGTGTTTTTGCCCGTATTGAAGAGTATACCTTGTGTACCGATACCCACTAATGCGGGGTATACCTTGTGTTGTTTATCCGTATTGCGGAATATACTTTGTGTCGCTATACCCGTATTGCTGAGTATATGTTGTGTTTCAAAACCCATATTGCGGAGTATTGAAGGGCAAACTTCGTGTTTCTATTCCAGTATTGCAGAGGACACCTTGTGTTTCTGGAGCCGTATTGTGGAGTATACTCTGTGTCTCTAAAGCCATATTGACGACTATACCTTGTGTTTCTATACCCGTATTGCAGAGTAAACCTTGTGTATTTATACCCGTATTGCAGAGTATAACTTGTGTATTTGTACCCGTATTGCAGAGTATACCTTGTGTATTTATACCCGTATTGCAAAGTAGATTTTGTGTTTCAAGAGCCGTATTGGGAAATATACTTTGTGTCTCTAAAGTCATATTGGGGAGTATACTCACGTTTCTATAGACGTTTTGGGGAGTATACCTTGTGTTTTTATCCCCGTATTACAGAATATACCTTGTGTTTCTGGAACAGTATTGGGGAGTATATTTTGTGTCTCTATAGCCGTATTGACGAATACACCTTTTGTTTTTATACTTAGTATTGCAGGATACAATTTGTATTTCTAATGTAGTATTGCAGGGTACAGCCTGTGTTTTTATTCCCGTGTTGCAGGGAGCAACCTGAATTCAGTAAACCCGTATGCAGAGCACACCTTGTCTTCCTACCCGTATCACTGGAGATAACTTGTGTTTCCATACTTGTATCGCACATGTGTATTTCTTTGTCGTGTTTTTTTCTTTTGCATTTTGTCAGAATTTAGTCTGTTGTAGTTATAAATACTGCCAAACACACTTAGTGGTCCACATATCTCTACAGGATGGCCAACACGTACAAGCAAATGGATGTGTTTGGAACAACTGAAAGATCGGAAATAAATCTTATGCCACACGTGACATTTCACTAATTTTGTAAGCGTATATCCAAAAGACATCGTCGATAATTACCATATTACTATCAAATCTTCACTTTATGCTACGGCACAAGAAATGAAATGTTCCTTCTCGACAGGAGTACACACGTTCGTTTGTTACTCGGGTGCAATTTTGTAAAACCCCTTTCTGGCACCGTAAATCCCTTTTCACTCACACACACAATGACACAGACATGTGTTGAGGTGCATGGTTCCAAGCCAGCCTAAACTTAAATTGAGTAAACAACTAATACTTTTCAATTGTACGTACAATAAATTTGAACGATCATTTTTCTATCTTTATCACATGAAACTCAAGGCAACAACGTGTCGTATGCAACCTTCACAACGATTAATTATTGCCTTGATAAGATGGAATGGTTTCATTCCGTCTCTTTGTTTGTTTTCTGCAATGACAAGAAACAACATGATGATTTTTAATATTCAATTTCAATATATCCGTATTTCGACTTCCCGTGTTTACCTGCAAATCACTATTTGCTCGTCTGTCCTGCTTTAAATCACTGAATCCTTTGTGGAAAGTTTAAGGGCGTCACTCCCATCTCAGCGCGTTGTTTGTCCAGTCACTTGCACTGACCAGTTAGCCAGCGTTGTTTGGATACATGGTCCAGCTCACCCAATATATCACTCCGCGAGGAGAGAATAAGTAATTCAGGAGAATTTTATAACTTTGCAAACAATGTGACGCAGGTGACCTCCATGATGTGACCTCGTGCCTGACAAGTCAGCGTGTTCAATTTATTAATGGGTTTTCTATAACATTGTTTGAAAGGGATAGCTGGTAAAACTGTATAAAACGAGTACGTCATAGAATTTGAGGATTTGCCTCTTTGCTTTTTCCTCTTCGACATATATAATGACCTATGAATGACATAAATTATAATTCCTCCCACAGAAAATATGATACGTGCGTCCACACTCGTAAACGTCCTACCACAGCAAATACCATCAGTGCGTCCACACACGTAAACTTTCTCCCACAGCAAATACCATCAGTGCGTCCACACTCAGAAACTTCCTCCCACAGCAAATACCATCAGTGCGTCCACACTTAGAAACTCCCTCCCACAGCAAATACCATCAGTGCGTCCACACTTAGAAACTTAATCCCCAAGCAAATACCATACGTGCGTCTATACCCGAAAACTCCCTCCCACAGCAAATACCATCAGTGCGTCCACACTCAAAACTCCCTCCCACAGCAAATACCATACGTGCGTCCACACTTATAAACTTAATCCCCAAGCAAATACCATACGTGCGTCTATACCCGAAAACTCCCTCCCACAGCAAATACCATACGTACGTCTATACCCGAAAACTCCCTCCCACAGCAAATACCATCAGTGCGTCCACACTCAGAAACTTCCTCCCACAGCAAATATCAGTGCGTCCACACCCGTAAACTTCCTCCCACAGCAAATATCAGTGCGTCCACACTCACAACTTCCTCCCACAGAAAATACCATCAGTGCGTCTACACTCGTAAACGTCCTCCCACAGCAAATACCATCAGTGCGTCCACACACGTAAACGTCCTCCCACAGCAAATACCATCAGTGCGTCCACACACGTAATCTTCCTCCCACAGCAAATACCATCATTGCGTCCACACACATAAACTTCCTCCCACAGCAAATACCATCATTGCGTCCACACACATAAACTCCTCCCACAGCAAGTACCGTCAATGCGTCCACGCACGAAAACTTCTTCCCACAGCAAATATCATCAGTGAGTCCACGCACGTAAACCTATTCCCACAGCAAAAACCATCAGTTTGTCCACACTCGTTAACTTCCTCCCTTGGAAAATATCATCAGTGAGTCCACGTACGTGAAGTTCCTCCCACAGCAAATACCATCAGTGCGTCCACACTCAAAACTCCCTCCCACAGCAAATACCATCAGTGCGTCCACACTTAGAAACTTAATCCCCAAGCAAATACCATACGTGCGTCTATACCCGAAAACTCCCTCCCACAGCAAATACCATACGTGCGTCCACACTCAAAACTCCCTCCCACAGCAAATACCATACGTGCGTCCACACTTATAAACTTAATCCCCAAGCAAATACCATACGTGCGTCTAAACCCGAAAACTCCCTCCCACAGCAAATACCATACGTACGTCTATACCCGAAAACTTCCTCCCACAGCAAATATCAGTGCGTCCACACCCGTAAACTTCCTCCCACAGCAAATATCAGTGCGTCCACACTCACAACTTCCTCCCACACAAAATACCATCAGTGCGTCTACACTCGTAAACGTCCTCCCACAGCAAATACCATCAGTGCGTCCACACTCGTAAACGTCCTCCCACAGCAAATACAATCATTGCGTCCACACACGTAAACTTCCTCCCACAGCAAATACCATCATTGCGTCCACACACATAAACTCCTCCCACAGCAAGTACCGTCAATGCGTCCACGCACGAAAACTTCTTCCCACAGCAAATATCATCAGTGAGTCCACGCACGTAAACCTATTCCCACAGCAAAAACCATCAGTTTGTCCACACTCGTTAACTTCCTCCCTTGGAAAATATCATCAGTGAGTCCACGTACGTGAAGTTCCTCCCACAGCAAATACCATCAATGATTTGAAATTGTGTCCAAGTCAAATTGCATAAGTGCGCCCACCACAGATGTAAACTGCAATCACTGTACCTACTGTCCCAATGAACATCATTATCATTATTCAACTTTATTCAGGTCATTAAAAGATCAGCTGTAGTCGCAAACTGACATTGAAAAATATATATATACTGATGATTACTTTCAACATTGACATAAAAATACCACTCTGCAGATACGTCATGTGGATAGAAACGTAGAACGTGGGTATATGAATGTGCAAGAGACGGTGCAACACACGGCGATTACATGTTGTACTTTAGCCAGATGGACATTTACAACTGTAACGGTGACATAAAGTGTTCTGAAACACACGTTGTCTGGGTCGCCATATCGGTGTCATCTATGGAAGGGAGATAACTCTATCAGTGTCGTGTGTCACTGAAGGCTTTCTTGCAATGGTGTGAAGAAGCTATCAGTTATTGATATGATAAGTAATCCAAATTTGTCTACATGGAATGATAGTAGGCAACAGCTGCTTTTAAGGGATTGTCACCGATAAACTTTATGAGACATAAGACCCATATATGAATGTTTAGAATAAACCTTAACAGGTATATTACCTATGAAAGAAAGAATTTAGAAGAATAAAGGAAATTTGGTTGGCATTACAATTATGTCGACTAACTGATTAGGCTGGTTTTGATCATCATCAGCCCAGGGCCCTTGCCCCCTCTACACGCAGCCCAGACAACGAATGGGACTTCTCCCAGGAAGCGCTGCCTAGTCAAACCCACCCAGACCTTTTCGGAGAATGTGAAGACTCCCCAACACTGCAGACTTGTCAGAAGGGCTGTATTCCTGGCAGCAAACCCGGCTACTTACTCAATGACAGTCATCAGATTGAGAGGCACCAAACCTGAGGCACCGTGAACAATGGGAAGTCGGACAACTTCGTACTTGGGAGCAAGCGTGACATTTCGAAAGCGAGGTCTGCATATTTGCAGTGTTTTCCTGAATTTTCTCAATCACATTAGTGTCAAAAGGGACAGAAATGATATAAATTATTCCATTGGATTTATCAAAAATGGACAAGATCAGGTTTGTTGGCCTGGATAGGTCTGAGGCTGTATCCCGGCCTGTTCCAAAGAGTTTTGAAATTATCATTTTCCATGACGCCCTCTACATATTCTGTGTCGTACCATGGATGGACCATGGCGAATACTGTAATAATAGGATCGAGCCACTCCATCATGTCGCTAAAGATATTGTTTTTGTGCCAAAGTTGGGCATCCACTGACAATGTGTTGGACAGTCTCATTAAATTCATTGCATACTTTACATTTCATGTTTACATTTTGATGCAAAATCACACATTGGCGGTTTCGAGTAGGAAGTGACTGGTCCTGAGATCAAACAGAAAGCCTTACGTTTCACTTTTCAGGTCAGCTGACTTTATCCAAGGGAAGGGCTCTGCAGGGTTGCTGAACCTCTCAGCAGACTGCACATAAACGCGATGCAGTGGTTGTTCAGATAGTCTCTCCCAGAAAAAAAACTGAGTCTGGGCCGATTTGATATGGCACTTCGCTTGGTTGATAACATCGCACACTGGTTGCAGTCGCTTTCCTGCGAAAGTTTCTCCTGCCTAATTTACTGAAACAAGTGCATGCGCAAGGTTTAAGCGCTTGGGTAGGGTCCTATCCACAGCAGAAAATATACAGGACCGCAAAAGAAACTTCACCCCAAGTAACACTGCAAGAAAAGTTGTCATTTAAATATCTGGTAATTGTTGTCAAAGTTTCTAACATTTAACGTTACATTGTCCTTAAAAAATGAAATTTGGTGATAAAAAAACAAAGCAGATGACAATAAATCCGATCGCCCAAACGCACCACGGCAACGGCCATGGAAACCCGATGCACGTGGGTTCAGTGCAATTTGAAATGCACAGGCGTTCCCCCATTTCTTGCCCTATAAAAATCCACCCAGATCGGATAACATTCATTCGTTATTGAATTGCAACCACATGCCAAGACTGACAAGAAATCAGCGACACCAAGCCCTTGGACGATTGCAAGCTGGACAAACCGCCCGGCAAGTAGCCAAAGCATTTCAAGTCGACGTAAGGACAATATACAGGCTCCAGCAACAGTACCAGACCACCAACACTACAGATGACCGACCACATAGTGGAAGACCGAGGGTCACCACCCGACGTCAGGATCGTCAGATTGTGCGACAGCATCTTCAAGATCGCTTTGTTACTGCTGCGGAAACTGCTCGACAGACCATGGGGACACACCAGCGACCCATTAGTGCGGACACCGTGCGTCGACGATTGACGAGCAGACACCTCCACTGTCACAGGCCACACCGGGGACACCATGTCTTCGCCGGGACCGACTTCAGTTGGCAACACAGCACCAGCATTGGCGCCACCAGCAGTGGAGAAGAGTCCTCTTCTCAGACGAGAGCCGTTACTGTTTCTCAACAGCAGATGGCAGAGTGAGAGTCTGGCGACGCCGTGGGGAACGTTATTCGGATACTTGTGTTGTTGAGAGAGACTCACAGGGTGGTCCTAGCATCGTGGTGTGGGGTGGAATTGGTCTTCCAGAACATCGGTCCAGGGAGAGGCAATGGTGTCACAGCAGCTCGGTACATTGATCAAGTCTTGAGACCACACACCATACCTCATTTGGCATGTCGACGCAACTACGAATTTCAGCATGATAATGCCCGTGCCCACACTGCGAGCTCAACAAGAGACTTCATCCAGCAGAATGGCATCAGAACCATGAAGTGGCCTGCCCTCAGTCCCGATTTAAATCCCACTGAGCACTTGTGGGACGAGATTCAAAGACGGCTGAATGACGTCCCACCAAGGCCGACAACTGCAGCTGAACTCCGTCAGGCGTTCCTCAGAGTAGGCTCAAGTGCCTATGGCCTTCATCAACCGCCTCATCCATTCAATGTATCGACGTTGCACGGCTGTCATCAATGCACATGGCGGACACACGAGATACTGCATTGTGATGCCATTTTCTCAGAGACTAGTGTTGCGTTTTACTTTAAGGACATTTGACTCTTTAATTTCAACCTTGATGATCAGTTTTGCCAAGTTTCATCTTTCTAATATGTTTCAAAGTGTGTTTACAGTGTTTTGACAAATAAGGTTTCTTATATATCTATACATGGTGACATGTGCGGTTCAGTATATATTTTCCAGGTTATATTTCATTCCCGTTGTTTTATTGAGGTGCACTAGGTTGGATAAAGCTGAGAATCTTGTCACCGTTCTCCGCACGGTGTATATTGTCTTTCTTGCTGTGGAAACGTTTACATCGCTTCAAGCAGGGCAGGTTGTTGTTAGTCAACTCGCCATCTCTTCTTCATCGTACAAATTTGGCATCGATGTGGTAGCCTTGAACTTTAGTCACCTTAACGTATATTTTACCTGCAATACAAATGTTGCAATACAATTGTTTTAAACATGGGTAATGTAATAATCTACTTCTGTATATAAATTACGATTACTGTTTTTTAAAACGACTTAACATAACATCACATTATACGTAAACCAACGATGCCATGTGTATACTTTTAATTACCTTTAAATTGACATGCACATCCCGTGAAGATATGGGTTAGATTTTGTCTTCAATAACCCATGCTTGTCAAAAGAGGCGACTGTGCGACTAGCGAGATCAGGTGGTCAGGATCGGTGACTTGGTTGATGCATGTCACCGTATCCCAATTGAATAGATCGATGCTCATGATGCCAATCACTGGATTGTCTTGTCCATACTCGATTATTGACATATGTAATACAGCTTGAATATTGCTGTGCGCGGCGTTTAACACACAAACAACATGCACAGGTGGATAGGTATGATGTGATCGGTACGTCACTGACAGTTCTCGTCCCTGACAGTGCATCTCCAGTAAATCACCTCTTTTCCCTTGACAATCATACACATAAAAAGATCAATACACAAATATCTGCCACCCCTGGACGTGGGTTCAAATGTGTGGTTTAGCTGTGCGGTTTACATCTCGAAGTGTGATGCACAAACCTTAAGCAAATATATATACTAATAAAAAAAGGTTAAGGATCACCCGACTCTTTCATATTGGTAATGTTAATCTGTCATGGCATGAGAGATTAACTATTGTAATATGAAAGAATCAGGTAATCCTTAACTTCTTTTGAATAGTATATAAACGTTATACATACCTTAATGTTTTCACGGTTCAAGTGTTGGACACGTAGAACACGTTTTAAAGGAAACGAAGTTCAGTGACCATGTCAGTTGAGCGCAGGTCGGTTATAATACTCCGCCCCTCAGCAGAAATCCCTAACATGAACACACAAAAAACATCAAGAAACTTCAAAGCGCAACGGGATATGGTTTTCTACAACTAAAAAGTGGTCTTCGTGCGAAGACACCTATATTCCCAACTATTGATTGGAGGTAAAGGTTATGTTGAGTTGCATGTCACAGGTATCGGAACCCGTTCTGCTGATCGTTGGCTCGAATCCAACATTCAACCTTATGATGATCCTTGGATTGTGAGCATCATACATGTACCTGTGCTTAGGAAAACTGCCCCGCTCGTCACGTCGAAAGCCCGGGTTTGGGTCTCAATGGGTACAATGTGTGAAGGCAATTGATGGTGTCCTCCGCCGTGATATTACTAAAAGTTGCGTAAAACCACACTCACTCACTCACTCACACTAGAGACCATATACCGCCATGGTCTCTGCTCACTCACTCACTCACTCACTCACTCACCCACCCACCCACTCACTCACTCACTCTCTCACTCACTCACTCACTCACTCACTCACTCACTCACTCACTCACTCACTCACTCACTCACTCACTCACCCACCCACCCACTCACTCACTCACTCACTCACCCAGCCAAATCCCACCCACCCACCCACTCACTCACTCACTCACTCACTCACTCACTCACTCACTCACTCACTCACTCACTCACATACCAAACCATCTTGCAGACATTGCATGGAAATACATAAATGATAAGATTTTTCAATGAACATTTAAATAATTCAATACTGTAACTTACAAAGCTGTCGATACAAAAACCTATGTTGCCTTAAACATATTATTTCTGTCGAGTGGTCGATACCTGTTAATTCCCGTTTCAGACCAGTTATACGGTAATACCACATACACAAACACATACACACACTCACCACATACATCAACCTTTACCCCACCCCTCCTCCACTCAAGTAACACGTGCACACACTCCCCGAGGAACTGCCTGTTTGTGATAGCATTAAGACAAATCTCCAGCAAACACCCCTATTTTGTCCTCTGATAACCCTTTCACCCTGAAATAGGTTTATTCTCAGTATGAAGTTTTACACCTTATAGTATATATCATGGGAAGGACATCTAACTTTCATGTGACATCGCAAGGACCTCTGATTGTCCAGACCCGTGAAGATCCGGGGTAGAATAGGTCTTCAGGAACCCATGCTTGTCGTAAAAAGCGACTATGCTTGTCGTAAGAGGCGAGTAACGGGATCGGGTGGTCGGGCTCGCTGACATGGTTGATGCATGCCATCGTATCCCAATTGCATGGATCGATGCTCATGATGTCAAACACTGGATTGTCTGGTCCAGACTCGATTATTTATAGACAGCCGTCATATGGCTGTAATATTGCTGAGTGGGGCGTTAAACAAAAAACAAACCAAATCTGATTGTCTAAACAACATCTCGTCATCATTAGGACCATCCATTACCCCAACTCGTATGTCACGGTAAGGAATTCTAACGGTCACAATACAATGCGTCGTATTGTCCCAAATGTCATGACAAGATCTACTTTTATTGCCCACACTGCCATGCGTCATGACAAGATCTGTGTGTGTCGGAATTCGTGTTTCACAGCAGAGACTCCTGACTTTCTCAACTAAAATGCGTCACACCAAGACCTATAATTGTCCAGACTACCATGTGTCATGACAAGGACCTCTGATTGTCCGAAATAGCTTGAGTTATAACAAGGACCTCTGACTGTCCCAACTAACGTGCATCACGACAAGGATCTCCGGTTGCCCCAGCTCGAGAGTATCGTGGTTCCTTGTCTGGAGGTTTACATGGATGCATCGATCCTGTTCACAAGTCCCTCACCGCCCCTCCCTCCCTTCAGGACTGTGGGAGATAGCACGACCCACGTGTCTTACTGCAGTGTGCGGGAGATCTGTAACACAGGGGCAAGTGGGAGGCTTTCAGCTCCACGTATCCAACTCCATCGTCGTCTAAGCCAGCTGAACGACGGTTGGGGTGTCGAGAATCGTCGGTTTCAGATTGCTCAACGATTATATTTGAAGGAATGAAACACAAAAAGTGAAGTGAAAAACATCAACATTCTCAATAGATCTAATAAGTTGGTAATATTTCTACGGTTGAAGAAGGTTAAGTGTAGGTAGACTGCTTTATTACTTTCAAACAAGAAATGGAATTCATTCAGCTCTACTTATATCATACCTGTGGAACTGTAGTATTAAAAAACGAAGCTGATAAATACTTCACTGGTGAAGGATACCCCGACCAGTGTTTGTGACGTAACTTAACCATGGAATTTTCTGGTCGAGAACAATTAATGTTATAAAGATTGAGCCGGCAACAAATTTGTACCGTCTTATGCTATACACGGGCACTTTGTCCCAAAGGGCTGTAACCTTCTTTTAAAATGATACATGTGAATACGAACATTTTGAACTTAAACGATGGAAGGTAACCGAAAAACACCATAAACCTGTGTTGTGCCCCTGCCTTTTCTTCCTCCGAAAACAAAGAGGGTCGAAGTTTTATGTCACTTTTGGGTAACATCCTGCAAACTCACTTTATTTACATCATTTGTGTTTTTTTCAATGATAAACCCTTTACTATTGTAGCATTCAAATCTAACAAATATTTTTTTCACACAACACTGCAATGTAATGAAGTCAGAGATCCATCTGGAGCACAAGGATATCCCTTGATAGACCTTTACCACGGGGCTGTCTTTATTACATATCCGTGCATGTATTAATAAGTGAAGAAGATAAAACGTGCAGAATATAAGAACCGATTCTTTTACGCCCAATGGAATCTATTTAGGTATATAATCAAGATTGATTATCCTCTGACGTTGACGTTATATATTTTAAAACTTTTTTTTTTTTACATCTGATTTCATTTTGTTTTAAATTCTGACAATTATCAAAACTATACCAAAAATAAATCTACCATGCATCTATTTGTCAACTAATCAGTTGTTTGAAGTATGCCTACCAGAAATAATCTTTGTTGAATTGAAAAATAGATCCATCGTCCGTTCTCCCTTCATATAGTGCTTACCTAATTGATTCATTGTTGCTTACTTTCGAATCTTCATGTTCTGAAACTTGTAATAGTTTACAGAGATTTGTCCCAACAAATAAGAAATCATACCGACTTCTCCTCGAGATGTTCATGATACATAAATAGATGTACGTTTCCTGTTTCTAGTTAGTTCCCTAACAACCATGCAGTGTCATTCTCTCCTGTTTTACACCAATATATAAGGTGGTGATTTGGTAAATTTCATGTGCAAGAAGTGTTAAGAATCAAATGCTTTTTCAGGTCATAAATGCACAAGTAACCTGAAAATAAAGCGACAATGGGTTTTCCATATTCATAAGAAATCTCTGCGTCGATTGTACGATTCCGAATATATGATGAGCGTGTGTTGATGAATTGCCATGAAATAGTGTTCGCGAAAAGGTGAGCGTATCCGGCCCCACCTATGGCACCCGCCACAAACACATACAAAGGGAGCCAATTGTTCACCTGAAAAATAGTATATGGCACAATTCAAAATAAGGAATTGCATCAGACATAATTTTTGTCACTGATGCGTCGAATTTGGAAATCTTTGAAATCTTGGTAGAAAGTGTATGTTACCTCACAAGGTATATTTAGATATACCTAAGACATCGAAATTTATTTGATGTCTTTGGGTGTGTATATATTTAGTTTATCAAATATAATGACATTGAGCAATGCAGATATCCATCGAAGTACAGAGAAAAAATAACATTCTTGATATGTTTGTGTGAGAATCATCATTTGGGAATAAAAGGGTATGATCTAATGAAATTATAAATGAGTCTTATCTATTGTAATATTTTGATCGTTGTCAAAGTAAACTGGATATAGTTATAGTACGTCAGTGAAATGTAAATAAAAGCGACAAAACCCTTTTCATGGACACAAGAAATCTGTGCTAAAAGCATAGTCTATTGTCGAATTCCGCCTATATCATGAACATGTGTTTATGAATTGCTATTAAATATGGGTTAATGAAGTACTGTCGACATAGTTGAGGTTTACAACACTGTTAATACCGTTACCGTTACAGAGATTGAAAATTAGAATATGTTTAGTTTAATTTATGAGGTGAAGAAGTGGTAAGAACCATTGAATTTGTATTTAAGGCTATTTCGTGTCTGAAAATAAGAGAATAATAATTAAAAAATTAAAATACAAATTGTCCACAGTAATATTAATCTTTTCCTGGGGATAATTGAGATGTTATCATGTTAATTGCCAAACAGACACCATTCATGCACACATTCTGTCTAAACACCATGCTACAACCATCCATATTACAAGTATCAAAATGGATTTCTGTCTTTTCCGTTTCTTCTGTTTTGAACTTTACATTATATGCGGTTGATGTCATAATTTTTTGGTACCAATTTCTTTCACAATTTCTTGAAAAATAATAAAAATCACCTCTCGGTTATATACATACTGAATACTTGTGTTGCTGTAAAAATTAAAATTGTTTTAACCAACTTTAAAAACTGCATAAAACCTTCACATTACACATACCATCAACAAGTGGGTGTACTGAAATGCATGCAAATAGCCTATTCGGCGATGATACGACATACACATGGATATGTATACAATTATAAAATATTTCATGTTTAAAACAGTGGAACTGAACATCAAAACTAACACCATAAATACCTATTGGAAAACGTCAACAAAATCGCCCATTGGGATAACGAAGTTCGAGTAATATTGTGTACGTGCGCGCGTATGTATGTTGGGGGAACGAGAGAGGGAAAAAGACAAACACATCAAACAGTTAGTCCCTAGTGAAGTGAATTTATTTATTTATTTCGAGTTGACGGGTTTTCACTGTATGTAGTCAAGTGGCCAGACGAATACTGAAATGTTTTAATTCCACGTCCTAGATTCAATGGCTATGGTTATGGTGGAGTACTACCCTTCGCTTAAATTTTTTATCTGGCCAGATGAAAACTAAGATATTTGAGAAACTAGTGAGGAACTGGTTTACACATGACGTGAGGCACGGAGAGATAATTCGGGAGGCTACAAATCAGCTTTAATAAAGTCTGCTACTTTTCACTTCTTAATGCCTGTGGTCAGTGAAGTGACACCTGGCTCCTCGTGTCATTTACGCAGCTATTAACGGAAGAATCCAGGGGTTGAATACAAGCGGAGATAAGAAATTGATAAAAGGTTTAAGAATAATGACACTCTGTTAAATGTGCCTCGGACAACGGAATATTTATTTGTATTCAGACTAAATCTCAGTTTTACAGCTGATTTCTGTAACAAGATTTTCTATTTCATGCATTTGGTTATTTGTTTTCTAATACTATATACATGTATGTATTATCGTGGAATATTGCACAGAAGAAATAATCATATACATGCTGGCAAGTATCTATAACAGGTAAATGACATTAATAATGTAGATTGTGATAAAAACGAAAATGATAAAACAAAGGGCTCCTCATTTCATGAACTGCTCATACTTACACTGGGCACCATGCGATGGCAACTCGAACACTATTCAACATCAGTTATTAAAGGCGTTTATTTATGGTAGAATAAACAGAAGCGTTTATTGAACGTGCAACCGCGATGTGGCATACTCAACTACTTTTTTGATAATTAATTTTATTTCTGAGAACGTCTGGATAAAACGATTTGAGAAAACACCATGTGTGTGCTACGAGAATGCACTCACTAATTAGTCTATCACAACTTTTAAAATCGTAAAAGGCTATGGTGTCTATAAATTTGAAACGATAGAGTGTTACAAGTGCACAATAAACAAACGACAGATCTGACGTAACGTCATGAAAACGGTTACCATATAAAACAGATGGTTCTAACACATGTGATAGAACTGCGCATAGCTCATTCATATGGGTTTGTTTGGTCATCATGGCATTTGATCTTGCGGTCGTCATGTTCCTTGTGTGCAGAAATCGTTCTATCATAAACTGACGGGAAAAACAGATACACAGTTTAATAATGTGAATCTACTGTAACGTTGTTTCAAGTGTTCTCCCAAACACCTTTTAGTAAGAACCCTTTATGGGAGAACGGGAATAGTACGCTGTTACTGACAGACCCATAATATTTGTAGATACCATTCTGGCTTCATTTTAAACTCGAATAATGTTGTCAGCTCGTTTAACAGATCTCTGCATTCTTCTCGTTAAATTATACGAAATATCTGATATTATTTCTTTACAACTAATATGTTATATTTCATCATAATCAATGTGAGAATTACTGAAATTGCATGACGCACATATACAACTAGGACACGAGAATTATTTTGTTTATATCAGTTTTGTTTGTTTGTCTTTACATACCATCGAGGTCTATGGCAGACTTTTCCGTCAGGGTGCACCTGGTCCTTCGTACCTAATGCCCTCAATCCTATGTAACCTCGTTCTCGTCTCATGTCAGGTGATGCATCAATCACAAATACTCCGTGTTCTGCTCTATGTACACACGGTACGGACACTGGCAAGATGTTTTAATACACACAGAAGAACCGTTCATGCACGTGCAAATTGGCCCAGAACGTCAATTCTCGCGAGGTTTAGAAACGTGTTTGGCGCTTTAAGGGCACTATCTGATTTCGCCGAAGAAGTCCCTTGGTTCTGCATATCCGGTATAAACACAGGTGTCATCACAACTCCTGTTGTTCCCTTGGCAACGTGTCAAGGCAGAGGAGGGTGGAAGATACTTGTAGTATGTCAGGGCAGGGATGTGTGGAAGAAACGTGTAATATGTCTGGGCAGAGGATATAGGGGAGAACTTTGTAATATGTCAGGGCAGAGGATATAGGGGAGAACTTTGTAATATGTCAGGGCAGAGGATATAGGGGAGAACTTTGTAATATGTCTGGGCAGAGGATGTGTGGAAGAAACGTGTAATTTGTCAGGACAGAGAATGTGTGGAAGAACCTTGTAATATGTCTTGGCAGGGGATATAGGGAAGAACTTTGTAATATGATTGGGCAGAGAATATGTGGAAGAACCTTGAAATATGTCAGGGCAGAGGAGGGTGGAAGATACTTGTAATATGTCTGGGCAGGGGATATAGGGAAGAACTTTGTAATATGTCAGGGCAGAGGATGTGTGGAAGAAACTTGTAATTTGTCAGGACAGAGAATATTTGGAAGAAACTTGTAATATGTCAGGACATAGAATATTTGGAAGAAACTTGTAATATGTCAGGACATAGAATGTGTGGAAGAACCTTGTAATATGTCAGGACAGAATATTTGGAAGAAACTTGTAATATGTCAGGACAGAGAATATTTGGAAGAAACTTGTAATATGTTAGGACATAGAATATTTGGAAGAAACTCGTAATATGTCAGGACATAGAATGTGTGGAAGAACCTTGTAATTTGTCAGGACAGAGGATATTTGGAAGAAACTTGTAATATGTCTGGGCAGAGGATGTATGGAAGAGCCTTGTAATTTGTCAGGTCTGAGAATTGGTGGAAGTACATTGATATGCGTCAGAGCAGTGCATATGTGAAAGAACTTTGTAATGTATCAGGACATAGAATGTGTGGAAGACACTTGTAATTTGTCAGGGCAGAGAATATTTGGAAGAAACTTGTAATATGTCAGGGCAGAGAATGTGTGGAAGACACTTGTAATATGTCAGGACAGAGGATGTATGGAAGAGCCTTGTGTAATATGTCAGGGCAGGAAATATGTAGGTAGCATCGTGAAATATGTAACGGCAAGAAATCTTGGGTAGTGTCGTGTAATATGTTGGTCGAACCTTGTATTATGTCAGAGCAGGAAGTGTTTAGGTAGTATTATGTATTGTTACCCATACGGTGAAAACAAGCCGTATGTGTACTAGTAAAACTATCACGCGCACAATTGTATTGTTTACATCACCCGGACAGCATTGTTGACGTCATTCGGATCTTTTTGTGACGCAAGGTCGGAATAATGACACACTAGTAACATTGCTGAAGCTTGTTGACATCATTCGACTATTGTTGTTTTCAAAGTCGACTGTCGTGATCAGTGCATCTTTTTCACTGTATTTGTAGTGAATTCTTTTCAGTGTATTTGTAGAAATAATTGGTATTTAAGAAACTTTTACACTCGCATGTGTGTCATACTGACTTACGAAACGGGTGTCAGAATTCATGCATTACACTTGCTCTCGCTCGGGAAATAGAAGAATTGTGACACTTTTATTTCGTAAATTCAGTATGACACACGTGCTCGTCTAATAATGTCTATATTTTTTCTTGACAAGGGCATGTGTGGTAGAACCTTGCACTGTGTCAGTTCTTTCTGTTTGTATTAAACAAATAGTATTGAATAAACTCATATTTGTCATGAACGTGCTGATAAACAAGTATTGTATATTATAATTGTGGTGAATCCAGCATTCGAACGCACGATCGTCAGATTCTGCAACCACTAAGTGAAGCAACTCTACAGTGTTAATTGCGCCATCCGTATCCCCGCTAAACATGAAGCGTAATGCCCTATTATTCTGACTGACAATTAATTTGTGTTGATTGATTGTTGATTGCATTTATTTTTCAGTTTTCAGTTTTTCACGTTCATACAAACTCGAAGAGCAATGTCCCTCATCATTCGTGATGACAATGAAGCTGACGGAGCCTTGTAGGTTTCATTAATTTGCAATGATTACAAGTTTATTAACGCACTAAAGGCACATATATGAATACCTAGTGAATACATGTTACATGTCTTACACATGGTACACTGACAGGGAATATGATTACTTAGTAGAAACAGGCGGTAGGAAAGGTTTTCTATTTCCTTCTTTAAGTACATATTTGTAGTGTTTTAATGTTGCAACGCTAAATGAAAAGGATGCCAAATGCGTCAGTTAAAAAAACCCGATAGGTTCGTTTGCAAGCCAGCATGCAATGTGTGTTGAAAAGGAACCAACTCTTAACACAAGAGGGTTTGGGTTACCTCCCCTGAGGATCGTCCCATCGAACAGGTGACTGGTGATGAGGAGCGTATTTTCACATCAGTGTATAAATATGTACGCATATTAGGGAAGACTGCTGTTAATTCAATATGATGTTTGACGGCTGCTTGGAAATTCATTAGAAGGTCAAAAATATCCAGTTTGGTTATGACATTAAAAATGTTAAACAAATCCCTCTTTCACTACTTTGATGTTTGGTGAATTACCATGAAAATTACAAAAAAAGATATATTTAGTTTCATTATATTCAGTGTCTAATACCGAGCTCTTTTTTAAATCAGTGTTCGTTGTTGTGTAGTAGGATTCGATCTGAACACTGCGTTGGTATTGTTGGTAACATACACAAATGTATTCATTTTATCGTTCATAAGTATTTGTTGGCAGTGTATTGACTTTTTAGTTTCTTTAGCACAACAGCAGGTTCAGGTAATGGCCATTAACATTTATCTTCAGAAAAAGTATACACTAAATTTATAACGTCATCAATAAAAAATCTCGATGAAATCTCGAGGCAGATTCCATTGGGCGTGAAAGGCAAACTGGTGGTGGAAATTATATGAATGGATCACTGAAAATCAGTGATGACACCATGTGTCTGGAAAAAACAACTTAAACATCTTCATGGTATATGTCGCTGAATATTCCTGATTAACGGATTATGATTTAGGTTATTTTCATATTTGATTACGAATTACATTTCACCGTTTACCTACCCTATCTGTGTTATATTGTAACTACACTATATTGCAAGTTAAACAGTGAAAATAAACACATAAGAACGATTATATTCCTGCAGTGGTTTAAAATAAATAACGTGATATCCTGAAAGACACTGAAATTGGAAAATACTATTCAAACATGCTAATATTAGCAAATAGTTCATCCGACGAAAAGTTCTCAAAGGAAAACTGAGGGAAAAATGTAAGGGAAAACGTGAGTGAAATCATAATTCTTTTTTTTTTAAAGTTATTCTATAAAATGAATATACCACTTAAACATTTCAGAATAAGATCGTATGCAGTATCAACTTTCAGATTTGTAGAAGATAAAGTTGAAAACATAAAGAAAATATACGGAAAATGGCAAATATTGTCAGATAGCCCCATCTATCATATCATACTTCACAGTGAAAGAAAAACGTATTAGTTATCGGTGCAATTTAAAGGAACTAAATACACTTTTAAAAAGTCACGATAGGTCACGAGTAATCGTTGAAACAGTGGCCCGAGACATTTAGACGTTGAATCTGTCATAAAGTTGTCAATACCGCCAACTAGCATTACATGGATGAAGATATGCTTCCACCGACCCGTTCCGAACCCAGCAGTTCATATTATCTTTCTGCTCACAGCGTTGAGATTACCTATTCATTCATACTTTTACCTATCTGAAGACAGAGAGGATTTAGCAGTCATGTTGTGTGTTTATATAGACAAGGTATCTGCAAACTTCATGCAACATTTCCACAGATAAACCGACTTCTGGCAAAGTCATCGCCCCCTACAGTTCGCAAGGGGGGATACAGTCAGAGAACAGCGTTCCATGTATCCCCCGAGAGGAGGGTTTACGCTCGAAGCATTGGAATCAGCAGAGCAGAATATCTATCTGATATGTTTATAGGTTTATACACCGATCTGGAGTGAAAATCAGATGGTTTGAAAGAAGAGTAAGTTTTCTCTTTAAACGAGTTTTTGATGTACAGTTATATGTCGGCAGAGGAAACCATGGCGAGCAGCTGAACGATCCTCAGAATGAACCTGGCTGCTGTCCTCAGGGGGAACATGGTTGTGTTGGCGTAGAGTAAATGAAACTTTCAAGGCCTTGGGGGTACTCATATCCGAAACACTGTCACAAAAACAGTGCAATGAAAATGGAAGGATCACATTCAAGAGCCTACACTCACGAATTACTGTTCAGGTTAAAGTGATGAGACCAGGTGTTTGGGATACGAGTTATATCAGTATGGTTTGATATATCAATGCGTTATTACTGACATCTTTGGGGTGAGTTGATGATAAAACCTTTACACCTAATGGTCATCGCATACGGAGCAAACCCTGGCGGACAGTGTATACATCTGGACGGATGTAACTTTTACCACAGAGTGAGAGCAGCAGTTGCTGACTGTTTATAGATCATACTGTGAAATGTGTGTTTGATACATATGTAATCAAGACCATGTTAAATAGATAGTCAATCACCCGTTTCGGATTCAGGGTTAGAATATGTCCCCAGCAACCTATGCTGCGACTAAATGCCGGTCTTAAGAGGCGACACGCACGCGCACGCACACGCACACACACGCACACACACACACACACACACACACACACACACACACACACACACACACACACACACACACACACACACGCACGCACGCACGCACGCACGCACGCACGCACGCACGCACGCACGCACGCACGCACGCACGCACGCACGCACACACGCACACACACACTCACACGCACACACACACATGTATAATCCCTGGAATTTTCAGGGAATATATTTAATGTCTGATTCACTTCAGGTATTATACATATTATACACCTTGTGACAAGTACACTGTGCATCAGACAAGGCTTGAACCATCAGGTTCTTCCTAATATACTTTATATCGGACAAGGCTTGAACCATCAGCCTCATCCTTACACACTGTGCATCAGACAAGGCTTGAATCATCAGGTCCTTCCTCACATACTGTACATCGGACAGGGCTTGAACCATCAGGTGCCTCCTCACATACTGTGCATCGGACAAGGCTTGAACCATCAGGTGCTTCCTCACATACTGTACATCTGACAGGGCTTGAACCATCAGGTGCTTCCTCAGACACTGTGCATCGGACAAGGCTTGAACCATCAGGTGCTTCCTCACATACTGTGCATCGGACAGGGCTTGAACCATCAGGTTCTTCCTCACATACAGTGCATCGGACAGGGCTTGAACCATCAGGTGCTTCCTCACATACTGTACATCTGACAGGGCTTGAACCATCAGGTGCTTCCTCAGACACTGTGCATCGGACAAGGCTTGAACCATCAGGTTCTTCCTCACATACTGTACATCGGACAAGGCTTGAACCATCAGGTTCTTCCTCACATACAGTGCATCGGACAGGGCTTGGACCATCAGGTTCTTCCTCACATACTGTACATCGGACAGGGCTTGAACCATCAGGTTCTTCCTAATATACTGTGTATCGGACAAGGCTTGAACCATCAGGTCCTTCCTCACATACTGTACATCGGACAGGGCTTGAACCATCAGGTGCTTCCTCACATACTGTGCATCGGACAAGGCTTGAACCATCAGGTGCTTCCTCACATACTGTTCATCGGACAGGGCTTGAACCAGAAGGTGCTTCCTCACATACTGTGCATCGGACAAGGCTTGAACCATCAGGTGCTTCCTCACATACTGTACATCGGACAAGGCTTGAACCATCAGGTGCTTCCTCACATACTGTGCATCGGACAGGGCTTGCACCATCAGGTGCTTCCTCACATACTGTACATCGGACAAGGTTTGAACCATCAGGTTCTTCCTCACATACTGTGCATCGGACAGGGCTTGAAACATCAGGTGCTTCCTCACATACTGTACATCGGACAGGACTTGAACCACCAGGTTCTTTCTTATACACTGTGCATCGGACAAGGCTTAAACCATTAATCTCCCCTTACACACACACGCAAACACACACACACACACACACACACACACACGCACGCACGCACGCACGCACGCACGCACGCACATACACACTCACCTTCCACCTCTCACCTCTACACTGTACATCAGGCAAGACTTTACCAGCAGAAAATCCCCGCACCTTTACCACTACATGACATTTAGTACAGTAAATGATATGATTTTATTTATCTCGCAAAATGTGCGTCCAAATTGTCAAATCTTCTGAAAAACTTCGAATCATGACACCTGTTTCGTCCTTATTTGGAGGGTTCCAGGCATGAATTGTATATCAGTGATTATGGTACATACTGTACATCGGACAAGGCTTGAACCAGAAGTTGCTTCCTCACATACAGTGCATCGGACAGGGCTTGGACCATCAGGTTCTTCCTCACATACTGTGCATCGGACAGGGCTTGGACCATCAGGTTCTTCCTCACATACTGTACATCGGACAAGGCTTGAACCAGAAGGTGCTTCCTAATATACTTTGTATCGGACAAGGCTTGAACCATCAGGTCCTTCCTCACATACTGTACATCGGACAGGGCTTGAACCATCAGGTGCTTCCTCACATACTGTGCATCGGACAAGGCTTGGACCATCAGGTTCTTCCTCACATACTGTACATCGGACAAGGCTTGAACCAGAAGGTGCTTCCTCACATACTGTGCATCGGACAAGGCTTGAACCAGAAGGTGCTTCCTCACATACTGTGCATCGGACAAGGCTTGGACCATCAGGTTCTTCCTCACATACTGTACATCGGACAAGGCTTGAACCAGAAGGTGCTTCCTCACATACTGTGCATCGGACAAGGCTTGAACCATCAGTTGCTTCCTCACATACTGTGCATCGGACAGGGCTTGCACCATCAGGTGCTTCCTCACATACTGTGCATCGGACAGGACTTGCACCATCAGGTGCTTCCTCACATACTGTACATCGGACAGGGCTTGCACCATCAGGTGCTTCCTCACATACTGTACATCGGACAAGGCTTGAACCATCAGGTGCTTCCTCACATACTGTACATCGGACAGGGCTTGCACCATCAGGTGCTTCCTCACATACTGTACATCGGACAGGGCTTGCACCATCAGGTGCTTCCTCACATACTGTACATCGGACAAGGCTTGAACCATCAGGTGCTTCCTCACATACTGTGCATCGGACAGGGCTTGCACCATCAGGTGCTTCCTCACATACTATACATCGGACAAGGCTTGAACCATCAGGTGCTTCCTCACATACTGTGCATCGGACAGGGCTTGCACCATCAGGTGCTTCCTCACATACTGTACATCGGACAAGGTTTGAACCATCAGGTTCTTCCTCACATACTGTGCATCGGACAGGGCTTGAAACATCAGGTGCTTCCTCACATACTGTACATCGGACAGGACTTGAACCACCAGGTTCTTTCTTATACACTGTGCATCGGACAAGGCTTAAACCATTAATCTCCCCTTACACACACACGCAAACACACACACGCAAACACACACACACACACACACACACACACACGCACGCACGCACGCACGCACGCACGCACATACACACACACCTTCCACCTCTCACCTCTACACTGTACATCAGGCAAGACTTTACCAGCAGAAAATCCCCGCACCTTTACCACTACATGACATTTAGTACAGTAAATGATATGATTTTATTTATCTCGCAAAATGTGCGTCCAAATTGTCAAATCTTCTGAAAAACTTCGAATCATGACACCTGTTTCGTCCTTATTTGGAGGGTTCCAGGCATGAATTGTATATCAGTGATTATTTTAACGCCACTTTAAACATGGCATGGTTTTTTTTCACGGCGTGTCAATTTGTCGTGACATTTACCTATGCCTTCAAGAAGGACAGTTTTTGTTGGCCCATACATTTAGTTAAAACTTGTTGTCATTGAGGTAACAATATATCGCGAGTGTAAGACATTTTTCCATTCATATTGATTAGATTTTGTCATTTTTCCCGCTAAGGATAAACTATAAGTAATTGAGTTCATATTAGATACCTCGAATTATTACATTTCATGAAAATCCTTGGCATCTCCTCACAGTGATTAGCACACCACTATGTTCCGGACGAGCCTGTGCCAGAATATGTTCAAGTCAACACATGCATTGCTCTACAATACAAAATGAATGATCAAACCCATGTAATTAATAACACATCCAACCTCATGATTTCTAGATAAAATTTCACTGCGGAAAGAATTCGATCGTATCGTATAAATTATTACATTATTGTTGCATTCGCGTCCTTTTCTCTCTGTTGTCGTCAAAGAAGGTATTATATAATGCTCTTTATTGTTGACATTCACTGTCCGCGATAGGGACTTGATGAAGAGATAGGCCTTGGTGTGACTTGCAATGCACCACTTTTTATCCGAGGCAGCTGTAGAATAATCGCTTCATCTAAACAGGCTAAATTTCCAGTATGGTCTGTTTACATCGTTATACGTCTATACGACAACAAAAAATGTGAAATAAATGTAGGAGGTGATTTATGAGAAAGCATTCATGGGTTGAAACCAGCAGGAGCGAAACCCCCATGACAGCTCGGGAGTGGATGGCCCCATTTAAGTCGAGGCGGGATGGAAAATTATCTAGATATAGTTTCTTGAAGTTTATACGAGATTTTATCACATTGTAGGGATCACGTGATAAAATCCGACTTGTGAAGATCTAGAATGAGATTTGAAAGCGACTTAATTGTACAAAATTCTTAAACAAAAAAATATGCCCCAACATAGAATCAAGCTACCTCCCATGCTTGCTGTAACCCACTGGCATTTAAAAATGGGTGTAAAAAGGGTTGTCCGTGTACAGAAATCCATGAGAGACACCCCCTACACTGCAATCTACTAAACAACCGCTGACATGAGGCGCAGCGACGTTTTAGGCATATCTCAAGCTAGATAACGCTGGAGCAATACAGCTCGGGTTCGGTGATGAACGCTCTGCGAGCCGAAACATGCCAAATTTATTTGTGCTTCGCGAATAGAAAACCCCGACAAGAGCACCGCAGTTATAAGTTTATATGTTACACGCGTATGAAGGTTGCCTAAGTTTTATTTTATCATAGTTTATCTCCTCCAACGTTTATCGGTAATGACCCACAGCGACAGGTGCGAGGTACAAGCGCCTCCATTCTGACGTTACTCACTACGCGCATGCGTGACGTTCGCAGCTGACGTTAGATGGCGCTGTAAAGCGCGTGCAAAACGTGCCGTGACATGTATAACACGATGTAAACCGACTTAAGAACACCTGTCGACAAACCGGAAAAAACTCAAAGTCGCCGCAAATAGTTGGAGCTCACAGCTGTGAGGGTGCAGACCAGTAAAAAGTTACCAACAAGCTCTTTCTAAATTCCTTTGACAAAAAAGACTCAATATAAAAACAATGATGCGATTTTATGACATACTTTTGGGTTGAGCAGTACGTGATTTCCCCATAAACTATGTTCGTAATGAGAGTTTAATAGTCACAAATCAGTGCTACAGAGGTCAGGCAAATTTGCATTTTATCTTTATCTATTGTACTTAATGAAATAGTCTGAAAAAAGATAGTTAATGGGCATGGTGATCTGGTATGATACAATTAACACCATATTTCATATTTGTGTGCTCTTCGAGTTTGGAAATTTTATCAAAGGAATACACCACGAGGACACGTCCGGTGAACTTCAGCATTGGTGAGCAGGAATTTTGATTGTACTAATTAAGAAATTATTGGCATAAGCTGCTGATTGACATATAGGAGCTGACATAGATCTGAGAGTATTGCTGCAATATATTGCAGCTGCTAGGTTTCATATCCCGTAAACTCTTCACAAACTGCAGATATAAATGTTGCGTCTTAAGTTTGTCGATGTTTTAGCACATAATCTTAATACACAAACATCAACCGTATACGGATACAATGATCACCTGCATTTTGTGCCAAAGCCATGGCCAGTTGGGTTATGTTTTCTTGCCCCAACACTACCTGTCTTTGTGTACAACTGAACAATGTACAGCACGCGCTTAATACATTGTACAATACACGCGTGAACAAGAACATCACACGTCGGAACTATGAACACTACACAACTAAACGATGAATAACAAGCCTGAATTATGAACAATGCATATCTTAACTATAACAATACAAACCTGAACAATGAACAAGAACTTGGGCCCTAGACGTTCATGTACACATTTTAAAACAATGAAAAACACACATCTCAATAATGAACAATATACACCTGGCCAATGAGCAATACACACCTTAACAATTAACAATTGAACTTTGAACAATTCACGTTTAGAACATCATTAACAATGGTTTCCTCCTAATCGTATCTTTGCATCCAGAGAATTACGTCTAAGTTTTCTAATCTGCTGATAAGGCGACAAAAGGGGAGAATTTGCACAATACAGTACAATGCAATATTATTTATGGCAGCATTTATTTGGACATAAGGAAGCCAGTTGCAAGTCCTCATCAGTAGGTCAGGCTGTGTGTCTATACCCTGATGTACCACACGAAAGCCTCACTGTGTTGGCAAAGTAGGGCAGATAGTAATCCCCAAAATAAATCTTCAAATTCAAACATTAAAGTGTGTTTTAACAAGTATCAAAATACCTTTTCATGAATAGTGCACTCCGATTAGACGAATTCGTCAAAAAAGTTGACGGGTTACAAGATCCTTCTCCAAGGTCGTCTGTTTGATATATTGTACGCCAATGTCTATAAATCATACAGACACGTTTACTAAAGAAGGAAAACTGTTTACATTTTAAAAGTCAATAACGTTAATCACAAGCAAACGACGTTATCAAGTTAAAAGATTTCAAAGACGGTTTGTGATTACAACCTTATATTTTTATTAAAATATTATATTTTAAGAGAAGGAAAATGTATTTTAAACACCTGAACTAAGTTGTTATTCACTCAAATGTCTCCAAATCATATGACGTATCATATCACATATACAAATATAAGGATTGGCGTTTCTCCATGCTCTTGGGGGTTGTGTAGTTGATATCAGTTTCAATAGATGATGCGCACGTTTTATTTTTCCACAATATTTATACAAATGTGATCCCGTCGCCTTCAAAAGAGTGTTTGGTAGATGTAGGAGATTTGTAGGAACCTAGTGCGAGTGTGATGATCTGCCCAGTCAGGGGTGTGACTTGTCTTTACACTCATCGGTATCCCGGGGCTTCTATTTATGAAATGGGATAGCGCCGGGTCTTTTTGCTATGACAGACGTCTATCACCGCCAAAAAATGAAATGTTGTAAAACTTCGAAATATGTTCTTAACTTGTGTGGAAATATCTACAAAATATGTTCGTGATTTTATAATTATCTTTGATGGTTTGAATATCCGATTTGGACAGTGTTGAAATAACACAAGGTGTTAACACAAACACGTGATTGGTCTTATACGGCGGAAATAGATTAAGTTCTATGTTTATTAGTTTTGTAATAAATCTTATGTCTTGCTGAATGTTTTGAAGAACGGTTTGATAAAACTGTAATTGCAGCGGGTAAATACAGGTTCAGGCGCTACTGGCCGCTGACGGCAAGGTAGATAGATGCGCATGGATTATGATTAAGTCAAGCTATACTAGTCGATGTTTCTGGTGTGGGAAATCTATCTGTTTGATCCAATGTGGTGATCCGATTCTCCAAATGCCGGATCAGTGTGCATGGATGCCACGTTTTCCACATGTACAAGTCTCGTGTATGCATGAGAGAATGAGTTTGAAGCCTTAGTATTCCATACTGATCGCATAGTTATTTTAAACGGTAGCTTGCAAAATTAAAAAAATACACCACAAGGTGTTCATAAATACCACAGGGGTCAGCAATGCCACAGTTGTATTACACAGTTGCCAGCAATACCACAGTTGTGTTACACAGTTGGCAGCAATGCCACAGTTGTGTTACACAGTTGCCAGCAATACCACAGTTGTGTTACACAGTTGGCAGCAATGCCACAGTTGTATTACACAGTTGCGATCAATACCACAGTTGCATTACACAGTTGCCAGCAATACCACAGTTGTATTACACAGTTGCGATCAATACCACAGTTGCATTACACAGTTACAGCAACACCACAGTTGTATTACACAGTTGCCAGCAATACCACATTTCTGTTACAGTTACAGCTATACCACAGTTGTATTACACAGTTGCCAGCAACACCACATTTGTATTACACAGTTGCCAGCAATACCACATTTCTGTTACAGTTACAGCTATACCACAGTTGTATTACACAGTTGCCAGCAACACCACATTTGTATTACACAGTTGCCAGCAATACCACATTTCTGTTACAGTTACAGCTATACCACAGTTGTATTACACAGTTGCCAGCAACACCACATTTGTATTACACAGTTGCCAGCAATACCACATTTCTGTTACAGTTACAGCTATACCACAGTTGTATTACACAGTTGCCAGCAACACCACATTTGTATTACACAGTTGCCAGCAATACCACAGTTATATTACACAGTTACAGCAATACCACATTTGTGTTACACAGTTACAACAATACCACAGTTTAATTACACACTTGTCAACAATGCCACTTGTATTTATATTACACTGCACTTGTACACGTCAGACGTAGTTCAAAATTAACATACCATTTTAATTCGCTTTAACAAAATCAGTAATGGTACTCTCGTGTCACTGGATTGTCTGGTTTGTTTACCGGCTGACGTCGCACGGCGGGAGTACTGCTGTGGGGCGTCAGCAATAAATAATTACTTTTTATGCAAATTGTATGAATGGCAGGTGCTACCGGTAGGGCAAGGCATGCTTACCCTTTTCGCGAACACCTGGTGTCATCACTGAGTTTCCGTGGTTCAATCATAAACCTTCCACTATTTGCTCTTTACGCCAAGTCGAATCTGTTTCGGCAGAAAAATCTCGGCTGTTTATTCTCTTGCATTGGCAATTCATATTGACACTGTGGTCAACAATACCAACTTTATTTTAAACAATTTTCAGCATACCATAGTTGTATTATCGAAAAGAGATCAGCGATGCCACAGTAATACCACGGTTTAAATACACAGTGATCAGTAAAACCATAGCAATACCACGATTTAATTAAACAGTGATCAGCGATACCATAGCAATACCACAGTTCAAATACACAGTGATCAGCAATACCACAGCAAAAGCACAGTTCAAATACGCAGTGATCAGTAAAACCATAGCAATACCACAGTTTAAATACACAGTGGTCAGCAATACCACAGCAATACCACGGTTTAAATACACAGTGGTCAGCAATACCACAGCAATACCACGGTTTAAATACACAGTGATGAGCAACGCCACAGTAATACCACGGTTTAAATACACAGTGATCAGTAAAACCATAGCAATATCACGGTTTAATTAAACAGTGATCAGCGATACAATAATAATACCACAGTTTAATTTTACACTGATTAGCAATACCATAGTAGTACCACGGTTTAATTACACAGAAGTCAGCAATACCACAGCAATACCGCAATCTAATTACACAGTGATCAGCAATAACACAGTAATACCGCGGTTTAATTACACAGTAGTCAGCAATACCACAGTCTAATAACACAGTGATTAGCAATACCACAGGAATACCACAATCTAATTACACAGTGATCAGCAATACCATAGTAAAACCACGGTTTAATTACACAGTGATCAGCAATAACACAGTAATACCGCGGTTTAATTACGCAGAAGTCAGCAATACCACAGTTGTATTATACAATAGTCAGCAATACCACAGTTGTATTGTACAATATTCAGCAATACCACAGTTGTATTGTACAATAGTCAACAATCCCACAGTTGTATTATACAATAGTCAACATTACCACAGTTGTATTATACAATAGTCAACAATAACACAGTTGTATTATATGATTGTCAGCAAAATCACAGTTGTAACATACAAAAGTCATCAATACCACAGTTGTATTATACAATAGTCAGCAATACCACAGTTGTTTTGTACAATAGTCAGCAATTCCCTGGAGTGGTATGACACAGTAGTCAATATAATCGCAGGTCAGTAGTCAGAAATACCGCTGTTTTATTTTTACACAGTAGTAATCATTAACAATGTTGTATTATTACACAGTAGACAGAAACATCACACATAATCAAAGATATCGATGTTACATCGCTCCTTAGTAGTCAGCAGTAATACAATATATTTCATGGTATTATTAAATATCCTTTGCACGTCCAAATCGGGTTCAAACGTAATTTTCGACCATAATGTATTAGGGGATGGTCACATGACCCCTTTTGGAAAACATACCATATCTTAGATATATGGAACCCTCTTGACAATGTTCAATCGACAGTATCACTAAAATAAATAAAACTACCGAAATAATTACTTTATAGCCATTTGCCAGTGGATAATGGTACCAAGATGTAAAATAAAAGTCCACGCGCACACAAATTAGCTGGCCAGAGTGTGCGCAGAACGTTTACCCAATACATTTTTTAGATCCTTGGGATATTACCTTTGTGACTCCGGACTAGGAACTAGTAATTGGACCTTTTCCAGGGATTCATCTGAGTAATTCCGATACGACCCTAATTCCAAAGATATTTGTTGCAACCCCCGTCTATGCTAAGGATATCACAGGTATATTTCACAGACCTCAGTAGGTAATACCATAATTATATCACATCTTGTCAGTTATAATACGGAGCAACAAGATACCTTATATATAAATCAATATCCATGCTCAAAATAAAATCTGCATTAATAATTACATTTCCTTAAGTTTGCAAGATTTCATAGCAAGAAGTGTGTACCACGATCCACTTGCCGCGTGTACCTGCTGTCAAATACATAGGGACGACACGAGAAGCCTGAAGATCCCATGAGTGAATGTTTACTTATTCTTTCGTTGGATGGCAAAAGTTGAATGATTGATCCTACTGCTCTGATTAGTAAATAATTAACTTCAAGATAACAAATGACGTTGAGATCAAGTCTCTATATTGTTTATAGCCACATGTAGGGCTGGGACGAGTCCAAATTTACTACCCGGGTACCCATCCCCCTATTACCCGACCCTACCCGGGTACCCACTGTAGGTCTAAGGAGATGTCTCAAAATGTCCGATTGGGTACAGTTTTAGCATAGCCCTGCCAAAATTATTTAGTTACATGTATTAAACAATCTGGTCATTCATACACTGAAGTTGAATTAAGTTATATCTTTATTCAACCATATGAAAAATCAGAAGGCATGGGTGCATAGTCAGAAAGAAATGCGAACATTAGTGACTTGCAGTGTAACCATAGAGTTCTAGAAAGTGTTTGTCATAAAACTATATATCACGTGACTAACCACGGGTCCGGTTAGTCCTGTGGGTACCCGGGTCCTACTCAGTACCCGAGTTACCCGTCCCAGCCCTAGCCACATGTTCACTTACAGCCTCTGTTAGTCTTGGTTCAAATTGTCAAGGAAGTACCCAGTGTTTTCTAATCGTGTGAGCAATCATTCGCCATTTATCCAAAATACAATCCAGCATAGTTTGTACTTGGTGTCATATTAAAGCTCACGATAATCAATTAATTGTATTCTATTACCTAATACATCAGTAACCTCAATGGACAGAATCCATTAGAGAAAAGATTTAAGCTTAAATATTTCATAGTAATATTATTAGGTTGCCGAATATGTTCGTCCGTTCCGTTGTTGATCTGTCTCCCTGAAGGTAACACTGTATATTCTTACAGTGAAATACGAAAGGTCGTTACATTGGTTGGTTGGTTTGTTGTTTAACGCCGCACCCAGCAATATTTCAGCTATATGACGGCGGTCAGTAAATAATCGAGTCTGGACCAGACAATCCAGTGATTGACATCATGAACATCGATCCACGCAATTGGGATCGATGACATGCATAATCCAAGTCAGCGAGCCTAACCACCCGATCCCGGTAGTCGCCTCTTACGACAAGCATAGTCGCCTTTTACAGCAAGCATGGGTTGCTGAAGACCTATTCTACACCGGATCTTCAAGGGTCTTGTTACATTGACAGGTCTGTGCTGCAACAAGAGTTTGAATTTAACCCGCGCATTCAGCCTCATTTGGGGTGTGAAGGTGAGGTGAAATGGGGTTTGACGCGCGTCCAAGATCATTGAACTTATATAGCCACGTGCATGCACGTGTGTGGACTGATGCCGATTTATAGTGCTAGCACACTGAGATACCATGCCGCAGTTTAACATGAATACCCCACTCAGGCACAGTATACTCTCCGAGCGGAGGCTCTACCGCTAGACCACGGAGGCGGTCCCCGTCTAAGGGACACAACTTACATAATAGAAGTGATGGAATGGTAAGACGCATGGTCAGCAGTCGTATGTCACAATAAGCATTTGGTTGTTCATCCAGCTCAGTAGTGACCCTTATTCCTACAACGAATTCCAGTCTAGCTAGTGCCAGTGTGTGTGACAGCACAGTTGTATATATACACATTTTCCGCCGCAACTAATACCCTAGTCGTGTTGTGTATCTGTACAAACCGTTAATTAACACATCTCAGCAATTCAAATCGCGAGTGGAAGTCTTACAAGATAGCGACTAATGTTTGCAAATGGCCAGCGTTATCTTGTTCAGCAAACCGCCTAAATATCGTGGGTGTTTTCACTGATAAAGACATTTGCTTTGGTTTTTTCTTTGCCATGCAGGCAACGGGTCTGTCAGCTCGCTTTGGCTTTTTCTATGATAGCCTTTTGCTCTTTCAACATCAGGTCGAGAATCAACCCATTATTTATTGTGGTAGAGCACATCGTTCCATCAACTATGACCTTGGGTAAAGGGAGGTAACCGCCCAGTCTGACACTATTACCATGAATGTATGCAGACGGGCTAATTCTAGACTTTTTTCTCAAGGATATAAAAAAAACGTGCCCGTCTTGTGCATTCCTGTCAAATTACAACACTAGAGAACTGTATATGGCAACGACGAAGGTCATAAGTCGGAATATATTTCACTTGTCTGTCCTTCGTGACCTTCACATTGGCGTCGTTCGTTACAGTCACGAGGGTGGTATTGATGTCAGGGCTGACCCCGTGTTGAAAACTTAAATAAATTTGCCACCGTTTTTCATTTTATTTGTTATTTGATATTTATTAGTGTTGCCTTATTAAAGTCGTTTTTGTCATAGATAATCTAAATAATATCTACAAAAACGTCATTATTTATCTAAACATTCCTCGAGGAAAATATACAAGGCCATAATTTATTATTTTTAGATAGGAGTATAGATTTATCTTTCATGTAATAATTGTGTAAGTATACGAATGAAAAGAAATTGTGTTGTGTCATACATAAATAAGCTGGGTTTTTTGGTTTATCAATATTCATTTACTCTTTATTATTTATCTTTGTACGGTCATGTTTCTATTGAAACCAGGTATATTGTACATGAACTTATGACCCGTGAAGATCCGGGGTAGAATGGGTCTTCAGCAACCCAATCTTGCCGTAAAAGGGGCGACTATGCTTGTCGTAAAAGGCGACTAACGGGATCGGGTGGTCAGGCTCGCTGACTTGGTTGATGCAGGTCATCGTATCCCAATTGCGTGGATCGATGCTCATGAGGTCAATCACTGGATTGTCTGGTCCAGACTCGATTATATACAGACCGCCGTCATATAGTTGGAACATTGCTGAGTGCGTCGTTAAACAACAAACAAACAAACAAAACAAACATGAACTTAGACAATAAAACACTAATTTAGAGCCAGGTTTGAAAGGCCAATGTTTCAGGGGGAAGGCACGCACCGTCAGTGTCACCCGGGACAGAAGTTGACTGAAATGAGGAGGATGTGGTCACGATGTGCGACGTGACTAATTGTACGTGGTGTGGAGCGTTGTTGTCTCTTATCAACCACGAGTGTGTTCAGTCACCTTGGTTAATAAAACCTCACGGCACACCGTCTAGCACCATAAAAGGCGACTATGCTTGTCGTTAGAGGCGACTAACGGGATCGGGTGGTCAGGCTTGCTGACTTGGTTGATGCATGTCATCGATCCCAATTGCTTGGATCGATGTTCAAGATATCAATCACTGGATTGTCTGGTCCAGACTCGATTGTTTACAGACCGCCGTCATATAGCAGGAATATTGCTGCGTGCTGCATTAAACAACAAACAAACGTCTCTAGCCCTATCCTGGACCTTACAGGCGAAGACATCCACCTATTAAACTCGAGCAATACATCTTGACCCCAAAACTGCATCGGTGACGACACAACAACATCTCACATTATCAAGAACCACACCACACCATCAAATTACACAACACAACACAACAACATCAAATAAGACAAAATCACTCGAAACAAGACCTCGCCACACCATGAAATGAGACACGACACTACGTTACACTACACTGCACTGCACTGCACTGCACCGCACCGCACCGCACCGCACCGCACCGCACCGCACCGCACCGAACCGAACCGCACCGCACCATCAAATTACGGAAGACAACACTCAAAAATTCTAGACAACACCATTCCACATACAAACGCACCGCACCGCACCGCACCGCACCGCACCGCACCGCACCGCACCGCACTACGGCATCAAATTACGGAAGACAACACTCAAAAATTCTAGACAACACCAATCCACATACAAACGCACCGCACCGCACCGCACCGCACCGCAACGCAACGCAACGCTCTACTACACTATAACATCAAATAGCACTACACAAAACCAACCGAAACCAGACCACACAACACCATCAGTCACCACACCACACCATCAAATAACATAACACAACAACACCAGAAACAAGACCACACCACGCCATCTGTAACCACACCACGCCATCTGAAACCAGACAACACCATAGCAACCGTCACAACACACTTCACCATCCGACACAAGCCAACACCATCAAGTAACACAAGGCATCAACACCGCTTAGCTCACACAATATGAAATGTTCATAAAATATACACAATACCGTGTACTTTATTTCAATATAGTCATCATTTCGAACCAGATGCATATGCATCGGTATGCACTGGCAGCATTACGGAAGCATCTCTTCGTCTAAAAACGCAACTCTTGGGCTCTATTTTATCAGATAATAGCAGGACATTCAGGCATCAACATTTGATAAGCGTGGACAGTTGATCCTTCACAGAAAATACGTGTTTTTCACTCTCCAAAAGCAGAATTTGAACCATCTTGGTTTGCACATTACTTTTTTAAGCTAAAAATGATACGATTTAAAGTTTAAATAAAAAATATCACATCTGTATTCGTATCAAACGCACTTCAGCATTTGCAATAACCAAGACAGCCACGATTCGTGTTTTAGTAAAAACATCAAGATACCGATCCGATAAGGAGAAAATGAAAGATCTTTATTTAGATCCGAGGAGGAGGAAGGGGTCTGTGCCTACACACAGTAAAACGGGCGCAAATGGAAGAACTCCGGGGTCCCTAGTAAGAGGACTTTTATCTGATAGTTTCTTCTGATATATTTTATCAAGAGATATAAAAGTTTATTCCCCATCTAAGTTGGCGCGTGCCATGACGCTGGCTTTCTGACATTGACCAAATGCTACATCCCAGGGAGGGAGACGATGTTTATGTAGATAAGTATTTCACTGAATGGATCTCAAGAAACGAATGACTTTGAGCTGTCTTATATACCCCATTCGTCATGTTTTGTGGGGGCGTTGACACGGCTACATAAGTGGGTAGACGGGGGAGGGAGAGGGAGGGGAAATTCGACGCTGGAGGTAGATGGTTTGTAGATATAATTTATTTATTGCGAAGAAGGAAATCATTCAACATATTTACACACACACACACACACACATTTTTAAGACGTAAAAGACAATGACCATTTGGCTGTCTTTAGTTTGCGGATCGGTCCACATATAGATATAATTTTTCATGTCACTGTTTGATGTGAGCAGCGAGGCTAACAGCAATGTAAGTTGATACCATAGGAGTTTAAGGTTGCCAAAGATACCACACTATAACGAGAAGTTGGACAGAGGCAGATGTGCAATCCTAACAAATTTGAATCACATACCTTGGTCAACGATCTTGGTCAACCGATATCCGCGTATGACTTATTTTGAAAGAAAGCACTGAATGCTGTTCATTCGCTATAATGTTTGAATGGATACGAGGCTATAACAAGAACACTTTTTCCCGTTAAATAACTACAAAGAACAGACACCTAAAGACCAGGGTGCCGTTGTACAAAACAACTTTAGCGTAAGTCTATGATAAATTTTGGCAATTGGGATCACCTTAGCATTAAGATGCCTTTGCACAACGGCACCCAGAACTATAGTCCTGCGCCATGACTGTCGAATATTATTGTTTTACTAAATGCCTGGGCAAGTCTAGATCAGACTCATATGAAAAGGACAGATGCGGAAAGACGAAAAAAATAATTATTATTTTAAAGAAATGTTTTCAAAGGCTAACTGGACTACCAGGACTACTACATCTTGTATGTGTGGAATTGACAGTGGCCTGGCAGAGGTCTCCGCCTTCCTGCAACCAGAACTAAACATACATTCAAGTTCCTTCAACCTGTCGCCATGGTAGTGCCGATGCTTGTTGCAGATGGTGTCAGTAAACAATATACAATTTCAGTTCAACCTCACTATATTCCATGTGTAAGTGCAGCGTGGATATTATTTTCTATCTCTCTACAATATTTAGACTGAAGTAAATTATTATTTTGCAGATACATAGACACCTTGGGTGAGTCCGGACGGGCGAAGGATCCCTGTGTACGTATCTGTGTAACGTTGTGGTATTGCTTGTAGATTCGATAAAGGCATTCAGGTATACAAAGCATTGAGTTGGATAAGTGTGGATGCTGTTGAAATGAAGCTGCGCTGAGTTGTTTATCTGGTTCTTTAAGCCATGTAAAGTCACTCTCTTTCATGGTGGCTGTAGGGACAGAGGGGGCCAGTTGGACCCCATGGATTTATGGGAATCTGCGAGGAAGGTAAGTTAACACCGAGATGCACATTCCGAGATGATTTGGTTTGAACATAACCAGGAGAAAATGTCAATACAACATAATTATTGTATTAAAATCTTCTTTCGCATAATTGATAATGTTAATAAATATGTGTGTGACAATAAGTATAAAATATATACCTATAACAGATATATAGAAAATCTTAAATATGCGACCTATGTTCACCACATCGTGATGCTAACGTTCCCACCGTCATTGCACTGACAGAGTAATTAACTCACTTAGTTCAAAGACGCTCAGTTCTCTCCTTGAATCCTCCTTTATAAGCCCCATGTTGTGAGTGGCGCTACACTGAGCCTTGTGTGCTCAGCCTGGGAACTACTCGTACCTCGCCGTCAACACAGGTGTCACAGTGATCGACAGATAGATACATGTGCAATTAACTCGAGACATGTTTTAAGTGTCAGACATTAACTCCATATGTCACAGTAAGGCTGGAAATGATTTGCAACGTTGTCCATGTCATATGTCAGTTATGTTCTGTGTAATTCGTTCGAGGATTGACACAATAAACAATATGTATTTTTCGAAGCGGGTATAGACTGTATCGAGAAAAATGTTCAAGTTAAATGTTATTTTGAATTATGTAGCCTCTTGGTCCATATAACTGCAACTAGAATGCAACTAAGTGCATTGATATAAACTGCCGGGTAAAAGAAAGAATGTACAATTGAAAACTGGATTTGACTGAAAAAATGCCACCGTTATCAAAACGTTACTAGACGGAGAACAGTCACCGTAACACTGCAAACTTAAGGTCGAAAACACAACCATGATCCCCGTATCAAATACTACACCATCAAAAAACGATTTCTTGTTTGTTTCATACTTAGCCACCATCAAACATTGGCGTATACTTTCCTCTGACCGGTAGTTTAGTCGTTAATCGCCACAAACATTGTCAGATTGTTGTATAGGTTACATAACTGAAACTATTAATTCAACTTTAAAATCCGACGGGGCAGTTGGGTAGCCAAGTAGTTAAAGCGTTGGCTTGTTGTGTCGAAAAGCAGGGTTCGATTCCCCAGAAGAGTATAACGTGTGAAGCCATTCTCCATGTTCCCCGCCCTGGTCTAGGTGGAGAAGTGCTTTTCAACATACCCACTCATTCACTTATTCTAAATACGAACGTCCGTGCTAAATGTCACTAACCTGAAATGCGTTGAGACAATACCAGAATAGAGATGACAAGAGGATTCCCAACCAATCTACAACACATGTTCACTTCTCGTCTTTCTGATACCTTTACAAAGTATTATCTGTATACAATGTTGACTACGCTGAAATGATTGTGAGTGAGTGAGTTTAACGCCGCTTTTAACAGTATTCCAGTTATATCACGGCGTGTCAGCTTAATGTGGGAGGAAAGCCCGAAGTGATGCAGGTCTCAGACGTTTACCACTTCGGTGAAACCCACGAGCATGGGTATAGAGCTGACAAACCTAAAAACATAATGGGGGCGAACCGGGATTCGAACCCACAATCACAGGTTTCTGGCGTGTCCAAGGGATGCAACTCTGCACAGCGAATCGCGGCGCCTTAGACGACTGGGCCACACGTGCCCCTTAAAATGCTTGTGAGGAGGTAACAGAATAGGGCCCATCGTGGCAGACGATTATTTTGTTTTCACGTCCTGCTGGTGTTTGCAACTGGTAGCACAGGACATGTTTATCCTTTTCTTGGACGCCTGGTGTCATCACTGATTTTCAGTGATCTATTTGTATGGTTTTCACTACTATTCCGCCTCTTACGCTCAATGGAAAAATATGTTGACTGAGGCAGACAATCTGGACTGATTATTCTCTGCTGTTGTCGTTTTGTACTGATATATTTACACCGTTATACAGTAATGTATTTACACTAATCATCCTTACATATATTTTCTTGTCACGATCATATCACGTGTGTGTATGCGTTTGCCATGTCACACTACATAAATTGACCCGGTTTCACCACACACCACGCTGATGACACTGATAACAGAAACCTGAGACGAACATGCGTCATCACAATAGTCGTGTTCCGTTTGGAACAATGTCAGAGGCGTTCTGATTCAAAGATCATATACTTGTTTGTTTGTTGTTTAACGTCGCCGCAATATACCAGCGATATGGCGGCGGTCTGTAAAATAATCGAGTCTGGACCTGACAATCCAGTGATTGACCTCATGAGCATCGATCCACTCAATTGAAATCGATGACATGCATGAACCATGTCAGCGAACCTGACCACCCGATCCCGTTAGTCGCCTCTAAAAACAAGCATAGTCGCCTTTTACGGCAAGCATGGGTCTATTTGATAGTGATTCATAAATACATGCGCGTGATACAGTCGGAAGCGTACAGTCGACAGTCGAGTATGGAAGGGTTTATTCCTTTTTTAAAAATGTATTGACTGGAACATGTAACTTAATATATATATTGATGATGAACATCACATGCATGACTAGTTTAGCATCCTCGTGATCCCCTCGTGAGCCTGAAGTAGTATAAGAATCAACACCAACCAAAGTCGCCAAAAATACAATGCTCTGAAAAAACTAGCCATCATGAAAAATGACGTTCCAGCAGAAAAAGAGATATCATTGGCACAAATCGCGTCGGGATCCGTCGCATTAAGAGTGCGGTGATGGAAGCGCCTTTTATTCTAAACTGTTGAATGACGAGAAGCTAGAGTTTGGCTTTCCTACATAAATGATATATCTTTCTTTGTCCTATTAATCACGAGTCGTTTTGTTGCCGTCTTTCTTTGCCACACCTTTTACCGATTATTACAACGAAATAAAAGACTTAATTCATATAAAATCTCTGTAACAAATATCTATATACTTCAAGTATATAGCTGTTCACAAATATCACACTAGTCTGTCCATGAATTACATTCAGATCTGAATAATGTTGAAGGGTCTGTTATTTGTTTTATAAAAGGATTTAGCAAATTAAACAATTTTGTTTCAAGAACTGTATATTTTATAGTTAAATGCTATTATGTAAGGTGTAGGATAGTATATGTGATGTGTTCTAGACATAATTCGTTTGTCTTAAACATTTCAGCTGCGAAAAGGGATATTTCAATCTAAGAGAGATGCTCTTACTTGCAAACAACAAATTATTTCGGGTAAATAGCACCAGTCAATGTCATGCACGTATATAATATGTACATGCTGTCTCTACTTCCGTGGTTTATTTTTCCCCAGGTTAGATAGTACTCAGAATACAAGCCAGAAACTGGTTGGTTGGTTGGTTGGTTGGTTGTTTAACGCCGCACTCAGCGATATTCCAGCTATATGACGGCGGTCTGTAACTAATCGAGCCCGGACCAGACAATCCAGTGATTAATATCATGAGCATCGACCCACGCAATTGGGATACGATGACATGCATCAACCACCCGATCCCGTTAGTCGCCTTTTACGACAAGCATAGTCACCTTTTACGGCAAGCATGAGTTGCTGAAGACCTATTCTACCCCGGAATCTTCACGGGTACAGAAGAAACTGGTTGGATGAGATCACATTGATACAGGAGTGCTAACGTAATACCTTTTAATTCGCACTGGGGGCAGAATGAGACCTCGCGAACTACAATACACTTTACGTCACTGTGGCGTGACATACCTTAACGCTTGTTCATTATATTCCACGTGGACATTTATTTCATATTTCAACATTTTCAAATATCACGTTTTTCATATTATGATCTATCATAAACAGTCAGAGAGACCAAAAACTATCCACATTAAACAAACGCAACAGCCGGATATAGTCGGAATCATACAATGGGCTCTGCTTTCAATAGAGTGAGTGAGTGAGTATGGTTTTACACCGTTTTTAGTAATATTCCAGCAATATCACGGCGGGGACACCAGAAATAGGCTTCACACATTTTACCCATGTGAGGAATCGAACCCGGGTCTTCAGCGTAACGAACGAACGCTTGAACCACTAGGCTACCCCACCGCCCTTCAGTAGAGAACTCTTATGATGGAAATGGCAGTTGTCCCTTTTATTTTTTTGAGTAAAATAACATAAGTATTCAACATCTCCTCTTGCATGCACAACGGGCATGGTCTTACACCCTCCCCTTGCATCCCACCAGCACGGAAGAGTATAAACATAAGCCAACTTAGAGAGAAATACTGATTGTGTAATAAAGATTTTAAAGACTGCCTTTAAGTCCAAGAGGAGTATTATAAGGAACTGCCGCACAACGTTATTTCCTCATCTGGGTGATGTCTTCTCGACTCCACGGCCAATGACGTCCCATCAACCCACAGCATCGTGCTACAGTAACGCTGTACAACATCACACACCGTCGGAATGTCGAGATTCCCTTCCGTTCCACGCTCCCAGGGGACCGGCTAATTATCCCAACAGAACCAACAGGTGAACGTCAATGTTGCTGGTCTTACAAGCGCGACTAAGTTACTCGCCATTAGATGCGTTTTATTCATCTTCGGCGTTGCTCTAATTGGGTTAGGACAGACTTACGAGGGGCGTCTGCATGCAGCGGGAGGGGGGACACACGGAGGGGCTATGGGGTAATGAGGGACGAATAAAGGGGAGGGCGTACACAGACAAAGGTGACGTGATAGACAGGCTGTAATGAAATTCTTGCTTCTTGTCTAAATCGACTGGAATGTCAATTATGTTGTTTTGGCGACGGTGCTGATATATCACTCTCCCCAACTATTTCGTCTTTGAGTGATGATTAATGGGAGGAACGTCACAAAGGCATTATAAATACATGAATCAAAATAATCTGAAACTGTTAAAATAATTTATTATAATGAAGATACGTTTTGTATTTATTGATTAGCCATACCATAAGATTGTATTTCTATCTAAACAAATGATTTATGAATCCGCCTTTGAAGACATGTTTTTAAAATCACATGTGTATATGTATTTGTGTAATAGTGGAGAAACAATGTACCAAAAACTTTTTTGCTGTTTGTCCCCTGTCCCAAGATCCCAAGAGAGTGTTTTGCAAATAAACATTCTCAACATAAACGTTCCATTGTCTAGTCACCACAGATGCACCGAGTATTGTTATAACGACGAGGAATATTGAAATATTATAGTCCCGTTTGTCTTATTGGATTAACAGAAATTACATATACCCACAGAGTCGTTATGGTAATGCTATAATAAGAAGGACCGCCTCCGTGGTCTAATGGTTGAGCTTCCGCCCGGAGAGCGGAAGGTCCGGGGTTCGATCCCCGGCCGCGTCATACCAAAAGACGTTAAAAGATGGTACTTGTTGTTACCCTGTCTGTCGTTCGGCATTAAGGGGCTAAAACAAGGACTGGTCGGCTCGGAGTCAGTATACTGTGTCTGAGTGGGGTATTCATGTTAAATTGCGGCATGTTATCTCAGTTAGCTAGCACTATAAATCGGCATCAGTCCGGACTAGTACAAGCAGCCACACAAACAAACACACATACATGCACGTCGCTTTATAAGTGCAAAAATCTTGGAAGCGACGTTAAACCCCATTTCACCTCACCTCACCTATAATAAGAAAAGGATCTTTCGATGCTGTTGCGTTTAAACGTATACTACTCAAAAGACGTTAAAGAAATATTTCTTTAACTTCTTTTGAGTGGTACATATGGAAACCTGCAGCCGTTACATATAGATACGTGTCACAACCAGTATATGTATGTTAACAGGTTAAAGTTTCTTAAATATAATATACAGTCTATTATTACAAAAAAATATGTCTATTAAACTTTGAAAAAAATCATCCTAATTTACCATCGCTTGGGAATCAGCGACACCCAAATTGTTCACTTGGTTTGAATAACAGTTTATTTCCGAACTTTATTCTTCTTTAATGATGGGGGCCGCATTATAATCCCCGTTGAATGAGCGTAACCAGACACCAAGTGCCTTTCCAAATATCTAAACATTTCCACACATGTAAATCTCAACACTTCAGCATCTCAAAAGACCTTTGAAAAAAACGATCAACAGCATGCTGGTTTGCCAGACAATACTGATCTTATTTTAGTGTGTTGCTTTTTATAGGGTAAACACTGGCACGTGCAAGTTCGTGACCCGATTTAAAGAACTAACGATTTGTGGGTTTAAGGAATTACCAGTTTGTTCAGAAAGCAAACGAAATGGCCTTTAATGCGATATCGCCTTGGCAGTGGTTTTATCTCAGGAAATGAAGCGTGACCGACCCCTCCTGACCACTCGTCAGTTTGTCTACTTCACTGGTGGGGAATTGTTCACACAGACCTGGGTCAACTGATGCAGTTACTCATTAATAAATCGGTTTTAATTTGAAGTTGTGGAAGATAGAATAACAAGTATTCTTCACCATGTTGCATCTGCTACAACAAAACATAATAAGAGAGATATATTGATTGGTCCAGCAAATGTACCACCAAATCCCTGTCTCACCGATTAACCATAATCCTTAATACAATCAAGGAAGAACTTTGTTTTATATTCTCAGAAAGTATTTGAGACAAGCGGAATAAATACCATGTGAATTCGTGACTTTTTACAATCTCAGATAAGAACCAGGATCAATATCTGTCATAGTAAAAACATTTGACTTGGTACACCACTATCCCACTTCATGCCTTGATCTATGGGGCTTTTTTACAAAACGAGGGGACCACAGATATCCATCTTCAGAGGTTGAGGTCAATTTGTCAAGAACTGTAAGCAAATGACATCTGAAGTTTACTGAGAAAGAAATATGTGCAATGCTGGACTTCCTCATTCATAACATATATGTACAATTTGAGGGTGAGACATTTAGGCAAGAAGTTGGCATTCCAATGGGCACCAACTGTGCTCCCCTTCTTGCTGGTCTGTTTCGTTATGCACATGAACCGGAATTTCCGTTCGAATTGGCAAAGTTGAAACAAGGTAATTTGGCCAAGAAGTTTAACTTAAGCTTCATATATATCTATGATCGGATATCGTTCAATAGCCATCAAATAGCCAATTCCCATCCACTGACTTACCTACCTGACCTAGAAATAAAGGAGACCAGATTCAGAGTGACAATACATGATCTCCACAAGACAGTATGACAAGAGAGATGACTTCAACTTTCTAATCGTCAACTTTCCCTTCATGTCGACCAAACCTCCTGCAGCCACGGCCCTTGGACTCAACATTTCAAAACTTGAGAGGTACAATCGAGCATGCTCTTTCTACCTAAATTTCAAAGAACGTCATACGACTCTTCTTCAGAAGCTGTTAAATCAAGGTTACAACATTCAAGGCCTGAGTGAAGCTTTCAAAAAGTTTTATGGTAGACATGTGGAGGACATTTCCATATTTAACGCATCAGTGACAAAAATTATGTCTGATGCAATTCCCTATTTTGACCCGTACCATATGTTCCCGTGGTTTTTTAGGTGAACAACTGACTCTGCATGTGTTTGTGACAGGAACAACCAGTGGGGCAGATTTTACACACCTTTTCGCGAACACCTAGTATCATTACTATTTCATAGCGATTCATAAACACAAGCTCATGGTATGGTCGGAATCGTACAGTCAAGGTTTCTTATGAATATGGAAACTAACTTTAACTTTAAGGGTTTTATCGGTTTTATTGTTACTAATCTGTGTACATTTTGAATCCTTATAACCGTTATGAAACGTGTTGGCAATTATAGATAAACGCAACTCCCTCTGAAACGTGAACAATTGACTTGCCGTTGCATGTATTTGTGACGGATGCCAGCTTTGGGGCAGGATAGGCTCACCTTTTCGCGAACGTCTGATATCATTAGTATTTGGTAGGGATTCTGAAAACACGTGCTCATAATATATGCAGAAACGTACAATGAGATCTCTGTTTAGCAAAGATTTCTAATCATTATGGAAAGGGTTTTCTTAAATGGTTATTATAGTCTGTGCGGCATGACAAACGATATAGTCTACACAACACGTGTCACAGTACGCTTTGTGCAACGTGACTTTACAGTATATTCAACGACAAAACATGACAGTATTTGCAGACGTTATAGCATGTGCAACATGAGTATTTGCAGTGATTCATTTGCTTTTAGCAGAGATGTATGTCAATGGAAAGGGTTTGGGCTCACCCTTATTAACACTAGCATGTGCAACGTGAACTAACATTAAGTAATTCGACATTGAATGCATTTGCATAAATGTAAATATAGCAATGTAAGACATTGTCGTCAAAGTCTACCAGACACGTGAACGCCCTCATCTGGTCCACAGCGACATGACAGCTCAGAACACCGACGTTGACAACTACATCGCAGTCTCTCATTACTACCGCGGGATGCTGTACGGGAAAGTGAAAAGCTATGTTTTTCATGTAAGGCTGCGACCCCTCAACCTCGGGGGCGCGTCTCAAATACCCTCCCCGCATCATTACCCTCAGTAACAAGTGTGGGGGAAGGGGGTTTTACCATCAGGGCAAAGGCACCGCTGCTGTTTGCCGTATTTCACCTGTTTCTAAGCTAAATCCAGATGTCGCTGGCAATTGTTTTGCCATTGACATGTGCGGCCCGTGCACCGCGTGTACATTCAAGGGTAGGCCCGTGTACACGCAGCAATAGAGGGCCCACTGAGTACCCTGTGAACTGAGAGAAGAGACGAGTGATGGCAGTTCAGTCTTAATTAAGACGTGTACTTGTGCCACTGATATGGGAATAAACTGAGGTTTTTATACTTTCTGTTTACTATTTGCTATTTGATATGAAGACCAACCGCAACGTCTTTCAAAGAATACACGTGTAGAAAAGTTGGTGATTTGAAACCCTTAGGGACACAAGGGCCTCTGAGTGAAGGAAACAAAATTTAAAGGCTCAAATCGTTGTGCGTATAATTAAACAAGGTGTGCTGACTATATAGTGTGTATTTTTTATATATATAAAAACAACATTATTTGGTTAAGGAACGTTTAGCACTTGAATGATGATGTTCCTTGTGAAACATTATATCCTTTCATTTAACATATTTGAGTGAGTGAGTGAGTATGGTTTTACGCCGCTGTTAGCAATATTCCAGCAATATCACGGCGGGGGACACCAGAAATAGGCTTAACACATTGTACCCATGTCGGGAATCGAACCTGGGTCTTCGACGTGACGAGCGAACGTTTTAACCATTAGGCTACCCGACCGCCCCTTAACATTTATGAGATGTACGGTATACACCTATGATGCTGGAGATGTGTCAACGTGTCTCTGGGGCAGGATACGCTCGCCATGTCACGAACACCTGGTGTCTTCACTATTTGATAGTGATTCATAAACACATGCTTATGGTATAGTCGGAATTGTACAATGAACTCTGCTGTTAGCAGAGATAGCTTATGAGTATGGACTTGTTTTCTCGTCGCTTTTTATTTCTTCCAAACGTCCATATTTTGCTAAAGTAATATTAATTTGTAGACATGATTCCTTGATCCAGAGTGAGTGAGTGAGTGAGTATGGTTTCACGCCGCTTTTAGCAATATTCCAGCAATATCACGGCGGGGGACACCAGAAATGGGCTTCACATATTGTACCCATGTCGGGAATCGAACCCGGGTCTTCGGCGTGACGAGCTAACGCTTTAACCACTAGGCTACCCGACCGCCCCTCCTTGATCCAGAAATTGTCGAGTTGTCACTGAAGTCTCGATTAATTCCCGGAAGTATTTATTACATACACCTTTCAACTGAAGGACTAAAGGCAGCTGGCCACTACGTTTTCTTGGATGCCATGAATCTGACAATACAATATGTGACATGTTCAATATGACGAGCTAAGCATTGTTACAGACGAGTGACACAAGACGATGCTGCCATGGCACCTGGTCGTCATGGTTATGTCACACGTCTTCATCACAAGTCTTACCCAATTCCTGAAAAAACTTCCAAATTAAACCAGAACCTGCACAATGTCAAAATGCAACGATTTCAAAGCAGCCTTGAAATGTTATGATACAAGATTGAATCATACACTACAACAAAAGAGGTTCAGCAAAACATAACTCTGTAATGTATGTGATTATTTTTCAAACAAATGTCAAACAAAATCTTTCTATCATCGGAATGTTTCTGCACAGTGATACCTTGCTCGGAAATATTCATGTTTTGAATTAATAATGGGTTCATCTACACTGACCAAAGTGGTTGTATTTTTCCACACTTTATGCTTAACGGTTGTTGGTTGGTTGGTTTGTTGTTTAACGCCGCACTCAGCAATATTCCAGCTATATGACGGCGGTCTGTAAATAATCGAGCCCGGACCAGACAATCCAGTGATTAATATTATGAGCATCAATCCATGCAATTGGGATTGATGACGTGCATCAACCAAGTCAGCGAGCCTGACCACCCGATCCCGTCAGTCGCCTTTTACGACAAGCATAGTCGCCTTTTACAGCAAGCATGGGTTGCTGAAGACCTATTCTACCCCGGAATCTTCACGGGTCTTATGCTTAACGGATGTTCCTACAGATTTAGCATATACACACAAACCAGATAAAGCCATGTCTTCAAACGTATAACTTGACTTTAACAGTAATAATCACATAAACTGCCTTCTTCATGTAATTTGGAACAAACAAATGTGTGCAGGCTAAAATATGTCAATACTAGTGTCCGTGATTACTTAAATGTACGAAGATAAAATCGCAGAAAAAAACAATAAAATGTTTAAATGTTTTCAAATCGTTACATTGTTTTTTGTAAATTATGTATGATGCAAATGGATGCTATGTTCAGTTGTTTTTTGTGTTCATGTGTACAGCGGTTATGGTGAGAAAGGAGTTTGCTACCCTCATCGACCACCTTACAGCCACGGCATACTCCAAGATACAACAAGGGATCTGATTCAAGGATTTTCGTTATTGTGTTGTAGCAATGCATCGGTTCCAACCATCTTTAGCAAATGATACATTTCGATATATCCTCCAATGAGTATTTTAATATATGTCATAGCGTATAGCCATATGTAAATTGACTGGTGTTTACTTGAAAATACAAACAAACAAGAAACATAAAAACAGGTCATTTCAAATTTCTGAAATAAAATGTTTTCGGGATTACAAACTGGATAATCTTTAACACAGTTTGGAGTCATGATCAACCTTAAATGAATAATTAATCATTAATTAAGCTTACTCACTTACATACATTTAAATTATCCCTAAATGGAGTCACTTTACCCATTTCTCGATAATCTTTGAATTACGAATAATTACAAACTGAACCTTTCCCACGTTTTGTTAAACAATATTTTATAGATGTATAAAAGTGGCCCTATTGATACACTTGCTGCAATAAAATAAACGTTGGCGATAAAGTGTTTCTTAAAATTTGAGAAAATTGTGTCCCGTCCAGTTAGGCATTAGCTTGTTTAATGCCATAAGTGAGGGGTTTAACACACCCATACCTGTCCTGTTATATTAAGATAAATTCAACCATACCAATTTCCCGATAGCGAAGCCCAGTGGGATATTCAACATTCCAATTTTAGTTTTATCCGAACACTATTTTTTTCACTAAAAGCTTCAACTTAACACTGTGATGCTATCACGAGTTTCACGGATCGCCCCTCCCTCTTCACTACGCTCAGCGCTGTTTCTCGCCGGTAGAGGGCGGGGCTACGCTTTTGTGTGACAGTTTGGCGCCAGTATGCCGCTTGATCGGCATAAATTAAGGAACTCAACCGATAGGCTCCAGGACGAAAACGAGGCACTCGACGGAAATTAATGAGCTCTTACGCACGTGTATGATAGATGTAAACAGGTTCCAATCGGGTGTCATTCCGCAACACAAACAAGTGCACGAGAGACGGTCTTGGAAGCAGGCGACATCTGCTAGGCACGAGCAGACGACACTGTTGAAGATTATATTTATCTGAAATTGACTTTTATCGAAAGTTTTAGATTTGATTATCGTAACTTTCTGATATTGTTAGCGCTTAAGCGTATGGCTGACTTCTCAGTAGAAATTACTATCAGTATATATAGATATGTATAAAGTCAAGCTTGAACGTGTTTAAGAATTTATCTAGAAGTGCTACAAGTTTGTTATCGTTAGATGTTACAAGCAGACGACAACACCAGACGACAATTGGTCACAACACGTGGAACGACTGGAGCAGACGACACATTTCAGGTAAGATTTTTAAAACTCTTTTCCCTCCCACAAGTAACCTTTCCTGAATGTGTAGTGTTGGTGTAAGTAAGTCTGTTTAATTATTTCCGATTTAAAAGTATTCCTCTTATAACAAGTATCCAGGGCGCCGGCACAGCGTATTTAACGGAAATGGGAAATCGGTAAATTATTTATTTCTTCTAACGTTGCGCTTTCGTCAAATTCGTGTACTTATCGTAACACCGATGGGTTTTGTCATGAGTAATTATCTTTCTCAAAGATACATTATCCGATAATGATAATCAGTATCTGTTTACTAACGTGGTGTGATACGTCCTGTATTTACAACCTGTTCGCAAGCCATTCAACATGTTTTGTATGGACTAACCAGTGGCAGTGCGTTGTTGTTACGTTTGACTTAACCTTCTGTACCCACTGTGGATACTCGCGGGTTGGATGTTGTTGATGATGTCGTATGCCCACGTGGAGGATGGAAAAACACACGAAGTAACAGGTCTGTCTGAGTTACATTAATTAATTATATGTTGACGTTTTTCCTCTGGGCTGGTTTTAGCTTCACCGTCGGCAGACATTTGAGGAGAATATGTAGTACTTGTGTTAATTGCTTAACATATTCTCATATGCGCATATTTCTCGTATATATTACATCTGTTTGGTGTAATGATGGTTGTGTCGATGAAACTTTGATCATGAACGAAGTAATTTATATTTATAGTATATATTTCAAATATTTGAAATATTATAGGTAGAAAGTGTCTTGAATCTTGTATAAGACATATTTCTGAATAAATTAATAAGTTTGTACTTGTAATAAGAACAAATAAGAATTGTTATACTTATGCAATATGTCATCGTAATCAACTCGTATGAATGAAAACATGTTTTAGTTAGAGATATAGTTAAATATAAACTGAACGAAACTAAACAAAAACATATCCAGCGTTCCGAAATGAGGTTGATGTGATTTGATTCGCTTTAACCAACTCATTTCTCCCCCTCGTCCCATTTCAATTCTTCATTGCCCCTTATCCCATTCCACTTCTCGATCCCCCTCAATTACTGCAGTCGGAGTCATCCATTTCTTCCCAACCCTATCAATACACACACACACAATCGCCCGACCCATCCCTCTTACCCTTTGCTCTTCACCCGACCCCCTTGCCCGACCCCTCACTCCTAGCCCGACCCCCCATCCCCATCCATCCGCCCTCGAGGCAGTTTGTAAATGGATCACATTCATGTTACGACTCCGTGTTAATAATGTCATGCACAAAGTCATAACACCATAATGACGTGTCGCCAGTTGAGGCTGGGAAACGTTTATGTTCATAAACAAACAACAGTTAGATATGTATCTCAAGGTGTTTATCGCTTTAACCAAAATGTATCCTACGGTAGTTAAATGAAAACGTTTGATGTTGTATGCCACCATTATAAATGTTTAACATTTAAAATAAATAAGTTAAATGCAATTTAAACCTCTGTGTCTGTAATAAGCCATTGAACACACCAAACAGCTAAATACAATTAACTATGGATACGTTTTACTGTGTATATATTTTACTTATTGAATATTTCCAGTATACTTGAACATTTGTGTTGTGTGGCATGGTATATCGGGTAGAGACTATGTATATGTTTATACCTCATCTAAGAATATTATACATACACATATGATAATACTTAGTTGAATATGCTTTTATCCTAGTTCGAGTCGTGATATGGTTAAATCGTAATATATTCACTCGATCAACGACAGATAATGTGAGGAAAATCACATTTTACCGATTTCAAAAACTTATAATACTTAGCTGTGAAAGAGAACAAAGTTTGTTTATAGCTTCTTGTTTCTATTACAATGGCCATGGGAAGAATAAACGTTTCTTCTTTGCAGGGATTCTTTCACGTTAATAGAGTGTTCCATTATAATTCAGTAGATGTACAATTCAATTTGGGAAACGTCATCTTGAATAGGCAGTGATTTATGTTTGTTCCAGTATTGTAATGATAGAGAACCACATATCCGCTTTAGTAATTGCAAACATGTGCGAATTCCTCAAGAAACTACAACATGTTCTTTGGATTAAGTATCTTTGATTAGAATCTTTACTGCAAAATGATAGAGGATCGTTTTCTTTGTCTCAAGGATGTAAATACGTGTGGCTAATTCTTTATAACAACCTGCTGTGGTTGCTAATATTCGTCGAACGACTTATATCGAGTTATCATGTCTGACCGCGGCCCTCTCTTGGATCTGATTACCGTCGAGATTAGGAGGGGCAAAGGGGAGAAGTCTCCACATTTCAAGGAATTAAATCAGTCAAAACATTGTCCGTACGCCTTGTAGAACGATTATCTTACCTCGAGCCTGACTTCTCCGTAGGCTCGCTATGAGCAGGCGGACAGCCTCCGACTCGCGCTGTAATATCATGCCACATATTGTCAATATTTACTTTACCTACGACGTGTCATAATTTGTGACGAGAAATATTTATTTCTGTTTAGCCGCAGGCTCATCTCAACATCTCGCGCAGCGCGTGAACACTTCTCGTTAAAATCCCGTGAGAGGTTTTGGCAGGAATGACTGGTTTGAGAATTGGGCAATATGTTCTCCTGGTTCAACACTTCCGGGTGCATGGCGAGCGTGTCAGCGGAGAGATGTTTTACAAAACCAGCCTAAGTAATTTCGACAGTAACCTCGTCTTTGCCACATCGTGAGTGTTTATAGCTTCGCTGGTATACATTTGCCTTCCCAGAAGACATTTCGGCTCCATGCAGCGCCGGCTCTTTGATCTCTCTCGTGCATCTCTCATGCTTCAAACTGTCGTCTGCTACACTTAAAACAGTCACGTGATCGCTATGACAGGTGCATGCCAGGCGAATGGAGGCAGGACTTTTTGATGAGTTCGATGTAGTGAATGAAGAAGACGTACAGAACGAAGTAACGCTCACATTTATAGAAGTAGTGTCCATAAAGATGTCATCACAGGTTGGTTAAGCTCTGTTAACGAGAACGCGTAAGCACCAGGCAAGTATCGCAACAACGTCATACCGTCAAAATTTTAGTTAATTCTTCGTTTTTATGCACCATAAAAAGGTCATAAGTAGAGCAAATATGCAACGAGGGAAAATATATCCGCCTTTTAGACATATAAGTTGTCAGCAAAGAAACGAGCGATCTATCGCCAAGGGAAATGGAAACAAATTTCCTCTCCTTCATATCACTGTGTTTTTAGGCGTCATGTGTTCGTAAGCGCGTAATGTTATGACTGCACCAACCTTCATAGTAATATGTTAATAAAATTTGAAAAATAGATATAGAGTAAGACATGTTTATCGGCGCCAATTTTACAATTGGCTACATTGCCGGCATTGCTCAAGGAGTTTTCAGGGCGAAAACCTATGCCTCGACATGGACCTACTCACAGCGACAATTGCGATACTGATAGCGCAAAGCCTTAAGTATACAATATTTTCGACTTTCATTTAAAAAAATATCATAATGAATAAAATACAAGCAAAACAAAGACGGACGACAGATGTTGGGTGTAATCACAAGATGTTCCAATAAAATTCCCACATCTGTGACGGTAATGAACAAAAATCTGCGTAGAAAATGTCCTATGATCTACATATATGCATCATACATTATGACTCAGTGTGTCAGTATTCCCATCCCACTCCTACTTTGATATGCTGATATTATTTCACGTACGATATCTCAATACCGTCGACCATTGACAGCTACGAAATTATTAATTGTAAAGACGATGTATTATATAATCACATTTGAATAACTTTTCCTTCATAGAAACCCTTAGTCTCTCTTACAGAGCACAACGCATATATTTTATATGACATTCGCCCCATTCATCTTTCATCCTCGTCTCAGCTCTAGCTCAAACATGTTGGGTATCACAACTCTCTGTTAAGCTTCAATAAGTACAGTGTTTAAAAACACACAATTTTAATGTTCCAAGTTTACCATATTACAAGAGAGAGTGACTAAAATAGTTAAAGATATATGGAAAATATTCACACTTGCCCTCAGAGCTTAGTGTTAACATTTCTAGACAGACATGACAGCCTAGTTAGATTTGATCTCGTCCATCTAAATATAATAACTGATATGTATTAGGACAGAATAGGTGATTATATTATTTTAAATGATGTATATTGTTTTATTTTTAAGCTGAAAAATTTCAAAATATATAAACAGACAGAATATACGATTCGAATAATCACTCAATCAGCAACAGGAATAAGAACGATTTTGAAGATATACAATTTTCATTTATTGCTTAACAAAGTTCAAAATATTGGAACTATGTCACAAGATCGGGGGACTAAGAGACTTGAATTGTTACAAGTCCACCTAACGTGTAACTTGGTTGAGACGCTGCTATTTCTACCTCCACACACCACATGGGTAAAAGTGGGGAAGTAATACGGGTGTATACACCCGCATGTCGGGTCAAGAACTGTTTGGTCACAGTTTCTCAATGGGAATGGCAACATTTCACATTTTCTCACGACTGGGTCTGAAATGTTCGGGTCACCCAAACACACCCACTGCGCACCTGTATCACCACAACAGCCCATCACAGACCTCCTCCGTGTTCTCACCTAACTGCCAGCACGCATATACGTCTCGTGTTTTTGCAGAACATTGATGAACTACAGAGGCATATTGACGGTCCGGTTTTGGTTGGGTGTGGGAACATATTAACAAACACATGTAGATTGTTTCTTTGATATCACTTGACAAATGTATGAAATTATTTTAACATTTCCAACATGATAATAAACATTGGCTTATGGAAAAGAAAGTTATGTAAAAATGGGAAAATAACGGAATAATATAGGTAACACTGTTATATTGTTAACATTCTCGTGCATGGTTAACTTTTATTTCGTTAGAAGATGTATTCATCAGTCGCCGCAGTCGACAGGGAAGCATTGACAAGAAAAGGTATATTTAGAGGCGGGTATGAGGTATTCTGATTTTTCAAAAGTTATTTTAATTATTCTATCCCCGCCTGAAGGCGATATAAGTTTAGGCCAAAATCGCCAACTTTAGGACATTCGGGCCAGTGGTTCCTCACGACGGTGTGAGGGATAATGCCTCTTTAACTGTTATGGGAGGGAAATTTTTCCGTCGTGTGACGCATGTGTTAAATATTAGATAGGTGTAACATTCGGTTTGAGTTACTGATTGCAGATCCTGATCAAAACGATGCAGAAAGTTTTAAATACCTCCGCTTTAACGTTCCACGGGTCTCTTTGTTGCCGTCAGATAACGCCAACGCTGACGTAAAGTAACGCAAGACATGATCAGTTGCTATTTCACCGACACACTGTGAGCGGCCAGCGATGGTCCAGTAATTAACCATGATAACGAACTGACGGGGGATGCGTGAAAATAAATGGAAACCACGTGTATCGGAGACAGTTTGGGTAACTAATTACATGCTAAGAGTCTGACGACCACTCAAGGTACAGCGACAGACTTGGCCACTCGCTTCTTTGCAGGAGACCGTTTCGCCGTTTATTTTGCCAATTCTTGTAGAGTCATACTTGGGATTAACACTGTTATTGTAACATAAATATACAATTGTATAATGTTTATAAACATATGGTGTCACCATTCCATTAGAGTAAATTGGTGTCCGGAGTTTTGTCCTGGAGAAAGTCCACCCTTTCCTTGACCACCCGATGTCTTGATTCTCACGGCGCTGACTCGCATGAGAGGTGACTTGTATTAGATTAAAATTTGATCCATGAAATCTTTTATTAGCCATGAAGTCTTTGGAACATGTTATATTGTGTTACCGTCTTGTCCTTAAGATAAATTCCACGTTGATAGCAACCGATCTAGATTTGCTCAGAGACGTAGAATACGAAATGTTCGGCAATCATTTAGTTTGTCTTACAGTCCCTGATACAAATATATATCAAATACAGCCCATGCAAGTCTATAATGTTTGGCAAGACTAGATCACTGCAGTATCTGAAAATGAAGAGAGTCACTGGGCTCCTTTTTATTATATTTTTAGTAAGATAACTGAACTACTGTTTTTTTCTGTACGATATGTTCATTTCAGAGACTAGATGTTAGTCTAGGCAATCATTGTGCAGTACGTTTATTTCAACCTTGTTTACAAGTGAGAATTAGCTTTGTACCCTTGACGCTGGAGAATACAATTCAATATTAAACAAGAATTAATTGTGGTACATACAGTTTCTTTAAACTGGTTCAGGGAGTGGAAGGATGAAGGATTGTTGATTGTCGTGTCATAGTTATGTCCCTTGGTTTGGTCAAATGTGAACTCACCCTTATTTCATGTCGTTACCTGGATAAACGCGATCTAGCGTTTAATTTATAAAGGTTTATAGTTGGGTGCTTGATAAAAATCCAGTGATTGTCTTATTTATTTGCGATATCTCAAAACTGATAATGTGTTGTTGTTTTCATTGTTGTATTATATTCATGCTGTAAGGTTTTACTGTCGAATAAAACCATGGAGCTATTTCATGCGAACACGCTTCGCTCGTTTAGATGCACCTATCACAATGGCAGCCAAAGTTGTAATCTATTTTCTTGCACATTGACGTCAGCAAAATGGCTTCGTCAAAATACTAATTAACGAAATATAATCCGCCGTTGTATCACTGTGCAATATTTACACAACTTAAGCAAACCAAATTAAAACTGTTTCCCTTCGGTGATTGTTAAGTTGGTAAATTCTAAATTTATCAGGTGGATGTCAGTGCGCTGTTGCAGCAGTATAACGCCGCGCTGTGGTGGAGGTAGTTCCCACACAGACCAAACTGTCTACCCTCTCACAGAGAGACCGACGCACTTAGACCTTCCCATCATTCTACAAAGAGACATTTGTACCTCCCGACGTTGGAGAGTCTGAACCATTTCGTTCCTCCGAGGCTGAAGAGGTGTCTGCGAGTGTGTTTAGGAGAGAGACAATTTTGAACATTCTGTGCACTTGTTTGCGAAGTGTCAGAGTAGACCGAATGTGTAAATTAACTATCTGACACAAGACAGGTTGGAGGGGGGACCAGCGTTCTTCTGCACTCACGGCGGGAGGTGACCCCCTCCCAGAGGTTTCAAGAAGTTGAGGGAATTACTAACTCTTTAGTTTCGTGGGAACATGTATATTGTATACCACCTTTGTATAATGTCAGTATTTACAGGCGCTAAAACGTGGGAACTGTGTACATTCACACTTCATACTAATTTGGTTAATTTATCGTGTTAAGAACTACTTCTTTTGTAACTAAGAAGGTCCTTTGAATTGACTCTTCGAAGCTACATATCCTCGAGGACCGAAAACCGAAGCTGATGAATATATCTCGAGTCATTATCGCACTGATTCCAAGATTCAAAGCCTTTATTTATGCAGAGCAATGTATGTTTCCCCTTCAACCATCATTCGCGGGTCCCCTTCTTGTGGCATAAACATTTAAACATTTGAAAATATTATAAGTGATCGTATATACTACCCGTAAGCGTATTACAAAACTATAACCATCTCATTTCATGATAGTTTTTCAACAACAAAAAGCACCACTGCCATTGACACCATTGTACCGTTGTTCCACGACTTCAACTCTATTGTGATCACAAAATGCATTCCTTCTTTTAAAACAGTTCAACGGTGATACCGAGGTCCTTAAATATAATCTGTAACCAATTTTGAGTTTCGCAGAAGATGTGAACAAGAACACAAGTCGTTGCGCAATTTACACTTAGATATGGTAGAGTAACGTTATGTTTCCACACACCATCCTGTAAATTTTAATGACGAGCATGTATGCCGCTACCCCTCGCGGCGAGCTGGGGGGAACAGTTGGTCACTGCGTACGAAACTACGGTACAGAATGATGATTAGCATTGTCGCCTTGTTTAGTTTCGTACAGGTTAACTACAAAAATTTGGCACGGAAATTGGCTTGCAGCGATTAGCTTATTAAGCTATTTGACACTCCACTGCGGATCAGGCTTGAAATTTTGCCATCCTAGCATCATGCGCTTTTCCCAGTTTCTAACCAGGTTCGTTGGGGGTCATTCTTGGTGGGATCTCGCCATTGGGAACCTTTCACGCCTTCTCAATGCCTAGATTAAGATAATTTCGTTGGTAGGGAGGGTCATATTAGCAGAGTAAAGTTACCCTCATTTCTGGTATACTGTCTATATTACCTCTCCTCAATTCCAACTTGCCGGAATAATTTGAGGGTTTTCTATAACAATTTCCCCCTTCATAATCATGTGCCCTTTCAGTGGGAGGATCATCCAGGATAGCTCGCATAGCCCGTGGATTTGAGGGGGTTAGTGTTGACGCATTTATATTGTGGAGATACCAGATAAGTCGTGGTTATAGCGTGTCGGCTCAGTTTAGACTGGTACCATCTCCTCGATATTCGTGTAATCGTTCAAATGGTTAACCACCCCTGAATGTTTGCATAGGGTGTCATGGGTCTGGTTGGTAACGATGAACCGGTGCATCGAGACATTACTCTCAACGAAAACCCTTCATTCTTTATCGATTCGTAGTTCATTATGTTGAATCTTATAGATACCTTAGACTATGGTTGAATGAGAACCTAGACATGAAAAAGACCGTTAGAGAATTGTATAAATCCCTGTCATCTTTAATTACAAAATTTAATGTAGCTGGAAGTTTGTCATATCCTGTTTTTTAAGAAACTGTATGAAAATCTTGTTAACCAGTTTTGTTTTATGGATCGGGGATTTGGAATATAAATACTTATAAAGAAGTAAATCTTTTACAAAACAAAGCTTGCAAATATTTCCTTGGCGTCACTCAGCGTTCTTCTAATGTGTCTTCGAACGGAGATATGGGTTTCATATCACCAGATGTTGAATAACACATACACATTTTTAGACTCTACAGAAAGCTTAGTGATGATACTGAAATACCGTTACGGTTTAAACAAGAAAATAGTTAATATATCTAAACATTATAAAAAATACGTGGAGAAATAGAATTATAAAACATTGCCTGAAATAATAACCTTAAGCACATTTTAACTCCGCCCCAAACAAGAAATATAAAATGTTGAAAATATCAGAGATATTCTCACTGAAGGTGATAATGAAAGATGGAGCAGAGAATTGTGGGATGACCGAAATAATGGCAATATGGTAATATGCTTAGACCTTGGAATGTTGTTGAATCGTATCTTTTTAATATAAAATATAGGGACCACAGTCGAATTTTAGCTTTGATTTGATGTCGATCTTTACCCCTTGACAAAGAAACTGGACGTTTTAATAACGACCAACCCATCTTCTTGATAGAATTTGCCCACAATGTTTTAAACAGTTTAATAACAGAATTATTGCAGATGAATTACATTTTTTAATATCATGTCCTTTTAATGAAGATTGAAGACAAGCAGGTTTTTTTAAATATTGTATGTTATTAAATCCCACCTTTACATATCTGACTGAGTTTAACAAATTTATATTTAGTCAGAAAAAGTCTTATCAGCAAGCACACTTGTATAAACGAAAACAATTCATAAACATTATATTTACTATGTATATTACCATGTATAATACTGTTTGTACAGCATACTCACAGTAACCTTTTATGTGTTATGTATATATGCATTTATTGTTTTATTGTGTCTCATTTCACCTTAGTAGCCAAACGACTTAAAGACAATGTGGTTGATGACGGAAACATTAGACCACATTATCCGTTGACTCAATAATCCTCTGCAAATGCCAGATGTTAACCAGTTGTAATGTAAAGACTACAGGTGATAGTTACTACAACGATCATATTTCTGGAAATGTTGTATCAAGATTTTATTATTCACCATGTTTGTCAATAATTGTCCCGGCTAAATGTCTAAGAGGTGTTAGGGGTTATTTTGAAGACTATTAAATATCAATTTGTCTTTCTCAAAACCTTAATCAAAGAAGCGAGTTTGATGTTCCATGGGAACCGCCAATCTGAACTTTCATCAAACTATTGGCAAGGGATTTGATTCACTTTTATATCTGCCCATGCATTCATGCAACATACCCATGCAGAATTAGCTTCTTTTAATGTTCTGAGTTCCAACTTTTGAAGAACTCCCTTGCCCTTTGTCCGCACCCTCGGGCAGGCACCAGCACCCCAGGGGATCGAAGACTCTGATAACGCTATTACTATCACTCACACCGTAATTGGGCGACAAAACTCTCATAGGATCTCGCTTCATCGCACCTGCCGTGGACCTATTATGTAAACAGTCGACAGTCGACGTCAGTTTAATTATCTGATGTTGGTTAATTAAGAGAAATGAGTACGATAAGATGAGAGGGGTCTTGCACGGGTTCACTCAGCCTTAAATTGCCGCCGTTTGGACGAGCGCAGGGGGATATCATGTCGCTCGTGCTGGCCAGGATACCATCATTACGTCATGACGTCACAAAACGTGCAACTCAGGCATGAGAAACAACTGACCGCTCGCTGGGAACTGACGACAGATGAAGAAAATCACGCTGATGTGACGTCATCGACGGTTCTGTTCAGTGTTACTGTCCTGCTCACAATAGCTGTCCAGAACTTGGCATTTACCTTAACGTTTGCCATCCGCTCGTTACTGGAGTGTGTTGTTGAATATGGGAGACTGCAAGGATCGCTTTTACCGCCGTGTGTTTCCTGTGTAACTGCAGACAATGGCAGACACAAGTAAACATACCAATCATCATTTGAAACTTATAGAAACGTACCAATGAATCCTCAATGACATTATTATTTCCAATCACGTAAGCTTTACGTTTATATTATTGAGGAAGTTAGTCTGTTTGTGAATGCTAAGAATTGTATAATGCTTTGAAATTACGGCTGAAGTACAATCAAAGAACGATCCAAATCCACGTCGACGTTATTCTCATTCTCACGAGGGACTGTCAAATTGTACAGAGGATGTCCTCATACATTTACACCAATATTATAAGAATGAAAGCTTCGTGTCCGTACATGTGAAGATGGTAATACTTCCGTTTCTGTATTGTGGTATAAGGTAATTCCTTAAGGCGGATGTAAGACACAACCATTACCACAGCAAGTATTGTGTATATCAAAAGGTTATACTTTCTGGGTGTTCATTAATTAGAACCCGTTAAATATGTCCAATCCATCAAGGAAATATGTGTAATAGTCATTTATGGGCACACTTACTTGAATCTGTTTGGGCTTTTAAGATATGTTTTGTGGTTTTCCTATCCATTACAAAAAAAGGGGGGAAATATTATTTTCATACCTGTAATGTCTAAGATATTATTTTCACAACGATCCTTGGCCCAGACCTACAGTCTAACCAGCATAAATCACCCCCCTCCGAGTCCACTCGACTTCAAGCCCAGCATAGCACGACTTCAAGTGACCGGAAAATGTAATAACCTCTCCCCTGAAGCGTGGTACTAAATGTAACAATAACCGCTCCCTGTGTGCCTTCATGCTGGGCTGGGGTTCTTCTCTTGCTGCCAGAACCACGGGGCTTGCAGTGTACATATCTGTTTACCTTACATCGTAAATAAAGGAATCTAAAGTGAAACCCATGGTTCAATAGAACATCTCACTGACTCACGTTGTAGCCACGCTAACTATTCCTTCTAATGTTGCATGTATGCTGATGTTCTTGGGTTAATATGTTCACGGACATTCTACTATGGAACTAAAGTGTCTATTCTTCATTTAGCAGGACACATGCCATGCATGTACCTTCTTCATACACCCTTATCTAGATGTGTCTGTCCTGTCCCTCAAGGTTTGTTAGCACCATACCCGTGCTAGTGGGTTTCATGTCTCAGACCTGCATCACTTCGGGCTTTCCTCTCACATCAAGCTGACACAACGTGATATAACTGGAATACTGTTCAAAGCGGCGTTAAGCCCAGATCACTCACTCACTTAGAGGCCATGTCCATTACATATTTTAATCTTTGTGTGAACGTTCTAAAATATTTTGAATTGATGTTAAAACAAAATGTTAACTGATTTTAAATTTAAGAAGATTTCCAGAAGAGACAAAGCTCTAAAACCATGTTTGGTCAGAGGAAGTTATCGACCTAAACTTGTCCTTCAGGTCCGGTCATTCACGGAAGCCTATGAGGTGTTACTGCGTGTACATTACGATATCGTTGCACTAAAAAGTGCATACACGTGTTCCATGCTCTATGACGCACGTCTACAACTTCCATCACTCTTCGTATATCAGCTGCGTTCATCTCCCGAGTGGCATTCTTCCCAATCCTTTCGTTTAATGACTCAATAAATTTTATAAATCAATGGTGTCATCAAATATTTCCACTCTGTGCTCCTCCAGACCTAATTAAACCCCGCAGCACCTGTCGATACGAGCCTATAAAACACTCGCTCAAACTGTCGCTGCTTGTTCAGCAAGAACACGTCATGACCCCTCTTGGTATTTTGTCGGGCAAAACGCCCCCCACAGTGTAGCCCCAACTCCACCGACACTGCATCACAATGCAGCCACGTGTCCTTTGCCATTGCCACCAACCACCCACCCTCACACTGGCACACCCTTGCACCTAGGCCCCATACCCATTGCCACTACCCTCACACTGAACCCACCATCCAATCGACACCCCCTCCCACTGAAGCACCAAACCCATCGACACCCTTTACACTGAAGCCCCATTCCCATCGACACCCCTCACACTGAATCAACCATCCTTCACACTGAAGCCCCGATCCCTATCGTCATCCACCCGAACCCCTCCCTCCTCCATTTTAAAGCCCCGACCCCCGAACCCTATTGACATCCCTCTCACGCTGTAGCACCGACCCCTTCGTCCTCGCCCAAAACACATTCAACCTCATTCCCACTCTTTACTTTGAGTTGGGCTTCCTCCCGTTAACTATCATTTGTTATCTTAAATTTTAAGCCCATTTCGGGCTACTATAACCTTTGAAACCAAAATCAAAATTAAACTGATGTCAACGGCTTTTTCTTCCTCCTCATCCCCCTCTCTGTCCCAACCCCCGACTTTATCTGTGTACGATAGAGGTCTGAAGTGCGCCTTCCTCCTGCGTTATCATCCAGTGATAACAAATAGATTCTGATGCAGTCACTGCCTGCTACTAACGGTTGTTCTGCATTAATCTTGACATTGTACATGTCACTATACCAGGAGAAAGTTTAAAGATGTTGTCTGATTTGGGTGGCCGTCTTTCTATCGGGTCCATCTGTCACCCGAGTTTAATTCAGTCGCCGAATGATAAAAGAGATGCGTGGTCAGAGCTTCAAGATTCTTGTTTATTTTTTACTTTAAAATTGGTTCGTGTTAAAAATCAAAGCATTTCGTGTCTTAGAAACAACGACAGATTAAAAACTGTTTTGATAAATCTGACGAATTTGGACAAATCTTTTATCGAGGCATTAATTAGTTGCCACAACTGATACATAAAACAACCTTATGTTTGAAAACTATTCTCACGTCGCACCTTCTATAAAAAAAACATCTCCCTCTGTTGAAACATATTGCGTTTATTAAAAGCCTTTACTTTTCTTTCTTGAAACGATTGCCAGTTGGCTAATCTGGTTGACAATGTAACCGCTTAAACACGTATGTAACGCCCATCGCAATAGTCGACCATATTGTATCTAAATCGTGTTTATCACACAACCTATATCTCTATATAAGTCTATGTACTCTCGTTCATAACTCAGTTATCGTTGGCATATAAAGCTATTCGCTTGCTTGGAAAAGAAAAGGCACACGCAAGCATCTTTAACTCTCGCTTTATCTTCTAGGTCTGTATGTCACAGTGTATGCATTCTTGATAACTCCTTTGACTCCTATGTCCCTTTAATATTGTGTTGCTGATATAGTTGATGACATCACGTCTTTGATTGACAGTCGGCACATCAAAGGGCATCTATGTTCCTCCTTCTCTCCGTCCAGGTACCTGAACATACCTGTATCAGTCTGTCTCCGAGCTGGAGGACACTCGGGGTAGATAACACCGTGATAACAGGGATTAGGTTGACGTGAGGTTATCTCACCACGTTGATAACACCGCCGTTCCTAGCTGGGGTGACACTTGGAAGGACAGCGCGACACCGACATTCATCCTGGTCTGTAACAGGCTGTAGGCTTATCGACAACAACCAGTCCTGTGGTCTGAACGCACGTACAGTATGGGGTGTTCTTGATACAGAGGACGTCCAGCTTCAGGCGGAAGATGGAAGCAAAAACAATGCGATGAGTTTCTCAATCATGATACGTGGTTTCGGCCTTAAAGATAAATTATTTAGTTCCTGAATGAATAACGTGATAATATTATCTAGCGTCCTTTGGTAAAATGTTGACATAGTTCATCCTCAATTGTATTTTAATGCATATACTTATACTTTTTAGTATTTTCCTTATTGTGTATTTACTCATTTCTCTGCACACGGTGTCGACTTCAAAATTACTTATAATATAGTAAAAACGCTCATGTCCTTGGGTTGAATACTAGTACCTCATTCCATCCATTATTGAAGGAAGCTGATAATTAATTTATCAGCATCAACGCAAGCTGTATGTACATGTAAAAGATTGCCAACCTGCATTTATATTTTGTGTAAATACCACGTACATGTTTTACTCAGTCATAGACCTACATTCATGTACTGTGTGTTAACGCAAGTAAAAAGGTGTGATAGGTGCAGCTCAACGACCTTTCTATCAGCACATTTGTTTAAAGGGTTCCTTCTTTGACAAAGTAGACACAATTTATGGATATTATTTAATTACCGCACTTTACAGTATTATACAGTAATTAAAGAAGGTGTTATCCATAAATTGTGTCTACTTTGTCATCCGTCATCTTCTACGTAATACCTATCAAACAATTCAGGTTCATTCTATGCAAGATCTTAGAGGTATGAGAAGGTACGACTCATAGCTCTTCTGACATCAGACAAAAAGGACGGTTCCAAGAGGACGTGTTTGACATGGATATCAACTTCTTCTTCCATGCAATGCGACACAGTTACGTATTGTCTCGCAATGTTCAGAACCTTCAAACTACCGTTAGGTGATCAACAACTGGGTAGCACGTGATTGTGTAGACAAGCTTACATATACACAAGGATAAGTTCCTCGGGAACATCATTGATTGTCACGTAAGAACATCTCCGCACTGGCTTTTCGTATGAGCCCGTTTTTGCTACCGTGATTACAAAATATTTTCAGTAGATAAATTATCAACAGAAGTCAAAAGGCAACAGTATATTTCACTCATCGATGTAAACATTCCTTTTACGGGGTAGCGGGAGGTTCGTGGACGTAATCTTGAATTAATATTATATCAATGATTTCCTATCTAATTGATATGATAAATCGTGTGTATTAGACCCTTCAGTCCGGCTCTCGCTGATATGGAACAATTTCACTCAATGGAGTAGGGCTAGTTTAGATAGAGTGAGAGTATCTGCCCGTCAATGTACATACAAGCAGAGCTTCGCCGACACCAATACTGGAAAAGCTATGCGACTTAACGTTTTTTGTTGTGTGTGAATATGCTTTGAAATAGAACTGTGTTTTTTATGTTAAAAAATTACTTCGATTTCTGTAGATGTTACAGTTAGAAACATGTGCATGTATTAATTTCTTTATATCGCTACGTACCATGAATTCAACACATTTTAAAAATATCCAAAGCTATTAAACCACGCATCTAATCTATATATTAATTAAATTTATTTCAAAATACATCGGCAGAATAAGGTAATTGGATGATATTGCAAACTTGGGTGTGGGTTTTTATTTTCATGAACTAAGTTACACATGAGAAAACAATGCTTGGCTAAAAAATGTTTAATATTTCTTTATAATAATCTCTGAGTAAATAAAATAGATATTAAAACAAAGCTAATATGTTTACGTTAGCGGTGAGAAGGAAAATGCATTTTTAATAACACTCATTATCTTATGATCGTAAAGTGTTTTGCACTATAAATTTATCGGGAAAATTTAAGAGGGACAAAATGAATATGGGTCCGTATGTGCCGTGTCAGCATTCTTATTGGGACCGACTTTATCATTTATTATTTACTTGGACTGCTAGAAAAAAGTGGGCAGTTTCTTTGTTCGGTTTTAAAGCCAAGTAAATGTTTTCCATCGCACGAACATATGATTTATTAAATAATCCATATAATGCCGTATATATGTAGGATCTATGCTCAAGATAACATCATATTTTCCGAATTCCTTCGTGTCAAGATTTAGTCCAGTAGATCCAGTATGTGTTTCCGTTCTGGGTTCGTCGTGTTTGAGACATTATCTTGGAATTATATAACTGATCCCTTGACTTTAACGCCGCGATAACGTATGTTTGGTTACACAGAATGTGCGAATACTGAAACACTTGGTTGTCAGGTGGAACAAAAGTTGCTACTAGGTGAACAACAATTTCTGGATCGGGGAACTGATACGAAATTGCGTAATTCCGTTCATAATGATTAGAACGATGACAGGAGGTTGGATAGTTTGAATGAATTAGGAACGAGGTACAATTTGAGAAGAGTTATATATGGCGAGCTATCCGTCCATCCAGGTGGGATGTGAAACACGGGTATTATCAGTTTCTTGATAACACCTCCTTATTTCCTGTGTAAACCAGCTAACCGGATTCCATGCGATAAATTATGGTAATAATGTGGGATTTAGTGCATGTTCCTATATCAAAGTGTCTTCTTTCGCATCTAGCAGCACGGTGTCTCGCCACAGAACGCTTAGTCGATATTGATATTTAGTACAGGTATTAATATAAATGAAACCCACAGCCCACACAGTCATAAATATTCTTAGTTATTGCGGTATTAGTAATCGATGGTTATTTAAATAATAACGACATTGGTATTTCGCCGAGAGAAGAAACCTATTATAGTTAACACGTGTACCGGTTTGAATACCGCAATATGGGTGAATGAGTTAAGATTTAACGTTACATCGGCAGTATTTCAGCCATATCGTGACGAACCGCAATATGAAATCAACGTGTTAAATAAAAAGGCCAGCTGGTAATGACATTGCATATTATCATCAGCAGCATCAGCATCATAACCACCATCATCATCACCGTAACCGCCGTCATTATAATTTTTATCTCTGTCTTGTGGAGTATTCATCATAATGACTTTATAACCCTGCGCCCTTGAAAATATGTATGATTGTTTGAGCAGTAATTAATCTTTAATCTCTACTCCTTAATCTTGATAAACGCTGCACTGCAAACACCATTTAGTTGTTTTACCCATAAAGTGTTGCGTAATGGCATTCAGCTGCTAAACCTTGTATATCGCCGTGTGATTGCTCTCAAACCTCTGGGTCTGAATATCAAACACCTTCTGAGAAAGTCGTTGTTTGCATCGTCCATTGTTTTCCGTCCACGATAACTTTGTTTATTTTCTTATCTTATCTCTCCCAGTTTCTGTCAGATTTGACTGATCCGACCAACCTTGATTTGTATTCTTCCGCCAAGTGAAAAAGTTCGCATTTGATATATTACTCCGCAATCTACATTCGTGTATTTTCAAGCAAAGGTCGCCAATAGTTTGATCTAAACGTTACGCGGCTATTTGGTGAATTGACATAATGTATTATGCGATCAAACTCACAGTTACTTTCAAGATAAGAGGGTTTACTTCAAGTGGTTTTAGAGTCGCAATAAAAACTTCAGGACAAATGAAATGGGAAACAGAAATCGTTGACAATGGTGTTTTTGTCATGTTGCTATCTAATCTGTCGCAACGGAAGAAATACCGGACTATTCCAATAATAGTTATTTTTGGTTTTATACAAATAGTGGAAGAGTTGTGTGTACAAATTGGTGAATAATGAATATCTTCAGGTAATTTCTCAGGAAGTTCAGCTCGTGTTTGGTTTATTGTACTGGTATCACACTTACGTCATTGTTAGATTTGATTTGTTCTCAGGTAACAGTGTGTCTTAGATGTCTCTCAAACACGAAAAAGTATGTTTATGGTGTGGTATTTTGTTCAGTTGAACAGTTATTGTCAGAATGATCACAATCGTCATCTATTGCTAAATACAGTCAGAGTTATTTTACCGTTCGACACAAAGGTAATAACGCCTGGTGACCACACCTGCCTCCTAATAGTCATCAGTGGTGATAAAATATGTAAAACATCGTCCAGTGTCATTTTGTGAAATTTCAAACATGAACAGCTTCCATGATTGTATTAATATGCATTTATCAACTACACTGGACCATGTATCGCTGTGGGTTACCATATTGAATGATGAGGAGGAGGAGGAAGATAATGATGATGATGATGATGATGATGATGACTATTCTGCTTCATATTCTAGGATATTTTACCACTTGCCATTTGCAGAACTGAGCCGAATAATAGCAGAACTAAGCTGCATTATTTGTCACACAAGTATATTATATATCGAGACATATGTTATATATCGTGAAAGTTTTCAGTCAAAAGTGGAGACCATACGTGAAATTTTCCAGACCCTCAAATTCCCCCTTTGTCGGTGCCCCCGTATGTGGAGGAATGTGCATTTCTGTGGCAGACTTGCAGATGAGGCTTAGAAAAAAACGTCTTCGTCGTTTGACCATAGCGGCACATTTAGGGGTGTAGGCCTCCACATAGAGCGGCACTGGGTGGGGGAGGCAGTAACGAGGCAGAACGTGGGTCGGGGTAGCACGTGCGCTGTGTGTGGTAGTGCTTGGGCACGTGTGGTGCACCATGGGGCAGACAGCGGTCCGGGGAGCGTTTAGAACCACCCTGGGCCACAAAAACAGATGGGGAAGGAGTTATTCCATTCCGTTGAAATCACCAAAGAGGAAAAGACTTAATTTAGCGCATTTTTCGAATCCGTGGTTTTGGTTAATTGCCAAAAGTATTCAAACAGGTTCCAATTATTTCGATATTGTACTGCAACAATGATCACACCGTTTACAATGCAGATGTAATGACGTGTTGATACGAAAAACGCCCATTAGAATCAAGGACACTTTGTCCTTTGAAGTTGATAAAAGATACCAGCATGTGCTACAATATTAACGTTTGATATTTTAGAATATGGAAATATGCTCATTTGTTTAAGAGTAAGAAGTAGGTCTATTATCAATTATTATTATTATCATCAAATGTAAGTGTAACAGTTTATACTGTATGGAAGCGTAAGAGTAAACGTACATCGTTATCAATATAGTGTTGAGATAGGAGTCATATATATGTATAGATATACAGGTAAGTAAGGCTGTCATTTTCACCTGGTAACGATGATATAGATTCATCCCTGATAAGATATGTATGTGTCAGTAATGTATTGGTTTATACGTGATGGTGACATTGTGGTGAAATACGAAATACAACCTTGTACAAGCATCACCACTAGGCACGCAGTGTTACACCACGCTTACCATCACATTTCCTTTCTTTTCTTAATTAATTGTTTGGTACATACAACGAAGAAGAAGAAGAGTCACTATAGTGAACATGCATGGACAATATTAAATAAAAATTATTATAAAAAAAATAAAATTAAAATACATAATACAAATATATAACCAAATGTCACTTCGGTTTACGCGATATATTGTAAATTATTGCCACTTCGATATTCAGAAAGAGCGATTGTTTGCTTTCAGATAAATACTTATTTTCATGACATAAACTAATATATAAGGTACAATTAATCTGAAAAAAGCAATCTATCATTATACTACTGTTCTTTATCTTCCTATTTCTGTGGTATTTTTTCCGGATATACATTTTAGTATGGGATTCGCAACTACACGACCACACGGCAATAAACAGGTGCCTATTGTAGAACAAAGCATCATTCAGTGACACTTTAACACATTTCAAGAGCTAAGTAAACACCACCAACCCTAAAACAATCAGCTCCGGTGACAATATACAATAAAGAGGTTAATTGGTCTTCTACATCAGGTATTCAAACAATAAATTTATTACCTGTGGAATAAAATTGATGGTGGACCTGATAAGCACAGATTCATATATGTCCTTTCGACTGTGTTGGGTGCATTGACGTTAGCGTTACGCACTGAAACGCGGTGACATTTCTGGTTTCTCTCAATATTCACTGTTGTTAAACTTCTCTGAGCTATATGTAGATAGTATTCATAGTGTTTGTAATATATATTCAGTGAACAAGAACATGTGCAAACGCATTGTGAAGGCACTAAATAAACCATTACCAAACATCAACTCAGCATTATTGAAAGAAAGCATCTTTAGTCAATGTGAATGAAATGCTAAAAGCCGAGAATAAAGACTTTGAAATATATTTGACGTAAGATATTGCCTTCTGCCTTTAAACACTTTGACTCTGAGCAATCGTCACTCGTTCCCCTCCCCTACCACCCTCATCGCCCACATCTACATTGACGACACACACACCTCTGATTCACACCCTGATGTCTCGCCCTCCATTAGTTCCAAAGACAAGGGGGGTCAGCATTGACTGTTAGACATTAGGAAAATGAAGGTCTTATCTGACAGACTTTCAGAATAATGCTTCTCCTCCACCTAAAACTGGGCTTTTTAGATAAAACCCCGTTGCTAGGTTTTCGGAATAGCTTGATGTTTAGAGATCTGCTTAAAAGCAGTAATATACATAACAACACGTAGATGACTACTGGGGAATTCCCTACTCTACAACCTTTCATGACTGGTCACACGCACAGTGCTGTTCTTACAGGAATGTGGGTAGGGTAGAAATGTAACTAATGATATAATTATTACAATACCCGATAGAACTATTTCTGTGGAGAAACTTGTGGGAACAAACATATTTCTTCTGAGCGTTTGAGAAAGATTTCATGAAAGAATTCCCTTAATTCGTTCACAGAGTTTATGATCTTCGGAGACAGTGCAAGCAAATATAGTCTTACGTTTACGAACGTGGCGGAAGGAGTGCATATGAGTCGTTGCTCAAGATCAGATTAATGCTAATCAAACCTTATACATGATGGTTTATAAATAATTAGTTCTATTTTGAGGCATTAAGTTCAGAAATAGAATATGTATGTGCATTCCTTATTTTACATGACTGTTTTCTTTTCTCTCCATGCAAAATAAAGTTATCTTTGGATTCGGAATAGTGACTTTTAACTGTGAATCTGATTGGCTGAAAAATGTTCAGAGCCTGTCTGTCATTGGCTGTGCGACGATGACTGTCTCCTTGAGTCTGGCGACTGTAATTGATGGCGGACCACCGTTTGTGGAATGAGAGTCATGTACCCCTGGTATGCTCGCAGTCATAAATGCCGCCAAAGTAATGGAAGGAATTCCCACAAAGCGGTTTGCAGACATTTTGGTAATAAATAAAAACGTGAAACCCACAGAAAGAAACATATCAACTTGGTGTATTCTATAACCGCATTGTGTCCTCATCATGATTAATGGTCCTCCAAGTCTGTTTATGACGACGAGGCCACATATGGAAAATATGTTTCAGGGGTTTTGGATCATATATATCTTTTAGCAATATGCGTAGATGGGTGGAATTGTGTGTGATAAGGACTCTATGTAAGTCCTTACATACACCCAGATGGACTGGTGTTGTGAAATATTTGCGATCAATTGCGTTGCTGCTTTGATGACTCTCTTAGTCCTGGAAGGGTTTCAGAAAGATTAACATTTGATGTTCTCACTCTTAGTTCGCGCATTCAGACTTTATTCTGTTTATTTATTCGACGCCCCTGCACGATCTCTTAACGCCAAAACATTCATGTTTAGGGCAGAGGTCTATGACAGCTCGGCCCGGACCATGGTCCACCATCAGATCTGTCGTCAGAGCCACCATTTCCACCAGCACCACGAATCTGAAGGAGACAACTGATTTACAACCCGTGGCGTGGGCTGGACTATGGTGGTTTGCTTTCTTAGTTGGTGGTCAGCGCTATAAATCTACTCCCCTCGCGGCCATTGTTCCCAGGCTTGGGTCAAGTGGGGCGATTTGACCACTCGCGACATGACTTATTTCAATCCTGATCACAATATTTGATAGTCAGAGAATGGAAACGCCGTCATATCTCTGTGCCGTGATAGTCTCCAGGGACCAGGGCCTTTCTCCTATCACCCAGAGACCGCCATCAGACTGAAGCCCTGGGTGGCGTCTACAGGCATCCTAGATGCCGACTCGCCCCGATACCCGGGGATGGGCAGTAAGGGTCATTTCGTATACCTCTCCTGCCTTGCACTCGCAACACCACGTCCGCAAACCTTTTTTTTGGTCTTATGTTTCGACGCAAAACATACTTTTATAACCGACGAACCTTGTTTTGACATGCATATGTCTGATTAATCTAGTTTATGGCAAAGTGGTGACGTATTATTTACGTTTCTCTTAGTTTTTTTCGAACCAGTTTATTGTGGTCGAAAGAAACTCTAACCAAGGAGACTTAGTGCTAGGAGATTATTTATCGCTGCATCAGTTATCTCTGATCTACTAACGACCAGGAATTCAAAGGTGTTGATTGCTGGTCGGAGAAGCAGGAGAAAGTCGGACTTTCCGTTGTGCCACGAGAGCCCTCCTGCAATCAAAAGTCATTTAGAAGCGTCTTGCTATATTTCAGCATTCCTGTCCTATTTAATGTACGAACATTGGTTATTATTGGTGTCTGGGTGTGTCAGTTGCAGTGGTTCAATTGGTACCTTCATGTGTTGGTGCCTCGTGATAAACACAGAGATACAAAAGGAACAGGTTGATACACCTTTCCATAGTAGTTGCAACTGAGACTCAGTTGCAACTCAGACGAAACAGGTACATCCCTTTTATATATAAGATCTAGTGTAGATAACGACAGCAATACTATTCATGATATACTATTCATGATATATATCCAGTATTTAGATAGAGAAACACCTTAATGTTTTATAGGAATACATAATGCCTTTTAGAAAGTGGTCAAATTTAACAAATGATATCTTTTGTAAAATACAAATTCTATACCTTTTGGGGCTGAGTCCTAGTAGGAATTCGAACACACACTAAACGTCAGCACACACAAATTCAGCGATTTAACCCACTCAGCCACAGAAGTACTAGAATTTGTATTTTACTGAGAAAGTTTTATCCCAAACATAATATTTCTTACATAAATGTGTACATATCCAGTATTGAGATACAGCAACACTTCATGATATATGTATTACGTTTGTGAATATGGGCTATAGAGCTACACAACACACCGCCACAATATGATATATACATAAACATAGCGCTGAATAACAACGCTACACCCCTCCCCCTTTTGAGCTACACCAACTTTTAAAATTAAAATCTGTAAAATAAGAACACAAAAAACACCAGTCCGGATGTTTATAAGGAAATTTTAACAGAATTTTCTGATAAATTTATCTGCAGTTATAATCTTCAACAAACTAGAAAATGTATATCGCTTAATGGAGGAAGGAGTTGATAGTTTATTTTGCTATCACCTACAACAGAAAGATATCTCACAAACACACGAATCGCAATGTCATCATGCGCGCGCAGCTTTAGTTTCCATTCGCAATTAATGTTACCGGCATTAGTCGACAAGCAGGTTCAAATATTTACGTGTGTGAAGGCAGTTGTGAATATTATGTCCAGGAATCTCTTTGGATCTGTATTCCGCGGTTCGTATCTGCGTTATCGGGGATGTTAATGAGACCCGCTTCCTGCTTCATGCTGCATCAGACCCTGCATCTGACAACGTCACAAATATTGCATCAATGTTGTAGCACACACATCATAATATTTGTAAACGTCGTGCTGACGCCGTTTATCTCCGACCCACGCGCTTGTAATATGCACGTGCACAAATTGATTTTTTATCTCATTTTCAAACTTTGTATATTTTGACGAAAGTCAAGATCCACAAAACAGGCAATGCAAGAAAGTTAAAGAAAAACATTTTATGAACATCCCATTTTTTTTAATATGGGTTTTTCTCTAACCATTTGCCTAGATGATTGTGAAACAATAACATAGTTAATCTGCGCTCAATGTTATTCTTTAGTCTCGAGACGTTTATCAAATTATATGTAAAAGTATGAGTTTAAGAACATCTGTTGATAAAGCTAATTGTGTATGACACAGCTGATGGCTTTTTCTTGAATTTGTTTCTAAATGAATTAATGAAAAAAACATTTCTAGCATTTACTTCTACATGTAAATGATGTACAACACCTGTGGAAAATGTACAACATGCGCAGAATCAATGTTACAGCCTCCAAACATCACGACAGGGAATTATGAAGCGAATCTGTACAACGGTGTTTCATCAAACTGAAATCGAAGTGACTATCTTCAAGACATTGCGCAAACACGAAACCAAAGAGTCTGTGTACTTCTGAATTCTGATATAATCAAGTTCAAGTTCTTTATTTCACCATAACCCACTCACAGTTGAACGCAGTAAATATAATAATATTTTAAAGATAATCAAAATGTTGCTGACGACAAGATAGGGAGGATCATGGATGGTACGTATGGATGATCATATCACAAATACTAATGACACAGTCGGAATAGAACAATGGGATCTGCTTTCAGCGGAGATTTCTTATGACTATGTAAAGGGTTTTGTCGCTTTTATTTACAATTGAAGCGGCGTTTCTGCGTAGATTCTAGTGCTTCAAATGTTTCTTGAAGTTTTTGCTGTAGCTTTAATCGGTACCAAAAGACTTGTCCGTGTTAAATTGGTATCATGTTTGTGTCTTTGTGACATATTCAATAAACCTTTTGTGGGTTATGCTCCACATGGAAAGGTGGGATAGCCCCTAATCTTCGTTTGCCCAATATCATAAATGTAATCAGGAACTTGATTATCTAATATGGGGGATATTTATGACCCAACGAGGTTGTAACGTCATAAACAAGCTACATGGATTACGCTGGTGTGTTGTAGGGGTAGGACATGTTGATAGACATCCAGGGGATCTCCGGGAATACGGCGAAAATATACCACAAAAACGTCAGCTGACGGGTAGATTGCATCGTCATGGTGCTTTCCAATAGGTTCACGCCAATCTAGAATAGTGTATGTTTATAAAGATGAAGATTAATAAGTATTGATACTTTGTGTGCATGTCGGTCAGAAGACGATTCGTAGACAAATGAGGAATAGTCAGTGAGAATGTTTCTTATATTTGCTTCTATTTTCGAAGAAGCTTAACATCATCAGCGGTGTATCAAGGATTACTGATGTCTTTGATTCTTGAAATTTACGAACAGAAAAACATTCATCAATCTTTTTATATCAAACATTCTGGTATCACAGCAGAGTGTGTATTGTGCTTGCGCAGTCGACTCACACCAGGCCCGACCGTGACGTTTGACTGGCGTTAGGGGTTGGGCTATCTGATAATACGCGCACCAAATCAGAGGCGGCATTCCATAAGGGCCGGCCTACTTTCTCGATAAGGGGGATGGGCGGGAGTGTGGTCGACATTTATATATCAATCCTTGGACAAAGTTCACTTATCAATTCGTGTTTGCATCTGTTACTTTCAAATACTTCTATCTGGTACAGATATGCTAACTTGAAGTTGTATTTGGAATAATCACGTTATACATCTATATTCATCGCCCCTGTTCAGGAAATGGGACAGTCCGTTCTTATGGCAAATATTTTGAAGGTTTAATGACGAAGAGGAATAGAGACTAACGTTGAAGGAGGTTGTGATGCGATTGTTAACAAAACTTGCGGAGGATGCAAACGAACCTTGACGAAGGAAGACGATAAAAAAATTGGTGAGGAGAGAAAAATCTGTTATTGAAATCTAGTTATAAAGTTGGTCTGCGAAAGGGGCAGGTCTCGTCAAGGAGAGGGTGTTTCATTATCAGAGACTAGTTAATTACCAGCGTGTTGTTTAACGTCGGTATCTCCACCCGAGATACGGGAACCAGTCCTCAGCCAAGCCGCTAGTCGGGATTTCATTTTACATCGAGCTTATCATATCGTTATATTATCGCAATAAGTTCCAGTGTTTTGCTACAGATAATAGGAGGTGGGTATGAAAATGCTGGCTTTACGGTGTTGCGCCAGTCGAGGCGCGCTCTCTCAATATGTTATTGTTACTCCGTAATTTATTTGGCTTGTGGATAGCATTTCAAAATATTTGGGAAGAAGTTCTGATGGGACTCTTCTCTCGTGTGCGCGATCTTGTGTTTGGACGTGCATACGCGTGGAGCGTTTGTGTTGCTGTACATTGGGGATATGCAGAAACAAGGATGGAACGATGTCAAACCCCCTCGACACACCCATATGACTGGCGGTGGATGTTTTCGTGATTTATAGGATGTCCGGATCATTTCAGTAGAGGCGGATTAAAACGGACACCTCTCTGGATTCACCGCCAGTGTGTTTTACGGTTGATGCGTCTTAATCAGTGTGTGTTCAGTAATTAATGCAGTGTTTCAATGGTCAAGTACGATCAAGTACCAATCATAGCCCGTCATTACGCTTTGATGTTGTCAATGGTAGGACACACATCGGCTGAGCAGTAGGTAAAGCCTCTTTGGCTTAGTTTTTATTGCGATTATTGTTTACCTGACTGTCTTCATTCGTCCTAAGACGGAAGTTATGAAAACATGGTGTTCACCGCTTTGTTTTTCTTTGATGTTCACCGCTTTTCTTTTAATTACAGGTAACCCTGCGAAGACAGTGCCTTTACATCTACTCACCTCATCTACCTGGGTATATACTGAGGGACTGGTGACTCGAGGAATCAGTTGTCCGCTGCACGGTTCGCTCTAGGTTTATCAGGTACACTCAAGTTGTTTATGACTGTTTGGATTTGAGCGCCATATTTGTCGTGAGATCATCGAGGTTCACATTTGTTGACTGCACTGTGGAGCTAGTGTGACGAACTGTCTTCCTCGAATTCCACCCCTGCCCCCGGGACACGCGCATGGAGTTACATGGCACAGATTGAGTCTCCCTGGGTACCCCCCTCCTACCCCACGGTCAAGCAAGAACCTCAAGAACATTCACCTGTAGATAGTACCGACGCTCGTCACCCCTCCGGCATCTCTCCCCCGACCCCCCACAGCCCGGCTCACGGAACCCTCGGTGTCCGGGGTATGCAGCCTGGCCTCACCCTCGGCAGTTACCAAGGATCCGGCGGGCCACTTCTCCCTAGTGAAGACGTAGAAGTATTCTTCAACTACCTCGACCGTCCTGCCCCTGGCACGACCAGTGTCACATCCCACGACCCCAACGTCGTCAGTCGCCAACAAGCCGCCATGTTCCAGAACTCCATGCACTCGATGGCCATGCAAACGTCGGCCCCGCCGTACCCCCACGAAAACCCACCCAACTCCTACCTCCAGTCCAGCACCAGCCCCGTGTATGTCCCCACCACCCGAGCAGTCCTACCCCCCATGGGGTACAGTAACGGGACGGGACAAGTAGCAACCTCCCCCAACTCACCTGCCATGTGGGGCATGCAAGCGGACGGTATGGCATATAGCACTGCCAATACACACCCCCAGGTGTCGCCAAGATTTGCCTTCAGTCCATCAGCCAATTCACCCATCTCTACCCCCACGGGGAGGACAGACAGTAGTTTCGGCACCCCCCTTTCCCGACCCAGCGGCCTGAATCCCTACCCTACCTACATGAGTCCCGAGCTGTCTCCGTGGAATACATTCAACAACATGGCACTGCAGCAAGGATTTAGACGAGTGGGACCCGGTGAGTTCTACGGTTAGTCCATTTTATTTATCCTTTGTCAATGTATACAATGTCTTTAAAAAGCCTTAATTGGTACAGGCTATGAATTAGTTTTCCCAAATACCATTTATCATAACCATGGACCTTGTAGTAGCAACCACACCTACCTGTGTCAGTGTATAGCTCTGAAATCACTGGTTGATGCGACCCTCTATCGATTATTTATAACTTGATTTTCATATTCATGCTTTGAATAGCATTGTAATGGATTTGTTTATAAGTTTTCAAAAAGGATTATGGATAATGAAAAGGAGTTATATACGGGCGAAGTAAAATATATTAATTAATAGTGTCGATTTTGAGAATACATTCGTAAGACGGTTCGTTCAATTAGTGAATTTCGCCGCGTTAGTCATCATTGCTGTTCTCAACATTTGTCCAAATCCTTACTTTTTTCATAACTAAGTCTAAAGATTGCAGCTGTCAGTTGGGCTTTTCAAATTCTATTTAAGGCTTGTTACAATGTCTTCCGTTACGAAAACGTTCAACAATAATGTCTTCATAGCAACGCAAAAAGTTTGGACTTCGTTGAACGTCTTTAGGCAAAGTTTTCAAGACCCTTTAACCTCAATTGAAAGCCAATCTCGTTTGTTTCTCAAAGTCAGCTGCATTTCCAATCAAAGCAGGATCTAGTGGCCCCATGGGTGATTTTGAAACGAAGTAAATATCCCGGGGGGCGAAATGTCGCGAATATCAAGCCAGCCTTGGTTTGTGATTACAGAATATTTGTGAAATATTCACTGCACCGGAGAGAGAAAGCAAAACATTACAAAAAGAAAGAGTTGAATTTATTGCACATGTCGAAACGATTTTTTGCCAAAAAAATAAGATTTATGAAAAGTTAAAAGGATATTGTCATCTCCAATGGTTCCATAGGTTTAATACAATGTATAATTCTTCAAGAATGTTGATGATTTACATTTCATTACATCCTTTTCCATAGGATGTAACAACACAGGTTTGTACATTGTGTTTGTTACAATAGCACAGCTAACATTGTATTCCGGTATTGAAACCAGTAATCTTATCTAAACATCAATAAATATGATAAATTATAAACGCGAGGCTCCTGTACTCACAATTTGAGTAAATTATTATAAATGAAAGATAAAACGAGCAGCTGGATTGAAATATGACACCAGTTTTATCTGCAAGGCATGTATATATTTTACTTGTCATTCGACGCGCTCGTTAGCACGGGCCAGCGCGGATATCTCCTTATGGGGTGTTCCTTGAACATATAAAAACCAAAATATTATATCTATTTGAAAGTCACAAGTTTTAAAATTAACCTGAAAAAAATAGAGAAGCGGATATAAATACACCAAGTCCTCCTTTCTTGATAAATCTTTCATGGTGTTGATGAGTATGATAATTATAACTTTTCAGCACTAACCATAATAACAAGTCAAAATGATAATTTTCAAATCTTGACTATTGATATATTTAACGAATAAATGTGTTAAAAGGAGTTATATTGTTTACAGTCAGCATATATTTTCCCTATATCTGCGATGTTGCTTTGGAAATTAAAATAAACGTGATAATGTTTTCGTTACGTTTCAAACTGGGAAATGTTATTTACAAATAGATATTACACACACACACAACTTGGTGAATGAGGCTTTTGTAACGCCTATTCCATTTCAAACTTAATTAGTGGTGGGGTAAATAGTCTTGCTATCCAAAGGTCAGTTTTACAGGTTATTAGAGACTTGCACAATTTAGTTTATAATTGACGTGAAACGCAATCCCTCAGAGAACCAACACGCTGTGTAACTTATCCCCGGGACTCTCTTTCCCTCTCCCATACATCCCCCGCTCTGGTGTTAATTAAACCAGTGTAAATTTCAGAGAAATTTGTCCATCTTGGTGAGAATCAGAGTCGTTACTCTCAAATGTCTTGCCCCATACTCACATGTAATCCTACACCGGCTCGCCGTTACAAAGAATAATTGTGCTCGGAAAATTAAAACAATATGTGTGCTCTTTGGTTTCCCCTGACTAAGTATAAGGGTCATTTTGTAGCGTATTAATAACACCAATGAAGTCACAAACGCTTATACTCAGTTATGTTTCAAATAAGAAGGATTGTTTATGGTGTCGTGTAGAATTAATCGCTTAATCTCGAAGGACATGTTAAACAAAAAAGGGTGTGTACTTTATTGAAAATTGTGTTGAAGGAATTAATTTTATACCTGTCTATTTTTTAAACATTCTTGTCTTGAAACCATAACGCAAAAGAGGATTAATTTGTCACTGTGTTTAAGAATATTTTCGTCTGCAAGTTTCTTTTCATTCGAAGAGCTCCATACAAATAAAAAGGGACGGAATCATTGAGTCAGTTCCAGATAGGATATTTTTTTGGACGCTTTAATCATGGTATATTATTTTAAAATATATTGTTCACAACTGAAACTTGATTTTATGTATAAAGTTACATGAGAGTCACATTTTTAGTTTTTGTCAATGTGTCATAGCATTTGACCACCTTGCCTTGACGATGAACACAAATTGTACTTTAATTGCACCCGTTGTAATGTGATAAACCATGAGTTTTGTCCTTTTTTTTTATCCCAACCATCACCCAGGTGCTTTCATGATCATGTTAGCTTGTATATTTAATATATCACAATATGACATATAATCTGAATCTACATCAAGCTTCATCCAAATAAGACATTTCAAAAAGTCTTTTCCTTTAGACAGTCCGTGTAAAAAACCCTAAAAATGTGATTATTTGAAACGTTAGTTGATACTCAGAAACATAAACTTTATTGCATTATGAAGGAGCTAGGTCGTATATATAAGTGATATCGTCATGGCCGTGTGATATTGAGAAGTATTCCCTCTCTTCTTATGCAATAACCATTGACATGAAGTGACAGGAGGGCAAGTAGCTTTCAAACTCTGATCCTCAAATACAGTACTTCTGTCCAGACGAGCGTCTGTTGTTTATTAACAACTTTATTGTATTGGATATAGGGTCAAAGTTTCAAACCGGCAGTGATGATAGGAACAAACAGAGGTGGAAAACTTCATAACTCTATTTATGGGAGCGGTATCCTCTTAAAATTTGTCGTTAAACGTTGTCAATATTCGGTCGTTTTCGGTGTAATTATATAAGATGGTATCACGCCGCTTATATTAAATTTAAAGCATCGACATGAAAATAATTTACAGAATTTATTGAATAATATTAATCCTTGAACGATTCTCTGTTTTATTATTTAATGTCGTTAACAATTTAGCAGAGGTTTGTGAAAGACATTATTTAAAGGATAAGTCGAACTATATCTCTGGTCTCCAGGAGTTCGAAACAACGGATTCGCTTGTAGGAACATGACCACCAGCAACATGTGCTGAAACTCATCATTTCTCAAACTGTAATGCGTCAAGTTCTGTTAATTCTTGGAAATAATGTTCGTAAGCCATTCCGTAACGTCCATTTTGCAAGTGTCAAATCCGTCATTAGCATATTTAACAACAAATTAAGATAAAACTGTTTGTTTAGCACTGTAAAAAGATCATAAATTTGATAAACCCACAAAGCACCATGTCGAACGAGCGTGTCTTCATTTAGCATGTTTACAGTAATTAACACTTCGTTACTAATTGACACGGCGATGCTTTGTGGTGACACGTCAATTACCGGGGCCAATTACGCCGTCACTTAGCAGAATAAACAATCACGTCTCGGCGTTCTCCGGTCACTCCCGCCCATGCCTCAGTAAAGTCCGTCAAACATCGGGTCAACGTTTCGGCCAATTCCTCAATCATCTGCCGAGGTTTGAGATTTAATTAGTTGTTAAGAATACTGAATTTCTTCGATAATTTCTAACTGTAAACTCGGGGATTAATGTTAATTCCAGCTGATAGCATTAACATGATTTTGGTAATTCTACTTTCCTCGTCACAAGAATTCCTGTAATCCAACGACGTTGACAACTACAAACACAAATCATATAATTAAAAATCTTGTATATACTTTTCATATGGACATAATCCTTACTTGAACTGTAAATTTTTTAAGTCATTCAGGAACTAATGTTAAAGAAAATTGATAATCAAATGCAATTTTTTTTTAAAACCCGAGGAAATTATTAAACTTATTCAATCTAAATTACCTGGACCGACGCCTACGATAGCAGTAATCTGCAGTGAATTGTGTAGGTTGCCTTCAAGCATTATTATATAATTCACATTTCAATTTCCCAACTCAGCAACTTCGGATATTTGTCAATATTTTTTGAAATTATGTTTCAAGATTACAGCACAAAACGAATAACTTCGGCGACACCAGTTGTGGAGCAACATCATGCATCTATCAGCAATATTTAATGTTCTCGGTGATATTCAACATGAATGGTTTTGTAGTGTGATATTCTATAATCGTGTTTATAGTCAGAGAGAAGCACCCCTGTGGAGAAGCAGGCGTCATGCATTTGTTAGGTCAACTAGACTTGTTTATGCCGATAACAACCACTATTACGTATGGGGGGCAATTCCTTAAGACAACTTTCCCTATCTGGAGTATGTCTGTAGCTCTGTATGGGTCACCACTGTTAATCCCTTTATCCCACAGGTCGGATGAGACTCCCATGTTTCAAATTCGCCATTCAATCATCAAGCCTCTATCATTCCGAGGTGTTGCGTATCTTCGTGTCATCGGCAATTTTCTGATAACGGCGACTCCTGTATTAGTTATACAAACTCAATCTTAGCTAGGATAATATTTCAAGATTTAAAACGCTAGCGACGTAGTAGGATAAGGAACGGACCTTAGCTCTCAAACCTCGCGAGATCTCGCTCCGGCCGCTTACATCGCTTGGCCACATTTTCTACCCGATTAAGACTCCAGATGAGAGTAGAATACCTCAGTTACTAGCTACCCGCGTTACTTTTTACTGCCTTTGTGTGTTCAGGACGATAAGTCAATATTTTGTAGAGCCCCCGCGCTCGACTTCCATTTTGAGAGGGACAAGGGCCAAGCTAACGCGACTTGAGGGTTGCTACGCAGGCTGAAGTGGCCGTACGTCCCCCGATACCCCAAGAAATAATTGTTGTAAATTATGTCCTCCTTATATTGCTGCTGTCCAGTATGTAAATACCCATGCTCATTCCGTTACATATATCTTTCCGGTGTGTTCGCTCGCGTCATTTACAATAGCGTTCGGGTAGGAGCTATTGTCTCCGCCATCAGGCGTTTACATTTTCATACAATAACTTCTCCCTGATAGATCGCGGATTGATATCCTCACAACGTCGTGCTGCGGTTGTGGTCAACATAGTCCTATTCACCGGGCTTATTTATTGTTCCAGGGGCTGGATTTATTGTTGTGGATTTGTAGAGTTACATTGCATACATGAAAATGGCTATTACTGGTCTCGACCTATCCCTTATTTCGGAATCGACGTGATTCACGGCTCTCGTACATCACGCTGGGGTTTTATTGTTTTCTCAAGCTGATAAATATTGTCCTAATGACAAATGATGTCAAATAAGGCTTATGCTTAGGCGGCGACAACAAATGTATCGCTCAGTATATCTAACTCTAGTACCATCTCAAACGATTCAGCGACAACAATGATTTTCTGAAACAATATTTTGAAATACGCATTTATCTAACACAGAAACGTCCTCAAACCTACTGGAAATTTTGAACATCGAACATATAAACCTATTCTTTCAATATACACATATTTGGTGAATTGACTCCGAGAATTTTGATGAAGAAGAACATTTATTTATTTATCAAGTGCTTTCAAATACAATTGCTTCGGGTTTCAGTGCAATGGGTGAACAACCCCTGGCCTCGTGGGCCTATGAGACATCAATTCTCATTTAAATACTACAGTAAAATATTGTAAACTAGCACTTAATTTGACATAACACAAAGTTGAAACTAAATTAAAACAAAACATTAAAACTAAATTAAACCGCATCACAGATGTATATTCCATTCACGCATTTATGTGAAACAAGATGAGTCAGACATACACACTAGGGTCCTGTTCCACAAAGCGATCTTAGTGCTACGTTGATCGTAATCCTATGATAAAGTATGGGAGTTACGACCAACTTAGCACTAATAGGTTACAGACTACATACAACATATAAGTCATGATTACCCAATTACTTACAGGCATCACTATACATTCATATACATATACACACATACAGGTATACATTGAGAGCCATGCTCTGTGCTGCCATTCAATATTGCATGCACACGTACGAATACGAGTGCAAGAGTTCAGACGCACATCCATGTGCATATGAACATGCACAGAAACATACACAACGCTGCAAACATGCCTGCATTTACTAGTAGCGCCTGCTAAGACGATAGAATGTGATAAATAGTTTTATTCCTTGGTTCTTGAATCATGTCATCACATTTTTTAATTAGCCCTGAACTATGAAATACACCACTCTTTTTATGCTCGACACCTGTCTTTCTGACATGTCACACATTCGCCAAGAGTAGATGCGACATGGAAGATGAAGCCGTTTTCACTTCTTACTCACTCACAACTAAAAAATGCCCCCACTGCAGTTTTTCCACGTGTTTCTGTCTGTCGGTAGGCTGGTATGAGAGTGAGAGTTTGGAATACTTGACAGTGCTCCAGCTCACGTCTCGGGCGCCACACCATCTCCACCTCTACAACAGGGGCGGCTTCAACAGATGACTTGGGTTGCGTTCAGGATCAAATACCGCGCCAATTTAAGAAGTTAAGGTGTCTGTTGCGGTTTCATTTCACGGATGATTTTGATTCCAAATTTTGCAGGGAACCATGTGTTGATTGGGGTTAATTAGGCGTAGTCTGAGCGTGATCGCCGCGTGGGGGTCCCTCTGGCAGATCGTCTTCACAGAACCGGGTCGATGTCTTCCACGAATTGTGTTACCCTGGAAAATTGTGGCTATTTGAATCTTATGAAGCTCCTGTGTAACTAATAGGGATTAAAGTAATTTCGTGTGGTTAAGTTTATGTCATACACACTAGTGAAACAACTGGGTTGTTGAAACAGCAGACACTACACTTTAGGTGATGAAGAACTTCATCACCAGACCCAGAAGGTGTCTGTAGACTGATGTGGCTTGTGAGTACTCTGATAAGACTATTGTAGATGTACACTATATTGCATATATTGGAGTGATATGAAGATGGTCTGATCGTGTATGTAAGGGTTGCCTGGTGTATATATAGACTGACTTATTGTATACTAGTATTTAATGACGGGGTGGACGGGTATATCAAGATGAGGTGAATTGGGGTTTAATAGCAAAGTGCATTCAGACACAGTATACTGCCTCCGAGCCGACCGGTCCTGGTTTTAGCCCCTGAATACCAACCGTCAGGCAGGGAAACAACAAGTACCATCTTTTAACGTCTTTTGGTATGATGGTTGTGTATACATGGGTGGGTGGTCGTGTGTTTACGGATGGGCTGGTCTTGTACATATGAGGATTGGTGATAGTATATATGAGGGTGTGTGGTCTTGCATAGAAGGCAGGGATAATATAATATAATATAATATAATATAATATAATATAATATAATATAATATAATATAATATAATATAATATAATATAATATAATATAATATAATATAATATAATTAATATAATATAATTAATATAATATATGCATAAGAAAATGCATGCGGTGGGTTAATGTTTAAAAGGAGATATCTTGAATGGGCAATAACAAACTCCAAATCCCCGGTCGTTGTCGACAGTGTTGTGTGTGAGTGCTCCACCCTTCCCGTCACGCGCCGTAGTCTAAGCGGATCGAATATCGATATCCTCGACAGATTACGTAAAGTGTGAGTTTACACAGGATTTAAAACAAACTTAGAAGATAAATAAACTCACAATAAATCTCTTATCCAGGTCCACGAGTGCTGACAGAGTCATGGCACGGGGCTATTTCAGTTGCATGCTTGTAATTCATACATAAAGCATGCATTCACCTGAGTGATATGATTGATTCAAATAGGGAGGCTATAACTGTATCTTTGTTTTAATCACACGCAGAACATGCACGCGCGAGCATGGACCAAACACATCGTTGCACTCTGTGATGACAGACATAACACCACCCCCACCCTCAACACTACCCCACCCCACACGCGTATTACGAAGATGATGAGTTCCACCGTTACTCCACCGTTACCTCAAAGTTAACTTAGAGAATGTGCCATATCCTATTCAGTATTCAAAACCATGTTGGGTAGTCCAGTGTATAAAGCGTTCGCTTACACACACAAAATGTGGTTCGATTCCCAAGGGCCGTATTGCATTTCATGTTTCCCCGCCGTGATATCGCTGGAATATTGCTAAAGGTGGATTAAAGCCTGTCTCTCACAAGCCTAGCATGTGTGAACACTTTTAACGAAATTGTTTTCGTACCTATTATGAAACATATTGAGCAGGAATCCTGACATATATAGAGCGACAGGTTGAGATGTCTGTTTGACAGTTGCACTGCTTGATTCAGTGGTAAACTGAGGGGTCTTTCGTCACTATTTGTGTAAGCTAGTGAACTTGAACGTTAAGTTGCATCGTGGTTTTCTTTGGATATTTGTAGAACTTGTTATTTTTTTATTTCGCTTTTAAATCAAGTTTGATTACAGTTTAACGTTTTTTCGAAGTCAAACATTTTCTCATGAACGGTCATCAATCGCAGATGTGTCAGAGCAAGAAATAAATCCACAATATTATGACATCAAACTATGTAAATAATTGCATTACTTCAAGAAACTATGGCGGTTATATTATGTAAACATCAGCTTATGAGAGATGGATTTACACAGTTGTATAAACACCAGTATTAAAACGTTTACGTCTCCCGGCACATTAAACTACGCCTCCCAGAATGCACCCTGGTGTGACGTCATCAAGCAGACGATAAATAATACCTGACACATCCCACTGTGTTCTTGTTTCTCACGAGATGCCGCGAGACTTCCTATAAATTTCACACATTATTCCTGCTATGTTGGCACATTAACTGGGTACAGGTCTCACCTCCTGTTGGGGTGCCAGTTGCCCTCCGTCTACGTTCATACTTCAAACTCTGACAAAACCTTATTTATTATATCCCCCGACCAGACACTTTCCAGTTTAAGGGTTTTGCCAGTTTGAGTGAATTGTGTCCCGGTTGGCCTGCCATAAACGTGTAATTTGCGCCATTAGTGCTGATACCTCCCTCCGCATCATGTAAGGACATGCCCGGTGAATGAGACTATAGCTCGAGAATTATTATTTCAAACATAAACTGTCGTGGTAAGGGCAATCCTGTGTGTCCCTCTGTCGTTTTCTGGCGCCGTCTCGCGCACGAGAGATCGCGAGAGTTCAAGCTTATCACGCGCTAATTGGGAGTATAATGATGGACGTTCACGAGAGAGTTTGGGTCATAGGTTAAAATTATGGCGAGCGATTTTGGTTGCATCATTTGCTGTACACGTCTACAATTAGCCACTGCGGGTTTTAATACTGCGACTAAATAAACCAGAACAGTCCCCTTGGCAACAGTTCAAGAGCCCCCAAAGGCGTAAAAAATTCGTTCTTTCAAGAATGGCCATATTATCTTGACTAAGGTACCGAAAAAATGTTCATTGCAAACACGTTATTTAACATTCTTACCGAAAGCATCAGCTATAGAAAACATCGTTGTGATGACAAGCAATTCATCTACTCTAACAACATATTCACAACCCATTTATCTCAAATGATTATGAGACCAGTGTGTAATCGTATGTTGTATGTTCATGTTAATATGTGTTATGTCGTGTTCCCTTGTCTCCTTGAGGATGAGAGTAGACTTCAGACATCGTTCAGGTTTGTTAACGCGCGTCAGCTGGAAGAGTGTCTGGCAGTGTATACAAACCAGTGTCAACAAAATCTCAGTGTTACCATTTTTCTGCAAACTTTGAATCCTATAGCCTGACGTTGAAAGCAGGTTTCTGTCAAAACACCATTTTGGAATATACTTTGATCTTAGGACTTTCGTCTCAACCAGACGACTCAGTACGTCCACAGTCGAGGAAAGTGTCGTCTGCTTCTTGTCGTTCACTTCCGGTTCTTTTTTACTTTACGGGGGAGTTTCATGTGCATGTTTCATATCTGTCGACAAGTCTGTAAGCGGCCCGTTCGTTAAATTTTGTTACTTGTTTTATGAGAGGGCGTGAATATACTGGTGTATACAGTTTGTGACGAGCCGCAACACTGTCTGGTATCCCTCTCATCTACTAGGTTCCTTCTTCAGCTCAAAGTCCTGGAAGGATGCTGTGTGCTTTGTTCAGTAGTACAGGATGTATTCTCATAAATATGCTATGCGTCTTATTCATATGATTTTAAGATAGTGTATTGTTCATAAATATGTTAGTGGTCGGGTCATTGTCAATAAAGTTAAAGAGAATTAGATAGGTTCTACTGAAGTGGCTTGGCATCTTTTTTATTTGCCAATATTAGATAATATTTATTGTACTGACTTTCCATATACTGATTTGGAACATTTGACTTAGGAAAACCACACTGATCGAAAAAACCCTAGAGCAATTAAACTATTTTACATTAATTTGCTAAAGATTGCAAACGTTCCCCGGTGTTATTGTCTGCTATATCTACGTTTTTTTTGTATTTTAACTACATTTGTATTAGCTAAATGAAGTAGAATCTTTGGTTTGGGGTAGACTTGTGGTAAAATCGTTTGTTCGTCACGCCGCAGACACGGTTCAATGTCCAATATGTGAGCAATGTGTGACGCACATTGCTGGTGACATTGCCGTTGAGATTTGCTTAACTTGGTGTTACCCATGTTTGAGAGTTGACCAAGACCCTTTATTATTCAACCACCCACTCACTTGTGTATTCAACGTCAGGCATAACCAGTTTTTCACCATAATATATCGGATATGTCCACACACCTCCCTCTACAAATGCCAGGGCAGAGATAGTGACAATTATAAATGTGTTATTGTGATATCCTAGATAAGGCACTGACCTACTTTGGACACTGTCCGTATGGCCGAAGTGAATGTTGACAGAGGAGTGTAGGATGTGGATGAAATAGGTCACATGCGATACCTCCGACCGGCTGTCATCACGTGATAAACATGAAAGCAAACGTTCGTTGATTCAGCAGCGGAGTCCATAAACAGGATGTGGTCAGCTTAAAGGGAGGTCACTCTCCTTCAAAGGGAGAGCACTTTGGTCATTTAGGTCAAAAGTAACTCGCTCGGATCATCATTTCAAAAACATCTTTATCCGTCTTTTCTTGATTGTCAATAGAAATGTATACAGTATTCTTGACATTATATACAAATATACTGCTATCCCGTCACCACATTCAACTCTTACCTGAAATTGTAGTAACACTATATATTACTTTGTACTTAATGATATCTAAAAATATTGTAATATGCAACGATGTTCGTGACAGGAGGGGACCCCCTTCCTCTCAAATAGGTGAATTTCCATTTGCAGATGGCCAGGACTATTTTGCTGATCTGGAGGGCCGAGAATGTGTCAACTGTGGAGCGATCTCAACACCCCTCTGGCGGCGGGATGGAACAGGCCATTACCTGTGCAATGCATGCGGACTGTACCATAAGATGAATGGCATCAACCGCCCCCTGATTAAACCCCAGCGCCGTCTGGTAGGTAAATTAGAAGTGAGTTGGACAAATACCGTTTTTTCATGCTGTTCTTATTCTTTCCTGATATGTTCAAAACTGATTCACATAAAGATAAAAAACATTTTTTTTTTAAATCATGAAAACACACTATAGTGATTTTATTCATTTCAGTATAGTTTATATAGCACTGTTAGTTACTTTCAGTAAAAGTTCATTCCTACTGGTATCATTGACCAAAGATATTTATAAGCAAGTTTCCAGTAAATTTATCCTATTCTTTCGTTATCTGAGGATGATATCACTATGATAACAGTGAAAATGAAACAATGGCTCAGTGATGAATTAACATCATCATTGTACAGACATGTGATGTATATGGGAACCAACAGATGAAAATGTCCTTTTTTGACATAACTAAAGTTAATGATGTAGAAATTAATCCGTTTTACAGGTGCACTAAATGAAGCGGTTGTATTTATTTATTGCCATCTTGATTTTTTTCCTTTCAATATTCGGATCCGATTTCGTAAACTCAGCACGAGACGAAACTATAATGGCTATTTTTACCCTTGAGATTTAAATCACAATTTGGCAAGCTCATTCATCTTAGGACCTGAGGGACTCTCCAAACACTGGGCGTTTATTCCGCGGAATAAGGCAATAAATTCATTCACGCGCACACCGATAAAGAACTCTTTTCGCAACGTTTATTTTTGCTAACTTGCACTTTGAGACGGCAAGGTATAATTCAGCGTTTTGTTTAGGTTTTATAAGCAATCGTTATAGGCCTCGCGTCTCAAACTGTCCATTTACAAATATTTAGCCGTAATTCCACTATGGAATCCTCAATATTTTGCTAACAAGCCTCCCCTTCCAACTCTCCGTATGTTCTATATCACTTGGCCCGACCCTAAAACACCGATCCCAAAGCGGTTATTGTCAAAACACGACGCGGGTCTATCGGCGAAAAGAAGACATTACTGTTAAATGAAGAAGAATCCGTCTTTTGAGATAAACCAGATGGCATGATAAAGGGAGATCACTCGCAGAGGTCAGACCGACCCCTGATGTGGCGCCTCATGTGCTCACAGCGTGTAGCGCATGCGGGGAGTATTTCGTTCCATGCCTGTGAGGTTCGCGTTCCTCATTCAGTCGTAGGGGAAAGGGGACTGAGGGTGTGGCAATTAGTGTTACAGAACCACACAGCCATGAACCCTAACCTTTGTAATGTTGATGTGAAATAAACCTAAAACAATAACATTATATGAAATATGGCATGCCATTCCCAGGCCTAAGTTGACTGTGAGAAGGTGTTGTCAAATGGACAGTTCCTATACTCTAAAATGAAACATAAGATTCATTAAACAAGTTATCGTATATTTCAAATATGATGTACGTGTATTTTAACAAAATCCAATCAGTGTTATCATGATCAAACAAACCGATTTTTCCACTTTGCATAATATCAAGTCAAAACAGAATCAATTATATAAAGTCCAGCTAGGTCGATGTTAAATCTCCGTATGAAGTAAAGCGACACAACCCTTTCCATATCCAATAGAAATGTCGGCATAAAGACTTGTACATGTTCTAGATCTCTACTTCTTCTTTCAGTCGGCATCTAGACGAGTCGGCCTCTCCTGTGCCAACTGTCACACCACTACAACGACACTGTGGAGGCGGAACAACGAAGGAGAGCCCGTCTGCAACGCCTGTGGTCTCTACTACAAACTACACGGGGTGAGTTGTTGACCTTGTCTATTTTTTCACACTCAATTATTGCCTTTTTACTAACACGGAAACTGACGACAATTTACCTTTCATCTTGACTTGAAACGTAACAAATACTCGGATATAAAAAGAGAATTATTCTCACAATCGGTAACTAACCTTTGTATTGACCTTATGAACATGTCCACTTGCACAGGACGATCTAAGCGCGACAACGATTATTACTGGCATACTTTAAGATTGACTTACGATAGTCGTAGTGCTAAGATTGCTTTGTGCAAGTGGGCCCTAATGCATTAAGCTGACTCAGTAGATAGCCACCATATTGAATATAATGTATCTAATGTCCCCAGGTAAACAGACCACTAGCTATGAAGAAAGACGGGATTCAAACCCGGAAAAGGAAACCCAAGAACCTTGCCAAGACGAAGACGCCCATAAAGTCCGAACCATCAGGTAAACGCTCTTCTTATAAATGATACATCCGTTATTTCGGGCCTGTTTTTCGTGCAACCCTCTACATGTTCTAAGGAATGAAGTTATTGTGACATGCTATTGCTCAATATGAGCACTCCCTTTATATCCTGGTGTCGCCTCTCTCCCATCTAAGTGAAACACCAGCGCAACTTGCCCCCGTGACTCAAGATAGCCAATTGTCCCAGCAAACCAGGATTTAACCCTCTGTGTGTGGGTTATTCTATGTAAATTGACCCCATTAACCCTGCTGAGAAGGAGACCTGTAGTCTGCCGCTGGGAGGCGTCTATTTTCAGTCTTTTTTTCTAAAGCGTCTGGCTGAAACGGAATCGAAAAGACAGATTTTTTATGAACCGGAATGTGATATTTATTTTCATTTGAAGGACATTTTTTTCTTGTTTCTGTTTATTTACTTTCTTTACTCTGACTCGTCTACTTAATCACTAATTTAATCGACTTGGCACGTGCTCCTTTAGGATGATGTATTACTTATTCTTCAACACGCACGTTTGAAACGTTTTAATATATGTTTAAGGTGTCAAAAATAAATTCATGAAGAATGCCCAATATGAACTTATATAGACACGCGAATAGATGTTTTTCGTTACATTGATGACGAAGGAACACATATGTGTCTTCCGATTGTTTCAGACTTTCAAAATTAAAAACTATCTTTCTGAAAACAATAGAAAAAAACATATTCAAAAGGTAGATGTTCCAAATTAGCTGCACAGTTTCTCTTGAACGCTACACAACATGGATACCACACCGTTGCGATTTGATTTTCTGAGTGGCATTTCCTGATGGCCATCGTTGCCAGGCGTTATGAGGCAACAGCCCTGAAAGGTTAGGTGTAAATATTTGGAGATCCCGTAGCGATATGTACACTCGGGTTCAAGACAAAGCAGCGGCATTAGCTCAACCCCATGGAGAGTCCGATATTCTCATGTCTACCCTTCAACTGTATTCCTCATCAACTGACTCGACTCCGTCTTATAAACCACAAGGATGCGTGTACCAATTTTCCCCGCGTGTAATAGTTTAAGAAGCAGGTCATGTGGAAATGATGTAGTAATATAAGTTGATATTGTTTTATCACTTGGAGTTAATGACTTTCTTTGATCCGACCGTTTCACTTGAATATTGTATGATGTTTTTCATTGCCATATCTAATTCTATTGATTTTGTTCCAGATGTTAAACCTGCCAGCTCACCTTCTGCTCAGTCTATGCATGGCAACCAGAACACCCACTCACCAACGCCACCTAACGGAATGAATGGATCAATGTCAAATCTCCTTGTACCAAACGGTACTCTGACATCACTTAGTCCAAGTCAGTCAGAATCGAACACATCGCTCAGCAGCCCCGTCTCGCTGACGTCACCGGGTCATTACGGCACGGTGGCGCCGTCACCCCCTAAAGCAGTCCCTGTCTCCCTCGACAACGAATCAAGTCACCCTCACGGCGGCAGTACCCTCAATTTACACGGGTCCGACGCGTCTCTAAATACTGTGTCCGTTGGTGCCAACTAAAAACTATGGTGATCTGTTTTTGCCTTAATCCAGTAACGTCCGTATGAAGGACGGAAGGCCGGGCCTCTCACCGAACAGTCTCCTTGCTGTGTTGCGATAGACGATCGACGTTCTTTCATTCGCATAGGACAACTGTTTCACGGGCCTTGGTTAAAGCATTCTGACATTAACACAAACTATGGAATACAGTATTACCGCTATTGCAGCTGATAATACGAGAACGTTTTCAACGAAGGTTTGAATTATGTTATCAGTATTGATGCTTGGTTACCATGGCAACTAAAACGATTGCCATGACGACCACAAAGACATTACCAGCAATGAGAAGAAAGCATTTTGTGTTTCTCGTACTACCTCAAACCGCCGCTATAAGGGGAGAAGGCGATGCCTGATCACTATATTGTAATATAAGTTTAGAATATTGTTAAATATTATGCCATATTTTGTAGCTAGTGCTTTTGTTTGTTATTGGATCTAGTCTAGTCAATCCTCTAGTCGCAAATAGAATCGTGTTGCTGGTCTCGACGGCCAAATATGTACATCTGTGATTTGTATAGATTGTTCCGAGCCACACCCAATAAGTCATTTGTGCCAATCAAAGTTATTTTGTCACTGACTTTTATCTTTTAATCGTTAGTTGATTTATTAGTGCTCTTCTTTTGATATTTGTTTGTTTGCAATCATACGAAAATATGTGCCAATCTTCCAATGTAATTATGCCCCAAGTCAGTGCCTTACCATACCACATGTTGTTTACGATGTAAACCCTGGTTGTGACGAAAGCAGAATGTCAACCAAATATTCAGATATGCCAACCAATGTTCTCAGATGTCAACCACTTATGCCTGTTTCATTGTATTATTCAAAACGGGCTTTCATACCACAAAACGCTCTTTAATTCGTCCGCCATCACACCGTTTTGTTTTCAAAAGGGTAAATATATCTTAAAGTTAATCATTCAAAGCATTTTAGCTATGACTTGCCACATTTACCGTACATGTGGGTGTATGTTGACCCATCACATAACGCTACAATGATGGCGTCGATAAACTGGTTCCCGACCGTTTTTGCGAATACTCTCAAACTGCAACCGTGCGTTGCACATGCTTTAGAGCATCAGACAGCGGGAACTAGTACAAGCGAGACAGTATTACTACCATGTCCCTCCATCTGGTGGCCGTTGTTACAGCAGACAAACGATCATGTATATTTTGCGATCGTCATCATATATTTATTGAGTTCACGAGTAACACATCTGCTATATATGTACATTTCACCCATAAAATAAACCGTTGTGGTTTCCTAAATCTTTGTTTGTTTTATCTGTTGCGCTTTTATATAGGGTATACAGTCACAGGGACCCCTACCACAATCCTGGAGTTATTGCGGTGTTCCTTCCCATATTTCACAGCCCACATAGGGGATTACCCTACCTTCCTTTTAACTCTACCCAGCCCACATAGGGGATTACCCTACCTTCCATTTAACTCTACCCAGCCCACATAGGGGATTACCCTACCTTCCATTTAACTCTACCCAGTGTGCTAGTCACTTAGTGGGGAGTGCAAACCTCTCAAGCAATGGTTCGCCCATCTTCCCCTTCAATAAATGTGGGAAGGGAAACACACTTCAATGAATGGTAACTGTGCAAACACTTGAAATTAGGTAACTCCAGACTGAACACTTTATGTAACCGTTCTAATAATCGACATATTCGGCAAATGCCAATACTTGAACATATATCGAAATCTTGAAGATTGCGTCTCTGAGAAACATGTTACAGTTGTTTCAGATGAGAAAAAGGTTTAATCTTGAACTGAAAAATATTTTGAACTGATGGAGACAAACTGTTGATGCCAACTAATCTGAATAAGCAGCATGTAACGAGATAATTAACAATTATTAGTGTATTAAATGTGTTAAATATAAGGTTAACATAACGCATAGTGAAGAGTATTCACCGCCGTGTTACAAATACATTTACGTGTAAAGAACATCCTCACCCCACCCGTGTTACGAGTAGGGCTACATACATGTATCCATAGGCAACACTTAACAGTAACGGTTATGCCTTATGTGTGGTATTTCCACAGCCAGCCAAGCTTCACGGATAGACTTCATGTAAAATACTTCCCCACTCGTTCACCCATACCTTCTTTATTCACCCTTGTTACTGAAAGATGTACACGTATAGTACTCCCTCATCCACCCTTGTTAGGGATAGATCTAATGTGTAGTACGCCCTCATCCAACCGTGTTAGGGATAGACCTAATGTGTAGTACTCCCTCATCCACCCGTGTTAGGGATAGACCTAATGTGTAGTACCTCCTCATCCACCCGTGTTAGGGATAGACCTTATGTGTAGTACTCCCTCATCCACCCGTGTTAGGGATAGACCTAATGTGTAGTACTCCCTCATCCACCCGTGCTAGGGATAGTCCTAATGTGTAGTACTCCCTCATCCACCCGTGTTAGGGATAGACCTTATGTGTAGTACTCCCTCATCCACCCGTGTTAGGGATAGACCTAATGTGTAGTACCTCCTCATCCACCCGTGTTAGGGATAGACCTTATGTGTAGTACTCCCTCATCCACCCGTGTTAGGGATAGACCTAATGTTTAGTACCTCCTCATCCACCCGTGTTAGGGATAGACCTTATGTGTAGTACTCCCTCATCCACCCGTGTTAGGGATAGACCTAATGTGTAGTACCTCCTCATCCACCCGTGTTAGGGATAGACCTTATGTGTAGTACTCCCTCATCCACCCGTGTTAGGGATAGACCTAATGTTTAGTACCTCCTCATCCACCCGTGTTAGGGATAGACCTTATGTGTAGTACTCCCTCATCCACCCGTGTTAGGGAAAGACCTAATGTGTAGTACCTCCTCATCCACCTGTGTTAGGGATAGACCTTAAGTGTAGTACTCCCTCATCCACCCGTGTTAGAGATAGACCTAATGTGTAGTACCTCCTCATCCACCCGTGTTAGGGATAGACCTAATGTGTATACCTCCTCATCCACCTGTGTTAGGGATAGACCTAATGTGTATACCTCCTCATCCACCCGTGTTAGGGATAGACCTAATGTGTAGTACCTCCTCGTCCACCCGTGTTAGGGATAGACCCTAACGCGTTGTACTCCCTCATCCACCCGTGTTAGGGATAGACCTAACATGTACTACTCCCTCATCCACCTGTGTTAGGGATAGACCTAATGTGTAGTACTCCCTCATCCACCCGTGTTAGGGATAGACCTTATGTGTAGTACTCCCTCATCCACCCGTGTTAGGGATAGACCTAATGTATAGTACTTCCTCATCTACCCGCGTTAGGGATAGACCTAACGTGTACTACTCCCTCATCCACCTGTGTTAGGGATAGACCTAAAGTGTAGTACTCCCTCATCCACCCGTGTTAGGGATAGACCTTATGTGTAGTACTCCCTCATCCTACCGTGTTAGGGATAGACCTAATGTATAGTACTTCCTCATCTACCCGCGTTAGGGATAGACCTAACGTGTACTACTCCCTCATCCACCTGTGTTATGGATAGACCTAAAGTGTAGTACTCCCTCATCCACCCGTGTTAGGGATAGACCTTATGTGTAGTACTCCCTCATCCAACCGTGTTAGGGATAGACCTAATGTATAGTACTTCCTCATCTACCCGCGTTAGGGATAGACCTAACGTGTACTACTCCCTCATCCACCTGTGTTAGGGATAGACCTAAAGTGTAGTACTCCCTCATCCACCCGTGTTAGGGATAGACCTTATGTGTAGTACTCCCTCATCCACCCGTGTTAGGGATAGACCTAATGTATAGTACTTCCTCATCTACCCGCGTTAGGGATAGACCTAACGTGTACTACTCCCTCATCCACCTGTGTTAGGGATAGACCTAAAGTGTAGTACTCCCTCATCCACCCGTGTTAGGGATAGACCTAATGTATAGTACTTCCTCATCTACCCCGTGTTAGGGATAGACCTTATGTGTAGTACTTCCTCATCCACCTGTGCTAGGGATAGTCCTTATGTGTAGTACTCCCTCATCCACCCGTGTTAGGGATAGACCTAATGTGTAGTACCCCCTCATCCACCCGTGCTTGGGATAGACCTTATTTGTAGTACTCCCTCATCCACCCGTGTTAGGGATAGTCCTAATGTGTAGTACTCCCTCATCCACCCGTGTTAGGGATAGACCTAATGTGTAGTACTCCCTCATCTACCCGTGTTAGGGATAGTCCTAATGTGTAGTACTCCCTCATCCACCCGTGTTAGGGATAGTCCTAATGTGTAGTACTCCCTCATCCACCCGTGTTAGGGATAGACCTAACGTGTACTACTCCCTCATCCACCTGTGTTATGGATAGACCTAAAGTGTAGTACTCCCTCATCCACCCGTGTTAGGGATAGACCTTATGTGTAGTACTCCCTCATCCAACCGTGTTAGGGATAGACCTAATGTATAGTACTTCCTCATCTACCCGCGTTAGGGATAGACCTAACGTGTACTACTCCCTCATCCACCTGTGTTAGGGATAGACCTAAAGTGTAGTACTCCCTCATCCACCCGTGTTAGGGATAGACCTTATGTGTAGTACTCCCTCATCCACCCGTGTTAGGGATAGACCTAATGTATAGTACTTCCTCATCTACCCGCGTTAGGGATAGACCTAACGTGTACTACTCCCTCATCCACCTGTGTTAGGGATAGACCTAAAGTGTAGTACTCCCTCATCCACCCGTGTTAGGGATAGACCTAATGTATAGTACTTCCTCATCTACCCCGTGTTAGGGATAGACCTTATGTGTAGTACTTCCTCATCCACCCGTGCTAGGGATAGTCCTTATGTGTAGTACTCCCTCATCCACCCGTGTTAGGGATAGACCTAATGTGTAGTACCCCCTCATCCACCCGTGCTAGGGATAGACCTTATTTGTAGTACTCCCTCATCCACCCGTGTTAGGGATAGACCTAATGTGTAGTACTCCCTCATCTACCCGTGTTAGGGATAGTCCTAATGTGTAGTACTCCCTCATCCACCCGTGTTAGGGATAGTCCTAATGTGTAGTACTCCCTCATCCACCCGTGTTAGGGATAGACCTAATGTGTAGTACTCCCTCATCCACCCGTGTTAGGGATAGACCTAACGTGTAGTACTCCCTCATCCACCCGTGTTAGGGATAGACCTAATGTGTAGTACTCCCTCATCCACCCGTGTTAGGGATAGACCTAACGTGTAGTACTCCCTCATCTACCTAATCTGTTGTACTTCCTCATCTACCCGCATTACGGATAGACCAATTATGTCGTTCTTTGTCATCCACCCGCGTATTCTTCCTCATCCGGGGGCACGGGTGGCCCAGTCGTCTAAGGCACCGCGATTCGCTTTGCAGAGTTGCGTCCCTTGGGCACGCCAGAGACCTATGATTGTGGGTTCGAATCCCGGTTCGCCCCGATTATGTTTCTAGGTTTGTCGGCACCATCATACCTGTGCTCGTGGGTTTCACCGAAGTGGTAAACGTCTGAGACCTGCATCGCTGCGGGCTTTCCTCCCACATTAAGCTGAAACGCCGTGATGTAACTGGAATACTGTTAAAAGCGGCGTTAAACCCAACTTACTCACTCACTCTTCCTCATCCACCCTCATTCCGGATAACCCTATAGATCGTACTTCCTTATTCAGCCCCACGGGCACTTCCTCATTCTCCCGCATTGCCGATAGATCTTGGAATAACGAAAGTTTCAGCTGGCTGTGTTCCTGATCAGAAACGCTCCAGGGTCGCCATCTCTCGTTAGAATTTACGTCGCTTTGAAGCAGATCCAACTGATTTTGTTGATCGATTTGTAACAATGGATGAGACCAGGTTCGCCACTTTCAGCCAGAGACTAAACAGCAGTCAATGAAATGGAAACATCTACATTCTCCGAAGAAGAAGAAGGTCCAAATCGTGTTCCATCTGCTGGCAAAGCGATGGCTTCGGTTTTCTGGCACTCCTACTGGTGGACTACCTCCAGAAAGGTCAGACCACTAGCGGCCAACATTATGCAAATCGGCTAGGCAACCGCGTAAGAATATCCAGGCTATATGACGTGGACAACTCCCTAAAGGTGTGTTGTTCTCGCAGGACAATGCACCTATGCACAAGCCATGGCTGCAAAGTATGACTGTGACTAAGAACTCATTTGACATCCGCCAAAATCCCCGGATTTGGCACCGTCAGATTTCCACCTCTTTCCATACTTGAAGAAATATCCGTCTTGCAGGCATTATGCAAATGATGGTGACGTCATTTTTGCCTTGGGGGACATTAGACATGTACCACTTTGGGAAAACCCAGGAGCTCGTGTATGTTACCAGAAACATAATCATGGCGAAACACATGAGATGAATTCACAATCATAGCTTTCTTGCACAACTAAGGGCCACAATTCTGCACAGCGAAATGCGGTACCACAGGTCAAATGGATCACCCGTGCTCCCCTTCCCAAACCCCCCACTCCCAAATATTTGCCATGAAAACGTCGACCTCCGAACGTGAATTGTTCTCTCGCCAAATGATTGCCATTCGGTAGAGGTTCCGAAAGATTATAAAAGCTTAGCAGACGAATTATTTTCGTAAACTGATTCAAACCTCATACACGTGGTTTGAAAGATACATTAATGTGTTGCTTTGTGTTTGAGTTGGTTGTGCACTTTATATGTCTGCAGCGCTTCCGGTTTCTATGGTATGTAGCGGTTGGTGACTGGTCTGGACAACAGACTCACGGACTAGGGATAAAACAGTTGCGATCCCCTGGAATATATCTCAAGATAAGAGCTTTAATAGACTTGTACCAACCAAAACACACTAGTATTTGTTGGTTTGTTTTAATTTTGTTGATCGCCCAACTAAGCAAGAATCCAGTTACCTAATGGCGTTCGGTAAATAACCAATGGACCAGTCAGACCAGTGACTGATATACTGAGCTCGGCCACACGTTGTCGGGGTACGATGACACAAGTCATCCCGCGTGTCCACCTGATCACTTCGTCGCCTGTTACGACAAGCATAGATTGCTGGGGACTTATTGTCACTCTGGATCCCCACGAGGAGACACAATAGTAAATTCATGTAAATAACATTTTCTGACATTGTCAGGAATAGACTTTAAACAAAGACATAATGTTGACCATTCAAATAATATACAGTGTCCGCAAACACAATGCACAAGAATAAGATATTAAAAGTAACAAAATGCAGGTATTATTGTCATTTGTCTTAAGCATAAACGAATTTATGTAACGGGCCTTTCATTTGAAGGCTTACTACATCGCGGCATGGTCGTCTCTCAAATTTAACTGTACCTACATGATCACGTCTACTGCTAATAAAGTGTTCGTGAACGAATTTGTTATTTGATGATACCAGGGACGTGTTTACCAAACATTTCCCATGGACCCTGCAAGAAAGGGGAGACAACACCTTCCCTGTTAATCCTTACTCTTAATGCTCATTACTGTACTTATGGTCTAGACGGTGCACAAACAGTGTTTACCGTTATTTGGCAATGTAGTCCATTATAAAACTATGTGGTTGTAGAAAAAACATGTTTTCCTTTCTACAGCAATGTGTTTGTACAGATTTGATAGGATCTAGTATGCACTTCATTTACCGGAAATGAAAACAAATTTTAGACATGCTTTTTTTTGTTTCAATTTTCAAAGTTTAAAATCCACCGCGGATATTTCTCTCCCGTCAACATGCCTCACAGTGGGTGCTGTTTGCTTTATTGTAATTTGTAGAACAAAAACTCACACGTAAGCAGCGTGGTGAGTCAAATCTCGCGAGATCATCTTGCATGCACGAGATCGTCTTACTTCTTTTCGTTTGAAGTCATAAAAAGCCTTCAATGCCGGCGAGTTACACCTAATGATGCAGCCGCGCTGGACATGAATATATCAGCCTGGGACTTCTCGTGGCATTAAACGTGAGTTAACGGTACTTGCTAGGTTATTCCGATCAAGACCACCGTTATTTACAGCTCGAGATCGTAGTCTTATCAAGATTTGGATGTCGTCTGATCCTCCGCCATGTTGGAACCCTTGTACACAACCGCTATCAAATTTTATCTCATTATCTACCCTCGTTTTCGTTCCATTTTGGCTCACATGGCCGTGTTTAATGCCAATATTTCGTTTCGTTTAGAAGCTACACTCCCAAATTTACGATCAACCTCTACCCTGAAGGAAGGTTGTGATGTGATGTGAATGGTTACTGGATGAGGTCGATCTGCACGTGCGTGATACTTAGCACGCATGCGCGTGATCAAAGACTATATAGGCTGACAATTCATCTGATATACAAGTGCGCTATGTTAACAATAACTCTCTTGTACAACAACCAAACGAATGTTTCACATGGTGGCAAGTTACCAACGTCTTGAAGTCTAGCCAAGCGAGCAAGATTATGCTCCCGTTTGTACTAAATCGTACATAAATTAATTTATTCATCTATTTTAAATGGATCAATTTGTATTCATCATATACCTTGTATCTTTATTTGTTTCGTTTATTTTATACGCTTTTGTTTCTTCTGGTTTGCGCTGTTGTGGTTTTGGTTGTAGAGGCGGTTATTAAAGACTTTTAAGACTGTTGCGCTAATGTACACTGAACTGAACTTTGGGAACGCACACATACGCACGTACACACACACACGCACGCACGCACGCATGCACGCACGCACACACACACACACACACACACACACACACATACGCACGCACGTATACGCACACAAACACACAAACACACATACACACATAACGAGTTTATGTTCCATTTTGACTCTTCGGAATGCATATTTGAATGTATGTCTTATTTGTGTGAAATATAGGTAATTTGTTCGAAAGATGATTAAGTCAATATCTACTTCATGTGCATTCATCTAAACATGTCTTGACGTCACACACAACCAGCGCCCACAAACATGTGTATAAAATGTTGCGGGATTATTTTACAAACCAGTTACACAAGGATTTATTTTCGTTCTAAAAATGTTATTCTAAACGGAATATAAGTGACAACTATAGTAAACCACACCCAAGAAGGGGTGTATTTTGTCGCCTGATCTGTCTTTATCCCTAAAATTAACAAAATAATGAGATTATCACGTTTCCACGCATGATTGGCATTAGAGCGCTCTATCTTGTATATTCTCCAACTGATATCCAGTCAAGGGCCCCTGTATACACCACATAGGATGAATGAAGTCCCTGTTCCACTAGAATTCCTTCAAGGGTTAGACCATTGTCTGCGACCGTGGACCGCAAATCAAAATATTATCGTGCCGTTTGACACATGACATGATCTTGCGTGTAGGAAAACAAATCCGGGCTTATTCTGGTACTACTTTCTGTTTATGATATCACACAGTGCCGTTTTGTTACCTGACGCCGCGGAAAATAGTCCCACCGTGGGCACAAGCATTAGTTTTCACACTTTCATGTCAAATATGTCAAACTGTGTTTATTTAGAAACCCGGATGGCAGATAACGGTTAATACAAAAGAGAGACTTTTCCACGCTGAGCCCAGCGCCAAACCTATGGGGGTAAAAAGGAAGATAAAAGCCAGTGATTATTTGTTTATTCCAAAGTCTGCCACAGATCTTTGACAAACGTTTCTTTGATTGTATGTGCAATCGACGGGTGATATTGTTTTATATGCCCAAACCTAATAAATGCGCATTCAACATCTCATGATTCCTGTTTTTGTACATTTCAGGATCGCGGTCCGCTGTGAGAGAAATACCTTTGTTATGGGTTCGGAAATCAGAGTAGGGTCTGTTTTTCTATACAGACGTCCAGACAACGATCAGATATCATTCGGCTTCAGTCAGATGCACCTGAACAAAAAGGGTTACAATACGATATTTTTTTATCATTGTATCAAAAGCCAGGTACTAACTGTAGATGCAGTATTGGCAGAGAGTCTGCACCTTCGACAGGAATTGTTGTATTATATTTCCAGTTAACCCAAAGGAAGTGAGTGGCTTGGATTTAACGCCGATTTCAACAGTATTTCAGATATTTCGGCGTGACAGCTTGGTGTTGGAGGAAAGCCCGAAGTGATGCAGGTCTTTAACGTTGACCACAGGTATAGTGCTGACACATCTCGTTTTCTTTATACTCTCTCTCTCTTATACTCTCACACTTCGGTCACTTTTAAGAAGAGGAGGAACACTTCAAAAGACGTGCCGATGTTAATGTCGACGTGAAACTGATAAGAAAAAAGACAAACATTTTAAAACGCAGCACTATTTCAGTGATTTGACGTAACGCCAGTGGGAATACGTCTGTATCCCTGATTTCTGGCGGGTGACAAGAAGCATATGCCAATTAGAGAATAACTCCTTCCAATAAAAACGGCGATGGTCATAAAAGTGGACAGCAATACCCTGGGCTAATTAACAAGGGGGAGAAAACTCACACCGAGACTCATAAAAATGTCAAAGGTCATAGGTCGTGAAAAGCACGTGCTCTTTTGCCCTTACCCTCCTTTTGGAATCCTTCATCTGCCAGAAAGTCAAAATATTTACTGCAGCTCGCGACAAGGCGATGTGGGGATCCCACGTTTGGCGACATTCTCGGACACGTCTAGATGGACGGGTGCCGGTCACCTTCAAAGGCCTTCGGTTCACTTTTCTGGGAATGTTTAGACGCAAGGTCAAGTTGAGGTCTACAATATATAAATATATATGACTATACCTTCCATTGAGTACATTGAACTGGAAATTGTCACGTCTGTAATCATGTTATAGCATCTGGTCTGTTTCGATACACGTCTCTGCTTTATTAGACAAACTTGTATATCATGTAGAACATACATCTACTCTTTGCTAACACTGAATTACAACTATGTCATTATATGTTTTGTGGATAAGAAAAGTTCGATGGGTACTGTGGATAGGAAATTAATTTTATCTAAATTACCATTCCCAGGGATCTTGGTAAAGATAAGATATAATTCCATTTTTGTTCTCCGTTAATTCATACAAGGTAAACACACCACCAGAACGATCAAAAGCATTTAGTTTTCCGGTTTGGGATAAGACAAGGACGCATTCTCTCACCAGTTAACTCCAATATGTTCATTAAAGGCACTGAAAATACTTGAACAATAACACCATGTCTCTCGGTTAATTCCACGTCAACCCACTCACTCTGCTTGAACTAAATATTTAACAATTTAACCATTTGCATAATCAGCGAATCAATAGTTATCATAAAAAAAATATAACCATCTTAATACCGAACAAGAACATACCAAACTGACAGCGCGCACCTGCAACAACGTGCAAGTGTAGCTCGTCATTGGTCATGAAAAACGGTGTTCCATAATGATCAATGTAGGTTATGAATGATAAAACCCTCCATTGTCAAGTAAAAGTGTATTGATATCAAGCCTATAATTAGCATTTATGCATAGTTAGTATATCCATAGTATATAAAGGGACCAATTGTGTTGTTGACGACCATGATACATTTAGTGTCCTTACGCCCTCTGTCACTTTAACTTTTTGAATAAAACCATGATAAAAAATATTTTTCTCCGAACATGTTGATGTGTTAATGTGTTTATAATCGTCTTGTTTCAGTTCCTTTCTCTTCAACAAAGCATCCTACTTAATTTTAAACTATCATACTATCTCTTTTAACATATCATTCTATCTCATTTTGACATTTCATTCCTCTTCATTTTGACCTATCAGTCTACCTCATCTTAAACATATCATTCTCCTTCATGAATGTCTTGTTAAGATAATAACAGAAAGTTCTCTTTTGGGGAAGTCGTCGCGTGACATCATCCTTCAGCTGTTGATTAGTTTCACTGCGAAGACTAAATAAAATCAAAATAGTCGGTTGATGTATGGCACACCAATCATCTCCCAAGTGTTCTTACACGCTAGTGATGCTCTTAACATAAATGGTACTAATTCGTTCAATATATCGCCCTATGTTATATTAACAAATTATACTATCTCATCATTACACATCGTATCTCACACTAACACATCATAATATCTCATCTTAACGTCATATCTCACATTAACATATGATATTATGCCCCGTTAACATATCATCTTATCTCATATCACACATGTGACACAATCTCATAGTAACATACTCTATCTTCTGACCGTAACTTGAGACACTTATGTGCTACATATCTAATTCATGTGTGTCTTGTCCATGTTCTGTATTTGAACCCGTGTCCATGTGGGCGCCAGAGAGACTTCATTGCATACATGGGTGATCAGGGATTGCTATAATGCACACTATAAAGCATTTACAACTCACGAAAAACCAATAGAAATGTCTAACAAAAGTATATATGTTTTTGGTGTGATTGACGTTAGGTTGGCGTTTCAAAACTTCCATTACTGCATTTGACACCCTGGTCCGACAATCAGTGGTTACGTGTGCAGCCTCGTAGGTATTAACGTTAAATAAAAGCGACAAAACCATTTCCATGATCGTGTGAAATCTCTGCTAAACGCAGAGCCCATTGCACGATTCCGTGTTTATGCTAAACATGCGCTTATCATAAGCATGTGCCCTTGATATAGTCGGAATCATACAATCGACTTTTAGCGGAGATAGCGTATGAATATGAAAAGGGTTTCGTAGATCGTGTATTCACAAATCACTACCAATTAATGATGATACCAGGTGTTCGTGAAAAGGTGAGTGTATCCTGCTCCACCGGTGACACCCGTCATAAACACATGCGAAGGCAAGTCAACTGCTCACTTGAAAAAGACACGGGATAATTTTGGTTACTGATGCATCAAATTTGGAAATGGCCTGCACTTTTTGAAAGTCTTACTTAGTTCATGGATGATGATCACACAGCTTTGGAGCAAGAGACGTATGGCGCTCTGTGAAATATTTGTGGAAAGATCATGCTTGGTCGTACCTCAAAAGTCGTGAAATGTAGACGCAAGTTGTAAAATATAGACACCAAGATGTGGACCTGCTGAAATATTGCTCGAAATAATGGAATAGTTGACCAAAGGAAAGTTGAAGTCATCTCTCTAGTCATTCAGTCTTTTTGGAAAGTGTTTTGTCACTTTGAATCTTTGTGCATAATTCTAGATATGAAACAGATGAGGCGGTTTCACTGGGCTCATTTTTTTCTAGTTCAGGTGAGGAAGTGGCTATTTAACCATAACTAAACGATATCAGATCATCGAAATACTTGAAGCATAAATTAAACTTCTTGGCCAAATGTCCTTACTTTCAGCTTGCCAATCCGAGCAGAAAATTCCATTCATAATATAGAGAAACAAATCAGCAAGAAGGAAAGCACAACTGGTGTCCACGGGGATGCCTATTTCTTGCCTGAATGTCCTGTCACCATATTTCATATATAAATTATCTACGAGGAAGTCCAGCATTTAACAAATTATTTTCTCAATACAATTTCATCTTTAACTTTTTAGACAAATATTCCCGAACCTATGAAGATAGAGATGTAACTATATCTACCTTTTGTAACAAATTCTCCTGACCAATGAATGAAGTGTTCCCTTCGTTATTAATTCCACTTGTCTTAAAAACTGTCTGTGAAAAAACTGTAGAGACTAGCAATACATTATTAATATTCCAATCACCTAGGACATAAAATAGGACCACATGGGGTTGTACATGGTGGGAATTTGTTTTCTATTTTCGAAGTTAATGTAAGTATGCCTTTTTTATATTTATCGTTTCAGTTCGTGAAGCAGTTATTAAATGTCTAATTAATATTAAACCTTGCACATTTGATGTGATCTGTGGAGATATCATTTACGGTGACGCCCTTTAAAATTTGTATCGGTTAATTCCACCTTACTGTATTCCCGTTCGTTCTCGCGACATTTCATAGAAATAATGAGCTTAGACATGCAGTTATCTTTAAAACGGTGGCTTTATATCAAAATCATTTCTTTATTGGAGGGATCCCCCTGTTTCCTCAATTACCGTGGCAGCATTACCGATCTCCCTCGACCTGAGACGAGTGACGGTGGAGATAGGCGTCCCCCTTCAATCTCTTAGGGCAGGAAAGGGTATCAGAGAAAAGGGATATAGGGTATTAAAATGTTGATTATCTCCCCTGCACAACAGGCCATATCTAAACTCGCTGTTACAATGCATGTATTTTTTCCATAAAAGTGTCATGCATGTTGACGGCTTATAAAACTACCTGAATTTTCCACCTCGTAATGTTTCACTTGCCCTCTGAAGTTTGGTGTTAATGAATATGACATTTATTCATTTGATTTAAATTTGTAATTCATGTTATCTAAACGAGACCGTGTCACAGTACTGCAGCTGGTATCTTGGGTATTTGACATGCACAATGTTGGAATTAGCGTTTGTTTATAATCTACGACACACACATGACTTTTGTAATGAAACAGTGCTCGCAGTTTTAGAACCAACTTTCCTTATTTCAATTTCTGAATATAGACTTTATTTCGCGTTAAACTGTGGCCCGTTTGTAGCCAGGTTTTATATATACTTTTGATTTGTTTAACTTATATATTATAAATATGGAAGCAAATGCTGAACCAAAAGCGTTACCACCTACTGTTTGAACGAAAATTTCATACTAGTCTGTGCTACCTTACTAACTGTACGTTACGTTTATTTGTTTAATAATACTCATTCCGTTGTCAGGGGCAAACGAAGGTATACTGAGTTGATTTTTATGTAATAGAAAATTGAAAGAATTGTTATTAAATTTGACAAAAATCATTTGTGGCTTGGTAATTTTGTGTAAAAATGAATTGGTTCAAAACTGAAGAGTAGGGTAACCACATGACCCCCGCCATGTTTGAAATGTAAATTTATGCCTAAAAATGCAACGTAATTGATTTTCAAAGAAAACAATGTCTGAGATACCCATCATCAGTTTTATTTCATGCGAATCCTTTTTTAATTTTAAAACTTTTAAATCAAATTATACTTTTTCAAGTGAATCCATAGAGAAGTATTCTTTAAGTGCTAGCTAAGCGCCAGTACAGTTCAGATTTTGGATGTAATATCGCTAACTTACGATATTTTTTAATTGAAAATAACAATATGATAAAATCAACTGAGAGTTATAGTTTCTGCTGACCTCAGTTTATGTTCTTTGTTTTTGTTTTGTTTTTTGTGTGGGTTTTTGTAATTCAATACAAATAGAATTTTTCACATAGTTTAATTTAATATATCTTCAACAGATTTAATAGTTCGTACATTGATTTATGCAAATAATACTGTCTGCCTGATGTAAAATGTGAAATCCTCTGCAACGGCCAATCTTTCAAAATGATGTAGTTTTATATGTATTAATTTCCAAGTATATTTTAGTTATTAAAACCGGGATGATAGTTGTAAAGAAGCTGGAGGATGTGTATGTTCTGTCTGTAACTACGGCGACCCGTGTGAACCCCGCCCCATCCTGGGAGGTGAGTGCTTGGGGACTGGGGCATGTGATTGATCCCGCTCCCCCGGGGCGAGGTGGTCAGTCCCGAGTGACCGGCGCAGGTAGTTGTTGATAACACATTGGTGTGTAGAGGGGGGTTGCTGGGTGAAGCAGACACGCTGTATTGTACGGACACGTTAATCACCCTGGCTTGAGGGGTCACCAGCGCTCCACCACGGGTGACGGAGGAGGGAGGGGTAGTATGAGAAAATAGGCTGAAAATGAGCGGGGGGGGGGGGGGGGGGGGGGGGGGGAGGAGGCTGTAGTATCAGACTGGTTACAAATACAAAGATTCTTGTGCTGTTTTGTTTTAGTACTTGATTTACTAAGGATCAATGCACACTGGCCGACTTGTACAATTAACAGTCTCTGGCGTCTAACGTCTTTGCTGCGTAATGTCACTCATGCATCAAAACACGACAGGTTATGATCAAATGAGAGAGATCGTGATCAAATGAGGTGTTTTGATCAAATGTGAGATGGTAATCCGAGATCAAATGTGGGAAGATTTGATCAAATGTGAGAAGATTTGAGACCAAATGTGAAATGTTGATTAAAAGGGAGACGATTTGATCAAATGTGAGAATATTTGAGACCAAATGTGAAATGCTGATTAAAAGGGAGACGATTTGATCAAATGTGAGAATATTTGAGACCAAATGTGAAATGCTGATTAAAAGGGAGACGATTTGATCAAATGTGAGAATATTTGAGACCAAATATGAAATGCTGATGAAAGGGAGACGATTTGATCAAATGTGAGAATATTTGAGACCAAATGTGAAATGCTGATTAAAAGGGAGACGATTTGATCAAATGTGAGAAGATTTGTGACCAAATGTGAAATGTTGATTAATAGGGAGACGATTTGATCAAATGTGAGAAGATTTGATTAAATGTGATCGAAGTGCGAAAACAGTGAAATAGTAACCTGAATAACCGTTAAGTTTTATAATTTCTGGAAAGAACCTTTGACCCTTTGCTTAGTGTCAGTGTCATCAGTTTTACATGACGTATCTTATCGCGCCCCCTAGCGGTCATATGTGCAGCCCAACCACCCAGCTGGATACAGATACCCGGCACAGTGTCCTACATGTACACCTTAACCCGCCACCTTGACACGAATATAACAAGATGGTTGATGCGTTGCTTCATCTTATACGAAATCAAACCATTATACACGAGAGAAAAAGGGGGACAACTGAGATGGATGTGTATTTTGACCTTCCACCGACATGAAGCTGATAAGCTCGAGAGATTTTTTTCTTAAGAGATCGAGCCCAGGACAAGGAATGTTTTTCCAGATCTCTCTATAATTGCAACACGGATTTGGGGATTATTGTCTATAGCCACAGCTAATTGTTTACTTTATCTGACTCACGAAGGATGAGAGGAAGTGTCGGGACAGGCTACAACAGGACATGGGGATGATTTCTCAGGTTAGGGTGCGGACATAGATGATGAATTAATCTCAAGTTTACCTTATCCTCGGATGAAAATACATTTCCCCTTTAATACTGACTTTGTGTGTTGGGTAAATTATGTGATATTCATGTGACAACGCTTTTCCCTTTTTTAGTGATATTTTATTCCTAACGTTAATAGTATCATAACAGACAACGCGTGGCGACCGACGGTCTACAAAGGGACATAACTCATGCCAGCACCTCCAACCTTTCTGGCCCTTTAAGAGTCCCTCACAACCTGGGTAATTAATCGCGGCCGAGAATGCCATTGTTACTTTGTGATTCCATTGTGTGAGTCGTTCTACAAGTCATCTGGTCCCCCAGAGGTCAGAGGTCACAGCAGTGGTGTCTGATTGGTCAGGGTGTCACGCATAACAGTAAACTCCCAACCCGTCTATAAGACCCAACACTAAAATATAACGAGAGTGGAGTCGAGATTCTTGTAAAAGTATCGAAGGTTAACCAGCTTACAGATTAATGCCAATTAGTGCATTCACTATCACAGACATGTATATGGCTTTGACCAACACCAGTGTGTATGTATGTAGGAGGTCTGTGTTGGAGATGTTTTACAAGATTGTTGCTTCGCGAGCGTGGCCTACTGCACCTTTGGTCCCTCTACCACGGCAATTTTGGGCTCGCTTAAAGACGTTTAGGGTTACGGGTTTGCTAAAAACAATCGCACGTGGCCAGATACAAAATCTAGCACTAAATATATGCATACCAATTATTTATATTTATAAAAAAATATATGTAAATATACGCTTTCCCAGAAACATAAGTACATTGAGAATAACGTTATTCTGGGCAGATAGTATGTCAAACACAATATGTGTTATTTCATGTGGAAACACAAAGCAAACTGTGTATGTTTCTTTTAGGCTGCTTGCAAGAGGTCCATTGCAACAATAATCTCTTCAGGCATGTCATGTTATCTCTGACGGGTCGATGGTTTGTCTTCAGGAACACTAGAAAAACTGTTTTAGTATTTATTAAATGCGGGACATCTTCAGCCCTAAACATGGGTGGAATTGCGCTTAAATCCTAAACGGAAGTTTTGGGTGTTTTGTCTAACACTTGTCACACGAAAGAGGCTAAGATTACATTCATACCCACATCTCCAGTAGCTTCGCGATTAGAGTGAGTGAGTGAATATTGTTTTACGCCGCTTTTAGCAATATTCCAGCAATATCACGGCGGGGGACACCAGAAATGGGCTTCACACATTGTACCCATGTTGGGAATCGAACCCGGGTCTTCGGCGTGACGAGCGAACGCTTTAACCACTAGGCTACCCGACCGCCCCTTCGCGTTTAGAGGCCTAAACCTGTTTAGCATTGTGTTTAAAATCCAAACATGTTCATAATCTAAACTTAATCATGTGCACGACGAAATGGGAAACGTATTTATTTATACATTCCATGATAGTCATCATGAAGTATGTTTGTATGTGTCTGCTGTTGTAACAACTGACAGATCAAATTCAAGAAGAGCCTTGGTTTGGTTAGACAGTGAGTTGGGTTTACGCCTCTTTGGAGAGTAGTTTAGTTAAGAAGATCCTTGCGGAAATTTCATCATGCACATTAGGTAAATGTCATCACGCATAAGTTAGAACATTTATACAATAATACAACGTGAACGCCAGAAAATAAGCAATCTCGGTTATCAGCCCAAGCAGGTTCCATTGGACAGAAATGTTCATCATTATGTGATAGACTTTTCAAATCTTTGTGATCGATCCCATAGCCATAGTTAGGAGATAAACACACTGTGTTTTCAATGCAGAGCTAGGTTACCTGCAGATTTAACAACGTTAATTTGGAACCGCACGCGCAGCCATGTACTTGACTCACATATAAAACAGGCATTGACAGGGTGCAGCACAGCAACTTCGTAAGCCATCGTGAAGTGGGCATTCGTGAAGAAATTTTAGCCAGCCTCAAGGTTTAGTTCTACATTTCACGTCACTATCATGACGTCACACCGAACATATGACATCTCAGTCGGCTCCAGAAAAGCGCCATATTCTCTGTGAAATACACTCTGATGCGAACGTCAAGATGTCTGTTCCAATCAGAGGTGGTTATTGTGATTTGACTGACCAATCAGAATCTAGTAGTTCCCAACTTCATGGTAGAATTGAACAATAACCATCCAGCGTAGTCACATTATATGAAGGATTTTCTGAATATGGTTCGTTTTCATTTCGCTTTGATAAATACAAGGAGTGACAAATTGTAGAGAAGTACTGACGTACTGAAGTTAACTGACATGTTTATATTTGGAGGCCAACAGTGTTGATGCTGTCCTATTGTAATATTTCTATTGGCCTTTTCCCTTTTCCTAATCGCAGAGAAACTGCCACATCTTCTTATCTAGATATTTTGAAAAAGCGGTGTCAGAATTTTATATAATCATGGGTTTGAATCTTATATTTATTGTGATTATTTTTATTTTTTTCAGCAAATGTCCAGCGTCCGTATCAATTTGGACTTTCCTCCCACATCAAGCTGCTACGCCGTGATATAACTGACATACTGATCAAAGCGGCTTTAAACACAACTAACTCACTCCTTGCGTAGCAGAAAATATCTCCAAGCTGTGTCGGTTGAAAAAGTCAATCCAGTTCATCGTAGATGCGTTCATATCACAGACCACGTTTGCAGTGGGTGCTCTACCGTCATCACTGAACACATCATAGAGGATTCAGTCTGTTACCTGCACATATTTCACTTTGTAGATCTGATGTCAGTTTGATAAGGAGAGCAATGTGTGTGGTGGATGCTTCTCACTGCGAGGCGCTCCGTTATGCCAAAGACGGAATTGATGCTGACTGGTGTTGTGCACGTTGTATTTGTGATGAGTATCAACACCTCTTCAGAAAAGAAGATGAATTACACACACCTATCTGCATTCAGAAACAGTAATGGTGCACTGTAACACAAAAAAACTGTAAGCACTGTATGGTCCAAATCGTTGGATGCAAACTTTTGTTTCTCCATTTTCTCCATGGTGTGAAGAGACAGGTTGTGAGATATTACATCCATACGTGACACTTGCGTCGTACAAGGTTAAGCTCGTGTCACTCATTTTGGTTGGATACGCATGACCTCGCTGAGGCTCGAGATGTTTGGTCAAAGAGTGATGCTACCGGTCACTGTCCACATTTCAGTTAATACAAAAGATTCAGTCACTTTGAGCCATTTGGACCGATATACAGACTTACAACGCTGGATGCTGCGGCTTTGCCATCAGTGTCCTTTTCGAAGAGAAATATATTTTATGGCACCATATCCGAAATTGTTTGTTAATGATTGACCTTACACGGAAGCAGGGTCAGCTCAGACTGAACAGTACCGATACAACTCATACGAAAACTCAGTGGAAGTGTGCCTGATTTTATATTTTGTTGTCCAACATATCCAAAATGTGAACACTTTTCTTCCGTAATGATCTCTAGCGACATATCGTTTGTGTAGAGTATGGTTGTTGTTTCTTATTGTGATGCGTCACGCTCACCCAGTCACGCATGTCAGTGGCACCCAACAGTATCTGAAACATGTCATTATTTTAGTCGCACTCACCCCGTCAAGCATCAAACATGGCTCATTGATCATGCCTGAAACACTGGAACACGTCATTTTGTTTAGTCACAGTTACCAAGTCTGGCATCAAACATGGCGTCCCCACAGTGTCTAAAACTAAGGGACACCTCAATATTTTAGTCACAGTCATCAAGTCTGGCATCAAGCATGGCTTCTTCACAGTATCTGAAACTAAGAAACTCGTCAATATTCCAGTCACGCTCACCCAGTCTGGCATTAAGTCTGGCTTCTTCACAGTATCTGAAAGTAAGGGACATGTCAATATTTTAGTCACGCTCACCCAGTCTGGCATCAAGCATGGCTTCTTCACAGTGTCTGAAACTAAGAAACTCGTCAATATTCCAGTCACGCTCACCCAGTCTGGCATCAAGCATTGCTTTTTCATAGTTTCCGAAACTAAGGAACAATAATATTTTAGTCACGCTCACCCAGTCTGGCATCAAGCATGGCTTCTTCACAGTGTCTGAAACTAAGAAACTCGTCAATATTCCAGTCACGCTAACCCAGTCTGGCATCAAGTCTGGCTTCTTCACAGTGCCTGAAGCTAAAGGACACGTCATTATTCCAGTCACACTCACCAAGATGCGCAGCAAACATTCCTTCGTTCCAATCACTGGAACTTCGGAACTTTATTCCAGTCCCACCTACCCACTCAAGCATGAAACATGGCATCGTCACTCTCAACACAGGATGTTGTGAAAAACAAATGACACTTTGACATCGTTTTTTTCTGACTTACCTCACAACTATTTTACCACAGATAACAGTATAAATGTGTTTATTTATTCATTCAGTATCGACAGTAGGCTGACATAAAACGAGTCATGTTTGTTTTAATTATGTAATATATAATGCTTTAACGATCTTTTTTTATATTGCTTAGTAGTACACAGTTTATAGAACCGCACAAAAAAACACCCAAGATTGTCGCTATCAATGTCATTCATGCATTTGCTTATAGAAATAAATAGCAAGTGTTTTGACTTCGCTCCCATATCTTACTCTTTTGTTTAGACCTACATGTAAAAAGTCAGTATTAAATGCTAAGAGCATGTCATGGTGTATACTGCAAGACCCGTTGCAGCCTAGGAATAGCCCACAACCTTGCCGTATCACCCCAATCAAGTCTGTCCCACACATAGAATCCTTGTGCTTGGGAAAAACGCCGGGAATGGCTTTTTCCGATATGGTTTTAAATTGCTTAAACGTGTCTAAAATTCAATGTAAGTAATAAATACATGCCAGCAAGACCTCGTGGCTACGGAATCGCTGTGATCAACACTGCCTCGTTCTCAAAGTTTACACAGCGAGGCATATCGCAAACTCAATCACACATGTTCGTCAAAGGCTTATTATCAAGGAGAGGACAATTCTCTTACAAATATGTTATCTTGGCGAGCCAGCAACAGTTTCAAATGAAGCTACAGGAACTATAAAGGCAGTTTGTAGTTATAAACATTCGCTAACATTGAGAGAGGCAGTAATTATGTCAGGAAATAAGACTTAACTCACGAAATATTTCTGGAATGTTTTAATTCTATGTCTTCATTAAAATAGCGTTAAGCGATGTACATAATGGTTTGCTTTGTTTCTATATATTTTTATCACATGTACAATCCTTGTCCTGTATATATGTTAAGTAAAATTGTCAATGGTGAAAATAACATGTTTAATGTCATTTCTATGATAATAATAATAATAATAATAATACAAGAGTGAGTGCGTTAGTGCTTAACCACGGCGTGTCAGCTTGAGGAAATCCCGAATTGATGCAAGTATTAGACGTTTACAACTGAAACGAACATGAGTTTCTGGCACACGTAAGGAAAACTACACTATAAGTTGTAGCAGGATCACCCAGTCATGCATCAAGCATGGCTTCTCTACAGTGTCTGAAACTAAAGAACACGTCAATATTTTAATCACAGTCACCCAGTCACGCATCAAGCCTGTCTTCTTCATAGAGTCTGAAACCAAGAGGCCGGAGGCGTGTGGTATAAAATTTAACGAGGGACGCATAAGACCCCATGTACCCCGAGTGATCCTGCTACAACGAATGTATCTTACCGACATGTTTAATGTGACATTAAAAAAGACTTAACACAAATTCAAAATTGACAGAAAACAGCTGTTCGATTGAGTCGAGGTTAACTTGTGCTATTTAACATGAATTCCATTGACTTGAATAATGCGTGCGGCTGTTTGCTTCGAAGCTGGGTATAAGAGACTTATTCTGCCTCTCAGAATCCACGTGCAGCCTGCATTGCTCGTGGCGGGGTATACGAGATTTATTCCCCTGCTGAGAAATTTATTACCCTCCAAGGCGGGAAACACAGGATTTTATCAAGATCACTTGCACCAATCAGATCTCATCATTCTGACATGGAGGTATGATAAAGCGAACTGCACCACCTTAGGCGATTTGGCCATTCGTGCCCAGATGTGCTTAAAGTCTGTGGATATGTCCTTGATCATTTTTGCATTAATGTCTAGTGATGATTACATATAATGGTTGTTGTTTAGGTCTTCTCAGTAGGAACAACTACACACCTTTCATGTAGGGCAGCCAAACCATGGATAACAGGTGGCTGGGACAGAATGCGAATTCCAATTCTATATCCTTTTTTCAGTTTGGGCAATATACCAGTGACAACATCACCCACTGACTTAACCATGGACTCTTTCATTCGGATCCTAATCCTATGTCTGAGATTAAGTTCATTGCATGTAGAAATTGTTTTCGATTTGAACCAAATTCTCCACATGTACATAAATGACTTTACTGGTATCATCATCATTGATAGTGATTCATAAACACATGCTCAAGATGTAGTCGGAATCGTACAATGGACTCTGTTTTTGGCAGATATTATGAATATGGAAAGCGTTTGTCGCTTTTATTTCCTGCAAAGCCAACCAGACAACCTGTTCTACTGAATTAGTTTACTTTATAAATTCGTGAATTAATAAAAGCAAGACACGAAACTATGTTCTTCTTAATAAAAAAAGCAGGATTGTCAAAATGCATTCCTGCAGATGTATTTTACTGCATTCAAATCAAAACTTCCTCACGTAGTTTTTTGCCTCAAAATTTCTCTCAACGTCTTTGATCTTGTATAACCCCAATCACAAACATCACCTCAGGACATCAGTTACCACTAGTCTGTCTTACAGACCCTGATACAAATATATATCAAAAACAGCCCATGCAAGTCTATAATGTTTGGCAAGTCTAGATAACTGCAGTATCTGAAAATGAAGAGAGTCACTGGGCTCCCTTTTTTTATATTTCTATTAAGATAACTGAACCACTGTTTTTTTCTGTACGATATGTTTATTTCAGAGACTAGATGTTAGTCTACAGTTACCACGTGTGCAGCAAGACTACAAACAGTTTCAAGAATACTCCGTCTAACTTATTCCTGGTTGTGTATACATACAGTCGATAATGTCCCGAGAGCTCATGATTAAAGATTCTTCTATGAGTGTTTGTATCATATGTTGAAAGGAAATTCGTCATCGAAAAATATAAAATGATGGTTAAAAGTATAACACTCTCTGGCGGTAAGTTGCTGTCGGTAACTAACTCTATGCGGTTCACACATGAATTATAATAGCGTATCATTAAGCTGTCTATTCAATGAGTTATATCAAGACACGCGCCAAGGTATCGACGGTGCGGCAAGATTGAGATATTCAAACCGTAGTTATTCAAGAACCCGGGCTCCAATGTACACATGTTACAACATTTACATATGAGTATGTATGCATATGCATGTGTGACACAATTACACATGTAGCTTTCTTATGATGATAGAATGAATGTTATTGCCACTTCTATGAATTATTATTTCACCAGAATGTGATTTGTCCACATGTAAAATCGCATCTAGTAAATTACATATGGAACTTTAAATCCCAATCTCAAGAAAATGATAACTGTATCAATATGAGGAAGAGAATAAATGGATGTAAACTTCATTCTGATGAAGGAGTAAGCATATACTCCGAAACGTTGTGTTCCTCATAACTTACTTTACTTTAACACTCCAATAGAAGAAAGATTATGTACCCTCTGTGATATTGATGAAATAGAGGATGAGGAACAATTTCTGTTACAATGCCCTCTGTACAAAGACCTGAGACAGGAACTATATTCACCACCCACCTTGGCTATGCACACAATATCTCTAAAATCAACCAGAGCCTTTTGCAAAAAATATCTCCAATTTCATTCTCAAAATGTTCAGGCAAAGAAAATCTGCATCTCCTCTCTAGCAATATAATCATAGCAATATTTGTATTCTATTGCGTATGTCAATGTTTAATTAATCATGTTCATGTTTTGTACCCTGCCCCCTGTGGGTGTTTATGTACACTAGATATAAAGAAGCTGACATCCATATATTCTCTTCCTTATGTATATCACTTCTAAATGCCTTTCAGAGACTTGTATCAATGTGATCGCCATGCATGAACCAGAATCATATTTCTTAACGAACGTTTTCTGTCACTTACTGTTTATCAATTGAAAATGCCCTCTTCCTCTCCCGCAGCACGCACGAGGGATATATCAAAACGGATTTAATTATTGTCAATACAAAGGTCCATGACACTTTAGTCTGTAATTATATGTCAGTGCTAAACAATGTGTACAGTTTTGCCATCGATATCAGTTCCCGCAGATGGAGCTAGCTCATTACACAACGCTGCGATAGCTGACGTCTAATGGTCTGTCATTTACTCGCCTATATCAATACTTCCATCAAGTAACCGGACTCGCACCACTTGTTTAGATTTGTTTAAAAGTCTCAAGAAAATAACAAGCTGGGGCTGTGCTTGACGTATCTGATGAACTGACGTAAGATGTAGTCTTTGTCCGGGGGTTGTAGCAATCACTGAGACAATTTTCTCAACATAACTTACATACTTTCTTACTTTAAAACCAAGTTTAAATAGATGTGCATATGGTTTCATACCCTTATCGTGAGATTGGCGGTTGGGGTATGATTTAAACTATATTCGCGAATCTCTGTGTGGACTCAAAGTAGGTTGAGGAATTTTCCATAAATTGTTTTTCGATGTTATTTAACGATTTTTTCTCACTTTTTGCACATTTAGAATGACAGTCACGCATTGTATTAACTCGTGCATAAGTTTGAGTCTCAACAAACAAACCAGAGCCTGGGGAAAGTACAAGCAATACTTTACACTTTGTAATTATTAAGGAATGGGATGTTAGGATAGTTCATACACAGTCTCAGGAAACAACAAAATATTTGCTGACTTATCGGCACAGAGAAGAGTTACCGCGAAAGAAAATCGTTTATAAAAGAATAAATACAGTAAACAAATTCTTAACAATTTAAAATAACACATCTACAAAATAAAATATTTACATAACGCATTGCAAACAACACAGATAGGGTTTACACACGGTAAGTGTCAGAAAGGAAGGGTTTTTACCGTGAAGATGACGAGAGATCTGGACTCAGTGGGAAGCAGTATAAACTAGTTTACGTCTCTATTTATCATCTCTTTGAACACAGATAAGCCCAGCGCTAGGCTTCTCAAATGAGGCTTCTTATGAATGAAATGCTTATAAAAAGAGTTCAAATATACTTGTAGAGGAGTTTGCATCTATATCTTAAGATTAATGACGTAGAGCTTCCTGTGAATGGATGTATGATACGTATGGAGGGAGTAGAGTAGGACCTGCTTGTTTGTCGATGTACGGAGTAGTGTAAGGCCTACTGGTTTTTCGATGTAAGGAGTAGACTAGGACCTGCTGGCTTGTCGAAATAGGGAGTATAAGACCTGCTGGCTTGTCGATGTCGGTGATTATTGTAAGACCTGCTGGCTGCTCGATGTAGGAAGTATAAGACCTGCTGGCTTGTCGATGTCGGTGATTATTGTAAGACCTGCTGGCTGCTCGATGAAAGGAGAAAGAGACTTGCTGGCTGGTCGATGTAGGAAGTATAAGACCTGCTGGTGTGTCGATGTAGGGAGTAGAGTAAGACCTGTTAGATTCTCAATGTAGGGAATATAAGACCTGATGGCCTGTCGATGTAGGGAGTAGAGTAAGACCTGTTAGATTCTCAATGTAGGGAATATAAGACCTGATGGCCTGTCGATGTAGGGAGTAGACCATGTAGGCTTTTCGATCTAGGGAGTGTAAGATATGATGGCTGTCGATGTATGGGTATAAGACCTGTTGGAATGTCGACCTAAGGAATAGAGTAAGACCTGATGGCTTGTCGACGTAAGGAGTAGAGTAAGATTTTGGTTGATTGGTTTGTTGTTTAACGCCGCACTCAGCAATATTCAAGCTATATGACGGCGGTCTGTAAATAATCGAGTCTGGACCAGACAATCCAGTGATTAATATCATGAACATCGATCCACGTAATTGGGATCGATGACATGTATCAACCAAGTCAGCGAGCCTGACCACCCGATCCCGTTAGTCGCCTTTTACGACAAGCATAGTCGCCTTTTAAGGCAAGTATGGGTTGCTGAAGACCTATTCTACCCCGGAATCTTCACGGGTCGAGTAGAGTAAGAACTAGCTGTTGGCTTGTCGATGTATGGTGGAGGTTAATGACCTGCTGGCTCGTCGGCTTAGAGAGTACAATAAAACCTGCTGTCTTGACGATGAAGGGAGTAGAGTAAAACCTGACTGCTTGTCGATGTAGGAGGTATACGACCTGAGAGCGTGTCGTTGTAGGGAGCAGAATAAAACCCGCTGCCTTGACGATGTAAGGACCAGAGTAAGACCTGCTGGCTTGTCGATAAAGGGAGTATTGTAAGACTTGCTCGCGTGTCGATGTTGGTAGTAATGTAGGACCTGCTAGCTTGTCGATAAAGGGCGTAGTGTAAGACGTGCTCGCGTGTCGATGTTGGTAGTAATGTAGGACCTGCTAGCTTGTCGATGTCGGTAGTAATGTAAGACCTGCTGGCTTGTCGATGTTGGTAGTAATGTAGGACCTGCTAGCTTGTCGATAAAGGGCGTGGTGTAAGACTTGCTCGCGTGTCGATGTTGGTAGTCATGTAAGACCTGCCGGCTTGTCGATAAAGGGCGTGGTGTAAGACTTGCTCGCGTGTCGATGTCGGTAGTAATGTAAGACCTGCTGGCTTGTCGATAAAGGGAGTAGTGTAAGACCTGCAGGCTTGTCGATGGAGCGACTAGAAGAAGAAGAGCAACAACAACAATAATAATAACATTATTACCCCGGTCAATGGATCAATGTGCACTCACCAATATTTCTCAGCTCCCCGCGGAGTACAGAACCCAACCTGCCTGGGAGACGCTAGGTTAACCTCACAGGTACCCATTCATTGCTTGGCACAGAGACACAATTCGTAAAGTCATTTGGCCAAGAAGACACAGAATGCGTTACATGTGCTTCAGCGTGGGGCAGAACTGAAACCCTAGCAACTCTCAATGGAGAAGATGCCGAACACGGTACCCATCAAAGGACTCTCCACGACCAACGTTGCTAAACTTCACCTCATGTGTGACCTGTGCGCTGTGCACAGGACCACGTGCCACCACTATTGAAGCCGTCATTGAACAAAACAAACAACTACTATTATTTAAATAGTTTGTGTGAGCCAAAATACTTATCTGAAAAAAGGTACAGTATCCGATAACTGCATACTTAAATGTGTAGTTGCTCGAAAGAAAATGTTTGCCATATAATATTATAGCTTATTATAATTATAGTTTTAGTTAAATAAGAGGACAGTGCCACAAGTAACGATGAGCAAACACGCCACCCGCAATCTTTGACGTCGACAAATGATGGAAGCTGACATTAGTAGATATGTATGCCATAACTTATGTTTCTTGTCAGTTTTCCAAGAGGGTTTTAAAATATTTATGATGAAATTCAGAATTAACAACCCGAATTGGTGTAATCGGTATTTAATCACGGGTCTTTTACAAGGTGTGACATATGTCTGTAAACACCGCTTCACACACATGCGGGGAAAGATAACACGGATGAAATGACTGTTGATATCAAGCGGACAATTTAACAGCATTTACTAAATTTAACCACCAATCACAAAATGTTTAAAACCTCACATTGGCATTGGGAGAAAGAAAAAAGTGCGGTTAAAGTGCAGGGAAGAAAACAACGTTATGTCCCAGAAAGAGTATAAAACACAACGAGATATATACTGTTGATGAGTTGATGTGCAGCATGCACCAGTCAATGTTAAGCGAACTTTTCGGACGTTGACACTGGTTAGAATGTGCCCAAAGCACAACAATACTGGTCGTAAAGGGGCGGCGAAGAGGACTCCGCAGGCCAGGCTGACGTTCGAAAGCTTTTGTCGTAAGAAGAAGAAGAGGAAGAAGAAGAAGAAAAATAACCTGATGCAGTTGTCACTGATGACCCACACATGGACATGGACAACATAAAATCCCTGATGTTGTCCTCGAAGATTTTCAGTTGTCCCCCTCTTCCGATCCCTCTTCTGTCGATGATCTTCTGATAATCCCTTGTATATTTTGTTCATGTCATTTTATAATAAAATCTGTCATTTCCACAGAATCAACTTCATAAATTAAATGACACCATTTCTGTTACTCTCAATGCGGACTGTTCTTTGCATGACATTAACTGTTGCGTGTATGCTGCTGCTCGAACACTGGATGAACACCATACAGTTTCCAAAGACGCTGTACAACAAAAAGGCAATAAACATAATCATCAAAAGGAAAACGGGTTCCAACAAAAACTAAATGAACAAGGGAAAATATATTCTGGATAGAACTTTGCTTGACATTACGTCCCTCAGGGCAATCAATGTCAGAACCCCAAATATCAATTTGGAAAAAATTAACAACAACACAAAAGAGAAAATTCTAAATCAAATTCATATTTCTCTGAAGGCAACGTTAAAGGTTTGGACAGAAAGAAAAATAATGTGGGACAAGAAAGATAATTTCATAAACCAAAATAAACTGTTCAAATCTAATGAAAAACAGTTTTACAGACAATTCAATGTAACCAATGACAGTGATGAGACCACCCACTATGGATTCCAGTGAAAAGTTTTGGAAACAGTTTTGGTCTGTACCCGGCAACTGGAACCTCGAGGAACCATGAGTAGAGGGTTGGTTACAATGATAATGTACACGACAAAATAACGTCACCATTGTTGTGTTTTATTACAACCGATTGTCCAAGAAAGGTTATTCAAAAGTCCAAATCTAATACGGCGCCAGGGACTGATGATATTAGAAACCGGTGTAGGAAACTGTTCCTATGTGTCTAACCACCTTTACTTCACAGTTTGAATTCTCGTGGGGATACAGGGGTTGTTCCGCCTTGGCTGTGCAAAGGTCCAACAATACTTCTCCCAAAGAAATGCGATTTGACTGACCCTAAAAACTACTGCCACAGTACACAATATTTACAGGGTGCCTCACAGATCTTGTGTCATCGTGCTGCTCTTCCAAAGACATTATTTACATGGAGCAGAAATGGATATTGGGGTTGTAAAGATCAATTGCTAGTTCAGAAAATGATCCTTGAAGAGGGTAAAACGTACCACCTTAACCTCTCAATGTGTTGAATAGACTCCAGAAAAGTTTATGATTCTGTACCTCACGGATGGATTTTGAAGTCTTTAGGACATATTGACATCCCCGAACGACTACTTGTTCCTCAAGTCTTTAAAGAGTTGCTGGTCAACTCAACGTGAGATTTATTCGCAGGGACAGGCAGTGACATCTGAGCCCATTTCTGTAAGAAGGGGAATATTTCAGGACGATTCTTTTAGTCCTTTTGCTTAGCATCCTGGTCCTCCTCAGCACAGCTCCCCAACACCCCCTATACTCACCTCCTTTACATGGATGACCTTCAACTTATTGCCAAAGGAAAATCCACAATAGAAAAACTCCCTGTCGAGTCCTTTTCTAATGACATCGGCATGTGGATTCGACAAAGGCGACATTCTTTATCTGAAACGTGGCAAGGTAGAAGAGGGAGGATCAGTCAATTTTCTTGGGGGAGGAGTTATTGATCATCTCGTGGAAGGTCAGGCCTATACGTACTTAGGGACGCAGGTAAGAGACAAACTCCAGAAGGCCCAAATCAAGGAAAGACTTCGGGCAGAATACAAATTTAGACTTAAGAAATCTGGAGTTCAGAGCTGAACGCTCGCAATAAAGTTAAAGCCTCAAATACTTATGCTGTACGCGTCCTTTCATATTCTATTGGTGTTGTTGATTGGACGAAACAAGAAATTCAGGGTATTGACAACCCTCACGCGAAACATCATGTCAGTTAGTTAGTGTCATGTAAGTGGATGCCCAGCTTTGGCATAAACAGAGTATCTTAAGCGACACGATGGAGTAGCTCGATCCTTCTTCGCCATGCTTGTGGTTTTGACACAGAGGTCCATCGATGGAACGACCCAGAATATGTAGAGGGCGTCATGGAAAATGATAAATGCAAAATTCAATGAAACCATTTATATCATTGAATTATCTTTCCCTTTTGACACCAATGTGATCGACAAGATTTGATCGACAAGATTCAGGAAAAACATGGCAGACGGACCTCGCTTTCGAAATGTTATGCTTGCACCCAAGGTACCGACTCTCCGTTGTTCTTGGTGCCTTAGGTTCGGCTTTTCTGCTAGGAATACAGCCCTTCTAAAATCTCTGTAATGCAGAAGGCTGCAGTGTTTGGGAGTCTTCACATTCTCGGAAACGTTCTTGGTGGGTTCGACTCGGCAGCGTTTCCAGGGAGTAGTCCCATTCGCTGTATGGGATGCGTATCGAGGGGGCAAGGGCCCTGAGGTGATGATGAGCCTAACCAGCCTGACTGTGCCAGGATCACCAAAACCCTCTTTGCTGCATTTTTTATTTTAATCTATAAATAATAATAAAAATAGCCTCGCCCTCTACGGAGTAAAAATACGGTGGTGCCGACGACCTCACCCTCCGCTGTGTATGCATACTGTAATGACGAGGAACCCCCAACACTCAACCTCACCCTCCGCGGTGATTAATAACTGTAATGACATCGAACACCCACCCCTCAACCTCACCCTCCGCTGTGTATACATACTGTAATGACGAGGAACCTCCACCACCCAACCTCACCCTCCGCGGTGATAAGATACTGTAATGACATCGAACACCCACACCTGAACCTCACCCTCCGCGGTAATTAAGTACTTAATGAGGACGAAACCCCACCCCTCAACCTTACCCTCCGCGGTGTATAAATAGTGTTATGACGACGAACCACCACCCCTCAACCTCACCCTCCGCGGTGTATAAATAGTGTTATGACGTCGAACCCCCACCCCTCAACCTCACCCTCCGCGGTGTATAAATAGTGTAATGACGACGAACCCCCACCCCTCAACCTCACCCTCCGCGGTGTATAAATAGTGTAATGACGACGAACCCCCACCCCTCAACCTCACCCTCCGCGGTGTATAAATAGTGTTATGACGACGAACTCCCACCCCTCAACCTCACCCTCCGCGGTGTATAAATAGTGTTATGACGTCGAACCCCCACCCCTCAACCTCACCCTCCGCGGTGTATAAATACTGTAATGACGACGAACCCCTACCCAGGCTCCCGCCAGCCTCCCTACCCCTGAAGACATCTGATGGAATTCACATCTTATCTCAGTCTTCACATCGTGCATCTGGCCGACGACCAATGCACGAGCAGCGCACGCGCAAAAGAGAACCCCTCGTGCGCGTTAAATGCTTTTTGAGATGGAATCTGTATATCTTAAAGAGGGATACTTCGATAAAACGTTTGTTTGGGTTTTAGAGCTTTTCCCAACCAGTAGTAAAATAATATTTTGACAAGTCATTTTTTGTACGTTATTTTTTTCGTCAAGGAAAGCTCTTGGGTTTATTAAGATGTCAGTTATGCGATTCGAATCGCTTTTGATCCGGGTTTCTGGACTCAAACAAAGTTACGATGTGTATTATGATTATGTTATCACGCGCCCCCCTGGGTACTACGTCACGTGAGCTCGTGCGCCGAAATTGAAAGTGGATGAAGCCTTGTTGAACAAAAACACGTTCAAACATCGTATACAGTTTCAAAATATACACAGCTTGGATTTCAAATTGTTTTGTTCTTTATCAACAGATAGAGGGTCTCAAGTCGGTTTGTTTCAGTCGTATTTATCTTTGATAACACAATGTTGATATAAGCAATGCAGACATTAGACATACGGGTCTTCACGACTCTGTGTCACCCTTCTTATGTATTCACTATCAAGGCCATGGGTACAGAGATGTTGAGGTCTTATTTTGATAGATGAAAGTCAGTATCATATGCCATGTCATTTCACAGAATCAAAAACCAAAATGTTACTTTAGATTATAATGACAAATGTGTAAGATTTTTGTTTGGTCGTTTAATGGATATTATCAGTTATCGTGAAAATAGCCGTGACTATTTTCGTACATTAGGATATTTTGCTACGGATTGTTTACATGCTTTGTGATAACATAGTAGCCGTATCATAATAACAGACCGTTACCACACAGCTAGCTTCATCTACTATACCTAGACGTACAATTACGAACATCTGTATGTCGGTGTTGAAGGGTGTGGCAGGCGGTGGTAGAGAATATGATCAATATAAACCACGACATCCTTTATAACACATAAAGGGTACAGGCGGCATTGGGGAGATGTCTCATATGAGGGTTTGTAGGAGGTCATAGGGAGATGTTTTATATGAGGGTGGGTAGGAGGTCCTAGGGGGATGTTTTATTTCAGGGTGGGAAGGCGGTCATAGGGAGATGTTTTATATGAGGGTGGGTATAGGCGGCATTGGGGAGATGTTTCATATGACGGTGGATAGGAGGTCATAGGGAGATGTTTTATATGAGGGTGGGTAGGCGGTCATAGGGAGATGTTTTATATGAGGGTGGGTATAAGCGGTATTGGGGAGATGTTTCATATGGCGGTGGATAGGAGGTCCTAGGGGGATGTTTTATTTCAGGGTGGGTAGGCGGTCATAGCGAGATGTTTTATATGAGGGTGGGTATAGGCGGCATTGGGGAGATGTTTCATATGGCGGTGGATAGGAGGTCATAGGGAGATGTTTTATATGAGGGTGGAAAGGAGGTGCTAGGGAGATGTTTTATTTCAGGGTGGGTAGGAGGTCCTAGGGAGATGGTTTATATGAGGGTGGGTAGGCGGTCATAGGGAGATGTTTTATATGAGGGTGGAAAGGAGGTGCTAGGGAGATGTTTTATTTCAGGGTGGGTAGGAGGTCCTAGGGAGATGGTTTATATGAGGGTGGGTAGGAGGTCAAAGGGAGATGTTTTTTATGAGGGTGGAAGGTCATAGGGAGATGTTTTATATGAAGGTGGGTAGGGGGTCATAGGGGGATGTTTGCTATGAGGGTGGTTAGGAGGTCAAAGGGAGGTGTTTTTCATGAGGATGGGTAGGTGATGATAGGTATTTGTTTTATATGAAGGTGGGTAGGAGGTCATTGGGATATGTTTTTATGAGGGTGGGTAGGAGGTCATAGGGAGATGTTTTTATGAGGGTGGGTATAGGCGGCATTGGGGAGATGTTTTATGTGAGAGTGGGTAAGAGGTCATAGGAAGATGTTTTATATTAGGGTGGGTAGGAGGTCACAGGGATATGTTTTATATGAGGGTGGGTAGGCCGTCATAGGGTGGATGTTTTATATGAGGGTGGGTAGGAGGTCATAGGGAAATGTTTTATATGACGGTGGGTAGGAGGTCACAGGGAGATGTTTTATATGAGAGTGATTGGAGGTCAAAGAGAGAATTTTTTATGAGGATTTGTAGGTGATGATAGGTATATGTTTTATATGAGGGTGGGTAGGAGGTCATAGGGAGATGTTTTATGTAACGGTGGGTAGGAGGTCATAGGAGATGTTTAATACGAGGGTAGGTAGGCGGTCAGATGGTGATGTTTCAAGTTTTATTTATGCTTATTTGTAGTTTCATGCCATGTTTATTGTTTTAAATGGAGTAGTGTCAAACAAACCTGTGGTTGATAGCATGAGCAATGATACCCGCAGTCGCAGCCAGTTCACACAATATGGGCACCCAATCACCAAGTCAACATGGCAAATATGGGGTGCTTGGGGCCTATTCTGACCCGGACTCCTCCCAGGGAGAATAACGGCAGTGGTGTATCTAGGTCATACACCTCACTTCATATGGGCGATGGGAAAGTCTAGTGGCTAAAATGTTAAAGTGAATGATGTGTCATACCCACAGCCAGCAACTTTGCATTATATCAATGACATGAAATATAGATTGTTACTCCGGAAAACTGGCTTCTATACCAACATGGATACAATTTGTGAAGTCAGTGTCTGGTGTTCCCATTGGCATTGCTTGAATACTGCTAAAAGCATCGTAAATCCATACTCACTCACCCACTTAACGTCGAGACAAAAGGTTCACGTGTCATGCTCGCTATCAAGACATCTAGGTCACAGCGGTCGTGACAGAGAGGCCCTTCACAAAACTCCAATTTTCAAAGAAAATCTCATTTAATATCAAGTACATGTTTATATCAAGAATTATGATATATGTTTCTGCTTCCATGGAAATTAAGAATAAAATCAACATTCAAGCTTAATGTGTCTCCTCGTCGCTAATTACAGAGACTACATGAAGGAGCTGTTTACGGCCGAGTTGGCCTATACTCTTGTGTGTCTCTAATTAAACATCTTCTATCAAACACACTTTTATCGTTCCCTTAATCAAGTTATTAAATTAGGAAAATGATTTTTCATGAGATGGCAGGATTTTGATGACAGCGTCAACTCCCCGTCCCTCCTTAGGTCACGTGACCCCGGACCTCCTGCAGCGCGGGGCCGGGAGGGGCGGAGCCCAGCGAGATATGACTTATCTAACAGATTGATATCGCCTGATGTATTGATAGTAGAAGTTCAGACGTTATATGTGGATAAGCGTTTGTCATAAACATCGGGGAATGATTATTGTGTTTGAAAAAAATGTGAAATTTTATCGTATCGCCAACGTTGAATTAGGAAATATAAATATTATATTTAAAATCTCGGTGTTCTATTGTCTTTACAAACACGTGATGCTGCCATTATACACATGTTGTCTTTGTACCAGGTATTACATACAAAAACATGGTATCATATGCAAACCCTTGCAAACTTGCAAAAAACGTGGAAGCAAACATTGCATAAATTCACGTGATATCATATACTGTAACATATAGACACGTGGTATTTTACAATGTTACATTTAGACACATGGTGTCATATGATGTTATATATGGACACGTGGTATCATACAACCTTACACAAAGACAGGTGGTATAATTTAATGCTACATATGGACACATGTTATCTTCTAATATTACATGCAGGCACACGGTAACATATATTGTTACATGTAGAAATGTAGCATTACGTAATGTTTACATCCATTGTATCTTTTTGATAAAACCGTTATCATATCATGCTATATAGAGACACAAGGCATACAGACACATGGTATCATATCATTGTACCTTCACACTATGTTATCGTATAATGCTATATAGCTACACATGACATACAGACACATGGTATCATATCATTTTGCCTTCACAAAAATGTTATCATATAATGCTATATAGCGACACATGGCATACAGACACATAGTATCATATCAATTTACCTCCACACTATGTTATCATTTTATTGCTGGAGACACATGACATACAGACATATGGTATCATACATTTTTTACCTTCACACAAATGTTATCACGTAATACTATAGCGACACATGGCATACAGACACATGGTATCATATCAGTATACCTTCACACTCTGTTATCCTTTTATTGCTAGAGACACATGGCATATAGACACATGGTATCATATCATTTTACCTTCACATAAATGTTATTATATAGTGTTATATAGCGACACATGGCATACAGACACATAGTATCATATCAAATTACCTTCACACTATATTATCGTTTAATGCTATAGAGACACGTGGCATACAGACACATAGTATCATATCTTTTAGCTTCACACTATGTTATCGTTTAATGCTATAGAGACACGTGGCATACAGACCCATGGTATCAAATCAATTTACCTTCGAACTATGTTATCATATAGTGTTATATAGCGACACATGGCATACAGACACATAGTATCATATCAAATTACCTTCACACTATATTATCGTTTAATGCTATAGAGACACGTGGCATACAGACACATAGTATCATATCTTTTAGCTTCACACTATGTTATCGTTAAATGCTATAGAGACACGTGGCATACAGACACATGGTATAAAATCAATTTACCTTCGAACTATGTTATCATGTAATGCTATGTAGACATATGGCATATAGACACATGGTATCATATCATTTTACCTTCACACTATGTTATAATGTAATGCTATAGAGACACGTGGAATACAGACACATAGTATCATATCTTTTAGCTTCACACTATGTTATCATTTAATGCTATAGAGACACGTGGCATACAGACCCATGGTATCAAATCAATTTACCTTCGTACTATGTTATCATGTAATGCTATTGAGACACATGGCATATATACACATGGTATCATATCAATTTACCTTTACACTATGTTATCATGTAATGCTATAGAGACACATGACATACAGACACACATTATCATATCACTTTACCTTCTCCCAACTGTTATTATGTAATGCTATAGAGACATATGGCATACAACCACATGATATCATATCATTTTACCTTCACACTATGTTATCATGTAATGCTATAGAGACACATGGCATACAGACACGTGTTATCATATATTTTTACCTTCACTCATATGTTATCATGTAATGCTCGTTTGATGTTCTATTTCTAGCATTGTGCATCACCAACTCAAACATCATTCACACCCTTCTTCATCTCGTACTTTTAATATATTCCTAAACGTGCATATTGGCAGCTGTGGGTGACGAATGATCTGTGTTGACTTATTACCTGGGCGTGGGGCTAACTACCAACCACTTTCACTGTATGTGTGTATCACATTAGCGCTTCTCGACCCCGTATACCTCCGAGCAGGTGCCTACTACCATTAGTTGTGAGTTAGGGAGGGGCGCGGTGAGAGGGGGTGATGGGTGAGGAGGGGTACAGGGAGGTAGATACGCTAGCGATAATAATCTCTTGATGAAGACAAGTGTAGACCATCAGTGAGAGCTGTCTTAGCTCATCCCGTATCTCCACTTTCCGTCTCCTGCCATTTTCAATTTTTGAATCAACCCCCGCATTGCGCGTGGCGTGAAGTCTCGTGTGAAATCTCGCACTGGATCTCGGCAATAAATCAGCTGTTGTGTGTGAGAGAAGATGGAGTAGTGTATGTAGGGAATCCAGACAGCTTTCACAAGACATTTCGCTGCACTGTTGGCGATCTGACAACTCTACACCAACTCAACCCACACAAACTATGGCCAATGCCAAACATACGTCTCAATCATGAACCTCTATAGATACATTTAACAAGCATCACATTTCCCGCCGTTACGATTCGTGTTTCATTAAGAAATGGCAGCACGTGGTATGGATTGATGCCTCACGTGGTCACACCAACTGACATATGAATTCATTATCAACAATAATTTTGATTCAGGCAAAACAGTGGGTTTCGTTTTAAGGTATTATTCGATATGTTTTGGGAATATGCACACTATATACCCACATACACCACGACATTTGGTCATTATGTCATGTACATATACTCCCGTATCTGGACAATATTAATAGCATATACCCCCACCATGTTTGGGCATTATGCGATGCATATACTCTCGTATCTGGTACATATGCATAGCATATACCCCTACCGTGCTCGGGCATTATGCCATGCATATACTCCCGTATCTGGACAATATGTATAACAAATACCCTGATACACTACCATGTTTGGGCATTATGTCATGCATCTACACCCGTATCTGGACAATATGTATAGCATATACCCTGATACACTACCATGTTTGGGCATTATGTCATGCATCTACACCCGTATCTGGACAATATGTATAGCATATACCCTGATACACTACCATGTTTGGGCATTATGTCTTGTATCTATTCCCGTATCTGGACAATATGTATTGCATATACCCTGATACACTACCATGTTTGGGCATTATGTCATGTATCTACACCCGTATCTGGACAATATGTATAGCATATACCCTGATACACTACCATGTTTGGGCATTATGTCATGTATCTACTCCCGTATCTGGACAATATGTATAGCATATACCCTGATACACTACCATGTTTGGGCATTATGTCATGTATCTACTCCCGTATCTGGACAATATGTATAGCATATACCCTGATACACTACCATGTTTGGGCATTATGTCATGTATCTACACCCGTATCTGGACAATATGTATTGCATATACCCTGATACACTACCATGTTTGGGCATTATGTCATGTATCTACACCCGTATCTGGACAATATGTATAGCATATACCCTGATACACTACCATGTTTGGGCATTATGTCATGTATCTACTCCCGTATCTGGACAATATGTATAGCATATACCCTGATACACTACCATGTTTGGGCATTATGTCATGTATCTACTCCCGTATCTGGACAATATGTAAAGCATTTACCCTGATACACTACCATGTTTGGGCATTATGTCATGCATCTACACCCGTATCTGGACAATATGTAAAGCATATACCCTGATACACTACCATGTTTGGGCATTATGTCATGTATCTATTCCCGTATCTGGACAATATGTAGAGCATATACCCTGATACACTACCATGTTTGGGCATTATGTCATGCATCTACTCCCGTATCTGGACAATATGTATAGCATATACCCCACCATCTTTGAACATTATGTCATGCATATACTCCCGTACCTGGACAATATGTATAGCATATACCCTAATACACTTCCATGTTTGGACATTATGTCATATACATGTATATACCACTGCGTCAGGACAATAGGTATTTGCGTAATAGATAAATCTATTGCTGTGGACATTACATGATGTCATAGAGCTATATCCACGAACACTTGAGTCAGATGAGCAAATTGTTTCGCAGTGTCAAGTCAGAAAAGTCCGTGGCCTGTGGAAAATGGACAAACATGGCGAACTTGCAGGAATCAAGTACTTGCAGAAAAGACCGAAAGGCGAATGCCTAAGCGTCATAATGCTGCTTCAGTAATCATATACAAGGAGAGCGTACATTTCGTTGTAAACTATATATACTCCCATTTCAGGGCAATATATAACCTATTTACTCCCATGTCAGGATAAGATATATCGCTATAAACTCCCATGCCAGGGCAATATATAAACTACATACTCCAATGTCAGAGCAAAATATAAACTATTTACTCCCATGTCAGGGCAAAATATGAACTATAAACTCGCATTTCATGGCAATGTATAAATGATATATATATACTCACATGTCGTGACAAGATGCAAACAATATACCAACATGTCAGGGCAATATGTAGACTATATACTCGCATATCCGAGCAATACATAAAATGTATACTCCCATGTCAGGGCAATCTATAAATTATATACTCCCATGTCAGGGCAATATATAAACTATATACTCCCATGTCAGCGCAATACATAAGATATATATTCCCATGTCAGGGCAATATATAAGCAATATACTCGTATGTCAGTGCAATATAAAAACAACATATTCCAATGTCAGGGCAATATAAAAACAATATATTCCCATGTCAGGGCAATATAAAAACAACATATTCCCATGTCAGGTCAATATAAAAACAATATATTCCCATGTCAGGTCAATATAAAAACAACATATTCCCATGTCAGGGCAATATGAAAACAACATATTCCAATGTCAGGGCAATGTAAAAATATATATTCCCATGTCAGGGCAATATATAAGCTATACACTCTCATGTTAGGGAAACCTGTCAAATGTACCCTTCCGATGCTAATAGTGTATTGGTTGTGTGAGCTGACGGACGACTCCGGTGTCCACGTCAGTACAAGGAGTTTATTTATCGACATATCTAGACGTGCAGACTTTAGCAGGGTGTAAGGCATTTGGCACTGTGAATGACGTCGCTTTCAAAGTGACATCTGTCAACAAATAAATTAAAATCAGTTTAGATGCCTGTGCATCCATTATGATAAGCTAATCAGTGTCTGGTCATTGAGAAATACAGAGGTCAGCCTGGTCCAATCTTTTATCATTGTACTATAGTGTGTGGGGATCTATAACGGGGGTCAGCATGCAGTAGCCATCTAGAATATACTTCTGTCTGTCTACATCACACGTGCATATGATCATCTGTCAACAAATAAATTAAAATCAGTTTAGATGCCTGTGCATCCATTATGATAAGCTAATCAGTGTCTGGTCATTGAGAAATACAGAGGTCAGCCTGGTCCAATCTTTTATCATTGTACTATAGTGTGTGGGGATCTATAACGGGGGTCAGCATGCAGTAGCCATCTAGAATATACTTCTGTCTGTCTACATCACACGTGCATATGATCACAATCTGCCAGACATGCTTTTAATTTAGGAGACACTGATATACACGCGTTATTATTGATGGCAAAAGCCATTTAAGTTTCCAAGTTTGTCCTGGCACGAACATAATCAGATCTCAGAAAAGCAAAAAATTGCAGAATTTTGGGACTAAAATACTGACTAGAGAAAAAGAAACGCGTGTTTATCGATGGTTTGGACAGGAAAAAATGCATGTTATTGAAAGAAAGACGATATTGTTTTTCATCTTGATTTGAAATACCCCCTCTTGCCTTACGATAAATGAGGTATAGCTGAAGGAAAAAGATTATGTTACGTTAAGTCACAGTAAATCTAAATTAGAAAAACTGATGACAGATTGCCGGAAGTACAAGCGGAATAAAAAAAGATTAAACCAACTTTCACCATTGGCATTTATGGAATAACACAAGGACTGATCGGCTCGATCATAATGTGTCTGCATAAGTGGGGTACCAAAGTTGAAGTCCGGTATGGTATCTCAGTGGGCATTCACTATAGAACCAGCATAAGTCCTGACTAGTACGTACTTGAACACATATACACGCACGCACACACGCGTAGCTATATTGGTGCAATAATCATGAATACGATGTTAAACCCCATTTCAACCCACCTCACCCGATGTCCACAAATATAATCTCATTCTGCTGAAACACATTTTAAAATGTATATTAATCTAGCAGTGAATGAAGACACAAATTACACAAAAATATTATCTCAGATTCATTAACTGATTACAACTTTAGACCCTGACTGGAGTTTAAGGCTTTAGTATACGTTCCTGTTTCATCATTTCATACGGAAAATTTACCTAAAATTGTCCTCAAAACAAGAGCCACTTAATGAACAGATCTTTGATTAAAATCAATTTACATAATGCCCCCACCTCGTGGGAACTAAGAAAGTAGTCCCTGGGACAGTGGTTATCAGAGTATGTGACACTTATCTCCTAACCATGATAACTGTCTCACTCCTCTACACTGCCCAGTGCCGGACCGAAGCCTACTCGTCTATCAATGTCATCAAAACACCCTGATAACACTATCACAAGTGCACAGTAAATACCCAACAGCCCATTGCGCCCATCAATGTCATGTTCGTTTCGTTTCCTGCTCCCGTTCGCCTTTTGATGTATCCTTCCACCTCCTTCGACATGCGCACAAGCAAGGAACAGGTGCGACCCCTGTCGGTCATGCGTTACACTACAAGTGTTTCACTTTGCACATGTGTAAGCCATAGGAATATACAGCTCCAACTCAAACGAATAGTCACTTCAGCACGTGTAAGTTAATTGAAAATCTAGCCAGTGAGTGGAGATACATTTATAGATAAGATTTATATTACAGCCGCCGACTTAAGGTGGCTGAAGTTGCAGAAATAATCTCCGTTTGCTTTAGATAAGAGGAATCAAATGGCGGCCGTAATTGTTGAATGTAAGAAAACAAAAATACACCATGTTCACAGAACAAAAACTGAACACGTGTTTTACTGAAAAAATAAATTACATTAAAATAAGCGTTAGCACTGAAGCGAAGTAGAGATGAAGACCGATAAGGAAAATGCATCATTGATTTGTGAAATATTCTCTTAAAAATTACACTCATAATATATGTGAGCCTGCACGCTTGGGTAACCCACATTCTCGACTGTTTTGGAGCGTGCTGTAATAGATGCAATGTATATCTTGTCCATCTTCCTCTTTCACTTTGTTGCAAAATGTTGACATTCCTGCCAGTTCATAAGGTGAGAAAATGTACATGGGGTCTAGCTATTTTTGCGGTTGAACTAAATATGTTTAAGTACTTCATATTAAGAACTGCCAAGTCATCAGGGGGAAAATGAACATGAAAGAACCAATGTCACTTATCTATCACATTTGTTTGGCAGTGGAAGATTTAAGACATTTTCCAGAATACTCCAAACTTAAAAAAAAACAAGACCAGTTATATATTCAGCGTTAAAAATATCTTCAGTGGCATTTTTGTATTGTTTTCGTAAAAAGGGTGACGGCGGGATGGAGAGGTGTGGGTGGCATGGTAGCGTCCCTGACCTGATGCCTCAGCAGGGCCCATTAAAGCGAAGCCCATATTTGATTAATTGTCATAATTGTTGTTATTTACTTCCTTCCAATTTCGACATAGAAATAATTTCAAGCTGATACTAAAAAGTCGGTTCTGGTGAAACTATAAATCCTTGGTAAAATTATGTTTAACGCATGTGCTTACACTTAATGCTAAAAACGTATGACATAAAATGCATTGTATAGTTATGTTTATATAAGACCATTTTTCATCATAATATCTGCGGTTTTATATTTGTAATTCTTTTATTTCGTGAAAGGTAGTGGCTTACTCACTGATTGTGTTCAACACTCTATTAGTGACATGCACTCTGTAGCCTACGTCAGCTTGTGGCATACGCTCTTTGTAGTTTACCCACAATACTTGTGAATTACGCTGTTTGTGGCGTACGCTCTGTGGCTTGTGCTCTGTAGCCTACGCTCTGTTTGTGGCTTGTGCTCTGTAGCCTACGCTCTGTTTGTGGCTTGTGTTCTGTTTGTGATTTCCACTTCGTTCGAGGCTATGGCTCTGTTTGGGAACTGAAACTCATCGCAAAAATGGCTTGGAATTGACTTTAATATTCTCTCCCCAGAAATGTCATCAATATCAATTTTCAGTTTGTATAAGGTGAACATCAACCGCACCTATCCCCAACCCGTGACAAGCCTCGACGATGCCTACACAAACGCGTGGATTTGTGTCCTTATGTGTGTCACAATTATCACAATGATTTGCTAAATGGAATTACAAAAAGAAACTCAAATTTTGCACCCAACAACTTAACGTTAATTTGTTGTCGTGTACGTACTGGTGTTGTGCCATCTCTTTACTCCACTTAAACTGTCAGTGTTTATAAACTAAATTAGTTTGACTCGTTTGATGACAAGAAATATGGGTGTTTTATGAAGTTTTCATTTCTATCAAGATATAAGGAGAACATCAAAGGAGTGATGCTTACACTGGCGTATGTCACAACCACTTCAAAATACAGCTAGGGTTTGATGTGAATAAGAACACGATGGAAAGAAACAGGCAAAGGAATGATGAATTTTGAGTTTGAGTCTAGTTTTTTTTAAAAGGATATCGTAAACAAAATTCTTTCTGAAGGATAGTGCATGCGCGTGTGCATGCATTGAATGATTCATGTTAAAATGTAGAAGTGTTCAAAAACTGCATCTGAAAAGATTAAGAACGCCCTATCTGAGAAATCTGTTTTGAGAACATTTGTTTATATGCATTTAATTGCTTCTTAAGTGCGTACAATAAAACGTATCAAATAAGACGTGAATGGTAATTTATTAAAAACGAACGTGATTTATATTTCACGTGATTTATACTTATATTTCGAATGATAGGATTGTACATTTATAACATCATATGGAAACTCCCTTTTACTTGCTTAATCACAAGATCATCATGGTCATTTGGGTTACATCTATGTTTATATAATGATACTTCACATTTATAATGTATGATATTCTATGTTTTTACGCATTCAACGTGTTCTTTTGTAAACACATAAGAAAGTATAGACAGTATATGTCACGTGTACCTGCTCCTTAAATTTGGAAATAAATTCACTTTTCATCCAACGAGTGTTATGTTGATGATTTCAAAATAATAAATTTAAAGTGGCAAACATAATTATTAAAACAAACATGCTATGGACGGCAGATGTATCAGATTTTAACCTATATTACCTCTAACATATGTAACATTACCGTCTGTGAACCCTCGGATCTGCATAATTTAGGAAATGACCAACACTTTCGGAAAATGTCATGACAGTTATCATATATGTTGACATTAGTAAGAAGTAGACGTTTTTCACACTTGCATTTTTCGGACTAATCACGGCATAAAATGTATCTCTTGCCTGAACTGTCTCGTAAGGGCTGTTTATAGAGGTTTTTAGGAAGCATTTTCCTTCATATTTGAACATGGGAAATTCTTTGACCCAAGCTCTTCTTCTTTGGAGATGTAGATAAGAGTACAAGCATATTTTGATAAAGTCAAGCTGGGTCACGGACTTAGTGCTAGTTAGAGTTTCACTTGAATTTGGGCAAAAACATCGTCCTTATTCGCTTCTTTTGCCATTAGTGTGAACCTGAACGTGAGAAAGTTTTCTATAACTTTGAAATTTGATATTTCCAGTTGCCCCAAAAGGAAACTTATCCTACCTCCTAATTTTCGGTTTGTTCATTTTGAAACAGTCCGGAAAAATAATAATCATATGTTAATAATCATGTGTTTATTGTCATAATGATTCAGTACCTGGAGATTGATAGTTTTGTTGAAGTTCACTCCTCTACAAGACGTCCCCGCTCCAACAGTCGACACGTCCCCGAAGCAAAGGATGCTACACACCCAGCTATTTATAACACCCACCTAAAGAAGCCAAAATTATCAAACGTCAGTCGAGTTGAAATGAAGGAGAACATATTAAAACTTATCACGGAATCTCACCAATCTAGACACGACTTCATAACTGACAAACATCTTCATGAAATAGGCTTTGAAATCTCAACATCATTTTTCCCGCAGGGGAGAATTAAAAGACAAGATTTCGGAATTTTGTCTGAAGTGCAAGACGTAGAGGGACACGAGCGTTCTCGATGTACAAGAAGATAGCAGCCAGACTGAGGACCCCCGGGGGGACGGGCAGATAGCCCCGAGGGTGATCATGATAAAACATACACACTTATTGCCTTCACTATCTGCACGGTCTGAATTATGATTTTTCACTGTAGATATACGACTGGTCTGAGGCAAGGAGATTCCATATAATTCCCCTTCTTTCTCTCTCCACGTGCGCCCTGCATTACCTTATCAAGCCGAAGATTTTTTCCTGTCGAATAGAAAATATTTATGCTTATTATTTTTTATGTTGGGTAAAAAATACTGTAGAATGATCTTGGTTTTGTAAACTGTGAATTAGTCTGCCGGTAGGTGGCGGGCGTGATATACACCATGAGGAGATCGGCTTGATTAGTTAGCAGTCAGCTAAGGAGTAATACACCTAAACTTGCGTGGGCAGAGTAACAACCGAGTTAAAGGGACTCAACTTACATGGAATCGACTTTTGTTAGTATGTACATGTATACGAATATATACGAGTAGATGAGTATGACTTTTACGCCCCTTAAAAAAAATTAGTCATATTACACCAGTAGTGGGGGACAAAGACAGAGGGAGTCACACACTGTACACATGTGGACAATCGAACCTGACGCATTGGCATGACGAGCGAACGCTTTAACCACTTGGCTATCCCCCGCCCCTATAAGCATATGTAGATAACAGAATTCACAAGCCATCCCATTGCATAGATGAGTTGGTGAGTTAGGGTTTAAGCTGTTTTAAGCACTATTCAAGCAATATCTCGATGTGGGACACAAGATATGGGCTTCATACACTGCATATTGTGGGGAATCGATTCCGCACTCTTCGACGTGAGGAGTCAACCACCAGGTTGACCCAACGCTCCTCGTGTGTGTGTAACAATATTGGTAGTCGATTTAATATAAATAAGGGACAAAACCATTTCCATTATCATAAGATGTATCTGCTAAAAGCATAATCGGTTGTAGAATTCCGACTATATCAGAAGCTTATGTTTGTCGATCACTATCAGAATAGTGATGAAACCAGGTGTTCGCGAAAAGATGAGCGTATCGCTCCACTGGTGGCAACCGTCACAAACACATGCAGACGCAAAGCATTTGTGTGACTGAAATACATTGATGCATCATATTTGGAAAAGTCCTCCACATGTCTACCATTCAGCGTTTTGAAAGCTTTCCTAGGGCTTTGAATGATGTTGTAACCAGATCAAAGAGCCTTTGAGCAAGAGTCGTATGACGCTCTTTGAAATCTTGATAGAAGAGCATGCTCGATTGTATCTTAAATGTTGTGAAATATAGATATCAAAGATTGAAGCTGCTGGAATATTGCTCTACATAAAGGCAAAGTTCCCAATTGAAAAGTTTAAGTCCCTCTTGATAATACCGTGTGAATAGATCGTAATCACTCGGTTTCGGTTAGAGGCGGTCTCCTTCATGTCTAATTCAGGTGGGTAAATCAGAAGATCTGAAGTTATACCTGAAGCTTTAGTTACGCGTCATGGCCAAATTCCCCTGTTATGATTTTGTCAATCCGAGCAGAAATTTTTATTCATATGCATAAAGAAACAGATCGGCAAGAAAAAGAGTGCAATTGGTTCCCATGGGGAGGTCTACTTCTTGGTTGACAGTCTTATCCCAAAGTTTCCGATAGCCCACACTGTCACTCCATGCCGCCTATGAGCACTATTGTTTCATTAGCTGAAGTGTCATTGACAGGCTGGAGGAGGCTGCTTCATCAGGCGTCCACTGTAGCCCGACGTGGGCGACATAAACCACCACCGACAGTTACATGGCTGCATGCTATCTATATGATCATCATTGCCCTGATAAAGATGTCACAGTGTGAAGAGCGTTCCCTATGCATTAAGAAGCTGACATTCATATACTTGTTATTTATTATACACTCCTACTTTGTTAACCCCACACGCGTAAGCTGTATATGAACATCCCAATGACATACGGACATACGGACCCCAATATCAGAACCATACACGCTGCTCTACTCAATCATTTCTAACAGACACCAGTATTAGAACCATATACGCTACCCTACTCAATCCTTCCTAATGGACGAACCCCAGTATCAGAACCATGTACACTGCTCCACTCAATCCTTCCTTGCCAACCCCAGTATCAGAAACATGTACACTGCTCCACCCAGTCCTTCCTTACGAACCCCAGTATCAGAACCATGTACGCTGCTCCACTCAATCCTTCCTTGCCAACCCCAGTATCAGAAACATGTACACTGCTCCACCCAGTCCTTCCTTACGAACCCCAGTATCAGAACCATGTACACTGCTCCACTCAATGCTTCCTTACGAACCCCAGTATCAGAACCATGTACGCTGCTCCACTCAATCCTTCCTTGCCAACCCCAGTATCAGAAACATGTACACTGCTCCACTCAATCCTTACTTACGAACCCCAGTATCAGAACCATGTACGCTGCTCCACTCAATCCTTCCTTGCCAACCCCAGTATCAGAACCATGTACACTGCTCCACTCAATGCTTCCTTACGAACCCCAGTATCAGAACCATGTACGCTGCTCCACTCAATCCTTCCTTGCCAACCCCAGTATCAGAAACATGTACACTGCTCCACTCAATCCTTACTTACGAACCCCAGTATCAGAACCATGTACACTGCTCCACTCAATCCTTCCTAACGGAACCAAATGTCACTACCATGTTCTCTGCCCGCTCAATCCTTTCTAACGGACTCGGTATGAGTACCTGCTTGTCGTAAGAGGCGACTAACGGGATCGGGTGGTCGGGCTCGCTGACTTAGTTGATGCATGTCATCGTATCCCAATACCGTGGATCGATGTTATAATGACAATCACCGGATTAGGGAAGATAATTTATGGATGTCAACACTTACTCCTTAGGTGACATTCATTAATTCTGTTCCTTTTGTGTATCACTTCTAAATGCCTTTCTAAGACTAAATCACTAGATTGTCTCCAGACTCGATTATTTACAGACCGCCGTCATTAACTGGAATATATCTGAGTGCGGCGTAAAACAACACACAACAACAACAACAGTATCAGTACCAGGTACGATGTCTCCTTAAACCCTTCATATCAGACCCCAGTATCAGACAAGACGTCTTCTGCGTCCTAACCGAAGTGTCCTAGCACAAGGAGCGGAGGTTAACGGAGGCGAACGGCCAGGGATCAAGACGGGATTAAGTAACAAATCAGACATATAAGACAACATTTAGCTGATCACTAAAACATAAATTTCAATACTCAACCATGACTGTTTGCTTTGGGGACTCATAGCTATAATTGATCTTTGAGTGACCTTTAAGTCACACCTTTACGGTTCCAGTTGGTTGAAGCGTCAGTCAGATAAAGCGAAGCAGTGTCTGATCACACCCAGTTCCAGTATTAGTGCAGACTTCGTGCAGTCAGAGGGACCGATCTACCCACATACCCGTCATTGGTTGGGAAGAATTGGACGCCCATAGTGAAACAACGGTAGGAGATGTAACACAAGATGCGAGGTCGTCTCTAAATAGTCTCCCGTGTCCCTTAAACAGGAAGCCGTCAATATATATCTATATGATAGTATTATCTAATCCATTGGAGAGCATTGATAGACAGGGTAATTGACACCTAGTTATATTAATGCTGGATTATCTTAACTTTCAGCGAGTATTTTACACACTTGCATGGTGACTTTATGGGCGCAATGACGGACGTGTAGATACAGTGGATTTACGATTACTTCTGTGTGTATATCTTTCTCTAGTTACATGAAAGTCGATGTGACCTAACGATGATTGTAGATATGTTGGCGTGGGTGTATACCTGACAATCTGCATTAATGCTCGACCTAGTGGCAGATTGTCAGGGGGTGTTTCTAACATCTTTCTGCTGGTAGCGCGTTTGCTATCATGTATACGTTTAAGTTGAATTGTACTGGGAAGACATTTAAGATGATACATTGCTATGACTAATTACCGCATTGATAACGTCCAACAATGAAGTTAGATTTCAGTAGCGATATGAATGTATCTACGTCATGCTTTCCATTCACAAAATATTAATATATGAGAAAACAGATGATGACGAAACTGGTTAAATATTTTGGATCTCTTTCTTTGAAACACATTTTAGTAAAGATGGTATCGGTGAGAGTGGCACAAATGTACTATTCTCTTGACTAAATATAGAGAGTTAAAACATGTTTGAAAAACCGCTGGTTTTACTTATATGTATAATACTGTAGTGTAGTGTGTAAATATTAATAAATATTTGGTCACGCTCTGTGTTACGCATTGTCGGGCATTTTGTAAATATATTCTAACAAGGTTAGTTACCTGTGACAAACAGTTTTACTTAAAAAACAAACAAATTATTTTTCACTACAAATGTACAGCTGTAATCTATAACTGTTCATATTTCGGTATTTAATTCATTATTGTCATCCATTTGATGTCCAGTATTATTTCTACATTGCAACTTTTTACTATATCACATATTTATATATTTAGAATGCAACGAAGGACCTTGACGAAGAAAGGCTCCATCGCTCAGATTTCGTTTACAAACCGGATATATAGTAGATATAGTGTGCACATGCATGTAAATGATATTCATTTTCTATTTAAAGGTTACATTTCGTACACACACTACACACTAAGTGATATAATTATATTTGTACTAAACCTGTATGTTGTTAACATTCAGTTTGTGAGCTAGGCACACAAGTGTATCTAAAGTTGTATGGTGAAATCATTTATATGCTAAATTGGACGGATATTTCTCCGGTTCAAGTCCCGATTTATAAGAGGAATATACTTGACAGCAAGAAGACCTTGTGGACGAACAAGTTGAACAAATTGTTTGTACAGGGTTACATCATTCCTAGCGTATAAGTAGAAATTTAATGAAGTTGAGTGGTAGACATGTGGAGGACATTTCAAAATTTGAGCATCAGTGACCAACATAAAGCCCGATGCAATTCCCTATTTTGGCTTTACCATATATTCCCGTGTTCGTTTAGGTGAACAATTGACTTGACTTTGCATGTGTTTGTGACGGATGCCCCTGGTGGGGCAGGATACGCTTACCATTTCGCGAACACCTGGTATCAACACTCTATGATAGTGATGCCTCAATACATGCCAATGACGAATACAACGAATATAAGGACGTTCGTAAATAATGCCTAGCTCCCCTAAAACTCCACGTGAGAGGCTCGTTTACCGCCTTCTACGAGATTTAAAGTAGACACAATTTATTAATAACAACTTCTCTTTTAATATCACGGTTATCCATAAATATTGTATCTACTTTGTCATCGGTCAACCTTTTAGAAATGCCTATCAAACAATTCTAAGAAATAACTGTTTAAAATATTTTTTTCCAATTGATCTTATTCCTTAATTGTATTCCCAGATTTCCTACACTTGTAAGAGAATAGGGGTAAGGTTTTTTTTCTTAATTTCTAAAGTAAGCACAAATTCCGAAACTACTATGTATGGGAATACTGAACCAATCCATATTTATATTCGTTTAAAAACTTTCTTTGATATATCTAAAACACAACAATTCGTTGAATAACCTACTACAGCAACATGCCACCGATACACGTATAGTTCCATGCCGCTAATGAAATGTATCAGAAACTATAATATACCATATACATACTACATATATATATATATATGATGTCTTGATATTAATTATATATATATATATATATATATGATGTCTTGATATTAATTATTTATATATATATGATGTCTTGATATTAATTATATATATATATATATATATATGATGTCTTGATATTAATTATTTATATATATATGATGTCTTGATATTAATTATATATATATATATATATATATATTTATATATATATATATATATATGATGTCTTGATATTAATTATATATATATATATGATGTCTTGATATTAATTATTTATATATATATATGATGTCTTGATATTAATTATTTTTATATATATATATATATATATATATATATATATATATATATATATATATATATATTTATATATATATGATGTCTTGATATTAATTATTTAAATATTTTTATATATATATATATTGGTATATATATATTGGTATATATTAATATATTTTGATATATATTGATATTAATTATATATATATATATTTGATGTCTTGATATTAATAATTTAAAAAATGATTTAAATATTTGACTCAAATGATCGGTAAACAACATACCGATAGAGCAGTGTATGCTCACTCTTTTCGCGAACACCTTGTGTCATTTTCAGAGATCCATTCAAATAATTGTCATCACTATTTTGCCTTTTACGCCCTACGAACTGTGTTTACGGCAGATATTCGCGATTGGTTATTCTCTGGTGTTGACGTTTTGAATTTATGAATTCAGTATGTTCATGATTTTGTTGAGAAGTGTTGAATGTCAATTATAAGAAAAAGAATCTGCCTGTAATAAAAATATATTTTGCCATAATCCTGATAAAACATAAGCATGCCTGTGGTTGACAGAACACGCCATGAGTGTTCAAATATTTTCAGTCATCTGTTATCAGAAGGAAAGTATCTTTAATTGTTCCTTTTTTCGTTTAAATTATATCTCCACATGTGAGATGTGTCAACGTGCAAAACCTGCCCCAGCTGCTACTTTCAGTTTACATTCCTTTAAAAAGTCTTCGATGTCGTAAACTGACGCGCGTCGTTTCGGTTGTCGCAATATGACATGCGGAATTGACATGGGAATTAATAATTGCAGAAAAACTAACGTAGTTTTTCCGCTTCAGACAGAGTTCATTTGCTAAAGAAGTTTTGAGTTGATTTGTTAACTTGATATGGATCGGATGTGAACATTTCCTCACATTACATCTAAAATAAGACCAGGGTTTCGCCCTCAAAACATCGCAATTTAACAATCATTGAAAATGGGTTCAAACTGGAATTTCAGTAGTTATAACCACTAGGGAAAATTTATAATCAGGCTGTGACTAAAATATTAAATAAATACTCTTCGCAATATAAAATAGTGTGACACATATATACATTTATTGTGAGGTATTTATATTCATCATTATCGGGAACTGCCAAGGGGGTCCCTACTCCTATTCCCCACCCTGACGCTCAACCCCACCCAACGATAGCCTGATGGCGCTGTATCTTAACACTCTGATCGGACAATCTGTACGGAGTCAAAACTAACGATGGCATAAATAAATGGCCTGCGAAATTCTTGCTTTCAAATGTTCCGGTGCCGAAATGATTTAATGGCGGACAAGTTTGTCACTAGGCTGTAAAGTAGAGAGAAGACATCATGCAGCGCATGGCAACTGTACACCAAACACCTGCGCACAGTCGTCAAAATGGCTGTCGGGGGCTTGGAAAGGGCGAACAGGCAGTTTCATACTCGCAACTGCCTAACTTATTTTAAACTTTTTCCAAACTGAAGTGTGAAAACCCGAGGAGGTGAAAATTTGGGAGGGATCATATTAATCTTCGTCAAAGGAACTAGTTTGTAATGCTTAACGTTGCAGGATCACCCGGTCTCCGTTACAGAACACTTTACGGTGCACGTCAGGTCAGGTCAAAATGACAAGTGTTCAGGTCCCGTTCTTTCTTGTAGAAACATGATTGCTGTCACTCGCGTGCATTACAGCTTACATGCTCCAGATTACATCGGATTCATCTGTGCTACATCTTCCCTTGGTGGGTAATCCCCGACGGTGATGCAAGGGGGAGGGGATGGGGGGGGGGGGGGGGGGGGGGGGGGAGATGACTCTTATCTAAACTTCCAACAGCAACTGTCAGTGAGTGACTTGAGTTTGAAGGCGCTGTTTATTCCAGCCAAGACGGGGGAGACCTGTAATAAGGCTTCATACATTGTATCTAAACCCAAACGCCCCACGTGAAAAATTAGTTAAAATATATCATTCATTGAACATTTGTCAAAATGAAATTACGTACTTGAAATAAACATTGAACAAAAAGAGTTTAATGCCTATTTCCAATTTACGATACAATCCATATATCCTGTTGTCTTAATTAATAGTTTAACGAAATGGCCAAAAATATAATACTTTTAGAAAACAAATTTTCGTTATTAATAATTCTAAATGAAAGTCCTTTCTAAATAAATAAATCAATTTGTTACGGGAAAAGTAATTCTCGCCTTCGGTGATGTTCTAAGTGAAATCTATGACAGTAGATGCAGGAATAACATACGAGAGTATATACATTCATGTATGAAAATAATATATTTCAAAACATAACAGTCACAATGAAATTGTCAAAGTTTACCAAAACAACATGGAAACAAGTGACAAGACTGACACTTACTCCATGGAAACATTTCTTTAAAATATTTGTATTTTTTCTCAATGAACCTTTCCTCGTATGCTGTTTTTATAGGAATCATGGAAACTAGACTAGATATATTCCAGTCATTCCGCAGGACTAACAAGTGACCTGACTGTCGCAATGGAGGAACACGTTTTCAACCCCCACCAGATCACGACAAGTATACCATACCGACTTGTACCTCGCTGCAACCGCCCAGCTGGTGAATGATATTATCAATCTAATGCGAGATAAGTTTAAAACCGGATCGCTGAGCAGGTAATAAGGGCAATCTCACAATTACAAGACGTACACGAGCGTAAATGCCGCAGTAAGAGTGAATGTACAGATATTTCTCTCTAGTCCGAACCTTGTTAGGAACGTACAAATAAAATGTTCAAATGTGTATTACTCATTACCAATGGTTCGATAATAATTTAATGAATTTAATGTTTTAATATCCGTGCTTTCACTGTGTCTAACGTAGTGAGAACCATGAGTCGCACTACTCGGCAACATTCGTAACGACACACATATACCTAGACTAACACTTAGTCAACGAAAAGTTGCTTTGTAAAATAAATATTTATTTTTCTTCGAAAGAACCTTTCCTCTTCTGCTGTTTTCATATGGAATCAAGCAAACTAGACTTGCTTAGTTTGGTCTAGACTTGCCTAGGCTTTTAGTAAAAACACAAAGTTAAAAGAAATATAAATTCAACAGTCATGGCGCAGGACTGACATGTACCATAGCTCGAGTTAAATCCTGGAATGACTATATAAGGAGGAGTGAGTGAGTGAGTGAGTGAGTATGGTTTTACGCCGCTTTTAGCACTATTCCAGCAATATCACGGCGGGGGACACCAGAAATGGGCTTCACACATTGTACCCATGTCGGGAATCGAACCCGGGTCTTCGGCGTGACGAGCGAACGCTTTAACCACTAGGCTACCCGACCGCCCCCATATATAAGGAGGAGGTAGGGCTTTTTGTTAGAGGCAGAATATTTTGATGTCACTGCATCTGAACGTGAAGGTTCAAAGCTGTTCTCGGAAATGAGGAATCAAGCACTTTTGTGGAGACCTACAACTACTTTCAGGACATCCGGTATGTTCAGTAAACAAGTCCTGTTCATTTTTACAACATTTTCGGGAAATTCTCTTTGTAAAAACTGACCGGCCTCTTACGCAACTCTGTTTCATACAATGTGCCATGCACATCGGAGCGGCTTTAAACAGCAAACAAACGAAACAGGTCATGCTCATTAGAGCGGCGTCAAACAACAAACAAACGAAACAGGTCATGCCCATCAGAGCGGCGTCAAACAAAAAACAAACGAAACAGGTCATGCCCATCAGAGCGGCGTCAAACAACAAACAAACGAAACAGGTCATGCCCATCAGAGCGGCGTCCAACAACAAATAAACGAAACAGGTCATGCCCATCAGAGCGGCGTCCAACAAAAAACAAACGAAACAGGTCTTGCACATCAGAGCGGCGTCAAACAAAAAACAAACGAAACAGGTCATGCCCATCAGAGACTTTATGTTGACGTCATCACATGAGCGCCGTTTCCTTGCATTCGACGACTGCGATACCCCATGAGGTGTCAGATTCAACTCGTTTTATGCTACACTACAACAATTCTAAACACGTCATTCATCATTATTTAATGTCAATAGTATCTCCTGTAGTCTTGTCACTGTGTGATAGTTTCATCACACTAACGGGACTTCACGTCAACATTCCCTCTCCATCTTCCCGTAAAACAATGCCTGACATCAGCACCTGTTGGTCGAACTGTCACGCCACCTAGCGGCACATAATTAACGCGTTGCGCGTGCATGTACATTTCACGGGTGATGTGTTGTGTTCAGTGAGACACCGGTGTGTGGGACGATCGTTGCGCATGCGCAGTCTGACTCGCCATATCCTCGAGCTAATGTGGTATGACGTTAAGAAAGACGTTAAGATATTGGGCAGATTTTGTGGCTGTATTGCGCTCCTAGAAGTTGCGAGGGGTCGTGGTCGACTGTCTCTCATCTAAGTAGGGGGATATATATCTATATTGTGACAGGGGAGATAAGGACTGATATTATTCACTTTTTTACATCTCCTGTTTTCACCGCTTGTCTTCATCCATTTTTCACGAGGACTTTTTTCTCTCTTTCTTCATTTCGACGTATACCACCTAGCGGCAGAACAGTAAATGTGTCAGTGAAGCAGACTAAATGCTTGTTTAACCTCTGGAGGGAATCTAAAAGGGTTGTTCGTTTAATGGGTCTCTATACAACCCTGTTCAAAATCTAGTTCTGCTATAACCTAACCGCATTAGGAGTGCGCAGGTTTGTGTATTATTGCCTCACAAGATAACAGTAAATGAGTGATGATTGGTCCTGTTAAAATATTTTCAAAAGAGGGTGGAGATCTATAGTGGCAGGCAGTATGTAGTGAGAAGAGATCAAGGGTGGTCCCCAAGGTGGCCGAAGTCGGTACAGATCTTGGGTTTTCACCAAGAAGGCAGAAGTTCGTACAGATCTAGGGTTTTCACCAAGGAGGCAGAAGTCTGTACAGATCTAGGGTTTTCACCAAGGATGCAGAAGTGTGTAGCTATCTAGGGTGGTCTTCAATGAGACATTATTTAGTGTGTAGAGATCTAGGGTGGTGACCAAGGAGACAGAAGTGTGGAGAGATCTAGGGTGGTTTTCCACGAAGGTAGTACTCAGTGTGTAGAGATCTAGAGTGGTTTTCCACGAAGGTAGTACTCAGAGATCTAGGGTGGTCTTCAATGAGACATTATGTAATGTCTAGAGATCTAGGTTGATGCCCAAGAAGGTAGCTCAGTGCGTAGAGATCTAGGGCGGTGTCCATGGGGGTTGGACGTGTGTGTAGATAGGGTGATCTTCAAGGAGGGCAGAAGTGTCTAGTGATCTAGGGTGGTGACCAGGAAGTTAGTACTTAGTGTCTGGAGATCTAGGGTGGTGTCCAAGGTGGCATACGTGTGTACAGATCTAGGTTGGCGTCCACGAAGGAAGTACTTAGTGTGTATAGATCTAGGCTGGTGTCCACGAAGGTAGTACTTAGTGTGTATGGATCAAGGCTGGTGTCCAAAGGAAAAGACCTGTGTAGAGATCTAGGGTGATGACCAAGCAGACAGAAGATCTAGGGTGGTTTTCCACGAAGGTAGTACTCGGAGATCTAGGGTGGTCTTCAATGAGACATTATGTAATGTCTAGAGATCTAGGTTGATGCCCAAGAAGGTAACTCAGTGCGTAGAGATCTAGAGTGGTTTTCCAGGAAGGTAGTACTCAGTGTGTAGAGATCTAGAGTGGTTTTCCACGAAGGTAGTACTCAGAGATCTAGGGTGGTCTTCAATGAGACATTATGTAATGTCTAGAGATCTAGGTTGATGCCCAAGAAGGTAACTCAGTGCGTAGTGATCTAGGGTGGTGACCAAGGACACATAATGTAATGTCTAGAGATATAGGTTGATGCCCAAGAAGGTAACTCAGTGCGTAGAGATCTAGTGCGGTGTCCATGGGGTTGGACGTGTGTGTAGGAGGGCAGAAGTGTCTAGTGATCTAGGGATGTGACCAGGAAGTTTGTACTTAGTGTCTGGAGATGTAGGGTGGTGTCCAAGGTGGCATACGTGTGAACAGATCTAGGTTGGTGTCCACGAAGGTAGTTCTTAGTGTGTATAGATCTAGGCTGGTGTCCAAAGGAGAAATAACTGTGTAGAGATCTAGGGTGGTCTCCCAGAAGGCAAGTGTCAAAGGAGGCAGTGGAGTTTGTAGAGTCCAGGGTAGTGTCGAAGGAGGCAGTGCCGAGTGTGTAGAGTCCATGGTAGAGTCCAAGGAGGCAGTGCCGAGTGTGTAGAGTCCAGGGTAGTGTCCAAGGAGGCAGTGCCGAGTGTGTAGAGTCCAGGGTAGTGTCCAAGGAGGCAGTGCCGAGTGTGTAGAGTCCAGGGTAGTGTCCAAGGAGGCAGTGCCGAGTGTGTAGAGTCCAGGGTAGTGTCCAAGGAGGCAGTGCCGAGTGTGTAGAGTCCAGGGTAGTGTCCAAGGAGGCAGTGTCGAGTGTGTAGAGTCCAGGGTAGAGTCCAAGGAGGCAGTGCCGAGTGTGTAGAGTCCAGGGTAGTGTCCAAGGAGGCAGTGCCGAGTGTGTAGAGTCCATGGTAGTGTTCAAGGAGGCAGTGCCGAGTGTGTAGAGTCCATGGTAGAGTCCAAGGGGGCAGTGCCGAGTGTGTAGAGTCCAGGGCAGTGTCCAAGGAGGCAGTGCCGAGTGTGTAGAGTCCATGGTAGTGTCCAAGGAGGCAGTGCCGAGTGTGTAGAGTCCAGGGTAGTGTCCAAGGAGGCAGTGCCGAGTGTGTAGAGTCCATGGTAGTATCCAAGGAGGCAGTGCCGAGTGTGTAGAGTCCAGGGTAGTGTCCAAGGAGGCAGTGCCGAGTGTGTAGAGTCCAGGGTAGTGTCCAAGGAGGCAGTGCCGAGTGTGAAGAGTCCAGGGTAGTGTCCAGGCAGTGGTGTGTACAGATATAGGCCGGCTTCACAATAATTTGTCACAAGACAAGTATAGTTGGACTGTTTGGAAATCACTGCAACATTTTAACCGACGACCGACTGTATTTCACTCACAGCTGTCTAAGTTCCGGGTTAGAATCAGTCTTCAGTAAGTGTCGACTAACTGGATCGGATGGTCAGGCTCGCGGAATTTATTGATGCATGCCATCGTATCCCAGTTTAGTACATCGATGCTCATGGATAACTTCTTAATTATGAGGAACACAACGTTTCGGAGTATACACTTACTCCTTAGGTGACATCCTTTAATTCTCTTCCTTATGTGTATCACTTCTAAATGCCTTTCAAAGACTAAATCACTAGATTGCCTGGTCCAGACTTCATTATTAACAGACGGTCGTCATATAGGTGAAATGATAGTGGGTGCAGTGTAAAACAACAATAAAACAAATATATGGTTAGTCTGAGCCTGGTCCGACCACACACATTCATGGTGGGCCACATGTAGGACACCGTAATGCATACATAACTGGAACGATGATCACTATAACCCTGCACATACTACAAATATGCGAGTAATGCCGATGTAAATTTAACTTTCCTTTGTGGGTATTGTTGGCGCTGTCATTGGTGATGATTCATTTTCCCCGAAAGAACCAGACTGGCACATAATGTATGTGATCTGATATCTCCCGTCCTTGAAGACAGAAATGTCGAGAATGGCCATGGCGTTGGTGGGAGTGCTATTTTATACACCAGCAATTTATACAAGAACACATATACTCTGATATTTCAACCATATAGCGTTGCTCCTCACTCGAATAAAATTAAATTAGATTATTAAAATTGGCTATCATTTCATTAAAAACAGATTTAACTTGTTGTTGAAACTACAGATGCACATAACCACACGTAGCGATATTCACTGCTATTTATTAATCTTATCTTAATGAGATTTGTGAATCATCTCCTTGCTTGACCTGAATCTAAAACCGAAAAGTTATCTGCACGTCCGTCAAGGGGCACTAAGAGATAAACCGGAAGTGGGATTTTTCTCACCTCTCGCAGTGAAGAGGGAAGCCGTGTCAACAATGTCACCTCCGATACAAGAGAGCTCATCTCCATCAGGTGTACTGCTGACTGGGGCAAGGGCTAAGGGTCGCGAGTCTGTCCCACCAAGGTGTGTTTGAAGAGTTAATCACTGCTACCTGGCAGGACAGCAGACTTTAGACGCCGGTATACAATGTAAGTCAATTGTACAGCAAACAACTTAAAGTAAAGATAATTGTGCGGGGAAGGTTGAAAGGTGCAAGATGGGTTTTGCATTTTTTTTAGGCCGGTGATGTATTTTTCATATCTGAAAATAGTTCAGACACACACAGACGGCAATGTAAATTTAATATGATAAACAAATACACCCAATCCCAGACTCAGACGGCGTATAAGTGTGTATCACTATATCAATATATCGTTTCCTACAAACAGCGTGAAAACTTTACCAGGCTGCAGTGACGGTCTTTATACACAGATTGGTTCTTAGTCGGTGCTGCGTTGCGTCACCTCTTTATTGTGAAGAGACGGATTTATGACCAGAACTGCGTTGGGACCAACCATTTGACATCCTGGTGTGTCTGTGTGTATCTGAGTGTGCGTGCGTGTAGAGAGAGGGGAGGGGATGGGTCAGTGTGCTGGGAATTCTTTTGAGAGAAGTGTGTTGAGGTGTAAATAAATTAATGTTTTCACAGGAACTATTAAATGTCGAGTATTGTAGTTATGACTGAAAAAGTTCCCCCCTCTTTCCATCACACACACACCTCACACACATCACTTTTGCACACATTTTGCCATATGAAACAAGGAAGAGAGTTTATTTCAAGCTGTTTCGTTTGTGAAATGAGAAATAGGATCAAGAACGCGTCGATTTAACTGCATTAATTCGGTCTAATACTATGTAAGCGTACACTTTATCAAATAAATATCAAACCAAAATTTAGTCTCTCTCGCTCTTTCCAATTATTACAGCCTACGTCTATAATCTGTGTACACACACACACGTATCGACTCAACAACCAACACAACCTACAGGTCTTCAGCAGTCCAGTGTACCGCTTGCAGAATGGTCAAGTGTTGGCGCCAGGAGAAGATTCGATACATCAACCTTTATCTTAGCCTTATCTCAGATATGCACTTTTTCTTCCTAAGATGTATTACTCTGTACCCAAAATATGCGTATATACGTAAATGTTTCAGTTCGGGCCGCCCGCGTTGTGCGAAATATGGGAATTCTGCAGAGCCTAGTAATGGCGCCTCACAAACTTAAATACATTGTACCTATCTCAATCTCAAACTTCCGAATAAAATATGACAAAAACATTCGTAATTCGAAGACAACTTAAATAAAAAGTCTCAAATTTCTGATTTTGTGTGACTGAAGGCTGTTTTATGCCGTATGTGCGGGGGACTTTGTTGTTTGCATGGCATCGTACCATCTTAACAAGAACAAATACGTAAAGCTAGAGCGACACGAATGCAAAATTATATTAATAAGATAAACAGTTATTATGTTATTAATGGCATTACAAGAAAGAAGGGAAAAGTACACGCGTATGGAGTAAATCTGTGTCAACATGAATGATGCCGTGACGTCATCGTTGCAGCAGCGCTGGTATGAACACGTTTTTCACGAACATTCATATGCTCGTGAGAACGCTGGTATAACCTTCAAGATGGCAGCCACTTGGCTTGAGCGTAACACACAAAATAAAGATCAGTACTCAGTACAAAGCCATTCAGATGGTATTTATAACAGGTAAAGTGCATCCCAATTTACCATGACAAGTGGAATTCGACTCATAACTATATATTCACTCAAGACTGCTGCACACGTACCCAAACCCCGTAGATGGGGAACCAGATAAATTCAAGCTATAATGGATATTAGCGTCATAGAATCAACAGGATGGCTTTTAATTTTCAGCATTCTACCGTCTGTGCATCTTGACACGTAATCCTAAAATGTGTGGAGCGAGTACGAATTACTCCATGCGCAGGATGTCCGAGGTGGAAACCAAAGAGTATCACTTTATACCCCAATCGTACTTTGTACTCCCGTCTTTAACAGTGATAAGGAAATCTACTGCGACAGTGGCAGGGCATCACAACCCGACCCGTCATTGCGGGTTACTGGTCGTAGCTCTCATTCCCTTCCCTGTCAGTTCCGTGTTCGATCATTCCGCTGAAAACATTTGGCAATTAATTTAGTTCTTAATACTCATGAGAATTATGTTTCAAGTACTGCACAACCTTTATCTTTACCATACTGGGCATAGGGACGGTGAACCTTAAACTACATGTAAATGTAAATGTCATGTATTTTCTAAAAAAGATCAGAAAGAATGACTGTTTAAGATTTGTTTTCTATTTTAATGGAAGGTAAAGTTATTATTGTATAATCGTAACAAGTCCTGCTTCACTAATTTGTCGCTAAGTGTGAAGGTTTTCGCGATGAAGTTGATCAGTGTCAATTAAATGTCTTACAAGTATATGGGGTTGAGCGTCGCGTTCAAGTATATCTCACTTATATAGCGACGAGTGCATGCACATGTATGTGTGTGTGCGTGCGCTCGTGTGCGTGTGGTCTAATGTCGGTTTTATAGTACTACCCCTCTAAGACACCATGTCGCAGTTTAACATGGCTACCCCGACAGTCCACTCTCCGAGCAAACGCTCTATCCACTAGACGGGCAGTAAATCCAGGAAGATCTGTGCGACCATGTCTGTAACCAGCTTGAGGGGTTGGCGAGGTGCCGCAATTATGTGTGCAGGACAGCCGTACCCGGATCAGATGATCGTACGTTCGAACCTCGAATTATTTAGAGAGCATTAATACCGTTCTCAAGGGGTTTCTACAAAGTGGCTATCATGTTGCGACATTCACGCACATTCGACACAAGCAGAACACACTGAAACCATGTGAACTTTCCCTTCTAATTGTATGTTACTTCCTCGATTCCTCACCACGCACGACGATCTGCGAGGGGACACACAGGACTTGATAATGAACTTCATATTTTAAGACTTTAAAGGATCAAATCGACTTTCCCGATTAGGCCACAATCGGATGCCGTTCGTGTGCCATCTCTAGATCTAAGGAAAACGTGCTTATTTTAGCTACACTTCTGGAACGACACACACTGGTCTTGGTGATGCTTCAACCGAATGCGGACCGTTTCAGGACACACAATGTACTTGATGTTTCAACTGAATGCCCACCGTTTCAGGACACACATTGAACTTGATGCTTCAACTGAATGCTGACCCTCCATGGTCACACATTGGACTTGATGCTTCAACTGAAGGCGGACCCTCCATGGACACACATTGGACTTGATGCTTCAACTGAAGGCGGACCCTCCATGGACACACATTGGACTTGATGCTTCAACTGAATGCGGACCCTCCATGGACACACATTGGACTTGATGCTTCAACTGAATGCGGACCCTCCATGGACACACATTGGACTTGATGCTTCAACTGAATGCGGACCTTCCAGGATACACACTGGACATGGTGATGTTTCAAGTGAATACGGACCTTCCAGGGGACACATTGGACTTAATGCTTCAACTGAATGCGACCCTCCCTTTTATGGAAAGGGTTGTTAGTACAACAAGATTTAGCTACACATCGTCATGGAATGACCTTTGTTGTCATGTTCAAAACGTTCTGCTGAATTTGTTTCAGATTACCAAATAACCCATGCTGTCTATTTTGAAAACGATACAAACATATTTTCATGAACATAATTATCAACCAAACGTTCATTAAAATGAAGGCGTTGGGATCCAGCAGGAACAGATTTTGTCGCATCAAAGTATATATAATAGTTTCTTTACATGAAGGTGTATGTTTGCAACCTTCATCCAAATGATATGGAGAAATATATATGCAAGCTGTAATTAACAGTTATAACAGTAATTAATCAATTCAAAACCAACATTTAGTCATCCTTAAAATCAAATCATATACAGGTTCATCATAATTTGCTACATAAATATTAACACATCATTTACATTAAAATTTAAATTAACTCATTAATCACATTGTGTCATCCTGGACTGAACTTACTGACAAAAACCATCAATCACGTGTTTTCTATTTGGACTGAGTGATTATGTGAACGTTGGTTTACACCGTTTCTAGCAATTCCCCAGCAATAGCACGGAGAGGGACATCTGAAATGTGTGTTACACACTACCCATGTGGGGAATCGAACCCGGGACTTCGACAAGACGAGAAAACACATTCATTACTACACTTTTCTATTCTGAACATGTTATTTTCTCTCTCGAAAATATTCCAAACACACTATGTTTGGTTGATGTTTCAACTGAGGACACACACACACTTATTATGAGTGAGTAATATAGTTCTACGCCGCTTTAGTTAGCAATATCACAGATCCAGAAATGGGCTTCACACATGGTACCCATGTGGGCAATCTAACCCGGGCCTTCGGCGTGTAAATCGAACAGTCTAACCACTAGGCTACCCCACCGTCCCTATTTATTTTGAAGAAAAGTACAGTTAACAAAAAGTGCATCGTGAATAAAATACAAAGCTGAAATGAGAGGTCGTCCTATTAGAAATATATTGGTGAGAATTCATAGTTTTTGGTAGCTGAATAACAAAATATTCCAGAAAACTAACTTGTGTACTTGAAAAACAGAAATATCCCGCTGATAACCTCGTGGTCATGATACACGTACATTTTGATGAGTGGTAGAAAAATAAATATTTCCAGATCTAAAACTCTAATGGATCCTATTACGTTTATGGCCAAGTCAAGATTACTTTTTCAAACTAATGTTTGTATTTTTCACGATTCTTCATGACGGATGAGCTGGAGCCTAATCTCTGACAGCACGAGATCACACCGGTCGCATACGCGTGAACGACTGCTGCAAGGGAGAAAACACAGTTCGGCAAATATACCACAATGTACCAAAAGTACTCTCCCTTGCTTCTAGTTCTTCGAAGAACATAACTTTCAGGCACACTGTTCTGGCTATCGATAAAGCAACCCCTGAAGATCGGGGGTAGAATAGATCTTCAGCAATCCATGCTTGCCGTAAAAGGCCACTATGCTTGTCGTAAGAGGCGACTAACGGGATCGGCTGGTCAGGCTGCTGACTTGGTTGATGCAAGTCATCGTATCCAAATTGCGTGGATTGATGCTCATGATGTCAATCACTGGAATGTCTGGTCCATACTCGATTATTTACAGACCGCCGTCATATTGTCATATTGCTGAGTACGGTGTTAAACAACAAACAAATCACCAAAGAGGTTGCCAACATATTTTGCTGTTCATTTGCCTTATGATTTTGCCATGCATACGAGTAACATATCCCATATATATCAGTATGTGCTTAAATAAATATAAAGAAAACAAGATTCTGAGCTTATGCAAATTATATGACAATTACCATCTCACGAACTGCTCTGTTTTACTACAGAAAGAAATGACACTATCAGAAGGTACTTAATATAATTTATTATTTCCAACTTCAACTTGGCAAAGAGTAAACAATATGTTAACAAAATAACAAGATTAATGACTAGATCAACAAATGTATAGATATTGAGTATGATGGAATCTGTTGTTTTGGCAAGACATTTGAGCAAATGACTACATGCCTCAACTATAGTTGACAAACATCCCTGAAGAACAATAATTATCATAGATCACTTAACCTATACATAAGTTTTATGTTAATCATTTTTTAAATTCATTTTGATTCACAAAATAATTGCTTGAAGCAGCTGTAAAATCAAAATATACCTGACTAACCAAGATGGTTAAAACTCTGCCAGGAGATATAACAGTCATAATAAACACAGAATCTCACCCTTGTGTCTTTTGATATAAAATACATATCAACATGTGTGGCAAAAAGTTTAAAACTCTGCGGCTTGCATGATTTTGGATGATAAGCAGAATTTTTTATATCAAATATATCAACATAAGTCGATAAAATCTAAAATCCCGAGCCTTGGACTTTTAAACTTAGGGTGAGATTCTTGTTATCATCCAAAAATATTCTTCCAACTTTTTAAGTTTGTAAAGAGGAAAAACCAGTGTAAAATGCCCAGCTAACTAGCTTCAGTGGCAGAGAGATGTCATTGATTCGGACGTCTGCAAAGCATTGTGCTGCAATTTCATTTTAGCTTTCATCTTATAGGATCTCACCCAAGCGATATCTCCTGTGAAAGCCAGATTTGGATGATATTATTTATTCAGATTTAACCTGAGAAAATTGTCAAATACACATTAACAATAATACTCGGAACTGTCAAAAATATTTCAAGCTCAAACCCACACTGTATGCTGCCATCATGCAAATGCTCATGTCTGCTGGAGAGTGAATATCATGTCTTGTCCTCCACATCTTCTCGTTTCCTCTTCCTCGGCTGGACTACAGGAGCTGCCTGGGGCTTGTTGTTGCCATACTCTGGGTCAATCAAGTCATCATCATCAGAGAAGAGCAACTGTTCCCCTGCAGGTTTTTCGAGGGACAGCTCAGACACTGAATTGTGTGCTGACTTCTGGGAAGGTGGCTGGGAGGCAGCAGTGGGCAAACTTGTTTTAACAGACTACAAAAGAATTAACATGATTATTATTATTACTTCCAATCTCAAATTTCAAGGGTCCCATGGACTTGTATGGAAATAGACTAGGAACAATATGATGGGAAAAAATTAATTACAATGCATGATGGATAACTTCTTACAACTTATAAAACAAAGCTTGTCTTCAGATTTTTAGTGAAATGCAATACACTATATACGATGAATATATAATGACACACTTGAATATATAAAACCTTTCCCTTTACTGATGGTAATAGCTATAAACATTGAAAAAACAGCATTAATCACCAACCTCTACATCAATTTTTCTGATTTTTACACACACACGTGTGCGTGTGCACACCCACTCACAGACACACGTGCGCGCGCACGCACACACACACACACACAAAATGAAAAGGGAAAGTCCTGTCTTGAAGATCATCATTATGCCATAGAAGAATAAGTATCAGTAATGCTGTCATGCTCTCAGCAAGCCAACTCTAGAGATGGTCATGATCTCAGAGAAAGCAACTCTAGAGGTGGTCATGATCTCAGAAAGTCAACTCTACAGGCTGTCATGATCTCAGATAGCCAACATTACAAACTGTCATGATCTCAGATAGCCAACACTACAAACTGTCATGCTCTCAGAAAGCCAACTCTAGAGACGGTCATGATCTCAGAGAAAGCTAACTCTACAGGCTGTCATGATCTCAGAAAGCTAGCTCTACAGGCTGTCATGATCTCAGAGAGCCAACACTACAAACTGTCATGATCTCAGAAGGCCAAAGACAGGCTGTTATGTACCTGTGCCTGTGACACCATAATGCTCCCAAACCTTACAGTCTTGGCTGGCTTGTTGGCTGACCATGTAGCTGGAAGTATAAAAGATGACTTGTATTACTGCCTGGAGTGTTAAGAGTGTTCCAAATGTAAACTAATTTGTATTTGCACATATACATACAACCCATTGAGAGCCTCCTTTTTTAACCTTGTATTAAAGCAAAATAGGTGCTTTTCTTTGTCAAATATTTCCTGTAACCCACTGAGATTCCAGGTAAATATGTCCCCAGCAACCCATGTTTGTCATAAGAGACAACGAAATGGATCACTTGGTTGAATGCTTTATATTGTATCCCAATTGAGTGGATCAATGCTCACAATGTCAATCACTGGTTGATCTGGTCCAGACTGAATTATTACAGAATGCCAGCATACATATGCAACATTTCATGCTTCTTCTAACAACATTAAAATAATATAGCCAGCAGTCTATCTAAGCAGAGATTTGAACAAGGGCATTTCGTTAATATCTTGATATGATGATAACCCTAAAAGCATTTACCTTTCAGTATTCCCTTGCTGTTACTCCTTGGCGACTTGTCTGTTAAAAGAACATATATGTCAAATTGACAGCAACAAAAGACATTCAGGGTGTATTAAATCAAAATTCATATTTGAAAACACAATTCCAAGCATCAGCTTAAAATTACTAGAGACTAAAAATTTGATCACCTTAGTGATGTCCATGTTGATGACCATCACCCATCCTTAATAAGGAATAAGACTGATATACTGGCACAATGAAATACCGTGATTCCATTGCAGTCACACGCAGCATTGGAAACTGGCACTTGTCCTATAGTCCTTGCCAAACTGCCCAATAGCTAAGGTATCCAACTATAGGTAGGTAGGACAAGTAGAAATTTGCCCTTTATAAATGTTTTGCTATATGTTCTCATTATAAGAACTAGTGGACTAAAGCTGCTCATGCACAGGGATATATCTAAATGTTCAACATTATCTTGTTGAACAGTTTTTTAAAATTCTGATAAATCTAAATGGGCAAAATCTGTTTTTCAGTATTGTTTTGTAAATTGTACATGCTTACCCTTTTTGTGAACACCTGGTGTCATCAATGATTTTAAGTGGTCCTTTTATAATATTTTCACAGCTGTTTTGCCCTTTACGTCAAATGTTCATCTGTTTTGTCAGATAATCTAGACATGGGCATTGTTACAGAATGCTTGTTTTCATCACAGACTGCCTGTCTTTCTTTTTATTTTCTAGTTTTACACATCAGATAATAATTTGTTCTTGTTATTATATCAGAGCTCAAAGTGAAAGCTTATTTCTAAAACTCTACCTTGCTGTTTGTTAGCATCTGCTTTTTTGCCAACATATAAACTGGTTCCTTCGCTCATTTCAAATGGTCCTATCGTTGAAGCTTGAAGTTGAAGGCATCTCTGTGCACTTAAATACCTCTGTGTTCTAGGGCTGACCTTGGCTTTTTGGCTTTTAATCAAATGCTGTGCATCTCTGTGAGCTTTTGGGGACATCTGTTGTGGAGTTCTTCCTCGATATTCTGTGGCATTTCTGCCCTCATCAGCTGCAGAAGGACCTTGACCATCATCATGATGCTTCCATTCTCGTAGTTTCTTTCCTGGGGATACTGAAGAACTAGATTCAAACCCATCAATCAAGAATTGAGCTGTAGGTGGAATTCCTTCAAACCCTGTACTTCTTCTCCGAGAAGGTGATGTTTCACTCAAAATACGCAGTCCCATTTTTGGTGTAGATCGAGGGCTTCTGCCTGGTGATGGTGCATGCTTCTTCGCTTGCTCTTCTGCTTCCACCAAGACTGACCACTTTTCTGACACAGAAGCAAAGAAAGAGGCATTAGGCTGAGAGGTAGAACTCAACCTAGATACGTCCTTAGGCTCTTCCCCAGGACAAGGTGCCCCCCATAACACAGGACTTTCTGAATACAGACATCTGATCTTCACACCTTGTGACCTACCTGGACTAACCTTTGTGTGTTTATCTTTATTTAAGTATAAGTCTGACTCAGAATAGTTTTGTGACTTTGCAAGTGGTGAATCTTTGCACATCATTTGCCTCCTGTGCTGTGCAACAGGAAGAGACATTCTACGACCTCCAGATTGCTCTTCTGCTTTATAACGATGTAAGGGTAAGAACTGTAGTGTGTCTGAACTGGAACTGGCAGTCCCTGATACAACAGTGGACAGATTTCTTCCGGGTCTAGAGGAAATATCATGATAGGGTTCTGACAATGTCATTGTAGAGTTATTAGCTGGACTATCTGCTGAAATAAGAGCATCTTCCCCACATATGCCATCACTTTTCAAACTATTGCTATCACAATTCTTGGGTATGTCTGGTATTTCCAGAATGATACAAGAATCTGAATCTCTTGCACTTCTGCCTGCATCATCATTCATGTCAATCTCTCCAGAACTTCCAGTTTCTAGTTCTGGTTCAGATACTTCATGAACTGTTGACACGCTCTTCTCCTGTGTTTCCACGGTTTCCAATCCATTGCTTTCTGCATGGAAAATCTCCCCTTTCTGAGGCAACAGGCACATTTCACCCACCAAACATGGTGCCACATGTTCAGATAGGTCTTGTCCATCAGTTTGGGAAGAGCTGTTAGCAAGAGGAGGAACAATGGTCTGAGATGTTGAACTGACACACTGATTGTGTGTTTGGGAGGAGGCAGAGTTTGTTTCACATTGAGTCTGAACAGAGCCGTCAGCTGTGTTGATTATTGTCTGAGTGGAAACAATTGATGTTTCATTCTCTGTCTGTGTTTCAATGATTTGAGTGTTGAAGTAGCTCAATGATGTCTGTTGTGTTGCATCTGTCTTATCCCTGTCCACAACAGCCTGAAAATATACAGGGTTTATTTTACCCTTTAAGGAAAAATATGGGATATCATATAGACAAAATAAATCTGCATTACATTCATATTTAATTCTTAAACTTTTGTTTTAAATGACCATGTCATTCAGGGACAAGCCATCTAACAGGATACAGAAAAAGTCATATTGTGACAATGAGCTATCTGTTCATAAAAGCACTTGAGGCAGACATAAAATGATGAAATGATTTTCAGAACAGTTGATGGAATCTTTGCAGTGGAAATGTGTCCTAAAAAAGGCCATACAGGTTTCTTGAAGATCTACACGAATGGTCAAGCTTACCTTGACCTCCAGATACTGCTGTTTCAGCTTGGTGTTAGTCTCCTCAAGCTGAAGGTTCAGTGTTTCTAGGCCTGTTCTGGCTTCATCTGAGGCTGCAAGATCACTCTGTAGAACCAGAAGGTTAGTCTTCAAGACCTCCTCCTGAAAGTTTACAATTGAACATGAAAGACGTATATATGTGTTCCACATCATTCACGTTTACCCTGTGTGATTACTATGGAACAATAGGTCTCAGTGCTCGATTATTCTAAGAGTCAACTAATGCAGATTGGATGGTTACATTGGACTTGTTGGAACATAAGGAATTCATCAACCAATTGATGATCATAACTCACCACCCCCAGATGACAATACATCTGATATGGGCAAGTCAAATTGTCCATAATTAACATTAATGCCTCCCTAGACAATTAATAAAATCACCAAAGTCAATATGACATGATAAAATCGAGTTTATCATATTGTCCCATTCATTCAAATCCAAAATGAAACTTGCTTGAAGAAACATGTAGGTATACATTTATACAATGTTGATGACATTAATAGTTTGGCGGACATGTCACCATGTAATCATTAGTTAAAGGAAATCTGCATTGTATGATAGTAGAGGCACTTTTCAAACTTTCGCAACACTTTTGCAATCGTAAAAATGCCCTCAATAGTCACCCTAAGTGACCTGGCTGATAGTTTGTCATAGCATGAATACTCATGGTCCAGGCTTGATTATTTACAGGCTGCCAAAATACAGCTTCAGTATTGCTGATTGTGCAATACATCATAACTGATAACTGACACACTCTCTTAATTAGTGCAAAGTGACAACTGTTGAATGTTACTGTGACCTGTGTTTTCCACTGAGTGAGTGCCTCTGCCTTGACAACCCTCTCCACATCCAACTCCTGCTGCAGCTTGACCACCTCCTCCTCACCCAACTTCACCATGGATTTCAAGGTCTGGTTCATTTCATCCAGTTCTGCATTTCTCAACCTGTGCTGGTCAGCATTGTCAAGATGTCGCTCTACCAGACTATTCATTTCATGAAGATCATCTAGAGAAACCTGTAAATTGTAGCAAGTCTTTGTTAAATCAATGTTATTTTTGGTTCTACATGGTCTTAATCTACAATAGAAACACCATTAAAGTGCAAGTATCATGAAAAATAGTGATAGATTTTTCTTGCATCATTATGTAGCCAGTATGGCTAGGGGTCAGCAGTCGTATTACTTTGGAGACACATTAATTTTAAGATTTATAGTATTTTCCCCAAACTGTTTGAAATTCATCATGCCTGCCATGGACGCAAATTAACTTTGCTTGTCCTGCACAATGAGACTGCCTCTGTTGTCTAGTGATAGAGCGTCTGGCTGGATAGCGGAAGGTCCAGGGTTTGATCCCCAGTCACATCATACCAAAAGACATTAAAAAATCGTATTTGTTTTCACCCTGTCTGATGCCAGCTTTAAGGTGAGTGAGTGAGTGAGTGAGTGAGTGAGTGAGTGAGTGACTTGGTTTAACAGCGCTTTTGACAGTATTACAGTTATATCGCGGCGAGTCAGCTTAATGTGGGAGGAAAGCTTGTAGTAATGCAGGTCTCAGACGTTTACCACTTCAGCGAAACCAATGAGCACAGGTATGGTGCTGACAAACCTAGAAAGATAATCGGGGCGAACCGGAATCATAGGTTTCTGGTGTGCCCAAGGGACGCAACTCTGGTAGTTAGTCCTGACTAGTACATGCAACCCCCCCCCCCCCCCCCCCCCCCCAACACACACACACATGCATGTTACTATATAAGTGCAATAATCTTGAACGAGATGTTAAACCTCATTTCATCTCAATCGCTATATAGCTGAAATAATGCCAACGCGATGAAAAAAATTAACTCATTCACTCATTTCACCTCACCCCATATATATAGTTATAAAAAGGTAGTGCTAAACATACAAACATACATAGTGCTATACAAAATGCACAAATGAAATTCATGAAGCCAACATACTGAAGTCAGTGAAATATAATAATGAAGTCTTCCAATATATGCACTAAATAAAAGCTACTCAAATCTTTTGATTTGACAATAAAGTCATGAATTCACTGAAGGATATCCATGTTTGTAGAAATACTGACTCAACTGTTGCCATGTAGTATTGTTTTCAAATAATACCCATAGTGTTCCTGATCATAATTTTGTGTTCTGGTAATTTTGATTAATATCTAGCTGTCTTTAGATCAACTGTGTTCAATCATAATAGCAATGATTTTTGAGAGATAAAATAATTGAATGACAATTAGAAACCAACTAAAAACAACTTATTTTTTCCATATGAGCTTATCATAATATATATATGCAAAAAGATTTTCCCAGGGCCATTTGGAAGATGTCCCTGGAAGAATAATATCTCATGTCAATAATCTTTGTGTGTGTGTGGCATTAGAAAAACATGGAGCTGCTAATTAATGACAGACATGAAAATAAGCTTCTTTGTACAATCTGAGCAATTCATAACAAAAAGTTCAAAATGCACCATATATATATGCACGAGAAAACCGCCACTACTCTACATTGATGCTGATTGTTCCCCCTTAACAATCCCTCACACAGCACAGTGGGTCTCCCTTTGAGTCTGTTCTGTTATAGCCCTACCTTATGTCTGGCCTTGTAGTCATCTAGTTCCTTTTCCAGGGCACACCTCTGCTCCACAATCTATGAGGAATAAGTTTTGTTGGTGTGATTCACAAATGTGATGCAAATAAAGAACATTCTCACTTCTCATTGTTATTACTGTTTTCATTGCAATTGTTTCCCTCATTACCTGATGAGTTTCTTTGCAATTGTTTCCCTCATTACCTGATGATTTTCATTGCAATTGTTTCCTTCATTACCTGATGATTTTCATTGCAATTGTTTCCCTCATTACCTGATGATTTTCATTGCAATTGTTTCCTTCATTACCTGATGATTTTCATTGCAATTGTTTCCCTCATTACCTGATGATTTTCATTGCAATTGTTTCCCTCATTACCTGATGATTTTTATTGCAATTGTTTCCTTCATTACCTGATGATTTTCATGACAATTGCTTCCTTCATTACCTGATGATTTTCATTACAATTGCTTCCCTCATTACCTGATGATTTTCATTACAATTGTTTCCTTCATTACCTGATGATTTTCATTACAATTGTTTCCCTCATTACCTGATGATTTTCATTGCAATTGTTTCCCTCATTACCTGATGATTTTCATTGCAATTGTTTCCCTCATTACCTGATGATTTTCATTACAATTGTTTCCTTCATTACCTGATGAGTTTCATTGCAATTGTTTCCTTCATTACCTGACGAGTTTCATTGCAATTGTTTCCCTCATTACCTGATGATTTTCATTGCAATTGTTTCCTTCATTACCTGATGAGTTTCATTGCAATTGTTTCCCTCATTACCTGATGAGTTTCATTGCAATTGTTTCCCTCATTACCTGGCGATTTTGTTTATGGTTGTTACAATAACTTGATAAACTCAAACTGATATAATCTTTGACAGGAATTTAGTTAGAAGATGAAAGTTTTAGGAATAGCAACTTCTTTATTGTTGGTTGAAATCTTGATTGTCAGTGTTGATGAACAGGGCAAGGAGTAGCCCTGCAATGTCAGTACGAACAATAAAATAGTTTTTCATCAAACAAAATTAATATGCCTTCAAACAGTGGGCACGTTCCACTGTTGGATGCATCTGACTAACACCCAAAATATGTGCATGTGCATGAGATATAGTTTTGACCAAGCAGATTCTTGAAGTTTTTAAAACTATAGTTCAATTTATGAAAGAATATCCCAACATCTCACCCTAAATAAGATCCTATTGACTACTGATTGTCTAATTTGTATATTTGGCCTATATACAGTTGTGAGTATGATAAAGGTATTCAGCAGATAGCAGTAAATTGCAAACTCCCTGTATTTAAGATATCAAATCATATATGTAATCAATACCCTGCTACCTGCAAGACCACCTGATCCCGTTTGTCGCCTCTTAAGGCAAGCATGGGTTGCTGAAGACCTATTCTACCCCGGATCTTCACGGGTCAACTCAGCAGTACAGTGTTTGTGCATAAAACATGTAATGTATATAAGCAGCTTTCTAGGGACCTGATAAAAGACTTCTTTTGTGCAAGATTCATATAAGTAACATTATAGTAATTCATTCAAATTTGATAAGGTATGGTGCCTACCAGGTTCATGTGATACTGCAGTGATGCAAGTCTTTGATTCAGCTCCTCTGTGTCAGCAGTGATGATTGGCTGACTTTCCAACTGTGTCCTGAGAGTGACCAGTTGTTGCTGACATCTGTGGAGGTCTGCCTTCTGCTGCTCCATGACACACTTCTGGTGTTCATTCACATACATCAGGCTCCGGTTCAGTTTAACAGCTTCTGTCACTGGCATAGGAAAAGTTCAGTTTCAAGAATGATCTTATCTTTATGCAAGTTCTCCCTGACATAGAGATATGTATTAAACAATTATGTTTTAACCTGTACCTTGTGGAGATTACTGCATGTTAAAGAAAGGGCATTTCAAACCAGGTGTAAAATATAACTAAATAGTCTGTGAAGAAAATCAATCTCGACACATGAAACTGCTTCAGTGTATTTCAGAAGAGCCATACTACAGGACTGACATGTATAACACAACGAAATAAATATCACTGTGCAGAAATAAGTGTGTTAACAAGGTCACAATTAGTGGCATGTGTCAGTGAATGGTGATGGCTGACTTACCGGTGTAAAGTCTGAAAGTATACCCCCACCCCCCTACCCCCCCACCCATTCAAATTTCCACAACATAAGAATGAGTATACCAGTAACTCATGCATAAAGTAGTGGAAAATATTACTGATATGCACAATGGCAAAATATTTCTATGTTGGGAGCACAAAGCTCAAGCATAGTACCAGTAAACAATTATTTCCAGTGCAATTTAGGTATTGCACCTTCATTTAAGTGCTGACCACCCCCGTGGTCTAGTGGTAGAGCGTCCGCCTGGAGAGCGAAAGGTCCGAGGTTCGATCCCCAGCCGCGTCATACCAAAATATGGTAAAAGATGGTACCTCTTGTTACCCTATTTTGGGGCTAAAACAAGGACTGGTCGGCTCATAGTCAGTATACTGTGTCTGAGTGGTGTATTCATGTTAAACTGTGGCATGGTACCTCAGTGAGCTAGCACTATAAATCGGCATCAGTCCGGACTAGTACAAGCAGCCACGCAAAAACACACACATACATGCACATCGCTATATAAGTGCAATAATCTTGGACGCAACGCTAAACCCCATTTCACCTCACCTCACCTCATTTAAGTGCCTCTCACCATCACACGAAAGTCATTATCCCATCACTATCATATACCTGGCTTCTTCCACTCAAAGGAATATAAAGAAATTGAGGATGGGCCATGTCCTTATCTCTATATCTGTATCTGTTGACAGATATGTCCTTTGCCATTTAGACATTGTCCTAGATTGTTAGTAAATTCACAGAAACAGTTTATTATCATACCTCCATGTCAGAATGATGAGATCTGACTATATCACATAATTTTGATAAAATACTATGTATCCCGCCTAGGAGGGAAATACATTTCTCAGTGGGAGAATAAATCCCTTATACCCTGCCATGAAGAAAACAAGCTGCACATGGATTTCTGCCAGGATTATACCCAACTGTTAAGCAAAAAGCAGCATGTTTTTTTTCGAGTCAATGAAAGTCACATGATATAGCACAAGTTAACAGCTGGTTTCTATCAATTTTGAATTTGATTGAATTATTTTACAATGTCATATTAAAACATGTCGGTAAGATAAATTTGTTGTAACTGGATCACTCGGGGTACGTGGGGTTTTATGCGTCCCTTGTTAGTTTTTTTTTTTCCACTCCCCTCTGGCTTGTAGTATAAAACCTACCGCGGGATGTGTAAACCCCATGTACCCCGAGTGATACGGCTGCAACAAATGTTTGTAACCAACACGCAATAATCTGTCATTGTAAAAGAATTAAACCATATTCAAATTTGATAGAAAACAGCTGTTTGATTGAGCTGAGGATAGCTTGCGCTATATCACGTGGCTTCCATTGACTACATGACCTACAATACAAAGTATCTTCAATCAGCGGACACATACACTAACCTTATACCAAAACTAACAATATTGTGGTATATACTGGAATATTTCATTCAATCTAAATATGTTACTTGGATTTAGCTAATCAAATGAGAAAAAATATATATATTGATGAATATCAGAAAACAATATATTTTCATACACTTATCCTGAAAACTTAACATGTATGTGAACATAAAAAAAATCAGGAAGTTAAAACAATACTTCCATTCTGTCTTCCATAAGAATGCAGTTCTGTCTGAAATCCATGAACCCATTAAATACTACTGGCTAATCATCCAATAAAGTCAAACATCTGATCAGATCATGGCATGTTGGGCACCATTTGGCCACACACAAATCTTATGCCTTGAGGATATAACAAAAAACTTCAATCGACATTCATCTTTATATCTCCAATCTTTATTCAACTTCAAACAAATCTACACATCTTTAGTTCTAACAAATCAAATACCACACCATATCAAAACACACAAATATTAAGTTACATCAAAACTGGTCATGCAAAAAAGTTATGATTGGCACATGGTCAATAAAATGATCACCTACACCTCCAATGAGAATTGAGCCAATGAAGCCAAACTGACAATCATTTACATCTGGAATGTTAAAACAGTCAGTAATGGCCCGGGTGTGTGTAGGCTTATCACATTGACAGGGATATAGATCTGTCCCCGCGGACTAGGACATAATCGTGCAAGGTGGATATGATTGGTGTTCCTACCACTAACTGTACAACTGGCTTATGCTGGGGTGTGTGATTGTGCTGAGATTGTAAATGGATGATATGGTTACATGTGATCTGCTGCTTCATTTTCAACTCGTGAGGATTTCATGGTCTGCTGACAGGTAATTCCAGATAAATGTTTAATATGTTAAAAATCTTTTAAATTAAAGGTATAGTTCTACATCGCCATATATTTCTATATTGACTCAAGCTTGAATTATTCTTCTCAAACAGCTGTCAAAACTGAATCTGTATACTTCTCTGTGGACCTTGATAATGATATAGCATGTGCTACGTCTAATGAATGTATTGAAACTTGATGAGACGGTAAAGTAATTACCGGTAGCACCCAGGCTATTTAGAAGGCAAAAGGAGTATATATTGCTATGTTAAGAGCATGGCAGGGGCAACTTGTATTATAATATTGTACATTGTAATGGCAAACAGTTACATTGATTGTAGGCAGGTCAGACTTTTTCATATCACTTCTTAAATAAATGTTAACCTTGTTAAATGCCGGTATGTGTAAAATGCAGGCATTTAGTTGTTTTTAAAAAAAACATGCATAGGCCTGTACTTGCTCTCTCCATAAGACATTTGCAATGACTAAAACGTAAATACATTTGATACAGTCAAACAATGTTGTGTCAAACATTGATGTGTCAAATTTATGGTTGTCTAGAAGTAAAAAGCTTGGTCCCTGCATATTCCTTCTTTATTCCTAATTTTCGGTTGTGTCGAACCTTGAAAAACTTGAAGTATTTACGTAAGTCCCTTCAACTTTGACACAATGGTGTTTGACTGCCATTTGAAAAGATAAGTTACATTTGTTTTGTAAGATTTTGTAGTCATAACAAATTAAAAATAATGACCTGAGACGAAAAAAATACACACATAACATATTTATATGTCCAAAAAGGATGGCAGAATATATCACATTTATTAGCATATTAAGTGCAGTTCTTAATGACAATTTATTGTAGTTTATTAAACATTTGTGTGTAAAGTTTCCGCTTTACTTTATTCAGTTCTAGTGGACACAAATACTTTCATACAACAATGTCCAGTAGTGCATTAATACCCTTGTCAACTACATTGTGAAGTGGCCTCTGAAGGTGCTTATATAATGTCGGTAATTTTCATGTAAGGCCCTTTGCATAACTTAACTGTAAACAGCTTGCTGTTTTTCTGTGTGAACCCACAATACAATGGGAAAATAGGTACTAGAGACTACTAGGGGTGGAAAAGTATACTTAATTAAGAAAAGCATCATCTCAACATCAACCTAACCTTTTTAATTTGATGGTGGATACAACATTTACTACATAACAAAGCAAAACAAAACTGCAGATAGCATAAATTATTTCTATTGTTATGTTATCACTCCTGTCAGCAAATGTCTTTGACAAAACATTTCTAATTGAGATACCAGTGTCCTCAAAGGGCAAGGAATGGCAACATAGCAAATTTGCAGAATTTAATACTTAATCATAAATAGTTGACCAAAATTAAATTTGCAAAACGGAAATAGCATAAAAACAGATGATAAAATCGACAACGAAACAAAAAATTCTGCCACTGTGGGAATTCCCCTCTTTGGGGTTAAAACGGGTTCCAAGTGTTTGATGCACTGCACAGTTTCAGACTATCAGGCAAGTGCCCAGTCTGCAGTGGGTCGTCGCCAACAAATTATCTCGGGGAATAGTATTCAAATCTGTAAAAATATTCATTGAGATTCTGCAGGTTGAGCAGGATAGCACTGAATCTCAATCCAGTTAGTTTGATGCCACCCAAGAAGGAGAAGTATTGAAACCTGGACCATGCCCATGAGGAAGAAGAGACAACTTCTCGCCAACCAGAAACAAGTTAATGATTATCACAATGCTGTATCACATCTGGTTGTGTAAATAATGTAAATTTGAGATGTGAAGGAATAATGTATCTATTGTGTATTTTGTGTCACAAATCGTTTTCTATGTATTACAAGCATCCACCGATCCCGATCCCGATCCCGATCCTGCACAGTGTTTGATATGACACACACACACCTCAAATTACCCCCGGGCCAGCTGCTGGACAAGTAAGAAGTCACTGTTTATGGTACCCAACAGGATGCTAGTAATAAAATGTTAGTTACAGATTGTTAATTGTTATATTAATTATTCACAATATCAAGATCAAAAGTGACATTTCCCGCATTCAACAACTCAATATATACAAAGTTTTTATTTTTGTAGGATTAACAGAAATAGAAACAGCATATGTAAGAATAGCACATTGCCAATGAAAACCTTTGTCATGCACTGCAGCGCCGGTACCTTTAGGCTACACCCCCAAGTATGTTTGTTTTGGAAGCTGATTACGGAGCGTGTGATTTCAGCACTTTCACTTGGACATTTAAATACTTTCTAACAATGTCATAAAAAAAATTCCACTCGGAAACTGACATATAATAATAATAGGACAATTGATATTCACAAAAAAATTGCAATCATATATTTTCTTTAACATTGGTTACAGTATTTGAAAATAAGTGTGCACTTAAACCCAGACACGCAATAATAATACACAACTAGGCTATTGGGTATATGTGTAAAATTTGATCAGTCAACAGCAATATTTTTAACAGCTAAAATCCAAATTTATTATTTGACTATGCTGATCAGAATGTTCTCTGGGGATCAACAGAACAGAAGAGCTGCCTTATAAAGGCTGACAATAGACCAAGTTATCCATAACAGGAAACATCAATATATTCCATTATGGTGCACCTAATCTCATAACAAATTATTGCTATGTCATATATATTTATCAAATTCTGCTTGAATAATGCTGTTACTGTCACAATAATCCCCAATACCCCCTACAGAGATGCTTAATAGCAGTGCTCATACCAACCTCCTTATATACCTAATCATGGCCTATTAGGCAATTTACTGAAGCCTGAACATGTATTCATAAAAACAATAATTTTCTGTTGGTCATGTTTAGAGAAATGCTTCCTCCCTGATGATGTATAACAATTATTTAGGTGCTTTGATTAAGTGCAGTCAATGATGGTAACATTGAGACAGAAATATCAACATTTAGGGCTCGACAAGTCAAGCATACTGCCCTAACCATGAATAGGCAAATGTACAAATGTAATCAATGTATTTGTTGGAGATCAATTACTGGCGATGTAAGGTAAGACAGCGATCCCCTGGCTCACCCTGATTGGTGATTTATCAGGTATTGATCCATATTGATCATGCATTGACTCCGATCACCTGGTGGGCTCCTAGATTAGTCAAATTATTGAAGCATGGACAAGAATATTTGAATAAGTTCTGGCACTGTAAACAAATTCAGCTCCTTAAATGTCAAGTTGTGAATAAAGGAGAGTCAACACTTAATTAATAGTGTTACCTTTGCTGGGTGTAAATGCCAATCAATGAAGAACTTGCCACTGAATTACTGAAGGCGAGGAGACATTGGTAGAGGAAACATTGGTAGTTGCTGTGATATTGGTGAGTAGCTTTATTACCGTTTGAACTAATTTGGAACCCTAAATAAATACAAGTGATTCAATAATTCTTTTTTTTTTTATTTAAAAAAATATGTTTTTATCCAGTGAACAGAAAAAAAATCAAGATTAATGCTAATATCAACTATCATGATCATGTTCATTTGAAAATATAAAATATCATCTGATAAACGTTTCCCACTTTGACAAGATGAATGCAGAACCTCTTGACCTGGACACAATAATTTATGAGTGCATATCGGGCATAATGAATTTCTCACTCTCATGTTTCTTTAAAGTCATGGGTACAATGTGTGAAGCCCATTTCTGGTGTCCCCCGCCGTGATATTGCTGGAATATTGCTAAAAGCGGCGTAAAACCATACTCACTCACTCACTCTTTAAAGTCAGAGAAACAACTATGAATTAAATAATCCATTCTACAATAACAACATTTTCGGTACCATACTTAATGATAATATCTGATCCGTTATAGAACACACCTGTGACTGTTGTGTGCTGGAGTGTTGACAAGCATATGTTATATATACATGCTTTGTGTGCCATGATAAGGGCAATCCCCAGCTAAATAGAAGTCCCACTTCATACACTTGGTCTAATGTACTCCCTGATTGACACATTCATGTGTAGTTACCATGGTCAGACTAGTGCGAGGTACAACCCTCTTGGCTTAAGACATGCTCTGTATATAAATGTTTGATTTACTTGATTGAATGCAACCTTCAACCTGCTGGGGTAAAATGTCACTGTATGTCAATGTTTTAATGTGAATTCGTTGATGAATATTCGTGAATTCTTATAATCAATCTTCATTATATATAATTGCCAATACGTAGAAAATCTTTCCATGAATTTGTTCATTGTGTTAGGAGTGAGTGAGTATGGTTTTATGACAACATATCTGAAACTCCCACATATTTTAAACACCCATCGGGATTCCAGGTAAGAATATTGGTCCCCAGCAACCTATGCTTGGACAACTAACTGGATCAGGTGTTCTGACTTAGTGACTTGTGTGGATCGATGCTCGTGATGTCATTCACTGAATTGCCTGGTCCAGATTCCAGATTATTGCTGACTACGTCGTTAATCAACAAACAAAACGGATACATGGAAATAGCATTGATCGTGACTATGCATGTCATAGCTACTGGACTCCAGCAGAACTCCTGTGTTGCTGGGATTCAAACCCAGACCTCTCACCTACTGTCACATATACTGTTGTCTGCATCAGGAGATTTAGGTGAATCCTAATTACTAGATAACAACTCCGGAAAATCCATTCAACATTTATAGACACAAGGCAGTTTAGATTTTCATACAGGAAATTCACTTTGAAAAATGAAAACATACTGTCAGTAATGCTTTCTTTTTTGTATATATATTTTAATGTGTGTTTTTTTGTGAGTATCTTATAATTCCCCTCATCGAGTGACCATGTTCCAAAGTACATGTTAGGTGACACTTCCCTATTTTTCTTACAAATAAGGAGGCATGGATGGTCCAGTCATCTAAGGTGCCACAATTCGTTGTGCAGAGTTGTGTCCCTTGGGCAAGTCAGAAACCTAATATTGTGGGTCCAAATCCCGGTTCGCCCCAATTATGTTTCTAGGTTTGTCAGCACCATACCCGTGCTCTTGGGTTTCACCGAACTGGTAAACATCTGAGACCTGCACCACTTCCGGCTTTCCTCCCACATTAAGCTGACACGCCATGATTTAACTGGAATACTGTTAAAAGCGGCATTAAACCAAACTCACTCACTCGTTGGTTTTTCTCATATCTTAACTTTTTAATAATAATTTATCAATATACTGCAAACACCTCATAAAGAGAACAATCCTTCTCTTAGAGAAATGAATTTATGTACATGTTTCTGTTAAAATTTCAAATCACTTGCACTTAGAATTTGTATTTTCCACTACAAAGAACAAAGGAGCCGAAACACTGTAAATATTGGCAGTAAAAGGCATCACTTCACACTCTTTTTGATCTGTAGTTTCCAGTGTAAACTTGAACCTTATTTGAGAGTTGGTCTCTTACTAATACTTTATAATTTATTTGTGTTACTGAAATATAGGAATAATATTGGTACTGAAATGTCCTAAGTTGTTAAAGGCACTATTTATAGCTTTGGGTGGGTGGAGTGTCTTGTATTGCTGGGTCCACTGGTTGGGTGGAGAGTCTTGTGTTTCTGGGTCCACTGGGTGGGTGGAGCGTCTTGTGTTGCTCAGGGGCCACTGGGTGGGTTGAATGTCTTGTGTTGCTCAGGGGCCATTTGGTGGGTGGAGTGTCTTGTGTTGCTCAGGGGCGACTGGGTGGGTTCAATGTCTTGTGTTGCTCAGGGTCCACTGGGTGGGTGGAGAGTCTTGTGTTGCTGGGTACACTGGATGGGTGGAGAGTCTGGTGTTACTGGGTCCACTGGTTGGGTGGAATGACTGATGTTGCTGGGCCTACAAGGTGGGTGGAATGTCAGATGTTGCTGGGCCTACAAGGTGGGTGGAATGTCTCGTGTTGCTGGGCCTACAAGGTGGGTGGAATGTCTGATGTTGCTGGGCCTACAAGGTGGTTGGAATGTCTGATGTTGCTGGGCCTACAAGGTGGGTGGAATGTCTTGTTTTGCTGGGTCTACTGGTTGAAGGGAATGTCTGATGTTGCTGGGCCTACAAGGTGGGTGGAATGTTTTTCGTTAATGGGCCCACAAGGTGGGTGGAATGTCTTGTGTTGCTGGGCCCACTGGGTGGGTGGAATGTCGGATGTTACTGGGCCTACAAGGTGGGTGGAATGTCTGATGTTGCTGGGCCTACAAGGTGGGTGGAATGTCTTGTTTTGTTGGGTCTACTGGTTGAAGGGAATGTCTGATGTTGCTGGGCCTACAAGGTGGGTGGAATGTCTTGCGTTAATGGGCCCACAAGGTGGGTGGAATGTCTTGTGTTGCTGGGCCCACTGGATGGGTGGAATGTCGGATGTTACTGGGCCCATTGGGTGGGTGAAATATCTGATGTTGCTGAGCCCACTGGGTGGGTGGAATGTTTGATGTTGCTGGGCCTACTAGGCGGGTGGAATGTCTTGCGTTAATGGGCCCACAAGGTGGGTGGAATGTCTTGTGTTGCTGGGCCCACTGGGTGGGTGGAATATCTGGTGTTACTAGGCCCACTGGGTGGGTGGAATTTCTGGTGTTGCTGGGTCCACTGGTTTGGGTGGAATGTCTGATGTTGCTGGGCCCACTGGGTGGATGGAATGTCTTGTGTTACTGGGCCCACTGGTAGGGTGGAATGTCATGTATTTCTGGGTCCAATAGATGGGTGGAATGACTGGTGTTACTGGGCCCACTGGGTGGGTGGAATGTTTGATGTTGCTGGGCCGACTGGTTGGGTGGAATGTCTTGTGTTGCTGGGTCCACTGGGTGGATGGAATGTCTGGTGTTACTGGGCCCACTGGTAGGGTGGAATGTCTGGTGTTGCTGGGTCCACTGGGTGGATGGAATGTCTGGTGTTACTGGGTCCACTGGTAGGGTGGAATGTCTGGTGTTACTGGGTCCACTGGTAGGGTGGAATGTCTGGTGTTGCTGGGCCCACTGGTAGGGTGGATTGTCTTGTGTTACTGGGTCCACTGGTAAGGTGGAATGTCTGGTGTTACTGGGTCCACTGGTAAGGTGGAATGTCTTGTGTTGTTGGGTCTGCTGGACAGTAACATTCTTTCTTTGATAGGCCCAGGTCCCATTAATATTAATAGTTTATAATCTGAATACAATATCTGAATTCAGAAGAAATTATTTATGCCTAAAATATTTATACCAGTTTGTCATTGCAAAACATCATTATGAATCTACAACAGTAAGCACAGCACACACGACATGGCCTCATGCCAGGAAAAGAGTGTACTGCTGTGACTATTGTAATTGATACAGACTTAACACAATCAAAACATGAACATTAGTTGTGGAATGGGCCTCTAGGGTCACATTAGCTATCAATTTCATATTAGTATTTGGCTACCCATTCTTTAATTCAAAGTACTAAACAAAAAATATTCCAGAGGCAAGTGACAAGTCAAGTGAACGTCTGTTTGCACTCCATTACTCCCGATCCAATGTATAGCGTGTATTGCACACAGTGTCAGGTGTAGCACCCTATGACAGGTGCTTCAACAAGGTCCTGACAACTATCACAGATAATGATCATGAGTGAAAGCCCCGAGTCAACAATGATGTAAGTGGAATCATGGAGTAGTGTGACAGTGGAGTGGTTGTCCTGCACACATGACCGGTTGTAGATGAGCTGATATACCTGTCATGAAGACTGCACTGGTGAAAGTCCAACGTAGTGAGAGAGTACTGTCTCAAAGGAAGGGCACATTTCTGAGCATTGACTAGTGGGCTATTAGTGGACTGTCAGGAACATATACAGTTTATCTCCAGAAACAATTTGTTGCCTATTCCAGTAGGAATGTGTGTGCCCTAGAAACCACCCATAGCAGATCCTCCTTCAGGTGAGTTGGCATGGAGCAGAAAGTATTCAGTACAGCAACTACTGCACATGTGCACTATTGCTAAGACATATTTCCAGCACCTTCAGAGAAACAGTCAGTGAGTTGCTTGTGTTTAAATTACAATAATTATTCCTTCTACATCACCATGGGAATGGGCTCCATGTGTTAAATATAAATTTTCAATGCAAGGGAATAACCAGCCTAGATTTTCTGACAAAACAGATTCCACTTGGCGTAAAGGGCAAAAGCTGTGGAAATTATATGAATGGACCACTGAAAATCAGTGAAAAACAGGAGTTCACGAAAAGGGTAAGCATGTCCTGCCCAACTGGTAGCACCCGCCATTCATACAATTTGCATAATAGAGTAAGTATATATTGCCTGATGCAGCACAGCAGTACTCCTGCCATGCGATGTCAGCCTGTAAACAAAACCAGACAATCAAGTGATGGAATGACAATCAAGCTATGGAATGAATCACATACATGTCTGGTACAACATGTGTCAAGACTTTAATATAGAACCAAAGTACTACCTCACCACAAAACAAGACTTTACATGACAAGTTCTCTTCCCAGCTGTAAGCTCTGGCTGTTAGCTTACTACTCCAAACAAGTTAAGGGCCACCCTTGGCATGACTGATTAATTTTATAATGTGAAATAATTGAGTGGTTCTAAACTTTTTTTAGTAGTATAAAAGTCCAATATTAATTTCTAGGAACATGTATTGTCTTCACAAATTGTGACCATGATGGGAATCAAACCCACATCACAACCATTCAACTGCAATCTAATATCACTGTGTCTCTACCCATGAAAATCTGGGTTAGGTCTTCAGCAACCCATGCTTGCCATAAAAGGCGACTATGCTTGTCGTAAGAGGCGACTAACAGGATCGCGTGGTCAGGCTCGCTGACTTGGTTGATGCATGTCATCGCATCTCAATTGCGTAGATTAATGCTCATGATGTCAATCACTGGATTGTCTGGTCTAGGCTCGATTATTTACAGACCGACGTCATATAGCTGGAATATTGCTGAGTGTGTGGTTAAACAACAAACAAACAAACAAACACTGTGTCTCCCAGCTGCATATACCGACTGGACAAAATGTCAATAAAATCAATGGACTAAATAACCTTAGCTAAGATTACCTGCTAATTTACCTCTGCCTCATTTCTTAACTATCCTTGTGAAAAAATCATCCAGTCGTAGTGTCTTCTGCATCTATTATAGTTTGTTTCCAAATATTTCTTATGAGACATATGGGTTACATCAACCTTATGTTAAAAAGAAAGATCTATTGAAAGTCATTCTTACATGTAACTTTCAGCAGGTAGGCCAAACATTTTTGGACCACCAAAATTTGTAATTGGTAAGTGTACTTGGTGAAAGGTAATAAAATGTCACAGCCAGTATTCATATGCATACCCCCGGTACCTCTGGTATCTGTCACATGAAAAGAACAAAAGTTCATCTAACTTAGAATATAAGCCATATACAACATTTCAGTAATTCCCTTCTTTGAAATGAGTGCTAATGTTCTTTTGTTATTGACCAGAATATCCAACGTGAACTGGAAACTCCTGCTGAAAAACTTCAATGACAATGTACAATAAATATCTCGTGTATTGTTGAAAGGTCAAGTGTAAATAACATGACATAGTAAAGTCCATTTTATTTATGAGATTCGATCTCCAGGACCTCCAATAAACCCATGTCTATACTTTAGTACTAATCCTGCCATACCAATGGGCACACTTTGACTTAGAAGTTGACGGATGTCAAAGTAGATGCCTGTAAAGGCGACGTTTTGGTATAGATCCTTATACCCCTGACACTGTGTCTACCTTGAGTGAGTGAGTTAAAATTTAACGTCACATCGGCAATATTTCAGCCATATCGTGACGAGAAATGACGCATAATACATGTACATAGATTTATTTGGAATAAAAACCTGTCAGCGAAGGACAGTAGGATAACTAGAGTATCACAGTTTCGATTTTAAAACTAGTTTAGAATATTTAAAAGAATACATATTCATTCAACAATACAATATAAAAACGGGCTATAGATCACCAGCAACCAAAGTTAGGCCACCATACTAGGGACCGTGGGGACTTACAATACTTTTGCTACCTGCACAGCTCCCCAGCGGCATTTACACCATCCCCTCAGCTGCTGGTGACCGTTCGCAACAGTTAAAATAAACAAATATACTATGTTTAAAACTGAGGTAAGAATAAATGTACATGTACTTTGAATGCATGATGTGGTCTTACATTTCCTCTCAGATGGACAATACTTTTACGCTGCTTCAACCCCCTTATAGCCACTAACAATCTAAATTATACTTTACCAATATAAAATACAGCTATTTACACAATTCAAAATTTATCAATTAGTTCAATTTCTTTATAAAAAACCTGTAATTAAATGAGAATTGATTCTATTAAAAAGATCCGTTATTGATGTTGATTTGAAATATTTATCCCTTGCGATGGGTGTCTACCTTGAAACAATTCTTTTTATCTCCTGCTTTTATCTGGCCAGGAATCTTGTGTGCTCACGTGCATTGAACAATACTAGTACTGTCTTAAAGGTAAGAGATTGAATATTCTATCAATAACACAACATTTGGTGTGCCAAATTGAATTAATTTACATACTGGATAATGCTGTGTAAATATAAGTGAGAAAACCCTTTCCATATTCCTAAGAAATCGCTGCTAAAATGCTGAATGTGTGACACTGACTATATCATGATCATGTGTTTATGAATCACTATCAAATAGTAATGGTACCAGGTGTTTGCGAAAAGGTGAGTTTATCCTGCCCCACCAGTGGCACCCATCACAAACACATGCAAAGGCTAGTCAATTATAAACCTGAAAAAAACCCACATGGGAACATATGGTGGAAGTGAAAACAGCAAATTGCATCAGACATATATTTTGTCAATCATTCATCATATTTATAATTGTCTACCACATGTCTGCTATAAAACTTTCTGAAAGCTTTACTAAGGCCTTAAATGTTCAAACCTTGATCAAGGTAAATGAATGATTTAGAGGTCCTAGCTTGTATTGAGATACTAGGGCAAAGATCCTCAAAGACCCTAAAGGACCACTGTTTATTTCTAACACTGAAGTTCATACATCCATGTATCCTAATGATACAAATAATGTCTTCTGAGAGATGACAGTTGTAAACTAAAACTAAACATTAATAATACTAAAACAAAAGACGGTTGAATACGACAGTTGAATCTAAAATCCAACCCACTGAAGCTCACAGTTGCTCATATCTACATGTGTAGTCCTCTGTCAATCACTGACTTATGAGATAGAAAGTAGTATAGAAAGCATGTGTGTCAAACAGAGCCGACATTATTCAGGTGTATTGGGAGACAAGCTAAACACTAGTCTACATGCACAGTCACACCCCTGGTGAGCCCAGCCCTGGCAGGTGGGAACACAACCAATGCCAATAGTAACTCCCACAGCTTAACACAATGACGGTCAAGAACTCAAATATCACACACATACTGGTACCAATTTCATTATCAGGCCTCATTATGTGCTGTATATTTTACAGGCTCAACCTAGTTTGCTTTACACTGAATCTGTGATAGTTACCTTCTTGACTGCCTGTTATACTTGTTACGAATGGCGATTTTGTTACTGTGGTTAAATGGCTGGAATTTTATCAATGTGATTCATTCAATCAATCTAATTTTACAGAATCAGCTGCATCTTCTAAAGAGCTATACTCACTTCAAACCTGACTGTTTAACTTTGAAAGATAATATAAAAATAAGAGAGTTGCTATATTCCTAATGTAGTGAATGAACCAATAATGTAAGTAAAAATTTAAAATATTCCCTTGATTTTGCAATAATAATACTCTATGGTAATTTCCAGATAATTTGATACCATATTTGTTACAAAATATATTTAAGTAACAGGATATTCACTGCAATGTTGTAAATTATTAGAACTTTATACAATCACAATCAATCAAAAATGTCCTATGGTCTTTAATAAATACCAGTCAAAATTTCATAATGTGCACGCTCTAAAGACAACATTATTAAGCACCTTGAAAATAAGTACCATCTCATGCTGATTGTTGTGTCATTAGTGGGATTCATTAAATTTTGACAAATGTCAAACAAATTTAAGTTTCATGATCAAATGTTTATACAGTTGGAAAAAGTATGCAAATCACAAGTGTGAAATAAACAAAACTAATTGCAACACATTGTTATATATATGTTTTTTATTTTCCAATGAATATATATCACTAACTCTTCCATAATATACTACTCAAAAGAAGTTAAGGATCTCCCGATTCTTTCATATTGGTAAAGTTAATCTGTCATGGCATGAGAGATTAACTATAGTAATATGAAAGAATCAGGTGATCCTTAACTTCTTTTGAGTAGTATATATTGAAGTACATTATGTTATGTTAACATATTCCCAGGACTGAGTTAATTCTCTAGGTTAATATATATATCACTGGGATTTGGCTGGAGATGGCATTGAGACATTTTCATGATTTTCTCAACTTTCAATAGGACATTCTTCTAAATCTCAGTCAATATCCAAGAAAAAGAACTAATGTGAAATCGTGATATCAGGACTGCATCATATTGCTGGTGTGCACTGACTCGTGTAAAACCACAGTCGATCATGATCACCATGCCCAGGTCCTATGGGATTATATACAGCTAAGTATATACCACTTGTCATTCACACAGAGGTAGTGCTGGAGACTTACTATGGGGAAATGTTCTGGGAGTTCTTAAGGCAGTGTCTGGTGAGCATTAATTTCTGGTTCATAAGAAATACTTTTTCTGGCTTGACATAGAGTTGTTCTCTTCCATAGTTTTGTATCGATAACCAAAGAAAATATTTTGGTGGACACAATGGTCTCTGTATGAAAGGAAACAATGTTAGGTGATCAAGTGATTAGGATCTCTTAAATCAAAGACTGGGTCATTCTCGGGAAAAGAAAGAGGAAATTGATATGTCTGTGCGACAATGTGAAAGTGAAGGCTGTATAATGTTACCGGTATTAACATACGTGACTCGACAGCAATATCACAGAAGCCTGTGTCGAAACAATGCAGGACCAGACCAACCAGTGGCTAATAGCATGAGCAACGATCCGTGCAGTCACTGCAAAATCAGCCAAGTCAAAAATTGTAATCATCTGATCCCATTGATGGCAACTCTTTTGACAATCAAACACATTTTACTTCTAACTAAAAAAATGTTTGAACAAGGTCTTTCATCATTATTGATGGTTTCTGTCTTAGTCAAAGTTCTTCATGCTGGTAATCATTCAAGAAGGTGTTATGCATTCTGAATTTGTACCAAAAAAGCATGACACATAGCTATGTAATATTTCATCCTTATAACTACTTTATGTGTTAAGGTGAGGTGAAATGGGGTTTAACATGGCGTTCAGGGCTATTGCACTTAAACATTGTGTGTGTGTGTGTGTGTGTGTGTGTGTGTGTGTGTGTGTGTGTGTGTGTGTGTGTGTGTGTGTGTGTGTGTGTGTGTGTGTGTGTGTGTGTGTGTGTGTGTGTGTGTGTGTGTGTGTGTGTGTGTGTGTGTGTCTGGTGTTATAAAAGTTATAAAAGTCAGTTTTATACTATTCCACTGAGATACCTCAGTTTAACATGGCTACACCACTCAAGTATAATGACCCCAAGCTACCATTATTTGTTTTATCTCCTTATTGTTGAGCACCAGGCAGGGTAACAACAAGTATCATCTTTTAACATATTTTGGTATAACACGGCCAGAGAACGAACCACTCTCTGGGCAGACACTCTACAGCTATCCACTAGATCCTCAGTGGTTGTCCTATTATATGCAATAACTGATGTTTACTGTATGCTGATCAGACATTTTCCAAACATTTAAAGAATCTAAAATCTGATATGTATATTTTCCATAAAAAAATATTTTTACACAATGATATTTCTTCAAATAAATTTACCCCCAGTTTAGTAGCAACCTCATAAAATATCATCTTATTCAAGCCTTGGTTTAAATTGATTGAAAATATGATTTCACAACATCATTAAATGTGGTTCATATTGATTAGCATCCATGTCATTGTGGATATTATAATAATGGTTTAAATCAATTTCATAAAAGCGAACAAATATTTAGTCATTTTGAAAATACCAAACATGTCGATGCCCTTCACAAAGTTGAACATGTGCACTCCCGCTCACCAACAAGAGACATACCTGCATGTACCGTATTCGACGTAATAAGCGCCCAGGGCGCTCTCAAAATTAGAAAGAGGGGGCTCTTATTAGAATATAATTTTGGTGAAAGACCTGAAAGATCGTAAATTTTGTGGTTTAGGCTGACAGCCTGAAATGATACAAAAGAAAAGTCTGTGCGTATTAGACACGCCAGATTTATTTTTCCAGAATTTAATTAAGGGTGCATATAACACACGAAGGGTGCTAATTGGGATTGTTCACTAGCCAATATACTAGCAAATATCGCCATGGGCGCTTATTAGAGCGGGGCGCTTATAACGTCGATTACGGTAAATGTAATACTTCACAATGTGACAGTCGTATGTTGAACTCACAACACGGGCAGAACCCCTCAAACACAAACAGATAAAGCATACAGAACACCCTGACACAAGAGTCAACTGCAATAAGTTGAGTGTCACACCACAAGGTTCATGAATACATGGCCAACAATAGTATTACACCATCTGTATTCACTCTACAGTCACACTGTTAGTTATAGCGTCTTTAGTTGCCATATGCGGTGTCATATTAGCTTAGCAACTAAACAGGCCATAATGAATTTATCAAGCTGAAAAATTTACACTATTGGTATCTTTGTCGCACATGTCATATCAAATTGAAAACTTGAAACTTACAACGGTATAAATGTCAGGACCAGTACATATGTTTCCGATACAACGGTTTAATGTTAACACAAATGTTAACTATGGAATATATAATGCACTAAATGCGAATGTTTACGCAAGTATTATAGCTAAAATGGATAGCATTATTATAAAAATGCCTGCATGTTGTCAGAAATCTGCGGGCCGCTGTAACTTGGTAGCAGTCCGCATTTCCCTTAGGATGGGCTGTGTTGTATTCTGTTGCCATGTGAGGTCATTGGCATTACACGTCTTGTTTGTGATGTAATCCTATATTATGTTCTATGATGTTGATATTTGTAAATCAGTGACCTCCCTTTCAGCTTTTCTCTCAATAATTTATATTAATAAAGTCACCAACATGTCTCTTAAAAATTAATGTCTTTACACATCACAATTAATGATATAAAACACAAAACAGTGTCGAATAACAAATTCTGTACCAGAATATTTATGTGAAATATGTGAGGTGGGTGTTGGAAAATTCAAAATGTCTGTTATTGACGGTATACGGTCTCATATTAGGTCAGTAACAATCATCTTGGTGTTTTACTGACGGTATATGGGCTCATATCGGGTTAGTAGTTCTGCTCTCTGATAGGTCAATGTCACTTTGGGGCATAATAAATGTTCTTATGACTAGTCCGAGCAACAATGCGAACATTCTGAGGAAAGGACTGTTCTCATGAGTAGAATCCAAGGTCAATTATAACAGTAGCAACCAAACTATTGTGTGTTGCAGCTATTTAGTATGCTCATACCAACAGTTCTACATGAGCAGATAAGCAGTGCTAATACTTCAGTCCATGCATTGAAGGTGTGTCCATTTCTAAGAGGAACAGGTGTAACAGGTGGAACAGTCATTGAAGGTGCTACAATTTGCTGTGCAGAGTTACATCCCTTTAGCATTGCATGATCCTATGATCATGGGTTCAAATCACAGATTTGCCCTTAATGTCATGTAACTAATGCACCATGATATCAGAACACTACCATTACCTTTCAATGGAATGTAGTAATATATACATGGCATATGAACAAATGAAGGCTTATCTTTTTGCTCTGTCCTCATTTTTGTCTCAGACATAAGCATGAGAGTACTAAAGATTTACACCTGAATGATGTATGTAAATTTGGTCATGCTATTTTATCCATACCCACAATGACCATGTCCTAACATAAATTTATTTGATATAACAACATACCGGTACTACTGACTATCTTGGTGCACCACATCATTAATTTTAGTTGACTGAACATTTCTTGTGTCTGTTTGTCATTTTACGCAGCACTCAGCATTATTCCAGCTATATGACGGCAGTCTGTAAATAATAAAGTCTGGACCAGACAATCCAATGATTGACATCATCAGCATCCATCTACGCAATTGGGATATGTTCACAAGTCACAATGTCTGGTCAAGTGATCCCGATAGTCTTGTGCATTCCAGGGGTTGATAACATATTTGGAGGTGGGGAGGTGAAATTGGGTTTAACATTGTGTTCACAATTATTGCACATGCATGTATGTGTGCATCTGCTTGTACTAGTCTGAACTTCTGCTGCTTTACTAGTGCTAGCACACTAAGATACTATGCTGCAGTTTCACATGGATATCCCACTAACACACTATACTCACAGACTCTGAGCTGACCAGTCCTTGGTTAATCCCCTTAATACCAAGCACAGGGTAACAATAAGTCCCATTTTATATTGTCTTTTGGTATGACATATTCAGGCGATCGAACCACAAACTTCCATTCTCTAAGTATATGAAAGCACAAAACCTGACATAAATACATATAAAAAATATAATTTGATCCTTAACTAATAAGTGGTATTCCCCAAACCTAAGCCAATCAGGTTTCTCTGTTTGATGGAACCTCCTAACCTCATTGTCGCTAACATACCAGTAGTTGAACATGTCCAATTTGCTTTTGTCTCTTTATGATTATATTTGAGGTCAATACCTGTTTTAGTGGCCCAGAAAAAAGTAATATCGGCCTCAGACTTTGCCCTTGTTATCCTTTGTAGGGTCCATAAAAACAGGTACTGATCTCATACATAGTCTAAAATAGTATAAAAGATTTGAGGAAAGTATCTAGAATCTTTGTAACTTTTACTTGGTCGGGACTAACACACTGATTGGCAGAATATGAGGTTCACAGTTGAGCAGTCAGGCTGTTGAAGGAGAGGAACAAGTGGACATTGCTTGTGGGGAGCAACTGCTTGTACAGGAACCAGTACCACTAGGAAACATTGTAACATAATCAACCGTCAATAACTTATTGCTAGCCACAGAAATTTGAAGAGGTCTGTGGATATTGGTTGTACACATAAAAGATGCAATCATAAACTCACAAAGGCAGTTCATGGGAATAAGTATGTTGTAGGGATCATCTCAAAGGTTTCTTTTGGTCCACAATATCACTAAATGAAGTGTGATCAGGAATATATTATTTCCTTACTTCAGGCAGTGTTTCCCAACACATTGACAGCATACCTTTACTTTTGACACATCAAGTATAACATGTCAATGCCATAGAATAACCCACATGATTATCCGACAAAGTCTTTTCTCATCAAAACCAAGGACATGAACTATGAAAATAGTGATTCAAATTCTCAATGGGGAAAGAGAAATGAACAAAACTGGCCCTACAAGTTTACAATGCATTGAGATACAATAAAACAGTTATTGGTCATACCCATCACAATAACCTGTTCTCCATGAGCCTATACAATGTGTACAGTGTTTTAAATGAAGACAGTGTGTCACAGTAGCCAACTGTGGTCATATCTGTACTCCACTGCTCTTTAAGAATGTCATAGACATAGAGTGCTCCAATCTGAATGTGTTACTAGAAACAGATAAGCAGCAAGAAGTCTTTGCTTTGGTGAAAATGCACAGAAAACTGTAGGTATATATTTAAAATACAAATATAAAGATACAAATTTTATCTTTAATTAAATTTGTTACAGCATGAAGAATTTGCTTTGAAGGGGCCATCTTCAAGTTCAGACGCCATCTTCAACCGCATCTTCCAGGATTATGACAATGGCAGTGTGAGTGAGTGAGTGAGTTGATTTCACGCCAATTTTAGTAATATTCCAGCAATGTCACGGCGAGGGACACCAGAAATGGGCTTCACACATTGTACCCATGTCGGGAATCGTTCCCAGGTCTTCAGTGTGACGAGCAAACGCTTTAACCACTAGGCTACACGACCGCCCCTGACAATGGCAGAACCAGTGCGGCTGTCCAAGTCACTTGAAAATCTGGCAGCAGATGACATGACACCGTCTCTTGCTGACAAGAAGAGCTTCTCTAAATCGGTGGACAATCTGGAGGATGAATTCAGTCTTCAGTCTGCTGACAAGACCTCTGTCGATCTAAATAATTACTTTGATGATAATGAAGAAGGGACAGATGAAGATTCCAAATCAGAAACCTTTGATAACAATGATCTAGGTTATGATGAAAATGAAGGATCAAACGGCTTAGAAAACATGGAGGCATCTTTGTCTCGCATGACAAGGGTTGTAGATTCAGCTGACCAGTCAGACTGTGTATCAAGTGAACTGGAACCAAGGAAAGACTTGGAAACATCTTTCTATGAATCAAATTCAAAATCATCATCCTCAAAACACAGCAATGTCATGAAAAACATGTTAATTATTCATGGTAAAGAAAAATCAGTTTTAGATAAGAACTGGGAAGAAGTCAAAATTGACAAGGACTTACAAGTTTCTGTGAATGAATTTCTTAAAGGATTTTTTGAAAGTTATTTGAATGGAGCTCCAAATGATGAGAGGATTCTGCTCATCAAAGCTTTGCATGAACGTGCTCTGAAGGCAGAAATATCAAAATGGTTGTGTGCAAAGTTACAGATAGAACGAGATGGTTGGTCACTGAAACTGAGGATGGCCCTGAAGGAGGTTGAGGAGAACAGGAAGACAGCACTAAAGGCAGCAGCAATACTCCAGGACTGCAGCAGCCAGCTCCGCCTTCTGCTGGAGTGTTTCAGCATCAGTGACTCACTGCTGGACTCCATACCTCACAGCAGTAGCAGGGAAGAAATACAGGTAGGTGAAGATTCTATATATAGTAAAATTATTTTCTGCATGGAAGAAATTTAATTCACGAAAAAAATATTGAATTTATAAAAGAAAGAAAGAAAATGGTTTTTAAAAAAACAACTTCTTGTGAAAATGTATTTCAAAAGTTCTTTTTAGGTAATTAAGAACTGATCTGGCTTCATATGGCAAAAAAGACAGAATAAAAAAATATCAAAAGTCCACCTAAACAGTTTATATTGCATAATAAAATACTTTTGACAACATTGTTGTACTAGAGATCCCTGGAACTGTTGGTGGAGATCTGTAATGCCTTGATGGAGGACCGTTTCCAGTGCATGCAGCTTCTGGACATGGAGGAGGAGGAGCAGGAAGGGGGAGAGATGCTGGCTGTGAGGCTGCGGCAGCAACTTCTGGTGCAGCAACACTCATGCAAACATCAGGTGCAGGAGGCCACAGAGAAAACCAAGCAGGCCGAATCAGAGAACCTGAAGCTGCTGAAGGAGGTGGTAAAGATGAAGAAAGTGCTTGGACAGAAGCAGCAAGATGTAGAATGGCTGCGTCAACAGATGACTGACATCAATGAAGTGGTAGCAGCTAAACAGGTGAGGATGGCCAATTGAAGATAGACAGCCATTGTTTAACCAGTCTTAATATGATGCAATTGTGATGACGACACAATATAAATTTCAATGTTGAATGTGCTAATAAATGTATCAAAAGTAATTTCATTTCCAAAGGTACATTGCAGGTTATTAGCATGACATTCAAGAACAGGAAACAGCTTTATGCAAGTCACTTGCTAGGTGCTATGTACATCAAATTGACAATTCATCGCATATATCAATAAACAACACTAATGATGATGGTTTAGATTTTACTGCTGGCAGAGCAGATGGTGTTCAAATCAGTAACATTGTCAGCCAGGTAATAGACAATACTCAATCATGTAACAAATGTTATACATGTATTTGGTATAACACCTTCTTAGTAAAGTACAGATTTGCGTACTTTTTTTGCGGTTGAGTCCCAAATATAACATTTATTACAATGGACCTATTTCTAAATGGCATTGCATGTTCATATACTCACTTATACTTGTATACAGTAGCATGGCTAGATGTTTTTTTAGGACCAGTTCTTTTCAACACCGGCTGGACATACTGACAAGTAAATAGTCCCATGGTACAATGACACACAATCAACAAAGTCACCGGGTCTGACCACCTTGTTAATTGTTGCCTTTGGTTGATGGAGGCCAGTTCTAACACATAATCATGTAATTTATACATATAAATAACTTTTGCTGAAATCAGAAAAGATATGTGACTAAACCAGTGGACCACTCCACACATTCTAAAAGTTATTTGTTAGAGCCATTTGTTTGCGTCCATATATTCAGCTTTACCTACAAGCTTTATTTATCTCAAGCATGCATGATCAAAATATATAGTGCACGATTCAATTAGAAACATAACAAGACACATCACAAATGTTAAGTATGAATATCAATGTTCTATATTTACCACCAGTAAGAATAATGAACACAATCGTATGTCTGCATTCAGGTGAAGGTGCTGGATAAATCGACATCAACAGAATCAACGGCTGACCAGTCCAGACCAAACAAGTCTCAGAGACCATTAACAGAAAGTGTCATTTCCACACAAAAGACATCTTCTACCAAAATGAGCCAGAGGCCAGCAACTGAAACCCAGACGTCCACAAAAGGCAAAGAGGCCTCTGTGATCCATATATCCCAGGAGAAACTCCATGCACTGAAACAGAGGGCCAAGAAACTAGAGGATTCCCTCCATGATGCCATAGCAAGCATGGACAGACTGCGCAAATCCACAGGGCCAGTGACTAACAGCCACAACCTCAGCTTAGCAAATGACATTGACCTGTCCCCTCTGATACTAAATGGAGATGGGCAGGCATCTTCAAGTAGACATACCGGCAGCAAAAAGAATTGGCAAAGAGCTTCTTTTGAAGTGAAAGGTGCTCCGAATACAATGACAACAAAAACTCTCAATCCTATACCGAAACTGAATCTTAAGCATTCAAGTAAACACAACGATAAACGTAGCATATCTGAGAGAGGTCCTCCCAAGGAAACATACAGGCAACTTGAAGTAAAAAAGACTGCAGAATTGTCTGCAACTCTGGCTCATCTCAAAGCTTTCAAACCTCAGGTAGGCAAGGTATCCAAGTGCCTCAGGTGTCAGAAATTGTTTCGGTCAATCGACAATCACAAGTTGGCCTGTCTCTACCATGCTAAGAGTAAAGAGCGAGTAGAGAAGTATACTGAAGGTGGTCAACTGGTTCGTGTTCTGTATATGTGGACTTGCTGTAAACAAGAGGTGGACTCGGAAGGGTGCTGCTATGGACAGCATGTATGACATCAGCCTTATACTGTCCATATTGTGTAGGATATACTCAGGATAATGTGTGGGTGATTGAGATTGTTGTCACGCCACCTAACTTTCAGTATTTCAGGTGTATGAAGTGTCAGCCAAATGTAGGAGGAAAGGATAATGTGACACAGCTGAACCTTCTAGCAAGGATATGGTCCTGACAGTCTAAAGGATAATAATTTAAGCTCCCTGGGATTGGATGGTTAGGTTTGCTTACTAGGTTGATTTCATGTCAATCACTGGATTGTCTGGTCAAGACTGGGATGTACTACCATGCCTTGGCGCCTTACACCACTGGGCCAACCATGTAGTGTAATGAGTTTTTCTGTGAACAGCTAGTGTCATTGTGATAGTTTGATGGTGATTCATGGGCACATCCATATGATATGGTCGGAATCTTTCTGTGGACTGCTTTTAGCTGAGATTTCCTACATGATTATGGAAATGGTTTTGTTTCTATTATTTATGTGTGCTCCAATATTTGGGCATCTTTTTGGCAAGTACTTGAGGGGAACCATGGATATTAAGCCTGCCTAAGAACCAGCGTTTGAAATTGGCACTAGTCCTGTAGTCCTTGCCAAACTGCCCAATAGTTAAGGTATCATAAGGACTAGTAGAAATTTGCACTTTTCAAAGGTTTTGCTGTATGTTATCATTATAAGGACTAGTGGACTAAAACTGTTAGTTTCTACCGCTGAAGAACCGTTTACGTGTATGAAGAAATTGTATGTAATAGCATGAACTCTATTTAGTTTTTATTTATTGACTCTTCAGAAACAGGTCTTTTGGCTAGGCATTTTTTTACATGACAACTGATTTGTTTTGTCATGATTCTTCTAACGCAGACACTTGTTTATGTCAGGGTGAATCAATTTTGGGGGCATACATAACACAACCACAACTTCCTCGAAACCAATTTATTTTTGTCACACAATAATTGGTTCATTGACATGAATGAATGCTCCATAAAAGAATATGAATTAATGAAAACGTTGTACATGTACCTGCTCATGGTATATGTTGAAAAGATATGCAAGATATTGGAAAATAAGAATACACTTACAAACACGAATTGTTGAAATATATTCATTTTATGAAGATAAATCCTGTTCTCATTCAACTGGTGAAGAGTAATGTGAACTGTCAACTATGCAATAATATAGTGATATTTCTGTAATGGTGTTCCATTTTGTCAAAGAAGGATCTATGACTACACATTTTAGCTGCGATATGAATTTTTCTTTTACTGTGATATCATTGTGATAATTGAATTTATTTGAAATAAACAAAACATCTCTTATAAAACATTGTAAGTAGTTTAAAAACCAGACTGGTACTGACTTTTGACTGAAGTGCAACTTCACATTTCATTCGAAATAACAATTACTCTAAAAACAATTGTAAACAATAACCATTGTATGATTTTCTTCTTTCATAACATATACTACAGTGATCACTACAAAGCTACCTTTGGGGTCCAAACAATTTATGAGAGTTATAGACGATCAGCTGTTTAACCGAGGTGGAGTCATAGGGGGTAGATAACCAACACAACAGTACATGCTCTGCCCACCTAACATGATCTATGCTGCACGTTTCAGAGTTTGAAAAAAGATTAGAATAGTAGTTGTTTAAGATTCATAGCGTAAACAAAAGATTTATCAAGTGTTATGCACTTTAAAAAAAACCCATCGTATTGCTTCAGCAAATTCAGGTGTCTATATAGCGATAATCTGTCTGTGGTTTCTGTAAATAAATCTACCAATCACTTCACTCACGGTTTCGTCGAAATGTATGTTTATAATATTGAATAAAACTCATAAAATATACTACAAACATAAGTCCCGACATACATTGAACACGTTTTTAGAACCAGATAGTATAATAATGGGATTAAATTGCGTGCTTCAGTTCGGATTTGTTGTCTGGTATTTCCGGTGTTACACACTCACAGTGAGCAGCTGATAATGGTTTTTTTAGATGCATTACCACGCGCTATAACAGAGTTAGCGCTATATTGATATTGAATTAATTGGTGATCGAATTACAGGAAAAAGGATTTTTAATAAGATAGATAGATAGATAGATAGATATTAATAAGTTGTCTGTCCTACCTGGCACTCAAGAATATCCCTATCACAAGTTGAGTAGTATATACAGGTATGTTCATTCTGCTGCTTCAATATATTGATATGCAACAGACGCTTTAATAAAAACGTTTGCCATATCCTCGTGAAACTGAACTGCAGCATGTAGAACTCTCCTGGTGGACTAAATTCTTTTCGTAATTCAGACCATCTACTCAAGAAATGTGATTGTGTAATGGTTATTCATCAAACCTACTCCCAGTGCACGAACACATGCATGCATGCATTTCTGAAAGTAGTTCTTCTGTTGAGATTTCTGGGTCTACATGCCAAGATGCAAAGGCTAAGCGAACAATTGTTTTTCAGATTTATACTTTTCATCAGGATTAATTTCTTTTTTATTCTAAAATAAAAGAGATAATATAATACAACCAAAACGATGTTGAAAACAAGCATATTCTCAGTTGAACAAAGGCTTCATTTTTATCGTTTGCAAAATTCAGGGCAGGCAATTCCATAAAATAAGAAACAAAGTTGTTCTGGCCTACATAACATGCTGTTGCATGGCAAATACCGTATTTGACGTAATAAGCGCCCAGGGCGCTCACAAAATTAGAAATAAGGGGCTCTTATTAGAATATTATTTTGCTGGAAAACACAGAGTTGAAAGATAATTTTGTGGTTAATGCTGACGGCCTGACTGTTTATATACAACAGATATATTTTTCCAGAATTTAATTGCCAATAATTAAGGGTGCAAATAACACACGAATAAATACGTCTTGTGTACATTGATCAATCGGAAGGGGTGCTAATTGGGATTGTTCACCTGCCAAAATATTAGCAAATATTGCCGTGGGCGCTTATTAGAGCGGTTTGCTTATTACGTCAAATACGGTAATTGATGTGGTCCTATTTTCTTAGTCAAATGACAACAGCTGATTCTTCTGCCAATCATTACCAGGTGAGGATGTCAAGGACAGACAAACACAACAGTGTTTCGACTTGTATCCACTGTGAGGTTAATGGTGCATCAAACAGACACCCCACTGAGATATATTGCCGCATTATAGGACAATATGACACACTTTAACTTCACCATTACAAACCTATACATCAGAAACACTAATCCTCCTTCTATTGTTGGTGTTTCTGTTCTTGGGCTATCATAAAACCCTACGAAAGACTTTTTCAAACATTTCTTTTTAATGACAATACCTATCATTGAGTTATGGGACAGTAACTTCAACCTTTATCAATCCCGTTGTCTAAAGACTGAAAAAGCCAAGTATTGCAGTACCTTAGTTGCTTAGAGGAAAAACTAAATGAGTCAACAGAGTGTTGCTGCAGCGCTTTAAGATCAATCCAGAATATCACATAACACAACCTATTTTTCACTCAGAATGTTGGTTTTATCCTGTCAAAATTGTCAGTTCTGAGGGGTGAGGTGAGGTGAGGTGAGGTGAGGTGAGGTGAGGTGAGGTGAGGTAATGTTGTGTGGCGCCACAGTTGGCAAGCTAAACTTAGTTTCGACCAGTATGAAAAACGATCTACGCCATAGGGGTATGATGACACACAAGCAGGATATTCTTAGGACATACACTAGTCAAGAGGATGCATAATTAGCTTGGAGTTTGTTTGTTTGTTTGTTTGTTGCTTTACATTACACTAATATTCCGTCTATATGAAGGCGGCTCTAAATAATTGAGTCCGGTCTGTAAATAATTGAGTCTGGACCAGAAAAGTCAATCCAGTGATTGACATCATGAGCATTGATCCACACAATTGGGATACAATGACATGCATCAACCAAGTCAGTGAGCCTGACCACCCAATCCTGTTAGTCGCCTCTTAAGACAAGCATTGTTGCCTTTTACGGCAAGAATGGGCTGCTGAAGACGGCTGAGCTTGAAGTTCTGAAGTATTACATGAAGTGTCATACTGGTTAGTGAGCATCAAGAACAACGTACAGCTTTCAATGAAAAAGGCACACAAGGCCAGTTGGTTCATCCAATAATCTTAATTTAAAGTTTTCTTTGTATTGACATTAGTTCATTTGATTTCACAAGGACAAGCAAGGACAAATATTTCATATCAATTAAGTAAGGCATGAGAAAACCACTTTTCCAAGCCAGAGGCTTCAGATCAAACTTTCATATGACTGTCATAAAAAGGTTTTAAATATCCTGACAATATAAAACATATTTAAGGCAACAGTGAAAAGAAAACTTGTCTGAAAACCTGTCAAAGCTTTTTTTAGAAAAGAAGTCAAAAAGAGTGATCTATTGATGACGTGGGAAACAAATATAGAACATATCTGGTAGGGATGTGCGGTTTTATCGGTATACCGGTATATTGCAATACAAATTCATCACGATATGTATCGCAATAAGTTTTTGGCGTATCGGTTTTTCCCTCATTATTCAAACTGTGACTGACATGTATATGCCATGATGTATAGTCTTACCTTATTAAATCAAAACAAAGACAAAACAAATGCTTCATACTCTGTATTTGATTGTAGATAAAAATAATAGAACAATTTATTAAAATTGGTTCATAATTTTGACCAAATTGTTAACATTGCAGCTTTCATATTAATATTTGTCAAAGGGATATGAAAAAAAGCTTTTCTCTTGGTAGAAATTATTTCCCAATATATTTCAATAATATTGCAATATGTTTTTGAAATATTGCAATATATCGCAATACACTTTTTGGTCCAATTCCCAACCCTAATATCTGGTTTATTGAAGCCCTAGTAAAATCCTTTCAGTTCCCCTTCAGCAATGACACTCAGGACCAGTGGAATGGATCGATATCCACAACAAGCACACTTCTTTTTCATGTAACCTTATCAGTTGTAATCACATGAGTTGTCTTGATATGCTACAGTATTGTCAGATGCATTTATAAGTTGTGATGGTTCCTAAACAAATAAAAAAGAAACCTGAAATACAAGAATATATATATGTATATATATACTCTTAACACGTTACACTGGAAATGAGGGTAAAATATATACTTCAGAGATTTGGAGAAAACAAGTATCTCTCAATTTTCACTTGTTTCGGACAAAGAGACGAGTGGCTGTGTCCAACTCTGTTGCTGTAAATACCATACAGGGGCAGCAAGGCAGAAGTCATGTCAGATGCCTTCACCCATTCAGCAACAACTAATTGCGGTGCCTTCCTTCCTTTGTTTTGTTTGTTGGTTGGTTTTGGGGTAGGTGTGATCACTATTCACCATCCATGTGTTCCACTCCCTCCTCACGTTGGCCTTGAATGGTTAATTGAGACAAACATGAAGTGGCTGCACCAGGGATGTGCAGCCTCTGGGGATCACTGCCTGCTGTATTTTACTGTCCGCCAACTTCTTCTTTATAGCTTCGCACAAATGAGCTCAGAACACATACCACACAAGCAGGGACTTGCAGCCCCCAGCACTCCCAGGTCTCTTCATCCGGACATTGTCAATCCACTTGTGTACTAGAGACTCGTCCATCCACCCCTTTTCTTGTACTGTGACGTACACGCCACTGGGGAATTGTCTTTCGCCTTCAGCTTCCGCTTGAATATCAGCATCAGTGTCAGCTTGGTCCCATCGGCCATAAGAGGTCAACACCATGGTGAAGTGTTATTTCTCTGTTTCACATGTTCATACTGACACAGTTGAAGTCCCCTTGGTGTCAATATTCCTTGATCCTCGCATGTCAAAGTTGAGAGGGTTTTTTCGGAAACTACTTTTTCAGTGCTTTTAATTTCCAGAAAAACTTTACTCTTGAATTCCACACTTCAATATATCACAAAATTTGATGTCATTAGGCCTGACCAATTTAATTTCTTGAATTTTTTTAATTAAATAGCTGAAGGTAAAACCTGGTGACCGTAGATACAGTTACATATCAATCTTCAGAGGTTCAGGTCAAAAATGAATGGGGGTACGAGTGGCCCAGTCGTCTAAGGCGCCACGATTTTCTGTGCTGAGTTGTGTCCCTTGGGCACGCCAGAAACCTATAATTGTGGGTTCGAATCCTGGTTCGCCCCGATTATGTTTCTAGGTTTGTCAGCACCATACGCGTGCTCGTGGGTTTCATTGAAGTTGTAAACGTCTGATACCTGCATCACTTTGGGATTTCCTCCCACATTAAGCTGATACGCCGTGGTATAACTGGAATACTGCTAAAAGCAGCGTTAAACCCTAATTCACTCACTCAAAAATGAAAGCAAATGCCATCTGAAGTTTACTGAGAAAACTACTGGGGTATGTGAAATGCTGGACTTCCTCATTGATATCATCTATATACGTGGGGTAAGACATTTAGGCAAGAAGTAGATTTGGGCACCAATTGTGCTCCCCTTCTTACTGATGTGTTTCACTGTTCACATGAATTGAAATTTCTGCTCGAATTGGCAAATTCAAAACAAAGGAAATTTGGTCAGAAAGTTAAACTTTAGCTTCAGGTGTGTTGATGATCTGGTATCATTCAAAGACCAAATATCCAAATCACTTCCACAGATTTACCCACCTGAACTAGAAATAAAGGACTCCAATGAGACCGCCTCATCTGTTTTATAGATCTATGCATACAAAATCAGCGTGACAAAACACTCTCCACAAGAGGGATGTCTGCAACTGTTCAATAGTCAACTTTCCTTTTTTGTCGAGCAATATTCCTGCAGCTCCAGACTTTGGTGTTCACAACTTTTGAGGTACAATCGAGCATGCTCTTTCTACCAAGATTTCAAAGAGCGTCATACAACTATGCTCAGAAGCTGCTTGATCAAGGTTACAACATTCAAAGCCTCAGTAAAGCTTTCAAAAACTATTGTGGAAGACAAATTTGATGCATCACTGACAAAAAATAATGTCCACTGTTATTTCCTATTGTGGCTTGTAACCTAATGTTCCCGTGTTTTTTAAGGTGAACAAATGACTTGCCTTTGAATGAGTCTGTGATGGGTGGCACCATAGGGGAAGGATGCGCTCACCTTTTAGCGAACACCTGGTATCATCACTATCTGCTAGTGATTCATAAACACATTCTCATGATATTGTCACAATATAATGGACTCTACTTTTGGCAGAGATTTCTTAAGAATATGGAAAGGGTTTTGTTGCTTTTGTTTATTATTGTGTATGGCTTTTCTTTGTGAAGATGTCAAGAGTCAGGAGGAAAAATAAACAATAAATGTTGTCAGGGTTGATTTGACGTTACTTTCCTAAATAATATAACTAAATATTAAACACTGATTTGACATGACTTGAACTCTGCCAAAAGAGTCAATTTGACCAAGTACCTTGAAAAGTCATAATATAAATTTTATGACTTATCAGATATAGTCATGGTGAATGTAAAACTGTCCAGTAATCCAATTATCAAGTGGTCTTAGTGCACAAAGCAAGGGGGCTAAGTAACATGGAGCTTTAGAGGCAGAAGCCATAGAAAACAGCCAGATCTGAATGGGTCTGACGGAAGCCTTTATAAATGGTTTAGGCAGTGGGTGTTATGAATGCCATGTTAATCTGAGTACCGACAATGTTATTGACAACAGACACAGTTTTATAACATGGCTCCTTGGAGTGGCAATCTTGATGGGACATTCGTGGGATGAACTCGGATATCCAGATGAATATCTGTAGCTAAGGTAAGACAATAGGCAGAACGGGCAATGTGTTGGCTTGAACATCGGAGATTCAGAACATTTAGCCACAACTGACAGCAGAGGAAAAGGTATTCAACACCAGCCTGACATTACTAAGCAATATTTCCCATTTGTCAAACTGTACAGCGAATATATGTCCTTGGGTTTTTATCTGAGTTTAGAGTGAAAAGTTATTCTCTTCTTACAGATTATGAACTTTTCTAATTACCTATGACTTAACACATGCATGTTCCCAAGAGGTGTGAACAAACTTACCTAAGTAGTATCCTAAGTGAGTATGGTGTTTATTAGTCATTGACTTACAGGAAGTTAATATATGTCAGGGGTAGAAACTAACATATTTAGTCCACAAGTCCTTATAATGATAACATATAGCAAAACACTTAAAAATGGCAAATTTCTACTAGTCCTTATGATACCTTAACTATTGGGCAGTTTGGCAAGGACTACAGGACTAGTGCCAATTTCTACCACTGTATGTCACACTGATTGGAGTGTATCTTGAACCAACTTTGTGGAATCACAGCCTCTTCAAATATACACAAATCATTCAGCAGGGCCTAGATGGTAATATTCAAAAGTAAAGTTTTAACAAGGAAATTTATTATTGATGGTGCTCTATGGATATTATGTCTAAATGATAATATACCCAACAGACAACAGCAACCTGCTACCATAGAGACTAATATGCATACCCCACAAATGTTGAAACAGAATGGATGATGTCTTTAAACAATGAAGCAAAATGTAAAAATGCATGTCCATGACCCTGTAAATCTGTGCTAAGGCAAATATAGAGTTGCATGCTCCACAACACTAACGTTAAGTTGAACACTTTCAGTGATGAACAACACATTACATACACCAGTCTAGTCTGTCTCACAGTCCCTGAACAATAGTATTGCCCCTTCCACCAAGTCCTTACTGTAATGCTATTGTAATAAAGCAAGTCTACATTTTCCCCAGGTTCAGGAATCTCCCATTCCTTTTTAATTTAAATGTAATTGACTGTTTCTATCAAAACTATATATTTTCAGAGACTTAGCATAGTCTAACATCAGTCATGAAACAATATAACCAGTATCAACAAAACAAAGACAGGCAATATATACAGTACATCTTATCACACAAAACAAGCAGATAAACACGATGCCCTACTGAGATTAGATTTAGAAACGACTAAACTGCTTCAGCTTTCATCCTGTTAGAGTGGGTATGTAGCTAATCTGTCAACTAGAGAGTTCCCCTCTTATCTCCATGTTACCCACTATGTATGGGGTAGTCTCAGGTCGTTGTCATAGGCCAAGCCAATACACACAACTTTCTGCTCCATGTACACTCAAGATTATCTTGTCAAGAGTAAAGAACATGTTGAATGATTGAGCCTGGGACGGCTCAGCTATTTCTTTGGCAGCTCTCTATATACAAGGTAGGTGGTCTTTTGTTCATGATTTTTTAAAACAGAAATGAAACCATGCCTTTTGTTCAACATGTTAAATAAATATAAGTTTCTACAGATGTACATATATATATATCATTTGTATACAGAATTGTGTACATGATCTATCTGCTTGTGGGGGCACGGGTGGCTCAGTTGTCTAACGCGCTGCGATTTGCTGTGCAGAGTTGCTGTGCAGAGTTGCGTCCCTTGACCACGCCAGAAACCTATGGTTGTGGGTTCGAATCCCGGTTCACCCCGATTATGTTTCTAGGTTTGACAGCACCGTACCCGTGCTCGTGGGTTTCACTGAAGTGGTACAAGTCTGAGACCTGCATCACTTCGGGCTTTCCTCCCACATTAAGTTGACACGTCGTGATATAACTGTAATACTGTTAAAAGCGGCGTTAAACCCAACTCACTCACTCTATCTGTATGTGTGAAAAGTTGTCTAATCATGGTTGGCATAATCCACAACTGATTAATTGATGATGATTTCCTGAGATCAGGCATGTGTAAGTAAATTATTATTACACATTAAATTTCAAATCATGACGAAAAGGTGAGGTGAGGTGAGATGAAATTTGGTTTAACGTCGCGTCCAAGATTATTGCACTTATATAGCGACGTGCATGCACGTGTGTGTGTGTGTGTGTGTGTGTGTGTGTGTGTGTGTGTGTGTGTGTGTGTGTGTGTGTGTCTGCTTGTACAAGTCAAGACTAATGCCGATTTATAGTGCTAGCCCACTAGGATACCATGCCACAGTATAACATGAATACCCCACTCAGACACAGTATACTGACTCCGAGCTGACCAGTCCTTGTTTTAGACCCTTAATGCCAAGCGCCAGACAGTGTAACAACAAGTACCATCTTTTAGTATGAAGCGTCCGGGGATCAAACCCCAGACCTTCCGCTCTCCAGGCGGACACTCTACCACTAGGCTGCCGACAAATAGGAGATTAAAGTCTATGATATAATTATAATCCATCATTGGGATTGCCTAATAGTAATGAATGATCATTACTGACTCATCACATGATCAAAATAACAAGCATTATGTTAAAGAGATTGAAATGAAAACTTCATATGTCTATCTTGCTGCTATATTCAGACAGCTGAAATATCAAGGTGGAGCTCTGTACCCATCCAGGAATATGCTGCCTATGCCACAGCCTCTACAAACAATTATCTATTTAAATTTCTTAGGAAATAATAAACAAAATATAAGGATATACCTTGCATATACCAAATTATAGACATCTCAACTGTTACTTTCAGTGTTTAAAAGCCCCTCCCTGCCCCATGTAAAACAACACAAACATATTGATCAGCAATGTTGATGGTTGAAAGCCTACAGCATTGAATATTGATGGCTCAGTTCCCTGTCACGCCTTTGAAATAGATCAACACTGGGGTATTCATTTCGGGACATTCTTGTGAGGGGATCCATCAAGGGAGGTATTCACTTGTTGACAAGCTCAACACTGGAGAAACAATATGTGGAGAGTACCGGGTGGGTTACGTTCTAGCTGTGCACAACTGAAGTCTCCCAATGCTGTATGTTGGTATAATCATTTTCTGTCTGTTCAAAATTTGTTCTGATTGTCATGTAATATGTTTTGTAATAAGGCTTTCAATTTATTTGGAATCTTTACTATACCACTTTCAAAATCTTTTAAACTGCTTGTTGTCATTCTATTTAAACATTTTGTTCTATATTCTTTTCAAATAGATACATATATGAATTGAAATTGTGCAGTTTCTTAAGTTATTAATGGATATATAAATGCAATATATGCTGTCATCTTATAACTGTATAATTGAAAAATAAAAACATCTGCATGAACAACTTCTGTATTACAATTAGTAGCGCCGTTTTGGTGTAGGTTCTAACACTGTTATCAAGCAAGTGTTAGAACCTACACCGAAACGTCGCTCCTTATTGTAATAAAGAAGTCGTTCATCCATATATCTTATCCTTACTTAGTACTCCAACTTCTAAATGCCTTTCAAAGAAATAAAAAAATCAATCATAATTATGATGATGTGGACTACACATCTTATAGGCTGACCATGCATCACTGAACACAACAAACCACTTGTGGCATAGTAGACACAATTTATGGATAACAACTTTTTTATGTTCTGTGAGGGGGATGTTTCAGTAGAGATCCTTATACCGTTTCATAAAATTTCATAAACAGTTAAATGAAGATTACAAAAATTGCACAGCAGAATTTGAATATAAAATTTCGAAATTGTTACCGCAGATAAAAATTAGTTTTGCCCTTGAGTACATGTAAAGATTCTATATTCTTTTGTTGCTGACTTCTTACATTATTGATCATGAATGTTCCTTTGCATTAGATGTTATTTTCAACGTAGTCCTATTTTACCTGTCGATTGAAAAGTGCTAAACTGAAAGCACAACATGAGGTTTCAGTGATAAATCTTGTGCCATCAAATCTGCAAGTAACACTGCTCCGTCCTCAAGCACATTATGCTTAACTCCATTCTACTCATGACAAAATTAGATGTGAACTCTGTGGCCTTAGCAAAGCACCAACTTTCAAGCTCTCTGTAGTCCTTAACATTTAAGATATCTTCTAGTTCATTTCTATCTGGTGTTCTGGCCAAAATGTATTGCCACACACGCTTGAAGATTGTAGTAGCCGCAGTCTGCATTTTGTAACTTGTTGTCAGTTGTACATATCATGACTTCAAAAGCCCTACAATGATTGCAAAAGAGAGTATGGTTTTATGCCTTTTGCAGCAATATTCCATTAATATCGCAGTGGGGATACCAGAATTGGGGATCCACATTACCCATGTTGGTCGTGAAAACTGAGCCTTTGGCATAAGTAAAAAACACTTAAGCCACAAGGCTACCTGATTTGAGAAAGCTTCCAGTGATACAGTCATCAAATCAGTTGTTTCAACATGATGTGCTTTAAACCTCCAAAAGATCAATCAGAATTGAGTATGCAGAACTGAGTATTTTCTATAATCATGGTAGAGTACTCAATGAACTAATTTATTCTCTACTTGATTTTACAGGTTTCAACTGACATGACACATAAAGCCAAGTGAGGAACAGAGCATCAACTTAATATCACGAGAATGAAACTACAATAAATACATCTTTGCACATTCCATTTGATCTAATAAACTTAAAAGGAAAAACAATGGCCAGTTCTCTGAAAGAAAATAATCCTGATATCATTGATGACGATATCCAACGACGAGTCCAGGCATTGTTAAGCAGCAAACAATCACACGACAATGGCATCCAGGCATCATCCATATACGAGGAAGATATAGATGACCTTGAGGTGACCTTGAAGAAAGTTCTCCAAGCTGAGAGGAATCACTGGAAGGAGAAGCTCCAGAGTTCAATGCAGGAGATTGACAAGCAGCACAAAGTGATTCTGTCAGCACAGTCAGAATTACAAGCTCTTGCTGATGAGGTTGGGGTGGTACCTCACAATGATGTAGAGGATGACTATAATAGCTGGGGCAGTTCAAAGGATCTTGTAAAATGTCTCCAAGACTATATTCACAAACTCCAAGAATCCAAGACGGAGACACCAAGAGATCCACAGCCATCTGTGGTTGATCTAAAACTTAAAAGCACCATAAGCTCTCTGAAGAAGGAAAAGACTGAACATTTAGCCACCATTACATCTCAGAGCAACCAAATCCGTTGGCTTCAGACTGAGCTGAATTCATACAAACATAAAGTTCACAAATACAGGAAAATTGTGAAAAATTATAATGAACAGACTTCCTCACATTTTCATCTTGATGATATAGAAACTTCCAAGAAATTTCCTAATCAGCAGATTGAGAAACAAGGAGGGGAGAGGGTATATGTTGAAGGGGAACAACTGACATATCCTAATCCGAATGATGAGATTGCATCATGGACACAAAGGTCCAATCAGAAAGGAAAGGATGCACTTCGAGGGAGTCCTCGAGCTGGTATTAGTCAGTGTCTGAGATGTCAGAAACTGTTTAAGCCGAATGAGAACACCAAGTTGGCATGTCGCTTTCACAAGAAGGGTCGTGAGATCAAGGAACAGTACGATGACTCTGGTAGACTCTGCAGGGTTGTATATAAGTGGGCATGTTGTAAGAAGGTCCTGGACTCACCAGGATGTTCTTATGGATTCCATGTCTAGAGAAAGATCTGCTGTACCTTTACCGGATGAGGATGAGGATGAGGATAATGCCTTATTACCGTGAGAATGTTCTTGATATAAAGAATCTCACAACTTAATTTGGGCTGTAGAATTATGTTGATGGGCTCATAGTGATCTAGTGATTTAAATGACCCACCTCAGCTTCTCAAGAGAACACAGGACAACAAACAGGATGATAAATATGAGCTAATTACTATGCATTCCATGTCTAAGATTTCCGGTGGCACAACTCTAAAGCGTTTGGTTCTTCAGGTTGTTTTATTTTGGATGTCTTTTATGCTCATGAAATTCAGTTTTCAACACACAAGAAAATAACATGATGCCCAATCAACACTGATAATCTGCTGTATAAATACTGTGTGGTCACTGGCATGACATTCACTTGTATGTGATAGCCTCTCAATCAAATCCAAAGGTACCCATGAGTTTAAACATGGAGGCATAATATAACCACATGGAAGCGATCATAAAGTATATATGGTATGCATTCTGGAATAAAAAGGGGATTTCAAGAATTTCTTTTGTGGAGTGATGAGCCATAAAAGGTACACTTTGAAAACCTTCCACTGTTCAATAAACATTTCTGGATGCCACAGGCATTGCAGCAACCAAATTCTGCTTTAAGGAGATATACCAGTGATTAATGTGTTTTCAGTTTTCACTGTTAAGAAACAAAGATTGCAAATGTTGTATTGATGTAAAGATAATAAAAATGAAATTTCAATATGCGTCTTCATGTACCTATGTCAGTGTATGCTGGTCATATACCTGACATTCTGTGGAAAGTTTTTTAGGAATTCCATATATCTTAAAATGACAGGAAAAAAAGTGACACTGCATATCACATGAAAAGTGTCAAGTAGTCACCACTTTAATGTACTTGAAGTTCATTGATCATGTTAGATCTAATCTTTACAATGATAATGGAGAACCAATCTGTAACATTCCTTATGTCAAATATCAAAGCTTAAGTACATTAATCGGCGATCTTTGTCACCCTTCACTAAGCCGTGCGTGGACCCGTCTGGTCAAAACTTAACTGACAGTGCATATGGTATGCACGATACAAGCGGTACACGGTACTATCACACCTATTGACAGTTAACCAGTATAGGCTTCACCTCAATCAGCAATGTTCACGCAGGTGTATGGACAGTAATCTTTTCACCTAAACGATGATCTACAAACATATGTTCCATGATTCAATGATACATCAGGGATGACCACGACTGCTTAAATTGTAATAGTAAGCCACTTGATAGCCATTCAAAGCGAGGCGATGCGATCAGCTGATCGTTCATTCCAGGTCCCTGACTTTGTTGACATTTTGCAATCGGTACATAAAATGATGCCCTTGATGTTTGAATATCACGCTTTTAAAAATTAAGTCCATTTTTTTTCATTGTATATGTATGCATATCTATGTTGTATAACCAATGAGGCAATATATATGCATTTCAGTACAGCGGGTAGGCGATGTGGTACACAAAATGTAAAGGTCTTATGTAATGTAAAGTTTTTCAGTAGATTTTGTGAATTTTGACAGCAACAGATGTATTTATCAGGTATACAACTGAGAGAGGAGAGTGAGGAGAATATTTCAACAAATTGTGAAAAAAAGGCATAGACATTTTATGTCATCAACTAAATATCATAATACAATGTTCAAAAAACCGAATTGGAAATCACTTAAATCCAAGGTGTACACATTTTTTACATAGATGTATTGTGGCTGTTGCCCAGGACTACCATGATTACATACATTTCAATTATGATAAATAAAAGATAGATATAATTATGGCATTTTTTGAAATTCTAAATAATTTTTTTTGAGACACAGAGGAGCCTATATATTAGTTTAAATACATATTCAAGGATGCAGATACCAACTACAACTTTTCATATTGTAAATGGAAAACAACATATTCATACTAATTTTCAATCACTATAATGCTGATTGTATTAACATTACACAGTGTCTACACCATCAGCTGATTGTAACAGCTCTTTCTAAATTAGACCTTGCTTTGTATGTATTCCTTATTCCAAACTGATGTTTCAAATTCCCACACAAGCAAATAAAGAATGCCATTCTTTCTTCTCTTTTCATCATTAGATATCTGCATAGCACAATATAATAATTTTATTTGATATCTGTTAGGGCTGGGACGTGTACCTCAGGTACTCGGGCCGGGTGGGTATTGAGTAGGACCCGGGTACCCAGAGGACTACCCGGACCCTTGGTTAGTTATTGATATATTGTTTCATGACAAAAATTTACTATAACTACATGGTTACACAAATCACTAATGTTCACATTTCTTTGTGACTATGATCGCATTCCTTCTGACTCATATATGTTTGAATAAAGATAAAACTTCAGTCAAATTCAGTGTATATACATGACCAGGACATTTTATATGTGTATCTAAATACATTTTGCTCAGGCTATTGTCAAACTATTCTCAATCGGACATTTTGTACCTATATTTTGAAACCAACAGCGGGTAATAGAGGGTGTGAGTACCCGGGTAGTAAATTTGGACTCCAAGCCCAAATATCTTTGTATACTTGTGCATGTGTATTAGTATTAGATTACACATGCGTGACTTTTTATCCGTCATTACATATAAGAATAATCTGTTATATGTAAAAACAAATAACATAAATAAATGCATTTAGATATATCTACACAGACTGGTTGTGGAGTTAAATTTGCATTTATGCCATGATCAAAATATTTGATTATGAACAAATCAAAATCATATTTGCTGCATCTAATAAATAGACAATACTACAGATGTCTTAAGTACTGCTGAATGTAAATCGTGATACATAGCGATAGCATGGTAAATGCATGGGTTGTAAGGGATATAACTTGTAAACATATGCTACCAAAACAAGAAGATACAGCTATCATTTACAACAATGTATATATCATACTCATCTTGTGGGGGTAGTCAGTATTTGTTGTTTGTTGGGACAAATCTCTGTAACTTACTGCTATTTTATGAGCATGAGTATCAGTATTTTGTAAGAAATTGTGCAATATATTAACACCTGTGATGACTCAAAGCACTAAATGATGAGACACATTTTACGAGGGGCATAATAGTACAGGTAAATCTGTTTGTTCAAAGTGATGACTGGTATGTATATTTCAACTGAGTAACTGAGTGGTTTATAGATGCATGGTAGATATATTTTCTTTTGGTATATTCCTAAAAAATATTAACAGACTAAAAAAATGAAATTAGATGTAAGAGGTATTGTCTAATTGAAGTAACATTTAAAATTCAGTCTTAACGATATTTCTTCTTCAATTATAAGAACACAGGTGTATAATAAGCATACATGATCTAGGCCTGTCAAAGATGTCCGTGTTCTGCAAATGTAGGCGTATTCTATTACATGGTAGTATGAAAACTAATTGCTTTAGATTTGAATGCTACAATAGTTAAGGACTTGTAGTGGGAAATAACACAACGGCTGATAAATAAAATGAGTATGCATTATTTCATGTTACCCCAGATTGACACAATGCCTTGTTGTTTTCTGACGTGGAAATGCTATGGCAATATACTGTTTTTCATGGCGTTTTTCCTCTTTCTTCCATTGTGTCATTTTGTGTTTTAGTTGAAGACTCAACAAATGTTGATAATCTAAACTTACAATCACAACAAAATAAATGTTAGTTAAAAATATTCAGTAGTCAAGAACCGTTTTTGAATGAAGTTGCAGCAGAATAACATTTCAGCTTGGCACCGTCACTAAATGCCACTAGTTGTCACAGACCACATTGATCCGAGAACCAGACCAGAAGCGACAACTTGGCACCGTCACGAAATGCCACTAGTTGTCGCAGACCACTTTGGAATAAAAAGATTGCCTATTCATATCACTGTATTGTTACAATCCTATAATTAACTTCCCAAATACAATCCGCAAGAGTAAGTGATGCTCTGAACTCATAGTTCCACAGGGGGGCACATGTGGCCCAGTCACTTAAGGCACAGTGCAGAGTTGCATCCCTTGGGCATGCCAGAAACCAATGATTGTGGGTTCGAATCCTGGTTCGCCCCAATTATGTTTCTAGGTTTGTCAGCACCATACCCATGCTCTAGGGTTTCACCAAAGTGGTAAACGTCTGAGACCTGCATCACTTCTTCCCACATTAAACTGACACGCTGTGATATAACTGAAATAATGTTAAAAACTGCGTTGAACCCATCTCACTGACACTCATAATTCCACGATACTTGCTCTACTACAATGCAAAGTGATACTCAGTATACTATCTCTATTTCCAACATATTTGTTCGCGAGTCCGGTGATGGGCAAATTGTGCAAAAACTCACGGACTTGACATATTCAAGAAAAATATGTCAATAATACATTTTTGAGATGCATGCATAGTGTGTCTATGCATCTCTGGTGTTTTGTGAAAGATAGTAGTGTCTGCCGGGCGATTATCTGTCTAGGAGTAGAGCAGATGTTGCAGAGCACAATAACACAGTGCTACCAACGACCAGCTGATGTAACAAATAGTCCGGTCCGCATGTGATGTTATTTAATAAACATGTATTATATTAACAAACGGGTGATCTCTTCACGTGTAAGTAATAAAAAGGGCATACATAATACGTAAATATTTTCTTCAGCAGGAGCCTAATGTTATTTAAAAATCAAATTATTCAACAAATATAGCTGAACAAATTTTTAATTTGTTGCAGCCTAATTGTCGACCTAGTATAACATAAGTTCTTCAGCACTGTGTTAAGACTTCTCAAGCTGACTTTGTGTTTAGAGATATGTCTAACTGACAACACATGACTTACTGGATCAGTTGAACAGGTTAAGTCTGTTCCTGGGTACCTGATAATGTGGTATTGTGAAAATGAACATGGCTCTATCCAAGCATAAACCTGAGGTTAATTGTAGGACGGAGTGCTGAAGATAAAGTCAAGGGACTGTGAATCTAGGGCTATCTTCTTGTCAGTGTAAGATTGTCAGAAGATCTATGCATAGACGATCTGTATTATGTAAACAAGACAAGACAAACTGCTAGATGGACCATGTCACAGTTAACACCGAGCCACATAACCACTAACATAGATTCACATAGCATGATACCCTTTCAACACAACATAAACACGGCATGTGAGGACTGATCTCATTTGCTGTGCACATAAAATACCCAACTGAATAGTTGCATTAATCCTACACTGTTCATATACATTGCTTAGAAGGCAATAAAAGCTGGTTGCATGGAGAGATCGGAGTTCAACTGGAAACTTCTACACAGTCTGTAGCTCTCCTACTTTCTGACTGTCATTGTTGTTAAGCTTTGTATGTGGCTTTTCATGGACACTCTAATTGTCCTTGCAAGTGATTCAAAATGATATGGATGCCTCGCTAGCAAATCAAAAACGGTTTAGTTTCTTTCCGCATATCAAACGTTATTAAGTATGCAAATAGTGCCAAAGCACTGTAGCTCACCTGGCTATGTTGTCAACAGTTTGAAATGTAAACAAAGACAGCCAACAAAAGTCAGTATTGCTAACCAAAGATTTTGTGAATAATATTGACAACAGTAACCAAATTCAACAATTCTTCTTAATCTGCAAAAATAAATCATTCTCACCATGTATTTTATGAAAGTAACCATAATATTTTGTTGTTTTATACAGGTTTTTCCAGCATGTGTCCAACAACTTTCCTTATCTATTCAGAACCTCTACAGTCATGGATAGAACGTGTTCTGCGCTGTCAGTAACGGCTCGTTCACACCAAGCCAACAATTGGTCAAAAGTAGAGAGATTCGGAGATTTTGCTAGTGAAGAATTTTGTGTCCAGCCATTCAGCTCTACACATATTTGAGTACAATTCAGTGAAACAATCACATTTGCCCTCGTAACAATTAACATTCTGAGTGAACTTAAATGTTAAGTAATAAAATTTCTAAGTTAACAATTGTCAATATACCAGTAGGTTTATTTATGAACACATATCAGTGAACTGAGTTAACTGTCGGCTCACCGACAGCACCTGGCATGAATATGGAAACGTAAGGGGTCAGCCTCGTGTGAAGACGCCCCAGTAACACATATAGTGAATCAGGACTTAGGTCAAATTCAAGATATTCTGGCTAAGATAAGGGTCTGGGAAATGGTTCTGGCTCAAGTAATTGAACTTCATTCAAGCAAGAAGTTCTTCTTCTAGTATCTGGATGTTATCATAATTGAAGAAAGTCAAATCATGTGCTAGATCATGCCACATTATAATACTGTCTAAACATCCATCCGAATGTTGAATAAAAAGATAAAATTATGAAAAGAATACCTTTCCAACAATGTTTCCATTTAATTTCTCAGACTGCTATAGCTACAAAAAACATGAATGAAAAGTCTATATTTTAATCATATTGACAAGATAAATTGAGGGTTTATTCTGTCACATTTTTGACAGAGTTTTCAACAGACCATGCTTGAGGAACAAGTTGACCTAGACAAGAATCGCCTGATTAGATAGATCTATACATAATTTACAAGCACACATCATCCTTAATAGTCATTCTCTATATTGAGTGGTCTAAACGCAGACAAGCTTGGAAGCAAGTCAAAATATGACAGCTTACCTGTGCAAGAAAACACTAGAAAAACAAGATGCAATTACGCTCAATGGAAAACAGTTTGCATAATACAAACATAATTAGTTTCAAATAGCTGTTTTTTCCCTAATGTTATAGCTTCATCATTCTAACAGTTTACCAGACACTGATGTGATGTGTTTAATTTGAAATATTTAAGCTATTCAAGCTACAAACCACTGATAATGTATAATGGAATATTTAGCAGTACATCAGCACACACAGTCAAGTCATGTTCATATATGCGCTGTAGTAGCAGCTCATGCAGAAAATGTGTAACGACAACGCCAGATGTGTCAACACAAATAGAAATTATTATATGAGCATGTGTGTCATACTGATTTTACAAAACGGGTGTTAGAATGCTTGTATTTCCCAAGCGAGAGCGGGGGTAATACATGAATTCATACAAAATTTTGTGTCAAATTAGTATGACACACATGCAAGTATAATAATTTCTTTATTTCCCATTATTTCTTAATTCTTTTGAGCTCCTATTTAGAAAAATGCACTGATCACGAAAACCACAATTGTCAAATGACGTTTGTGACGTTGTTTCTCATGTGATGTCCTTCCGACCTTACATTAAAATAAGATTTGAAGGATGTCAACAATGCCATATATGGGACATAAGCAATACACCGGTACGATTTTTTACACATACGATTTTTATGAACTTGGTTATTTCTAACCTTATGGGTATGAAATGTAATTATGTAACAGGGAGCGGTATTTACATAAGCCTGTTTGGCCTGTTTACCAATCCCTTAAAGTTAATATGAATAAAATATGTTTAAACTAACAACCCCAGAGAATAACCAGTCTCGACTATCACGCCACAATAGATTACATTATGCATAAAAGGCAAAATAGCACTGAAATGGAATTCTTTACCTATATGAAAGAAGTTGGTTGGTTGGTTGTTTAACGGTGCACTCAGCAATATTCCAGATATATGTCGGCGGTCTGTAAATAATCGAGTGTGGACCAGACAATCCAGTGATTTTGTCATGAGCATCGATCCATGCAATTGGGATCGATGACATGCATCAACCAAGTCAGCGAGCCTGACCATCCGATCCCGTCAGTCGCCTTTTACGACAAGCATATTCGCCTTTTACGGCAAGCAATATGGAAGAAGTAGTGAAAACAATGCCACATACTCAACAGCGCCATAATAGTGACAAAGTAATCAATCTCCCAACACATTTCCAGATGATGCAGAGTGACAGGCAAAGAGTCCCAACAAATTCTCCCAGAAAGCAGGATAACTCACAGTAAATAAACATGACAAAATTATTTCAATAATCATAAGACATAAAAGCAGAGGGCATTGTACAAATCCGACTTTATCATGAACATGTGTCCATAAATCACTCTCGAAAAGTAATGATATCAGGTGTTTGCAAAAAGGTGAGCTTACACTTCCCCACCGGTGGCACCCATCACAAACACATGTAAAGGCACATCAATTGTACACCTGAAACAACACAGGTAGAAGTCAGAACACAACATTGTATGTTATTTCATATAGAACATGTCCTAATCTTGTGGTTCCATTTTCTCTACAAGCATTCCCAAAAGCTTTTTATTCTATCGCACTTTTAAATATGTTCCAGGAATTTGACGAAGATTGCTTAAACAAGTATTCAACAACGATTTTTTTTACTCTCATTGTGAATAAATAAAATAACTTATAACAATAAAGGTTCTTATCTCACCTTACATTAAAATACTAGCTTCTGATTGGTTATGCCCGGGCAATTATTTTCCAAATAGCCCGCTTACGTGTCCCACTATGAAATCAGTCGGAACACACCATAGGTAACTAGCATATCTCGAACAAGTATCGTTGAGTTGCAATGAACCTATGTTTATCGAAATGCATTGGGTAATGGGAAGTAAGTTCGTTTGAGTCGTCTGCTACAAATTTTGCTAACTGAGGACACATATTCCGGACCTGTATGAAAGAATGTCAGTAAGATATATTTGTTGTCTACCAATCCCTCGGGCATATAGTGTGATCTACCCTGTGTGTGTCCCTTGCCATCACATAGGCCCACACTGGGAACATCAGGTACATATCCCTCGAGATCGATTGACAACACATAATATACCTATTTCATTCAATCAATTTGAAAGAGAAACTGACTGAACAATATAGGTACATATACCCTGTTTCTTTCAATCAACATGAAAGAGTGAGTGAGTGAGTGAGTGAGTGAGTGAGTGAGTGAGTGAGTGAGTGAGTGAGTGAGTGAGTTTTGGTTTTACGCCGCTTTTAGCAATATTCCAGCAATATCACGGCGGGGGACACCAGAAATGGGCTTCACACATTGTACCCATGTCGGGAATCAACCTGGGTCTCGGCATGATGAGCGAACGCTTTAACCACTAGGCTTCCCGACCTCCCCTCAACATGAAAGAGAGAGTGATTGAACAATATAGGTACATATACCCTGTTTCATTCAATCAACATGAAAGAGACACTGCCTGCACAATATAGGTACATATACCCTGTTTCATTCAATCAACATGAAAGAGACACTGATTGAACAATATAGGTACATATACCCTGTTTTATTCAATCAACATGAAAGAGACACTGATTGAACAATATAGGTACATATACCCTGTTTTATTCAATCAACATGAAAGAGACACTGATTGAACAATATAGGTACATATACCCTGTTTTATTCAATCAACATGAAAGAGACACTGATTGAACAATATAGGTACATATACCCTGTTTCATTCAATCAACATGAAAGAGACACTGATTGAACAATATAGGTACATATACCCTGTTTTATTCAATCAACATGAAAGAGACACTGATTGAACAATATAGGTACATATACCCTGTTTTATTCAATCAACATGAAAGAGACACTGATTGAACAATATAGGTACATATACCCTGTTTTATTCAATCAACATGAAAGAGACACTGATTGAACAATATAGGTACATATACCCTGTTTCATTCAATCAACATGAAAGAGACACTGATTGAACAATATAGGTACATATACCCTGTTTTATTCAATCAACATGAAAGAGACACTGATTGAACAATATAGGTACATATACCCTGTTTTATTCAATCAACATGAAAGAGACACTGATTGAACAATATAGGTACATATACCCTGTTTCATTCAATCAACATGAAAGAGACACTGATTGAACAATATAGGTACATATACCCTGTTTCATTCAATCAACATGAAAGAGACACTGACTGAACAATATAGGTACATATACCCTGTTTCATTCAATCAACATGAAAGAGACACTGACTGAACAATATAGGTACATATACCCTGTTTCATTCAATCAACATGAAAGAGACACTGACTGAACAATATAGGTACATATACCCTGTTTTATTCAATCAACATGAAAGAGACACTGACTGAACAATATAGGTACATGAGTGACTGAGTGAGTGAGTGAGTTGGGTTTAAAGCCGCTTTTAAAGTGGTGCCCAAAGTGGTGCCCGAAGTGGTGCAGGTTTCAGATGTTAATCACTTCGGTGAAACCCACGAGCATGGGTATGGTGCGGACAAACCTAGAAACATAATCGGGGCGAACAGGGATTCGAACCCACAATCATTATACTAAGGTTTCTGGCGTGCAACTCCTTACGCGGCACCTTAGACGACAGGGCCACCCGTGCCCCCAGACACTGACTGAACAATATAGGAACATATACCTTGTTTCATTCAATCAACATGAAAGAGACATGTAAACTAATCAATCTTCTGGTTGCTGGGATAATACATCTGCTTGCATATGCACGTGAGTGACATGACTAAGTCATATGAACATCATGTCATCATTGGACAAAATGTTTCCTCGGGGACCATGGTAACTGCCTTTGAAACAAGGCCCCTATGACATCAGTGTCTCTCCACAGTGTGATCTGTGGATAGTGCTGATATGGCTACAAGGATTACCTCCCTTGTACTGCACTGAAATCACATCTGAAACATGTCCCCCAAATCAACATTTACCAAAGCAACTAAATTCAGAGATTGTTGTACACATAAAGGTTGAGTTTACAAATCATCTTACATGTGGCAAAGAAACAAATGAAAACAATGATCCTTTTATGATCAGATTTATTTGATCTACAGCCAGGATCATACAATGATAACGATACAAAAACAACATTGAAAGTGTGAAATTTAGAATGTCAAAATGCAAATTTTTGTTTATTTTTCTATTAATTTATGTGTGTAAAATAATCCTGGCATGGGATAATTAAGAGTTAAACCCACACAATTAAAACTGTGAGCTTACATTTAAGGCTCTTGTAAGTCTTTTGTAAAAATCCACTGCATGGATTCACACAGTTTTCTGGTTTTCAATTCATACCTAAAATATATACACAGTCGAACTTAATTAAATTTTTACAACAAAAACAAAAGTTATCGACAAAAGTATGACAAACATATAAATCAAAACAGGCGGAGACGATGGGATCAACAAATATTCATGGGAAGGAATGCAGCTTGTGGCATTACTGGAAGCAGGTAAGTGCTAAATTTATTACATATAAACTGGCACGCCTCACTTGCTTCCCACTTCTTTCAGCATACACTATATTATAATTTCAGGATAACAACTTTACAGTTACATGCATTGGATCACTATCACAACATATTTTATGTGGATTCTGTGATGCATGCTTTGAGGTTTTGAAGTGTTATTTGAATGGCTTAACAAATCAAATGACAATGTTTCAACTTAAAGCAGATTATTTATTTGAAACAGATCAACTCTTGAACATCATTTAGTCCAGTACAATAATCTTTGCTTTTTAAGACTGAATCCAACCAACTGTAAATTGTTGATTGTCATATATATGATCTTAGCCTACAATCACTTGGTGCAAGTGGATGGCAATTGTGGCCCAAACCTAAGATCGCGATCTTATGGATTTACAATAATTGCAGCAACAGGGTCGGTTTAAACAAGTGGGTCTAGGAAGAAGTCAACAAGGGATCCCTCAACTTGCATTGTTAGCTTGCTTATTGTTTAACGACACACTCAGCAATATTCCACCTATATGATGGCAGTCTGTAAATAATCGAGTCTGGACCAGACAATCCAGTGATTGATATCATGAGCAACCAATTCAGCAAGCCCGATCCTGTTAGTCGCCTCTTATGACAAGCATAGTCGCCATTTACGGCAAGCATCAAGCATGGGTTGCTGAAGATCTATTCCACCCCGGATCTTCATGGGTCCAACTTGCATTGGGATTCCCCGACATTCCATTGTGATGAGAGTATTCCATCTTGGTGGGCATGACTTATGTTTTACATTCATTGAGAAATGATGGCAATAGATATTGAACACTAATAATTTATTATTCACCAGTGATGCACAAACTTGTGGTCTAATCTAGATTCAAACTACAAGAGAAACAATCAGACTGCAACATTCTATAGAAATAACAAAATAATAACGTCTAAATCCGTATTCATATTAGACTTACACTTTTAACTCAAGGAGTATAAAATACATATGTTCCAGTTAGCAAATTGTGAGGATTGTTTGACAATTTCAAGGACATGTTATGTGTCTTGTACCTACCCCTACTTCACACACAATATAGAATATTTCACACTTCATCGAACCCAGTTGTCAACTTGGTAAGGCCCCTGTACATAATCCTCTACAGATATATCCATCAACACAAAGCCAGGCCCAACACGATAGAGTCAAGTACCAGTAACAAGTTGGGTATTATAGATCACAGGTATAGAGGCACTGTTATAAAATAATATCATACTAAGTAATAATGCCCTCATTCTAGCACCAGCAATTACATATTACCGGAGCTATGTGTTATACTTTTTTAAGTAAGTCTAGTATTGGCTAAACTGCACTGTGGTTATCATCACTAAGTTGATCTGAACAAACATCAAGGCAGATACTATGTGAAAATCAGTGAAGTAACTGATCTATAAAGAGACAAACTGATTAAGACTTTAGAAATATTATATTATTATCAAAGATAAAACAATCACACGCAATCATTTCTGTCGTGTGAACACTAGAAACTAAATGCCAATGTCATAACTGATATAAGACCAGCTTTGATCTGTGAGATAACGCTTGGGTGAGATCACAATGATATTGCATGACAGTGCTTTGCAGACCATTGGTTACCATGACATCACAATCAAATGACATCACTAATCTCTCTGACACGTTTTACACTCAAGACACTAGTATTTACTGTTTACAAATTTAAAAAGTTCAAATTATGATTTGGATGTTAAATGGAATCTTTTTTTGTCATTCGTCAATAAAAATTCAAAACTCTTCAGCAAAACATTTATTCAAAACATTTATCGACTCGTTTGGATATATTTGATGTCAAAAGACATTTGGGTGAGATTCTCTATGTATCATAGCAACCTTTAACTACCGTATTCAACGTAATAAGCGCCCAGGGCGTTCTCAAAATTAGAAATAGGGAGCTCTTATTAGAAAATTATTTTGGTGAAAAAAAAAACAGAGTTGAAAGATAAATTTCATGGTTTATGCTGACAGCCTGATATGTTTATATACGACAAATATATTTTTCCAGAATTTAATTGCCCACAATTAAGGGTGCATATAACACACAAGTGCGTATTATATGCGCATAAATATGTCTTTTGTACATTGATTGATAGGATGGGGTGCTAATTGGGATTGTTCACTAGCCAAAATATTAGCAAATATCGCCATGGGTGCTTATTAGAGTGGGGCGCTTATTACGTCGAATACAGCAGTTCTATCTTGGACAGGAAACAAGAGGTTGATAGCATGAGCAATGGCTCACACTATCAGAGCATAATGAAACACAATCACAAGTACACATTTGTATCAGCTCTAGGTATATGTACTGGAGACATAATGTATTCCAGACTCCCCAATTAATCTGAGCCACAGTCCTATTTCACTGTAAAAAAAAAAAATATGACAGATATTGAGTTATGGTTTGTGTTTTCCACTCTGACACCTTGCTTATTCATTAACATTCTTCTAGTGTCTGCACACCCTAGTACAGACTATAACATGGTAGAGGTATATGACTCCATTAATCAGGCCAAAATCTGTCATACATGACTTAATCTTAAACAGGCATAACAAGGCCTCATTCAAGCCACTACACTAACTACATGTCTACCTGGATCATTTGCTGGTTACCCTCTTAGACAATTGTCTGCTACACAAGTCAAAGTCAAGCTTATGTGGTTGTTCAAGGCTGGATATTGAATGCAGTCCCTCGTTCTCAATCAGACAACATGGTCATGCGAGTTGGGAACATATGATTGGTAATCTGTTGTTACCAATGGTGTTACTTAGCATATTTCGTCAGCTATGAGATTACTCGATGTATACAGTGTGGGAAGATACAATACAGATATCAAAACATTGACCATGTCAACTGGGGGGCTTCTTGATGAGCATGGAGAATGACAACTAAATTCTTTGTATTCGAAAAAGTCTGTGATATTTCCTTGAAAGGTGGAGACATCAGTAACGGATAATTAATCTGCAACGATACAGATGGATACAGTGTTCTAGACACCAAGGTAATGTTGCTGTACGAGATGGAGTTTATTGTCATACTTCTAATCTGTTCAGGAAGAATTTTGATTGAAATTACATACATGTTTGGAAACATTTTTGACAGTTTTGTTAATATTCTCATAACATATCAAAACACTTTACATATTAATAAATGGATTAATTTATAAATGTATTTGTATGATAATACCTCAAAATATTGTGTTGGGATTTTGTTAAAACATCAACAGTTGATCATTGTTTTGAAAAAGTAATTGATCAATCAATGATAAATCATGAATGAGGATAGTGAAATCATCAATTTTGAGAATTCTTTCTTTCATGGAATGACAAGAAATAAATTTTCAAACTTTTACATGATATTTACTATACTCTTTAAAAACAAACACCTTTAGCAGCAAACAACAACAGCCCTTTTACTAAATATTACTTTTTAAATAAACTGATATTACTAAAATATTATTCATCATCGATTCCATGAACAATTAATTGGTTGGAAACTGAATCCAATCAATCCTCGATTAAAGTTATTAATTGAACAACACTGCAACAAAACCCTCTAAAAAATCATTGGAAATATCTGCTGAAAGCAGAGTCTATTGTGTGAATCTGTTTGTAAAAGGTGAGGTGAAATGGGGTTTAACGTCGCGTCCAAGATTATTGCACTTATATGGCGACATGCATGCACGTGTGTGTGTGTTTGTGTGGCTGCTTGTACTAGTCCGGACTTATGCCGATTAATAGTGCTAGCACACTGAGATACCATGCTGCAGTTTAACATGAATACCCCACTCAGACACAGTATACTGACTCCGACCGACCGACCAGTCCTTGTTTTAGCCCCTTAATGCCGTGCGCCAGACAGGGTAACAACAAGTACGATCTTTTAACGTCTTTTGGTATGACGCGGCCGGGGATCGAACCCCTGACCTTCCGCTCTCCGGGCGGACGCTCTACCGCTAGACCACGGAGGTGGTCTGTGTTTGTAAAAACAATCTAACTAAACTCTGTGCCCTTGCTTCTTCTCCAGCCAGCACAATGGATGAGTGTCAGCGGTCAGTCTTACAGCGCCACTTCAAGCAGCTGGCCAGTGACCTCATGTTGTCGGAGGACCTGCTGGGGGACTTGTATCAGCAGCACATCTTTGACAGGAACATGATCGACATCATCAGGGTGAGAATATTGTGTCACATATCTTATTTCCAACATGCAAGCTTGTATTTTTCAGAATGTAAGCCATAAATCAGAGGTGAACCTAAGTTAAACATAACAAATCTGCCAAGACATAACACTGAAGAAGCAGAAGTGACTGAGAGAATATTGTTTTGCACAGTCAACAATGCATAATTATATAACAGTTGCCTAACACACTGGACCTGAAAAACATGTGGTTAACACAAATACTGATCTATGCCAACAGTATATTATGTATTACACTTGCATCCAGAGCAGATAATTTCATAAGCATTATCATGAATTGATGACATTATACTAATCCGTAGCATGACTTGACGGTCATAATATCCATGTTCATCAGCCATCAATCTAAGCATGATATGGTGATCAAAGTTGTCCCAACTTAAGGTTCCATGCGAGAAAAAAGTAACTAAGAATGAATATTGATTCAATCTTTGTATTATTTAAGGCATAGTCATGGACTATGAGATGTGATTGAGCTATTATCTGTGTTTCTCTATAGAGCCAAGCTACAGACAGCGACAGGGTGTACAAGATGCTAGAAATGCTTCCTAAACGTGGACCATCTGCTTTTGACACTTTCATCAACATCATCCAGGACAGCTACCCATGGCTAGCCGCCATGCTGGATTCTAGCTACTTGGCCGCAAAGAGCAAACACCAGCCGAGTTCAGGTGGACAGCATTGCAAGCTGGAGAGGCTGTTCACCGTCACAGGTAAGTCAGGGAACAAGGGAAACAACTCTTTACAGCATAGCTTAAACAGTTTGTAGCCATTGAGACTACTCTTTACAAAATAAGGTTGGATCACATTTCAAGAATCAGCACAGCACAAAATGTTTTAATTCTAAACTCCTTACGATTATTTTAAGATCAGTCCTTAGTTGGTTTCATGGATTTGTTCTTCGCCTCTTTAGCTAACTATTAATAATAGCTAATTATGGTATTTATGAACATGTGCAAACATTATCAGCGCATCACTTTCTTCACTATCCTAGAACTACCTATATCACTATGGAGAATATCAAAGAAGAACTATCAATATTCATGGGAATGGGGGAACAGGTGATCACTTATAGATAAAGTGAATTGCCAGGTGAAGGCAAATATTCCTTATAAATAATGAATGTGATCAAGAAATACTTCTGTCACTACTTTTCAGTAAAGCTAATTGCATTTGTATAAATAGCAAACATTGTCTTGATAAAAAATCCCAGACCAGTGTGTGTTAATTATTTGCAGATTGAAAAAGAATAATACCCATATGACAATAAATGTATTCTTCTTTATTTCAGACGCACCTCAACATCAAGATAAACCAGACTGTGACATAAGGAAAAGAGTTGGGACATTTGTCCACAAGCAGTTCGGTCAGAGTAAGAGGGTCTCCCAAAATGATAAAAAGGCAGTGGAAAGGTTTCTCAATGAACAGCTGAATGATGAAAGGATTCGACTTCAGTCTCTGGCAGAGAAAGCAGAATCTCTCCCAGACACAGAAACCGAATCTGTGGTCTCTCAGGTTAGTGATGTTCAGCAAAAACTGTTTGAAATCCATGTCATTCTAGAGCCATACCTCCAGGGCAAGGCACTTAAAGAATTCAACAACCTCCTTCCAGAAGACATGACCTTTGAAATCATCCAAAAAGAAATCAGATCGGTTTTGGAAAATCTGAATAGAGCTGAGAAAGAACTCACTGAATGTTCTAAGCTGCCTGGGCTTCATGGGGATGAGGAGGACAAATTGCCATTGTGCAGTTACATAGAGAAGTTGATAGAAAAAGTTGAGGATCAGCAAGAGAAGCTTCAAAGTCAGGAAACTAGACTGACAGAACTGCAAGGAGAACTGAATGAATACTCCATCCATATCGACAAACTAGAATCTGAAAGAGAAACTTCTAGGAGTAAGATACAACTTCTATCCAAGGAAGTGTCTCAGGTCAGACATGACAAATTCAAGTTGGAGGAGAGAAACGCCCAACTTGAAAAGATTCATCAACAACATCTTGAAAAGGAAAAGACTCTAGAGAATCTGAAATCAGTTGTGAGAGAACTGCAGGCATCAAAGACTTGCAATAGCAGTGGTAACATAGATGACAGTCAGAATGTCCGATCACGGGAGGTAAATGGACTTCGGAGCAGTATAATAAGACGTACCTTCAGGACAACGGGGGAAAGGTTTGGAAGGACAACACCAAAACCCATCCATAATTACCAGCTGGCCAGAACTAGATACACGGTCAGGAATACAACCAAGAAGAAGGCAAATTTACCATGATAGAAGCGTTAACCATGTAGCAAAATATTCCAAAATGACATGCATTATGAATGTGTTTGTGGTGCCACAGGTAGGGAAGGATATGGTCAGCTTTTCGTGAACATGTGGCATCATTACTATTTGATAGTCATTAAAAAACATTCTTATGATATAGTTGACATTGTACAACAGACTCTGCTTCTTTGAGATTTCTTTTGATTATGGAAATGGTACTTGTTACTTTTATCTACAAACAGTATGTGTATTGCTGCCAAGTGACAGACATGTACTGATGGGGACACCCAAGATTGAGCATTACAGCTGGTGTCTGTGTTTGGAATCAACCCAATCATGTTGTAACAAGACACAAGGCTACTGTAGCACACCAGCACAGGGACAGCCATGATTAGCATCACTGATAGGAGTATGAATTGCTCATATCTGGAACACAACAACCAGTCCTGATACTTATCTGATGTTTTGTATTCAATCAGTTTTTAATGCTGTTAAGGAGTTCATTTGTTTGTGTTGAGAGTGATATATTTCACAAGTCAACATTATTAGTCAAGAATAAAAAAATCTTTCAGTTTCAATCAGTCATGCAATGTGTACAATCAAGATATGTCATGCCTTCCATTTCAAATCAAATAAACAAATATGTATTGAAGTATACTCAATGTCATCATGTCAACACAAAGCATCACCAACCTGCTTCAGCTTCATCTTATCATTCATCGTGTTTGTTCTGAATTTGAGGAAACAAAACATGTCACAAGACACCAAATTAAATGCAGATCTATAATAGTGTAATGTTGAGTGAGTTGGCTACTAGCTTGTGCAATTTGTATTTGTTAGTTCCCAACATATCCATATTCAGATCCATTGCAAACAGTGAGTCAAACAATAAAAAATGTCAACAACTCGTTTTCTGTTCTAATTCGTTTCTTATCGTATAATATGTCTATCAGGTATTGAAAAGTGTCCACAAGAGCAGTAGACTCTCTGTTATCCGACAACATTATCAGTAAGTGCTGACAGCTTGATAAATGGCAAGTCTATTCTCTCTTTACAAATTACCAACATCCAAATGTATATAACCTTGAATAGAAAATGATTACTTAGCATTGCAAATTCACGTGTTTCAGGTTTATTATAGTTCATGCAGTTGATAGCCTTTTGTTCTCAAACCACCACAGTCGTACCTTATCAAGATGAAGTCGTACAGTCACACTAACTCGTTTGACAAATGATTGCTCCAAATCTATATTTAGGCATGACTAAATGCACCTGTAATCCCCCGGCATACATAAGTGTTCCACAGGTACTGCTAGGAGTCCACTAAGCCACCTGACAGTTACGTAAAATAAATGACTTTCTGCACATAACTGTCATATATCTCTATCCCACATTATTCTTGATTAGGGGCGGTCGGGTAGCCTAGTGGTTTAAGCGTTAGCTCGTCACGCCGAAGACCCGGGTTCGATTCCCGACATGGGTACAATGTGTGAAGCCCATTTCTGCTGTCCCCCGCCGTGATATTGCTGGAATATTGCTAAAAGCGGCGTAAAACCATACTCACTCACTCACTCATTCTTGATTAGAGTGGAAAGTACTGGAGTTTTGATTGTTTAGTTTTTAATGTTGCACTCAGCAATATTCCAGGTATATGATGGAGATCTGTAAATAATCAAAACTGCACCAGACAATCTAGTGACTTACATCATGAGCACCGATCTATGCATTTGGGATATTTTGACATGCATCAATCAAGACAGTGAGCCTGATCCTCCGTTCACAGAAGTTGCCTCTTATGACAGGCATGGATTGCTGTAGACCAATTCTAACCCAGAATAGAGGAGATATGATGAAGGGAATTCCATATTTGTATCTCAACCTCAGTGAAGTTGGTCAAGAAAAATATCCTGAGGACATTTCATGATTTTAGCAATTATTTATAGGACATTCTTCTATACCATTTCCAAACTTGAAAAATATCCTCAGGGCAGTTTGGATGACAATCAGACAATGTCCTTGAAAATGAATTGATCTGAGCACTGCAACCAATACTCAAAACACATCTTCATAACAAGAGTCATCAGAAGATGACATATCCCCCCAGTCTGGTGCAATTTGGAAATGGAGTTTGGCTACTTATACTCCACTTTTGGCTCATTGCCATTAGATACCTTTGTTCAACATGTCCTTGATAGAGTTTTGGCTACCAAAGTAGCATGATACAGCTAAAAGACAACATACAAATTATTGCAACAGGCAAAGAAATAGTTATCTAAAGGATAAATGAATAGTAATTTAATTACAATTTCCCTTCTCTGCCATAATTATAGTACCTATAATGCAAGTCTAAAAAGTAATAATAAAAATTCACACACATACTTACCGGTATATATCTGTTCTCTACAGATGAATTATTTTCAACAAATTGACTTAAAGTGTATGGCAGCCTAATTTGCCAAACAAAATAATGCTGTCAGTATTTTTCAAAATCCCAAATCATCAAAAGGCACCAGTTCACCACTAGACTGATCTGTATAACTAGTTCCACAAGAAATATCCAATGGTTTTGGACTTCTGATTCAGAAACGAAAAATGGATATATCAACAGACTGCCAGCGGACAGGCACGCTGATCGCCATATCACCCTGTTTTTCAAATCTGGGGAATAATGATGACCTTGGGTTCCTACAAAAAAGTAGATGCATGAAGGTTGATAGTCCTTGCACCACAACTCCAGGAAATACATCTCCCACTCAAGTAATTTGTGGACAACATCCAGAACAGAAGCTCATTTTTATTGGATAATTATCACCTGGTTACAATGTGCTAGATTTTGGTTGTTGGACATTATATTATGGTCGCTTATATATAGGTAGAACTTTAGTATTCCCTGATATATCTGTACAATTAGATAATTAAAGCAAATATGGCAACAATAAATGAGTTATTACATGTTCATCCACACTTTTCAAAACTTAGTTGACAGTCATTATATTTTGTTTAAAACAATCTGTTAAGGCATAAGCGGTAGAGGTATAACGATACGGGAGGGTCGCGATACGATACGTATCGCGATACAGGGGTCGCGATACGATACGTATCAGGATACAGTGTTTACTGGTACAAGCTAAGCCAAGTTGATGTCTTTCTGCTCTCTAAAAGATGTGACAAGTACAGTTGAAGAAGATATAAGGTGTTTATTTACTGTTATAGCAAATTGTCAGCAATACAGTATGTTTTACTGAAACAAACTGGCTTTGAAACATGAAATACGTTTAACAGTTTCAAAGTACAGTATTTTCTTGAGTATAGTGCGCACCCATGTATAATGCGCACCCCCCCCTAGCGGGTTCAATATGTTGGAAAAAAAAGAAATTTGAATATTATGCGCAGAAAAAAATTACACCGTAGATCTACCCCTTCAGCGAAGTCCGGCAAACGAACGGGTGATGAGAAACTTTGTCAGTACAAATTTGAAATTTGAGATAAAAAATCACCAGACATGTTGATTTACCGTTTAAATTGAATTTTTTTTCAGCTATAGCTAGGCATTGTTTTATATCCAGGGATTAAGATTACCTTGTGTATTTTCTCGTAAACTAAGCCGGACACAGCAATCAGCTGTACACACGTTTTCTTGGAATCTACCGGTAATTCGGTTAAGACACACCCAATGATATAACTTAACAGGATTTTAATGCAAGGATCGGCAAAAGTTGTATCTGAAACTATTTTTTTATCAGGAATAATATATTCCAATATCTTGTTAATTTAGATGCAGCTTTTACTAAACATATTTAAAATAATAATAACCCTAAGCGAAGCCGCTGATCGCTATTGCCGGGTATTATTTTTTACATGGAACCAGTCTGACCAGTCACCGTCAAGGCTCCCATGCGCGTGATCGCGAGAATTACGTGTTGACATAGAATCGTCCAAAAAAACAAATATGACTTTTAACGAATCAAAGTATGGCATTTATGATATATGTATCCATTCTCTGTCAACTAAAGTTCGTACCAAGGCATCAATAGCGGTAATCTGACCGTGGTTGCTGTAAATAACTGTAAGTTGTGCGATCTTCCGATTGCTTCACACACGATTTCGCCGAAATTAATTAAAACAATATTAAAAGGAATTTTGAATAAAATTAATGAAAAAAGTTACAAACATAAGTTCAGATATACAAAGAACACTTTTTATAGCCAGACAGTGCAATTACATGAATAATTTGCGAACTTCAGTATGGATTTGTTGACATGGTATTTCCGGTGTTACGTGCTCACGGTAATGTCTTTCACTGGGGAAAAAAACCATCAAAACTCATTAATTTGTGTATAATGCGCACCCCCTTCTACACAGCTGTGTTTTTTTGAAAAAAGTGCGCACTATACTCAAGAAAATACGTAAGTAAAACTGTGTTATGAAAATATCGTATGTATCGCGATACATGCTTTCCAAATCGATGCATCGTATCGTGGGCTGTGCATTGGGATACAATACTGTATCGCCGTATCGTTACACCACTAATAAGCGGACAAAAATATTTGATGGATGTGGTTTATGTGGAGGATAAATGTTTGCTTGGCTACATACATGTTATATTTTATCAACTGCAGAAAGAAGAGAACACTCATTCTGATTGTGATAAAATGATATTTGCATCATCAGGGAGAATTGTAAAAGAGCAATTTCTTTTTTCTAAAAAGGACAAATAATTACTGAGTCTAGATGTAGCATGAGATTTGCATCTATTTACATTTTTAGATTTTAAACCACGATCGATCAATCATATTGTCAACTAAAAATGTTAGTTGATTTAAAGACCAAGTTGATTAACCCACAGGAATACATAGCTGTACACACACAGAGTATTCTTTATTGACCTGTGTATCCTTCGGCCTCGTAGGGTAGATAGGGCAATAATAATAAAAAGATTCAGTCAAAGATCATCTCTGATAAACAGAAACAGATATAGAAAAACAAATGATCGGTAGCTTGACGATTTGGCAACGTGTTCAATCCGACCAATCTTCCAGGTTGATGCAGTCTTGGCGCGAATTTGGTTAAAATATGCCAAAGAAATATCAAGTGTGCTTTTTCTGTCTGTGATAGTCTGTTAATAGTCTGACTTAATAACTTCACTTCATAAATCTCTTACAAATGTTCGGTCATTCAATTTAAAAAACATGCATGCAATATTTGAAAGAGCTATTATATTTTTGCTACGATTGTCTTACGATCTTTCTGATCCAGATATGTACTATCTCATTGGATGTCTAATACTGTTCTATGCATATCAGACTGCCTATCTGGGATGCTAGCTAACTATTAGCCAATCAATTTGCTTAAAATAATCACATGATACATTCTCACGAAATTTGACAAAGTTTGATGTGTTGATATTTCTGTGCTGACGAGTCACTATGTCAGCTAAAAAGCAAACTAACTTGAGGTTTACTTGAATTTTGACTTTGAAACATTTAGAGGAACCCTGATCATGAAACTCGCTATTTCGACCTCCGAATCAACCAATCATTGTGTTGTTTCTGGAGACAGCAGTGCTGGTCATAATTTGTTCTCATTTCCAAGCGTAACTTTGAGGTAAATTTCTGATAAATCTGATAACCAATGAAGTCATTGTATTAAATTATGCAGGAATATACACGCCTAGTCATGGTGAACACTCTGACTAGCTGCGCTGAATTGGTTGTTTTTGGTTTGGATTCTATTGCATTATGTTTATGTGATTCCTCTGTACATGTGTTGCCACTTGCCATGGTGGGCATGTTTTAAGTAGACTATGTACCTTCCTTGCCACAACTTGCACAACTTGGGGGCTCTCCTTCTTGTAAGTGGGTACCCATCCAATCACTTACCCACTCCTCTTGAGTGGTCCTTTATCCCCCAAGTCTACACCAGAGCTCAGGTCGCAGCCCCGGTCCCCAGACCACTGTCCAAGTCCCCAGTGGCCCCAGGACTATCACCCAGCTCGAGGTTGTTCCTCTCCTTGTGATAAAGTATCAGTCAGCTCCCAAATTTGTGGCAAAATTTTGTTTATGTATGTTGTTTTATCATGTGTATTAAATATTTTGTATTTCATCTCATTGCTCGTTGTGTTTGCACAAATACTTGGCTGATTATTCATTTCAAGTGCCCTACAGGCACCTTGCTGTTACGACTCCCTGTCTTTTCTGTGCAGTTCACATTGTTGATACGATTTAATGATCAGTTGTGGGTCGCTAATCCGGGAGCCTCCCAGATAGATCGGAAGGCATCACATGCATGACATGCACTGGATGGATTATCCATGCATGTTTATGGTTTTACAGTCCTAGCTGGCTGATAACAGGTGTAAATAAAACAATCACAGCACTGTAGTGCAAATATGGTTGTCATATCAGGTGAGTTAACAATGTATAAAGGAATGGTGGTCCGTCTTTTAAACAGAAACGAAATTGTAAACCCTAAAAACTAATCTATGGCAGAATTACAACCTGCAGGTATGTAGAGAGTCATTATAAAGTAGCAATTGTAGTAAGTCAGTAGAAAGAAACTGACTACGACCCGGAACATATCTACTGGCTAAGTCTCCACTCACTGGTTGGTGTGACTTTAACGCCACTTCTGTTATTTATTGGGTAATGATTCAATCAATGCAGATTAAAGTTGCTCAACAAGATAACTCTTTCTCTCTGCCTGGATATTCTGTTTTTAAATGAGAAAATGTAAATACCTACAATACAGGGGGCAAACTAAACTGTTGAAAAATACAACATTTATCAAATGTATATCAATAGTCTTGGGCAACTACAAACATTCAATAGAAAGATCAAACTCTTCTTTGACACAAACAAAACAAATTAGTGTTTAACAGTCTACCTTATAAACATATTTAGCATTTATTTGTTTCCAAATTAACCAACCCAAACAATGTCATTTCAAACAAAGTTGAAAATATTCAAATACAGTACACTATGGTTATTACGAACTCAAAGGGACCACTGATTTAAGTTCGATATAAACATAGTTCGTTATAAGCATATATACATGTATAAACAGCAAATGGTCGGGACCAAAAAATATGTTCGTTATATCCGTCAGTTCGTTATAAACATGTTCGTTATAAACGTAGTTTACTGTACATTAACTTAATTCTGACCTACCAAAACATACATGTATATGTTAATGGGAGAATAAAATAAATGTGACCTAAAATGAAATCATTTCTTCTTTTATTCTCACATGCTTACACCACTATTAGTCTAACATACAGTTATGTTGGTACAAGTGTCTATGACAAGCAGTCAATGTCCAAGAAACTAAAGCTATCTGAAACCCTGTACTACAGCATGAATTAGCAGATGTTGCATGTTCATTAAAAGATACCAATTGAAATGTCCATCTTATAGCAATGATTAATAATTCTAACATGTTATATTTTGTTATTTCTTTTACCCAACATAGGTAATATCAGTTTCTATCGTTTCAAATCCATCAGTCATGTGTACCTTTCTGCTGTCTTGATCTCTGCAAGACAAAATAAGAGACACCACACTTTGCCAAGTGGTTTCAATTTATTCCCCCCTCAAAGATCAGTCAGACCTAATAATAGACAAATTGTCCTGCGGTAATGTATAAGCAACAAACACACAGTGTATTGATATCAACATAGAAAAAAGACTGCTATTTAAACAGTTTGTATACCTTCTCACTGAAAGGATATCTGTTCCACAATGGAGAAAAACCACAAGTCTACCCTGCAGTTCTTCCATGTCAAATTGATGCTTGATTTAAGGGTGAATGAAATGTTTCTCGCACCATTCCTACAGAAGGGAGTTCTGCATGAGGGTGACATCGAGGAGATTCTGGTAAGTAACTAAACACATACCACAACGCTTTGTAGTCCATATAAAGCTGAGTTTCATTATTTCTAAATCTAGTTATTGTGTCATATTGTTCAAGATATACTTGTCCTATGTAGTCAAGCTTGACTGCAACTCGTTCGTTTATTAATATTTACATGACAAAGCTGTGGTTATCCCACCAGTTCAAACTCAATCCCTTCATGGAATATATTTAAACAATGGTGGTAAAGAACATGATTGAACATATTTGTAGTCTGACCCAATAGGTTAATCAGGTTTAATCAAGTATCTTAAATCAAGCCCTGCAATAGATATGTCATTTACAGAGTGGGCCAACTTCAAATGCCAAGACTGCCCAATTCCTCTCTATTCTGCCAAAATGTGGACCACAAGCATATGATGTCTGCATCCTACAACTGAAAGATGTATATCCTTGGATTGCTGAAGAAATGGAGGCGTCTTTCAACAAACTGGCACCAGTTATTGACTACAACAATCCCGGTATGCTATGAGAGGAAACAATTATTGTGAAATGAGTTGCAGTAAATATATATCTGAAAACATCACAATATGGATCCAACCACTGCCACATATTTGACGAAAGTATCTTTCTTATTTGAGTTATGGCTCTTATAGATCTAAATTACACCTAAAATTACACCATGGTCTATGAAATGAGGTTGGTTGGTTGGTTGGTTGGTTGGTTAACGCTGCACTCAGCAATATTCCAGCTATATGACGGCGGTCTGTAAGTAATCGAGTCTGGACCAGACAATCCAATGATTGATATCATGAGCATCAATCCACGCAATTGGGAGCGATGACATGCATCAACCAAGTCAGATACCCTTTCTAGTCAGCATTTTCAGGGATCCATTCATATAATTTTCATCACTGTTTTGCCTTTTGCACCCAATGGAATCAATTTTGGTGGATACTCAAGACTCAGTTAATATTTTGAATTCAAAATTTATTTCATCAATAACATGTTGACAAAAAGCTAACCATGCTATATATAAATTAAATGACAAAATATTTCTTTTTAAACATTGCAGTGTTTGGATTCCTTGACAACAAAGATTGTAAGAATGACCCACTCTCAATATCTGACACCTCAAACACAATTATCTCCAATGGGGAGAGAAATACCAAGACAAATTGTTCCTTCCATGAGGAGAAGAGCAGCATGGTCAGAGAACTGAAACTGATTGTAGCTAGAGTTTATAAAAGGCTTGCAGTGTATTTAGACAGCAGAGGTGTGAAGGAATATGATCTGGCTTTGTCCGAAGTCCCAGAGGACATTCTGGAGGTAGTTGTTAGTGAGATCATAGAAATAATATCAAATCAAGACACAACTCTCTTGGCTATCTCAAGCCTATTTACCCAAGAGGAAAAAGAAGCCAACAGTTTGTATGAAATCATACAGGGTATGAAATCTAATATTGAAAGCATGGAGAGGACACTTGAAGGCATGATTGAGATGGAAAGGAAACTAAAACGGCTTGAAGAAGACCAACAAGAAAAAAATAAATACATAAAGTTGCTGGAAAACTGCACTGAAAATTAAGCTGGATGAGATTGAAAAGCAGAGAAAACAAGAATCCCTCATGGGGAGGAGATTCGACAATGAGGGACACAGTCAACATCTACATGTACAAGGGCATGGCTGTAATGATGATACACCCAAGTTCATGAAGGGGAGTGAAACTGCTAGGACAAATGAGTCTGATGCACATGGACAAACTCACCATTTCCACACTGATCCATCTACTGGTAGATGTGAGGTGCATATTACACTGACCAATATCCACAAAACTACTGGAAAAATAAAAAAGAGCCCTAGACCAGTCGACAGACTCAGTCAAAGACCATCAGGTCAAAATACATCCTGATGCCATTTTCTGACTCCAAGCAATCATCAAGAGAAGCTTTCGATAGGTAACAGGTCAACAGCAATGCCGTTGATGACTGCAGCCCTGGTTAGACCACAAAGTGCAAATATGTCTCTGACCAGTGTAAGGAGACCAGGAACTACAATCAGCAGAGAGGTAACTGGAGATTCACTGAGGGGCGTCTACAGGGACTCCAGATCTGTGTCTGCTAGCCAACAGTCCAGCTCATCCTTGAGATCCAAGGACATCAGTTCAAGCATTGATGGATTCCAGCAGAGACCCTCTTGCTATCAGAAACATCACAAAACAAAATCCACAAGAATTTATGTTTTACAATGTCGGACTTCTCCAAAGACCTCATCTAAGATATTAACCAAACGTAAATCAATGCAATGGCGCTATTGAGACAAGCATGTTTATATCATCCCTACTGATGAACAATCTAAAGTGACTTCAGGGAGAGCCAACTAGTGTTAGTGATTAATTTTTATCTAAACATGATAATAAAAATGACATGAAAGATGTATTTCAGAGTGAGTGAGTGAGTGAGTGAGTGAGTGAGTGAGTGAGTGAGTGAGAGAGAGATATCAAGGCATGATATTTTCGACTTTTACCACTTGAAATCCATAAGCTATTGTATGCTGCTAACAAACTAATGCTTGTGATCAGGGCAAATCTGGCAGTCAAACCCACAATCAATGGATCCTATCATGCTTGAGGGACACAACAGGGAATAAACCACCCATACTGTATTAGGATAACAATGAATTATCTTTCAGCTACATATATTGTTGTACTGATCTACAGTCTGTCCCCGTATTATTTATAATGTGAAAACATTAAAGATTTCAGTGATTTCTGTTTCTTAAAAAAAGAGAGTGAGTGAGTGAGTGAGTGAGTGTTTCCGTTCTCTGCTTTATACTGGATATTGACGTGTCAGTTTTCTAACTTCTTATCAGCCAATACTAGAATATATGATAGTCATTGCAATACCTGGAGAGTTGATGTTTAAATTTTTTTATGTCATCATTGCTACCTTGACATACATCGCTAACTTCAAAAACAGGTGAAAACAGTCCTAGAGCTATTATTAGCAATCATGGGACCAGAAATCTTTAGTCAGTACCGGTATTTTCGTTTGCTACCAGCCAACATTACTGGCAGATAAAGATGCCCCTGGAAACACTGAAATAATCTAGTCTAGGCCAGTGGATGACATTATGAGCAATGTTCAACACAGTACGAAGGATGACACGCAATGAGCGATGTCACTCGGCCCAGTCTGACCACCAGGTCCAATTTAGTAGCCACTTTTCAAAAGAACTAGAGTGTTGGGAACCGAGTCTAACCAAGGTCCCAATGGGATAAATTACCAAATATCTTGGCAGCTGAGCAATTTATCAACAGGCACAGCCTGAACACGGTCACACTCACAAACGTAGAAGTTTATGAGAAATATTGTTTTATCTCCTCGCCTTGTCTTTTGGCATCATTTCCAGTAGAAAATGTAACCAGTCTTCAGGATAGTTGTTAAAGTACAAGGCGAAGGTACTGTTGGATTACTAACTGAGGAGCAAATTGACATTAGAAGTTTGAAATTAGGGGAGGGATGATGAAAGGAACTGAAGAGTCATCTACATAGAATCTATATACATATAATAATATGTAAAAAAATAGTGTCACAGTATTGTAGCTCACCTGAATATGTTGTCAACGGTTCAAAATGTTAACAGACAGCCATGTAACAAAAGGTGCTGTCAGCATTGCTATGGCTGCTGGGTGATTCAAACCTTTTGAACAAATTCAGGTGTCATCTTTAGTGGGTACGGGCATGGTACACAGCAAAATGGTGTATTTTTCAACATGGCTACTGGCAGTCATATTTGGCTTCCAATCAAGATGCCTCGGTACGACTACTAGTCGGGAGGGAAAGGCTGGATTTTATCAAAATTGTGAACTTTGGGTTAAAAGCAAAAAACTTGGCACACTTATACAATGAACCAATCCTAACATTTCTAGATATGGATCCACCTCAGCAGTGCCCCTTGGTGGTAAAAAAATCCAAGATAGTCACCAAATTGATTGAAATCGCTTATGATGCCAATCAATACTAAATATATCATTATCATCTTGTCAACATTAGTAAATTATGCAGGATTAATTGCAAACATTGCTGTATATAATTCAAATATAGTGGTGGTGACGAAAATCCAAGATTGCCACGAAAATTAGTTTATCTTCAATATCCACAATATCAGTATCATTCGTACATTTTGAACAATTCCAAGTAATGTCTCACTGAAAGTATTGGCTTTTGGTACTAAAATTCATTCATTTGAAGCAAGGTCTGTATTCCTTAAGGCAGATCTTGGGAATCTATTAGACTGTATGAACTTGGTTAAATTCTGTAACTGTACACACAACAAGACTGGAATCAAATCATGTCACCAATTCTACATATGAGAGCTCCCAATCAAAGCAAAAAGGTCATATTGCAATCTGACGAAGATATTGGACCAGTACTGAAACATGCCTACAGTCAAAATTTTTATTAGAATCATTAATGCTAGCTAGAGCAGCAACAGTTATCCGCAGAGATGTCTTCAGGTTGAAACGAATTTTCAGAGCAAAATTTCCTTCTGACTAACATGTTCTGTACCTGCCTCTGTGAAAGCTGATGTCAGTATGACATTGGATGGACCAGGCATTGAAACAATCCTCAACAAGAGATACAGTCTCAAGCGTCCCAAACTATCTCAGAACATTGTGTTTTCAATTCATGAAATCTAGGGGCACCAGCTCATCAACACAAAGACACCACAGAGACTGAGAAATGCCAGTCCCAGTTTACTTGGTATTAAACACAATATTCCATCTAATTTCACAACATGGGTTTATGCATTTCGTATGACTGTGTGTGGTGTATTTCAAAAGACATAGCCAACACAGTTTGTGGTGTTCATGAAGATGAAGATGTGGTATGCCCACCAAAAGATAACATCTATCATAATCCTGAGCTACAACAGCAAGATATTCACTTCATGGTACCTGCATTGCAGCATCCAACAGCTGAAGGGAAGGGGACATCACATGTTGTTCTTTTGACTGAAGAAAGCACACAAACAAGGAAAACCAGATTCATGCAGCCCACGGTATATAGTAATGTGCCCCCATCCTTTTTTAGCAAGATGGGTAATTATTAGGGCTGTAAAGATTCACTCATATTTTTGGGGAATCAGACCGTATCCATTCATGACTTGAATTTCTTATTCATGACACAAGAATCGAAAAATTAAATGAGTGTTCTTTAACAAAATATCCACTAATTATATGCATACAAAGATTTCTTCAAAGACAACACTCTTATATATTTAGTTTGACAGTATTGTGGTCACTGGTCATTGTCGCATTTTAGCAGATACTAGTACCTGGATAAGTGCAGTATATAAATGTATAATATTACAATAATCATCAACACTGTCAAACCATGGCAAAAAAATTATTTTGTTATTGTTTTGCTGAAAATAATAAATAATACATCAACTGATGACCTGTTGGTGTATTCGTGAACAAATATTCATATTCGTTACCATATATTCATGATGCGTATCGTATTCGCCTCATAGCGTATTCGTTGCAGCCCTCGTAATTATGTGGCTCATTTCAAAGGACCTTTGACCCGAGATGTAGATAGTGTGAACACGGTACTTGACCATGAGTAAAAGTGGTCAAATCATATGAAGGAAGTCAAGGGGAACAATGATTTCCTCTCATAGGCAGCATTCAGTACGTTATTATCATACAACATATTCTCCAACAACAATTGCCTTCATGCCAATGTTCTCTAATGTGCTAGTCTGTTGATATGACACAGCATTCAATTCATGTGGTTAAAAAGGTTTCATGTGGTTTTTAGCAATTGAATCCAGGTCAGATACCTATGCTTGCAATGGATGAACCACTGTATGCAACTGCTAAAACAATCCAGTGGAACAAAGTGAGCCAAGTTTGGTGCACAATTTTCGCCTTAACCGCCCCACTATACATATGGTGACAGCTCACTCAAAAGGTTTCAGGCCTCAATCTGTCCCTTTTGGTTTTGAGGAGAAGAATTTTTTATCATTTCTAAAATTAAAGATGGCTACCTGGTGGCCATATTGAAATTCCAGTTTTGACGCCTTGAACAACATCCACAAAAAATGTCAGCTGAATCTATCCATTCATTTCATAGAAGAAGTGAACAAAGTAAAAAAATTAAAGACGGCGGGCAACCTGCGAAGACATAAGCTCACCAGGCATATATGGCCAGGTGAGCTAAAGATATTTAACTCTACAAATTTTGTGTGGTGAACAATAATCCAAAAACCAGAAAACATAAGATAATAATTGTTTTTTAGAGCTCCTGCTGGTGATATGTCACAGGCTTTTAGTAATCAATACATCAACACAATGAGTGTGCTCCTCTCGAGCTCTATCGAGAATAGAGCACAATCATAATCATGTGAGTTGTCCCATTATAATCATAATCAGACACTGTAGATGAGATCTGTACAATAATGCTGACTTGGATCAACTCCAAAACTCAACGTGGCAGGGGTAAAAGATAATGTGTCATTTATATTTCTTATCTTTTGTTTTGTTGCTGCTAGGTAGGTTAGTGTTCACAACGACCGACCGTGTAGAGTGCACCAATTGAAACCATCTAGACCTGATATATATGTGATATATGTGAATCAGGTTACTTGGCTTTACGTCACGGCTAGACCCAGGTGTTCGACGGATGACTAGTTAAGTATGACTGAAAGATTTCATCTAACATACGAAAGTGAAGAGAGTTGTCAGGTACACTGACTACAAAAGCGTGGTATTAGGTGTACTAGTGAGATCCAATGACAATATGACAGTGTACGTGCCATAAAGTTGGATATATGTTGTCAAGACTATGGAAATTACTTTTGTTTTTCATGTGAAGATGAAACTTAAGTAGACCCATTCCAGACACTGCTGACAGACGCAAGGAGAGTTCAGGAACACTGGGTCAATAACACTCTATGTTACATCACAACGTTGATTGGATGATCCAATCTCTATATTTATTGATTGGTATGTCAATTAGCAATATAATTAAAATGGTATCACTGATGAAGCGGATCACATTAACACTGAAGATTGGTTGACTGAAGTCTGTGGCAATGAATGCCAAAGAACGGTTGACTCTGCAGAAGTTCCACAATGTGTTGGTTGAAGGTATCATGCTGAGTGAGACTTTCCTTGGAGAGTTCATAGCACAAGGGATTCTAGATCTCGACCTTAAGGAGGAGATCACAGTAAGTCTTTCAGCTCCACTGTCTGGCAGTGAATAGTGCAATATGCAACTCTCAAATTGTTCAGACTTGTTGATTTGAAACATCATCCATGAACAAACAACTTTAAGGTTCTTTTTTAACATCAAATTGTACCATTTCTTGTGACATTAACATTCTAAACATGCAATGTGAAACAATCGATAAAGCCAAACCAATTTCTTGTTTTACAGAATATCTTGCCAGAAAGTTTGCTAAAGTCAAACTGAAGATACAAAGTTGTGTTTGATTTGAAATATACATTTTTATACATTGATTATTAGTTTTCTTTAAATTATAAATGAAACCATATATATGGGGAAAATGAAATGTATATCCTTTACATGGACTCTTCTAAATTGATCATCATTTCAGCCTGGAAAATCTTTTAAACAGGAAACAAAATTTATCTGGCCTAAAATTAAAATTATTTGGTTATTCTCAATATCAAATGACTATATAATTTTTAATTTCTGAACAATAGTTTTCAACAACAAAAAAGCCTCTCCCACTCCATTCCTCTTTAACATTGAATGGTCAGTTCCGAATGTAATTGTTTTCAACTACTTACAAAGACGATCGATATATTTTAGTTTTGCAGATATTTATCCAGCATGCCAAGCCAGGTTAGTGAAGTTGTATGCATAGAGATTACTGCAACTCAGACATGGGTAATAAAAATAGACATATCACATTCAGATGTCATAGATTTATTGAAGGGATAATCTCACAGATGACATTTAAAGTAAATTACAGATATAGATATATCCTAGTGACTGTGGTATGCACCTTTACCACGTTACACACACATCTCAATGGACATGAAGGAAACTGTTTTTCATCTTGGTATGTAGTTTCAGGGGATCCTGGAGTCATTGATTCTTTCCAGTATTCAGTATAATCAGTAGTTGATTATAAAGATGCCCCAAAATTAGGGTATCATTTGGTTTTTTATTCTTAATTTTCTATTACTGTACAATATAGTTGTATGGTATAGTGAAAATTGGTTTGGTCAAGTATATTTAGTACCATATTTGGTTTTCACACAAACATGTTTTCACTGAATTTTTATTGTAAATCAAACCTACATGCAGTCCATGACTCACCAGTCCAAAGCTGAGTCCTTCTGTCTAGGCTAATAATAGTCATTACATTCAGACTAAAATCTTATTAAAAAAGAAGAAGCCGAAAGACATGTTCATGCCAGTAGACACTAGTCGTGGATCAGCAATACCGGTAGACAGGTAGACAGGTAGACATTGGTCCTTGATGCCTATACAATGTACCAATAGTCTTGGCTCAGTATCTGATAAATAAACATTATTTAACAAACACCATAAGTTAATAAAAAAATAATTTACATTCCAAAGTTAGGATTTTTACTAAGGAGTGATTTAATATTAAATATTTTTAAGAATTATTTCTCACAGTTTAGTTTAGGAATGTGTCATGATTACTAATTACTACTCTGCATGAACATAATTACACTGAAATGTGAAAATTTATGTTTCAATTTCAGTTGGATTTAATGGATTTAAACCAGTGACTATTTTACATTTTTTTAAATATTAAACTGAATATTAGACAATAAAACAATATATATATATATATATATATATATATATATATATATATATATATATATATATATATATATATGAAAGCATTGCATTATATGAAAATAATTACACTGAAATGTGAAAATTTATGTTTCAATTTCAGTTGGATTTATATCTATCTATCTATCTATCTATCTATCTATATATATATATATATATATATATATGAAAGCATTGCATTATATGAAAATAACACTACTTTGCCACACAGCAGTCATGTGTATTGCCAATACCCAGGTCTGGTAGACACTAACATTTAATATTTTTTAACAAAACATTCATATGACTTGAAATTCTGTGGTCAAGATTTTCAACTAGGAATAAATATCAAAAGTGGGACAACAAACTTGCATCGAATATGCATCATAATCATAAAAAACATAGTTTGTAACATTTTCTGATCATTTTCAAGATCTGCATTTTTAGTTTTAGGTTTAAAGAAGCATGGGGTGATGGGACAATCTGTATATATGTATATGTTCAGTTATTGACTGACTAATTGGTATTCATGGAAAATAAATTTTAAATATAGGCATTTATTTTGCTCATTTCTTATATACATCAAACAATAATGTTAATGAGTCATTGACACTGGACATGCATATTTATTGGTCTCACCAATAATGAGTGTGTGAGTATGTTTTTATGCCGCTTATAGCAATATATCAGCAATATGAGGACAGGGGACACCAGATATGGGCTTCAAACATTGTATCCATGTGGGGAATGAAACCCAGGCCTCTGATGTGACAAGAAAACGCTTTTACCACTTGGCTACCCTACCTCCCCCTCACCAGTAATGAAATACCTAACAAATGAACAGACAGTTTAAATTGAAAACACATTCTTGGGACAGGCATTGATTTACATTTCTTATAAAGCATTTGTTTACCATTATATGCTTCGTTCATTAAAACTCCACAGGACTGGTGAAATTGTTTCGTAGTTCAGTACTTTTTTTTTGATTCCCCAAGTATTCATAAACATGTAATTCACAGTCATGGATATATTTGGTACTTAAGTTTATATCCACTTCTTGGTATTGTCAAACATGAACATGTATCACAATGACTAAACTCAGTAGACAGATTGTGACCAGTTTCATGACATGTGCTGTATGACCTGTGAAGATCCGGGTTAGAATAGGTCTTCAGCAACCCATGCTTGTCATAAGAGGCGACTATGCTTGTCGTAAGAGGTGCCTAACAGGATCGGGTGGTCAGGCTTGCTGACTTGGTTAATGCATCCCAATTGCCTAGATCAATGATATCAATCACTGGATTGTCTGGTACAGACTTGATTATTTACAGATAGCTGGAATATTGCTAAGTGCCATGTTAAACAACAAACAAACAAATAAACAAACATATACTGTACCATGGAAACTGGTAGTGTTACTTTCTGTCCATTTCAGATAAAAACAGACAGTTACAGTGATATGGATTGAACTTGTGATTAGGTTTAACAAATAAAGCGACAAAACCATTTCCATATTCATAAGAAATCTCTGCCAAAAATAGTCGATTGTACAATTCCAACTATATCATGAGCACGTGTTTATGAATCACTATCAAATAAACAAACCCGAGGCACAAGGCCTGAATCTAGTAAAATTATTTTTGTTCTTAAGTTGTCTAAGGTAATAATTGTCCACTGGACTGCACTGAAAATTATGCTTAGAGCCATATTTGGGCAAGTAGACTCAAAAGGTTTTCACCCAGATTGTATCTGTGTTTGCTTTAACAATGTACTACTCCATGTTGTTTCTAAAGACCTTGACCCTAGTTTACAATATCAACTTCTGTTCATAGAGACTGACCATATGAACTGACACTGAAATATTCCATGGAGACTTGATGACAATATTTTTCAGTGTGAGGTGACCGTAGAAGCCAAGAATGCCAAGTTTCTGTCGGTCTTGCCCCGCCGTGGTCCCAATGCCTTCCCCACCCTACTGCGAGTGCTGGAGAGACAGGCACCCTGGATCAAAGATGAGTTGGAGACATTCTACAACAAGCAGAGACGTATGTTATCTCCCTTGTTCAACATATTGCTGTATATATTCCCATGTCTTCCACTGTAGCCAGAAGTCCAGGGCTTACTAGTGAATACTGCATTACAATGCACATCCGTCAACAAATAAACAACCCTACGTGACTCTGGACTACACCAGGGGTTGATACTATGACTAATGTTCCACTGACATATAATAAACAATAGCCAGGTCACACATTGTTACTCCTTAATTTCATTTTATAAAGAAAAACCTTTCTGGTGGAATCTTCTGAACATGATTTTTGCATGTGCTCTCAGTGATTGAAATGAAGGAGGTCATGGAGTCCTTCATGTTCAGTCACCCAATAAGGACCTTTCAGACACATCTATTTTGTCTATAACATGTGGATTATGGCATGATGGATAATTTGTGTTTACTTGGTATATTCTGCTTATATTAGCATTAATATCTTCCAGGTATCGTGTACACTAGGGACGGTGATTTCGTCCCTGATGATAATACAGATATACAGCCCAGTTATGATCCTCCAAACAGAAGCCAGAGCAGTACTGTACTGGAAAAGGCAGTGCAGACGCTTGAAGATTTCCATAACGAAGAAGATGTCAGTGTCATAAAAAGTTTGCGATCAACAATCGAGCATATCTATCTGAGACTGGTGACCTACCTCCATAGTCAAGGAATAAAGGAATTTAACATTGTTGAATTAAACGTAACCTCTGAGCTACTAGACAGAGTAGCGAGGGAAATGTTGAATGTTGTGTCAAACAAGGACAACATACTTTCAAATATTTCCAGTCAATTTAGCGAAACTGAGAAGCAAATGGCAGAAAATGATGTGTGTAGCATGGTCAAGAGAGTCCTCTCAGATAAAGCATCACTGAAACATTATCTTGACAATAAGGACTTGGAGGTGATGGAGCTAGAGAAAGAATCAAATAAAAGAATTGAAACCCTGGAGGACAAGCTCAGGCAGCTTGAGGAGAAGGTCGAGGAGAAGCAGCTTCGTGTACTAGCACTGGAGGAACAGTTGCAGGGTAAAGAGAGTGAGATCCAGAAGTTGGAAGTTGCTGACAAACTGCGGCTACAGGAGCCACTGTTGAAGAGAATACACAGCTTGATAGATGAGGTGTCCACCGCAAAGAGTCAGAAGGAGAAACAGATGTATCAGACAGAGCAGGAGTATCAGGATCTGCAGAAGGATACTATTGGACTTGAGAATCTGTTGAATCAGCTGAAGGGTGTTCATCATTACCATGAACAACAGCATAGGAGTCATGAGCGGTATCGATCTGTATCCCAGAGCATCAACAATGAGAATATTGGTAGAGATGGAAAGGTGTATCAAGGCATGTTTTCCTCTGAACAAACTTTGACTGTTGATAGTCATTTAGGGTTTGACATGTCAACCAATAAGAATGAGAAAACTTACCAAACAAAACCCAGTAGAAGTCCCAGGAGAAGATTAAAGAGAAGTCCTAGGCCTGGCAACATGCTAGTTAACAGGTCAAATTCAGACACTGTGCCTACTTCGCCAAAGCAGAAAACACCTCGATACCAGCAACCAATATTTAGTAGGCAAGTTTCAGAACTTCACCTTGATAACCGATCAACATCAAGACAAAGTACAGATTTCCTTAGGTCAGTGTCAAGACAAGGAACAGACTTGTCCAGATCTGTATCCAGACAGGCTACTAATTTCTCTTTGAAAAGCAGCACTATGTCTATGCCATACACAAGCCGCCAGGGCACAGAACAGTCTCTCATGAATGGACACCAGTCCCGGACATCAGTCAGATCTGAAGACATTGACCCTCTTGCATCTGCTAGACAAACACCTCGTGATAGTCCTCAACTACAATTAATGACCAGATCTGAAAGTGTTAGGTCAAATCCAAGGCAAAATCGTGCCACATATCAGACAAGAAGGGAAAGAACATGTCGTCTACTGTACATGAGGTGACAAGGTGCATTCGTAGTTGAAAGATAGAACAGGACAAGCTTATTTTGTTGACACACTGTCTCAACATATTTATGTATCTGTGGAGGCTGACCTAAAGTTTCCTACTTGAAAGCTATTTATGTTTAAGGGAATACTTGGAGAAACGATGTTCAAGATCACCATCCAAAATATTACACTTACCATCCTAAAATGGTGAATAGCTCAAATATAAAAAGGAGCATTATGAACATTTATTTATATAGTTTACAGAATACAATCAGAGAAGGAGTCTTCTGGCTTTGAAAACAGCCTGAACAAATGACTCAATCATTATCAATTATTTTCAATCACTATTCATTGAGATGGATGGATCTAAAAGCACAGAAGTACCTTTCACCTCACTGGCAATGTATCTGTCACTTGACTTGACTTGAGTGCATTATCATTTTATACTGCATCAGCAACTGTGCGATAATTTGGGTAAAGACATCAGTTTATACCTCTTGCTGAGACCATCAAACTCAAAGTCACAAATACTTACAGCATGTGATTACCCTGTAACACTAACTGCTTTCTGGATAACAATGTATTTTTGTTTGTTTCTGTGTTACCTGGTTTACAGCTCCTAGACCCAGAGCTCCAGATAAGCTGCGTATCTGCGTAAAATAGGCATCAGAAATGCAGAAATATGCAGTAAAATAAAATCCAAGCGTATCAAATACGCAATGAACATTACAGATACGCTACAAAAATAAAACTTGTGCGTATCATCAAAATATTGTGAAGTAACCCTGCGTATTCGATTCGCAAATCAGCAACTTATTTTGAAATTATAAACGGGCATTCCGTCAACCTTGCCAAACTCCACGATGACAGTTACATCATGATCATTTGCCATCACACTTTCTTGTGGAAGTATCGTGGTATTTTTGAGTCCTACAAAGCTCTCGAACCCACACGACACCAGTTTGCAGGGACTAGATGAATAGTGTTTTTAAATATTTAACTTAAATACCCATATGTGTAAAGACTAGTGGGTAACAGAAATTTGAATACCCAGATAGAATTACTGATACACAATTATTTTAAGATGCATGGGTAAAATACCCACAACACCAAAAGCTTATCTGGAGCTCTGTAGACCATTAAATTTTTCAAATGTTTAATAAAAAAATAATGTGCAATCATTTTATTCTCTCTGGGTCGGTTAAATAACACAATAATAGTGTTGCAGGCATAGGCCCATTTTCAAGGCTTGTTATGTTGAATAATGAAATGTATAACAGAGTAATCATTGTAATCTGTAATAATTGTTACCATCAAGTATGAAAAAAAATCCATAAACCAAGTAACAAAAATTAAAAGGCCATTCACACAGGTGAATAAACATGGACTGACATGTAATGTTCCTGTCATGCTGACTTGGTGTATTATGTGGACACATATAATCTTTATGTACATTCTATTTCATTTGTAGTCACTAGGTGAAGGTAAAGAACTTTATCATGATATACACCTGAAACATTAATGTGCCAAATTATTTTGATTTTTTGTTGAGTTTATTCTTCACTAACATGTCTTTCATGTTGATACATAACTCTTGTTGCCTCTTTACTAACAAGGATCACTGTTGTTTTAAGCATAATTTTATTATTCACAATCATTAATTAAGTGATCAACCATGTCTAGGCAGTAGCATTAGAGCATGTACTTTATGTAGACAGACAGACAGATTGTTTATTCACCTTATTCACCTCAAAATAAAAATACAGTAAATATGTCAATAAAATCTGAGCCACTCCTATACAGAGTTTTGAGATGATATTCGTAGTATATACATTCAGTTAAATGTAAATGTGCAGGAAGACATGTTAAAACCTATACATAGATCTACAAAAAGGATATTAGCAGCTATGTACATAAGATTTTTGCTTTAAAGTATAAATGGCAGGTTTAGGCAGTAAGAAGACAAATGTTGGGGTTGGATAATATATAACTTAACTTTTGTAGGTCATTAAATTGTTTAAACTTTATCACATTCTTCATTTCTTTTGTCATTATGTACGTCATGATGTCGCTACCTTCAGTAATCTCATGTTATTACAACTTGTAGTCTAACTATTTTGCAATATATGAGGCGCAAGATGTAAGTTGCCACAAATTGCTGCACAAAGCTCTGTTCCTCAGTAACCATGATCCACTGGTCATGGACTTGTAATCCTACATTCACCCCCATTGTGATCCTTGCTCTTTCCAGAGATCACATACCAATGTATGTATCTGGTCTTTCTATTCAGAAAATGTCCTTAATAAGACTTCAAAATCTAATCCCTGGCATTGATAGCTGTCGTTATTGTTGATTTGATCCAAGAGCTGGTGATTGAGACCACACAGGCATGTCTCATGACCTGCTATGTTCATTTTTTCATTGTTGTGTTCCTGCTTGACAAGAGCACAGTCATGTCATCAATTTGATTTTAAGAATTTAATTGAAACAATATATATATTTGTGAAACCAGTTGAGTAAATTATAAAGCTCATCTTTGGACTTTCGTGTTTTATCTATCTGTCTGTCTGTCTGTCTATCTATCAGATTCAATGTTGAGAAGAGAAAAGCCCACGGCGATATTTGCTAATATATTGGCAAGTGAACAATCCCAATTAGCACCCCTTCCGATTGATCAATGTACATAAGACTTATTTATTCGCATATAATACGCACTCGTGTGTTATATCCACCCTTAATTACGGGCAATTAAATTAGGAAAAATGTATATGTCGTATATAAACATTTTAGGCTGTCAGCATAAACCACAAAATTTATCTTTCAACTCTGTCTTTTTCACACAAATAATATTCTAATAAGAGCCCCCTATTTCTAATTTGAGAGCGCCCTGGGCACTTATTATGCCGAATACGGTAGCCATGATGTTGCTTCTCATGACGTGATTGTCCTTCAGTCATTGCTGTGGTTCGCTGAACATGTGGGATTTCTTGTGTTGCAGCTCGGGATACAACAGACTGAGACTCGACTCCCGTGAGGCATATATATTATACAGCAACTTCAGATACATTCGAATACTTTCTTTCCAACACTGAAATGATGTGGAATTGCTGTGTAGGGAAATGTACAGAATCTGCTATGACCACGTTTCCTCCATGTATTATGTGTCTGGCTATATGTGCATAGCTTCAATGAAGAAACTCTCCTATTGCATAGCATATACTTTTGAACATATTTTAAGATCACAATTTCTGTAATGCAAAAGTGTATGTCACATAGATTAAACACTATAAGAGCATTAAATAAATTGAAATATGATTGTAATAAGAATATCCATGAGTTTTACCATAATATTTACCAAATGTACACGTAATGAGTGGGTAAATGTTGTTTCTGCTATAGGCAGTAATGGTTTAGTTGTACCATGGCAGACTGAATAATTGAGAAGGGACCAGAAATAACAGCGAATGACAGCATGAGCAATGATCCAGTACAATGACACACAATCTTCCAGCCACACATTATAACACCTGATCTACATTTTAGTCGGTCCTTCTACAAGAATGAGGAAGTATTCAGACTGAAATGGCAACATGAGAGAGTGAGTGTTGTCTTCACTGCAGTCAGCACAACTCTGTCAAGGTGGCCTGAGAGTAACTGGGCTGTGATGGGCAAACCAGTGGATGACAGTATGAGTAACAATCCACACTATCAGACACACAGTCAGCCTCTTCTTGTTAACTATCATGACAAGCATTAACACTAGAGATATACAACGTACACACACAGTCAGCCTCTTCTTGTTAACTATCATGACAAGCATTAACACTAGAGATATACAACGTACACACACAATCAGCCTCTTCTTGTTAACTATCATGACAAGCATTAACACTAGAGATATACAATGTACACACACAATCAGCCTCATCTTGTTAGCTGTCAAGACACAATGAGCACTAGAGATATATATCATACACACACAATCAGCCAGTTAACATTCCATCTTCATCTAGGCTGTTATGACACAATGAGCACTAGAGATATATATCATACACACACAATCAGCCAGTTAACACTCCATTTTCATCTAGGCTGTCATGTTCACTAAATATGAAGTTTGATTAATATTTGTTGGAATACATTCGAATCAGTTTTTTTAATCCACATTCTGCTAACTATTCAAGTTCAATTATCTATGAAGCATGAGATGTACAGAAATTTTATTTGCATTGGCTAGAGGTTTCAAATCAAATGTTTGGGCAGCCCACTCAGCCATCTAGGCTTCAACAATTATGGAAGTCTGACAACCAGTAGTCTTGATCACATACTTTGTGTACCCCTCTGACAAGTCTAAACTGGCACGGCTCCAATAGCCAAAAGGTATGAATGCACAATGTCTTTAAGAAAGTATGGTGCTGACAAACCAAGGACCATAATTATCGCATATGTGTGATTCAAACCCATAATCATGCAATCCTGGCACACCAAAGGAAATGCAACTCTGCATGGCCTTGGACGATTGAACCAACCAAGCCTCCATTTACACATGAACTGTCTACAATTTGAGATACGTGTAATCAGATCCATTGGATATATACAGTTTATCTTCTATTTCTATGAAATATAAAGGCAGGACTATGGTCATCTTCTTGATTCTGATGTATTATATTCCATATTGTCCCATTTTGACATCTACACTCAAGATAACTCTGATGAAAATGTAGGTGCTGAACGACTTGGTCTAATCAAGGACAGCTAACTTCGGAAGTTTATTACAGCTCTCTTCTCGTGAATTAAAGGACATCTATCATGACTGTGTGAGACAAGTCATGACTGTGTGAGACAAGCAACTTACCGGTGGAGCAGGATACACTCTTCTTTTCATGAACACCTCTGTCATCACTATTTGATAGTGATTTATAAACACATACTTATGACATAGTCAGAATCATAAAGAGGACTCTGCTTTTTGCAGAGATTTCCTTTGATTATGATGTGAAAGAATAAAGCAATGTGTGGACTGTTTAAGATACCACATTAGTTGCACCATCCATTTTAGGAGTGAGTGAGTTAATGTTGTTCAACTGTACAATTGGCAATATCCAAGCTACTTACACAAACCACTGACTGAACGCATGAGCCAAGGTTCATACTATTGGGGCAAGAGGACCTGTAATCACCCACCATGCCTGACCAACCGATCCCCTTTAGATGTCTCTTACAAGCAAAGATTAGAATCATTTGAAATTTCTTATTTTATAACAAGCTGTGCAGGAATGTTTCTTGTTATGATGTTTGATAATGCTGGTTGAACTAGTCTGTAAGTGACACGCTAGATAGGATGATATTTACAATAAGAGTAAGCTGGTCCAGGTGAGCAGGGAGAGAGAATGCTTATATTTTCTTGCACAGACCAGGTATATGGTCCTACCATGTGAGCAGTGATTTTACATCCACTTCAGTGATGTTCACAAAGCAAGCATGTCCTCAAACACAAGTGACATACCATCAGCTGCTGCCAATACAAGAGGAAATACTTCTCACAGACAGCAATGTTACAAGATGTCATCACATTGATGTCAAAACAAAACCAAGGAAACAACCAAAGTTCTCACTTTACACATCCTAGTCCCAAGCATTAAAAGTACAAAACCTCTATGATGTTGATGGGAAGTTGCTGAATGAGACATAGCAATTATCTCTCACAAATGCTACAAGACCAGATTGCCTTTTTTTCACTATTATGAAGATGAATTTAAAGACAGATAAAACTTGTAACCTTCATGTGCATTGCTTATCCCATATAAATTGTTGTTTGGGTACATGTAAAATCACAAGATGTTCAGAATACAGTCGTTTAATTCTGTCCTAAAACTGCACTTATTCACACTCCCATCTAATGAAAACACTCTAAAATTTAGAGGGTAACATGATTGTTGTCATAGCACAAAAAATCAAACAATAATTATCATTGTTAATAATTCAAAGAATATTACCTCTATTACATCAGTGCTATGAATACTGTATTTCAGCTGTCATAACACTATAAAAAATTTAAGATTTTCAACAAATGTCCTCTTCTCTGTCAACTACTTATACTCAACACTATTAGCATCTCCCTCCCTAAGACTGTTGCGTATGCATGAGGCGGGAAAACATTAGTTCCTTCCAATATCAGCAACTATATGATATAATGTAGAGGGGAATGTCTGAATAACTCTCTATTCTTTGGTTGATCGGTAATGGGTTGGTTGATCTGTCGTGGTTGTGGTTGATTTGTAGTGGGTTTGGATGATTTGTAGTTGGTTTGGGTGATCCATAGTGAGTATGACTGATCTGTTGTGGATTTGATTGATCCGTAGTGTGTTTGTGGTTTTGGTTGTTTTGTAGTGTTTGGTTGATCCAAAGTGGGTTAGTTGATCTGAAATGGGTTTTGTTGATCTATAGTGGGTTGGTTGATTTGTAATGGGTAGGTTGATCTGCAGTGGGTTTGTGGTTGTGGTTGATCTATTGTGGTTTGGTCGGCCAATAGTGTGTTTGGTTGATTCATACTTGGTTTGGTTGATCTGTTGTGGGTTTGGTTGATCAATAGTTGGTGTGGTTGATCCAAAGTTGGTTTGGTTGATTTGTTATGGGTTTGGTTGATCTGTTGTTGATGTGGTTGATCCAAAGTTGGTTTGGTCGATTTGTTATGGGTTTGGTTGATCTGTTGTGGGTTTGGATTATTTGTTACTGGTTTGGTTGATTCATAGTGGGTTAGGTTGATCTGTTGTGTGTTTGGTTGATCCATAATGGGTGTGGTTGATCTGTTGTGTGTTTGGTTGATCTGTTGTGTGTTTGGTTGATCTGTAGTGAGTTTGGTTGATCTGTAGTGTTTGTGATTGATGTGTAGTGTGTCTTAGCTGAGCAGAGTTTTGTTTAATATGTCATCAGTGCGTTTTGACAGGTTGGGCCGATATGAAGTTAATTTTGTTGATCAGATGTGATTTTGGTTGATATTGAGTGTTGGTTATTTCTGAACTGGGTTTGGTTTATTTGTTATTGGATTGATTGATCTATAGTTATAGTTTGATTGATCTGCATTAGGTTTCATTATTTAGTGGTGGATTTCATAGGTTTGTTGTAGTGGATTGGTTTAATACGTATGTATGCTTGGTTGGATCTGTAGATTATTTGCTTGATCTATAGTGTGTTTGGTTGATCTGTAGATTATTTGGTTGATCTGTAGTGTGTTTGGTTGGATCTGTAGATTATTTGCTTCATCTGTAGTGTGTTTCGTTGGATCTGTAGAGTATTTAGTTGATCTGTAGTGTGTTTGGTTGGATCTTTAGATTACTTGGTTGAACTGTAATGTAGTGGTCGGATCTGTACACTATTTGGTTGATCTGTAGTGTGTTTGGTTGATCTATAGATTATTTGGTTCATCTGTAGTGTGTTTGGTTGATCTGTAGATTATTTGGTTGATCTGTAGTGTGTTTGGTTGATCTATAAATTATTTGGTTGATCTGTAGTGTGTTTGGTTGATCTATAGATTATTTGGTTGATCTGTAGTGTGTTTGGTTGATCTATAGATTATTTGGTTGATCTGTAGTCTGTTTGGTTCATCTGTAGATTATTTGGTTGATCTGTAGTGTTTGGTTGATCTATAGATTATTTGGTTGATCTGTAGTGTGTTTGGTTGATCTGTAGATGATTGGTTGATCTGTAGATGATTGGTTGGATCTGAAGATTATTTGATTGATCTTGAGTGAGTTTAGTTTGATCTGTAGATTATTTAGTTGAATTCTAGTGTGTTTGGTTGGATTTGTAGATTATTTGGTTGATCTGTAGTGTGTTTGGTTGATCTGTAGATTATTTGGTTGATCTGTAGTGTGTTTCGTTGATCTGTAGTGTGTTTGGTTGGATCTGTAGATTATTTGGTTGATCTGTAGTGTGTTTGGTTGATCTGTAGATTATTTGCTTGATCTGTAGTGTGTTTGGTTGATCTATAGATTATAAGGTTGATCTTTAGTTATTTTGGTTGATCTGTAGATTATTTGCTTGGTCTGTTGTGTGTTTGGTTCATCTGTAGATTATTTGGTTGATCTGTAGCCAGTTTGGTTGGATCTGTGGATTATTTAGTTCATCTATCGATTATTTGGTTGATTTGTAGTGTGTTTCGTTGATCTGTAGTGTGTTTGATTGGATCTGTAGATTTTTTTGTTGATCTGTAGATTATTTGGTTGATCTGTTCTGTGTTTGGTTGGATCTGTAGATTATTTCGTTGATCTGTAGTGTGTTTGGTTCATCTGTAACGTGTTTGATGAATCTGTAACGTGTTTGACTGATCTGTAGATTATTTGGTTGATCTGTAGTGAGTTTGGTTGGATCTGTAGATTATTTGGTTGAATTCTAGTGTGTTTGGTTGGATATGTAGATTATTTGGTTGATCTGTAGTGTGTTTGGTTGATCTGTAGTGTGTTTAGTTGATCTGTAGATTATTTGGTTGGATCTGTAGATTATTTGGTTGATCTGTAATGTGTTTGGTTGATCTGTAAATTATTTGGTTGATCTGTTGTGTGTTTGGTTGATCTGTAGTGTGTTTGGTTGATCTGTAGATTATTTGTTTGATGTGTAGTGTGTTTAGTTGATCTGTAGATTATTTGGTTGATGCGTAGTGTGTTTGGTTGGATCTATAGATTATTTGGATGATCTGTAATGTATTTGGTTGATCTATAGATTATTTGGTTAATCTGTAGTGGGTTTGGTTGATCTGTATTGTGTTGGTTGGATCTGTAGATTATTTGGTTGATCTGTAATGTGTTTGGTTGATCTGTAGATTATTTGTTTGATCTGTAGTGTGTTTGGTTGATCAGTAGATTATTTGGTTGATCTGTAGTCAGTTTGGTTAGATCTGTAGATTATTTAGTTGATCTGTAGATTAGTTGGTTGTTCTGTAGTGTGTTTGGTTGATCTGTAGTGTGTTTGATGGATCTGTAACGTGTTAAGCTGATCAGTAGATTATATGATTGATCTGTAGTGAGTTTGGTTTGATCTGTAGATTATTTAGTTGATCTGTAGTGTGTTTGGTTGGATCTGTAGATTATTTGCTTGATCTGTAGTGTGTTTCGTTGGATCTGTAGATTATTTGGTTGATCTGTAGTGTGTTTGGTTGATCTGTAGATTATTTCCTTGATCTGTAGTGTGTTTGGTTGATCCATAGATTATAAGGTTGATCTTTAGTTATTTTGGTTGATCTGTAAATTATTTGCTTGGTCTGTTGTGTGTTTGGTTCATCTGTAGATTATTTGATTGATCTGTAGCCAGTTTGGTTGGATCTGTAGATTATTTAGTTCATCTATAGATTATTTGGTTGATTTGTAGTGTGTTTGGTTGATCTGTAGTGTGTTTGATTGGATCTGTAGATTTTTTATTGATCTGTAGATTATTTGGTTGATCTGTTCTGTGTTTGGTTGGATCTGTAGATTATTTCGTTGATCTGTAGTGTGTTTGGTTCATCTGTAACGTGTTTGATGAATCTGTAACGTGTTTGACTGATCTGTAGATTATTTGGTTGATCTGTAGTGAGTTTGGTTGGATCTGTAGATTATTTGGTTGAATTCTAGTCTGTTTGGTTGGATATGTAGATTATTTGGTTGATCTGTAGTGTGTTTGGTTGATCTGTAGATTATTTGGTTGATCTGTAGTGTGTTTGGTTGATCTGTAGATTATTTGGTTGGATCTGTAGATTATTTGGTTGATCTGTAATGTGTTTGGTTGATCTGTAAATTATTTGGTTGATCTGTTGTGTGTTTGGTTGATCTGTAGTGTGTTTGGTTGATCTGTAGATTATTTGTTTGATGTGTAGTGTGTTTAGTTGATCTGTAGATTATTTGGTTGATGTGTAGTGTGTTTGGTTGGATCTATAGATTATTTGGATGATCTGTAATGTATTTGGTTGATCTGTAGATTATTTGGTTAATCTGTAGTGGGTTTGGTTGATCTGTATTGTGTTTGGTTGGATCTGTAGATTATTTGGTTGATCTGTAATGTGTTTGGTTGATCTGTAGATTATTTGCTTGATCTGTAGATTATATGGATGATCTGTAGTGTGTTTGGTTGATCTGTAGATTATTTGGTTGATCTGTAGTGTTTGGTTGATCTGTAGATTCTTTGGTTGATCTGTAATGTGTTTGGTTGGATCTGTAGATTATTTGGTTGATCTGTAGTGTGTTTGGTTGGATCTGTAGATTATTTGGTTGATCTGTAGTGTGTTTGGTTGATCTGTAGATTATTTGGTTGATCTGTTGTGTGTTTGGTTGATCTGTAGATTATTTGGTTGATCTGTAGTGTGTTTGGTTGGATATGTAGATTATTTGGTTGATCTGTAGTGTGTTTGGTTGATCTGTAGATTATTTGGTTGATCTGTAGATTATTTGGTTGATCTGTTGTGTGTTTGATTGATCTGTAGATTATTTGGTTGATCTGTAGTGTGTTTGGTTGATCTATAGATTATTTGGTTGATCTGTAGTGTGTTTGGTTGATCTGTTGATTATTTGGTTGATCTGTAGTGTGTTTGGTTGATCTGTAGATTATTTGGTTGATCTGTAGTGTGTTTGGTTGATCTGTAGTGTGTTTGGTTGATCTGTAGATTATTTGGTTGATCTGTAGTGCGTTTGGTTGATCTGTAGATTATATGGATGATCTGTAGGGTGTTTGGTTGATCTGTAGATTATTTGCTTGATCTGTAGTGTGTTTGGTTGATCTGTAGATTATTTGCTTGATCTGAAGTGTGTTTGGTTGATCAGTTGTGTGTTTGGTTGATCTGTAGTGTGTTCGGTTGATCTGTAGTGTGTTTGGTTGTATCTATAGATTATTTGGTTGATCTGTATTGTGTTTGGTTGGATCTGTAGATTATTTGGTTGATCTGTAGTGTGTTTGGTTGATCTGTCGATTATTTGGTTGATCTGTAGTGTGTTTGGTTGTTCTGTAGATTATTTGGTTGATCTGTAATGTGTTTGGTTGATATGTTTTAGTTTTTGTTTGATTTTGAATAAAAGTCTAACTTGGCACGTGACTTTGGCGTTTACCACTTTGGTGGAAACCATTAGCACAGTTATAGTGCTTTCAAACCAAGGATCATAATCAGGGTTATGAACCCATGGTCAGTGGAGCCTTGCACCAGCCAGGGAGGCAACTATGAATAGCAAATTGGGATAACCATGCTCCTTGATCTGTGTGGCTTTGGTTCATCATTTGGAGCAAGTGGGTGAATGAATTTTGTTTAATGCCACAGGCAGCAATATTCCAGCTATATCACGAGAGCCTGTAAATAATGGAGCCTGGACCAGAGACTGGAAGCATGAGCAACCACACAATCAGCCAAGTCACAACACCCAGACACCAATTAGGCAGCTCTGACAAAGCATGTTGCACTGGAGGCAGTAACTTTTCACTCAGTAACTGAGTGAGTGAGGTTTTACGCCGCTTTTAGCAATATTCGAGAATATCATGGCAGGGGACACGAATAATGGGCTTCACACATTGTACCCATGATGGGAATCGAACCCGGGTCTTCGGCGTGACGAGCTAACGCTTTAACCACTAGGCTACCCGACCGCCCCTAAACTGTAGCCCTAACACGCCATAATTTACTTACAGCATCACATCTCTTATGGCAGCCCCAGGATGGTTTTTCTTGTAGGTTCGAATCTCAGATTTGTCCAGATTCTTATGCATGTGTTCCAGCATCATGATACCCAAGCTTAAGGGTTTCATAAAAGTGGTACCTTTCCATGACTTTATCTTTCCTCTCTCATTAAGCTGACAAAGTGTGACTTAAGAACTGTATTAAGTACATTAATTAACTTTAAACACTTCAAAATATTATGGAAGCATTAGTGTAAAGTAATGAATCAGTAACGATATCTGATTACTTAGTGATGGTTCTCATCTATTAACAAATTTTATCAGATGGTTATATACTACTCAAAAGAAGTTAAAGAACACCCATTTTTTATATGGGTCAGTAATATAAATAAATTACCAAAGTCATATAAAACAATTGGGTGTTCTTTAACTTCCTAGTTGTATATTTTTAGTACCTGCTAAAATGTTGAATTAACTCATTAAATAACTAATATAACTGATCAGTTTTCCAGTTCTGTTTGCTGTGAGAAGTCCTGTTTAATATTTCTGTTTACTAGTCATATATCAATGTCAAGCTTACGGCTATCCTTCCTGTCATGGGAACTGAACTTGAAATACATTGACAGGTTTTAGCCAACAGATTAAGTGAAGATATCACTACACTTCAACACATGAGATGAACTGAAGCTGTGCATAATATGTAACCTAATCTTCAACATTCCTATATTCACTGGGTTTCTCCTTGTCTGTCTGCTATTCACCAGCTCCAATCAAAAGCCAACAAAAATTTCAAAGAACAGGTAACAGTTGCAATGTCACGCGACACTCACAATAAAAAAGCTGACAAAGCCTACAAGGTCCCCACAAAAAGGTGATCATGGATCTATTTGTTGGTCACACACTGAAGCTGTAGACTTACAATGGACAGGCAAAGATCAACTTTGAAACAGTTGAGCAGTACAAATTGATCACTGATAACACCTCAAAGAGATTGCAAAGTCTTCTGATCGTCAAACCCTTGCCTTGCACATGACAACTGGCAATTACTGAACTGTTGTTCATGACCCCATGACCTCTGGTCCCACCTCCCGTAACTTGAAGAGTAATTACTGAACTAAGCGACTGGTAGTATACCTTGATATTTACAGTAAACTACCTACATGAGAATACCTGTAATCAACACAGAAAATAATGAATGCAAACTTTGATAAAACATAAGTGAAATCAGGAAATATTCTTCAATGGACTAAACATTGTAAATAGCAGCATTAGGCAAATATTCTAACCTTGAAATGTTTATTTTTGAGTATCCAGCTAATGGCTTCTGTGTGTTTTCCAAGGTGACACATACATCAGAGTCTTATACTCCTTACAAGGCTAACTTAGATTATGAAAAAATTTCTTTTATAAAATATTTTTTTCAAAAGAACCTTCCCTCTTCTGCTGTTTTCATAGACTGTGGGATCAAGGAAACTAGACTTGCCTTGGCTTTTAGTAAAAAACAACTAAATAATAACTATATGCATATATATAAATTCCACAGTCATGGCGCAGGATTAACTTCTTACCCATCAGAGTGTTAGTGATGCAGGTACAATGAAGGTGAATTTTACTCCAAAATTTCCATAAATTCTGCATGAATGAAGATAAAGCTGATAGTTAAACTATCAATTATTATTTATAACTGAAATCAAAGTGTCCTGATAAAGATTTTTTTTACATAACATCAATTAAAGTATTACTTCATAAATAAATTCACATGCATCATATCATTTGAAAAATATGCCCATGTTACATTACACCATGGTCCATTTCCTGTACCTCTACCGTGTATCCTCTGTGTTAAAAGTTTTCCAGCAGTGATCTACAATTGTCAGTATTGAATCCTAGCCACCTGATGTCTCAGTCCAAGCTGATTACAGTGATTGATAATGACAAAACATCTATACACATCTACAAATAGCCTCAGCCCCTGCATTGTAATGACAGCACGGGATTTAATTTCCAATCCATACGACAACCCTGTGTCGTGGCCACGATTCCCAGGCATTCCGTGTGTATCATGGGTAATACAGTAAGCATGGCGAGATATGAGTTATGATCCAGGTATCTCTATTGCATGTTGTCGATTGGCTTGGCAAAGGTTTGGACTCAAACAAGGCAGTCAGTGAAGCGATGTAGCACTGATCCCTTGCTGACGACGGCCTCAGTCAGGGTGTTTCCATGTAGAGACTGAAGGACGAAGGACGAGGGGAATATACGAGGTGAGGTAACTTTGAATGTTTGGGTGAAAGAAAATAATTCTTTTATCTTATTCTTTTTTAATCTATTCATATGTTAAAACTAAAACAATGGATGACTAAAAACATGAACTTGGGACAAAATGAAAAAATAACCATCAACACATCACTTTGAAGTACTGGTTGTGTCTTAGTGATACAAACCCAATGTTCATTCTTACAATGTTTAAGTGTTTTAATAATAATGTTTGTAACACTCCAATGAATGTGTGTGAATGTATCAAGTTTCCAGTAATGAACTAATAATATATTTTTCTGCTGTATAAATATACAGGAAGAAAATTGAATTTCTAGATACTGTGTTTGACCAAGTATTTTCTATAAAGTTTATTTTAAACTATTTACAATTGTTCCAAACAAGTTGTTTCTTGGCAAATCAATTACTGCTATTTGACAAACTTTGAGAAGTATTGACTCGGAACCACTTAGAAAAACGATAAGATTAACCTTTTACAGGTCACTGATATAGATTTCTGATTACGAAATGTCTTAGTCTTTACATGAGATATCTTAACAAAACCAATCAACATATTGATTTCAAACTTGAAGGATTAGCGCTTCCAATTCACTGATCCTTGTTGATATCTTCACTGTACATGTAAAATATACTAACAAAAATCTTTATCACATCACGTTTATGACAAAGCAGGATGTTGCCTAAAGTCTGAAAAAGTTCAAATTTATCCACAGAGTGACACAAGTCCCCACCAAGATGGAGGAATCTGAGAAGAGGGTTCTTGGCCAGTACCGACATCGTCTTGCTAATGAAATAGTTGTCACTGAGAGTTTTCTGTGTGCGTTCTGTGAGAGCAATGTACTGGACAAGGAGATGTCCGCTGTAGTTCAGGTCAGTACAGTCATCTTCTGATCAGTTCAGTAGTGACGGTCAAATTGATTGAAATTATGGAAGATTTACTGGAAGGTCCAAATTACAAACCATTCAAAAGCAATTTGCAATAATCAAAGACAAACAATTTTGCATCCGTCAAGTCCTGAGATAGTTTTGTTATCCTGAGAAGGTTATTATTAGTAGTTAATACTTGAAGCAAAACATGAGAAAGAGTGTGGCCAGTGTCTATATTTAAAAATAAAGTCCAGAAGTAAATATATATGTTTGTTTTTGTCAGATGTGATCTAGTTCTATTGAAAATTACATTTTTAAAAAGCAAAATGACATTAATCATTAAATCTTGATGCTCAATCGATTGAGACAATCCAATCATCAATCATGATTATACAACTAATTCCCAACACTACAGATCAGTAACCAGAATCATGAAAGTAACATGTCATCTTATAGCAACACAAGTATTATCAATTTTCAGTTATCAATACATTCAAATGTTGATAATTACTTTTGCCAACGAGTATGTTTTGCGCACCGGTATATGGATATAAACAGAACTGAACCTGTGTGGAAAATATTCCCCTTATAACACCTTTCCAAATACATTCCCTTATAACACCTTTCCAAATACATTCCCTTATAACACCTTTCCAAATACATTCCCTTATAACACCTTTCCAAATACATTCCCTTATAACACCTTTCCAAATACATTCCCTCCTAACACCTTTCCAAATACATTCCCTTATAACACCTTTCCAAATACATTCCCTTATAACACCTTTGCAAATACATTCCCTTATAACACCTTTGCAAATACATTCCCTTATAACACCTTTGCAAATACATTCCCTTATAACACCTTTCCAAATACATTCCCTTATAACACCTTTGCAAATACATTCCCTCATAACACCTTTCCAAATACATTCCCTTATAACACCTTTCCAAATACATTCCCTTATAACACCTTTGCAAATACATTCCCTTAAGCTATAGCTTAAAAGAAAGTGTAATGGTTGCGTGAGTATACTTTTATTGTCAACATCAAGTTAGTGAATCGTACTGATACTTCAGAATGCAAGGCCCACAGGAAGTTATGTATTCCTTGTGTTCCAGAATGAGCTGACTTATGTGATCAAGGCACATTGGGATATAATGTATTCCTTGTGTTTCAAAATGAGCTGACTCACATGATCAAGGCACATTGGGATATAATGTATTCCTGGTGTTTCAGAATAAGCTGACTTATGTGATCAAGGCACATTGGGATATAATGTATTCCTGGTGTTTCAGCAGAATAAGCTGTCACTCACGTGATCAAGGCACATGGGCATATCATGTATTCCTTGTGTTTCAAAATGAGCTGACTTATGTGATCAATGCACACGGGGATATCATGTATTCCTTGTGTTTCAAAATGAGCTGACTTATGTGATCAATGCACACGGGGATATCATGTATTCCTGGTGTTTCAAAATGAGCTGACTTATGTGATCAATGCACACGGGGGTATCATGTATTCCTTGTGTTTGAAAATGAGCTGACTAATATGTTCAATTGATCAATGCACACAGGGATATCATGTATTCCTTGTGTTTCAAAATGAGCTGACTTATGTGATCAATGCATACGGGGATATCATGTATTCCTTGTGTTTCAAAATGAGCTGACTTATGTGATCAAGGTACATGGGCATATCATGTGTTCCTGGTGTTTCAGAATAAGTTTACCCATCTGATCTAGGTACATGGGGATATCATGTATTTCTGGTGTTTCGGTATAAGCTGACTTATGTGATCAAGGTACATGGGCATGTCATATGTTCCTTGTGTTTTTAGAATGAGCTGGCTTATGTGATCAAGGCCCACAGGCATGTAATATATTCCTGGTATTTCAGAATGAGCTGACTGATGTGATCAAGGCCCACAGGCATGTAATATATTCCTGGTATTTCAGAATGAGCTGACTGATGTGATCAAGGCCCACAGGCAAGTCATGTATGCCTGGTGTTTCAGAATGAGCTGAGTTACGTGAGCAAGGCCCACCGCCTGCTGGAGCTGCTGCCCAAGAGAGGCTACAAGGCCTTCACCACCCTGCTGGAGATCCTGTCCATAACCAACCCCTGGCTGGCAGAGAAGATGAAGACTAGCTACATCGAGGAGAAGAACAGAGAAGCTAAACTCAAGATTACATCATCCATCACAGCTTCAGGTGCAATATTTGGAGTGCCCTCTCAAAAAGGTTACTAACGCTGCACCCAACCCTTCTCTGCTCCTTGTAGGCACATGTGAAATATTTGAAATGATTCATCTCTCTTTGTGAATTAAGACATAAGTAATTCATAAAGTTCAGATTGTCATGATTATCTTAAATGCATGTGGGAGGCTTTTTCATACTGATGTCAACTGAATGTTGGGCTGGAGAGATATGATGTTCACACACACTAACTTGTTTCCTCAAATAGTCAGATGTCAATTTGATACAATTTATTTTCTGTATAAAATTCTAGTCCACAAAATGTCACTCCATTTCTAACTAATTTTCAGCATCATTACATATAACAAATCATCATTAAAATAATATAAGAAATTTGTTATTTTTATCATCAAAATGCAAAATCCCCGACAAATTCATATGAAACTGTTTCACTTATTACATACTGACAGCATCAAGTAACTTTTGTGTAATTAAAAGCTTGCAGAGAACAGTAAGTTATTTTATATTTCATATCTTTCATTTTTAAATGACTACATTATTTTCTAAGCAATGCTTAAAACATGTTACACAAATATGAGTATTAAAAACAATTTCTCATCAAAAGGGAATTGTTTTTAATAGTTTATCCCAGTTTGTGATGTAAGAATGTTTGGGCACAAGACAATTATTGAACTAGTTTTGCTTCATTTTGCTTAGCATGCACTGTTGCTTATTTTGGTGGTGGCTTCTGGTTTGTATGTTCCTTGTCCATTTCAGAAGTTTAACTAAATCCAACCAAAGAGATGATTTTGATACTTTTCAGAATTCTAGAAATGAGAAAGAAAAAAGATCATTTATTTTTCTGGTGAACCATTATTTCATATTTAAATGTTTAAAAATGAAAACAAAGATAGTAATCTTGGAATTAAATCAACATAAAACAAGTCTTATTTTTCTGTAACTAAACAAATAATGACAAATCGTCTAAACATTTGATCTCAATATACATCTTCTCAAAAAAGTTCCCTTCCTACAACAGAGCCAATCACCGGGTATGGATCCACCAGTCGAAAACAGCTGGATGATGACATCAAGAAGAAGGTGACCATCTTTATCAAACGCAACCTCTTCCACCTCACTGAGACAGAGCAGAAGGAGACAGAAAAGTGGCTGGCTGAGGAAATCCAGAGGGAACGCACTCGGCAACAAAATAAGCGGTTGATGTCAGATGATGCTGTACGAATCCCAACCCCGGTATTCCAGTCCTCCAAAGAAGTCCAAACAGACACGAATGCTATGGATATTCAGGAGCTGTATGAGGACATGGCTATACACATGTATGGCACAGACTTTGACTTTGAGGTGGATGTGAGTTTCCGAGTAATCAAGGAGCAGGTGAAGGAGATTCTGGACAGGATGAACTGCCTAGATCGGGTGATGATGCAGTGTCTGGAGAAGTTTGAAGATGTGGACCGTATGAGTATGACTCTCCCACAACTGGTGGAAAGGTCAGTATCTATACGTTTGTATGTTGTTTAATGCCACTCTCAGCAAAATGATGGCAGCCTGAAAATAAATTGGCGCTGGACCAGACAAAACAGTGATTGATATTATGATCATGCAATCTACCCAGTCACCGAGTCTTTGCCTCTTATGACAGGCATAGGTCATTTGGAATACTCATGTCTAAACACACCGCAGTTGCATGATTGAGAGTCCCTTGCTATTTTAACATAGATGACTTCCTGGAAATATGACTTATGTCTCACTTGTATTCTGTATTATTTGAAACAATATAGGGTCTAGTGGATAGAGCATCTGCCCAGAGAGCGTAAGGTTGGTGGTTCAATACCCTAGTTACCCAAAGACGTTCAAAGACGATACTTGTTGCTTCCCTGCCTGCCTGCCGGGGACCGGTCAGCTCGGGGTTAATACATTGTGTCCGACTGGGGTATCCATGTTAAACTGTGGCATGGTATCTCAGTGAGCTATCACAATAAAAAGCAGCATAAGTCAAGACAGTACCTGCAACCACCGACACACATTATATGCACGTCGCTACATATATGTGCAATTATCTTGAACAAACGTTAAATCCAATTCATGACACCTGATAAAGTGAAAAACTGCCTCAGCATTTGTTTTGCTGTTAATGTAATTAAAGTAAATTTGGTTCTATAACATAGACCTTAGAAATTACAGTGCTAACATTTTCTCTTTTCTCATTTTGTCAGGTCAACCATAAGTGAGAGAGATCTCAACTACAAGCTGTCAGAGGAGAAACGGCGCAACCAACGTCTTCAGCTAGAGAAAGATTATCTGGTCAAGCATATTGCTCAGCTTGAGTCAGATGTTGACAGACTCTATGACAAACACAATGCAATGTTTGTCCGCCCACAGAAAGCATTTGTAAAAAAGAAACATGAGGTGAGCCAGAAAAAAACCCGGCCGAAATCTGATCGCATTCCTGACCACTATGTCACTATCATTGATGACAGTGACAAAGATGAGGACAGTTCCCGTGACATCAGCCCAGTGGCACCTCGACGCCCGCGACACACACGGTCATCCCCACCCAAATCTGCAGCGCGGTCACGACGAGTCCACAGTAACCAGAGCAGCAGTATGAAAGTAAAAAGTGCAAACTTTGATACAATAAAGTTTGAACCTTCAACACCCTCAACAAAAAGGAAGCCCATTCCAAGCAGAAACTACCAGATACTTTCACAATGCTATAGTTGACAATCATAGATTAATAGGCTTTCAGGGATAATCATCAATACTTCACAGTCTTGTTTATAGAGATTAATATACAAGTGTCTGTCAGATACCATTTGTTTTATAAGTTGTTTCAAAACGTATCTTAAAATTTCAGCATTGAATTGATGCATATTTTGTCTTTTCTCAAGATTGCAGTGGCACATTAATACATAGCATACTGGTCATGTGTGGAGTTACCTACTAGCAGGGATAATTCCAGGGTGGGGCCTTGTGCTTTTTACATTTGAAAAAAGTCCCACATTCTCAAATAAAATGGGTCATTTTAACATTGTGCTGTATGGGCAAGTGTGGGTGTACCTCTGGACTATTTAAAATGTTCAAATGGGCCCAGGTCAGTGAACCCTGTACTAGTGATGTCTGTATGTGTTGGCATGCTTAGAAATCTATGCTGGTCCGCCAGCCTGAGACTACTAAATTGTGCTGCCTCAGGACAAGTAAAAATCCATTGATAGTAGTCTTCACTGACTTTGGTCTGCTAGCCTAGTAACTGGTGCTGATCTGAGGACAAGTAAACATCCAGTGAAGGTAGTCCTCAATGACAAGTAGCATTTGTGGGCTATAATTTGAACCAGTTCTCAATGCCTTAATTTTGAAACAAAGTGGAACAGAATATAACTGACAGTACTAGTGAAATAAGGTTTATACAAGTCTTCTGGAATAGTCTTAAAGAAAACACATTTCCGAGGCTGTGTTGGTTACCAGTGATTTTCATGTTGGTTTCCAGTGATACCTGTATATTCCAAATGTGGATATATATATTGAGCCAAGTTTGGCCTTTATGACTCACTGATGCCATAACGAGAGGAGACAAGTAGATGTAACCTTCAGCATGTACATGTTAATTTGCACTCAACATTGCTTCATTTCCTCAGAGATCTGTATTGTACATTCAAAATAGTGTGTGATAAACATGCTTTGCTTGATTGCAGTCAACATTCTCTGGTGGAAAAAACTTTGAAGTAACAAATATATGCAGATTATCTTGGAAAGGGTACAAAATAATTTGCATCAATTTGAACAAGTATTACTTTTGGTGAGAAAGAATTATTTTTAGTGAGAAAATGTATATGTAAATGAAAAGTCTTGCAGAATTGATAGTGTAAAGGTATGTAACAAATATTTTCATTCATCTCCATTAGTTTATGCATGTTAAATAGGAAGCCATGGTTTGTTTGCCCACATCCGACAAATCATCATTTACTTGTAAAAACATCATATTTCTAACCAACTGTTAAACAGTAAAATATGTTTATAACGAACACGCTGATAACGAACAGACGGATATAACAAACTACTATTTTGGTTCAAGCCATCTGCTGTAAATGTGCTGTATATATATATATACTTATAACGAACTACGGTTATAATGAACTAAAATTAGAGGTCCCTTTGAATTCATTTTAACCGTAGTTTACTGTACATCATTATTCTGAATTCATGTTTAATATTCCATGAATCATAGTCAAAATGTTTTGTTTTGCTATTTGACACTTTTCCTATTACCATGAGTATACAGTCCACCAAATGCAGCATGGGATAGTATCACTTCTCATCCCATGATGCAACACTGTGACAAGGATATGACAGTCTGCTACTAGTCATGGGCTTCATTATCAGTGTTGTCTCCTTTCAATACTAACCTGCAGGTAACACCAGGTCATCGCCTTAATTTCCTCACAAAGAAACGTAACAGTTAGACTACGCTTAGAAAATGCTTAGAAAAGCCAAGTTCAGGCTAGTAGATTCAAAAGCTTTTGGCACAGACTGCCTATTTTCGTACTATATATTTTCAAAATAAGCTAATCTAAACACCATGACATGTATCTCAACTTGAATATAGTTTGGGATAATTACAGTAAAACAAAGTACATTGTATACATCCCCGGTGAAGACCCAGGCTAGAATGTGTCTCCATCACTCCATTGCTTAGTTAAGCTGCAGGAGGCAACTGACTTGGAAACAGTGGGGATAGTGTTATGCTGGTTGTATGATGTGACGGGATCAAGTGGTCTAGCTCAGTGGCTAGGTTGGTCAATCACTTGATGATTCAATATATACAAATAGTATTCATGAAATTTCTTTGCCCAACAGACATGTTTCTGTATCATGATAGTCTGTCACAGTTGGACATGGGTTTCAGAGTTGCAACTGATGGTGGTAGTGCCCTTGTAACAGATATAACAAGACAGATACAAGTTGATCGCAGTTTTGCAGAAGCAGGACAATGTCATCCTCCATTTCATAGACACATAATGTTATATATCCCTTTATCAAGTTTGTATCATGACAGAATCCTGTCTCCCATACCAAAAAGAAAAGCCAAAGTTAAAAGAAATTTTTAATTTTGCTTTTGCAGGAACCACAACCTACTTTACTCTTTTCCATTAATATTTTGAAGAATTGTGATTATAAACATGAACAGATATGAGACACTTTCCTCTGATCCTTCCATCCACTATGGATGGAATAGGTCTGTGTTTCCATTTCTGAATCTTCACTGTTAAAACAATTCACAGTGAACTAGAATGCAAGAAAATGTATGTTCAACATACTGTCAAATTTAGGATCAACCTACAGGTCATACATGGACTTATTAAATTATTACATCAATTTTGTACAGTAACTAAACTTGACGGTTTACAATGAATACTGTACAAATATTAGACAAGCAACCATCGGCAGAAAATGTAATAAAATTCATTGAAAATGTTTTATGAAAGCTTTTATTGTTTTGGTAGCCATATTTGTCTATTATTGTTGATGTGTATGATATAGGTACACATCCAAGCGCAAGGGTATGAGGAGTTGTTTCCCTTTGATCCACTGCTACAGATAAGGAATCACCATGGATGCCCCTGGCAGGATTACAGATCAACATAGGACTACAAATAAAGCAATGTGTAAACTTTCATAAATCTCAAGTGTGAATAAAGTAAACATAAAGATGTACTGAACATTCTGGCAATCTGATGCAGTGAAGTAATGTTACTTAAATGTGTCACAAGAAGAATACACGATCAGGTGGTCAGCGTTAGAAATTGGCACTAGTCCTGTAGTCCTTACAAAACTGCCCATTAGTAAAGGTATCCTAAGGACTAGTAGAAATTGGCCCATTTTAAGGGTTTTGCTATACGTTATCATTATAAGGACTAGTGGACAAAAACTGTTAGTTTCTAACTCTGGTGGTGAGGCTCGCTGACTTGGTTGATGCATGTCTTCGTATCTGAATTATATAGAACGATCCTCATGATGTCAATCACTGGATTGTCTGGTCCAGACACGATTATTTACAGACTGCCTTCATGTATAGCTGGAATATTGCTGAGTGGAGTGTTAAACAACAAACAAACAACAAGAATAGTCCATCGAGTTCCAGTCAGGTTTCTGAAAAATAATGTGTTGTGGGTTCAGTAAACATCTAAAATAAACAGGTTCTCACCAACCACCTTTTCATCCCAACCCCACCGCCCAAACATAAAATTGTCAATTGCTAGTCAGCTTCTATGACAAGCATGGCATACAAGGACCTACTCTACCATAGAATCACCACAGAAGAATAGTTTAGATACACAAACTTTGAGTGAGTGAGCTATGAGGCTGCTTTGAACAGTATTTCAGTTATATCATGGTGTATCAGCTTTGTGTGGGATCGTGCTGACAAACCTAAAAACGAGCTTCTGACACACCTAAGGGATGCAACTCTGCATATATTATATTGTGAATTGTGCTGCCTTAGATGACTGGGCCACCCATGACCCCCGCAAACTTTGAAATCACTTGCAAGAGGTAGATAAAAGTAAGTCACAGTGACCAAACACTAATATTTATGTTGATCATCAATTGTAATCTATCAATTGCAAAAGTACATAACATGGCACACATACTTTACAAATGACCTCCAGTTACCTTGACCTTTAACTATGATCTCTCAAAATGTTATGAGATCACGATTTGAACCCTGGAATAAACAATAAATCCTTTTATGAATTTCTTTGTTGTCCATTTGTGTTTGTATTACAAAACCATCAAAATCAAAGAATCGCCATTATATATAACAGCACATCTTTCATTTTGGTTGTTTTTGTACATATATATCAAATTGATTACAATTTTACAATGTTGAAAGGTTGGAATTCCCTGTAAGCCTCTTTAGAAAAGTGTGAATTTGGAAAATAATCAATAAATTTACACTAAATCCCCTTTTTTTCTATTTGAAAGTTAGACCAGCTTGATTCTAAAAATATGTATCTTAAAAAACATTTAATACTTAACTGAATATTAGAATGGGGGATATATTGATAGGAAAGTTCTTCCCATGTAATGGTAGCTCCATATACTTGGCAAACATCTCTCTGGTGTCAGTGCTCAACAGCCTCTCAACACTCCGATATCAATTAGCACTTCACAACCAAGGCACACTAGACAAACATTTACTGTTCCCGTCAATGAACTCTCATTTCAGTGAGGACCGGAGGTTGAACGAGCAACAATAAATCATACAAAAGACACTTATTGAAATTTGTGAAGACATTATTTAACTATTGACACTCTACTTTCAAGGCAATAAATTCCATCGTGGTGGGCCACAATACACTGACCAATATTATAAACCTACCACGAACAAGTAAATAAAAGTAGGCAAACAGCCATAAAATATGTCCTCAGTACTGAAAGATCATTTGGCTGTGCTGAAGTTGATATTACACAAGGCTGATAAAGACACACTAGAAGGTTTATCTGTTGTCTGGGTGGTTGATACGACAACTTATATCCCGGGTGACATCGTCAGGACAACGTGTATACCCCAAAGTCGGTGTTAACTTTCATTGAGGATAATCCAGATATTCAGGTATATATGTGTTATCTTGGTACCAAGGATTATATCTTCGGGGAGACATGAAAATGTTGAACAAAGATTAAGTGCTTTACCATTTAGTCCATGCTGTGGGTGACGTTAACCTGATGCCATAGAGGTGAGCTACATTTGATGTCTTACCAGCTGATGTGATGAATTAAATGAGGACTAGTTTTAATCATATCAGAAGTTCATTAAAACTTCATTTATTAAAATAATGACATTTTAGACTACATGATGTATTTAAAACATTAAATTATTGTTATTTCATTATTTGTTATTTGTTAATTCATATTCAGATCAAAAGTTCAGCGATAGAAACTAACATTTTCAGTCCACTAGTCCTTATAATGGTAACATATAGCAAAACCCTTAAAAAAGGCAAATTTCTATTAGTCCTATTGGCAAGGACTATGGGACTAGTGTCAATATTGTTTGCTCATGTCATTAGTATTACATCATACATAATTCATTGCTTCACATACACAAGCAAAATATTTATAATTCTACATTTGATATCATCCTGTACTGCCAAGACATGAGGGTCTCTTTGCCTACTCTTGTTTCATGGAACTGTTTGTCAGATCTTAGTCTCAGTGTAGGACTGATAAGCTAATTTTACAGGTCTCACTTGATATAAAGAAATCTCACAGGCTTTGAAACAGTAACTATAGTCACAGACGGTGACTAGCATCTGCCATGTAATCACACAGCTTACATTATGTGCCATAAGACATTATTAATTAAATGCATGGTTGCCTTGGCAATACCTGGTTAAGGAATGAAATCAATACAAAATATGGATAAAGTTTCCTAGTCAAGTACAGAACACTCCATCTGTTGATAAGCTGAGGTATGTTTAAAATACTGATGATCAAAGTGTAATAATGCTCATGAAAATGTTGCTTCGTTGTGTTATTTTTTCTCACATTCTTACATTACCTTAATACAGGTTTCAATAATCTTATGCTATTAAACATTAAACTTCCAAACATAAACTATAAAATTCAAAATTAATTATAATAACAACACAAACTATTGTGACTGAATCCTCTATTCAGTGAAAAGTAAACTACTGTTTACTATATTTACTTTGACATACTGACGTCCACAAGCTACACAATGTGGCCTGTAGCTGGTAACTAGGTATGCATGTAACACAGTAGGGTACATCCTGTAACTGTTTCATAAAACATAACACACATCAAGTGTCTCCCCCTTCATACAAATCTCTTGGAGTGTAGACAAACAAAGAGAGTAGGTTACACAGAACACAAGTGCTGGGAGTGACTGTGATAAAACCTGCAATACAGGCCACTCATAACAGCAGGTTTAGAATCTCATATTCTTCAAAAATGCTTCATATATAAATATACACTAGTTAAGGTATGCATAGGACTTGAGAAAAAATTTTAATTTGGTATTATAGGAAAAATGACCCATTTTTTAAACACATGCCCCCAATAAGAAAACAAGGAAGACAAACTATTAGAAATAAGAAATTCTCTCCCAAAGGGTACCATATTTTCTTGAGTATAGTACGCACATGAGCATAATGCTGCAATATATACCCCAGGTGTGGGTATTAGTACGACTCATATCCGCCTAAAGGGCTTCGACATCGCCAAGATGTTATGGAGCCTTTACACAGGATGGCGACCTTTGTGCCTCCTGTGTGCGACCATAAAATTTGCCAGGTTGTCATTGGAGTCTCAAAGGAGGCTCAAAGGAGGCAGAATGGTTGCCTAGGTCGTTACAATGTAGTACACAGGAGGTTCAGGCATCACAATGAATGCCATTAGCATAATATTATTGGCCTATTATGGTCTGACCATTCAGGAGGTAGTCCACCAATAGCATTCCTGCAGAGTCCAAGAAAACCGAAACCATCATCTTGCCAGCTGATAGAACAGACTTTGCCTTCTCCATTGGAGGAGACTTTAAATGTTACAATTGTTTTGAATGTTGTTTGGTCTCTGGCTGATTACAAGTGATGAACCAAAGACTCTTCCATGGATACAATTCCCTCAACAAAGTCATCTGGGTCTGCTTTAAGACATTTCTGATCAGGAGTCCGAGGCCTTGGAACCCAGCGTGCTGAAACCTTTGTCACATCCAGTTCATTCCTCAGAATGTTTTCAACTCTCTCATGAGAGACACCTACTGCATTGACTGTGTGACATGTGATGAGTCTTTGACCATCCATAATCATATCACTTATTTGACCAACATTTTCCCTAGTGGTGGCAGTTGAAACTCTTCCTGATCTTGGGTCATCTTCAAGCCTCTCTCGTCTTCTCTTAAACTCTGTTGCCCACCACTCAACAGTGGCAAAGGAAGGAGCATCATCGTCTTAAGTTGACTGCATGGGTGACTGGTGAATTAGCCCTTTCAGTTGTAGAAACTGGAGGACAGTGTGGTAACCAATTTCCATTTTCATCAACAGAGAATACCTAGTCACTTGGATGCCTTCAGAAAAATACTGCCCGGGCTGCATATTTGGTTCAAATGCAGCCTGTAAGCATGCAAAATATTGTACTTCATACTTGAAACTCCATACATACTTCATAGTACTCTCATACCTTCAAGATGGAGCAGATTGGGTGCCTTATATTCTCCTTGAATGTACATCATCATAAAGACCAAAAGCTCAAATGAGTTAGTGTCTACTGCCAAAGGGCATACACTTCAATTTCATACTCTCTTAAATGATAACTTTAAGTTCTGTTAATAATATTACAGTTTCACAAAAGTAAGTACTAAATTCAGGCATCCTTGTCATAGCCCTTGTGTTAAAAGTTAAAGACTTAGATGTCGAGAGATTTAAATACCCTCACCAAAAACCTGGGGACCCATATTATGGGCATGGTAGAAATACAAATGACAGTTTCCCCTCTCTGTATTCACCCTCCCATGGGGATTCAGGGTTAGAACAGGTCCCCAGCAAGCTATGCTGGTCATAAGAGACGACCAAATGGATCGAGCGGTAAGATTCAGTGACTAGCTTGATACCATGTCCTTGTATACTGATGGTGTGGATCATTGCTCACAATATCAATGGATTGTCTGGTCCAGATTGGATTATGTACAGGTCACTGTCATATAGCTGGAATATTGCTGAGTGCGGCATTAAAGAAACAAACAAACTGGATACACCCACACACCTAGCTCCACGTCCTCCCAGTGGGAATGGGAGGAGGAAAATCATTACAGAGAACAATGCTGTTAATTCATACTTCTCACTGGAGACAAACAATATGACCTGAGAAAGAGTCTGTAAATTAATAAAAGCTTTATGGATGAAGAACCTGGGTATTATTCTACATAAAGAACACTTGACAATTGTCTCATATCACTCCCCAGGGATACAGGGGAGTTGTATTGACATACTTTAGTTATATTAAGAAACGTCTTTGATTGGAAATTTAGTATCCATAAATAGTATTAACTCAAAAGTATTATTAAAAGTATTGCCACCGGTGGGGCAGGATACGCTCACCTTTTCACGAACACCTGGTATCATTACTATTTGATAGTGATTCATAAACACATGCTCATGATGCATCTGCTTTATGCAAAGATTTCTACTGGATATGGAAAGGGTTTTGTCGCTTTATTTACAACACATCAATATATCAGTTATTATAAAATTCATTATTCTGTATGTGTATAGATAACAATTACCTATGAAGACCTGCAATTAAATAATTATATGCTAATTAAGAACTTGGCTGATCCATTAATTGTTTGAAATTGAATTTTCTTCCTTCTCATTGTCCATCTTCAGTCTTAATAAATATGAACATTTTTGTGGAAGTGAATTATTCATTTAGTGTCAATATTTTAAAATTTGTATTGATACAGCATCAACATTAAAATATTACCCATACAAAAATCACACAACAAACAAAAACAAATACCAAACATTTTGATTCAAACCTCCTGAACACATTCAAGGGTCAAGTGGGAACAAGCATGTGACTTATCAGCGTCATTGGGCCTGTGGAGTCTGAGGAGATGTTTACTGTGAGTTGATAAGCATATTAGGGGAATTATGGAGAGTGGTCAACTTGCATAGTATTTAAAATACCGCATTCAACGTAATAAGCTCCTGGGGCGTTCTCAAAATTAGAAATAGGGGGCTCTTATTAGAATGTAATTTTGGTGAGAAAAATAATTGGTGAGTAAATTTTGTGGTTTATGCTGACAGCCTGAAATGAAACAAAAGAAAAGTATGTGTGTATCATACAAGACAGATATATTTCCAGAATTAAATTGCCCATAATTAAGGGTGCATATAACAAACGAGTGCGTATTATACACGAATAAATAAGTCTTGTGTACATTGATCAATTGGAAGGGGTGCTAATTGGGATTGTTCACCAGCTAATATATACTGAACTGCAAAAGAAACGTCACCCCAAATAACATTGCATGAAATGTTATCATTTGAATATCTGGGTAATGTTTGTCAAAGTTTCTAAAATTTAACACTACCTTGTCCAGAAAAATGAAATTTGACGATAAAAAAAAAGCAGATGACAATAAAACCGATCGCCCAAACGTATCACGAGTTCCGTGCAAATTGAAACGCACATGCATTCCCCCATGTCTTGCCCTATAAAAATCCAGCAACGGTACCAGACCACCGACACTACAGATGACCGAGCATGTAGTGGAAGACTAAGGGTCACCACCCGATGTCAGGATCGTCAGATTGTGCGACAGCATCTTCAAGATGGCTTTGTTACTGCTGGGGAAACTGCTCGACAGACCATGGGGACACACCAGTGACACACTAGTGAGGACACCGTGCGTCGACGATTGACGAGCAGACACCTACACTGTCACAGGCCACACCGGGGACCCATTCTGACACCACTGTCTTCAGTGGGCAACGCAGCACCAGCATCGGCACCACTAGCAGTGGAGAAGAGTCCTCTTCTCAGACGAGAGCCGTTACTGTATCTCAACAGCAGATGGCAGAGAGAGAGTCTGGTGACGCCATGGGAAACTTTATTCGGATGCTTGTGTTGTTGAGAGAGACTCACGGGGTGGTCCGAGCATATGGTGTAGGGTTGGATTGGTCTTGCACAGAGGATTGGCCCTGTGGTCTTCCAGAACATCGGTCCAGGGAGAGGCAATGGTGTCACAGCAGCTCGGTACATTGATCAAGTCTTGAGACCACACGCCATACCTCATTTGGCAAGTTGCCGCAACCACGAGTTTCAGCATGATAACTCCTGTGCCCACACTGCGAGAGCAACAAGAGACTTCCTCCAGCAGAATGGCATCAGAACCATGCCGTGTCCTGCCCTCAGTCCCGATTTAAATCATATTGAGCACCTGTGGGCCGAGATTCAAAGACGGCTGGATGACATCCGACCAAGGCCGACAACTGCAGCTGAACTGCGCCTATTGCCTTCATCAACCGTCTCATCCATTCCATGTATCGACGTTGCACGGCAGTCATCAATGCACATGATAGACACATGAGATACTGACTTGTGATGCCATTTTCTCAGAGACTAGAATTGTGTTTTCACTTTAAGAAATTTGACACTTTAATCTTAACCTTGATGATCAGTTTTGCCAAGTTTCATCTTTTTAATATGTCTCAAAGTATGTTAACAGTGTTTGGACAAATAAGGTTTCTCATATATCTATCCATGGTGATGTTTCTTTTGCAGTTCAGCATATTAGCAAATATCGCCGTGGGTACTTATTAGAGCGGGGCGCTTATTATGTTGAATACGGTTGTGTGTAAAATGAAACATATGTTGAGCCCTACTACATATGGACCAAGATTCATGACAGTTTGAAGCAAATGGCTGAGTAGTGGTCATAAGACTGAGCTTCAGCTTTCACTGCAAAGGTCAAAGCAAGAGTAGAACAGAACATTTCTGTCATTTTTCTTTATGTATCAGTCAAAGGCATTCCTGCGAAAGAATACTTTGACCTTGAAAGAACTTAAACAACTTGAATTGATTACCAAAAATGGAATATTAGAGTATGTGTAGATTAACACACACTTTAGAAAAGAAACAATTTTATCAAACCTTCTGTGACAGGCCTGATTAGAGACGTTTCTACGTGCCCTTCACATTACCGTATATGGCAGACCTTGATTTTAATTTGTCAGTGTCACACTTTAATACCCATGGCCATGAATAAATAGTCAAATAATGTTTATATGTAAATAAAAGCGACAATTTGTTTTCAATAATCATAAGAGATATCTCCTGAAAGCTGAGTCCATTGCAGTGATAGAAACTAACAGTTTAAGCCCACTAATCCTTAAAAATGGCAAATTTCTACCAGTCTTTATGATACCTTAACAATTGGGAACTATGGCAAGGACTATAGGACTAATTCCCATTTCGAACGCTGCATTGTATGATCGTGGCCATATCATGAGAATATGTTTATGAATCACTATCAGATAATGATGATACCAGGTAGATGCAAAAAGGTGATTGTATCCTTCCCCACCAGTGGCACCCATCACAAACACATGCAAAGGCAAGTCAATTGTTCATCTGAAAAAAACATGGTAACATACGGTACAGGTCAAAAATGGGAATTGCATTGAACATTCATTTCGGTACCTGATGCGTCAAATTTGTAAATGTCCTTCACAATGTCAACCATAATTTTTTTCTAAAGCTTAAAACATCTACAAAATCAAAGTCAGTCAGTACTTGTCGAGATCTTGATGGACAAATGCCAATTAATGGCTTGAAAGCCACAGTAGTTATGTACCCAGTATGACTATGTACATGTAATTCCCACGGCATACACGCTTTGTCACCAAGGTACGCTATGGATATTTAATGCTAAGGATAAGTCAATTGCTGTACTGAGCAATTATATATCCAAGTCTACATATCTTCACCAGATGAAACAATACACATAAACAACAGACGGAAAAATATGTCTCTTTCTTACCAACGATAAGTGCAACAAACATAGAATTCAGATTCTGTCAAGCATTCAAATGGTTTTGGTTTTTTAACAGTGTTTTACTGAAAGAATGAGCCGAAGGGACAAGACAGCTGGAGGGGGCGGAGGAGGAGGAGGTAACATGGACCCTCGCAAGCAGGCGACTCTGATGAACTACCACCAGGCCATTGAGGACACCGTGGACCTGGACAAGGTCATGCCGGACATGGAGGAGATCTTCACTCCTCACGAGAAGAGGGACATCAATGTGAGTCACATGAACATGTCCATGCAATGAAAGTAAAGTCAAGTGTCCTGGTCCTAATGGTAAAATGATAATTTTAAAAATTAAGGATTTAGGTGGTTTCTGGATTCAACCACCACATGTGAAGACCTTTAGGACTCAGGGACCCCCTTTAATTTCAAACAATTAACTCATTTCAGTACACACGAAAACATATTCCACATTACTATTGCAGATGTTCTAACCACCAATAAGAAAATACCGAACACTGTATAGGTTTGTTGAAAAAAATTGGAAATAAGGGCATACAGAGAGGGGATATTGGAGGCAGATTTAGGGAACAATTGAACAAGTTTCCCCAAAGCTATAAAAACAATTCTTATATGATTATCATTCCTTTATCTAGTTGAGGTAATTATTTGTATTCGTGCACATCATGAGATATGTATTTGATATCACACAGTTTCCAAATATGCAAAAATTCATTTGTGAAACTTAGTAATCATGAAATGATAAAGGTAATATACAAAACTTATAGTACTGGCAAGAAAGACTGGATCAACACTGTGTAGACATGTGTTAACAGGGAGCACAACAGACCATTATGAATACTTAACACATTTCAGCTTCTTAAATATCATAATGCTTATCATAATAATGATAATGAGTAAGTACATTGACCTGATCACATTTCCATGTTATAAATAATTCAATAATTCAATAAATTTCAAAATCCAATCCAAAAATCAAAAATTGAAAACAAGTATCACAAGAATTCCTTTAAGTAAGTACATTGACCTGATCACATTTCCATGTTATAAATAATTCAATAATTCAATAAATTTCAAAATCCAATCCAAAAATCAAAAATTGAAAACAAGTATCACAAGAATTCCTTTAATGATCTGATGACAAATATAAGTAAACTCACATCTGCATAGCAGTGAAATTACCCCTACTTACACAAAAATCTGTGAATTTTTCAAAGGAATATGTACTCGAATGATGCTTTTATTGAAACTCTATGAACAATTTCTATGTAAGTATTATCTATATTTTGTATTTAGAAACATAATCACAAGCTCTGGATCTAGAATACATTGGTAATGGTAAAAATAATACAATTTACACATACTGTCAAACACTGTTGTGTCGAGGTTGAAGGGACATCCGTAAATACTTCGAGTTATGCGAGGTTTGACACAACCAAAAATGTTGAATACAGAAGGAAGGAATATGCAGGGACCAACCTTTTACTTCGAGACAACCATAAGTTCGACACATCAAATTTCAACACAGCGGTGTTTGACTGTATATCGAATTACACAGACCTGAGACAGATACTGAAACAAAACTGTTGAAAATTCATTCTTTAAAGCATAAAATGGTTCTCCATATTATTAAACATACTTAATTGTCCAAAAAGACAAAGGGATTGGTCACAAGTGCAACACTTATTACCGCCTTCTCCATATGCATGATATGAATACAAAATGTTCCTGTTAATTCAACCTTGAAGCAGCCAACCCAGGGGCTTTTAACAGGCTAAAAGGACAATCATTGCCATGCACAAAAACACTGACATTTGCAACAGAAAGCTGATCTGCTCTGAACAATGACAATTACAAGGAATAAATTATTAAAGGCAACGGCTTGTTCTTCGGATCATCTCTGCAGCTGCTGCTGTAAGATACTTTGTTGGTTGTCTCGGGAGATGTGCTGTATTCATAGTCTGTCTGACACTGAACCGGTTGTTAGCAAACACACATCTAGCAATAAACAGTCCTGCCGTACCTATGAATGAACTCAGATGGTTTCATTCCTGTCTCTTAGATCATCTTTATAACCATTTCCTTTACTGCAGCAGCCACATCTTGCATTATGACAGGTAAGGCGGAACTCACCATAGATCTTACAATATAAGCTTCTGCACAATAACATTCAGTAAGTTTTTATAGTTTTCAAATATATTTTGACAAAAAAATGTAGTGGATACTCTGAAGTACCCTAAAATTTCCACAATTGTAAGCACTATTAGTTTCTAGTAACAATTGTATGATAATGATGAATTGAGAACACATTAAACTGGTATTCAAGTAAGACAGTAGATGTTATGACTGCCAGTGATCTTGAAGGAGTTTTTTAAAGTTTAAATTTTTGGATCCGTAGTGCGTAATACCTCCACGATTTGTCAGACATTCATTCACTTGATGAGGCATAAATCACTTGATGATTGCGATTTGAGGAAGTCTGTCCCACTCTTCTTGAAGCACCTGGCCAAGTTCAGCCAACATGGTTGGCAGCCTTTGACGCTGATGCACTAGTCTCCCTATCATGTCCCAGACATGTTCAGTGGGTGAAAGGTCTGGGCCCAATGCTGGCCATGGCATTCCATGGAAGTTGTGCTGCTTGGGGTGAGCATGGGCGTTGTTGTACTGAAAGACAAAACGTCGACCCACACGCCTTGCAAAGGGTGTCCCAATAGTAATGTCCACGGACCCTTCCTTGCACAATATGGAGTGGATTTCACTCAGTGATAGTGATGCCATACCACATTATAACCGATCCCCCGCCAAATCTGTCATGAGGTCAAAGGATGACATTGGCTTGACGTTCCTTTCGCTAGACACAACTGCACCTATCAATGAAGTCCAAAGTGAACACATGACACGTGACCAGCGACTATTACCCTAGTTTCGACACTGTGTACACCATTGACGTCTGTAGGCAATATGACAATTTGTAAGAGGCGTCACAACATGTTGCCCCTGAGCATAGAGATGAGCTGCACGTAGATTTCTCATCAGACCTGTCACACATACTCGAATAGCCTGGTGTAAGTTGGCAGCAATTTGATTCAGTTTGAGCTTGATTTCATGGACTGCTAATCACAGACTGTGAAACATTGAATGTACTGGCCACTGCCAGATGACTTCTGCCAGTTTACCCCATGCCAGTCTGCAGACGGTCCGCCTATTGCAGACGCCGCATCACTAGTTCATACACAAACAACGAATGAAATCAAGTAAATCAAAATTGCATGATAAGCAGAATCAATCAGACTGACAGAAATCATGATACACAGAGATCAGCGTTAGAAATTGGTACTAGTCCTGTAGTCTTTGCCAAACTGCCCAATAGTTGAGGTATCATAAGGACTAGTAGAAATTTGCCCCTTTTTAAGGGTTTTGCTATATGTTATCATTATAAGGACCAGTGGACTAAAGCTGTTAGTTTCTACGGCTGGAGATTAATCAACCTTCTTTGAAAGTGTCAAAATCAGGAATGATACCCTACACACAGTGTGGGGTTACAGCGTGAGGCACATGCAAACCATAGAATGTGTTTTGGTGTTAAGTTTTACAGACATAAACATTCTTGCATCAGATGTCTGTCATCATGGTCATCAACACTTATCTTTGTCCTATACTTGGTATTAACATTTATGACCCCCTACTATTTTTTAAGAATATATCCTATATGAAATACTACCTGGTAACAGAGCTTTAGATAATATCAGTACTTTCCATGTTTCCTGTAAACTTTCCCCAGATGGCAGCTTCAAAAGAAATCATTGGGGGAAAAATAAACAAAATTTTTGCCAATGTCAGAGGGTGGATACAGATTTTTAGCCTAAAATATAGGTCGGTAGATTTAAACAATTGTTTTTTAAATTCTAATTTCAAATACATTTTGTTTTATTTCCTCAAAAAGTTAAGAAGGAAAAAACAAGGGAAAAAAAAAATGGGGACAGAAGTTTTCAGACAATTTCCAACAGGTTTTAACTATAGTATTTCAAATAAAATATATATATATTGATAGCGATAGAAAATAAGTTGTGGTTTTGAAAAGAGTCTGGTCTTTATACAACAGAAAATATCAATGCTGACAATGTCATTATGATGACATTATTTTTTTTAAAAGTTTGTTTAGACATAACATTATAGCAGATCCTTGTAATTCCTTGACAGCACACAAAGGGGAAGGATCGCATGCGGAGGTTTGTGGACACTATTGCCAGTAAAGACGATGCAGCATTTGATGCCCTTGTGAAGGCGCTACGTCGAGACCACCGCAGACTGGCTACCAGACTCGTACAGGGGGTCAAAGACGAAGACATGAGGCTCAAGCAAGCTGGGGATGGTGAGTTCTCAGACATTACTACAGAAAGTACTAGCTGCTGTTATGTAACACAATATTTTATGGTTAAAAGATTTTTTGTATACTAAATTTGTGCAGCTCAACAATTGTATGTTTTACTTTATGTGGCATCATGTTGTTTGGGTCAGTCAATCTGATGGAGCAAAATAAATGCTAACTTTACAGTAAATGCATTAACATATTTGGGGCAGGATTGAACTGGTGGGTGGTGGTGAGGGTGAGGGTGGGGTAGGGGTGATGGTGTGTGGGGCAGTGGGTGGCGGTAATGGTGTTTTGGGTAGTGAGTGGTGTGTGGGCAGTGGGTGGTGGTGAGGGTGAGGTAGTGGGTGGTGGTGATGGTGTGTGGGGTAGTGGGTGGTGGTAATGGTGTTTTGGGTAGTGAGTGGTGTGTGGGCAGTGGGTGGCGGTGATGGTGTTTTGGGTAGTGGGTGCTGGTGATGGTGTGTGGGGTAGTGGTGGGTGTGTGGGGTAGTGGGGTAGTGGGTGATGGAGTGTGGAGTAGTGGGTGGTGGTGATGGTGTGTCGGGTCGTGGGTGGTGGTGATGGTGTGTGGGGTAGTGGGTGGTGGTGGTGATAGTGTGTAGGGTGGTGGTGATGGTGTGTAGGGTGGTGTTGATGGTGTGTAGGGTGGTGTTGATGGTGTGTGGGGTAGTTGGTGGTGGTGATGGTGTGTAGGGTGGTGGTGATGGTGTGTAGGGTGGTGGTGATGGTGTGTGGGGTAGTTGGTGGTGGTGATGGTGTGTAGGGTGGTGGTGATGGTGTGTAGGGTAGTTGGTGGTGGTGGTGATGGTGTGTAGGGTAGTGGGTGGTAGGTGGGGTAGTGGGGTAGTGGAAGGTGGTGATGGTGTGTGGTGGTGATGGTGTGTGGGGTAGTGGGTGGTGATGGTGTGTGGGGTAGTGGGCGGTGGTGATGGTGTGTGGGGCAGTGGGTGGTGGTGAGGGTGTGTAGGGTAGTGGGTGGTGGTGATGGTGATGGTGTGTGGGGTAGTGGGTGGTGGTGATGGTGTGAAGGGTGGTGGTGATGGTGTGTAGGGTAGTTGGTGGTGGTGGTGATGGTGTGTGGGGTAGTGGGTGGTGGGTGTGGTGGTGATGGTGTGTGGTGGTGATGGTGTGGGGGGTAGTGGGTGGTGATGGTGTGTGGGGTAGTGGGTGGTGGTGATGGTGTGTAGGGTGGTGGTGGTGTGTGGGGTAGTGGGCGGTGGTGATGGTGGTGTTTGGGGTAGTGGGTGGTGGTGATGTAGTGTGGGGTAGTGGGTAATGGGGTGTTTTATTCCTGTTACTGAATTGCCATATGTGATATCTCAATATCATTATATACAACATTATTATACATGTGTATAAGAATCTAAGAAGAGGTATCATCTGCCCCGGGATGTGCATAAACAGCTTCCACTAATTATTACTGGAGATAATATTCCTACTAATCATTGGTGGGAATATGCCAACAGTTTCAAATCAGTAAAGGAGAAATCATGAGAACATGTTGATTCCAGAAGCAGAATCAACAAGCAACAAATGGGGCGAGTTGATTTTCTGCGAGAATCAACAGATTCAAGTGATTCTCAGACTTGTACCATGTTATTGTTGATCTGTAACTTTGCATATTGACCCAAAGTTGCTTCAATTTTACTTGCACATTCAGAATGGCTCAGAATCAACTGCAACATCAATAGCATCACATCATCATAATGGCTTAATCATTGGGGATAAGCATGAATTGTTTCCGACCATCATTATTAGGGATACAATTCCCACTAATCATTGGCGGAAATATATGCCAACATTTTCCTGAAAACAGAGTGTTTTTAGTTTTCAGCAAGGCCTGCTGGCAATGTGAATCACTGTTAGGTTGATCATTGGTTCTTTAATATCTACTACACACACTGGCCCCTGATCCAGTTCAGTTAGAAAAAATATATCTTGGCTTACTTCAGGGAAAGCTATCTTGACCCACTTATGGAAAATTAAATCATAACTTTTGACATTTACATTGCATATCAGTAACCGGATATTTCTTCTAGTTATTGATTTGCTCTGGCATTTCACATTGTTTTCATCTGAAATATTAATTCATCAGCCATGTAGAAACAAAAGGCCAATATTAAACACAGCCATATTGCATGGATGCAACAAATTTAACAAAGAAGACATAGGCTTAATTTGGAGATTAATGTCATGGCTTTCAAACATGTATCAAGTAAGTTTCTTGCTTTGTCCAGAGGCCATTCATAGTCATGTACAGTGCATGTACAATATGTCATTTGTGAGCAGTAATGATACAATGTAAATGGCGCGCTGATGGCGTTACAACTTCCTGCTGCAAATACTACGCAGTGCAATGAACCAATGAATCATATCATGTTTTTTTACCCATGCCATTATAATTAGTGAGTGATAACTTGAAATCTTATATTCTACTTCTCTGGAATATGTTTGGCTGAATGGAAACTGAATGATGAATCTATTGTTAAGATCTGCAGTCAGATCAGAGAAACTTGTTTGGTTTGGTCACACAGCAATGTGAAAGAGAGTTAGGGGACACTTTGTCGAAAGAAAATAATGATCAGTAATTGATGTTAATACTCATTAGATGTATATTATATTATGTGTACCGGGTAAGTGTCAGATCAATTGATGTTTTCTGATTCCTGGCAGATTCTCTAATCTGTGTCATATTTCCTATATATCATAGAATGGTAATAGCATGTCAAAATTTCTATTGAGCTTTGAGCATCATTCCAGTTTTACAGTTTACAACATGTCAGCTTGATGTGGGAAGAAAGCTTAAAGTGATGCAGATCTTAAACATTTGCCACTTTGGTGAAACCCACAAGCATGGGTTTGGTGCTGAAACCTTGAAACAAAATCTGTGCAAATCTAGGATTCGCACCCATGACAACAGGTTTCTGGCACTGAACTAAAGAATGCAATTCTACAGCAGAAAACAGGCAGCACCCCTTGATGACACTGAATCAACATGTTAACATGACAACCCAGTTTGGTCATGACGTAATATGACGCTGAGACTATAAATTTCAGACACAAATTTGGCAATCAAGTGTAATGATTGTTTGTTTGTTGTTTAATACCTCACTCTGCAATATTCGAGCTATATGACGGAGGTCTGTAAATAATCAAGTCTGGACAAGACAATCCAGTGATTGACATCATTAGCATTGATTCAAGGAATTTGAATACGATGACATGCAAGAACCCAGTCAGCAAGCCTGACCACCCGATCCTGTTAGTCGCCTCTTTCAACAAGCATAGTCGCCTTTTACGGCATGCTTGGGTATTCTATTGTAATGAGGAGCAAGTTGGGTTTCATGCAGCCATATCAATTATATTACAGTGTGTCAGCTTAAAGGAAAGCAAAGTCAAAGATGCTTACCTCTTTGGTCTTACATAAAAGCATAAGTATGGTGCTGACAAACAAAGAACCATAACCATGATGAATCTTGGATTCAAACCTGCAATCAGTCGAACCTGGCATGGCTAAGAAAATTGGACATGGAAGAAAACAAGCTGTCTATCTTCTTTCATTGATCATGTGACTCACTGCTGATATGTCTCTATAAATAAACACTGTCTGGACTTTCTTTTACAATTAATGTCATAAAACTGTGCAAACAATTTCAAAATAGTTATATTTGTGAACTTTCATATATTTTCAGGAGTGAAGCAGAAGATTGCTTTGGCGCTTCTTACTACAAGAATTTCGGAGAGACAGAAGGAGACAATCATCTCTAATGTCTCGGATGTGGTAGATTCCGAGCTGCACAGCAAGGCACTGCGTGTGAGCATTCCTGACCACAGAGCTAGTGCAGAGCTGGACCAAATCAACACAAAACTCAAAAGAATTATCAATACTGAGGTGGACCCACTTCTGTATGGACCAGGCTACAGGACAGACCTGAGCCAACAAGAAGCTGATGAGGTGATATCCAAGCTACAAAGCATGCTCGTAGAGCTGAATGTCATTCAGGACTGTTACAGTGCACTGGGTGTGCATGCTTTTTCTGGATCTGGGAAGGCTCTACCCAACATTCTCTGTCAAAGGATAGAGGAAACAAAAACATCCATTGGCATCCTCCAGAAAGAGAAAAAAGACCTCAGTAAAGAAAAAGCCGATTTGACCAAAGAGAAGAGTCTGCAGGGAAAAGATGTTGGAACTTTGGAATCACGTAATCGCAGTCTGGAGCTTCATAACCGGAACCTAGAAGGAGAGTGTGGCAAACTTGATCAGGCTGTTAAGAAACTGACATCAGTTAAGGACAGTCTGGAGATTGAGAAACGAAAACTTCAAGATGAGAATTCCAAACTGATAACTGCAAACCAAAGTTTTCAAACTGAGACATGGAATCTAGGCCTGAACTTCAAGAGGGCAGATGAGCTGAATCAGAAACTGACACGGGAGAACCAGAAACTGTCCTCCAAGAACAGCCTGATAAAGAGGGAGTCCTACGGTCCCAGCTCCTCCAGTTCCCTGAAGGCAGACAATAAGATGCTAGTGGAAGAAAAGATGAGGCTGAGGGCGGAGATGGGCAAGTTGGAGGGGGAGAGGAGGCAACTGCTGATTAGGAACCAGAAGCTGGATTCAGAGAATGACAACCTTCGGGATCAGAAGAGGAAGCTGATGATTGACAAGCGTAAATACTGGGGAGAGAACCAACAGCTGAAAACTGAGGCAAAACGTCTTGCAATTGGTAATGTCCAACCAGTACTGTTGCCTCCAATTGCTGAGGTCCGGGGGAGTAAAGGAAGTTTGATGGGCTCAAGCCAGCAGTCGGGTCACAATGGCCCAGATCGTCACAGCAGACGTACAAGCAACAACAGCCCAACTCGTGGCACATCCACCAACCTTGGAGTTGGAATCCCTGGTCGGAAATCTGTCAACAGCAACACCTTCACAAGCCCTCAAACTGGCTCAAGGAAGACAACAACCTTTAGTTCATCTCCAGGCAAATCACAACAAAATCACCCAAAGTATCGAGCATCTGTCTATGACTACAGACCACAGAACAAATCTGTTCAGTTCAACACTTCACCTACACCACGATATGGCAATAAGGCATAATCTGCTCTAAATAGCATCTACATAATCCAGGACACATGTCACGTAGACACTTAGAAAGGAAACATCTGTGCAGCAAACATTACAAGAACTTCCTTTTCTTGACCAAAATTAGAATTGGTTAGACATGTACAAAGGTTTCTCAAGACAGTCAGGAAGAAACAAAGAGGCATTATTCCAGGGTTAGAACTAAACTCAAAAGCTTTACTAGCCCAGATAAAGATACCAGCCCTTGTTATGTTAAAACAAAGGGGAAATTAGGAAATTTCGATGAACCCAAAGGAATTTGTAATTGCTTAGTCACTGCCTTAAAAACTAATATGTTCATTTGCTGGGCTTACTTCCTCTGTGGCATTAAAGTCATGATGTGCAAGTAGGCAATGACTTCTGGCAGTCTGTATTGTACAACCTTTAGTACTCAACGAAAGCCATCACTGAACTTTCTCATACCGTTTGTTGTACAGTCATGTGTAGTCCTGCCAAATGCACCTTATACCTCACGTGTTAATAGAAGACTCACAATTGCAATACAATCTGTTACATAAGGAATATTTTGTGGAACGTTGGCATGGCCTTGTGGTTATAGCATTCACTCACTCACTCACTCACCTGCATTTACACACACACACTCTCTCGCACACACACACACACACACACTCTCTCGCACACACACACACACACATAAACACATAAACACATAAACACACACACACACACACACACTCTCTCTCTCTCATTCACAATTCAAGGTTGACTTTTACCATATCTAACCTATGATGTACGTGCAGCATGATATTTCAGTTAGAGATTGTTTGTAGGAACTGTGCAGTGTGTATACACCTTCAATTTCGATTTTTTTTCATGGAAGGTGAATCATAAAGCCCAGTTTTCTTCGGCATTCTCTTCAACGTTCCATGGAGGATGAAGTATAAAACATGTTCACATACAGCGTTCCTGTTTACCGGTTATTTACCATTTTTTTACCCGTAAAATTAGTTTTGGACCGGTAATTCATGTCACTGCCTGTCCCTGTGGACCGGCAAATAAAGTACCTTATAAATCTTTGTTGTTGAACAAAACATCAGTGATATTCATATAAGTACATTTTTCGAACAAAGTCAGCTTGTTTGTTACCATCGGGGTTTCCCCTTGTCTATTTCTAGGTTAAATATCCATTGGTAGCGACTTCATCTCGAAATATTAAAAACAGAAGAAAAGAAAATTGTGACTGAAGTTCATGTGAATGATGTATAGATCTAACTAAGTTACTTCAGAGATGACATCTTTGCACTGAACATGATGTTGAAAGAATTAAAACCAAATAATTTTCATACTTTTTTTTAATTGTTGAAGGTTGGGACTGGCAAAAATTAGGGGGAACTGGTAATTTTTAGAGTTGCCAGTCCACAAGGACTGGCAGTTTCAAATGCCAGCGGGAACACTGCTATATGTATGCAGCAAGTACAGACTGTTCAAGAAAAGATAGAAGACACTGCACATGTAAATATGATGTATCTTTACTGGAACATGTAGGCCTATACATTGATGTATATATGCACATGAATGACACACTTGAATCAGGAAAGGCAGCGATAGTAACTAACCCTTTTAGTCTACTAGTCCTTATAATGATAACATTTACACTTAACAATGGCAAATTTCTACAAGTCCTTATGATTCCTTACTATTGGGCAGATTGGCAAGGACTATAGGACCAATATAGTGCCAATTTCTAACGCTGAAAGATGGCAATATAATATAATTTTCTACACCCCTTTTATTTGTATAAGTTGAATGGAATTGCTCCTTTTGCAAAATACCATGTCTTGACTCACATTAATCACAACCAACAGTGTGTATAGGCCATTGATATATATTTACAGAGAAAGTGCCTAAAGAATGGCCACCGAAGGTGGTATCCACTTCACTGATTCAGTGTCTAAACATGTTGTCTGTAATTAATCATTGTCTGTGATACAAATACATGTACCTGTTCTTTATACCTTTTTACACAAGTTGATATTTAAATGTATCCATGAAAATTTGTTAATAAAGTATTTCCCTTGAAATCCCTGTTTGTATCTGCTGTGTGTATATTATAATTATATCACAACAATATTGACTTCAACATGAAGTGAGTGAGTGAGTGAGGTTTTATACCATTTTTAGCAATATTCCAGCAATATCATGATGGAGGACACAAGAAATTGGCTTCACACATTGTACCAATGAAGGGGACCAAAACCAGCTCTTCGGCGTGACGAGCGAACGCTTTAATTACTTGGCTACCCTACCACCCCTCCATTATAGTGTGGTCCTACCAATATGAGAACCTGGCCAAACATGTTCTTATCTGGAATCCTTGCTGAGAGGCTTTGGGTGATTTCTGTTCCCATGTTAAAGGTACATGATCATAAAACATAATCAAAGTCAAATTCAAAGACTGTTTTGTTGCCTTTTAGAGTGAGAGTAGACTCCAAAGTCTTAAGTTGGGCTTACCCGTGTTATTGCCAGATCGCTACAGAATTCCTGCTAGAGCTACTAACAAAACATTCAACATCAAGATCTTAACGAGCATCTGACAAACATATTTTTACTGTCCTAAGGCAAAACCTGAAATATTTTGGTCAAAGATTCTTTAGCTGTGGTTCTTTGGATTCATTTGCCACTCAACCTGAGACTGTCTACTTCCCTGGACTCTATCAAGATCCAGCCAAAGTGAGTGAGTGAGTTGGGTTGAACACCGCTTTTAACAGTATTCCAGTTATATCATGGCGTGTCAGCTTAATGTGGGAGGAAAGCCCTAAGTGATGCAGGCCTCAGACGTTTACCACTTCATGGAAAACCAACAGGCATGGGTATGGTCCAGCAAAAGACCTTCCCATCAGAAAATACTACTATCTGAACTTTGAGCATACACATAATGTAGTAGTAGTAGTAGTAGTAGTAGTAGTAGTAGTAGTAGTAGTAGAAATAGTAGTAGTAGTAGTAGTAGTAGTAGTAGTAGCAGCAGTGATAGTTGTAGTAACTACTAACTACCGCCCCTTAGTCAGGACTGTTGTTTCAATAAGGACGCTACCTGACATGCCTTAAGTCAGTGAGTGTATTGATTAATACAATACACCAACATACCCTCAAACACATCAAGGGAAGTAACTACTGCAGCCTTACTCAACACAGAAGAACACTTGCAAACAATGCCAACTGCTACCTTGAAGTAAACTGGAGACGTCATATACTGTGTAAGGAGCTCAGGAGCTTGTGGCATTGTGTATTCTGGAGCTCGGTGTTTGCTAGCCTGAGACGTGTCAGTTTAGTTACCTGTACAACAATTACAGATGCAAACAAAGTAGTGACAGAAGAGAACATTTGATTTGATAAACTGCAATTGTCATTGTTTTCCTCAATATCACCCATCTTAATGAAAAGCTTTCAACATATTCAAGGAACCCGTGAAGATCCGGAATAGAATAGGTCTTCAGAAACCCATGCTTGCAGTGAAAGGTGACTATGCTTGTCGTAAGAGGCGACTAACAGGATCAGGTGGTCAGGCTCGCTGATTTGGTTGATGCAAGAGATCGTATCTCAATTGTGTGGATCGATGCTCATGATGTCAATCACCGGATTGTCTGGTCCAGACTCAATTAGTTATAGATGCCGTCATGTAGCTCGAATATTGCTGAGTGCGGCGTTAAACAACAAACAAACAAACAAACAATGTTCAAGGAGCAGCCTTTCCCTGAAAGGAAAAGACAATAGGACATATCCTGTATATCCCACCTCTCCATTGAGCTTTAAACTATAAAATGATATTGAAATACATTGCAAAACGATAAATAAAGAATATCAGCTACATGTTGTTATGAAAATTGAAAATTATATACCAAGAAAGAAACCACTTTACATTACTACTTTTAATTATTTTTGTATTGTCATGAACAAAGCCGTACATTCATTGTTGAAAATGTTAAGCATTAAGTATATCTGTCAATTAATATCAGTTATACCTAGTTATGTCTTATGATATTGTTTTATGTACCTCTATTAGCAAAGTCATTCAGATGTATTAACTGTATTTTTCTACATACAGTGATCCCTCATTACAATGCTACCTTTGGGGTCCAAATAATTGATGAGCGTAAAAGACGATCAGCGGTTTAAGCGAGGTGGAGTCGTTGGGTAGATGACCAACACAACAGTACATAATCTGCCTACCTACCACGATATCAACATCGCACACTTCAGAGTTTTATCAGTGATCAGTTTTTTTGCGATGGGGAAACTACATCATATCAGTGTAAAAACTTTAGTTTATTTAAAATGTAAGTAAATTTGGGGAGCCATGTTTTAACCACACTATACTGAAGGGCACAATAGTGAGGGAACGCTGTACAATAAACACAGTTAAAAATAAATTCACTCTTCTGAATGAGACTGAATGAAACAAGTCTTTGTATATTTCATCAACTTATTTCCCTGGAGTGGGCACAAAGAACCTTATCTTTCCATAAGGCAATAATCTTCTGTCTGTATACAACAATGTGCTGTGCATAAGATACTATCACTACTGACTGATCACACTCGATGACCGTGTGAACAATAAACTGCTTGTCGTTACCGTGCAGCACCATGAGCAATGTCATCTGCTCTCAAGACAATCGAGCTGCAAGGTCGTGAGGATTTAGAAGACAATTCCGAGAATTAAGGGATCTTATGTTGTACAAAATGAGCACATAACAACATGTATATTCACTAACACGCCTGTCGACCAGAGAATATGTAATATATGTAACTTAAACAAGATAAAAGATGTGAAAAACACTTCCTTTTGTACTTTCCTAATTATAGTTATTATTATCATTTATAATGTACCTCTCATGTCTATAATTATAATTATTCCCTTATGTAGATAGTTTGTACCTGCTCTTTGAATGTGTTCTGTATAATAAAAAATTTTGATTCTTGAAAACTCTTGATTCTTGATTCACCATCTCCTAAATATCCATGTTCGACTGCCAATCCTCTGAGTGTGAGGACAGTTTAAGAAATGAATGAATTAATATTCTGATGTGAATTAAACTTTTAGAAAGATCATAAAACAGTCATTTGTATTTTTGCTCATTAACATCAGAATATGCCAACATGGTTCAAAAACAAAAACAGAAATACATAGTTGCTACCCTAGGGGACATATCAGTAATTAACTGATGCCAGACTTGTCCAGACACTCGGGATACAGCATGCTGCACATACACCCCAAGTTGTGCCCATAGACACAGCAAACATTGGCACCCAGTACTCTACCCTGCATATAGAAAACGCATACAGAGAGCATGGCAAACAGCAGTGTATACCACAAGTCATCAAGTAAGAAACCCACACTGAATAAGAACCATTAAAATGTTGATCATATAGCGCCATATTTAAACTGACACTTCCAAGGGATACAGTCTGTGTTCTGTGTGTACTCAGCATGCCATCTGATATATAGTTCCACCTCACCTATACAAAACCTGAATAAACTGTTTACACAAGAGTCAATCAGCAATCATTCCCCTACCCACCAAGAACATCGACCACGACTACACCATACATTGGTCAAGGGTTACACAGTGAACATCACGTACTACACAGTATGCAGTTAAACTTCACCCATGTTCAAATATATGACAATAATTGTTGAATGTATAGTTACAAGTTTGGAAGGAAGGCAAATAGTAACCAGTCAGCAGCCCCACCCCTGTGTATGTAGCTAAGGGCTCAAGATGCAACATGGTGACGACTGTGCATCATAACAACGGATTTTGAAAATTGAAGTGTCACTTAAAGTGTCATCCGAGGATTGCACATGTATAGTGGACTGCTTGATGGAGTACACAGCCAGGGGATACTACAGTAGGTCAGTGGTCAGCAGAACTTCCTTTTATGTGTGTTTATGTAGCTGGTGAACTGATGACTCAATTCTGTCACTGTCAACATTGTCAATATTGTCAAAGGAAAATATTCGTTTTTGGAGACTATTTCTGAAATGATACAGTAAGCGATACATTCATGTTTGGATGAAGTGCAAGTTATTTGTTCTATGGTAAAACTTAATCTGAATATACACCAGAAGAATTGTATTTCATGTGGTGATTTTCCTAAACCAATTTGCACAGGAATCAGTAAAAAGCAATCCAGGCTCGCAGGGTCAGAGATCATTAATAAGTAATACACTCTCTGGATATCACTTTTAAAATGACTGTTGCTTATCAAATTATTATTTTCACTTTATTATTTCTCTTAAATGCTCTTGAAATGAAAAGTTATAACAAAACTATAGACTAGGGATTAAGCAGTATTAAAAGATTCTAGAGGGTGCCCATAGAAGCAAACCTCAGTGACCCCTCGACCCACCTTAATTTCAAACACTGTGAAGTGTTGTTTTTTTTAAAAGTTTTAGTCTTGTGCTATACAACAAAACATAATACATAATATATATACAACTCGTTCAAGACAAATTTCACATATTATGTATCATAAAAGGTATAAAAAGGTTGGGCTTAACTCTTTCCTATCAGCAGCACAATTAGTGGAGTATGTGTTTAATATTCATGATCTGTTCAGCATTCATCACAGAAACTGGGAATATTACATCCCTTGTATAAAAGATCCCTTAGCATTGACAAATTGTTATATCAACATTCATCTGATAACAGGCCAACAAATCTAGTTCACAAACACCCTTTGTCTGAAGATAGAACATGTTATATTCAATTAAGAACTGACTTCAATATTTTTGTGTTTAAGGAGGTATAAATCTAGAAACCTGTGTGCACACTGTGTGACTACTTTTAGCAGATATATACAAAGTGGGCACAACAGTTTTTAAGTTTATGAGTCCATGATACAAATACATATTGCAGTCAATTGTTATAAATAAATAGATCAACAATAATAATAACACAGACTGCCTATTTATTCATTCTCACAAAAATAACTGTAGACAGCAATAAGAAAACAATGTTTAATCCTTGCAACGAACATGTCAAACAAATAAACTGCATTAATATTTTGAGCAAGAGTAAAATTTGTATTGCCACATAAAATCAGCCCACAGCAATATGTTTTTTGTTATTTTGCTTTTTGCATTGATCATTGCCAAGAACAGTTCTGTAGCTTCAACAAAGTTCACATTGCATGATTGGTTTGGTTGGTTGGTTTGTTGTTTAACGCCGCACTCAGCAATATTCCAGCTATATGACAGCGGTCTGTAAATAATCGAGTCTGGACCAGACAATCCAGTGATTAATATCATGAGCATTGATTCACGCAATTGGGATCGATGATATGCATCAACCAAGTCAGCGAGCCTGACCACCTGATCCTGTTAGTTGCCTTTTACGACAAGCATAGTCACCTTTTACGGCAAGCATGTGTTGCTGAAGACCTATTGTATATTATATTATATACATCTTCACAGGTCTCACATTGCATGAAGGAATGATACAAGTTTATATACCAATATCTACAACCAAATTGGTAGTTATGTGCAAAAACAAGCCGACACGGACAAAAGACATGATTCAATAAGCTCTTCTTCTACTTGTGTACCATATTGTTTTCTGTATTTGCTAATACCATAACTTATTATTTATACTTGCCTTCAACTTTGTGAAGGAATAAATAGCTTTGTCTTAACATCTTTGTTTGGATGGAAGTATGTTCCAAATTCTAATGAATGATGGAAAACACGACATTCAAGACATCTTGTAAACTGGAGTAAATTTATATATTTCTAAGATTTTGTTATTATTAGTGACAACAGTGTTTGGCAGCAACCAATTTAGATCTGAAAGAGTTTGGTTGTTGATGCTTCTCATTTGAAAGATTACCAAACTGGAAACCACTTTGAATCCAACATTTCTTTCCTTCAGTTAATTTTAACATGATATTTACAGCATGGGCAGCAACCAAACTAGTGTGGAGAAGACCAACATCACCAATGAAGCCGAGGCTAGAGGCAAGAAAGCTGTCAAGGATGAAGTGAACAAGAGAACAGGTCAGACGAACAAAAGCTCCCAAGCAGCTGGGAAAGAAAACACAACCAATCAGAAAGGTCAAACAGGGAAAGGAAGTACCTCAAACAATGCACAAGCATCTGGCAGAGGCAACCAGAAGAACCAGGTTGGAAAGGAAACAACTAATGGGTCCACAGCTCAAGCACCTGGGAAGCGAACAGCTAAAGGTACTGCACCACAGGCAACTGGGAAGGGAGGAACAGCTAATCAAAAGGGTCAAACAGGAAAGGGACCGACTGGTACTTCACAGAAGTCAGGCAAAGGTACTACAGCTAATCAGAAAGAGCATTTTAGAGAGGAGGAAACACAGGCTAAAAAGGGAAATGTCATCAACCAATCAACACCCCGAAATGGCGCTTCCAATGATTCCAATCCAAAAGGACAGACAGGAAAAGCAACCAATGCACAGTATGGCAAAGGCGGCTCAAAAACACCCAGAAATGCCCCTGGTAAGGCCAATAATAACAAAAGTGGTAATAGATATGAAACAAAGGTTGATGAAATTCTCGATGATTTACCTTATGGACAAGACAAGAAAAAGCAGATGAGCCCAAACAGTAAGTCTGGACCCCAACCAGGTAGAAGCGACAGTCCATTATTTGATAGATTCAATAAGGATGCTAGAGACCAGAAGGGGAGGTTTCCTGATATCAATGAAAACAATTACGTCAGTTCAAGAGATATGAAAGAGAAGCATGATAAGAACAGAAGCCCCAGTCCTAATTCCTTGAACCAGAATACAAGACTAACCTCGAATGATGATAGGAAAGGAAGGGATGACAGTCCCAGAAGAGGATCAAATGCTAGTCTTCGTAGGGATTATAGTCCAGACCGACAAGATGACTACAGGAACGATGGACGAGATGACAACAGAAAAGAAAATGGACAATATGAATACAGAAGAGATGGCAGTCCAGGCAGGGAAAGTCCAACTTTTGACCAATACAAGGACAAAATCGAAACTAAGACACGTGGAAGACGAGAAATGCTTGCAAGATCTTCAGAGAGGATGAACATGTATGATGATGATGATGATGAAGATGACACTAATGATGACAAGTCTTCTCAAACATCAAGGGGTAATTACAACAATACTATTTTCATGATATATTTTTCAAAACATGGTTTCACAGTAACAAGTGAAGTTAATGTGATGAAATCTTGTGACTATAATTCAAACAGTGATCAGGACCATTTAATTTAGTACTCAAACCCAGACCTTCAGGCTGACAAAACAAACACCTTAACCGCTTGGCTACCCCACCACCCCTCATGTATAAGAAAGTATTCTTTGGTTTATCACACTATAAATCTCTTATTTCACATTTTCAGTGCAACGAGAGAAAATTGAAACTCATCTGAGATCTAGTAGAGTTCCCGAGACAAAAGTGAGAGGCCTTGCATTACGTCTTTCGCAAGTATATTCTGGACAAACAGATCAGACTCCCCGTACATTTGAAGGACAGAAAACTGAAAGACTACTACGAAAAATCATTCATAATGGCCTTGATCCGATTGTGAATGGGTCAAAGGGTAAGACAAATCTGGACCGGTTTGAGAACGATCCTGAGGGCTTGGCTCAGAAGGTGTCGGAGATGGTACATCAAGTGGAGATGGACCTTCAGGACTGCAAGACTGGACTCAACATTGTAGAGGACAATGAGGATGAGGAAGAGGAGGAAAGGGGCAGGAGAACATCAAGAGATGCGAGTCCTCATAAAAAGGTAGGATATCTGAATACTATACAGGTGTTTATACGTCTTTGCTTTATGCGACCATCACCCGCCCTGTTTAGAAATAAGAGTAAACATGTGTTGTCACTGTCATAGAGCCACTTGTTTTCAAAACTGAACATTTGTTCAATGAAACATCTGTGTAGGATGCAAAACTTTATTCATATCTTAGATTTATGTAATACTGGTACAATGATTGAATCAAAATTGAACAGGGCAAAGGAAAAGGTGGAAATCAAACAAGTCGAGGGAAGAATGGCCCTGGCAATAAGACAAACCGAGAAGGTCAGAAGACAAAGAAGGAATCTGGACGAGAGATTCGTCAAAAGCCTGGGCAACCAGCTGCTCTAGTGATCCAGGACGGGATACGAGAGCTGCAGACTCAGCATGATATCCTCCAGGTACATACGTAGTGCACTGTTTTAATATCAACTTAAAGCTCAGATTAAGAAGATATGATTAATGGATCAAAACCTACTTCACCCTGTCCCATTTGTTGTCATAACAGAGAGGCAGCCTGCAAGTTTATGCATATGCTGTAATCAGCATCATTAGACCAAGATACCATTTGTAATCATACCTGGAACAGCAAAACCAGTTACTAATAGCATCCATTTACACTATTGGGGTTTGAATAAGTGAGAACACTTGGACAAAGCCTGAGTCAAGTAATATTTCTGTCTGTCTGGCTGATATATCATAGCCAATATATTAACATTATAAACCATTAAAATGTTCCCATAACATCAGTTCGGACTCAATATATCAAATTAACGCAATGTTTTACATCACAAGGGTAAATATGAGCATCTGCTGAATGAGAGGAACATGCTACAATCAGATGACAACGAGAACAAGGAAATGGTGGGGACATTCTTCCAGGAAAACAGGAAGCTGGAGCAGGACCTGAAGAAGGTGGAGCAGGAGTCAGGATACCTCAACCAGACTCTAGGCAAGGTGAGACAACCAGACTCTAGGCAAGGTGAGACAACCAGACACTTGGCTAGGTGAGACAACCAGACTCTAGGCAAGGTGAGACAACCAGACTCTAGGCAAGGTGAGACAACCAGACTTTAGGCAAGGTGAGACAACCAGACACTTGGCAAGGTGAGACAACCAGACTCTAGGCAAGGTGAGACAACCAGACACTTGGCTAGGTGAGACAACCAGACTCTAGGCAAGGTGAGACAACCAGACTCTAGGCAAGGTGAGACAACCAGTTTCTAGGCAAGGTGAGACAACCAGACACTTGGCTAGGTGAGACAACCAGTTTCTAGGCAAGGTGAGACAACCAGACACTTGGCAAGATGAGACAACCAGACACTTGGCTAGGTGAGACGACCAGACTCTAGGCAAGGTGAGACAACCAGACTCTAGGCAAGGTGAGACAACCAGACTCTAGGCAAGGTGAGACAACCAGACACTTGGCAAGGTGAGACAACCAGACATTGGGCTAGGTGAGACAACCAGACACTTGGCAAGGTGAGACAACCAGACATTGGGCTAGGTGAGACAACCAGACACTTGGCAAGGTGAGACAACCAGACACTTGGCTAGGTGAGACAACCAGACACTTGTCTATGTGAGACAACCAGACTCTAGGCAAGGTGAGACAACCAGACACTTGGCAAGGTGAGACAACTAGACACTTGGCAAGGTGAAACAACCAGACACTTGGCAAGGTGAGACAGCCAGACACTTGGCAAGGTGAGACAACCAGACACTTGGCAAAGTGAGACAACCAGTTTCTAGGCAAGGTGAGACAACCAGACACTTGGCAAGATGAGACAACCAGACATTGGGCTAGGTGAGACAACCAGACTCTAGGTAAGGTGAGACAACCAGACTCTAGGCAAGGTGAGACAACCAGACACTTGGCAAGGTGAGACAACCAGACTTTAGGCAAGGTGAGACAACCAGACACTTGGCAAGGTGAGACAACCAGACATTGGGCTAGGTGAGACAACCAGACACTTGGCAAGGTGAGACAACCAGACACTTGGCTAGGTGAGACAACCAGACACTTGTCTAGGTGAGACAACCAGACTCTAGGCAAGGTGAGACAACCAGACACTTGGCAAGGTGAGACAACTAGACACTTGGCAAGGTGAGACAACCAGACACTTGGCAAGGTGAGACAGCCAGACACTTGGCAAGGTGAGACAACCAGACACTTGGCAAGGTGAGACAACCAGACATTGGGCTAGGTGAGACAACCAGACACTTGGCAAGGTGAGACAACCAGACACTTGTCAAGGTGAGACAACCAGACACTTGGCAAGGTGAGTCAACCAGACTCTAGGCAAGGTGAGACAACCAGACACTTGGCAAGGTGAGACAACCAGACATTGGGCTAGGTGAGACAACCAGACACTTGGCAAGGTGAGACAACCACACACTTGGCAAGGTGAGACAACCAGACTCTAGGCAAGGTGAGACAACCAGACATCGGGCTAGGTGAGACAATCAATTACTGGGCTAGGTGAGACTTGGCAAGGTGAGACAACCACACACTTGGCAAGGTGAGACAACCAGACACTTGGCAAGGTGAGACAACCACACACTTGGCAAGGTGAGACAACCAGACTCTAGGCAAGGTGAGACAACCAGACATCGGGCTAGGTGAGACAACCAGACACTTGGCAAGGTGAGACAACCAGACACTTGGCAAGGTGAGACAACCACACACTTGGCAAGGTGAGACAACCAGACTCTAGGCAAGGTGAGACAACCAGACAATGGGCTAGGTGAGACAATCAATTACCCGGTACTGGGCTGACTAGGTGAGTCAACCAGACAATGGGTTAGGTGAGTCAACCAGACAATGGGCTACGTGAGACAATTAATTACTGGGCTAGGTGAGTCAACCAGACTCTAGGCAAGGTGAGACAATCAATTACCCGGTACTGGGCTGACTAGGTGAGTCAATCAGACACTGGGTTAGGTGAGTCAACCAGACACTGGGCTAGGTGAGACAACCAGACACTTGGCAAGGTGAGACTGTAAGTGAATCTTACAGGGATTCATGAAAGTCGATGCTTCAATTTTGTTTCAATTTTTTTCTTTTTCATGTAAAAGAGAAAATGAATACAAGATGACAAGCAATAATATATTCAAATACTGATCGTTAGCATTAAACCAAACCCACCAACTCACCATATCACTGTAATGCTAGTTCAGAGTCATGCTTTTATTCTTAACCTATGTTTATCCTACACAGGTGAAGTCTGAGGAGCAGAAACTACGCACAACACTGAAGACAGTTGATGAAGAGAGGACTTTGCTCAGGTCGGAGAACAAGGAGGTTGTTGGAACACTGAAGGGATTGACTCGGGAACTCAACAAACTTCAAGACGAAAATGTTCAGTTGATGTCAGAGAACACCTCAATGCGTAGTGATGTCCGACGCCTGCAGGAGCCAGACAAGAAGATGGTCGGCCAGGTCAGCAGCGTACAACATAGCTCCAACTTGTTGTTAGACAGACAGGCTTGTAACTAGGGGGTAACAACTATCGGAACTGTCAATCAGGGCCATTGCCAATGCCCTACTACTCAATATCAACACATTGATGGAAAATATCAACAGCAGACATCAATACATTTTTACAATACTGATAATTAAAACCCTTTGCATTACATATAACAAAATCTTTTTTTGTACTCACAGTAGAGTGTTAGGCAGGACACATCCCACTAAAGTCGGAGCAATCCCAGGAATGTGCTATTAAGGTGCTTGTATTTCTTGCTTGGTTTACTGATCCACCAAACACAAAATTCAGCATTGGGGAAAAAAACAACTGAAGTTCCAGTATATCTGTTTTTCATTACTGTTAAGTCTGATGATCACACTTAAAAAAGACACATGTTGTATGACCCTTTAATAGTCAAACTAAGCATGAGATGCTGCAATGATTACTATTCATAGTTTTGCCTGGACATGTGTTTGACTGATAAAAGAGAAGGCCTCAGGTTTTGACATAATTGGAATAGTTGGAAATTAAAGATATAGTCATCATACTATTAATTGCAAAACTCCTACAGTGAGTTTTGATATGATTCTTCATTTCTGCTTGCCATCATCTTAATGTCCAAAATTTGAACACCATAAGAGAGAATGGTGCAATGCAGGATATAAATCTTTATGATAACTATGCAGAGACTTCTATCTTATCTCTATTAAGGAATACATCATTCTGAACAAGGGACATAGATGTGTGAAGTTTTCAAGGTTAAGTATTGCAACTGTGAAACACTCTTGACCATCAACAGGACAGAAAGTTCCAAAAAATAAACAACAATCATGAACAAAGTGAAAGCCTTTAATCAACTAGGATGTACAAACTATGGGTTGGAAAAATGTATGTCAGTAGTCAACTTCAAGTATAACAGAATCAAAGGGGCTTCTAATATGAATTAGTTATCTCAGATTATGTCCTTTTCACATGAACACCCTTGTGGGGAATCTGGATTAGACTAGATACCCAGCATTCTATGCTGGCCACAAAGAGGCGCCCACATGGAACAGATGGTCAGGCTTGGTTACTTGGTAGATTGCAGGTCATCAGTGTGGATCGTTGCTCACAATATTGATCACAAACGAATAATCAATCATATACCACAGATCAGCAATAAATACATGTTTTTAAAATAGATACTTTGCAATATCACACATCAGTTACCTCAGTTCACAGAAGTACAAGAATCTGGACACTGAAATGGTTTTACTGAATACAAAATATTGCATCCAATACAGATAACAATTAAGAATGGATGCAAATGATAATCACTGCAAGTTCCATTGGACTCAAAAGAGTGTGGATATTGGAATGATGGAACTAAATTGAAACACGTAAATTTGATTTATCTGATAATTCTGTTTGGATAAGAAATACAATTAATGTTCGTACAGTCCATGTCAGATAAAAGCATTACAGGTACATAGTTTTATTTTATTTCCTGTTCAAGACCCCAAAATTTCATTACCGAGAGTTCCTGGGACTCGCATATATGTATATATGGACCTTGGTAAATCCCTGCAAAGGTCACTGATTTAAGAACAATATGACATACGCTGCTGACATCATCTCCTATCTTCCCACTACAGATACAGCAGCTGACGCAGGAGGCAAAGGAGTTGAAGACCCAGACACGGCGTCTGGAGGGGGAGAAGGGGGCCTTGAGGGCCAGTCTACAGAGGATGGAGGCCACGCTGGACACTGTCCAGACTGAGAAGAAGGAACTGATGCATCACAGGGACACAGTACTCCGTGAGAAGAAGAAGCTGGAGGCCATGAGCAAGAAGTTCTTCAACTCAGGCTCATTGTTTGACTAGGGATGGGTGCCAGGCAAGACTGATGGTTCAGACGTCGGCTCATGACACAGGCCATTAACTAGTAGCTGGGATACAATGAGTGCAGCCATACATGGTGGCCCCTGTTGTGGTGTAGCAAGAACAATGCATAAATCAGTCTAAAATATTATCCATTCACTCACTGTTTAATTAGACTGGCTGTACTTATTAAACAACAATAATACAGTTAAGGAAGAAAAAAGAATTGGTTCTCAGGCAATGTTTTCCTAAACAAGTGGCCTCCTCAGTGCCTAAGCTGCATGAAAGAGTAGGGGGTCCGTAGATACAGATCCAGACACTGTTGTAACAAGCCTCAAGGACCTCAGGGCCCTAGGATCCCCTGTAATTTCAGACACTGCCTATTTACTATGTGAATAATTGTGCAAAGACAGAAGGTTTTTTCCTGTTTCTGTATCTTGTTTTAGTATGGAAGGTGGGAGGAGAGCACTATGCTGGCCAGTAGCGGCCCTGGAGGGAGGACGCAAAGCCCTCCATTGGCCTAGCATGCAGGAGATTTGGGTGTAGGCAATGCCAGTCCACGATTGTTCTCACAAACCATGAGTGATTATATAGACTTGTGGTAGCCTGCTGCATTGGTTATATCCTCTTGAGTGTTTACAGTATACGTGTATATCCCTCAGCAGGATTACTTGATGTGAAAACCAGCAAACTTTGTGGCCTTTACAAGTCGTAGAGGTCACTACGCTGGGATGTAGTTCTGTGGCTGGATGGCAGCCACCAACCCTTCTCCCACTTTGTATAAAAGGAGTCTTTGACATCTTTGTCGATTTCGTAGTCTCCAGTAATGAATCTGGCTGCTTACCGCTGTACTTTTTCGAGTTTCTCTATGTCCTTATGGGTACAGGGATCCCACACAGTCACTCCATATTACATGATTGATCTAATCACTAACGAAATATACATGTATATACATTTCGTCACATTTAAAACATATACCTCCAGCTTTGAACCCATTGCTCTAAACTTACCAGGTCTTTGTACAATCTCTGATGGTCCTTTAGGGATCTAATAGATCGGTAGAGCACACAAAAAAGGCTTAATACCTGAGAACCAAAAATATGTTTTTTAACCTTAGGGTGACTGCACATTCAGACTAACTGTACATTTTCAAGTACATTGATGAAGAAACAAACTTAACTCATTACAAATACAGTAAATCTTGAAATTAACGCAAGCGTGAATTAAATGCAATAAATGTCAGTGGTCTTTGCTCGCATTACTGAACTTCGCATTTATGTCTCCAAAATGACTATCAACAATAAGACGGCCTCACTGCACACTTTCGATAGCAGAAATACCAACTTGAATATAAACACAAACACGATTTATTGAGCACTGACTGACTGATATAGGAGATTTAACATGCGCTTTCCGACTGTAGCGTATTTCGCACACGGTTATTGAGCAGCAGTTGTAACTGGTTTATAACAATGTCATTAAAAGAATAGGAATTACAGAATAGGCATCCGGTGAGTTATCACTCCTGGTGTCAAGAGTTCTACCCACTCGTGTCAAGTTTGTTGACACCTTCTCTGCATACCAATCAGTGAACTGTTGTTGGTTCCATTATTTTTATTGCCTTTGAACTTCCTTAATGCCAGTCAACAGAGTAAACATATAAACTGTGTGTTGTTTTTTAGGAAAACGCTGTTTATTGTTTTTACAGAAGTGCTCTACTCAGTGCTAATAAGTGGTGCTATTTGCTGTTTGATTGGATTAAGGTAAGGATATGTATTATTCCACTGGATATTGGGTGGGGGAGTCGCATTGATATTGAGTCACATTTCTGGCTAGGGGTGAGCAGTTGTATTAATTTGGAGACGCATTAATTTCCAGATTTACAGTAGGTGATGGTTTTGGCATTATTAGCAAATTCTGAACTGATTTCTAAGATCTTTGGACGGCATTTAGAAGTGGAACACATAAGGTGGAGAATATATGGATGTCAACTTCTTTATTATGAGGAACACCCTGATTTCTAAGAAACTTGACATTCCTATTTCGATGTATTCGAGAAAGACCACAAAAAGAAGTTCTCTGAGTGACAATTACTCCTCTGTCACAGAGAACAGAGAGGCCTAGCTGCCAGTGGGACTCTGCTGCCATGATGAATAACACATACAACTGAATGTCTTGGAAACAGCAACACAAACTGTATCTTCACCTTATCTGGGGAAATGGGTTATTTCTACCTGTACATGCATATATATATACTATTACTGTGTGAATTATAGAAGCATTGTTATAGAAATCAGATATTGTATAACTATGTTCATGGTGGATCCATTGGGTGGTGTTATAATCATGCTTCTTACACAATGTAGAACAAAGCTGATAAATTGTTATATTGACAAAGTATGCCTGCATCCTCCAACAATGTTACTGTAATGAGGCTTGGATATTTGAGGCAGCTTAGAAATTGGCACTAGTCCCATAGTCCTTGCCAAACTACCCAATGGTTAAAGTATCATATGGACTGGTAGAAGTTTGCCCTTTTAAAGGGTTTTGCTGTATGTTATCATTATGAGGACTAGTGGACTAAAACTGTTAGTTTTTATCAGTTTGCGGCATTTGAAGATATCCAGTTGGGTTTTTATGAGTCCACAAGACCCTCATTTCCACATCCTCCCCTCCCCCTCACAGTCTCATAAAGTTAAACGGTGTGTCTTCCTGAACATGGAAACGCCACATATCTCAATATTTTCTTCTTAAAATAAAGAATACCAGAATTCCTGGGTAGGTGATCACTGCTGCTTGACCCCAGGCAGATGATGAATCACTTTACATGTACCTAAGATGTGCAGTTTTTCTGCCACCTGAAAGTCTTGTCTATACCAATCTACATCTATTTAGCGAAGGCTTCTGAAAGAAACAGGTCCTCAACCATGTAACACTCCACAAGGACAACTACATATAAGTAAAGACATTTCACTGTCTCCACCTCACACTGAAGACATCATCTTAAACACTGTTAAAGATCCATATGTAATAGATATGAAAAGTTCTTGTAATAATTTTTTTCAAGATATAATGGTTTATTTTAGATAAACATTTTTAGTCAAATTGCCGAAAAACAAAATAAATACCACACAAAACATATTCCTTTATTTATTTGTTTCTTGTTTAACGCCACACTCAGCAATTAGAATTCCAATAGTCATTATGTAATAATATATATCTGTCACTCATGTTTGATTGACAGGTGGCAATAGGTTAACTGTTTGACACAAATTGAAGTGTTAGTACAATCTTGTTTAGGACAACGATGTTGAGTGCAAATAGTGATGCAAGAACAAACTTGTATCTTTTTGCAGTCATTCCATTCTCACAAAGTTTGAGCCTTGTTCCCCGTGGTTCTTAAGAATAACACTCATAACAAACTTTTCTTCTAAAATGTGATTTTTTGAATATTGTTTTAAAAACAATTTTCAATAAAACCACAAGATGTCTATATAAGAAGAAACACTGCACACAAAATTTCAGCTTCATCAGTCAAGCAGTGCTCGCATTCAATCTCAAAACTGGAATGTACGATCTTGGTGAATACACGTTGGCTGAAGAATGAGCAAAGTGAACTTTGGTTGACCAATGTAAGCACATGTTAAGTGATTGTCCTCATATTTTCGGTTGACCAGAGCTGCTCGTACCTACTGAACCCCTCGGGTGCAGAACTCTGGGAAGCAGCCTCCAAGTGACATCATTGCTAGAGTTAATTAGTTCTGTTGATTGATTCAATCAAGAATAAAAGCATTCTAATGACAGTAATGAAGCAACTAGGCTTTTGTAATATGCAGGGATAATTCTAGGGTGGGGCCTTGTGCTTTTAGCCCCTAAATTTAAAAGGCCCATATTTTCAAATACAATGGGGCATTTTAACATTGTGCTGCATGAGTATACATCTGGCATATTTGAAATTTTCACATGAAGGGCCCATGTCAGAAAATTGCTAGAATGAACCCTGAATATGTATGTGTTCTGACATGCATCAGGTAAATTCAACTCTTGATTGTGCATTTTTTTAAAACAAGAATGAAGTTATGATGTTGATTGTGCATCTCTTTTTGGTGTTCTACAAGTTATTTTGAATGTTCATGTCGTCTTACATGCATTATATGGAAAACGTACAATATCAGCTTTGTCAAGAAATAAAACACTTGTTAACCCATCATAGTTTTGTTTTATCATATTAATTCATAAAGTTACATTTAATTCAGCAATCTAGATGACATAGAAATCTGATTCTAGCAAAGAGTTAATTCCCTTGACTCAAGCGTAGTGAACGATAAGGATTGAAGACGTGTGGATTTGTATAATAATAATAATAATACATGATATCCTTGGAAAAAGGCTGACACCACAATATCAAAAATATGCACATGCTGTTACATTTACATCGTACAGGATGGTGATGCTTTGAATTCAAGCTACATTTACCAGCAAAGCCGCTTGTCCATTCTAGAACAGTGCCAGCACACATGGCCACTTCACAATTTGCAGATAACACTGCATATATATGTTTCAAATATCATATTAACTCGTGAAACACCACTTCAAAGATAAAGTTATCATCGGTTGACCTGTTGCAGTTGAATAGGTCAAATGTGGCATTTTCTGCTATTCATTTAACAGAAGGAGATCACATGACAAGCAGAAGTATCTTTAGGGAATGCTGATATTCAAACAAAACTAATCTTGACAGTCATATTTACTTTCCATCCTTATCAAATGTAACTGTTTAGGTTGTTTGATGGTTATGTAAGTGAAATTTGGAATCAAATTTAAGACTGTACAAATTCCTTAATGTGAGGCATGTAACAGCTAAGCCGAGGCTATTCTTGGTATTATCTACTGTAAATCTTGAAATTGACGCGACCGTGAATTAAATGCGAAAAATGCGAGTGGTCTTGGCTCGCATTATTAAACATCGCATTTATATCAACAATAAGACATTTTGTTTAGCAGAAATACCAACTTAGACATACGCTGAAAACAAACAACTATGTTTTCCACATCACTGTTTATTGAGCAGCGCTTGTAACAAGTATATAAACAATGTCATTCAAACACTAACTACATCATGTGAATTGTCACTGCTGGGGTCATGACAAGAGTTCTACTCACTTATGTCATCACTGATCACACCTGCAAGTCCAGACAGACACCACCCACGCAACACAGTGTCTTTGTTCTTTGCGACTGCGTCAAAGGCCATCATGAGCCAGAGCGCATGCATTGCTTTAGCGGATGTACACTACTCAGCGCTAATAAGCAGTTCTATTTGGTGTGTGATTGGATTAATGTAAGGTTGGATTAAGGTGAGGATTCTCCGGTAAACCTGACAGAGGACATTTTCTTTAGATAACATATCCACTGATGCTTGAGAGGAAGGGGTTTCGCATTCATATTGAGTCACATTTTTGGCAAGGGGCCAGCGTTCGCATTCTTTTGGAGACGCATTAATTTCACGATTTACAGTATGTTGTAATCACATGTTGTTTGTTCAATGAAAACAGCTTACCAGACATGAGAGGGAGATGTGTGAAAATTTCATTCGGATTAGAGAGAGTCAATTAGATGATAAATTGGTCCTTTGTCCTATAATTATGGTCAGGAATTAAACAGATTTTAGTTATGATAATTGAATGTTGTAAATTTAGGACCGTCAATGGTCTGGTTTTGACTGAGATCCAGATTGGTCAGGGCCTGGTTTAGACATATTCGACTGTACATATATGTTATTCGGAAAACCACATACATGCTGCATATCAAATGCAGAAAATGAAATTTTCAATATGGCCGCTATAGTGGCCATGTTTAAAGTCAGATAAAATTCTTTGACTAATTTTAGAGACACCATAGCTGGACTCATGTGGATCATGCAAGGTTTCAGCTGCACAGGCCTTGTAGATGTAGAAAATGCGAAGTAATGACGGACAACAGACAGACATTTTAACACAACACATTTGATATGATTTTGTCTCTACTTACCATTTTTCTCCAGTCTCTCCTGGCTGTTACTCAAGTGCTGGAAGTGTACTGTCATAGATCGTAGCTTTTGTTCAAGGGCAGATAACTCTCCCAGCTGCTGATCCGATGAGCTGAGATGAGACTGCAGCTTGTGCTCTTGTTCTCGCAGGTTTTTCTCCAGAGAATACTTGGACAGCTGGAAAAACAATATAGCCTAAATCCTTATACGCGAAGATGAATCTCTTGCTCATGTCCTTCTTCACACTGGAGTGAGTATGGTTTTACACCGCTTTTAGCAATATTCCAACAATGGGCTTCACACATTGTACCTACACGGTGAATAGAAACCAGGGCCTGCAGCATGAGGAGTGAACACTTTAACCACTAGGTTACCCCACCACTCCTTTTCATACTGGATATTAGGGCTGCAACGAATACACTATGAGGCGAATACGATTCGTATCATGAATATAGGGTAAGGAATACGAATATTAATTCACAAATACAATAACAAGTCAGCAGTTGATGTATTATTTGTCATATTCAGCATGTTCAGTGAGGCAACAACAACCACATAAATTATTTGACATGGTTTGGGTTAATTTTTTTAATATATTATTAAATATATTATTCATTTATATACTGCACTTATCCAGGTACTAGATAACAACAATGACCAGTGACCACAATACTGTCAAATTAAATAGTATAAGCGTGTTGTCTTTTGAAGAAATCTATGCATAAAATATGTTCTTATGGGTATTTTGTTTATGTAAATGCATATGCTTGCATATTCATAAATATTCGATTCTAGTGGCCACGAATAACGAATTCATGAATGGATATGGTTCGATTCACCAAATATGCGAGTGAATTGTAACAGCCCTACTGGATATTCTCTGTAGACACAGAGTGTAGATGAAGATATCGTCCATATACTACTGTTAGTTATTGATAATTCAACTTCACATTAAAGACCCGTGAAGATGCGGGTTAGAATAGGTCTTCAGCAACCAATGCTTGACGTAAAAGGCGGCTATGCTAGTCATGAGAGGCAACTAACGGGTCGGGTGGTCAGGCTCGATGACTTGGTTGACACATGTCATCATATCCCTATTGCATGGATAGATGCTCATGATGTCAATCACTGGATTGTCTGGTCCCGACTCGATCATTTACAGACTGCTGTCATATAGCTGAGTGTGGCATTAAACAATCAATAAACAAACAAAACACATTAAACAAATTGTAACATTACTTCATACACACAAAACTGTTCCACCATGTCAAATCTATAACAATGTAAGCACCCATTTCCCTGTTACCTGTAGTGACCGGACACTGTCTTTCAAGGTCTCTGTTTCTTTCTCACCACACTTTCTGTAGATTTTTAGTTGTTTCTGAAAAAGAATCACTTTTTAATATATATATTTCTTTTAAATATATATCTACCCACCACCAAAAGAAACACGAAATATAGAAACATATTGAGAAGTATGTACGTTAAGAGATGTTTCGAGTGTGTACCAATTAATGACAACACTAACAATCAGTCAAGTGTTACCAGAGTGTCTTCATTATCATGATATGGTGAGTTCTAAACTATACACGGTACTCCTGCAAGAGACAAATGGTGCATCTCGAGTCATGGATCTATGATGCCACATGTGATGCGTTCATGAGCATCGGTTCACACAACATACCAGTATATTCCTTTGTGCATCAAACAAATCTAATATCTCTTAAATATGAGTAAGTCTTCATATATTTACCAACATATATGCAGGGATAATTCTAGGGTGGGGCCTTGTGCTTTTAACCCCAAAACTTGAAAAAAGGCCCACATTTTTAAAGGCTAGAGGGCAATTACTGTCAGAAACACTTATCCTGATGCATACTCACACTAAATATTAGTATAATATAAAGTGAAGTAATGATTAGAAATAATCTTTGTGAGATGCTATCAGTGGGTGCCTATAAACCAATTGCAATGTTTAGTCAACAACCCTTGCATCATGGCAAACGCTCACGGTCGAGGTGGTCTGTACAAGACGGTGGCAAAATGAGACCAAGGAAGAACTAGCAAAGACAACTGGAACATGCTCTCAACATGGTTGACGTTCCAAGTCGCTACTGGAGTACCTGGACAATGTGTATCATTTAACCAGCTACTGAACACATCATTAAAAGTCTTTATGGAAGATGACATAACATGTTCAAATAAATATAGAATAAAGTTATGTATATGTATAAAATAAAATAAATGTCATAACCAATGTGGGGTTTTTTAAATTTATTTATAAATTATGAAATAAATGTCAATCTAAATGTCATATATATGAACAAATGTTGTAATGTTCATTGTTTTTAGTGATCTAATGTGGGATATAACAAATGTTATATTTGGGATAATACATTATTAGTATAGTACAGATTCTAGTACTTTTTGGGTTGAGTCCTATCCAGGATTTGAACCCACACTGCCAGAGTGAGGCATCTAAATGCCACTACACAATGTCAGCTATTTTACCCACTCAGTCATCGAGGCCCATCCACCTCTCCCTCCCCCAACTCCTGCATGTGTACTTTACTAAGAATACGGCATTGTGTATTTGTAATGTGGGATGGACTTTATATTTATTGATGAAACAATGCAATGTGCAAATGGATGTAAAGGTCAATAAAAGAAGATTTGTAAACAAATGTTGTAACATAACCTTGTTTTATTAGAGATTGTCACATCGTGTTATGTGGAAGACTATACCCTGCATGCCCATTCTTTAGGGATTCTCCTAGCTTCCCGGCTTCTTAACTAGAGAACAATAGGTGCCCGGCAAGTGAGGGGACCCCTAATCTTCCACCTGACATTCACTCATAAATCATACTCACTGTGCAATTACTGTCAGAGTCACTTATCCTGTGGTCAACACTCCTCTTGTGTAACCTTAACACTCATTATTAAGTTACCATAAACAGAGTGTATAAAAGTATTGTTTGGGTTCTCACATTCTCTTCCTCCAAGAGCCTCATCTTCTCCTGTAAGCTTCGCTCTAAGTCAGTCACGTGCCGCTGGTGCTGTTCTCTGACAGCAGCGAGCTGCCCAACCTCCGCATCCTGCACACATATAACACTGTCATTCATACCTCTTCTATATGTCATAACATTCAGACAACCGATGGGAAACGGTTGGGAATTTTCACTGATTATTGGCCAAAATTAGTTTATCTTAATCAATAAATCCTTGTTTACATCAAGTTATTTTTTTCTGTATTTTAAAAGAACTTTTTTAAACATATTTAACATGACATGAAAAATTCAGAGTCTTAACTCAATGCATATTGATATTGTAAATATTTACAAATAAAAGGAATGGTTGAACAGTTTGATTATATATTTTAAATTGATGAAATAACATTTTACTCATCAAATGACTGAACACACAATACAATCATCGATCCTAATTCAGCATTGGAACATCACTACTCAATCATGCTATGTATCTGCCATATATAACACTGATGTACCGCGTAACCATCAAAATATAATTCTTACACTCATACCATATCAATCATGAATATCTTACCATATTCTTACACTTCCAGGCCATCTGTCATAACAACATATTCTCTTATTGTACACATGACTCAACTATGTCAAGTAAATATGATCACATTTACCATGCTTATATGCCATATTACATGTATATAATGATACATATTTTCCTTTATTCATATCATTTATCTTGTGATAACGCTGATGTTCAAAGTTGCATAATTAGGGAGCCCCCATATTCAAATGGGGTCCTCCCATTTATCAGACACCCAGTTGTCAGAGAGTTTTTAACTGCCACACGCCCCTTTACTCATAAGGACATGACCCAGACACTGGCAATATCTTTGAAGTTTTAAATGGCTCAGTTAAATTGTAAAGATGTTTGTTTTTGATATGGTGCTTAGAATACAACCTGGGTCGTTGAAGTTAATTTTATCACTTAAATGTCAACTGTGGCTTTTTGACGGTATAGTTAACCCAGTTATTCTCTACGGATGCGAAGTATGGGGATTTGAAAACATCTCAACTCTAGAAGGTGTTCACTTGCGTTTTTCTAATATATCTTTTATCTTTAAGAAAATGTACTCCAAGTTTCATGGTACATGGGGAACTTGGAAGACTCCATCTATCCAACATGGATATCCAAAAATGAGAATAATAAGTTTTGGGGCAAAATTACTCTCCAGGAAATCATCTAAATTATTTGACTTTTGACGAACTTGGACTTAGCTACATCTGGTTTTCACAAAGTTTCAAAAATCCTACTTATCTCAAACAAGTGCAAGAGATAAGTCTTCAAAAAGCAAAATGTTTAGTATCATAAAACATGATTGTCTAAATTTTGAAAATCATTAAAACGTACTGCAGGAAAACGTAAGTTTAGGACTTATAACCATAATCTACCTATTGAAACTGGAAAATGGAGAAAAATACCTTTAACTAAAAGGAAATGTCCAATTTGTAAACTATGTGACATAATCATTGATGGTCATTACATATTATGTATATGTTATGTATTATACTTCATCTATATAATGTAAAACTCCTTTAACTGAGCAAAATATTCCAAAGTATAAAGCAATATTAAATCAAGAATATGATATGTCTAAATTTTGTTTTCTTTTGTACCAGTTGTCAGACAGTTGTTGATGGCGGGACTAGTCTATTCGGATTTAAGGGAATATATCACACACCTGATGTGCCCTCAACCATAAAAGTTGTTGTTTTAAGCTGTCTGACAGATGGGGTGTCTGATGAATTGGAGATGACCATTGATTGGTTGTTGGTTTGTTGTTTAACGCTGTACTCAGCAATATTCCAGCTATATGGCAGCGGTCTGTAAATAATCGAGTCTGGATCAGACAATCCAGTGATTGATATCTTGAGCATCGATCCATGCAATTGGGATCGATGACATGCATCAACCAAGTCAGCGAGTCTGACCACCCAATCCCTTAAGTCGCCTCTTACGACAAGCATAGTCGCCTTTTACGGCAAGCATGGGTTGCTGAAGACTTATTCTACCCCGGATCTTCACGGGTCAGATGACCATTGAAATGCTGCAGCTGGAAACCACTACTTTCTACCACTTTCAAACACTACTACAGACATAATGTTATAATCAGTTAAATGCACCACAATTTGTCCAATTCAATATAAATATATACAACCATGCTGAATTATGTTTCCTTGAGGTATATAAGTTTCAAAAATGCACCAATTAACAATGCTTCGAAACACAGAATGTTGAATACATAAAATGTACAATAGCACCACAAACATAATGAAATAGCAACACCAGGCAATGCTGACCAAATGTATCATCCTAGCTCTATGTTACACTGTTGTACTCACACATCTCCTCTCCAGCTGATACTTCTCATTGACCAGCAGCTTGATCCTCTCCTCACTCTCTGTATCATTGCCCTACAAATACACATCAGCTGTTGCACAATACTGCAGGGATTTACCTAGGATTTCAAACTAAGTCCACTTGCAGGCAAATTGGAAAAAAAGGGTTATTCTTTTCAAAGTTGTGATTTACAAAAAGTTGATGTTTTCTTGGTTTCAGAGGTAGTTTAACATTGCATTCAATGCAATAATTTAAGATCAAGAATTCAAGCCTGTTCCCTTTTATCAGTCCTGTCATCAGCAAAATACAAGTCAGGATGTGTTAAGAGATAAGGTTGTGCCTTATACATATTGCACTAGCAGGCAGCAGCACACTTCTTTCAGCAGTAGAAACTAACATGACAAGTTCACCAGACATGGAATAGATTCCATGGAGTATTTATAACACATGACATGTATTGAGACATTCTTAAAAAGCTGATCTTCTACTAGTACTAGCTCTTAGAATATCTTGAACATATGTAGTAGTATGTAATTATGTACATATCATCAAGTGTATTTTAGGTCACCTCTTATTTGAATACCTAAGTTTTAGTCTACCCTCCAATCTAACCTGCTTCACTAATACAATAGCACAGTCACCCTTGTGCTTGCCTTCTCTATTGTTTCTCTGGTCTCTATTGTCTATCCCCAGCCCCTTACTTTCACTGACAGGGTGCATTATGGGACTGGTCAGTTTGAATTTACACTTGTATTTGACTATGTATGGAGACAAGTTCTCAGTTCATTGCTGAAATAATTCAATCAACTGTCAGAGGTTATTTTGTTTGAATTGTATATTTATGTGTTCTTATTTAGTGCTTTGAAGGGTTTGTTAAGGTGCATATGTATGGTTTCTTAACTTCTTTTAATAGTACTTATATTGTTAGGTGTGATAAATGTATATCATATCAGTCATCGTAAACAGATAAATGTAGTAAGGCTAAATTTGCTTACCGGTAAATACTTTAAGTATGTAAGTATGTTTATAATAGATAATCTTAACTAGCATTTTCATGTTGATATTACTTAACTTATTGTGTAACTAAGCATACTGAGTACATTTATTGATAGACTGGAGCTATTTACCTGTAAATTAAAGTTCTGCACTTAACTGCACATGTATGAATGTATGTCTGTATGATGAGGTGAGTGATTAGAATATATATTTTAAGGGTTATTGTATATACCTAAGGATGTAAACATATTGATGTAATATGTTACACTGTAATCATGTTATATATATATTTATGTTCAGGTGTGTCCTGGTAAAGCAAATGATGTCTGATGTAGTGACATCATAGGGCACAGTGCCATACACCTGGTGAGGACATTTACGGTATATTTTGTATGTATTTATGGTGATATGTACTGAAATTGTGTGTTATGTATTAATGCATTTAGCATCATTCTCCCATTATTGATAAGCTATGTTTGTCAATTTATTATATGATAAATCCCCTGTAATATTTAGAGTAAAGTAAGCTAAAACTAATTTCGATGGATCATAACAATGTACATGATCATATATAAGATTCTAATATTTGTTAATAAGTTATAATGTAATGAGTTATTTGTATGTGTAGGTATTGTGCATATTTTAACTCTGTGTATTTATTTTCACAGGGCCTCTGTTCATTTATGCTACTGTATTAAACAACTGTCATCAACAAATCAACCTGCGTTTAGTGATTCATTCACCTAAACCACTCCGGTTACACATATACACAAACTTACTCTGACTTGTGTAACTTTCTAACCCTACCTTTTCATGCGAAAGGTCATAATATTATGATTATGAAATACATAGACTTATGCTCTGACATGTGTGAAATTTTAGAATTACAACATATCATCATGAAACAATATTTTACAAACATTGAAATCCTTTATAAAGTCATGCAACATTATGCCTGCTGTACCCTTCTCAGTTTGACCTCCTCAAGGATTTCCACCAAGCAGTTTCTTAAGTGATAGAACTCTGCATTGCTGAACACTTCTTTGCCACCAAGACAAATTTGCTCATCTGTTTTCTCCATTGTGACTTGCTGCTACCATGTTCTTACAAAGCTCTGCAAAAGCACATTTTAGAAAATTTCAAAAAGACATGTCAGTATTTTTGCAATTCAAATCTGAACTAAAAAAGTGAACAATGCAGTTTTCGAAGGTCATGGGTCCTTGTATGACCCTAATGTTTTCACAGTTGGAACAGCACCTCAGCAAAACGTCACCGGGTGAAAACGGCACCTCGACTCGAGCGAAAACGGCACCTTATTTATTTTTTTACCTTGGTCAAATAAATTATATTAAACTTACATTGTAACTTGCAAACGCCAATAATTGTGAGATGTTAAAACAAGTTTACATTAGAAATTAGCCTCTACTCCAACTATAATCCAACTTAGCTTATACGCAACTCAACTTATTGTGAAAACATAACATGCTTTGAAGAAAAATAATAGAAATTAAACTCACATCGTCTCTTACAAACACAAATAATTGTGAAATAAAACAAATACGATATTAGCCCCCTACTCCAATTAACTCACCGACTCTGATTGGGAGGCGCAGTTAACTTATTGTGAAAACACTGTACGCTTTGAAGTCAACAACAAGGTGGGTGACCAGTCCCTGGCGATCTACAAATTGATCCCAGAGCTGTTCCGAGAGGCCAGTCTGTTGCCTCTACAGTCAAGACTGATTCAGGAGGGACTACTCAGAGCGTATGTTCGCAAATCTTCCACATCGTCAAGAGAAGATCTTCGACATATGGCGAAGATACAAGGATGGAGATATCTCCCTGACCCAAGTACTTTCACAATGTTCGGTTGTTCATGGACCAATTTTGTGAAGAGGATGATGATGATAATGACGATGGACATGCCACATAACTGTATACATGAACATATTTACTTTACATATTACTACAAAAATCACTATCTTTTTTAAAAATAGAGGTGATGTTTTCGCCCGACTCATAGTAGCCCTTTTTGCCAAATGCGGTGCCGTTTTCGCCAGAGAAATCGGTGACTTTTGCTGAGGTGCCGTTTCAGCCTGGGGGCTCAAAAAAACTATAAGAGAAAAGGATGACAAGGACACCCCCTGAATTCCGAACACACCAGACCAGTGCATGTGTCCTGGTAAAGACACACCAAAAGGACGATTTGTCAGAACGTACATAGAATTTAAATGGCCCAAAAGAGTCACATAGACCATGGTTTTATTAGGAATATAAACATAAATAACTGATAAAAATATAAATGACTGATACCTTAGATTGAGCAGAAATGAACTTCAATACGTGAAATTATACAAGTATTGATATGAATTTCTAGAAAAATATTTGCATTATTTGTAAATCCTTATACGATGCATTTAACTGTGTCTTCAATTCTCAACATAATGCCACATGACAGCCTCCCACCTTGTTAGCTCCATTTTCATTATTTAATCTAGACTATAGCTATGTACGCAAATGAAAGATGCATCTGCGATTGATAGAAAGCTTCGAAAATATTGGCTAATGGTTTACCTCCGAAATCAAATGAGATAGATCAACAAACTACATGTTAGAACACGATCTGTGAGTTTCAATACAACATCTTCTGCCGTGATTCTTGTTTCCATACTAAAAGCTCAGCATGTCCTCAAATATCAATAAATACCCGGGTTCGCAGAAACTTTTATATCATTTTCATACTTAGCAGCAACCACCTGACAATGTTTCGACTATTTGTCAACGCAACAGACGGCAGTCAATATTCATATTTTCCCGCGAGTGCCCCTTTGCAATGTTTACAACCACAGTTCCAAAAATAATATCCTGACACAACCGATAATATGCATGAAACGTTTAACCCAGAAATATACACAAAAATGATGAACACTAAAGGAGAATAACTGTAAAGAGAAGATATGATTCTATGTCATTATTAAATTAGATTTGAGAATTATATACAAAAATGATCAAATAACCCAAACCGTTTATCTTATTCATTCCGCTTTCAGGATCAGGGTATTCCGGGTTTTACCAGAACCGGAAGAACTATGTGAACACGTTTAGAAAAACTTATTTCATTTGAATAAAATATTACATCTCCAATGTTCAATATATATGTAGGTATTTCACTAGAACAAAATATTATAAGATAATACATGTGTCATTAGTTTGTATTAAATATAAGGAATATTTTGAATTAAATTTCATTTGCATGATTATTTTCTGCTCGGATCACTAATGAAGGGCTTGTGGGAAACTAGTTTCTAGTAAATTTCACAAGCGGACGACATTTCCTTTCGCAATAGTTTATTTTTAATTTTTGGTTGTAATTCTGTTTATAAAAGTTTGTTCTGTAACGGCAGTTTCATAAGACTTTAGATTTTGGCAAAGAACATTTGAAGAAAACACAGTCCGTCAATTTTATTTGAGAACTATCGTTTGGGGACAGATCTTTCTACCCTGGAAGTTGTAAATCTGCCAGCCTTTACTAAGCCTAGCGTTTCATCAAGCACCATTGAAGCCAGGTACAGTCTAAATAATCACATCTCTTGAAATGGTTTGTTGTGTTAGTGAAAGCTACAACTACTTATCACTGACCAGTTTACAAAGTGTGTTTTTGTTATCCTTATTTCTTAATATCTTTAAAGATACTGATCAAAGCTTTGGTTATGTTCTCATGACTGATTGTCATCCAACATGTCCAAATGTCCTCACAGTGGCTTGTAAAGAAAATATTGGTACCAAGATATATGGTTATTACCAGTGTATTAATACACAACTGTTGCCTAAAGCTAGGTTACTCATGGATAGGTCAATGTATATATCGACATATACCCTGTTTTCAAATGGTCAGTACAGAGATCAAAGTATAGTATGACTCTATATTATCGCGGTATCAGACAGGAAGTGTGGATTACGAGATTTATCCAAACTATCGGTAAATCTCGTAATCCACACCTACTGTCTGCTGTTTACTTATACAAATCTAAGCACGATATTTCATCGCCTGGTCAAATATTGAATACAGCACTTGTAGCGTTCGTAATTGGCGCTAGTCCTAAAGTCCTTGCCAAACGGGGCCCACTCGTCTAAGGCGCTGCGATTCACTGTGTAGAGTCGCGTCCCTTGGGCACGCCAGAAACCTATGATTGTGGGTTCGAATCCCGGTTCGCCCCGATTATGTTTCTAGGTTTGTCAGCACCATACCCGTGCTCGTGGGTTTCACCGAAGTGGTCAACGTCTTGAGACCTGCATCACTTCGGGCTTTCCTCCCACATTAAGCTGACACGCCGTGATGTGACTGGAATACTGTTAAAAGCGGGGTTAAATCCAACTCACTCACTCACTCACTCCTTACCAAACATCCCAATAGTTAAGGTATCCTAAGGAAATTTGCCCTTTTTTGCTATATGGTACCATTATAAGGACTAGTGGACTAAAAGTGTTAGTTTCTATCACTACATGTCAAGGCTACTCGTAAGTATACACGCTAACATGTTTTTTAAGTGGAATTACCCCTACCCCCATTCAAAATTGATTACAAAGAAAACAATTTGTTTGGACGAAGTCCCTTGACCCAAACTAGGTCGTATGCTTACTGATTATGTAAATCCCAAAGAGGAAGTGATGTAAACCACATGATCTACACGTATCACACCACTAAATAGCCATACCACGATAATATAGAGTTGCCCTTGAGTCGCTAATGACCCGTGAAGATTCGGGGTAGAATAGGTCTTCAGCATCCCATGCTTGACATAAAAAGCGACTATGCTTGTCGTAAGAGGCGACTAACAGGATTGGGTGGTCAGGCTTGCTGACTTGGTTGATGCATGTCATCGTATCCCAATATTGCATAGATCGATGCACATAATGTCAATCACTGGATTGTCTGATCCAGACTCGATTATTTACAGAGCGTCATCACATAGCTGGAATATTGCTGAGTGCAGCATTAAACAAAAAATAAACAAATAAACTTTGTTCACTGAACTCAGTAAAGGAAATCAGCATAATCAATTCTAATGGATGTGTCATAAAAGTTGAACAGAGAACAAGAAACATTTTGCATATTACATATTTAATAGGTTACTGTCGTGATAATATAGCATACCATCCTAATTTGATGAGATGGGTTAAAACATCAAGTGAACTCTACTGGAAGAGTCAACTGTAATAACATCCTGCTCACACTGGATATTCATTTTTTTAAATATGGACAGTTTGAGTTTTTTGTTATAGCCATTTTGAATTTGGGTTTGTGGCCATTTTGACATTATTTAGACTGTTTTGACTTATTAGTTTAAAGGACATTTTGACTACAACCCATTTCATATTGATCTTGATTTGTCACTTTATAAGCAAGGTGTAACATCATCATAAAAGCTGATGACTTGATACATCAGCAATGTCATTATTACCGTTCGAAAATAGGGTATGTTAGGATACTACATAAACCTGATAAAGGAAATCAAAGTCTTTATGAATAGTATACTATGAGCCTGGGGGTTGTAGTAAATAAGGCCACATGTTAAAACGTCCACAAACACATTGATCAAAACTGGCCACAAAAAAATCCCTGGTCAAAATGGCCATTTTGACTAAAGTGTCTGTGGCCTTTTTTTTACCTTTTCCCTGAAACATGCAGTGAACATATATCTTGCTGATAATTTTTTATCACAAGCACCTATGAATTTCCTTGTCATTTGTCACTTGACAAAACACTGAAGATAATAATCAGAATCATCCATGATATATTGGGTGTCTCTAGCAAAAACAATTTGTTGTAGGAAGCATCCAGTTTCACCTATCACATCAAAAGCTATGGAAGGTACAGTGTCTGAGAATCCAGTACCCACCCAAACCATTGCCCCATCTACTAATCCCTGGGCAAAGAAGTCAACCCCGTGGGGAAGAAGCCCTCCAGTTGTGCCCTGCTCTCTGGAGGAAGTGATGAGTGAACAGCTGGCAGCAGATCTTCAGGACAAGGAAGGGTGGCCAGAGTTAGGTCCTGTGGAGACAAAACAGACGGTGCAAGGGTAGGAGGATTACTGACACCTATCAATAATAGCACCAATAAGTTCAGTGTCTTGTAACATACTAGATTTGTCATTTCCCAATCTGATACGGTTCATAGATCAGCATACAACGTTATCATGAGCCAAGTGAATATAAGGATGTTAAGTCAATTACTGCTGGAAGCTATCTCATCTGGGCTGTCAAGTAGCAGGTTTAATACTTACTACTTATCATGCTGATTTTCTTCTATTCTTAAAGAAACAGGGGCGGTGGTGTAGCCTAGTGGTTAAAGAGTTCGCTCGTCACGCCAAAGATCCGGGTTTTCCCCACACGAGTACAATGTGTGAAGCCCATTTCTCGTGTCCCCTGCCATAATATTGCTGGAATATTGCTAAAAGCGCATAAAAACATGCTCACTTACTCACTTAAAGAAACATAGTTTTTGCATATTCATGTTTAGCATTTCTAATCTTCTTCCAGCATGTCCAATAAAATGTCCAAATGTAGAAATATTCATAACAATGTGTCATACATGTAACCAGGTTTGTGATTGGAAACACTTTGTCCAACACAGGCTACGGTTGTGATTCTTTATTGCCAGGAGAACAGATAATGAAACTCTGTAATGTACAAAACAATAACATTTTAAGAACAATAGTATTAGTACACCGGTTTCATATACATACATATTCATACAATACAAAGCGAACATTCATTTCATATAAACATACATCTATATTCCCAACATGAACATGAACTTGAGAATGAATAATGAAATTATTATCTTAACCCTACAGTAAACAAATAGATCATCAAGGGCGATAATTTGATCCCGACATTACTTGTAAGTTACACTATAAACGTGGTCTATGATTGTAAATTACATCGAATATTACAAATATAATTGCCACTTTCTACTAAATATTATATTGATTACAGTAACTGATCGTACATTTGGCATGATACACTATTTACAATATGGTATACCTTTAGAGACATTTCAAACATGTAAATTACCGGTACCTGGTGGGTGACACTCTCAAAGCAGCTGCCTTGCATGGTAGCTATGCAGCTATGCAGCACACTTCTATAAATACAATCAGCTATGATATAATACAATTAAAGCATTAAAGAAAATGTTGGCGAATCCTTACTAAACATACTATCTACACACTATTATACAATGTTTGACATTGCATACATATTCTGTATTAACACATTTATAAAAATCTACACATTCACTTAATAAACATTCACACACAGAAATATAGTAGAATGATGTGAAGCTTTTAAAATGTTTACTTTAGCCTTATTTAAATAGTGACTTAGCAATATGGTGACACAATCACCATACCAGAGAAAAGCATTATGGAGATACTGAAATAACAGTACACATAACTTAGAAAACAAAAGTTATATTATTATACAGGTATATATACATAGATATTAGCTAGCAATTCTATATATTACTAACCTTAATTATCGAATTATTTATCCAAAGATCTGTCACTGTCCAAAATGTAAGCTGACTTCCAAAGTGGTGTTGTGTCAAGTGCAAGATGTATGAAAAGTGCACAGTTTGAACAAGCCAATGAATACAAGGCTTGGGTTAGAAGAAGAGAAGAAACAATGACACAAACATGGACTAACCTAACCATACTTTACTTTATAAGTAAACTAATCCAGAAGCCCACAATAGATGTCAAACTAAGAAACTACTTTACTAACAACCTTAGGGGGCACGGGTGGCCCAGTCGTCTAAGGCATCGCTATTCACTGTGCAGAGTTAGTCCCTTGGGTACGCCAGGAACCTATGGTTGTGGGTTTGAATCCCAGTTTGCCCTGATTATGTTTCAAGGTTTGTCAGCACCATACCCGTGCTTGTGGTTTCACTGAAGTGGTAAACGTCTGAGACCTGCATCACTTTGGTCTTTCCTCCCACATTACGCTGACATGCCGTGATATAACTGGAATACTGTTAAAAGCGGCGTTATACCCAACTAACTAACTCACTCACTCACTCACTAACAACCTATAATATACTTATACAGAAATTAAAGGACCTCAATTAGATACAAACATATTTACAACAAAACTGTAAAGCTACACTTGTGTCTGCCACACACTCATCACTAATGCTTATGGGTTTCAAATTGTAATCATGGTAATTTTGGTTGTTTTAGACAAGAAGCTGCTGCAGCTGCTGTTCCTGATGTGACTGAAGATGAAGTGACAGAGATCCTGGCAGCTGCAGGCATAGCTACAGACAAGGATGGGACAAGTGATGAACTTATTGCCCGGATGATGCAGCTAGAGTTTGACAGAGAACATAACAAAATGCTTCAGAAAGAACAGGAAAAATTGAATGGAACTAACAAAGGTAAGAGTAGCAATAATCTTGCAGTGTTCAAAATCTTTTCCTGTTGACATCCCAAGACCTGTCACTTGAATGTTGGGCCTACAATGCTAAAGCTACCAGGTTATGGCCCAACTGAACGGTCACATCTTGTCGCCATTTTAGAATAGCAAGCTTTTTCAGAACATTTGTATTTTTAAGGAATTACAACAATTAGTTGTTCCGAGTATCAGAATTAAGTTCTTCCCACATGTTTGTAAAAGAAAATTGTACCTGTATTTTGACTATTTCAGTTCAAATAACATTTGACAACTATAAGACAAGACATCCAGTATATGAGGCAGAAGAAGAGGAGGATAGTGATGAATATGAAGAGCAACCAGAGAAAAGTAACTGGGGTAGGTGGAACTGTCAACTTAAATTACCACATGTTAATGTAGTAAAGCTCTCCCTTGCACAAAGTGTTCTATCTTTGTTTTAGTATAGAATGTGTCAAAATCTTCCTATTGTCTGATTAAAAGCTTTAAGTTTTATACTGTTAATGTTATACCTGCAGTAATCTTTGTCCCAAGTGTGAAGTTCTGTTCATATAGATCTAAGTTTAAAAAGACTGAGTGCTTGTACAGGTAATACTGAAAACATGGTATTTGGCATGGTGATCTGATTAGTGTTTCAGTTTGATTAATAATTGAAGAAATTCTTCTCTTTACTTTTTTGTCTACAAACCAGGCATTACTCCCCCTGTAATGTGTGAATGAGGATGTTGGTGATGGGTGTAAGGTTACATAGTTTCATTTTGTTGCAGATAAGAAAAGTCCTAAAATTGGCCCCAAAGGTTACACTGGCTCTGGGAAGAACATCACTACCAAGCATGACAAGGAAATCTGTGGCAGGCGCAATGCTGAGAAGATGATGATGGTAGGAAGTTCTAATATGTTTAATTTTTTATATAACAACATGCAGCTTTCAGATGTTCAAGAACTATTGTCTCACCCTCATTACGGTCATTGGTGAATACATGACACTGCCCATATATGATCAAAGGATTGCGTTAACTCAAGTAAAAACACTTCGACCATGTACAGTATTTGTCGGTGACCTGACGTATCTCATTTGAATATGCCTTATTTGAAATTAACTGCTTTTGATTTGAGGGATGATAGGCGAAAAGAAATAATAGTCTTGGTTCTCAGGCACCATCATCATAAAATCTGCCTCATGTTTTGTTTTTATTTCCATCTTTAAAAAATAGAAAGTCTTTAAATATTCATGAACACACGACCCTGTCAGTAAAATGCTTCAATACTTATGAACAACATGATTTCGCCCAAAATTATTGTAAACAGAATTTGGCTACATACTAGCTTGAACAACTCCCTCCACCCGCCCGCACTATATTTTCAAAAGCCATTGCCTGAGAACCAATTATCTTTTGAAGCCTTAGACTAAACTGTTATCACCCCATACTATATTATAGAATTCTAAGTGTACAGTCTTGGTTTTATCTTTATCTTGCTGATTAGTTTTAAGGTTCAAAGGTGGAGGGAATCCCATTAATTTCATGACACAGTTTAGGCCAGGGGTTGAGACTTGCATTAATTTGGTGACATTAATTTCATGACTTGTAGCCATAGTGCTGGATGGTACAATGTGAATAAAAGTTAAACTCAGTGTTGCTGTGTCATTTGTCGAATGTCTTCCAACTGACATCTCATATCTGATTATATTTCAGTTCCCCCCAGGTTTCGGGTCGGGAGATGGTGAGGGCATGGACATGCAGCTGCCGAACCATGTGTACAACAAGCTGAAGGCTCACTCACAGAAGGAGGACAAGCACAGAGAGAAGCTGCACGAGAAGAAGGAACACTCTACTGCTGTATGTACCCTTACACTTGTATACTTCAATCCATGTCTACCAATGGGTCATTTCTATCCACTATCAACTCCAGTATGGATTCTCACTCAGAATAGGCCCCCAGTACTAAGATATTAGTAAGAATACTTGTAAGAGGCAACACCAAACAGGGATTTGGTGATCAAGCTTTGTGACTTTGTTCACCATGCCCTGATAGTTTTGATTGCTGAGCATGCTTTTAGTCTCTTGTATGCCAGGTCCAGATTTAATTATTTTCAGCCAGCTGTAATATGGCGAAATATGGCTGGTGTCAAACAAATATGAACTAACTCACCATCTCTTCTAATGTAGGAAGAGAACAACTACAGTAACCAAACAAGAGCAGCATGGTTGCCTTTTTCATTCCCTGGGTATTTTTGATAATGTCCAATACTTATTAAGATAACTAGGGTATCAGGGCATTCTGTAATCCTTCTCTTTCCTGTTCACATATTCCAGCCTGTAAGATTGCTTTGATATTAACAATATCCAGAATGTTTGTCATATTTTTCAATTTTACTTTACATGTGTGAAACAATAGTTGTGTGTTTGTATGTATATTTAGCTATTCCATGTTACAGGAGCATGCTGTAGATCCCCGGACTCGACTACTGATGTACAAGTTGGTCAACAATGGCGTGTTGGATTCTATTTCTGGCACCATCAGTGGTGGCAAGGAGTCTGTGGTCTTCCATGCTTTTGGTGGCAGGTTAGTGGTGGTATTTTGAAATATCCAATATATGTATATCAAACATCCTTTCTATGATGATGTGTGTGTAAGTTGAGTATATAAATAAAAATAGGTACTGAAAATTGTAGCTGTGGAAACAGTTGGAAACTGATTTACATGACTTATAGAATATTACTGGTAGTTATGTACATAATACATACAGAAGGAATGAACATCTAAATAACAATCTAGTGTAATTAATGTTCATGGTGTCTGTTTTAGTATTGAGGACATGAATGTGCCAAAGGAGTGTGCTATTAAAGTGTTCAAAACAACACTGAATGAATTCAAGAATCGGGAACAGTACGTCCATGGAGATCCCAGGTTTTTCAAGGATGACTTCAAGAAACAGAATCCAAGGAAAATAATGAAACTGTGGGCCAACAAAGAAGCTTACAATCTCAACAGGTAATATTGTAGTCTGTGTTACTGTACTGCATACAATAAGGGGAAGTAACTCTAACCATATTGTGGTGGCTGTTATTTTTGGTTAGATCTTCTTTGCATGTATTATATTTGGAGACATACAAATAATGTTTTTCATGATTCTTTCTTATCTGTCATGTTTTTCATCATTATCAATAATGTTTTAATATTTGATTTGATAATTTGTGTGCAACAGATTTTAGTTGTAATAGTGTGTTGTACATCATGTACATAGCATTGTACTCAAAGTAAAAATTTCCTCTTCTCCCAGGATGAAGAAATTTGACCTCCCCTGCCCCCATGTGGTTGTAAGAAAACAGCATGTTCTCGTCATGTCTTTCATTGGAGAGGATGGAATATCAGCTCCTAAACTGAAGAATGCAAGGATGTCATCTGCAGACATGGAAGATGCATATGCACAAACAAAGAAGGTAATATTCCTTACTTTCTTTCTGTGTTTTTCCTGTTAGGTAAAGTATTGTTGAGAAGGTGTTGGTGTATGAGGAGCAGAAACAATAATGCCACATTTCTGTAATTTCTATGCACATTATGGAACATGTGGTCATCCGTACATTTCATTGCAGCAAATGACTGCAAGATTGCTGATACGCCTTTAAGCACTCATTCCTCACTTAAAAATAAATTAAAGTCTTAGTTCTCAGGCACCGCCAGCATCATCATAAAGTCCACTGCATGTTTCGTTTTTATTTCAATTTTCCAAAAAAATATGAAAAAACTAATACTTAAAAACAGTGCGATAGAGCATGCAGTTATTTCCCTTTACATGTACACTGCTTTACTGTGCATCTCGTGTTATGGTCATATCGGCAATAGGAGTTTGTATGCTTGTTTATGTAGGGAGGCCCTTGCCCAGGTTGATGGTACACAACTGTTTATTTGGTTACATACTAGTTTTAACAGGCAAAAAAACAACAACACCGCACCATATTTTCAAAAGTCATTGTCTGAGAACCAATTCTTTTATTTTTTTAAGCCTCACATGTATTGTGTCATAGTAAGATATTGGTGGTCTCTCTGTTTGTCGTCAATCCCTGTGTTCAATGTCTTTTCATTTTGGTGGTTAGTTTAATATCTTATATATTTATTTATCCCCTTTCATCATTTTCCCTTTCCATATTTTACCAAAATGGCAGCCTCCAGCCAGGAGTGTTGACCATCTGTTTGACGAACTGGAAATATGGCTCTTTATGTTTAAGACCAGCCTTGGTGTCCTATCTCCACTGAGGAGCCGCCCTTTCCTCACCTGTGCATCCAAGCACTGTGTTTTCTGGTGGTGCTTACATTTTGTTGAGGGTATCACCAACACTTCTTAATGTTTCAGATAATGTGGGACTTACAACAGAAATGTGGCATTGTACATGCAGACTTGAGTGAGTTCAACATGTTGTGGCACAAGGATCAGGTGTATGTCATCGATGTGAGTCAGGCTGTGGACCAGGTTCACCCCAAGGCCATGGAGTTCCTCTACAGGGACTGCTGTAACGTCACAAGGGTATGTATACAGTATATAATTTTGTTCACTGACCAGCTTGTTTACAAAAATATGTTGAAAGCCCTCATCATATTTTACTAACCCTACTTTATGGCTACAAACTACACATTTTGTGTTAACCTACATGTATTTTGTGTGTTTTGAGACCATTGTGCTAAACAACAGCGAAGCTGATTGGCTGCTTGGTACCATACGTTTGCCTGAAGTTTGTGATAGTTCTTAGACTATCACACACATTGCTAAAACCAGGTGTACATGTAGATATCAGTCATAATCAGTGTACAGCAAAACCCCAGCTAACTACCACTTTGACATCAAATGATGCCCTAACTGACGTGATGATCTGTAGAAATAAATATGTACTGACTAGAATTTTTAACTAGACAGTCGGGCCAGCTTTACGGAAATGTTGCTAGCCCAATTTAAAAGTCACTGGCATTTGGCTAGTGGGCAGGCAGCTATTTCGAACACTGTATGAATAGCATGTCCCCTGCAAGCATGCCGAGGCAGAATAGATCCCTGGTTACCTATTCTTAGCATAAGAGATGACTGTGGAAGATCTATGTCATGGATTGTTGCTGATGTTGTCGTCACTGCTTTGTCTGACATTCACCTGGTTATATACAGCATGCTTTGATCATGTTGCTATAGGTGGAATATTGTTGACTGCAGCATCACACTGCATTCACTCCCCCTGCGTTTAACCCGCACTCAGCAATATTCCAGCTGTATGACATCAGTCTGTAAATAATGAGGTGTAAAACAGACAGTCCAATGATTGACATCATGAGCATCGATCTACGCAAATGGGACACAATGACCTGCTTTAACCAAGTTAGTTGGTCAAACCACCCAATCCCATTAGTCGCCTCTTACGACAAGCAAGGGTTGCTTTGACATCATTACTTCAATTTCTTTCAGATGTCTGCTTCATGATGGCTTACGAAATATCTGTGTTACACACTTTCAATGCCTTTCTTATATGCAACTAAAATATTACCATGTTAACAAGCAACGGTTTAGCATAAAAAAGCGCCATACAGTCAAGTCTCGTTAATCCGACACTCGTTAATCCGACACTCGGCTTTATCTGACACAAATGATGGGAACCGATTGATTCAGTGCTATTTAGTCCCGTTAATCCGACATTCTCGCACTCCGACTCCGACACACCTAATTTGCAACGAATTACCGAAATCACTCATTAATCAGTCTCGTTAATCCGACACAGTGATCAGCGTACTCCGTGGTCATCTGCCCGCGAGTACACAGCCAGTGTTTTGACACGCACTGGCTGCAGAGATTAACTTAACAATTAACAGGAAAAGCTATTCAAACCTGTATGTACAAAGCTATACAAATGTAGTTTACAAATTGAAGCCAGATAAATGTGCATGAAGCCAGCTTATTTCGTTTTTAATGATTTTATTACAAGGTACACACGGTTATTATCTATCGTGAAGAAGTCCGATTTTCGATCACAAATCAATTAATTTCGTTAATCCGACATACTCGTTAATCCGACACAATCACGTGCAACCAACGATGTCGGATTAACGAGACTTGACTGTACTTTGGTTAAAGCCTATTTCCGGTATCAGCGTTTCCTGTATTCAGATCCACAACCCACTCAAAACATTGCACATCCAGTTTCAAATTCAGTTCAGCATGGTTTAGTCTACAGGTAAACTAGGTCTACTTGGACACTGTATGTTTATCTTCCAGTCAGGCATGTTCAGGAATTTCAAAGATCACAAAATTATCAACAACCCTTTATTTCAGACTTTATGTCACTTGTCCTCTGATCTGACATGGCTGTCAGGTATAGAGCTGTTCAATGTAGTAGTTATGTCAACTCATTGTCAACCAAGAACAGGTGCCATTGTCATACCTACATTCTTTCAATTTTGTTTCCGGGCGGTTGGGTAGCCTAGTGGTTAAAGCGTTCGCTCTTCACGCCGAAGACCCGTGTTCGATTCCCGACATGGGTACAATGTGTGAAGCCCATTTCTGGTGTCCGCCGCCGTGATATTGCTATAGCGGCGTAAAACCATACTCACTCACTCACTCAATTTTGTTTCCAGTTCTTCAATAGTTACGGCGTCCATGATGTGGCATCACCAGAGGAGTTGTTTAATGAAACCACAAGGCTCAGTATTCAGGGAACAGGAGCTGACTTTCTTTGTCAGGTAAGCTGAATAGTGTCTTCATCACCATAGCATCAGTGCAATGTTGAAGCCCGAGCAAGTGAGTTTTACACCACTTAGTTACATCACATCGTATAAGGTTGATGTGGGAGAAAAGCCTGAAGTGATGCAGGACTGAGACGTTTATCACTTTGGTGAAGCCAGTGAACATGAGGATGGTGCTGACAAACATGGAAACATTATGAGGGTAAATGTAAAGGATAGGAACTAACACCAAGGTTTTAACTGAAAATGTAAGCCCAGGGCAGATTGAGCACCCTTTCATCACCTGCCCCGATGGCTGTGTGGGAAAACAGTGGGTTAACAAAACTATACACGATGTGACATTGCAGGTTTGATTCATGTCATGGAATTGTCATGTAAAAAAAATTGGTACTTTTATCCAATCATAAATCAACATTAGACTCATATCAAAAGACCAGTTTATAAAAATTCAACTGTAAAACCTTGGTCTCACAAATAAATTAAAGCTGGGGCATTTCCTTCTGAATGCCCGGGGTCAGTGAATGCATTCAGAGTTTTTCAGCATGTTAAAGAACCCACTAACACAGAAGTGTGTTAGGTCTCAAAGGTTTATAACTTGTATTCAAACCCACAACCACAGGTTTCTGGGACACAACTCTACACAGCGGTTTGTGGTGCCTTAGACAACTGAGCCACACATCTGTCATGTTGTTTTCTAAGAATTTGTGAGTTTTTTTAGGCAGAATAGGTCACCAGCGGTCCATGTTTGTCGCAAAATGAGGATCCGATCAATTTTTCACCTGGTTGTCAAGCCTTGATTATTTGCAACCTAATGTGATATTGCTAGAACATTCCTGACCATGTAACATGGCAGTCACTCATTCATGCCCTTTAAAGTTGAGGTTGATAACAAAGTTTCTGTTCCACCACAGGTTCAGCGCTATGACAAAGACAGGAAGGAATCCATGGTAACACATGCCAATCAATACAAGGAGTATGCTTTCGACTTCCACTTCGATATTTCACAGAGGGAGAGGGAGATGGGTTCACAGGACAGTGATGAAGAGGACTGAACATACAGCACTCAGTACAGTTCGGTCTGACCGGGAATTGCTCACTGCCAAAGCCATGTTGCCCAGCTGAATGCAAGCTAATCTAAAGATGATGTTTGTCTAGCTGCAGTCTTACTGCATCAGGGGTAATGAAAGTATCACAGTCTTTCATGACAAACTTGAAACAGTCGATGTTGGTGTTTGTTTCCTGTTTTCTGACTTTGTTCTTCTCGAAAGAAGAATATATTGCAGACAAACAAGTGAATGAAAGCTCACTTTACTACATCAAAATCAGAATGCTACATCTCGTAATATTTCAATAAGAAATATTAGTGCATATCATTTAATGCATAAAGTTGAAATCAGGTAATGGTTGTACAAGAGTGTATAAGATATTCATGTGTGCCTAGGTAGGTCATCTTGATGTGAAAAGTAAACCCCATGAGATGCACGCGCACACACGCGCACACGCACACACACACACACACACACACACACACACACACACACACACACACACACACGTCTTTGATGTGTAAACAAAATGGTCAGTTACTTCATATATTAAGTTTGACTCATACCAACCTCATCCAGTGATATGTTGCTGTGCCTATATTCTATGACGGATCCGACCATGTATTTGGTGTTCATAAAGTAACATTTACCATGTTTAACCATGTCATTGCATTCTTGATTTAATGAAACAGAATATATTTTTTAGTCTTGACTTTGAAAGTGTATGCCAGTGTTCAAAACTCAAAATTTTCCAGTCTTTTCACACTATGAAATAAGCTAATATTCAGAAACGTTACCATTCCTGATGAAACATTATGTGTGACTTATCATGCTTAGATCAACAGGTGCTTTTGCTTGTTGTACTATATCTAACTGAAACAGGACATATTGATCAGTGGAGTACACACTGCATATTGAAGCAGTACATATTTATTACAGATGCATATTTATTAGAACTGGTCACAGTTACAACATGTAAATATTTGTGCATAATGTGTATGAACTAATTCCAAATGAAATGAAGCCTTGATGTGATTGCCTTCGTCAATGTCATTTTCAAAATGCACAATATGACAATCTCCCAATAGAAAAACTATTTGTTAATGATCAGAAACATAACTGTCGTGTTCTTTTGCAAGAGTGAATGAAATGTGTAGATTGTCTTTCACTCAGCCATTGATGCAGCATGTCTGCATCCTTGTTATAGTTGTTAGTTTCAGTATGTGACTGTAGTGTTGTTTTGTCATAAGGCAAAGAGTTTTGATCATGTCCAGATCACTTCCCATTTGTAATGTGACATTGTCAAACTGATGTGTGATGTTATCACCGAATGAATGTGTGGGATGAGTGATGTTGATTCTATTTATGTCTTGAGTATCATTTACATGGTTCTTTTTACACAGGTGTTGGAATAAAAATTTCAACAAGAAACATGTCAGATTCTGTGGTGTTTGATTCCTACATGACCCTGCATCGTCCAGGTTGCAGAATCTGTAAACAACAGTTACTATTAACCATATTCCATGAAAGAGAAATCCTTTTACTCTAGGTTTCAGGGTGAAGGACATAACCAAATCGTATATCACCCCACCAACAAACCAACAATACTATAAATTTATCCGTTTTAAGAATCTTATTTGGTTTTTTTTCAAGTTTTGTTTAGACCATGCAACCCACTGGGTTTTTATAGTGGAAAGAACTGTGAATCATGTACTACCAAACAGAAGGGAGATTTGACACTGTTATCACCAGGACCGTGTCACAAGGAAAAGGAAACCACAAATGCTTCATGAGACCATATTTATTGTGGATCAAATTTCAGTTTCCACATGATTGTGTGGTTTGTGAGGTTATGGAAACAAATGTTTTTCCAAGGCACAAGATTCGGACCTCTTCTATAATAACTCTTTTTGTATATCCCGCCATGATATTGCTGGAATATTGCTAAAAGCGGCGTAAAACCATACTCACTCACTCACTTTTTGCGTACTATGAATTTACAGAGAAATTAATGACTCCACGCCTACATAAAGAGAGATTCGGCTAGATGCTATGATCTGCCTTGTGTGGGTTTGAATCCCAGATTAACTCTTGTTTATTGTCTTTGCCCTGTCAGAACCAGGCATGGTGCACTTGGGTTTGACCATGCAGAGAGATCAAGGTTACGACATCCGATCCTTGGGGTTTTCTGCTCACAAGATTCAAGAAGTGAAAGGTTTCAATTTGAATCAAAGTATTCACTCTGAAAAGAGCCGGATGTCACTCAATACTAATGTTACACGTTACACTACTTAAAGAACATAGGAAAGCATCCATTGAGTGTTGTAAATGAATAGTTTGTTCATAAATATGCCAAACATTAATAGATTGTTGACCATGGCAAAAAAATAATTGTTTTGTGGAAAATACCAAAACGTCACAAACATTTTGTGTCAATGGTGAAAATGCTCTGGTCGCACAGGCCCGTATGAGCGTTTCTCAGAGTGTATATATATATTGATTCTAAACTCTGGTTTACAGCAAATACTCTATGTAGGCTGACCAATGGGTGGAGGGGTTGAGCCTTTGTTAGTAATTTAAAAAAGAAAAGTGGGAAAGAAGGCAATGTGTGTGTTTCAATCATTCAGGATATTGCACATACCAATTCATCATAAAAGCAACATATGTTATCACGCGTGTCATGATATTACATGACATTTAAAAGCACGATCTCCATATATGTTTGTTCCGGTGGCCAAGCGGTAGCGAGTTGATGAATTATTAGCGAAATGTCACAAGATGTTAAAGTGTTCTCGCAGAGAGGTATTGTATCGACTAAAACGAAATTTTTAAAAAGTACCTAACTTCCCCGTTTTTTCACAAATGTATTCTATCTGTTTCCTGCTACTGAAATGGCCTGTTGACTTGCGATACCCAGTATCAGATTATAACAATATTAATATTTGACAAGCAATTATACACGGAAGCATTTAACTGGAGTTTACCTTGCAATGTAAAACCGAATAACCAGTAAATGATAAACGACCAAGAGCAGAAGCTGTAAGCGAGCTGTAAATCAGTGCGAGACGTCCCACTTGTGGCTGTCTGTCCCAGCATAATATATCATTATTTAAGTTTGGTAATTGATACGAAGTCTAATCAAAGTGAAAGTGCTTCCCCACCGCACTACTACAGACTATATTTAGCTCGCATAAAATGTTAGAACCCTGCCCATGTTGGAGTTTTTGGCAACGAACACGCCGACAAAGCAGACAAATCAGCACTAAAATTAGAAGTAAGCCTCAACCTACCAATATGAAAAAAAAACGAAATTGAAAGTATCAAAAAGGGGGAAATCTTCCAAAAGTGGCAAAATATCTATCAGAAATCTGACAGCAAACTAAAACATCTGCTACAAAATAACAAAAAGTCATCATAAAACCAAAATAAATAACCGAGTAATAACTACAAACAGGCCACACTAAGCTAAACTCCCACCTGCACCGAACTAAAAAACACCAAACCGGTAAATGCCCCCACTGCATCTTAAAAGAAACTCCTGAACACGTAGTACTATATTGCACACATTATTAACAACAAATTACACTAGCAACGCTACCAAACCCCCTAAATGACTTACAAACTTTTAAAGCACAAGGCATCTATCTAATCAAAACAGGCCTACTTGGCCGCATCTAAAAAGGTACAACAAACAAGCTGTCTATAAACCCTATAAACTCACAAAACTCCATTTAGTCCCCACCCCACACCTTTTGCATGACATATTTTAAAATTCCAAATTTGTGCAAATTAAGTAAGCAACCTCGTAAAAGGCGACTAACGGGATCGGGTGGTCAGGTTCGCTGACTTGGTTGATGCATGTTATCGATCCCAATTGCGTGGATCGATGCTCATGATATTAATCACTGGATTGTCTGGTCCAGACTCGATTATTTACAGACCGCCGTCATATAGCTGGAACATTGCTGAGTACGGCGTTAAACAACAAACCAACCAACCTTAAAAAGTCACCCTGGGTTGCCTCACCTTTTTGGACATACCCTTTTCGACCAATCACTAAATGGCCTGGCGGACCCGTGCGCAAAATACACATATGTCGGAAAGCGCACGTTAAATTCCCAATTTAAGTAAGTAAGTATGTTAGAACAGCTCGGTATATGTGATGGTACGCACGGAGTTGTGACGAATAGATAATTCCTCTCAAATAACAGCCCCTACCAGTCAACTTGACATTGAGGAGAGCGGAAGGTCCGGGGTTCGATCCCCGGCCGCGTCATACCAAAAGACGTTAAAAGATGGTACTTGTTGTTACCCTGTCTGGCGCTCGGCATTAAGGGGTTAAAGCAAGGACTGGTCGGCTCGGAGTCAGTATACTGTGTCTGAGTGGGGTATTCATGTTAAACTGCGGCATGGTATATCAGTGTGCTAGCACTATAAATCGGCATCAGTCCGGTCTATTACAAGCAGCCACACACAAACACACACACACACACGTGCATGCGCGTCGCTATATAAGTGCAATAATCTTGGACGCGACGTTAAACCCAATTTCACCTCACCTCACCTCACCTTGACATTGAGATACACCGTCCCACATGGCATGCAGGTGTTCACTCTCTCAGCTCGACGCTCACATATCCCGATCCACGACACATGCAGGCTTTGCATAGAACTTTGCACATAGACCAGGCAACTGCTAAACTGATGGCTTTTGCTTTTCCGGAACTGAAAACTTTCAGTTTGCGGGTTGCCTGTAAGAAATTTAAACGGTATTTGTGTTTTGTGCAAAAGGTATCAGTATTTTTTAAGAAATGTAAGATCACTTTTGTCAAAAGAATGGAGTGTTTCGATATGTTTGCTGTGTTCAAACCATTTTTGTATCACAATTCTACTGATGCAAGCCTATACTTGCGGTTGGTTTCGATTTCGATTACTCGGTTATGTTTGAGAGAACGGTAAGTCGGTAATGTTTGAGAGAACGGTTAGTCGGTAATGTTTGAGAGAACGGTTGCTCGGTAATGTTTGAGAGAACGGTTGCTCGGTAATGTTTGAGAGAACGGTTGCTCGGTAATGTTTGAGAGAACGGTTACTCGGTAATGTTTGAGAGAACGGTTACTCGGTAATGTTTGAGAGAACGGTAAGTCGGTAATGTTTGAGAGAACGGTTGCTCGGTAATGTTTGAGAGAACGGTTGCTCGGTAATGTTTGAGAGAACGGTTGCTCGGTAATGTTTGAGAGAACGGTTACTCGGTAATGTTTGAGAGAACGGTTGCTCGGTAATGTTAGAGAGAACGGTTACTCGGTAATGTTTGAGAGAACGGTTACTCGGTAATGTTTGAGAGAACGGTTACTCGGTAATGTTTGAGAGAACGGTTGCTCGGTAATGTTTGAGAGAACCGTAACTCGATATTTTTTTTAGAGAAACCAATGTCTTTTCTAATTTCCATGTGAAATATGTAAGCGAGACACGGCAACCCCCATGTTGTAAGGCGCATTGTTAACGGTAAATATGTTGTAAGAGAAGAGATTAGATTAGTGTACGAGCATGTGTGCCATACTGAATTTACGAAACGAGTGTCAGAAAAGTTCTTACGCGAGTATGCTGTTGGTTGCATACATGTCTGCCTATTCACAAACGACAGTGAATGTTGTTGTTTTTTTGTTTAAAAGTTATAAGCAGCAAGTAAAAAATAAAATATTAAACTCGCTCCCGTGTAATACCAACTTTATCAAACGAGTAAATAGTTCTGGTATATGACGAGATATTCACTCGTTTCATAAGATTTGTATTACACGGGATCGAGTTTAGTATTCTATATGTATAACACTTAGGGTAAGAAATAACAAAGAAATGAAATCAAACCGTGTGTGCACTAGTGAAAATATCACTTTACGAGAACCGATGAATTGTTTACGTCATCCGGACGACATTGTTGACGTCATTCGAATCTTATTGTGACGTAAGGTCGGAATCACGTCACACTAGATACCTTGATAACATGTAGGGTCTATTGATTGGAGTTACAGTTTTTCAACGTTAGAGTTATCGTGTCTCGCTTACATATTTCATATGGAGATTAGAAAAAACATGGGCTGTTAAAAACACACTCACGTCAACATCTTATAGAATGAGATATGACGTACTGTTTAGCTGAGTGCCAAGTTGAAAACATGTTATTAAGAGCTCTAAAATAACAGGGAAAACATACTACGCCATCTTTAGTGTGTCCGCCATTTTGGAGTACGGTAACTGCAGTTACCTTTCACACTGGTCCTCGTGTGAATTAAAGGACCTCTATGACATCAACATCTTATAGAATGAGATATGACGTACTGTTTGGCTGAGTGCCAAGTGGAAAATATATTACCGTATTCGACGTAATAAGCGCCCAGGGTGCTCTCAAAATTAGAAATAGGGGGCTCTTATTAGAATATTATTTTGGTGAAAAACAACAGAGTTGAAAGATAAATTTCGTGGTTTATGCTGACAGCCTGAAATGTTTATATACGACATATATATTTTTCCAGAATTTAATTGCCTATAATTAAGGGTGCACATAACACACGAGTGCGTATTATACGCGAATAAATAAGTCTTGTGTACATTGATCAATCCGAAGGGGTGCTAATTAATTGGGATTGTTCACTAGTCAATATATTAGCAAATATATTAGAGCGGGGCGCTTATTACGTCGAATACGGTATTAAGAGCTCTGAAATAGCAGAAAAAGAAGACTAAACTCTCGCTATCTTTCCTGTGCCTGTCATTTTGGAGTACTGCTGTTCTCACTGCCCCCCGTGTGCAGCTGATATCGACATTTTATTTATGACCCCCCCCCCCCCCCCCCCCCATGATTCAGTCCTGATACTACAGGTACATATTACGCTTTATTGCATCCATGTATTCGATGTGTTTACATATGTAGCATATGTTCACTTGTATCGTTTCAGTGTTTTTATGTCACGCCAGCTGGGCAGCCTGGCACTCATCACGTGTGGGAGCATGTGACGTCGAACTCTCCTCAGCGCTCATAATAACTGAGGGTCAATCGACCAATCAAAACATACCACATGACAGTCATATGACACAAAAGTGTGACCCATTTTCCTTGTATATAAAGATCCGCTATCTCAGGGCTGAAGATCAGAAGTGAGGATCAGATTGAAAGGTTGTGTGAAGTTTACTTAACATATTAAGAATTTAACACTTATATTGGTGCACATTTCGTTGTACAAACACGCTTGCCAGTTACTAAATAACACTTATAGCTTAGTTTTACTTCCGCCTTTTGCTTACTACGTATATATCAACATTTAGGAATGTTTTCGTTCTTTTTACGCTGCACTCAACAATATTCCAGCTATATGACGGTGATCTGTTAATAATCGGGTCCCGGCCAGACAATCCAGTGATTTACAACATGTGCATCGATCCACGCATTTGCCTGACCACTCGATCCATTTTGTTGCCTCTACCTGGAAACCCCGCGGTTGTTTAAGCGTTACATAACACATCGCTAGATAACAGTCGATACCGCTGTCCGTCTCAAGATTCGCTGTTAGGAATTGCCGATTAAGTAATCAGTGCTTTGTTTCCGATTGGGCGAATATATGAAACGCGTCTCGCGTATATGCTAATATCACATTGTGAAAAGGGTGTCTTTCTGTAAAAACGATTTTAGCGAATAAACATTAATCTTATAGTTTAGGTGTTAAATCGAATATTTTCTGGGAATATATTCTTAAGTGAGTCGGGCCGTTTCTCCCTAACAAAATATTATTATTATATCATGTGGTCGTTTTAGGATCTGATTCTTGACAAAAGCTGATATTGTATATGTGGCTTGTTTATTATTAATTTACTATTGCCAAGAGAAAAGGAAAATATATCTCATAGTAAAAGAATCTTCTCAATTTTGACAAAAATTAAGAAAAAAATAGTAAATACTGTTTTGGATCCGCACCTGTGTAACATTCAACACTTGCTTCACGTCTAAATTCCATATTGTTCTAAGATTACAAGAAACAGTGTAAATCTATACTAATTGACTGAGTCTTTCAATAGTAAGAAGAAATGTCTTCAGATTTGATCAGTAATGTTGGAGTACACAGTGTTGTCTTCAGCTGGTCGTGGAGTGTATTATCTCAGTGATGGTGTGGTACAGTCTTTGGCCTCAATAGGCTGTCAGATAGACAGGTTATGCAGGACATGTATTATCATAGATAATGTGGGACTATATCACAAGACAGACACTATCTACATGATGCAAACCTTAACATATGACCAACCTCATGGCCACACCAATGACCGATTTTAGGGTCTGGTATTAAACTCGGACACTTTAGGGTAAAGTGGTGTCCAGGTTTTAACTCATTAACACACACCCCGTGGAGTCTCTTGTGGGGATGCCATGGAGTCTCCTGTGGGGATGCCATGGAGTCTCCTGTGGGGATGCCATGGAGTCTCCTGTGGGGATGTCATGGGGTCTCCTGTGGGGATGCCATGGGGTCTCCTGTGGGGATGCCATGGAGTCTCCTGTGGGGATGCCATTGAGTTACTTGTGGGGATGCCATGGAGTCTCCTGTTGGGATGCTATGGGGTCACAACAAACACACATCTCAAGCAGTTTCTTCACAACAAACACATCTCAAGCAGTTTCCTTACAACAAAGACACATCTCAATCAGTTCCTTCAGAACAAAAACATCTCAAGCAGTTTCCTAAAAAAAACCACATCTCAATCAATTCCCTTAAGGTACAAACACGAGATAACTTTCCCACCGGATTGAGATAATGAATTTCCTCACAACAAACACACATTTCATAATAAATACTTGTCAGAACCTTAACAAAGAATCTGTTACAGTTGAACTGAAACAGACGTTTTGAACACCAAAGGTAAGAAATAAAATCTACTCTGTATCCTGGATTTGGATATTATTTTATTTTGGAAAGCAAGACTTCATCCAATCGAAGATACTGCCTCCGTAGCGAGTCGATAGAGCGACTGTCCGGAGATCGGAAGGTCGGTGGTTCGATATCCGGTCTCGTCATGCCAACTTGTTAGAGTTGTTGTTACCCTGCCTTGTGCTCAGCGGGGGAAAAAACAAGGACTTTTCGTCTCAGTCAGTATACTGTGTGGGGTATCCATGTAAAACTGCGCCATGGTAACCCGGTGGGCAAGCACTCTAAAAACGACATTAGTCTGGACTGGTACAAACATTTCAACCCCCATACACATGTTAAACGCCAATTTCACCCCACCTCTAGTCAAAGCTGAGTTGACGGACACCATCCTTGATAATGTGAACTATCCTGTATGTTTCAGATGAAGGTTTTCCTGGTTGTGTGTTGTTTGGCTGTGGCTGCCATGGCGGCACCTGAATACTATCAGATAAACACAGAAGAGGTCATGATTGAAAGAATCAACACAATGCAGAGGACATGGAAGGTCGGTTTTTAATGGTGCAGCTGGCCGTTAATTTCAGACACTATCTCGATACATCAGGGCCAAGTTCCACAAAGCGATCTTTACGCTTAAATGATCGTAACTCCCAATACCCTAACATATATTTATGATAGTCGTAGCACTAAGATAGCTCCGTGGAACGGGTCCAGAGTACCATCACAAAGGCCACAGACAAGTGAAATATTGGCAACGAACTGATTCTGGTGTGGTTGACAGTTCGGAGTCCATCACAAAACAATAACAGGGAAGCCCGACTGATTCCAAACAGCTGGCGTGTAGGGCAAGGGCGGCCTTTCGGGATCACGCTTATTCCTATTTAAATAAGAATAACAAATCTGCATTTTATATCGTCATGTATCAAGATACAGGTCCATATGTATCATGTATCAGACCGAAGGCCACTGTTTGTGGCGCATCGGAGTTTCAGTGTATTGTTTCACCCTTAGCTGACATCTGAGAATCAGGATTCACGTCATCGCATCCCAATTGCGTGGATCGATGCTAATGATGTAAATCACTGGATTGTCTGGTCCAGACTCGATTATTTACATACCGCCGTCATATAGCTGGAATTTTGCTGGGTGCGGCGTTAAACAACAACCATATCAAACCAAGGTGGAATCCTTTATGGAAAAAAACATTTATTTGATTATGAGTGAACTGATACCATGCAGTTTTATCTTATAACATATTCTCATTTTAACAAGGGATAGTGGGCCATCTCAGCTATTTCAGCGCAGCTTGACTATATTTATTTCAGGCTGGTAGAAACTTCCATCCCTCCCTGCCCCAGTCCTACTTCAAGCGTCTGTTGGGCGTGTACGACATCAATGGTGAGAGTCAGAGACTGAACAATATCCTGCCCAAAAAGACACACGACCTGTCCGTGATCAGCCTGCCAGAGAACTTTGATGCTCGTACCCAGTGGGCCAACTGCCCGTCCCTGAAGGAAGTCCGTGATCAGTCCAACTGTGGGTCTTGCTGGGTAAGACTTAGTAATTGCTCAGTGTAGCAATTGTCTGAACTGTTGGTCAAACTTGCTGGGTAATACATCTGTGTTGTGGTAAAAGATCAACATGCTACATTTCAGAAACATATTTTCCTCAAGTATAGCCAGGCAAGTGAAATAAAGAATGTTTGTTTTGAAAGATAAAGTCAAGAATTATTTCCATTACCATGATGACCTTCCAAACACCAAAGGCTGTTTACTTTTTTGTTTACTATGGTCAATGTTCTCGCATGAGCTATATACTTAAGGCAGATGTGTGGTGTTTTTGGAAACCTGCAGTATATCAATGCAAGAGATACGAATGTGATTAGTTTCCCCCTCATGTTCATCTATCAGCTAGATTTTTTAAATGGTATCTATACGAATTCCTACCAAGGCATGATGGCATAACCTGTTGTCATCTTTGTTATAACGATTTTCTTTTGGCTACAATTTTAATTTACCCATGATGCAGGCTTTTGGTGCTGTGGAGGCAATGACCGACAGAATCTGTATCTTGTCTAAAGGAGCTAAGAATTTCCACATCTCAGCAGAGAACCTGCTGACCTGCTGCAAGACATGTGGAAATGGGTAGGTACCAGGAGCAGTAGCCAAATTTCAACACTTTTATCAAAATATACATCTCCTTTCTTAATTTTTGTCATTTTCCAAGGACTGATAAGAGTCATTTGTCTGGATTGAAGATGTAGGTCGCCTTGACCAATAGGAATGTCATCATTTGTTGATAGATGTGACGGTGGTTTCCCAACAGCAGCATGGAAGTACTATGAGGAAGAAGGCATCGTCACTGGCGGTCAGTTCGATTCCAAGGAGGTCAGTGAAGCTTCAAAGCATTTTCTCAATTGAACTTAAGTTCTTCTTAGCAATTTCCATGAACTGATGTACATTCAATCAATGAGAGAATATCTTAGCATTGAAGAGTGTTGTGAACAAAAAAGGGACTACCGTGAAAACATTCTTGCTGCAATAAAATCGTCATAATATCTCTGCAATGTCTGTAAGATTTATGACTGAATATTTTCACAGGTGTGTGTGTGTGTGTGTGTGTGTGTGTGTGTGTGTGTGTGTTTGTGTGTGTTTGTGTGTGTGATGTAAATAAACATCTCTGTACTTTGCAAAGAGTGATCAGTAACATTGCTGTGTGTCAGGGATGCCAACCCTACCTGCTGGCCAAGTGCGACCACCATGTTCCCGGCAAGTACAAGCCTTGCACCGGAGACTCCAAGACCCCCAAGTGTGAAAAGAAGTGTGAGGCGGGCTACAATATCACCTATGAAAATGACAAACACTATGGTAAGTTATTATTAAAAAAAAACAAAACAATACAGAAATTAATAATTGGTGTAGTGGTGAAGTTACACTGTGTGGACCTGGGTTGGTCCTAAGCTTTTTACTTGTAAAGGATTCACCGAATTTTGATTGGGTGGTCAGGTGACTTTGGTTGATTGCGTGTCATCGGCAATGGTTTGTCTGGCCCAGACTCAATTATTTACAGGCCACCATGATAAAGCCTTCATACAGTTGGAATATGGCTGACAGCAGCATAAAACAAAAACAAACAAACAAGTCATGTAGGGACAGTGTCCTTTGTCGCAGTCAATGTTGACACCTGCACTGTTCTACAAATAGGTAAAAATCCCTCACGGTTAATTCATTGTGTCATCAGAAAATGTGAGAAAATGCTCAGTGGTTGTCTCCCTTCTGCAGGGTCCCGATCCTACTCTGTGCGTGGCGTGGACCAGATCATGGCAGAGATCTACAAGAACGGACCAGTGGAAGCAGCCTTCACTGTGTACAGCGACTTCCCCACATACAAATCTGGTGGGTGGATATACCAATTCATCATATAGATCCATCATTTCATAACATGGAATTGTAGTTGACTGAGGTTTGAGCCATGTTGTGGGCTTGATGATGTGTGGTTGCCTGGTGGTGGTATTGTTGTCTGGTGGTGGTGTGGTTACCTGGTGGTGGTGTGGTTACCTGGTGGTGGTGTGTTTGCCTAGTGGTGGTGTGGTTGCCTGGTGGTGGGTTGGTTACCTGTTGGTTGTGTGGTTGCCTAGTGGTGGTATGGTTGCCAAGTGGGGTTGTGGTTGCCTGGTGGTGGTGTGGTTGCCTAGTGGTGGTATGGTTGCCAAGTGGGGTTGTGGTTGCCTGGTGGTGGTGTGGTTGCCTAGTGGTGGTTCGGTTGCCAGTTGGTGGTGCGGTTGCCTGTTGGTGGTGCGGTTGCCTGTTGGTGGTATGGTTGCCAAGTGGTGGTGTGGTTGCATGGTGGTGGTGTGATGGTATGGTGGCAGTGTGGTTGCCTAGTGGTGGTGTGGTTGCCTGTTGGTGGTGCGGTTGCCTGTTGGTGGTGTGGTTGCATGGTGGTGGTGTGGGTGTATGGTGGCAGTGTGGTTGCCTAGTGGTGGTGCGGTTGCCTGTTGGTGGTGCGGTTGCCTGTTGGTGGTGTGGTTGCCTGGTGGTGGTATGGTTGCCAAGTGGTGGTGTGGTTGCATGTTGGTGGTGTGGGTGTATGGTGGCAGTGTGGTTGCCAAGTGGTGGTGTGGTTGCCTGGTAGCAGTGTGGTTGCCTTGTGGTTGTGCACCAGTAGATTGCAAAGTGGGCTTGTGTGTTGTGTATGTTTTTCTTATTCAGATATGTGTTCAACGTCTGCCTTAATACGTCCACAATTTGGACTCCCTCATGACCCTGTCACTCTGTCCCTATCCTGCTGCAGTATGGACTCCCTTGTGATCATGTTACTCTGTGATGCAGGCGTGTACAGCCACACCTCCGGCCAGGCTCTTGGAGGACATGCTGTGAAGATCCTTGGCTGGGGCGTCGAGAACGGAGAACAGTACTGGCTGGTAGCCAACTCCTGGAACGCCGACTGGGGCATGGGAGGTAGTGTACATTCTATGTGTTTCAGTGATAATGAAGTGGCCTTAACTTGCTGTCATTGCATTGCACCACCTGTTTCCACCCCCTCACGAGCAGTCAACAATGGCTGGCCTTAACTTGCAGTTATTGGACTGCACCACCTGTGTCCACACCCTCACGAGCACACAGTCAACAATGGCTGATCTGAACTTGCTGTTATTGCATGCAACTTGAGATGTACTGTCTGTTTAATAATAACAATAATACTTTTTTCTGTTCCAGGATTCTTTAAGATCAAGAGAGGCAATGGTGAATGTGGCATCGAGTCACAGATTGTCGCTGGAGACCCCAAACTGTAAATTCAAACCTGTATTCTGTATTACATAAACCCTTTGGCCTTACATCTGAACATATCTTGATGCTGTTTCATTGTTATTCAACGACTAACGTACTTACATCAAAACTGTATACAGAGCTTGTCTTTCTTATTTTCATACTGTCCAGTTGACACCCTTTTTTATTGAGTTTAAATTTTGATGTTCAATTTACATGAACCAAGCATTTAAATGTAATAAAACATATTTTAAATAATGTGTTGATATTTGTCTTGTATGACTATACAGTAAATCTTCTTAGATTCAGGACCGCCTCCGTGGTCTTGTGGTAGAGCGTCCGCCCGGAGAGCCGAAGGTCCAGGGTTCGATCCCGGGCCGCGTCATACAAAAAGACGTTAAAAGATTGTACTTGTTGTTACCCTGTCTGGCGCTCGGCATTAAGGGGCTAAAACAAGGACTGGTCGGCTCGGAGTCAGTATACTGTGTCTGAGTGGGGTATTCATGTTAAACTGCGGCATGGTATCTCAGTGTGCTAGCACTATAAATCGGCATCAGTCCGGACTAGTACAAGCAGCCACACACACACATACACGTGCATGCACGTCGCTATATAAGTGCAATAATCTTGGACGCGACGTTAAACTCAATTTCACCTCTTAGATTCAGACATGTTTTGAAACCACGCCTACAATTATACACATATATACATATATACATACTCCATAGCAGTGATTTCGTGAATCAAGAATTATTTTCACCCAGGAGATTGCACTGGGAACTGTATGTCCCAGGATCCCGATACGCAAAGAGATCTTAGCGCTACGCCTGGAATAATTATGTCATAGTCTACACACTGAGGAGTGACGGATACCGGAAGGCGGAAAGCCATCATATCATGTGAGGTTCTATTTTGTTTGGCTTCAACTGGTGCCACACATAATGTTGCGTAAGCTTACACAGACCTAATATCCAGATAAAGTATTTTATCAAAACCATATGTGAACCAATCAGATCCCATCATTCTGACATGGAGGTTTGATAAGATGTTTTTTGTGTCCAACTGTTTTACAATTAGGTGAAATGGAAAACAAACAATGTTTTGACCGTCGTCCATAAGAAATGGTGAACAATACGTACAAAGTTATTTATTCTGACAAAACCAAACCTCATCTATCTTTCAGTATCTTGCATTGTTAAAATGTGTTTGTTTTCCATTCATTAGCAGCACTACTAATCTGGAACGTGAAAATATGCTCTTCTTATTCGACCACCTTTATTGAACTTTTGGCTAATTGTTTTGTGAATCAACTCATGAGAGGGAAAAGAAACAATATTGCATCAATTGTTCTTGCAACTTAGGATATCACTGGATATCTGCATTAAGATTGTGTCTTCCAGGAACACACCATTCGACCACTGAGCATTCCTTCTGTGATTTTACTTGTAAAGTTTTGTTTGTTTGTTGTTTACCGCCGCACTCAGCAATATCCCAACTTAGTTACGGCTGTCTGTAAATAATCATGTTTCGACCAGACATGTGACCTCGAGCTCTCTTCAGCGCACGTGATGACTGTGAGTCAAGGGACCAATCAAAACATATCACATGACAGTCACATGACACAAAAGTGTGACCTATTTTCCGTATTGTATATATAAAGGAAGATTGGGGTAAATCGTCCATCTCAGGGCTGAAGATCAGATTCAAAGGTCAGTGTATTCCTGTTGTCCGTAATATTATGAACTGTTATTTTGTGGTGGCTAGTTTAGTTGACGTCTTGTGAACATAATACATTTCATTGTACATAAACGCTTCGGCTGAGCGTAACTCGGCCTTAGACAAAAACAATTATTTTTCTTCTTTGCTGATAGCTATCTAGGCCTACAGTGACATGACAGCCAATCGTAGTTAATATCAGTCATAGGTTGTTATGCTGTTGCATGCTGACCGACCTGCCACTTGTCGCTTATCCGCAAAATATCGGCCCGGGTCCACCATCGGTCTTCATAACACAGTAACCACTGTCAACAATGGTCATCGGAAGTTTCGAGCCGAAGCACACATGAGCTTGGGGTCAAATCAAGGGAAGCTGGGGTGGGTGTTCAGATTGCCGATAAAAACAAAATTCCCGAGAAAATATAATGTTTAATCTTTCATTTAAGCTATCACAAGTTATTTTAAAGAAAATAGACACAGGCCGAACAGCCCATTTGAACATTATTTAGAGGCTTTTATATGGCAGTTTTCATATCATATCCCATATCAACCCGAGACCTCCATATCAGCCCTAGAGGGTTCATATGGGGGTATGACATGAACACTTCCCTATAATAACCTTTTTATCATATACCATAACACCAATTGTAAAGTGTTTCTATACCTAAAACATTTCTAAATGCCGGTTATGCCGTAAACCCATGTTCACCTTGATGCAAGCCGAGCAGACGACGCACCAAGGGACGTAACGCTAATTTCTTACCACCGGCTTGGTATCGATCGCCCAATCAGCCATATCAGCTCGGCCGGGGTTGTAATACGGGTCTGGTTACTACACCCCCCTGTCATATGACCGTCTCCATGTTGGCTCTACAGCACATGCAAAATATCATTGAGGTTGTTTGGAGAATTTTTTAAAATTAAAACTATATGAATGATCCTTAATATGTTTTTTAAGTTAAACACAAGTTCTTTTTTTTTCAACAGTCTGATGCAGAATTAGTATTTTCAAGAATTTTCTGGGGCAATTTTTTATCTATAAAATCCCATTATTGCTAAATATTGATAAAAGTGTCATTAAAATTTACAGTCTCACTCACTCAAGACTTGACAGTTTTCCAGTTAGATTCACAGTAAGGAGTTGCTGATTAAGTGAGTGAGTGGGGTTTTACGCCGCTTTTAGCAATATTCCAGCAATATCACGGCGGGGGACACCAGAAATGGGCTTCACACATTGTACCCATGTCGGGAATCGAACCCGGCTTGTCTTCGGTGTGACAAGCGAACGCTTTAACCACTAGGCTACCCGACCGCCCTGCTGATTAAGTAATCCATGCTTGTTTCAAGTAGGTGACTAGCCACATGAAACTGCCAATTATGTCCTTCTGTCACAAGGATGTGTTTCAGTGAAAATGATTTTATCAAATAGACATTATATCTGATAATTTAAAATGAATGAAGCATTACAGATGAACCTGATCATTGATTGTTAATGGGAATTATCTCTATTTTAGCTATGTTTATAATGTTGTGTTTGTGACATGTATGACCGCTGATTTAATTATCAATGATATTTAATAAATGATTGAAATATAGAGTGGTAAGGTTAAACTCATAATTTTCAATTCAAAAACAGATCTCATAGTAAAAATATCTATCTCGATATTTGACAAAATTTCAGAAACCAATAGTAAATAATTTGTTGCATCCTCACCTGTTTAACATTCAACACTTGCTTCACGTCTTACAGTCCATACTGTTCTAAGATTACAAGAAACAGTGTAAATCTATACTAACTGACTGGGTCTTTCAATGGTAAGAAGAAATGCCTTCAGATTTGATCAGTAATGTTGGAGTACACAGTGTTGTCTTCAGCTGGTCCTGGAGTGTATTATCTCAGTGATGGTGTGGTACAGTCTTTGGCCTCAATAGGCTGTCAGATAGACAGGTTATGCAGGACATGTATTATCATAGATAATGTGGGACTATATCACAAGGCAGACACTATCTACAGATGACCGACCTCGTGACAGATAACAAACCTCGTGGCCATATTCTGCCCTACTTCAGGGGCTGGTATTTAACTCGATCACATTAGGGTTTGGGAAAGTGGGGTTGTCCAGCTTAACTCATTAACCTCCCTGCCAGAAAGGGATACCTTGATAGTGACCCACATTAGGCTGTTCTGTTTGACTTTGTAATATTGATACAGCCATAGGGTCTCCTTTTGGGATGCCATGGAGTCACTGGTGGGGGTGCCATGGAGTCTACTGTGGGGATGCCATGGAGTCTCCTGTGGGGTTGTCATGGGGTCTCCTGTGGGGATGCCATGGAGTCTCCTGTGGGGTTGCCATGGAACCCCAGTGGGGATGCCATGGAGTCTCCTGTGGGGTTGCCATGTAGTCTCCTGTGGGGATGCCATGGAGTCTCCTGTGGGGATGCCATGGAGTCTCCAGTGGGGATGCCATGGAGTCTCTTGTGGGGATGCCATGGAGTCTCCTGTGGGGTTGCCATGGAGTCTCCATTGGGGATGCCATGGAGTCTCTTGTGGGGATGCCATGGAGTCTCCTGTGGGGATGCCATGGAGTCTCCTGTGGGGATGCCATGGAATCTCCTGTGGGGTTGCCATGGAGTCTCCTCGCCACAAACACACATCGCAAGCAGTTTCCTCACCACAAACACACATCCACAAGCAGTTTCCTCGCCACAAACACACATCACAATCCGTTTCCTCACCACAAACACACATCACAATCCATTTCCTCGCCACAAACACACATCACAAGCAGTTTCCTCGCCACAAACACACATCACAAGCAGGTTCCTCACCACAAACACACATCACAATCCCTTTCCTCGCCACAAACACACATCACAAGCCCTTTCCTCGCCACAAACACACATCCATAAGCAGTTTCCTCGCCACAAACACACATACACAAGCAGTTTCCTCTCAACAAACACATCACAAGCAGTTTCCTCGCCACAAACACACATCACAAGCAGTTTCCTCGCCACAAACACACATACACAAGCAGTTTCCTCTCAACAAACACATCACAAGCAGTTTCCTCGCCACAAACACACATCACAAGCAGTTTCCTCGCCACAAACACACATCCACAAGCAGTTTCCTCGCCACAAACACACATCCACAAGCAGTTTCCTCGCCACAAACACACATACACAAGCAGTTTCCTCTCAACAAACACATCACAAGCAGTTTCCTCGCCACAAACACACATCACAAGCAGTTTCATTGCCACAAACACACATCACAAGCAGTTTCCTCGCCACAAACACATATCACAAGCAGTTTCCTCACCACAAACACACATCACAAGCAGTTTCCTCGCCACAAACACATATCACAAGCAGTTTCCTCGCCACAAACACACATCACAAGCAGTTTCCTCGCCACAAACACACATTACAAGCAGTTTCCTCACCACAAACACACATCACAAGCAGTTTCCTCGCCACAAACACACATCACAAGCAGTTTCCTCGCCACAAACACACATCACAAGCAGTTTCCTCACCACAAACACACATCACAAGCAGTTTCATTGCCACAAACACACATCCACAAGCAGTTTCCTCACCACAAACACACATCACAAGCAGTTTCCTCGCCACAAACACACATTACAAGCAGTTTCCTCTCAACAAACACACATCACAAGTAGTTTCCTCTCAACAAATAGTATTTACCCTAAAAATGTATTTGATTACAGTGAAATGTGACAAATATAATACCAACAAAAATAAGGGAACTGATGAGGTGATAGTGAAGATGTACTGACATCAATGCTTGTAAAATTAATTTTGGGTGTGAAGATCAATATCTGGTGTGTCACCCACGTTGGCACGACACCTTGATGGTCTACTGATGGCCATTTTGTCTTTTCATTGAGATGCCGTCTTGAAGGCATTTTTAAACACATGCTTAACTGAATTGCATTGGAGATTGTGAGTTCCCTGTAGGCACACACTTTGGCTTTTGTGTGCACCTGTGGGGCAGTCGGGTAGCCTAGTGGTTAAAGCATTCGCTTGTCACACCGGTACAATGTGTGAAGCCCATTTTTGGTGTCCCCCGCCGTGATATTTCTGGAATATTGCTAAAAGCAGCGAAAAATCAAACTTACTCACTCACTGTGTGCACGTACATCACATGCTGTTCATGCATGATGAAAATTTTCATTGTAATTAGATGTTGGGTTCAGATGCAAAGTATACCCCTTGACAATAAATACGTTCAAAGAATAAAATACGTTGTTATTTGTCGGTAGTTTATTTGTCAGAACCTCAACAAAGAAACTGCTACAACGGAAACAGGGCTTTTGAACACCAAAGACGGGAAATAAAACCAAGACATCTCCCAGTCAAAGTTGAGTTGATGGACACCATCTTTGATTATATGAACTATCCTGTATGTTTCAGATGAAGGTTTTCCTGGTTGTGTGTTGTTTGGCTGTGGCTGCCATGGCGGCACCTGAATACTATCAGATGAACACAGATGCCATGATTGACAAAATCAACTCTATGCAGAGGACATGGAAGGTCAGTTATAAATGTTGAAGCCGACCGTTAATTGCAGACACTAGGAGTGCAACAATATGGAAGGCCTCAATACAATATGTATCTTGATACACCAAGGCCAAGTTCCACAAAGTGATCCGTGCACTAAAATTATCGTAACTCCCAAATACTTTAGCATATTCTTATGAAAGTCGTAGCACTAAGATATAGCTTTGTGGAACAGGTCCAGAATCCCATCACAAAAAGTACCACTGATCCGAAACTCCTGCCTGATGTGGAGGACATTGGTGGCCTTTCAAGCTCACATTTATCCCTATTTAGATATATATATTCTCTTGTTAAGCAAGATAAAACTGTCCAGAAAAGTAAATTGTCCCATAAAATAATAAATAAATAATTCTGCTTCATACTTTTGAAAATAAACAACCCAACTGTCTGCCACAAAAAAGTCATTGTTCCAAGATGTTGGTTTTTTTTGTTAAAAATATTTAGGCTCATAGTTTTAAGTAAAAAGATATCTGGTTTTGTAGCTTTCGCTGAATAAAATACCTATTCTCGATACAGGATCCCAGGCACCTTGTAAGGTATTCTCAGTTTAACAAGGGATAGTTGGACATTTCTGCTATTTCAGCGCAGCTTGACTATATTTATTTCAGGCTGGTAGAAACTTCCATCCCTCCCTGCCCCAGTCCTACTTCAAGCGTCTGTTGGGCGTGTACGACATCAATGGTGAGAGTCAGAGACTGAACAATATCCTGCCCAAAAAGACACACGACCTGTCCGTGATCAGCCTGCCAGAGAACTTTGATGCTCGTACCCAGTGGGCCAACTGCCCGTCCCTGAAGGAAGTCCGTGATCAGTCCAACTGTGGGTCTTGCTGGGTAAGACTTTGTTAATTGCTCAGTGTAGCAATTGTCTGAACTGTTGGTCAGTCTCATTAAATCAGATCCTAGTTCTCTCTACCACTATTCAAAGATCTGAGGACATCCCATTACGCATAATGTCAGAACAACCTTTCATCCAACCAATCAGAGTGTTGATTACCAGATCAGCAAAGTGACAGTTGGAATGTGTTTTCTGATCATGCAAACTTCTGATCAATATATACGGTCAGTACGATTCAATCCTACAGCCTCTCGCTTCACTGTGATGAACATTTGAACGGAAGAGACTGTGCATTGCCCTTGGAAAGTACTGCCATATGATCTAGGCCATCTAATAGACATTCCAGTGTGTACTTTTGTTCTGTTTTCCAATTTTTGAATCGAGAACTATATTTCAAAGCGTAGTCTGGAATGGAAGTTGTCAGTTTGAAACTAGTGCTGTTTAGCTTGATGTCAGCTTTTTGTTAGTCATTTCATTGGTTAGTCAAAGTTCATGCAACATTATTCTGACATGACGTGTAATGGGATGTCCTCAAATCTTTGTTCAGCGGTAGTGAGAACTGAAGTCTGATTTTAATGAGATTGAACTGTTGGTCCGACTGTGGGTCTTGTTCGGTAATACATATGGTTTGTGGTCAAAACATAGATATAACATTTCAGAAACATGTTTCCAAAGACTATAGTCAGCCAAGTGAAATAAAGAAAGTTTGTTTTTCAAAGATTAAGTCAAGGATTAATTCCAATACCATGTTGACCTTCCAAACACTGAGGAGAAAACGACTGTTCTCATTTTAAAATTTTTGCCTCATTTATATAAAAACGTGTGTTGGTGGATCCCAAGCCAAATGCCCAAAATTAAAACTGAAACACCTACCGGGATGTTTATATGATCAGTTTTATGGTCAATGTTCTTGCATGTGCTATATACTTAAGGCAGATGTGAGGTGTTTTTGGAAACCTGCAGTATGTAAATTCAGAGATACAAATGATTATCTTTCAGCAAGACGTTTGACTTTTGAAGTGTTCTCTGTACGAATTCTAACCTTGTGTGACCCTTGGCTTGTCACAATATCCAAACTCAATTTAGTATATTGATACAAAGCAATTCCGTCTTTGGCTACAATTTTAATTTACCCATGATGCAGGCTTTTGGTGCTGCGGAGGCAATGACCGACAGAATCTGTATCTTGTCTAAAGGAGCTAAGAATTTCCACATCTCAGCAGAGAACCTGATGACCTGCTGCAAGACATGTGGATTTGGGTAGGTACCATCGCATACCATCACATACTTCACAGAGAACTACAAGTAGCAGGAGAAGTGGCCAAATTTCAACACTTGTATCATTATTATTTTACTTTTTGTATGGACTGATGGAGAAAATACTCTGGATTGAAGGTGTAGGTCATCTTGACTGACAGGAATGTCATCATTTGTTGATAGATGTAATGGTGGCTTCCCAGCAGCAGCATGGAAGTTCTTTGAGGAAGAGGGCCTTGTCACCGGCGGTCAGTACGGCTCCAAGCAGGTAAATGAAACTTCTAATCACTTTTTAGATTAAAGTGTAGTTTCTATACGTAATCTCCATAATTCTTACCTGAGTAATGAAGGAATATTTATCCTTGAACGGCGTTATGAACAAAACTAGTGATGGTGGAAAGTCTGCATCCGAAAACATTACAAACTACAGTAAACTACGGTTATAACGAACACGCTTATAATGAACTGACGGATATAAAGAACTTACTTTTTTGGTCCCGACTATTTGCTGTAATTATGCTGTATATATGCTTATAACAAACTACGGTTATAACGAACTAAAATTAGTAGTCCCTTTGAGTTCGTTATAACCGTACTTTACTGTACTGTGAAAACCTTCCTATAACACAATTGTCATAATATCTTTGCAATGTCTATAAGATTTTTGACAAAATATTTTCACTGAAAGGTGTATAAATACGATGTTAAAAACACCTCAAGCTCTGTACTTTGCAAAGAGTGATCAGTAACATTGCTGTGTGTCAGGGATGCCAACCCTACCTGCTGGCCAAGTGCGACCACCATGTTCCCGGCAAGTACGGGCCTTGCACTGGAGACTCCAAGACCCCCAAGTGTGAGAAGAAGTGTGAGGCAGGTTACAATATCACCTATGAAAAGGACAAACACTATGGTAAGTGTGTCATTAAAAATTAATATTTAAAAAAACAATACAGAAATTATGAATTGGTGTAGTGGTGAAGTTACACCGTGTGGACCTGGGTTGGTCCCAAGAACTCTATTACCCCTGTCAGTGAAGATTTTGTTGTTGTAAGGTTTCACCTAAATTGGACAGGGTGTTCGGTGACTTGGCTGATTGCATGAAATCGTACCTTGACACTGTGGGACCTTGCCAGTAATTTCAACCAATGTATTTTTATGGCCCAGACTCAATGTGGGACCTTAGGACTCAATTATTTACAGGTCACCATAATATGGCCTTCATACAGACAAACAAACACATGACACCTGCACTGTTCAACAGATAGGACAAAAATCCCTCAAGGTTAATTCATTGTGTCATCAGAAAATTTGAGAAAATGCTCAGTGGTTGGCTCCCTTCTGCAGGGTCCCGATCCTACTCTGTGCGTGGCGTGGACCAGATCATGGCAGAGATCTACAAGAACGGACCAGTGGAAGCAGCCTTCACTGTGTACAGCGACTTCCCCACATACAAATCTGGTGGGTGGATATACCAATTCATCATATAGATCCATCATTTCATAACATGGAATTGTAGTTGACTGAGGTTTGAGCCATGTTGTGGGCTTGATGATGTGTGGTTGCCTGGTGGTGGTATGGTTGTCTGGTGGATGTGTGGTTACCTGGTGGTGGTGTGGTTACCTGTTGGTGGTGTGATTGCCTAGTGGGGGTGTGGTTGCCTAGTGGTGTTGTGGTTGCCTGGTGGTGGTGTGGTTGCCTAGTGGGGGTGTGGTTACCTGTTGGTGGTGTGATTGCCTAGTGGGGGTGTGGTTACCTGTTGGTGGTGTGATTGCCTAGTGGGGGTGTGGTTACCTGTTGGTTGTGTGGTTGCCTAGTGGGGGTGTGGTTGCCTAGTGGTGTTGTGGTTACCTGTTGGTGGTGTGGTTGCCTAGTGGTGGTGTGGTTACCTGTTAGTGGTGTGGTTGCCTAGTGGGGGTGTGGTTGCCTAGTGGTGGTGTGGTTGCCTAGTGGTGGTGTGGTTGCCAAGTGAATGTATGATTGCCTGGTGGTGGTGTGGTTACCCAGTTAAGGTGTGGTTGCCTGGTGGTGGTGTGGTTGCCTAGTGGTGGTGTGGTTGCCTAGTGGTGGTGTGGTTGCCTAGTGGTGGTGTGGTTACCTGTTGGTGGTGTGGTTTCCAAGTGAATGTATGATTGCCTGGTGGTGGTGTGGTTACCAAGTTAAGGTGTGGTTGCCTGGTGGTGGTGTGGTTGCCTAGTGGTGGTGTGGTTACCTGTTAGTGGTGTGGTTGCCTAGTGGGGGTGTGGTTGCCTAGTGGTGGTGTGGTTGCCTAGTGGTGGTGTGGTTACCTGTTGGTGGTGTGGTTGCCAAGTGAATGTATGATTGCCTGGTGGTGGTGTGGTTACCCAGTTAAGGTGTGGTTGCCTGGTGGTGGTGTGGTTGCCTAGTGGTGGTGTGGTTGCCTAGTGGTGGTGTGGTTGCCTGGTGGTAGTGTGGTTACCTGTTGGTGGTGTGGTTGCCTAGTGGTAGTGTGGTTACCTGTTAGTGGTGTGGTTGCCTAGTGGGGGTGTGGTTGCCTAGTGGTGGTGTGGTTGCCTAGTGGTGGTGTGGTTGCCTAGTGGTGGTGTGGTTGCCTGGTGGTGGTGTGGTTACCTGTTGGTGGTGTGGTTGCCAAGTGGTAGTGTGGTTACCTGTTAGTGGTGTGGTTGCCTAGTGGGGGTGTGGTTGCCTAGTGGGGGTGTGGTTGCCTACTGGTGGTGCCTAGTGGGGGTGTGGTTGCCTAGTGGTGGTGTGGTTGCCTAGTGGTGGTGTGGTTGCCAAGTGAATGTATGATTGCCTGGTGGTGGTGTGGTTACCCAGTTAAGGTGTGGTTGCCTGGTGGTGGTGTGGTTGCCTGGTGGTGGTGTGGTTGCCTGGAGGTGGTGTGGTTGCCTAGTGATTGTGTGGTTGCCTAGTGGTGGTGTGGTTCCCTGGTGGTGGTGTGGTTGGCTCGTGGTGGTGTGGTTGTCTGATAGACTTGTGAGCTATTCATTCATCTGGTGGTGGAATGAGAGACTTGTCAGTAGTGTTGTGCACCAGTAGATTGTAGAGTGAGCTTGTCAGCTGTGTAATAATTCCTTATATTTAGATATTATGTGTTGTGACCTCTGCCATGATACAATTTGGACTCCCTCAAGACCTTGTCACTCTGTCCCTATCCTGCTGCAGTATGGACTCCCTTGTGATCATGTTACTCTGTAATGCAGGCGTGTACAGCCACACCTCCGGCCAGGCTCTTGGAGGACATGCTGTGAAGATCCTTGGCTGGGGCGTTGAGAGCGGAGAACAGTACTGGCTGGTAGCCAACTCCTGGAACGCCGACTGGGGCATGGAAGGTAGTGTACCACCACTGTGTATAAGTGATAGCAAAGTAGGTGGATGAATGTTGTTTTACACTTCCACAACAATTTTCCAGCTCTATCATTGCAGCAGTATACACTGTGGACCAGGGAAACCAGTGACTGAGAGCATGGCCAACAACCCTTGCCATCAGAACACAGTGACTGAAAAGCATGGCCAACAACCCTTGCCATCAGAACAGTGTGACTGAGAGCATGGCCAACAATCCTTGCCATCAGAACACAGTAACTGAGAGCATGGCTAACAATCCTTGCCATCAGAACACAGTGACTGAAAGCATGGCCAACAACCCTTGCCATCAGAACAGTGTGACTGAGAGCATGGCCAACAATCCTTGCCATCAGAACACAGTGACTGAAAAGCATGGCCAACAACCCTTGCCATCAGAACAGTGTGACTGAGAGCATGGCCAACAATCCTTGCCATCAGAACACAGTAACTGAGAGCATGGCTAACAATCCTTGCCATCAGAACACACTGACTGAGAGCATGGCCAACAATCCTTGCCATCAGAACACACTGACTGAGAGCATGGCCAACAATCCTTGCCATCAGAACACTGTGACTGAAAGCATGGCCAACAACCCTTGCCATCAGAACAGTGTGACTGAGAGCATGGCCAACAATCCTTGCCATCAGAACACAGTGACTGAGAGCATGGCCAACAACCCTTGCCATCAGAACACATTGACTGAAAGCATGGCCAACAACCCTTGCCATCAGAACAGTGTGACTGAGAGCATGGCCAACAATCCTTGCCATCAGAACACATTGACTGAAAGCATGGCCAACAATCCTTGCCATCAGAACACAGGGACTGAAAGCATGGCCAACAACCCTTGCCATCAGAACACATTGACTGAAAGCATGGCCAACAACCCTTGCCATCAGAACACATTGACTGAAAGCATGGCCAACAACCCTTGCCATCAGAACACAGTGACTGAAAGCATGGCCAACAATCCTTGCCATCAGAACACAGTGACTGAAAGCATGGCCAACAACCCTTGCCATCAGAACACATTGACTGAAAGCATGGCCAACAACCCTTGCCATCAGAACACATTGACTGAAAGCATGGCCAACAATCCTTGCCATCAGAACACAGTGACTGAAAGCATGGCCAACAACCCTTGTCATCAGAACACAGTGACTGAAAGCATGGCCAACAATCCTTGTCATCAGAACACAGTGACTGAAAGCATGGCCAACAATCCTTGCCATCCGAACACAGTGACTGAAAGCATGGCCAACAATCCTTGCCATCAGAACACAGTGACTGAAAGCATGGCCAACAACCCTTGCCATCTGAACACAGTGACTGAAAGCATGGCCAACAACCCTTGCCATCTGAACACAGTGACTGAGAGCATGGCCAACAATCCTTGCCATCAGAACACAGTGACTGAAAGCATGGCCAACAATGCTTGCCATCAGAACACAGTGACTGAAAGCATTAGTGTTAATGTAAGGGAGGCCCTACCTGGTGATGCTGACACTTTGATGCCATCACTGCAGTACAGTGTGTGAGTTGTTTTCATGCCACTTTTCATATGATTCATCATTCATGTATATCTTCGTGTGGCCACAGGATCACTTGGATCACAGATAGTATATAATTGGTGGTTCATGTATGGTCCTGAGAAACCAGGGACCATCATCAAATGAAATATCTGGGATGCAGATCAAGGATCAGTGGGCTGAAAGGGATGCAAACCTTCACTGTGAATTTCAGCCTATGAGACCACTGAGCTATCTTGTGTCCAACCCCTCACTAGCACAGTCAAATATGTCCGGCCATAACTTGCTGTTATTGCACTGTACCACCTGTGTCCACACCCTCATGAGAACAGTCAACATCTGGCCATAACTCGCTGTTATTGCATGCAACTTGAGATGTACTGTCTGTTTCATAATAACAAAAATACTTTTTTTCTGTTCCAGGATTCTTTAAGATCAAGAGAGGCACTGATGAATGTGGCATCGAGTCACAGATTGTCGCTGGAGACCCCAAACTGTAAATTCGAACCTGTGCTGTAATTTAGCATTACATAAACCGTCTGGCCTTACATCAAAACAAATCTTGATGCTACTGCAGGGTGAACAACAACTGACATACTTACATCAAAACTGTATAGTAATATCTTTAATAACCAAGCTGTCTTTCCTATTTTTGATACTGTTTGTAATCTGACACCCTTTGTATATTGAGATTGAATTTTGAATGTTCAGTTTACATGAACCAAGCATTTACGTGCAATAAAAGTATTTTACATAATCTGTTGATATTCGTCTTGCATGTCTGTACAGTAAATCCTCTTAGACCAGGGGTCATGGGTGGCTTAGTCGTCTTAGGCGCAGCAATTCGCTTTGCAGAGTTCTGTCCATTGGGCATGCAACCCTATAATTCTGGGTTTGAATACCGGTTTGCCCATGCGACAAACTCCCCAGTGCATCAATTCGGGCTTGCCTTCCACATCAAGGTGACACAACGTGATATGACTGGAATACTGTTAAAAGCCTGTGAAGATCAGGGGTAGAATAGGTCTTCGGCAACCCAAAAGGCGACTATCCTTTTTGTAAGAGATGACTAACGGGATCGGGTGGTCAGACTCGCTGACTTGGTTGCGTTGATCGATGCTCATGTCAATCACTGGATTGTCTTGTCCAGACTCCATTATTTACAGACCACCGTCATATGGCTGGAATATTGCTGAGTGCGGCGTTAAACAACAAACAAACAAAAAATGTTGAAAGTGGGGTCAACACTACACTCACACACTTTTAAGTCCAGGCCATGTTTGTAGGAAATCACACCTACAATTTTACACTTATGACATATAAGGTACTATACGGTACTACTCAATTTTATATACTATTCAAAAGAAGTTAAAGATGACCTGATTCTTTTATGGCGTGACAGATTGACGGTGGTAATATGAAATAATTGGGTGGTCTTTAACTTCTCTTGAGTTGCATGCATTACTCCAGAGCAGTGATTTCATAAACCTAGAAACTTGTTAGTCCCGGAGAGAGATTAGATCAGGTTAGTCAACAAAGTTAAGTCAGTGAGATCTTGGTGAGATGATGAGTTTGAGGCAAGTTGGCAATATCATAGCTATCATGACTTAATTCAATCGGGATCTGACTATTTTGGATGACTTGTTCAATTACACACAATAAACCACTTCAAAAATTGCCAAATAATCTCAATTAATTGTCAAATAATCTTCTATAGTATGTATCATAATCTACATACTGAGCGGGCGTGACATAAATGAAAACCAAAAAATACAATGTATGTCAAGTTATGTGTAATTTAAATTGATGGTACCACTCATAATGTTACGAAAGTTGATAAATATAAATATTTTTAGTTTGTTTAGGAGACTGACCGAAGAATACTTTTGGACATTATTTCTTGGGCTCGATTCTGCTTTATGACAAGGTGTAATACAAAACACAATGTAACACGGCTGTTTGTGACAAAAAATATATTATACCGTGTTCGAGGTAATAAGCTCCCGTGGCAATATTTGCTAATGTATTGGCTCGTGGTTTGCACAAAAATATTTATTATAACAAAATAAATCATTTATTTTTCTGTATCTTGCCCTATGAAAACTAGATTGTTTTTCATTCATTTGTAGCAGTCCTAATATGGAAGCCATTACTTTTGTAAATTAACTTATAAACAAAATGAGAAGGCATAATGTTGGGTGTGTCTCTACATGTACAGCAGTACAATTTCTGTTACATATTATCCATATAGAAGACAACGCTGTGATGATTATGATGAGAAGTGAGGTTGGGGAGGAAGAATATTGGATCAATTGGTTGTTGCAATAGATGACTGAAACCGCACTGGATACCTGAATTGAGATTGTGCCTTTCAGAAAACACACGAGTATGCAACTAAGCATTTCTTCTGTAATTTTGCTTGAAAGGAAATGGTTCAGTTTGATTATACTTGTTTTACGCAGTTAGCTATATTTGTGTTACACAAAATGATCTCTTCTGAGCCAGACAAACCAGTGATGGATAATATCATTAACATTCAAAACCATTTAATAGGGTATAAAGATGACATGCATCAATCACGTCACGAGTCCCATCCATTTAGTCGCCTCGTACCACAAGCATGGGTCGAAAAGGATTGTAATTGAATGTAAATCCTTTCGAGACCTACGTTAAGGATCTAATTAAATCTATTTTATGCCAGAAACTTATCACTTCATCAACTACTGTGACATATAACACAGATACTAAGTAGGCCTTGTTCAGAAAGGTGCTTTCGACATTAATATTGAACTTCATAATGAGTCTGAAACTCAAAATAGTTTAGTTTTTTGCACAGTACTTCAGTTGGTAGCCTAATGGTTACAGTGTTCACTCGTTGGGTCGAAGGCCAGGGTTTTATTCCCAGTATTGGCAAATTTAGTATTCTGGCGTTCCTCACCTTACTGTTGATGATATATGTTAAAAGTGGCATGAAACAAGCTCACTCGCACATTGGTGTGTGTTTCAATATTATTTCTGTTCGTTTGGACGAGGTATGGAAAAAGAGGTCAACATGACTTTAGAAATAAGGAAACAGGAAGTCATTCTGAATGTTTCACTCTGGTGGTCATATCAATGAAAGTTAAAGTTAGATCCTGTATACGTTTTCAACACTTGTATGTTTTGGATTATCTTGGTAAAGTTAAATACGTCAAAAATAGAAACAAACTCCGACTTCCATTGACCACAATGGCATGCCTGTCCACCCCTTTTGCCAAACACAGTCTGTGACACTAGATTCTTCCCATTCCCATTCCACTCAAAACAAAAGCAACTCCAAATGTCTGGTGTAATATCAAAGAAACAATTATTAGTTCAAAAGTCAATTACTTCAAAAGTGGAATAGAACTTCCCAGAACAATGTCGAAGCAAACGGGTGGAAGTTCTACATGTTTAACGGAACAGAACACAGGCTTCAAAGACGATACTTCAACCAATTGCCACGTTGAAGACTCAACAACCAATTAGGTCATTTCTGAGACTGAACAGCAGATGAGGCCCTGTCTGGGTCTCAACAGCCCATAAGGCCATGTCTTGGGCTCAACAGCCCATAAGGCCACGTCTGGGTCTCAACAGCCCATAAGACCTTGTCTAAAACTGCATAGCGAATAAGGCTGCGACTGCCACTAAACAACCCCAAAAGCCGTGTATGTCACTAGATAGGCAGTACTGTTATCAGGACACAACAACACACGGGTGTAAAGGAAACGCTAACTCTCCATGCACTAGTAAGCAATGCCATGCATACATATCTCTATCTGGGTGTGTAGACTTTGTACGTATCATTGTGCAGAACAAGTTATCTGTGGGCAAATATAGAGCCCATGACTATAGGACGTGATTGCTGTGTGAAAGGCCTTATAAGGACGTCAAGCAAACTTGGTAAGGGAGCAAATAAACGTCAGATATTAATTCCTTTATTTTCAGACCACCGCCCCCCCCCCCCCCCCCCCCTTCTCTCTACAAACACGCGCACGCGAGCACGCACGCACGCACGCACAAACACACACACACACACACACACACACACACACACACACACACACACTAAAACTTTGATTGTGAAAATGTTGACACCCTCAAAGAGATTCTTACGATATTGATACTCTGCAGTGTAGCGATTTTGACTAATGTGAACTATACAATCCCTGATTTTGTCTTTTGGAATACTTGAAATACGGCTACCTCTCAAGCTCTCACCACCTCCAAACTTACCAAAGGGCCTAAGAATTGTATCCGACACAGAACGTTTGAACTGGCCCCTCTGGCGTTAAGTGAGTGAGTATGGTTTTACGCCGCTTTTAGCACTATTCCAGCAATATCACGGCGGGGGACACCAGAAATGGGCTTCACACATTGTACCCATGTCGGGAATCGAACCCGGGTCTTCGGCGTGACGAGCGAACGATTTAACCACCAGGCTACCCGACCGACCCTCTGGCGTTATGAAGTAACTTCATCGCCATCAAGACACCAACATGTACTGAATTTAGTTTACATAATATTTATGAAGGAGATTAAATATTTTGTGTTAGCATTTACAGATATCTGCAGAAAACAAATAAAACAATCAAACAAAAGGTAACTCTACACTTTCTTAATAATAATTGATCATATGTCTCTGGTCATAGCAATCAAATAGAATTCTGAAATAAGTTTTGTAAAACATCAGTAATACATTCCCACCCAATAGGAAGCTGTACAGCACGAACAGGCTGATGCGGAGCTGTTTTGCTGTATTCCCATCCTTATGTATTGCTGACGTGGAGCATTTTCAAAGAACATGGTATGAACATGACAGGGGACAAAAAATGACACAATCTTTATGACTGAAACCTAATATACATCGTTGCAAGATGCTTATCTTCATATATTTACATAATATTATATAAGCCACATAAGCCATTGTCTAAGATGCAGGCTTCAGTTGGAACTGTATTGCCTGTTGTCACTGGCCGACTGACAAATCATGATTAGGAAATGCTTGGGAGATACAGAGACCATATAATAGATTATCTATTATATGGTCTCTGGGATAGATGAGAACAGGTTTTTCGACGACAGAATTTAGGTATGACATTATACGATTAAGAGGTTATAACGTTTGTGTTTGTTTTGGAGGATGATATCCCGGATTAGAAATACTAGTGCAGCTGTTTTGTGACAAATCGTGCACTTTGTGATAAAAAACATGAAACTTGGCACAGTTGTAGGTAACGACATTCCAAATATTTTCAGATATGAGACCATCCAAAAACAACCAATATGGCAGCCAATCCGATATGGCTTCCACGGAGCAATGACATTCTAGTATGAACAGTATCTCGTGTGAACATGACCCATAACCTGAATATATACTGAACAACAAAAGTTCCTGTGACATTGAATAAGATTTAATGCAAAGTTATGTTTTTTACCAAATCTGAAACAATTTCGGTTTGCAACAGATAAAAGACTCCTGTAAGTGTTCAAATGGTTTAATTCTAAATGCCTATCAAAGAAGTAATGGTTTAATTTGCCATACTGACTTAAGAAAATGCGTGATTTCATAAAAAAAACCCCATGAACATGCCAAAATGTCAATGTACAAATCAATAGCGTGTGTGTCCACCTCTGGTTGCAATGCAAGCAACACATCTTCGTCTCATGGAATGGACCAGGCGTCGCACAAAGTCCTGTGGGATATCTGTCCACATCTGCTGGAGCATGTTTCGAAGTTCCTGGAGTGTCTGTGGAACACGTGGTTGACGTCGAAGGCGCAGATCCATCTCTTCCCAAATGTGCTCGATTGGTGAGAGATCAGGGGAGCGAGCCGGCCAGGGGATGACAATCACGTTGTTTTGTTGAAGAGAATCCTGAACAAGTCAAGTAATATGAGGCCGCGCGTTGTCATGTTGAAAGGTAATGCCTGGGCCATGACGACGCAAAAACGGTAGAACAACTGGGCCGATGATCTCGTCGCGGTAGCGCTGCCCATTGAGATTTCCCTCTTCCACTATCAAACGGGTCCTCTGTCTTGCTGTAAGCCCACCCCATACCATAACGCTGCAGCCCCCGATACGATCTTCTCCCATGACACAATGATTGACGTAACGTTCACCTCGACGTCGGTACACTCGAATCCGTCCATCGCTGTGGCTGAGGTGAAAACGAGACTCGTCAGTGAATAGAACTTGTCCCCACTGCATGGCCGTCCAGCGTAGACGCTATCTGCACCACTGTAGACGTGCTTGACGGTGGTTTCCTGTCAAAATGGGACGTCTGGTGGGTTTTCTGGCGACAACCCTTGCACATCTGAGGCGGCGACGTGCGGTTTGTGAAGATATTCGTCGAAGGCTTCTTGCAGTCATTGTTGCTGGCTGGAATCGATTTCGTAGGTGTGTTGTTCGAATCCAGTTGTCTTGTCGATTATTGGTTACGCGTGGCCTGCCACTCCGAGGATGGTCTCTGACTGCATTCGTCTGTTGCCAACGTTGCCATAAACACCAAATGGTGTTTCTGTGGACGTTAAATTGTCTTGCAACATCACGTTGACTCGATTTTGCTCCAAGCATACCAATGGCTCGCAGACGCCCATTTTCGGACAGGCTTGGCATTTCTTAATGTTGAATAATTGCGTAATTTTGTTGTTTTTTCTGAGTGGTTGTTGTCAGCACGATGCTAAACAGTGCATATGGAATCCCGTTAATGCATGGGGTTTGCATAAAAGTCAACTTTTGCATGGAATGCATGCTTTTCTGAAGCAGTTGCATTTTTGTGACTTGATTCCATACATGTACTACAATATTGAAAACCAAACTTCACTTGCTTGAAAAATACACTAAAATATTGGTGTCACAGGAACTTTTGTTGTTGAGTTTATTATAAAAAAGGATAATTTTGGAAAGTATTAACCTAACACTACACCTGTAAAGACAAAAACTATATTTTAGTAGAATACTTGTTTTGAGTTGGTGTAAAAAAATGAAAAATGTGTGCATTTCTTTCTTCTACGGCACATCTTTTAGTTATACACCATACAAGCCAATTAATTATACCAATATTGTAAACTCATATCGTAAATAACAGATTATTTAAAGTACAAAATTTGTATTTCTTGGATTATGCTTGTACATGACTGACGGTTTGGTTGCTTGTGTATATGATCACATTTACAAAGTGGTGCACTGATCCAATGTGGCGCACCACAGCCACACCTTGATCTGCACCCCCTCTCAGGCTTACAACTACATCTCAGAAGCTCTTTGCGTGACTCAGACGCTTGTGTTGGTGTAATCCACAAAGGCTCGTAGCCGTGTGGTACTCATGTTACCCATCCTCTCTCAGTTGGTGTAGAAAGGTCTGTTTCGGCCTCTAGATTTAGTCCCCAACAATGGCCACCTTGAAATGGGCTCTTCTGACATGTTGGTACAAAGAAGCTGATGTGGAAGGAAAGGAATTAATTTCTCTACCTTTCTTAGTGTATTATTCTTTACGTGTCTCATCAACTCATGTACATATACTGGCCCATACACGAAGACGCAGAATGACTGGCATCATGTTCTTCACATTCTGTTCGGTTTGTACATCTACTATGAGATTTAACGCCCCGGTTGCTTCATCATACAAACTCCATGTTTCCCACACTATCTTTTTGCATTTCCCCTCCAGAAGGATGTCTGGTCACGGCCAGTAATTGCTAGAAATGCTCGAAGTGAACAGGCTTTCTCTGGTCCAAGGAGTCCGACAAGGACATTAACAGCCAAATATGTGAATTGTTTGCCAGTTCCAAAAGCTACCCAGAGGTGAGACATATCTATTCTGTCAAACAATGCAATGGTCAGGGCAATGACATCAGTATCAACTATTTGAATCAAAATCCTATCATGACTCTGTCTGGCAGCATTTGACGTGTGCAAAAAGAGTCTTTCTGTGACGGATGCCGATCATTGACAACATCTGACCCTTTGTTGCACAGAACCTGTTTGCTGAAAGTGCTTATAATTTGTTCATCCCCGTGCACATTCTAATGGAATAACATTTTCAGCCAAGAACTTAAACAATTCTATCTTGTTCTCAGCAATTCTCAGCAATGCCTCCCATTTCTGTTTGGCTGAATGCGACATTGACTTCTTTTCCTCGTTTGCTTCTTGCTGTTGATTGGAGACGTACTCAGAGGTGTACTCATCCCAAACAATGTCAACTGTGAACACCTGTCATGCCTGTTCTACAAGGCCTCTGCATGTTCACTATTGCCGCGCCATCTAAGGGTAGTGCTTAACCTCTGGCCGTATTCGTACATCTTGAGAATGTTTCTAAACATGTTGTGAAATCACTTTTATTGCCAGAAGAAATTTTGCCAACTTTGAGAGTTATGGGGGAAAGGTTTAGCTTTCATGGGTTTACAGCCCTCAAGCTTGACACTGCTTGCTTGACGGCCTATTTCTTGTTTTGTTTTAGCAGTGACTCTTGGATGTGGGCAAGAAAACAGAGAAAGTTTGTTCTTTGAGATTGGTTCATAAGGGCTCCTTGTTTTCTGATGGAGATGTTCCTCTCCAAAGTTGTTTAACTGTGTTGCTCCACATTTGTCTACCTTTGAATTGTGTCTACTGTAGTATTGGTAACGATGTCTTACATATCTAACACCAGTAGCTTATGGCTTTCCTCCAGAGATGGGCTACTCATATCCTCAAATACATCACAAAGTAATTGGACCTGTATTTTGGAAGTTTGTTGAACACTTTTGCTCTGTTCATGATGCCTGACATTTGGTTCTGATTTCTTTCTCAGTCAGTCTCCCAACATCTCTGGGCTTATTCAACGGCATTGCGTGTAGAGATGTTAGATCATTGAGAGGAGCTTTCGCTCGTCAGATACCACAACTATTTACTCGTTTCATAAAAGTGGTATTACACGGGAGGTTATTGAACGGCGTGTCGTGCCTTATGTGTTATTGGTTTGAGAAAAGGATATGGGGATGAATTATCGTTGAAAAGACGTAAACAAAATTATAAAAGAAACATTTTCTTTGTCTCATATGTCTCGTATGTCTTCACGAGTTATTACCATGCAAGAACTGATACTCATCACTTTGTCTTGTAATCTGTTTTGTCAGCGATCATTTCGGGAACGATTTTATGATTTTTAAAACTAGTAGGCGCTAATCAATAAGAATCCGAAATTGACTTTGTAAAGGGAAATTACTCTTCCTACATTACGGATTGAATCACTCATAAAATCCTGATGTGACCGATCGCCCCATTGACCCCTATGATATGTACTTATTCCCCCCCAAAATCCCCCCCCCCCCCCCCCCCCCCCCACACACACACACACGCACAATTTGTACTCGTAACCACTGCTGAAGAAACCCTGATGGGTAGAAAATGAACTACTTAACGGGTTTTCTGGTTAACCAACTACCCTCGCCGCCTATGATTTAATCATCTACTTCCCACGTTCTTTATGCATTGTTACACACACGTACACTGATATGCGACACACATAAAAACTTAAATAATAGACATGAAGTTTACAATCTGTACTTCATGTTTACAATTAATCCTGCATAAACATTAAATAAGTTTAATCATCTCCTCTCCTGAACACATGTTTATTACCTCGTTACGCTGACGACAACTCATTATGGACTCAATGTCAACTCATGATGTCAATCACTGGATTGTCTGGTCCAGACTTGATTATTTACAGACCGCCATCATATAGCTGGAACATTGCTGAGTACGACGTTAAGCAAAAAACAAACCAACATTTACTGTGTAATATGTCTCTGGCCAAGTAAATATATCCAGATGACCTGTTTGTCAATGTAACAGTGTGTTCTACTTAGCGAGAATACACTGTGAACAACAAACAAACATACTTCTGTGGTCTACATGACTTATCATCGATGTTTATTATTTATATAAAGATCCGGGGTTATCTTGCATTTCATGCAGCCGAGTGATTGATCAGTGAAGATAGGTTATAACTAATTCCATTTGTTGAGATGTTAAATACAGACGGATACTTTCAATGTTTATTTATCAAGAATACAATATATATTTGTGGCTATATTTGATTACATTTTTACATTTTGAATTAAAAATTTGGCATCACAGTCACTAACTGTTTTTAACAATAAAAGAATCGAATATTGTAGTTTGATTGTGTTAGGATTAATTTCTAACGCCTAGATCTAGTATCTCTAACAAATACTGTTACCTTTATAAGGGACATAACCGAGTCTCTGCAAAGGAACTTTAGCGCGCGACTGCCAGTTCTAAAAATAACTACTACGAGCCTCGTTTTGACGATAAAGGGATTCCCCTTTCTGGACAGGCGGGAGTGATATCATACATGTCGGTCGATTAAGTCTGAATCGAAAGTGTATATATTTCACAACAAGGCAGTGTCGGCACCAAAGAAGCGCTTGAAGTAAACAACTCCTTGTCAATTACACATTAGCCTATGTCAGGGGCGTATTGCATGTTTTAATCGTAGGTAAGTTTAGATGTTTCCAAGTAGATCTATTCATGTTTGATTAGGCCTTGTCATTTTAATAGTGGTCCATGAGTGCAGAGATAGCCATGACGGTAGTTTAATGCTAGTAACGAGGCAGTAGAGTTAGAATTGTTGACAATGTTGATATGTGAACGTGGAGCATACACGTAGCATGCCCGCATGTACTACTTTTGTACATTAGATCTAAATGGCAGTACACAAACACAAGTTAGGTAGGCTAGCCTACTTGTCAAATCTTGGACAGTCGGCAGTAAGGACATATCTCTATCCCTATTGACCGAAACTAACAGCTGATGACAGGTCGAAAATATATGGTGTTGTAAAGTTCACATTGGAACCATCTCAACACAATAAACATTTCAATATTCCCAGTATTATTATTCAGGGTTGATCATGGTTTAGACAAACAGAAGAGACAGAAACTAAAAAGCTTCAAAAGCCCTTAGATATCCTAGCTTATCCCATCCTATAGAGTTGGTGAGTTAATGGATTCTTTTTTACATCATTAGCATAGTCAGCAAAGTGTCACAGTTGTGTCTGGACCAGAAAACCAGTGGTTGATAACATAAGCATAGATTCACTGTATTATGGGTATTATGACACACAGTCAGTGTGTGCCCACACTTTGGACTAGCACAGAGATGTGGGATCCCTGTGTCCATGGAGGTTTCATGCCACTGTCTGAAATACACTCACTCACGTTAATCACATATTCACAAAATCGGTGTCAGTTAATAATTAAGATCCTGCTTTACATTTCTGACATAATTATAACAGCCCCAGAGGTAGATCCCAGTAGTGCCTGGGTAAACCACCAAAGCAGCACCTTTGGGTACTTTCAGCAGCTCCTTGAGTGGATCTCAACACTACTGGGTAGATCTCCCCAGCAGCCGCAGGAGTAGATCCCAGGATGTCTGACAGTGAGGCTGACAGTGATGTGGATGAGAAGAATCTCCCTTCCAGGGAGGAGTGCGAGGAGAGATGTCAGATGTTCGCCCAAGTGACCGGCACCGACACTGCTCTAGCCATGTTCTTTCTTCAAGATAGGGAATGGAACGTAGAGGTTGGTTAAACAACTGTTCTGTGCTGTTGGTGTCAATTTGCTGACAGTACAATTCTGATTTCTGATTTTAAGCCAATATTTATATATCAATAATTATGTTAATATGGAGTATGTCTGTCATGTATATTTAGTATGATACCTATTTGAATATTTCATGCTGTTATTATGTGAATCTTTGGATGTCTTATGTCTCCTTTAGAACTACACCATTTAAGAAGCTGAAATTTTGTGTTGGCGAACCTAGCTGTTATAAAGCTTGTACTCTTACCAAGATTTATTTATATGGCCATTTTGTTTAAAAGTTTCATTTGGGTCTATATTTGTTTGTTTGTTTTGACTAATGCACTGTTTGACATGAAGTCAGTGTGTCTTATGTGTGTAAGCTTATCTAAATACAGTGTTGTTTGTGTGTCTGTGTTTTTATTCCTGTTTGACCATCACATTACCCTTTTGGTCCAGTTTTAATCATGGCCACCATGACAGCCATATTGGAAGTATGATTTTACCTATTTTCACAGAGCTTTTTCACATGAACTGTTATGAAATAGTAGTTATGAATGACTTATTTACAATTTGATGTTCATTTACAATATATCTAAAAAAGAGCAGCGTTTCATGTAGCTTTTTGCTTGTTTCAGACGGCACTGAATGCTTATTTCGCAGAGACAGGGGGTGAACCAGTGGGGTCAGGTCAGAGCACCATCGTTGGCACCAACACACATAGCAGAACACAAACAGTGAGAGCTGGACCGTAAGTGACTGTCATTATATCTCTTTCCGATAAACTTGTTCTCATTAAAACTTTCGGGATCCTGGGTGAGACTGGACCTCAGTACCTCATGCTTGCACTAAGAGTGTACTACCAAGGCTAGGTAATTAAGCCCAGGATTTGTCTAGGAAACAAGTTAAATGCCATTAGCAGGCAAATTGGGAAGACAATGGGTTTGGGGGCAATCTCATTAAAATCAGGTATTGGTTCTTGCTACTGCAAAACAAATATCTTAGGACATTCTAGTACAGGTTACGTCAGAATGACCTTTCATCCGACCAATCAGATGGTCTCTTACCAGATTGGGAAAGTGACAGTCAGAATGTGCTTTCAAATCATGCAACCTCGAAAAGATTGACACCGGGTATTCCAAACGACTGTTACGGGCTGTACGGCTGAATCTATCAAAATCATCTTTATCTCTCTCTTCAATTACTTAAGCATTTCAATGGCAGAGACTTTGCATACCGGTAACCCATTGAAAGTTGCCATACAAATTCGGCCATCCATTATAAAACTCCAGGATGTACTTTTTTCGGTTTTTAAATCGAGATGTTTGTGAAAATATTTTTCAAAGCATAGTCTGGAATGGAAGTCGCCAGTTTGAAACTAGTGATTTAAATCTTGAGATAGCTGCTTTCTGATTGCTCATCTTCTTAATTGTCATTTCTTTGGTCAGTCAAAGTTCATGAAAGGTCGTTCTGATGTGACCTGTTAAGCAATAGCGAGAACTAACTTTAGAAGTATGTTAGCATTGCATTAAAGCTTCTTCCTGTAGAAAACACCTCTACATTAACATAGCTATGACCATATCAACATCAGTTGGAACATTTTAAGGGAGTACTGGGATAGGGCTTTCTGCCAGCTGGGGCTTATCACCTGTTGTGAGTCAGTTTACTTGGGACATGCAGGTCTAGTTATGAAAACGTGTGAGGTGGATGGTGATGATGATAACTTCCATTTGGGCTACAGAGCCTTGTGGCTCTCTTTCTCTTTGACTGCTCCATGAGGCATGTGTTTTGTGAAGTGTTTTCTACAATGTTTCAGACAGGTGTTTCCTACAGTGTTTCAGTAAGGTGTTTCCTACAATGTTTCAGACAGGTGTTTCCTACAATGTTTCTGACAGGTGTTTCCTACAACGTTTCAGTCAGGTGTTTTCTAGAATGTTTCAGTCAGGTGTTTGCTACAATGTTTCAGACAGGTGTTTCCTACAATATTTCCGTAAGGTGTTTCCTACAATGTTTTAGACAGGTGTTTCCTACAATGTTTCAGTGAGATGTTATCTACAATGTTTCAGACAGGTGTTTCCTACAATGTTTCAGACAGGTGTTTTCTACAATGTTTTAGTAAGGTGTTTCCTACAATGTTTCAGACAGGTGTTTCCTACAATGTTTCAGTAAGGTGTTTCCTACAATGTTTCAGACAGGTGTTTCCTACAATGTTTATGAAAGGTGTTTTCTACATTGTTTCAGACAGATGGTTTCTTCAATATTTCAGATAAGTGTTTTCTACTGTGTTTCAGTCAGATGTGTTCTGCATTGTTTCAGTGAGATGTTATCTACAATGTTTCAGACAAGTGTTTTCTACAAAATTTCAGGGAAGGACCTGATCCAGAGCCTCACCGTATCCGCCTCTTGTCCTGGAACCTGGATGGCCTTGACCCTGGGAGCATCAAGTCCAGGATGCAAGCTGTTTGTGACATCATTAACAAGTAAATAATTATTTATTCAAAAAGGCAAGATTATTGATTTGTTAGCTCACCTGAGCAAAGTACTTGCTGTCCCATTGCAAACCTTCAACAGCAATGCTGGCATACATGATGTTAAGTCAAATCATATCACATACATTTGAAAGTGAATATTGTTCCAGGGAGAAGCCCCATGTAGTGTTCCTCCAGGAAGTGACCCCCCTCACCCTCCCTATCCTGGAGGATGGGTGTGGCATGTACCAGGTGATCCCAGGGGGAGACAACCACTACTTCACTGCTGTCATGCTGCGGGTTGGACATGTACAGTTTGAAGATGCTGTGGTTACATCCTTCCCAACCAGCAAGATGTTGAGAAACATTATAACAATCAAAGTAAGGCTGATGTTAGCTTAATTGAGTCCTTCATCAGAAGTCCTCAGCAGTGTGTGTCTGTAATACCCCATGTTTGTTGTGGGAGCTGACTAAATGTGGGAACTGAATTGCATCACCCTCGATTATCCAGGGTCTGGTATCGCCATTCTATGATGGTAAATCAGGTTTCTAGACAGGCTCATGCTTACCAATTGTCCCCAAGTATGTAGCAAATTTCAGTAAAATTTCAAAGTTGAAATAAAACATTCCCAGTTACTGTTATTATAGTGAAATAGAAATATAAAATGCCCAGTTACTGTTTTTCTAGTTAACTTGTATTTCAAAGATTACAGGATCAAGGAAGAGGAAGTGACTATACTACATGCCCACACATTAGTGCATTGAATGCAGTGTTAAAACCCATGAAGATCCGGGGTAGAATAGGTCTTCAGCAACCCATGCTTGCAGTAAAAGGCGACTGTGCTTGTTGTATGAGATGACTAACGGGATCGGGTGGTCAGACTCGCTGACTTGGTTGATGCAAGTCATCGATCTTAATTGCGTGGATTGATGTTCTTGATGTCAGTCACTGGATTGTCTGGTCCAGACTCGATTATTTACAGACCGCTCTCATATAGCTGGAATATAGCTAACAACAAACAAACAAACATCACTCTGACACTGAGTCAATCCCATCAATGCGGTCATTCAACATGTAAAGTATGTTACCTATTACAAGTTAAGGCTTTAAATAGTGGAGACATCCCACACGTTTCATTACTGATGAAAGTTTATTGTATTTTTTTAAATTAATGAAATAGAGCAAACAAATAGAAACTAACACTATGTATGAGTTATACTTATAGCTACGGCAAACAAACAAAAGCGATGTTCGCCCCTATAGTCTGGAAGGTAATTTAAGGTACTGACGTTTACTACAATATCTGAAAAACTATCGGACCTACTCCAGACAAAGTTGGTATGAGATTATTAAACAGTCATACATAACTGGATATTACATTTAAAGACAATCGGTGCATGAATAAAAAAATCAGTCAGTATGGTTTTACGCCGCTTTTAGCAATATTCCAGCAATATCACGGCGGGGGACACCAGAAATGGGCTTCACACATTATACCCATGTCGGGAATCGAACCCGGGTCTTCGGCGTGACGAGCTAACGCTTTAACCACTAGGCTACCCGACCGCCCCTTTTCAGTGATAAACATTGGACACCTTCATAACTCTTCCACCCACATCAAGCTTACAGACCGCATCTGTGGAACAGTGGATAGAGCATCTGCCTGGAGATCACGCAATGATCATGCGCACACACATCGTCATATAATTACAATAATGCAATGTTATGCCACATTTCACCTCACCTGAAGCTTACATGCTGTTATATCACTGAACGTGGAGTTAATCCCATCTCCCTGTTTCCATCTCTCGTCATTCAGCAGTTGCATGATGAGATCCCGAGTAACCATGGTGACTATTTTTGCAGTGTCATGTGAAGGGCATCAGCTTCCAGGTGATGACGTCCCACCTGGAGAGTACGGCTGCGCACAGTGATGAAAGGAAGAGGCAGCTGGTACGGGCATTCGAGGCGATGAAACACGCAGATCCTGACAGAACTGTCATATTTGGTGGTGATACTAACCTGAGAGACAAGGAGGTAACTTGAGACTTAGGTTATAGAAGCGGTAGAAACTAACAGTTTTCGTCCACTGGCCCTTATAATGATAACATATAGCAAAACCCTTAAAAAAGGCAAATTTCTAATAGTCCTTATGATACCTTAACTATTGGGCAGTTTGTCAAGGGCTACAGGACTACAGGAGTATATCATGTTGGCATCCCTAGCTTTTCAGTGTATCATGTTGGCACCCCTAGCTTTTCAGTGTATCATGTTGGCATCACTAGTGTTTCTGTATATCATGTTGGCATCCCTAGTGCTTTGGTGTATCATGTTGGCATCCCTAGTGCTTTGGTGTATCATGTTGGCATCCCTAGTGCTTTAGTGTATCATGTTGGCATCACTAGTGTTTCTGTATATCATGTTGGCATCACTAGTGTTTCAGTATATCATGTTGGCATCCCTAGTGTTTCAGTGTATCATGTTGGCATCACTAGTGTTTCAGTATATCATGTTGGCATCACTAGTGTTTCAGTATATCATGTTTGCATCCCTAGTGCTTTAGTGTATCATATTGGCATCACTAGTGTTTCTGTATATCATGTTGGCATCACTAGTGTTTCAGTATATCATGTTGGCATCCCTAGTGTTTCAGTGTATCATGTTGGCATCACTAGTGTTTCAGTATATCATGTTGGCATCACTAGTGTTTCAGTATATCATGTTGGCATCCCTAGTGCCTTAGTGTATCATGTTGGCATCACTAGTGTTTCTGTATATCATGTTGGCATCACTAGTGTTTCAGTATATCATGTTGGCATCCCTAGTGTTTCAGTGTATCATGTTGGCATCACTAGTGTTTCAGTATATCATGTTGGCATCACTAGTGTTTCAGTATATCATGGTGGCATCACTTGTGTTTCAGTCTATCATGGTGGCATCACTTGTGTTTCAGTCTATCATGGTGGCATCACTAGTGTTTCTGTATATCATGTTGGCATCCCTAGTGCTTTCGTGTATCATGTTGGCATCACTAGTGTTTCTGTATATCATGTTGGCATCACTAGTGTTTCAGTATATCATGTTGGCATCACTAGTGTTTCAGTGTATCATGTTGGCATCACTAGTGTTTCAGTATATCATGTTGGCATCACTAGTGTTTCAGTATATCATGTTGGCATCCCTAGTGCTTTAGTGTATCATGTTGGCATCACTAGTGTTTCAGTATATCATGTTGGCATCACTAGTGTTTCAGTATATCATGTTGGCATCACTAGTGTTTCAGTGTATCATGTTGGCATCACTAGTGTTTCAGTATATCATGTTGGCATCCCTAGTGTTTCAGTATATCATGTTTGTGTCACTGTAGTGTTTCAGTATATCATGTTGGCATCACTAGTGTTTCAGTATTATCATGTTGGCATCACTGGTGTTTCAGAATATCATGTTGGCATCCCTAGTGTTTCAGTGTATCATGTTGGTGTCACTAGTGTTTCAGTATATCATGTTGGCATCACTAGTGTTTCAGTATATCATGTTGGTGTCACTGTAGTATTTTAGTATATCATGTTGGCATCACTAGTGTTTCAGTATATCATGTTGGCATCCCTAGTGTTTCAGTATATCATGTTGGTGTCACTGTAGTGTTTTAGTATAACATGTTGGCATCCCTAGTGTTTCAGTGTATCATGTTGGTGTCACTAGTGTTTGAGTATATCATGTTGGCATCACTTGTGTTTCAGTATATCATGTTGGCATCACTAGTGTTTCTGTATATCATGTTGGCATCACTAGTGTTTCAGTATATCGTGTTGGCATCACTAGTGTTTCAGTGTATCATGTTGGTGTCACTGTAGTGTTTTAGTATATCATGTTGGCATCACTAGTGTTTCAGTATATCATGTTGGCATCCCTAATGTTTCAGTATATCATGTTGGCATCACTAGTGTTTCTGTATATCATGCTGGCATCACTAGTGTGTCAGTATATCATGTTGGCATCACTAGTGTTTCAGTATATCATGTTGGCATCCCTAGTGTTTCAGTGTATCATGTTGGTGTCACTGTAGTGTTTTAGTATATCATGTTGGCATCACTAGTGTTTCAGTATATCATGTTGGCATCACTAGTGTTTCAGTATATCATGTTGGCATCACTAGTGTTTCAGTATTTCATGTTGGTGCCACTGTAGTGTTTCAGTATATCATGTTGGCATCACTAGTGTTTCAGTATATCATGTTGGCATCACTAGTGTTTCAGTGTATCATGTTGGCATCACTAGTGTTTCAGTATATCATGTTGGCATCACTGGTGTTTCAGTGTTTCATGTTGGTGCCACTGTAGTGTTTCAGTATATCATGTTGGCATCACTAGTGTTTCAGTATATCATGTTGGCATCACTAGTGTTTCAGTGTATCATGTTGGCATCACTAGTGTTTCAGTATATCTTGTTGGCATCACTGGTGTTTCAGTGTTTCATGTTGGTGCCACTGTAGTGTTTTAGTATATCATGTTGGCATCACTAGTGTTTCAGTTTATAAAGTTGAAACTGAGTTGTGTTTTTCTTCAGGTTGCTCAGGTTGGAGGTATCCCGGAAGCTATCTACGACATATGGGAGATGACGGGCCAGCGTCCAGAGGCCAAGTTCACCTGGGACATGAGGAGAAATGACAACCATGAATACCCAGGATACAAATCATTCCTGAGACTGGACCGACTTTACATCCGCCATTGTAAGCCCAGATCCCAAGTGACCCCCGTGTACTTCGAACTGGCTGGCCTCGCTCGTCTCCCCAGCCACAAGTTCCCCAGCGATCACTGGGGGCTTCTGGCACACTTTGACATCAATGGCGTTTCCAAGCCAACCTGTGCGTCAGTCTAGCCATTCACATCACACACCTTGGCGTCCTTGTTGATTATCATTGTCTATGTGTGAAAAGTAATCAGCATTTCCAAATTAGATTAATTGTTATGTCAAGCATTTGATCAGAATGTATCATTGCCTCCAGGATAGAAATGTTTAAAGATCATTGGATTGATCAGAGAATCATTTTTGCAAAATATTTGTTTGTTGAAAAAGTGGACAGTTCATTTGCCATGTGGAGATATAGTCTTGTTTCTGCTGTTGAGATTTCAACATTGTCTACTTACTTTCGCTGAGAGTAAAACACCTGATTTGATTGTTGTCAATGATATTCATGACTGGGATATTTACCCTTTCATAAGAAAATGAATCTCATTGACAGATTGTATGATTATTGTGCTATCATCAGGGGTGAGAATCTTCCGCGGATCCTTGAATTTCCGTGAATTTTAGTGACCACAAATTTTGTTAAAATCTGATGGCTTGAAGGTCAAAGCCCCCTTATGCCCCATAAACACCCCAAAATTATGGACCATGCTTCATTGAATTTTCAGCTGAAAAGGAAAATATCCATTCTCATCCCTGTATCTTAGAGAAGGAAAATAGGGTTGGAAAACAAGCACTTGTTTCTGTGGCAACCTATGACTGTAAGTTGCTTTGTGTGCGTAGAAGGGAGGTTGTCACAATGCTAAAATTTATGCTGCATTGTTGACAGAAGTTTATCAATTTTTATCTTCAAATGCAAACACAACAGTGTGTTCAATCATTGTCACATTCATACCATATACCAGTGTCATTTATTGTCAAATTGTAATTCACAGTTTTCATGTCACATAAACTATATTCATATTCCATTGTCTTCTCGTCTCACTTAGAAAATATGTTATGAATCTTGAACAGAACAAGACTTACATGACTAATAGGCTGGTAATAAATCTGCACTTGTATTGAACGTGTGCAACATATAAGATAACGCTGAGCAGCATACCTGTGGGTGTCCTGGCTGAATAATGTCTGTTCGCCTTTTGGGTGTCCTGGCTGGATAAATGTCTGTCACCTTTGGGTGTCCTGGCTGAATAATGTCTGTCGTCTGTTGGGTGTCCTGGCTGGATAAATGTCTGTCACCTTTGGGTGTCCTGGCTGAATAATGTCTGTCGTCTGTTGGGTGTCCTGGCTGAATAAATGTCTGTTGCCTTTTGGGTGTCCTGGCTGGATAATGTCTCTTGCCTGTTGGGTGTCCTGGCTGGATAAATGTCTGTTGCCTTTGGGTGTCCTGGCTGGATAAATGTCTGTTGCCTGTTGGGTGTCCTGGCTGGATAAATGTCTGTTGCCTTTGGGTGTCCTGGTTGGATAAATGTCTGTCGCCTGTTGGGTGTCCTGGCTGGATAAATGTCTGTTGCCTTTTGGGTGTCCTGGATGGATAAATGTCTGTTGCCCTTTGGGTGTCCTGGCTGGATAAATGTCTGTTGCCCTTTGGGTGTCCTGGATGGATAAATGTCTGTTGCCGTTGGGTGTCCTGGATGGATAAATGTTTATTGCCTTTGGGTGTCCTGGATGGATAAATGTCTGTCGTCTTTGGGTGTCCTGGTGAATAAATGTCTGTCGCTGTTGGGTGTCCTGGCGGGATGAATGTCTTTTGCCTTTCGGGTGTCCTGAATGGATAAATGTCTGCCGCCTGTTGGATGTCCTGGCTTGATGAATGTCTGTCGCGCTTTGGGTGTCCTGATTGATAATGTCTGTCGCCTGTTGGGTGTCCTGGTGGATAAATGTCTGTCGTCTTTGGGTGTCCTGGTGGATAAATGTCTGTCACCTTTGGGTGTCCTGGCTTGATAATGTCTGTCGCCTTTTTGGGTGTCCTAGCTGAATAATGTCTGTTGCCTTTTGGTTGTCCTGGTTGGATAAATGTCTGTTGCCTTTGGGGGTATTGGTTTAATAAATGTCTGTCGCCTGTGGGTGTCCTGGCTGAATTAATGTCTGTCAACTTTGGGAGTCCTGACTAAATAAATGTCTGTCGCCTTTGGGTGTCCTGGCTGGATAATGTCTGTCGCCTTTTGGGTTGTCCTGGCTGGATAATGTCTGTCGCCTGTTGGGTGTCCTGGCTGGATAAATGTCTGTCGCCTTTGGGTGTCCTGGTGAATAAATGTCTGTCGCCTTTGGGTGTCCTGGTTTAATAAATGTCTGTCGACTTTGGGTGTCCTGACTAAATAAATGTCTGTCGCCTTTGGGTGTCCTTGCTGGATACATCTTCCCGAGGCAAGTGAGTTAACTGACTATAAAAGTCCAGTTTCCACCCTTGCCGAACTAGGCTAGTATTATGGAGTTACAATTTGGCTGGACTAACGAGTCTATGCATAGTCCAATCCAAATCGCGCACCGAAATCGAATTCCGGTTCGTTAACTGTCGTGCAGATTTCGGTCGATTGCAGGATTTGCAAAACATGTGCACCGCCAACTCGTTGTCAGCAGATATTTTCCAAATCATTTCATGTTTTTAATCAAGGTGCTCACGTGATTTGATGTATTTTGCGATGTAAGACCTGTTTTATCACAATATAGATCTTGATTATCGATCAGATCGTCCTGACTGGGCGCCACCATTTTGGGTGAAAAAAACGCAAGTGATACGAGAGGTGGAATCTCATTGGTCCATCAGAGAGGCTTAGAGGGGACATAACTGGTAATAGCCACTGGTGGCGATATGATCGAGTCCAGTAATTCTAGCCTCGTTCGGCAAGGGTGGAAACTGGAAGTTAGTTTACTCTCTTGCTTCGGGAAGATGGGCTGGATAATGTCTGTCGCCTTTGGGTGTCCTGGCCGGATAAATGTCTGTCGCCTTTGGGTGTCCTGGTTGATAAATGTCTGTCGCCTTTGGGTATCCTGGTTGATAAATGTCTGTCGCCTTTGGGTGTCCTGGCTGAGTAATATCTGTCGCCCTTCGGTGTCCTGGTGGATATATCCTGACTGGATGTATGTGTGTAGCCTACTGGAAATATTAGTGTAGAGCTGCTACATATTTAATAGCTTATTTTGTTATTATCCTGTTTTCCATACATTAGACACTATTTACAAAGGTGGGGGATATAATACAGTTCTCAGACCCATCTCATCGTCGGGCGACGATACATAAGGAAGACTTCCTGCTAGTTCACACGAAGATATATTATTCTGGTTAGATTCTATTTCTATGAACGTATTACAGTTCAACGCATTTTAATGGTGATGGATACAATGCAACTGCAGGCTTTTGCAGCGTGCCCTCGTGCTATGGTCTTACCTGGAGTTTAAGCTAGGAAGCAATAACGATCTTTAAACTTAAGAACACTCAACTACTCATATACGAGACTAACAAGCTCCTCACCTTGGTTCTCAACCTAGGCATGTTTATGTACCCATCACGACCCGTGAACATCATGGTCGGAATCGGACTTCAGCAATCCATGCTTGCCGTGACTATGCTTGTCGTGAGAGGCGACTAACGGGATCAGGTGGTCGCTGACTTGGTTGATGCATGTCATCGTATCCAATTTGCGTGGATCGATGTTCATGATGTCAGTCGCTGGATTGTCTGGTCCAGACTCGAATATTTACAGACCGCCGTCATATAACTTGAATATTGCTGAATTCGGCGTTAAACAACAAACAAACAAACAAACATCACTGTGACAATCAATAGTCAACCAACACGTGCAGCATGCGATTACCTATTACAAATTAAAGCTTTAAATAGTGAAGACATTCCACACGTTTACTGATCAAAGTTTTTTTGAATTATTGAAATAAATAGAGCAAACAATTTTTTATATAAATCATACATAGTGTTAGTTTCTTAACACTATGTATGATTTATATTTGTAGTTGTTTCATGTCCTTTTGATGTTTTCATGTGGCTCTATTGGGTTTTGGGGCACAGGGGCTTAAAACGCAAGAAATATATCCAGTGTCAGTATACTATATACTGACACTGGGTGTGACCATATATCTTGTAGCTGCTATGTTTTTGCGTTACAAGCCCCAGTGTTTTCGGGTGTGGTCCCTGAGGGTGTCTTTGGCTCTGTAATGATCGAGAGTGTATTGACGTATGGCTCTTTTGACTCGTTTCCCTTCAGCACGACCTCTGACATCAAATTTATTTCGTTTTGTTTGTTTGTATAGGGCCCCGTTATGACCAATGTGATTGTCGGGGTATACAAGCGGCTATTTCCTTTTGGAGTTTAAACTGTCACCGGGTAATCCCGTTGTGCGTGGTATGGAAGGTAACTGCGACGAGGATCTCTAAAAATAGTCACTTCTAAAAATAACTTTTGTGAGCCTCGTTTTGGCGACAAAGGAATTTCTCAGAAGTATACGAGGCGTGGCGATCTATCCTTCGAATAGTCTGAATAAAACGACGGTGTCATGTCACAACAATATATTAGTGTCTGCACAACACTCACACTTGCAGTAAGCAACGTCTGTCCACGGACCTACTACGTACCAGAGACCATATACCGATCTCTGTACGTACATAACAGTAAACATCTGGATTGTCGGTGAGTTTCGAGATTTTCAGTTGGTAGTTTAACATTCTCGCCAGAGAATTTAACATTGTACAAAACGTAAAAGGTTTCTTCTTTAAACGACCGACCGAAATGTTGTCTAAGATAGTAAGAAAACTAGGTGTGAACTCATAGCTGTGTACTGCTCTGTAGGCCCCGATCGTCGCTGCGACACAGCAATGACTCGTCCAATGTTCAGTCACTCGCGGGAGGATTTGGTTTAAACCGCCTCGGCTGCTGTCACTCAGCTCAGCTGTTGTCGTATTTCTTCAATTAAACGCCCGGGTGTATTTTTCTTTCAGACCGTCTTTACCCCCTGGCGTTTAATCACAAAATAGTATTAGGGGGAATTCCGAGCATTAAAACTACCTGGCGTCTAATCGAGGCCCCGTATTAAATCGAAACCATCCATGTTTTTATTCGGGGTACGGCGTTTATTCGAGGAAATACGGTACTATGTTTCGGGCACACAGACAGTTCTTCACGCCCCCTTCATGTTTGCAGGTTCATAACGTTTGACAAAATACATTTGACATTTTAAACGAACTGCAAAATGCCACCGACTGACGAGTATATGCCCCACTCGGTTTGCCATTGCTGCGAACTACGAATGTAGTGTAATATAATTTACAACCAGGAAATGAATTCTGATGATAGACCGGAAAACTCAATCTCTTCTTCGTTTTAAATAAGACACCATCGGTACAAATGGCTCAGCATCTTTGATATTAAACCATACTTTACCACATTCACGTTGCAGCATGTAAACACGAGTAATGATGATATATATTAGGGGAAATAACAGCCATTGTCAGTTTTGTTTGTTTGTTTGTTTGTTTGTTTGTTTGTTGTTTAACGCCTCACTCAGCAATATTCCAGCTATATGACCGCGCTCTGTAAATAATCGAGTCTAGACTAGACATTCCAGTGATTGACATGAGCATCGATCCTCGCAAATGGGATATGATGACGTACATCTACCAAGTCAGCGAGCCTGACCACCCGATTCCGTTAGTCGCCTCTTACGACAAGCATAATCGCCTTTTACGGCAAGCATTGGTTGCTGAAGACCTCTTCTACTACCCCGGGTCGTCAATGGTCAGTAAGGTATATTAAGTATAAAATACTTTTGTAAATTCGGGTTTAATTGTGTTAATGCTGAGGGAAACACTTTGTTATAGTCATAGTTGAAAACGAAACATATGCGTAAAACGTATTCAATAAATGTTAGATATACGAGGGGTGGGCGAAAAGTCAAGTGCCTAACTACAATGGACTGTGCGGGTGGAGTGGCTTGCTTGTCGTTTTCAACATTATACCCTCTGAGATATACGCACTTCGGTTAATGACGCTCGAGTGTCAGGGTTCCTCCTGGTGGTGTAGACGGGCCTCCACAGCGGAAGTGACTTCATAATCGTGCTTGCCTCCTGGTGGTGTAGACGGGCCTCCACAGCGGAAGTGACTTCATCATCATGCTTGCCCAAACAGTTCTTTCTTGAAGTTTGGGAAGAGGTCGAAATCTCACGATGCCAAATCTGGTGAATATAGGGTTCAATGAGTTCATGTATTGTAGCGCTAAAGCCATGGTACCAACAGACTGGTGCGCAGGTGAATGTCATGGTGGATCAACGCACCTTGAGTGAATTTTCCACGATATTTAGATTCGATATTCATATTGTTTGTTTTTGACTGCTGTTCAGTCTCTGTCTGACAGTGGGGAACTGTGTCTGCTGCAAAACGGTGTAGATTCTAACGAGAGTTAGAATCTGATCAGAAGTTAGAAGCATTGAACCCAGCGTGTGTGTGTGTGTCTCTCTCTCTCTCTCTCTCTCTCTCTCTCTCTCTCTCTCTCTCTCTCTCTCTCTCTCTCTCTGTGTCTCTCTCTGTGTCTCTCTCTCTCTCTTTCTCAGGTGGAACACGGTAGCCTAATCTGTCCATTTTCATTAACAGAGAATACCAGGTCTCTTACACAGTGCCGACCACAATCGCGTTAATTCAAAATGTCATGGCGTACCCTATTTTCAAACAATTGAGATAGCATAGTTAATGTCTTAAACACAAGAATTCAGTTACATTCCCAAAAGAAAAAAAACTCGATAAAAGGCGGGACTTCCATTATCTTGTTGTAACTCGAGAGAGTTTTGGCGCACAGTTCATAACATATGTTTTGGGCAAGACGGCATTAAAGCTCAAAATTTCATTGAAAATTTGAATCCTATTTACAAAATGTGAATGTTTGTCAGTGATAGTGTTCACACTATTTTACTCTTCCTGGACATCATGACACGGGCCTTTGATGACGTGACATCTCTCGTTTCAACGAGGCAAATCATTATCAATGTGGCTGTTCGAAAATACACCGTCGGGGTACTAACAACACAGCCTGGCATCCAACACATGTATTTCCACCGATCCTCGGAAGGCTCCTTTTGTCTAGAGTCCATTTTCTGTCTAGGTCTGTAATAGACATCTAATTAATGACGTGTGCATCTCAGACATAATGTATAGATAATGGAGATGAACTGCTAGTAGGCATATACCCAAAGTGGTGTTTGAACGAACTGAATAGAATTTGCTTGGACTGCCAATTTGCCCAGACTAAGTCTCCCTTTAAGCCTGGCAACTGTACAATCTCATTAAAATAAGATCTTAGTTCTCGTTATCGCTAAACAAAGATCTGAGGACATCCGATTACGGGTCACGTCAGAACGACCTTTCACCCGACCAATCAAAGCGTCGCTTACCAGATCATGAAAGTGACGGTCGGAATGAGTTGTCTAATCATGCAACCTCGAAAACGTTAATACGGGGTATTCCGAACGACAGTTACGGCCCGTACGACTGATTCCGTCAAAATAATCGTCTATCTCCCTCTTCCGTGGGATAAACATTTGAACGGAGGAGGCGTTGCACAGTACGTGGGAAGCACTGCCATACAATGTCTACCATTTATTAGACATTCCGGAATGTTCGTTTGTTCAGTTTTCAAAATTTTAATCGAGAACTTTGTCAACATATTTCTCAAGCGTAGTCTGAAATGGAAGTCCCCAGGTTGAACGGGTGCCGTAAAGCTCGAGAAAGCTGCTTTCTAATTGGCTGATGCCGACTTCTTGTTATTCGTTTCAGTGGTCGGTCTAAGTTCGCGAAAGGTCGTTCTGCCGTGACCCGTAATGGGATGTCCTCAGATCTTTGTTAAGCGGTAGCGAGAACTCAGATCTGATTTTAATGAGATTGGGCAACTGTAATGACTGTTTGCTTACAGGGTGAGGATCATACGCTAGAGTCTATGTTTCAGACCGCTGAATCTCAGAGACAACGGCTGAGCCAATGGGAGCGAAACAAAGCAACAGAGCTGACACAAAGGACCACAGACCGCAGCAAGCCAGACGTGAAGTCAAGTCGTACAGCAGAACAAAAGCAGTCAGAGCGGAGATGTAGGTAGAAAGGACTCTGTATATATGACGGAACCTTCCACTTGAGTGAGTGAGTGAGTGAGTTAGGTTTAACGCCGCTTTTAACAGTATTCCAGTTATATCACGGCGTGTCAGCTTAATGTGGGAGGAAAGCCCGAAGTGATGCAGGTCACAGACGTTTACCACTTCAGTGAAACCCACGAGCACGGGTATGGTGCTGACAAACCTAGAAACATAATCGGGGCGAACCGGGATTCGAACCCACAATCATAGGTTTCTGGCGTGCCCAAGGGACGCAACTCTGCACAGCAAATCGCGGCGCCTTAGACGACTTGGCCACCCGTGCCCCCACCTTCCACTTGAAGGAGAGCTCGTCCTGAATCCACGTCCAGGTACCCCCATAGCTGTGGTACAGTCGGCTCGAATCTGAACACCTTTTGCAGATTGTTAGTTGTCCAGTTAGACCATATTTTAAACGTTATAATCACCCTGGCATTCGCGCCTGTTAGCACTCTACAGGTTACTAAATCGAATACTGTATGTATCATTAACGATAGTTTACCTTGAATTCAAGATTTTCTAATGTGCGTATTTAATACATTATCATATAAACTGACACAACTGGATATTACTGAAACGCTTTTCAATGTGGTGGCGTTGAACCCAGCTCACTCACTGCAGACTCCTAGAGAGGCACCTTAAACTGCTTTGTTGATAACAAAGTATAAATATTAATATGGGTGGTTTTTTATTTGTTTCAGACAGGTGTATTGTGAGGTGAGGTGAGGTGAAATTAGGTTTAACGTCGCGTCCAAGACGTGCATGCACGTGTGTGTGTATGTGTGTGAGAGAGAGAGTGTGTGTGTGCGTGCGTGCGTGCGCGTGTGTTTGTGTGTGTGCCTTACTAGACTGGACTGATGCCGATTTATAGTGCTAGCTCATTGAGATACCATGCCGCAGTTTAACATGAATTCCCCCTTTGAGACACAGTATATTGACTCCGAGCCGACCAGTCCTTGTTTTATCCCCTTATTGCCGAGCGCCAGACAGGGTATCAACAAGTACCATCCTTGAACGTCTATGACGCGGCCGGGGATCGAACCCCGGGGTGTATTGTGAAGTGTTTCAGACAGGTGTTTTCAGTAATGTTTCAGGGAAGGTCATGACTGTGTTTCCTGTAATGTTTCAGGGAAGGTCCTGACTCTGAGCCTCACCGCATCCGCCTTCTGTGCTGGAACCTTGATGGCCTAGACCGGCGAAGTATCGAGGACAGGATGCATGCTGTTTGTGACACCATTAATAAGTGAGCAGTTTCGCTTTGTAACAAAAGAGGTCGTCTAAGGCTCCGCAATTAGCCATGAAGAGTTGCGTCCCTTGGACACACCAGAAACCTATGATCGCGGGTTCAAATCTCGGTTCGATCCATTAATATTTCTAGGTTTGTCAACATCATGCTCGTTGGTTTCACCAAAGAGGTAAACGTTGAAAGACCTGCATCACCACAGGCTTTCCTCCCACATCAGGGGCGGTCGGGTAGCCTAGTGGTTAAAGCGTTCGCTCGTTAAGCCGAAGACCCGGGTTCGATTCCCGACATGGGTACAATGTGTGAAGCCCATTTCTGGTGACCCCCGCCGTGATATTGCTGGAATATTGCTAAAGGCGGCGTAAAACCATACTCACTCACTCACTCCTCCCACATCAAGCTGTCACGCAGTGATACATACTCGAAAACTGATCAAAGGGGGACCCAACTTACTCACTCTTTAAATTGATCATCATTTAAGGCATTGTTTGCCTAAAACTATATAAATCAACACTGAATCAAAGACAGGCATAGAGAATAGACGTACTATTACAGCGAAATGGAACAAAATCAAAATCTCAACTCAGTAAAATAGCTCTTAATGTTTAAAAAAAATGATATTTATTTGTAAAGTGTATGTAAAATTCTCACTTCAGGGAGAAGCCCCACGTAGTGTTCCTCCAGGAAGTGATACCCCTCACCCTCCCTATCCTGTCGGAGGGGTGCGGCATGTACCAGGTGATCCCAGGGGGAGACAACCACTACTTCACTGCTATCATGCTGCGGGTTGGGCATGTACAGTTTGAGGAAAGCTCTGTGACTCCTTTCCCCACTAGCATGATGCTGAGGAACCTTTTGTCAGTCAAGGTAAGACATGTTGGTGCAGCATTGAAAAGTCGTCTTCTGATTTCAGCAACATTTAAGACTGATTCATCTTCGTATTTCTTTTGAAACAAAACTACAAAGACACATTGCCAACCTGCTTGTACAAATCATGGTGTAATTACAGAGGTGCCAAATTTGGCAGCAAATAAGTTGTTCTAAAAACAACCAGAGAAAAATGACGACAGGTTCTACCTCCGAAAATATATTTTTCGGTCGACATATTTCATGTCGTTCACCAAATATGTGTTATGGAACTTGTTTGGCATCTTCCCGAGGCAAGGGCGTTAACTGACTATAAAACTCCAGTTTCCACCCTTGCCGAACTAGCCTGGAATTTCCAGGCTCGATCGTAGCGCCATCAGTGGCTATTACGAGTTATGTCCCTTCTAAGTCCCTCCTACATACCAATCAGATTCCATCTCTCATATCACTTGCATTTGTTTCAAACGAAATGGCGACGCCCAGTCAAGTCGATCTGATTGATAATCAAGATCTTAATTGAAGTAAAACCGGTCTTTCCCCGCGAAGTGAATCAAATCACTTGAGCACCTTGATTAAAAACAAGAAAAAAATTGCAAAATATCTGTCGACGCCCAGTTGGATGTACACTTGCTTTGCAAATCCTGCAATCGACCGAAATCTGCACGTTGAAATCCATGTTGTTCGTTACGCGATTTGGATTGGACTATGCATAGACTCGTTACTCCAGCCAAAATGCAACTCCACAATCTCAGCCTAGTTCGGCAAGGGTGGAAACTGGACTTTTATAGTCAGTTAACGCCTTTGCCCAGGGACGATGCTTGTTTGGCTGCTTCCTACTCAGAAATAAATATGTGTTTCAAACACGTACACCCTACTATATAGAAAATTGAATGGTTGCGCTAGAAGAACGTATCTTCTTTATTCCGGGATACACTGTGTTATGAACGGAAGTCTTGCTGAAGCATTTATAAAAAAAAATCCCTCTTAGAGAGATGGCTCTACGATTTGATGATGGATAATAATAGACCTTTATGTTGTGTCTCTGCAGTGTCGTGTGAAGGGCATCAGGTTTCAGATGATGACGTCCCACCTGGAGAGTCCAGTTGGTGCGTCCAACTACAATGACGAGAGGAAGAGCCAGCAGGTGAAAGCATTTGAGGCGATGAAAGAAGCAGATCACGACAGAACTGTACTATTTGGCGGGGATACAAACATGATAGATGAGGAGGTAAAGGCATTACATACACATTTCTCTAATAAGTGCAATTGCCCATTGACATTTTTGGAGTAAGTGCGAAAGGTAAATCACATTGTGTCACCGCCCTCAACATTATTCCATGTATATGACGGCGTTCTGGAAATAATCGAGTCTGGACCAGAAAAATAACCAGTCATTACTATTGTGGGCAACGACCCCTGCAATCGAGATACGATTTCACAGTCAAACAATTCGAACCACTCGATCCTGTAAGTCGCCTCTTCACGTGTGCTTTTTCGTACTCGAAATTTTTAGGTTTTTTTAACAGACTTTAACCCATAGAGTGAACCCACGACAAGAGGCCGATCTGTCTGTATAAAGTGATACAGTGTTGCAAAATGGATATTCTTTTGGTACAGACAGACAGATATTTTAGTTTCGTCTCACCGCTGTACATCATTAAAAACCTACATAAAATAGACGTTAATGAATAAAAATAAAAATAATAATACAGCGCCACTTATGAGAGACGATAGTTATGAGAGACGATACACAAAACTGGATGATGTATACATATACAAATGTTTTACCCATTTAGCAATAGCTTGCTGCGTTGTGATATTAAAAAAAGCAGGTTTGGCAGTACACCTTCACCAACCATGTGTATCGCTTGCTGTCCTCAACGGTTCAGTACTCTCCACACACTGTCCACAGATGGTCATTGTGTCTCGATTATTACCTTCGGTCGTTTATACTTTGAAATACTCTTTAGTCCAGGGGCTTGGTAAATGGCCACCTCAAAGACCTTGAGATTGACCCAAGCATTGTATTCTTCAAAGGTCAGGTGTGAAGTAATTAACAATGTTAATTGGTGAATACAATTATCGTGCAGAATATTTCAGATTTTTACACATTTTAAGAGTGACCCTGTATGTTACTGAAACCCATCTTCCCAAGAGGGAAGAGACGTAACTGACTAGAAAAGTCCAGTTTCCACTTTTAAAGTCTCTTGCTTCGTGAAGATGCTGAAACCCTAACCAAACCTCAATGTATTGTCGTTTACCACATGTTTTCTTTGTCCGAGTACAACCATCCAATGACTGTAAATAAGTTCTCTCTTGTCTGTGATCCAGGTTGGTACCTTGCCAGAAGATATCTTCGACTTGTGGGAGACAACTGGCCAACGTGCAGATGCCAAGTACACCTATGACAAGAGGACAAATGACAACCGAGCGATTCCAGGATACAAACAGTTCATGAGGCTAGACCGACTTTACATACGGCATAGTACGCCCATGTCACAAGTAACACAAGTAGATTTTGAACTCGCTGGTACTGATAGACTACCATGTAACAGGTTCCCAAGTGACCACTGGGGGATTCAGGCCCATTTCAACATCAACGGTGTTCCCAAGCCGACATGAGTGCCATAGTGCTCAACAACTGCTGAACTTGTAAACATTCCAAAAATGTGTATTGACTTGTGCGACTGTACTTACATTTATTTTACAAAAAAATAAGTTAGAGAAAAAGGTTGTCTTTACTCATCAAATTGTTGACAATTGATGCCCGTTTTCACACAATTGTTAGATAAACGCATATATTTTACATGTGCGTATACATTATTTTTTGTGTTTGGCAAAGCGAGCGCCTATGTATTATGTTTACTTCAAGTGTTAAGGGAAACATTACTAAAGGATACACAGTCTTTGGACTTTTGCACACGGCACTTCCTACTCATATGGGACTGTGGGTAGCCTAGTGGTTAAAGCGTTCGCTCGTCACGCCGAAGGCCTTGGTTCGATTCCCCACATGGATGCAAAATTTGAAGCCCATTGCTAGTGTCCCGCGCTGGAATATTGCTTAAAGCGGCGTCTCACTCACTCACCCACTCACTCGCTGCACATGGCACCACCTACTCACATAATAATTATGACGCCGAGTAGGACAAATTTCTTGAGTATAGAAGCCGTGATTGTTTATGCTATACTGTAATTAGCAGAATCATTGTCCAGTACAAGATATCAGTTTGAATGAACCTGTTTCTCAATAAGCCCATGTTTAACAGTTTTCCACTCATTTTTTAAGTTGGGTAACGAGTGAATCCTTACATATATATTATATGCATATCTGACACTATTTAACATATAACAAGGCATGCACTTCGTGAACCAGGAAGGTCTACTTGTGTACACTACATCCCGTGTTATTGACAGCATGCATGATATAAGCCTGTCTACCCAACCGTAGAGGGAACTTGAAGTTGAGTATAGATGCATGTATTTTTATAAGATTTTACAGATTAAAATAAATAAACACACAAAAAGGTTTGGGTGATCCTGGCACAGTCAGGCTGATAAGGTTCGTCAGCTCAAGGCCCTTGCCCCCTACACGCAGCCACGACAGCGAATGGGACTTCTCCAAAGTAGCGCTGCCTAAACTAACCTACCAAGAGATTCTTGGAGAATGTGAAGATACCTTAACGCTTCAGCCTTCTGCATTATCCATATTGTCAGAAGGGCTGTGTTCCTGGCAGCAAACCCCCAATGTCAGTCAACAGATTGGGAGGTACCAAACTGAATGCTCCGAGAGTCGGACAACTTGGAGCTTGGGATGCAAGTAGCTGTGGTGACCGTGTCTTTGTGTTGTTCCCTATAAACGCTTTCATATCAACTTGTCGCCACACAGAGCTACGGACTGCCCACAGTGTTGCCTCAATAGACTCTCGATCCAAATCTGCATCTGACGACAAATGCAACATGATTGAAACTTCCTAAGAACGTTGCCTTCAAATACGAATACATGCATTTTAGAATGCTCAACAATATATCTACATTTTGGAAACCGGACAGTTAGGATGTTTCGCGCGTTATTGCGCTTAGCAATGGCACCCAATATCTGTACCATCTTGATGTTTCGAATCCTATCAGTACACATAAAGTTGCATTATCGAAAATATAAGTATACACATTTGAAGGCAATTGTTTTAGGAAGCGAATCTTTTTGCCGTTTTCGTTGGATTACGATTCATAATAGCAGGGCTTTTAGCGCGGTATGTTCTGAATCGGGAATCTGTTGGGAAAACACAAACCGCAGCTCTGTGAAGCGATAAGTAAAAATCAAAGTCGTTTATACGTTGGGAGCAGCACAGGGATAGCCGCAGCTAGGCTGGGGGCCAACAAACAGTGGTGTTAGGATTGGCCAGTAGAAAGATTGTTATTTACATGTAGTTGTCTGAAGTCAATACAAAGAATCTGAAAAGATGATGAACTTTTCTAATTTTCTCGTTTGGTTTGACAGATGAAAGCCAGTTAAAAAAACAAACAACTTTGGCCCCGGGGGTGAGAAATTACCTACTATAGGGATTTGGGAGTGAATGAAACTTGGAATAATACTTGGGGGATTATATTCTTGTTTTTTAAACAAGTGAATGTGTGTCTGACTGTTTTAAGTGAGTGAGAATGGGATCTACTTTTGGCATTCAGCAAGAAGACAGAAGCTGATATTTTGATATGACCGTGCGAGCAATTGTAGTTGAAGTGGCGGAACCATAGTATGCCACATTGTTTCATACGGCGTGTATATGGGAGGTTTCACCAGCCTACACTGACACTTACACCGACACTGACACTTCAATGACACTTGTACTGAAACTGACACTGACAATGACAGTTGCACTGGCACTGGCACTTGCACTTGCTATTGGACTTGTACTGACACTTGTACTTGCACTTGTACTTGCATTTGCACTTGCACTCGCACTCGCACTCGCACTCGCACTCGCACTTGCACTGACACTGACACTGACACTTGAACTGACACTTGCACTGACACTGACACTGACACTTACACTTGCACTGACACTTTCACTTGCACTGACACTTGCACTGACACTTACACTGACACTGACACTTGCACTGACACTTACACTTGCACTGACACTTACACTGACACTTACACTGACACTTGCACTGACACTTGCACTGACACTGACACTGACACTTATTGTCTACAGAAAGGTCTCTTTAAGCTCCCAGGGGGTCCCTGTCGTTTATAAGGCGACAGTAGCCTGGAGTCAGGAGCCAGTAGCCTGGAGTCAGGAGCCAGGAGCCAGGAGCCAGGAGCCAGTAGCCAGGAGCCTGGAGCCAGGAGCCAGGAGCCAGTAGCCAGGAGCCAGGAGCCAGGAGCCAGTAGCCAGGAGCCAGTAGCCAGGAGCCAGGAGCCAGTAGCCAGGAGCCAGGAGCCAGTAGCCAGGAGCCAGGAGTCAGGAGCCAGGAGTCAGGAGCCAGGAGCCAGGAGTCAGGAGCCAGGAGCCAGGAGCCAGTAGCCAGGAGCCAGGAGCCAGTAGCCAGGAGCCAGGAATTTCATTTGACCTCTGTCTCACATATACTGAACCGCAAAAGAAACGTCACCCTAAGTAACATTCCATGAAAAGTTCTTAGTTCGGTAAACCAGAGCTCTAGCCACGAGTTCATGGATATCAGTCTCAGTAGAACAAGTGGGTCTCACAGAAAACCTTTACCAGTTTTTACTTGCGTGACGTCCAACCGGACCTAGAGGGCATATATTTCCTTAGTCCCATTGTCGCAGCGCAAACTATCATCCACCAATAGTTTTCCTACTTCTGTTGAAGGCGAGGATACGACACCAGCAGCATCAGAGGGTACCCTTGATTATGCTGTCTTTTAGAATTAGGATGGATTAGAACATATTGAGTATCAACTGCCTCCAGTGGACCGGAATTGAGATCATAACCGGAAGTGACGTCGGCACCGGAAATAGCAGTACAAGGTTCATCTTATCAGGAAATGACGGTAGAAATAGACATTGAGAGCCTAATAAAAGGGAAGTGACAAACCGGAAGTGACGTCATTACCGGAAGTGAGTCAGCACCGGCAGAAGTGTCACAAATCCAAATTTAACAAGAAATGACGTCATTAAGCAGGAATAGATTAGAAATGACATCATTATTACGAACAAGATCAGCAAATATAACGGTAATTCTATTGAAAGTATCACATATTTGACTAATTGTTTATACATTTATGAATTTCAAGTCCTCAGGGGGAATTTCAGAGGAAATTATCTCGAGTTAGGATTAGAATAAGTTAATACACTCTTCAAAAAAAGAAAGGCACAGGTATTTTTTGTAAATTTATTGTACCTAGAAAAGTCGATATATTTAATATCATAGATACAAATATGAAATTTTGGAACTCGATAGTCACACGTTGTCGTTGTACAGATGCATTGAAAACTGTTTATTGTCATGTCACATAAGGCCACAAGGTTGCGCTGAACTCATTACGGCTCTGCGTCTCCTTGGTACTGACTGGATAAGTGTACGAATTTTGTCCTGCGGATTTCTGCGCCATTCCGCTTGTAACGCGTTGGCCAGTTGTGGGAGTGTCTGTGGCGTGTTCTGACATTGACGTACACGTCGATCGAGTTGCTGTCAAATTTCCCTGAACCACAACCAAGTCAGATCACGTGGTGTAGGATATGACCCCCCACACCATGACACTACCGCCACCGAAATTGTCGAATTCACGTAGACAATGTGGGGTGAAACGCTCATTTCGACGACGATAAACACGTTGTCTTCAATCTCCCCGGTGAAGAAGAAATCGGTATTCATCGCTAAAACACACTCGTCTACAGTTTATCAAATTCCAAGGCTGTAAGGTAAGGCACCAACGCAAGCGTCGATAACTGGCCTTGACAGTCTGGTCCGATATCCTCCTCAAACCAGGGATGCGTCCTGCAGTCTCCATAGCTGTGGCATTGCGATGACGTAGGTGGAGCAGTCGAATGTAATGATCCTGTGCAGGGGTGGAAACTCTTGGTCGGCCGGTTCCCGGACGGTCTGCAGTGGAATTGAACTGCGTGTATCGGTCACAAAGGCGGCAAATGGTGCTGTGGTGGACGTTGAAGAGGCGTGCAACAGAAGACTGTGATTCCCCTCTTTGGATACGATCCTATGGCAATAACTTGCACGTGCACTTTGCCTTACTGTTTTCCTCCATGACATTTTTGAATGTGAGAAAAAATGCCGTTTAAGACATTGCAAATCGACAATGGCTGCGTTTTGACGCATCGTTTGTCGAATATCAGGCCACCAACATTTTCCAAAAACATACATTAAATTTATATACCGGATGTTTTGTGAAGTCAAATCAATGAACTACATACTACCTGTGCGTTTCGTTTTTGGAAGAGTGTAATGGTGTCCAGAAGAGGCTTACAGTCAGTTACACAGGGAGTTACTAGAGGCACCGGGTCCCTCTGGTATATTCTAGCAGAGATGTAATAGAGTTAGAGATTTCGTAAGAATGATCGAACATTAGTTATCATTGTTAATAATTCTAAGAATGCTACCTCTATTACACCCGAAGTACTCCCACCCACCTCCCCAATGCATCTACCTCTAGTAGTTAGATGTGGGGAAAAAGTGAGGTTCCCACCATTGCATACGTCATAGCCTGGGTGGTTACGATGCTACTTGGGAACAACTAATTGTGTGTGATTAACAGTGAAGAGGACGTCTGTTGAAAAATACAGGATTTATGGCAGAAATGTAATAGAGGTAGTATTCTTAGAATTATTAACAATGATAACTATTGTTCGATAATTCACTGAATTTACGAATGCATTGATAATCCCCTGAGGATGGTCGTAGATGATGAGTCCGGGTGTGGCTTTATGATGAAGGGACGGTCGGGTAGCCTAGTGGTTGGAGCGTTTGATCGTCACCCCGAAGACCCGGGTTCGATTCCAGACATGGGTACAATGTGTGAGGCCCATTTCTGGTGTCCCCCGCTGTGATATTGCTGGAATATTGCTAAAAGCGGCGTTAAACCACACTCACTCACTCACTCACTTAATGATGAACGATTTGAAAATAGCGTCCGTGGGTGGTCCTATCATCATAAATGTCTCTTGTTCAAATTTCCTCCATCCAAAGTTTAACTGGATTTATTTCCATGGCAACGGTTTTGGCGTTGGTTCTCTACCTACGCAGGATATTTGGCGATATGCATGGATGTGTAGCCAAAGTGCAATGTTGCTTAGCATATAGCTAACGCACTGTTATCGTTACAGTGACACTCTGAGCTGTTGGTTATGTCCTGAGAAATGTGGTTGAGTGATAGTTGTTTGCCTTCCCCGTCAGCAATATATCAGCTACTTTAGGGAGATTGCAAATAATATGATCTTGTTGACAGCCTGAGAGACGATCCTGTTCATTTTGGCAAAATGTCACAATCAGACAGACAAATTGTAACCACACTTTTCCAAATTGTGTGGTATCTTACCTTAAGGTTATAACCGGAGAGGCCTTTTGACTCATACTTCCGGTAGATCATGAGAACAAAGCTCACGGCTCATTTTATTCTATCTACTTTTGAGTTATTTCGTGCTGTATGGTCTCTGTTCATGAGTCATCATTACCAATTTATATTTAAAGAATATGACTTCATAAAAACAATCAAACTTGTTATTTCAGAAATGATACATAAAATCATATTGCCATGGTATTGTTTCGCTTTACTTCGGGAAATAATGGTTTATTTCAAACAAACACGTATAATCAAAGGATTACTATCGATATAGATGTGTTTCCTTTTCGCATTGTCGTTGAATTCTATAATATCGTTTTAAGATACTTCTTTCAGAGTCCTTGTTCAGAGTGTATAACGACACACCGTTCGCATCAAAGGTCACAGTTTCGCCCCTTCGCTCAAGGAAATAAGATAGCTCACAAGGCGGCGTCGATAGTGCTTGACCATACTTCCCCTTTGTGACACGCCAATAAAACATTCTATCAATCGTCTTGATGATCATTTCGCTGCCATCGGGTGATATGTCCCCAGAGACGGGCCCATCACTCAATGAGGTAAAGTTGAATTCCCCAACAATAACAGTGAGTGAAAGACTTCCACTTGTTTCAATTTTATGCAGCCTTGCGACGCGCGTATTATCGACGTAGAGTCCGTATTCAATTAGAAAGATGTCCCTGAAAGGGGACACCATAATTGTTCTAGACTCCGGTGAATCTGTTCTGCAATAGAGATAATTGTCTCTGTTATAAGTCATACATTGAACGAACAACATGATGTGTCAAGTGCTATTTTATAAGGGCATCCTTTTACATTCGTTCTTAGTAAGACTAGGGGCGGTCGGGTAGCCTAGTGGTTAAAGCGTTCGCTCGTCACGCCGAAGACCCGGGTTCGATTCCCGACATGGGTACAATGTGTGAAGCCCATTTCTGGTGTCCCCCGCCGTGATATTGCTGGAATATTGCTAAAAGCGGCGTAAAACCATACTCACTCACTCACTCACACACTTAGTAAGACTCCTACCATAACATGTTGGTCACAATACGATATGAATATATTGTTTATAACCATACTCAAAATGACACGGTACCTGATTGATAATTTAATAGATAATATAATATGTTTGTGAGTTTAGCTAAAGTTTGAACTATTTTCTATCTGGTATGTGAAACCGCATGGAAGTGGCTTTGTCCTGAACGGGTTCTTAACAATTTGTTTGTGGTTCAACGCCACACTCAGCATTAGTCTCAATTGTATGATGGCGGTCTGTAAATAGTCGTGTGTAGACCATACATTCCAGTGATTGACATCACAAGCATCGATATACGCAATTGGGATACGATTAAGTGCATCAGCGAAGCCACCGATCCTGTGACTCGCCTCTTACAAGGTCAAGGACGGAAGTGAGGGACGTTATTCTTTGATCGAACTGCATACATTCAGCATTCAAGATAAGCGAACAAGTCTTATGTATATTTGGATAGTTTGACAATACTGCTTATTTTGTGGACACCAAAAGTCACGTTACTTGTGAAGACACCAACAATACACCTTGAGACACAATAAATTAAAGTTATTCAGGAAAGGGCGCACTCTTTGATGTGTGATAACGTACGTGTTAATTTTATTTTTGTTATTTCATATCCAGTTTTTTATATGTTGCAGCTGTTTGTCATGAACTTAAAAATTGGCCAGTTGTATTATCCATATCGCGACCGTATACATAGTTTTATCCCTTTTATTATTGTTTTAAATAAAGCATAGCTTTTAAATCGATGTGGTTTAAATTTTGTTGAAGAGCGACATAACTACGTCTTCACCCGAACGCTGTTTAATGAAGGTCGGCAGTCGAACATCATTCCAACGGGTCATTTTCTTGGCCCAAAGTATAGATATTTGGCTGGAAACCCCTAAATGGTCTTAAGTTTGAAGTCTTGAGTAAATCTAATTATTTAACATAAAACTTAATATCTTAATTAGACATCAATTAATCTTTTAAATATTGAATACAAAATGTAATGATAATTTTGATAATAAAAAAGTATTTTTATTTCATAATTGATGAGAAAATTTCACTCAAGTATAAATTACTACGAGAAAAGTGGAATTTAAAAACAAAACAATTTTAGGCAAATTGGAAAATATATTATTTTGTAACGACCAATGCAATCCCAAACGAGCAAGGGGGTCAACCTTATTGTTTTTTCATTTTTGAAATCGCTTTAATCATAAATAATTGTAATTTCTTTTAGAGAATTCAAATGCATGCATAGGATCTGTCCTTCACGTGAAATATTAAACTGGACACCTTTCAATACCGTAAATAACTCACATATATGTCACAACATCTGCAGAGGGCACTTCATATGTAGAAATGGAGAGAGGGTCTTCAGGCTCGGGCACCTTGATGTACTGGTGTGCCCCATATCCGTCATCCTGTATGTAGATACAGTAGTCAGCAGACCCGGAGTCACAGGGTCCCACGGCCAGATCCTCCCATTCATCGTTGGTTACGCCACTCAGGTAAAGTTCTCCGACGTTCAAGCCGTTTTTTGAGTCAATGATGTAAACCGTGGTGTCGCCGTAACTGTCAACAACATACAGTAATCCTGGGTACCTTCTACTTGCAGCCATGGCTCCTGATTGCAGATATAAGTCTGAAACATCCCCAATTACCTGTCCATAGGTAAATATTTGATCTGTAAAAGAAAGTTGTAGTAATTATAAAAATAGATAAGTATGACATTTCTGACCTCTTTCATGCTTTTGATACTTACATAAGTGTCGTTGTCTTTAATAAATGTTTGGTTCGTGTGTTTTATCCTTTAACCAAGAGTGAGTGAGTGAGTGAGTGGGGTTTAACGCCGCTTTTAACAGTATTCCAGTTATATCACGGCGTGTCAGCTTAATGTGGGAGGGAAGGCCGAAGTGATGCAGGTCTCAGACGTTTACCACTTCGGTGAAACCCACGACCACGGGTATGGTGCTGACAAACCTAGAAACATAATCAGGGCGAACCGGGATTCATATTCTACATATTCTACATACACTACATTGACACCATTTCTATTGTAGGATAAAGTGTTATTTCAAAATATATCATGTGTGATAACATGGACAAAAAACTCTAGCCTTTAGCCTTTTGATTCCTTGCACTGAACTGCAGACGGGCAGGTTGTAACTCCTCAGAAATAAAAAAGCCAGATCCATCAGCCGCCCACGTGATGCTTGTTCCATCGAATTGAGGTTTTGAAGGTAGTATTATCTGTTCTTTCAGGAGAGAATTCCTAAAATCACCATCTTCAATCAGAAAGTAGTAAATGTTGTCGTCCATCTTAACAAGAAGTTCGCATCCATCCTTTGATAAATCTGCGGCACCAGGTCCTGTAGAGCGACTTGTAAGATCTAGTGCCACAACTGCCTCGGCAATGCGTCTGTCACTTCCGTCATCAATTATCCTGAACAGTTTTACACTTAAACCAGAGGATTCATCGTTGAATAGATATAGATCTCCTTGTGGGGTTACAAATATAGCATCGGAGTTATCAGATTCACCCACAAAGCTGAAAAAGAAAGGTTGATGTTACGCTCATGATAGTGTTTGGGTGTAAATAGCAATGCGTAGATTCAATATTAAAGGGTTTGCCTCATGGAGATAATCATTAAGAGGCCAACGTGATATAACTGGATTATTGCTGACCCCATCGTTAACAACATTCACTCAGGTTGCTTTCCTGTAAACAGAGGAATAGCGTTTTGGTTGAAGCATTTGAACAATTAAAAGCAACAAATGCCTTTCCATAATCATAATCTTCTAAGAGCAGACTATCATGAACACGTGTTTATGAATTGCTATGAAATAGTGATGAAACCAGGTGTTTGCGAAAAGCTGAGCGTGTCCTGCCCTACAGGTGGCACCCATTACAAATACATGCAAAGGCAAATCAATTATTCACCTGAAAAAACAACAACCCGGGGAACGTATGGCGCAAATCAAAATTGGTTATTGCATCGGATATCCACATATTTATCATAAAACCTTTCAGAAGCTTTACTAAGGCCTTGAACGTTGTAACCCTGATCAAACATCTGTTGAGCAAGAGTGGTGTGACGCTCTTTGAATTCGTCGTAGAAAGAGCATGTTCGATTGTACCTCAAAAGTTGTGAAATGTAGACACCAATAGCTGAAGCTGCTGAAATACTGATCGACAAATAGGTAACGTTAACTGTTGGAAATTTGAAGTCATTCCTCTTGTGGAGAGTGTGTTGTCACTCTGAATGCATAGATCTAAATATGATACAGACGAGGCGGTCTCACTGGTCTTCTTTTTTCCAGTTCCGGTGGGTAAGGGAATTGGCTATTTGATTATTATTGGACATATATCAGATCATCGATATACCTGAAGCCTGTTTTAACTTTGCCAATCCGAGCAGGAATTTCGATTCATATGCATAATAAAAAAAACAGATCCACAAGAAGAGGAGGACAATTGGTGCCCATGGGGATGCCTACTTCTTGCCTAAATGTCTCACACTCAAATTGTACGTAGATGTTATCAAATACACAGAAACTGTTCAATGTATATATGAGTTTTCAACATTCTGTAATATAAAAAAATGTTCGATAATATCAACGAAAATGGCCATGATAGCAGATAAATATCTTTTAACCTCTGTGGATAAAAAATTACCAATACACTTTCAGATTTGACAGATTGTTCATACCAAACATTTCCAAAGATACTTTTGAATAGCATTTTTTTCACATCAGTTACCCAGGTGTTCTTTCTATTCGTATCATATAACATCATCATATTGTAACATTTCTTAGGGTATCTCGATAAATTCATTTTAAGGAGTTTCAGTCAATACATTTTAACCCATAGCTGTGAATATATAAATAGAGGCAATATTCGCCATAAACCATTGCGCTAGATGTGTCGGTGTTTACACCAAGAAACATTTTACATGTATACAAATGAACCTTTTCGATATCATTGAATTGTTTTAAACACCGAAAAAGAAAGTAAAGTAAAGTAAAAATTGGGTTAATAGTAAGATATATTTAAACGTCGCGTCCAAGATTATTGCACTTATATAGCGAGTTTATAGACATCATATGCATTATGACGCCTTAAATACTACTGTTGTGCGTCGCCTAGGACTACAATGTAAGTATAAGTTTTCATTACACCTGAAGAGCCGTTGAACGGCGGAAGATCTTGTGTACATAAAGGAGTTTTGACAGGCACGAATATCTGGACTCTGTTTTTGTGAATATTTAATACTTATACACCTGATGAAATCACATATATTATATATAATGTATATATACTGAACCGCAAAAAAACCCGTCACCCCAAGTAACATTGCATGAAAAGTAGTCATGTAAATACCTGGGTATTTTGTGTCTAAGTTTTTAAATGTAACATTACCTTCGCCGGAAAAATGAAATTTGATGATAAAAAAACAAAGCAGATGACAATAAAACCGATCGCCCAAACGCATCACGGCAACGGCCATCGTAATCCGATGCACGTGAGTTCCGTGCAAATTGAAATGCACATGCGTTCCCCCATTTCTTGCCCTATAAAAATCCACCCAGATCGGATAACATTCATTCGTTATTGAATTGCTACCACATGCCAAGATTGACAAGAAATCGGCGACAGCAAGCCCTTGGACGATTGCAAGCTGGGCATACCGCCCAGCAAGTAGCCAATGCATTTCAAGTCCACGTAAGGACCATATACAGGCTCCAGCAACGCTACCAGACCACCAACACTACAATTGACCGACCATGTAGTGTAAGACCAAGGATCACCACCCGACGTCATGATCGTCAGATTGTGCGACAGTATCTTCCAGATCGCTTTGTTACTGCTGCGGAAACTGCTCGCCAGAACATGGGGACACACCAGCGACCCATTAGTGCGGACACCGTGCGTCGACGATGGACGAGCAGACACCTCCACTGTCACAGGTCACACCGAGGAACCCATCTGACACCACTTCATCGCCGGGACCGTCTTCAGTGGGCAACACAGCACCAGCATTGGCGCCACCAGCAGTGGAGAGACGCTGTGGGAAACTTTATTCGGATGCTTGTGTTGTTGAGAGAGACTTGTGGGGTGGTCCAAGCATCACGTTGTGGGGTGGAATTGGTCTTGCACAGATTGTCGGCCCTGTGGTCTTCCAGAACATCGGTCCAGGGAGAAGCAACAAGAGACTTCCTCCATCAGAATGGTATCAGAACAATGCAGTGGCCTGACCTCAGTCCCGATTTAAATCCCACTGAGCACCTGTGGGACGAGATTCAAAGGCGGCTGAATGACGTCCGACCAAGGCCGACAACTGCAGCTGAACTGCGTCAGGCGTTCCTCAGAGTGTCGGCTCAAGTGGCTATGGCCTTCATCAACCGCCGGGGCGGTCGGGTAGCCTAGTGGTAAAGCGTTCGCTCGTCACGCCGAAGACCCGGGTTCGATTCCCGACATGGGCACAATGTGTGAAGCCCATTTCTGGTGTCCCCGCCGTGATATTGCAGGAATATCGCTAAAAGCGGCACAAAATCATACTCACTCACTCACTCACTCATCAACCGCCTCATTCATTCCATGTATCGACGTTGCACGGCAGTCATCAATGCAAATGGCGGACACACGAGATACTGACTTGTGATGCCATTTTCTAAGAGACTAGTGTTGTGTTTCACTTTTAGAACATTTGACACTATAATTTTAAACTTGATGATCAGTTTTGCCAAGTTTCATCTATTTAATATGTATCAAAGTATGTTTACAAGTGTTTGGACAAATAAGGTTTCTCATATACCTATCCATGGTGACGTTTCTTTTGCGGTTCAGTATATATATATATCAGACAGATGTGACATCGATAAATCGATACTTCGAGTATTGACCCTCATCGAACTTTTAGACTAACTCATAGGCGTATTGATCAACTGTTGAAGTTGTAGTCTGTTTCCTGGGGTCGGTTGGTTCCTCTATGATGTACACACGTTCGGTTCCGCTACGATCTACTATGTAGAGACAGGACTTGCTGGAGTCACCTGGGCACACACCACCCGCCATGTCCTCCCAGTCTCTATTCGTGGCATCCGTAATGGTGACGGAGCCTTTGAAAAGAAAATATATGAACAGTTCTTTTAATTGGCACATTTTCAGATCACCAAATTTCAATTAAACCAACTTAATACGTTTCCTACGTAAACGTATACCTAAAATAAATATCGACATGGCATTGAATATTTCTTTACGGACCAATGAATGGCACACTTAATATTTGTTTCAAAACTAAATATAGTCACTGCAGTTACCCGAAAAGGATGTTTTCTCATGATAACTTGAGTGATTGCTTAACGACACATTATATGATATTCAAACGCCCTGTAAATAATTGGCTCAGTCAAGCGAGTGACTGAATGCATGGGTGAGTGAGTGAGTGAGTGAGTGAGTTTGGGTTAACGCCGCTTTTAACAGTATTCCAGTTATACCACGGCGTGTCAGCTTAATGTGGGAGGAAAGCCTGAAGTGATGCAGGTCTCAGACGTTTACCACTTCGGTGAAACCCACGACCACGGGTATGGTGCTGACAAACCTAGAAACATAATCGGGGCGAACCGGGATTCGAACCCACAACCATAGGTTTCTGGCATGCCCAAGGGACGCAACTCTGCACAGCGAATCGCGGCGCCTTAGACGACTGGGCCACCCGTGCCCCCCTGAATGCATGGGCGTACATTCACATCGTCGGACACGTTGAAAGCAATCTGCAACTTAACTAACTGCAAAATCGTAGCTATGTACTGTTCCGACTTTACAGTCTGCCATTGTAATACATAGCTACCAGTCCTTCCTGAATGAACGTTCTCATCAGGTCTGAATCTGATATTGCACTGTGGTGGTAGAATCGGTTTTTTTATCACCCAAAACTGGCTCACACAGGAGATATCGCTTGGTTGAGATTCTCCAGCTCCTTTTGTGACCAACTATTTCAGTTGAATATGTATATCAATGATCAGTGACGTTATCTCACGGTCGCTGTATTCTTCAATTAACCGCAACAGAGGCAAACAATGATTAATTTACTTTTTTTAATAAGTGAAAAGATATAACCAACCTCCTTAAAGTATGAAATTAACTGAATTTTGTAAAGTCTATGATGAGGAGAGTGGAAACTCTTTGCAAATGATAAAGTCAGTAACTTGTTGAATGTCACAAAGGATAAAGGTAAAAGTCATTAGATATAAGATGCCCACAAACGTATGCAATTTCTCAAAATCCAATCGTATCATATAACTTCTTCAGAATTGGGTTTTACTGTGAAAACGATCAAGATCTCTATTCAGGTTAATATAAAGCATTAATGTGGACATTCAGCAACATCTGCAGATGGTGCGTATTTGAAATTCAGGAATAACGTATTGAGAGGCAAACCTATGCATGACGTCATGGGTAAAAAAAGATTCAGGCCACAACCTTTGTTATTTTGCAAAGAAGCAATTAGACGTTCGACCAAGGACCATTTCTAAAGGTTGAAGTGGAATATTGGGAAAAGGAACACTCTTTCTGGAACCAGTGCCCTCAACCACCAGACTCCGGTTCTCCATCGACACAGGGTCGCAACCCATGGACTACAGGAGGCCCAAGTCGGTCACCCTTGATTACCCTTTCTACTTCGGGAGCGAAGCTGGCTCGCTTAGCTAACAGACTTGACCCTTGTGTGGACAGTGAGTGAGTGAGTGAGTGAGTGAGGGAGGGAGGGAGGGAGGGAGGGAGGGAGGTTTTACGCTGCTTTTAGCAATATTCCACCAATATCACGGCGGGAATAATGTTAAAATTACAAGTGCCAGCGCATGACATGCTTATAAACAAAAGTGCCAATCTTGGAGGAACTATGTCTCCAAAATTAATTCACGCACACCCATATCCTAGGTGTGGAACGCAGTTGAAATAATATAAGGCAAAGGTTCACAATCGTCTGTACACCATCTTTAAGATGATGATAAATTAAGAACGGTTAAAACTGACAAGGCAAATAAACTTGGCGAAACTCTTGCCTAAAATTCTTCAGCATCAGGTTATGTTCCTAAGTGTCCGAGATATCAGATACAACAAGAACAGAAAAAAGTTTATTTTGATTCTAATAATGGTGAAGATTACAATGAAGCACTTTCATTGCATGAGCTACATATTACTCCTGGGCATGTTCGTGATACTGCAGCAGAGGATGATAATATCTAGTATAAGTTATTGAAACATTTGCCTGAATAATTTCTTGCGACATTTTTAGATATTTTGACCAAATATGGACTTCAGGAACGTTTCCTCCCTCGTGGCATAATTCCATTGTAGTCCCTATACCAAAACCTGGTCGGGATCATACAGATCCCTACAATGACCGTCCTATCTCTTTAACCAGTTGTGTTTGCCAAACCATGGAACAAATGATAAATAATAGATTACTTTGGAAACCAATAATTTTATTACAAATATTCAATGCAAAAATAGTATTGATCATTTACTACGATTTTAATCCTGTGTCAAAAATGCTATCGTTAGTAACAACACTTAATATGAGTTTTCAAGCATACTACCTGGAAGGGTGTAATTGTAAAGGTTTTACATGATGTTGGTTTTAGAGGTGTGTAGTTTTAACAGAGAGGCAATTTCATGCCCGTGTGGGTTCCACCATGCCTGATCATTATAACCTGGATCAGGTTGTCCAGCAAGGCAGTATTTTTTCCGTCACTTTATTCATTTTACAAATAAATACTCTTTTAAAGGTTTTTAGTTATTCAGTTGATGGTTCACTTTTTCGTGGATGATTTAAATATTTCTTGATGTTAAAAAATGCATATAATAGAGAGCAAGTTGCAAATCTAGACCTAGAACTATTATTGAATGACACCCCTTGGGGACTTATCTTCGATAGCTATGTAACCTTTTAACTGCAGTTTAAATAACTTAAAGCTAAATGCCTGAAGGCTTTTCATTTGTTGAAAGTTGTTTCAAATTCAAAATGGGGAGGGGATCTGAAGACCTTCTTGCAGTTGTACAGGTAACCGGTCCGCTGTAAACTTGATTACACCTACATCGTCTATGGTGGAGCCTGTAAAAGTATTTCACAAAAACTAGATACTGTCCATCATCTCGGGCTGAGGCTTTGCTTAAGCGTTGGAGCTTTCAGAACATCTCCCATTAATAATCTGTATGTGGAGTCCCTTAAGCAACACTGTCTAAAATTGTCCGAACAATATATTACAAAACTATTTTCAAATCAATCCAATTCAACTTTTGACTGTGTTTCGGCAGCAAATCTAGGCAGGTTATTCTCTAACGTTGACTATTTATATTTAACCCTCATAGTGAAGAACACTAACAATAAAAATTCATCTCTTATTCCACCTCTTGGAATAAGAATACAATCATATATTTCTGCTGCTAAAATATATCTAGCCCCATCTCAGCTTTTGTCTTCACCACCAGGACAGGTAGTAAAACCAGAGGTGGACCTAGCCTTAACTAAATTATAGAAACAAGTCAACTAATTTATCAACACGAATGTAATCAATTAAGACCCTTATACAGTACCTACAAATCTATATTTACAGATGGATCCAAGAATGGTGACGCTGTTGCTAGCGCCACTGCCATACGGTCCAGGACTATATCACAACGACTCTTCTGCCAGTGGCATGTTAATCCATTATCAATCAAAGTATATATGATGATTTTGTGTCTATTTAAAATCGGTAGCATAACGTACATCCACAAAGTGATGGCATACATCTTGCTGGGGAATCATGCAGGAAATCACACTAGAATCTAGATACAGTAACTTCCTCACCACTGCTTACATTAAATAAAACCACATTCCAGACAACTAATCATTGTCCAAATACAAAGTAATGAGCTTCTACTGAATCTGAACAGGAACACTGTATACAACAAATTACACTGCCATATAGCACTATGATCATCAAGTTTACTGGCAAATGCCCAATGGATGAAAGAATGAAGTTGAGCCTTATGTTTGTCGTCTGGGATAGTGGGGTACAAAGTGGAAAAATAAAATGTTTTGACTTAATTTAAAATGGTTCTTTTCTGATATTACAAGAGCTTTTGAGAAACCACATGACATTATCAAGGTCTAGTGTGGAGCGTCCGCCCGGAGAGGGTTCCAAAAACCGTCAAAAGAGGGGACTTGTTGCTCCGCTGGCGCTTGACATTAAGGGGCTAAAACAAGGACTGGTTGGCTTGGAGTCAGTATACTGTGTCCGAGTGGGGTATTCATGTTAAACTGCCGCATGGTATCTAAGTGAGCGAGCACTGTGACATTGGCATCAGTCCGGACTAGTACAAGCAGCCCCTCCACCACCGACACACCCACACGCGATATAGAAGTGCGATGCATATGTAAAGAGAGTTTAGACAAAACACCCTCAAGGCACAACTACATGAAAGTTTGTACAGCTGTAAATGTGCGAACATGTCATAATATAAATAGCGGTGGCGGTTAATTTTAGTGAACGACCTTTTAATAAGATTTGGTGGCCTGGGATGTTTGTTACAGACCGACATAGAAATTTCGTTCGATGATTTAGGGCGAAGACGGACAATGTTGTAATTGGATACAGCATAGCGAGCATGATCAGCGACCTAATCCTATAACTTTATAAAGCCTGAGACCAAATTGTTTTGTGCAAAACTCCAGAATATCAAATGATCTATCCCTTAGTAGAAATACTTACCAACAATATCAGCAGTAGAGGTGTCGACACAGAAGACTACCGGTTCATTGGATCCATCGCCGTCAGACACAAAGTAGAGAATACCCTCGTGTATTGCGCTGGAAGCAATTCCGGCGGGGCTTATGTCCCCAAAAGGAGGATTTGTTATAAGGCCAACTTGCTTGGGTACATCAAATCCAAGGACGCCTGAAATAAACTGAGAAACTAGAAAACATATTAAGACATAATCCCCAACAGGACGACTTATTTCAATAACTACAGAGCTGCTTCACTTTGTAAGGAAGACATGCCCAGGAATATGTTTGGTAAAGCATATGTATGTTCTGTTTCATGAACTAGGGTTTGTAATGGCCACTCTAATCCTGACCTAATAGGCCATTCATTGTGACCGTGGCATTTATGGTACTTTCTGAAAAGTGAGGACCTCGGTTTCTATTGGTCTGATGTTTTAGGTCCCAGGTTCATGCTGATCTGCAATGATCGTGTCTGTTACTGGCAAACCAGTTTGTAATGGAGCTAATGTATAATACCGTCACGTCGAAGACCCGGGTTCTATTTCCGACATGGGTACAATGTGTGAATCCCATTTCTGGTGTCCCCCGCCGTGATATTGCTGGAATATTGCTAAAATCGGCGTAAAACCACACTCACTCACTGTTGATCAAAACTAATGCTGTATCCATTTCGCCGAATCGCACGTTTTATTCAAGTGTGTAACTGAGAAAAATATATTCTTCAAGACAAATACTGACACGCAATGAAAAGTTCGAAGCATTTTTTAATCCACCTTGACTCCCATTAACAACGTTGTGTTGCAACTAATTGCACTCCCATTAATTTTACATTGTGATGAATGACGAATTAATGTGCATGTAATCCAAGGTACTCTCTGAATCGACGTGTGGTTAGTTCAAGTATATTATTCCTTTTCAATTGTTCTGGAGAATAAGTTGTTCACGAAATCAAATAAACATTACAGATGTTGTGGACATAGTTACCTTTATAACTCCTCCGGTACAAGTTGGTACCTAGAAATAAAGAACATATACATTCATGTATACAGTCACAGTTTGAAAAGGGTTGTCACATAGCGCAAGGAAGAAGCTCCTTAAGATCCATGGGTATATCTGTCAAACGAGTTTACAGGCGAGCAAGCACTCATGTCGTGATGCAATCTCATTAAAATCAGATTTAGTTTTCGCTACCGCTAAACAAAGATCTGAGGACATCCCATTACGGGTCACGTCAGAACGACCTTTCGCGAATTTTGACCGACCAATGAAATGACTGACAAGAAATCGACATGAGCCAATCAGAAGGCAGCTTTCTCGAACTTTACGACACTAGTTTCAAACTGGCGACTACTCTTCGAAACATATTTTGACGTATTCTCGATTAAAAATTTAAAGCTGATAAGAATAACATTCTGGAATGGCTTATAAATGGCCTAAATTGTAATGGATATAATCATAAAACCCGTAACTGTCGTTCGGAATACCCCATGTTAAATATTATTTGGTTGCATGATTTGAAAAGACATTCCGACTGTTACTTTCATGATCTGGTAAGCGACGCTCTGATTGGTTAGATGAAAGGTCGTTCTGACGTGACCCGTAATGGGATGTCCTCAGATCTTTGCTTAGAGATAGCGAGAACTAAGATCTGATTTTAATGAGATTGGTCGTTACATACCCATTCCTGTTCAATGTCTTGGTTATATACAATTAGAAAGTTCTAAGATTAACAGAAATACTACATGTTGTAGTATGCATACTTTTATAAATATTTGTTTAATATATTTTAAAGCATCAACATTTTTTGAGGTACAGGAAAGTCCGACTTTGGAAAGAACACTGAGAACTAGTGGATGGGTTAATATTTGATGTCGCATCAGCAATATCTCAGCCACATGAGGACATCCCATTACGGGTCACGTCAGAACGACCTTTCATCTAACCAATCAGAGCGTCGGCGGTGATAAAATCAATCAATAAACGATGTAAACGAATCATGTGTTGCACGGTATATCAAATATTTTAGTTTAGGGAAACTGCACCAAATGTCAAACGCTGAAGGCTGTAAAAAGGTTAAAGCTGCGACAAATAGCATTGACATAATGAAAGGCTTAACACACAAAAAGACCTACTCTCCTCGTATTTGAGTTGTTTCCAGAGAAGATCAATAGCCCGAAATGAAGCAACAAATTTAATTTCCCTTTAATCTTTATATAAACACCTGCACCAAACAGCCATGTCAACCAATATTAAATGACAAAACATCAGGGAAACAGCTCTCTGATAAAAATTAACGCATCGCTTAAATAAACGCCGAAGCAAAAGATCTTCTGTAACAAATACACGCACGATGACTCAAGGAGAGGCTGTCTGAACAACCACTGCATCGCCTTTATGTTTATGCAGTGTGTTGAGAAGTTCAGCAACCCTGAAGAATCCTTCGCTTGGATGAAGTCGGCTGGCCTAAAATGTCACTTTCCACTCGAAACCGTCAATGTGTGAATTTGCATCAAAATGTAAATTTGAAATGTAGATTATGTAAGAATTTAATGACACTGTCCAACACATTGTCAGTGAATGCCCAGCTTAGAGCTTCAGGCTAAGCAAAGCCAACAAATCTAATCTTATTCTTTTTGATAAATCCAATGAAATAATTTATATCATTGAATTTTCTTTCCCTTTTGACACTTATGTGATTGACAAAATTCAGGAACAACATGGCAAATATGCGGAACTCGCTTTCGAAATGTCACGCTTGCATCCCAAATTCCCACTTGTCCGACTCCTCATTGTTCTCCCAGAAACACAGCCCTTCTGAAAATCTGGGTAATGCAGAAGGCTTCAGTATTGGGGAGTCTTCACATTCTCCGAGACATTCTTGGGTGGGTTTGACTAGACAGTGCTGAGCTGATGGTCGGCCGAACCAGCTGACTGTGCCAGGACCACCCTCTTTGTCGCATTTGTATTTTAATCTGTACATAATAATACATTCCTTAATGGCTAGCAAAGCACACTAGTTTACACGCGGACTTGCAGAGCATACCAAGTTTCTAAAATCAATATCGACCGGTATATTACTCATGTTAAGGAAACGAAACATGGACTTCTAATGTACATTTAGTTCCTTGCGGCATATACGTCCCTGTCAATATACTCCATGTTTGGAAACACGGGTGGCCGCGACTCGCTGTACACAGTTGCGTCCATTCGGCACGCAAGAAACCTATGATTGTGGGTTCGAATCCCGGTTCGCCCCGATTATGTTTCTAGGTTTGTCAGCACAATACCCGTGCTCGTGGGTTTTACCGAAGTGGTAAACGTCTGAGACCTGCATCACTTCGGCCTTTCCTCCCACATTAAGCTGACACGCCGCGATATAACTGGAATACTGTTAGAAGCGGCGTTAAACCCAACTCACTCACCCACTATTCCATATCTGGAACCGCTATCATCGCGAAACTTTTAACTAAATTATTGAAATAAATCAATGCTGCAAGCGTCTCTATTTCCAAGTAGAATGTTTATATCCATGAAATAATGCGCCTATAAATCATTCGACCCTGCCTCTATCGTCAAAGTGATTGTTGCTGTGGCTTATACGTAAAAATGTTAGAAGATTGAGTCCTGCTAAACCTTTTTGCGCTATTTTCCCCTTAACGGTGAACGAATGTGAAAGTTTGCACGAATCATACCTTCGATAGTGTCTATCAATGTTGTTACAAGTAAATACCTGGCTTGTCTGGTCCAGACTCAATTATTTACAGACCACCGTCATATAGCTGTAATATTGCTGAGTGCGGCGTTTAACAACAAATAATAGAATACAATACAAAATAAAGTTAGCCTTTTCTCTTAGTGGAATCCGTTTCGGCGGATAATCGAGACAGGTTACCTAACGAAATCTAAAAAAAAAGATCGTAAGTCGAATCCAAAATGGCCGCCCCCAAAAGACACTTTTGAACAATTTAAGAGATAGCCTTGGTGTTCTGATATAATTTGCAGAGTGGGAGGGTATATTTTGATTTGTACTTTCAGAGGAGAAGAGTTGGGAAGACATGTCTCTAAAAAACTCAAAATAAACGTATATGGTTGCAAAAGTATACTACCTATGACCTTAATCAAAGAACAAAAATACTGGCAGTTACTGGCTTAAGAGCTGAGAAGCAGGCGGGTAAACTGTAAATGAAATTTAATTTTGAATTATCCGTCCTTAGTTTCGAGACCTATGAGTCGTTTGTGAAGATTATGCTTTTCAGGGACGCTCAATTTCAACCAATCACATGTTTAAATACACTCTTAAAAAAAGAAACGCATAGTTAAAAAATAAGGATATTTATTAAGCGGGTGTAAAAGTGTCTACACAGAATATGCGCGAACACAATCAAATGAAATTAGACACAATTGTCGTCATTGTCAGCATTAATTCAGTTCAGTCATTGCACATGTGTAGCCACATGGGGCGTCATGGTCAGTACCTGGTCACACCACATCCTGCAGGCGTCACTGCTCGACCCCTTCCTTGGCACAGATTACGCAAGTCTTCGGATTTTTTCGTGGGGAATTCTTCGCCATTCCTCCTGTAAGGCGTTGGCGAGTTGTGCCAGTGTGTGGGGAGCAGCTCCCTCTGGCGGTCCAAAGTTGGGAGGAGGTGAGGACGCTGAATTTGGTCGATGTATCGGTTTGCTGTTAGGCTGCCCTGGACAACCACTAACTGTGATCTACCCGTGTAGGATATGGCTCCCCACACTATGACACTCCCTCCACCAAAACGGTCCACCTGTCGAACGCAGTTCGGCGCAAAACGTTCATGTCGACGTCGGTATACACGTTGTCTTCCATCCCGTCGTTGAAGAAGAAAACGTGGACAGTGTCTCTACTCTTGTTTCCAACACTTTGCACGTTGGTGAAAATTGGTCTGCATTGTGCTGAAAACTTTTTCTGTAAGCAATTTCCGTGCATCCTTTGCATTTTTGCTGATAAACGTTTACAAAACACATTTTGAGATGTGTTTGCGCGCAATGCACAACAAACATGACATGATTAACGGGAATCAAACATAAGAATTGTCTTTATGACGATTGCTGGGGGAAAAAATCTAATTGGAATTCTCAAAACACCTATGCGTTTCTTTTTTTGAAGAGTGTATTTCTAGCTAAATCATGGTTCACTTAATCAAGTTATGCGAACACAGGGACCTGGATCAGTACAAGAAAATGAACTGTCTTATGAATTACCATAATATCAGACCATAAGCACTTCTTGGATTATCATGAAATGAACGTATTTTGATTCTGAGAGAGAATGAATTTCATATCATTATGCTTCTTTCTCATAGCAATTCGGTCATTGTGTTCTATTTATGCAAACATAAGGCTGCCATCAATATCCATACATAAGTATTAAAAATATAACCACGCTATATTTTAAAATATCTATGAAAAATTGCTATCTAAATGACAAAAATACTTTTGTCACTCACGCCGTTTTCCGACCTCGACCCCGCCCTAAGGATGACTAGTACCAAGTTCCTTTGGCATACAAGAAATATTTCTACACTTTTGCCTCAAACAAACTATTATAAAACGCAGAGGAAGGCCATGGCCCTTGACAGACATGTAAATGTATCAAAAACATTTCCAAGTGCTGATAAATAGAAATTGATGATATCATTGCGCAGAAATGTCAAGCACCGCGTGGATATATAAACGGAGATGTTTTGATGTCAAAATCTGACATATCCCTAAAGCATTCCCCATTCGTATGGGGCTGATTAATAACCAAAAATACTCACCCTGGATTCCCGTCACCAGAGCCAAAAACAATACTAAACGAAACTCTCTCATCCTGACGGTTTCACAACCTGCTCGCAAGTAGGTGGTAATTGCCTAACTATTTGCTTTATTTGTCATTTGGCCACGCCTTCTTATCATGAAGGCCACAATACACGGCACATTTGTTCTTCGGATTTCGTACCTACTCTAGTCGTCCCTGGGGCGTCCTATGTTTTTCAAATGATGTCAATGGTTGAGTAACTTGCTACGTTTCTTTTGGTAAACGCAAATGCTTCAAAATTGATGGGACGCAAATGATTCAATTATTTCTTTCATGTTTTTTTGTTTTGTTCAACGCAACAGAAGCTGAAAACTGAAAAAAGCATAACATCTACTTGACACCAGTGTGTTTGCAACGTAGTAATGTATGTGAGTGAGTGAGTATGGTTTTGCGCCGCTTTTAGCAATATTCCAGCAATATCACGGCAGGGGACACAAGAAATGTGCTTCACACATTGTACCCATGTCGGGAATCGAACCCGGGTCTTCGGCGTGAGGAGCGAACGCTTTAACCACTAGGCTAAACGACCGCCCCGTAATGTATGTATGTGCCTATATGTGGTAACATATCGTGGTCAGAAAATCCTTGTTTTAATATTTTAGAAGATTTCGAAGTTTCAACTTGGTATTACCTTAAGGAGTTTAGTAGATCTACTCAGGCGTTCATCTGTCAATCATGTCCACACATAGACTAATTAAAAACGCTTCATACATTTCCATGTTTGTTCGAAATTGTAAATGGTGAACTCTCCTACTTATTGTTTTCATAAAGTTTAGAATTAACCAGCATTGCCTAGAATTGTTTAGAATTAAACCAGGTACGATGTTTAACCAACACCAACATGATGTTTATATTTAGTGTGGTAGCCAGCAATTCTTAGAACTAAATTTCAGGCGTTTCTACATCAATGATAACAGAAAACTTGTACAGATTAATCGTAATCGACATGATTTATGATTCATATGTATTAATGGTTATGGTATTATTAGGGAAAATATTGTAAAAAGTCGGCACCCTAAATTTAAGACCTTCAGTAAATGTTCAATATCGTACCCCTGCAATATTCCACTGAGTCAAACGGCCCGGTTTCATATGGCTGACTGAAACAAAATGTGAGAAGTCAAATATATTGTCTATAATTACAAGAGATGATAGATCATGTATCAAAGCGAAGTACTTCCTCCTGAGCCTTACGTCATCTGATATGTCGATACGTCCTACTAATGGGGTACAATGGTGCCACACACCGAAGTGTTTTGCTGCAACATTCATGTATGTCCCACTTCGTCGGATGCCAGGTAACAATAGTCTGCAATTAAAAAGAAATCAGGCAACAATAACCAATTGCCTTCAGTTAACATTGATAATGTTACGTCATTTGCATCATGACATGTATCGCATATGTACAAACGTGTAAACGCTGTGTTGAGAACAGCCATTCCTATATTGCAATTTCACAGAAACAGACCGATAAAAAATCACGTCAAAGCATAATTTTGAATTGTTAATAAATTTTTGTAAGTCGCCTTTCCGTATGTTTTAAGAAGCTGTACCATAATATGGAGCAGATAAAGAAATATCTACATGTACCTTAAGTTATTTCCTCTTGACATCGAGTATTTATTGATTGAACGTACTGCGCAAGGCAAAGCAATTAATCCAATAAACACTGGAGTTAAACAATAACCATCCTAAGATCATTCGTGTATTTCGCAGCGTATTAGTTCACCAGAATCGAAGATGTCCTTGTCCGTCGTCCTTGGAGTTTCCGTGCTTGAAATACGTGAATGATGTCCTGCACCAAAATGAAACTGAGATTTGTCGTTAAATTATAGTTTCCTTTTATATACCTATAAGAACCAAATGTGATTAAGGTTATTACGTTTGAGTTAAATAAATCCAAAATATTTTTATAAAACGAACACAATGTAAAGATGATAAGATCATTATGTTATTTGAATATGTAGTACTGCTCTGAGGCGTCTGGCAGCAAACGGGGCGGTCGGGTAGCCTGGTGGTTAAAGCGTTCGCTCGTCACGCCGAAGACCCGGGTTCGATTCCCGACATGGGTACAATGTGTGAAGCCCATTTCTGGTGTCCCCCGCCGTGATATTGCTGGAATATTGCTAAAAGCGGCGTAAAACTATACTCACTCACTCACTCACTCTGGCAGCAAACGCTTACTTGGTTCTGCACATTGTGGCGGGTGCTACCGGTAGGGTAGGACATGCTTGCCCTTTTCGCGAACACCTGGTGTCATCACTGATTTTCAGTGATCAGTTCATATAATTGTCACCGCAGTTTTGTCTTTTGCGGTCGGTGGAATCAGTTTCGTCGGACGACTGTGGCTGGTTGGTCTCTGGCTTTGACGTTTTACATTTACATGGCGTGGAATCTATTATTGTTGATGCTGCTAAATAGTCATAATTGTGGACGTTGGGTTTCATTCTTCACACAAAATAAAAGGTTCAGAGAGCTGAAATGCTGCTGGAATGTGTATCACTATAATGGGTTTCACATTTAATAATAACACTTAGTGTTTTTTAAAACTCAGCTATTAAGCTTAAACTTGAGTTTCTTCTAAGCACGGTTATCTAACAATAGAATTCAGTATTAAACGTATCTGACCTTTGGATTTCCTCCCACACTCATGTGATACTCTGTAATATTCTACCAAGTTATGTTAAACTCCATTCTACCCTACTACAAACATAACAACCGCTGTTTTAAGTGTAAACATCTCTAACTTTGTTTGTTTGTTTGTTGTTTTACGCAGCACTCAGCAATAGTCCAGCTATATGACGGCGGTGTGTAAATAATCGAGTCTGGACCAGACATTCCAGTGATTGATGTCATGAGCATCAATCCACGCAATTGGGATCGATGACATGCTTCAACCAAGTCAGCGAGCCTGACCACCCGATCCCGTTAGTCGCCTCCTACAACAAGCATAGTCGCCTTTTACGGCAAGCATGGGTTGCTGAAGACCTATTCTACCCCCGGGTCTTCACGGGTCAAACATCTTTCAGGATCCCTTCAGGCTTCAGTATACCATACGCGTGATAAGGTCCAAACAGTAATATGTCTTGTTTATTGAATATGATATTAAAACACAATACAGCTGAAATATTGTCGATATGAATTAAATCTTAACTCACTATTAACGCCCTTTTCATTTACGCATTTGGAAAAATGAAAAAGGCCGTTGGTTTCTGTATGATATAAGCATATAATGGTATCATCTTTCATTGTATCAACCTTTCTTCACTGTAAATACTCCCGGGCGTAAGACATAATGTCTTTGTTATCATGATGGATAATGGGAATAACAAACAATGATTTTTCTATTTTGGATGGTCATAAAAACTTTTCATAGGCCATGCGTAAGTGAAGATAAGAAAACTTTAGGATGTTGCTCTTAGGCATATTTGATACTAAACGTCGACATTATTTTGTCGAATGGTGTTCCTGAAGGTCTTTATCAGTTGCTGAAACAGAGAAGATGATGGGGAGAGAATTTTTGCTTTTTCTCTCAATGCTGTCATTAGTCCAAGGTAAGTCCCCGCAAAACCCGACAGGGACAGACATAATAACAAGTCACGCTGCAGGAACATGGTACTGAGTTCGTAAGAATGGTTTATCTGTCCTGAATGAGTGCTGGTGGTCGTGGTTGTGCAAACATCTATTCTCTATACGTATATCTGATGACATTTAAATAATTGATCCCCATTGCAATTCCGGGATGGAATGGATCCTGGTAACCAATACATACCCAAAGAGTTCTCGAAACTTTATCTGGAGACCAGGCGCTGCTTATGGCTTGTCTGGTAGAGCAAAACAGTTTGCCGTATTATAGTTGGACTATTTCTGACTTCAATTTTTCAATAGTCAACTTCATCTTTATGTCGAGCAATAGTCCTGCAGCTCCAGCCCTCAGTGGCTACATTTCCGACGTGCTCGTTCAAACAAGATTTCAAAGACCACCATAAGACTCTTGCTGTTTGGTCAAGTTTAAAACCTTCAAGGCCATGGCAACGTTTCATGGTAACATGTTGAGGACATTTCCAAATTTGACGCATCAGTGACAAAAATGATGTCCGATGTAATTCGGAATCCCTATTTTGTCTTGTACCATATGAACAATTGCCTTGCCTTTGCATGCGTTTGTGATGGGTGCCACCAGTGGGGCAGGATACGCTCACCTGTTCGCGAACACCTGGTATCATCACTTTTGATAGTGACCAATAAACACTTGGTCGGAATCGTAAAATCGACTCTGATCTTGGCAGAGATTTCTTTTGAATATCGAAAGGATTTTGTCGGTTTTTTAATTGTGAATATTTTATTCATAATAAGCCTTTGCTACAAGCACAACTGTATACAGTATGACTCACTCTGTGACAATGCCTGCAAGAACAGAACTTCTAAACTCATTTTTCATGTTCTCACTTTCTCGCTTTCGGTCTCCTCATGTAAGGCAGAGAACCCCAGTGCTTAAGATGTTGGCTTCTTGTTATTATATTACAAGCATCCTTAAACTGTGCCTTTCACCTAGTTTTCTCTTGAGGTGCAAGTTGTCTACTTTTATGTGCTTTATGTCATCATGACTAGTCTGTTATATAGTTTTGAGTGAGTGAATGAGTGTGAGTGAGTGAGTGAGTGAGTGAGTGAGTGAGTGAGTGAGTGAGTTTGTTTAACGCCTCTTTAAACAATACTCCATTTATATCACGGCGCGTCAGCTCAATGTTGAAGGAAACTGTAAGACGTTTACCACTTTTGGTGAAACCCACGAACACGAGTATCATGCTGACAAGCCTAGAAGCATAATTAGGCGCACCGGGATTCGAACCCACAATAATATGTTTCTGGAAGGTCCAAGATGCGTAACTCTGCACAGCGAATTTCGGCGTCTAAGACGACTGGGACACCTGTGTCCCAATATAGTTTTGAACTATTAACCGTAGAGCGGTCACCCTGCATAGCAAACCAGTAATAAACCGCATGATACAATAGAGGAAATAGGTGAACATTATCTCATAGACCTCCTGAACCCTATACCACATGTATATATAGTAATTGTAATTTTGATGTAAAATGTTCACATGTGACTTTTCTTGCTTGTGTAATGATGTCTGTATACTTCCCAGGTATTTCCCCGAGATTGAAGATAAAAGACTATTTCGACCCAACGTATCCAAGTAAGTAAAATGAGTGATGTTTCTAAATCCAAGTTGCAGACGGGAAGAAGGATAATATGAACAAGGTGAAATCTGTGTTGAGATCGTAGTTTGTTTGTTTGTTGTTTAACGCAGCACTCAGCAATATTCCAGCTATATGACGGCGGTCTGTAAATATTCGAGTCTGGACCAGGCAATCCAGTGATTAAAATCATGAGCATCGATCCACGCAATTGGGATCGATGACATGCATCAACCAGGTCAGCGAGCCTGACCACCCGATCCCGTTAGTCGCCTGTTACGACAAGCATAGTCACCTTTTACGTCAAGCATAGTCGCCTTTTACGTTAAGCATGGGTTGCTGAAGACCTATTCTACTCCGGATCGTCACGGGTCTTGAGATCGTAGTATACTGTAGCACCTATTGACTGACAAGCATATAAAAGAAATAAGATGTTGGCTTAGTCGGAGACCACCATCATCTGCTTACAATTGCACTTATACCGGTTGCTTTTGCATTGGTAATTAAATACGCTGACAATAAAACACATACTTGGTGGTGGTGTTTTGTAATTCATAAAGTGCTATATTCTCTCACATTTGGATTTCGCGGGGATTCCGCTGAAAGCTTAACGCATACTTGGTGTTTTCGGTTGTTGTAATTCCTAAAATGTTCTCCTATTCTCTGACGGTTGTTTCGTGGAGATTAGGTGTTGGAATCGGTCCCCTACGCCTACGCTTGTCGTGCCAGGCATCCAAATGGATCGGGCGGTCAGACACGGTGACTTGATAATGTGTCAATGTACATCGACGACGTGGGCGTTACCGTTTTGTGGAATCTGTCCAAACTCGATCAATAACGGCCATCGTGATATATCTGGAATATTGCCTAATACGGTGTTAAACCACAAACTTAACCCATCCCTCTTGAAATGGGATGTAAATATTATAAGCAGGAAAAGCGACGTAAGGCATATTCAAATGCGATAGATCACAGCAACTGACGACATTTTTTGTCTGAAGGTTTGAAGTGTTGTTACACGATATTTTGAATGTAAATATGCCATCATAGTATTTATTCACGGATCATCACCATATCTGCTATTTTAGTACTGGGTGGATGTGCTGTGTCTTGTCTTTAATTGTAAGATTAGTTGACAAGTTGCAAACAACAAAGATGCCACGCCTCTACGTCATAAACCTATGGAAACAAACGGTGACCAGAATTGAAGAACGGTGAAAAATTCAAGTCTCGTGGCATAAGCCTAACATGATTATTTATAAGTAAATCTTTTCCATTTCATAAACATTCACACACTTGATATATTGTTACATGTGACCATTGTTTTGATTTTACAGTAGTTACACTCGACAGTCTACATGTCGATCCGACGATTATGCTTGTCGTAAGAGGCGACTAACGGGATCGGGTGGTCAGGCTCGCTGACTTGGTTGATGCATGTCATCGATCCCAATTGCCATGCTCATGGTGTCAGTCACTGGATTGTCTGGTTCAGACTCGATTATTTACAGACCGCCGTCATATAACTGGAATATTGCTGAGTCTGGCGTTAAACAACAAACAAACAAAAACATGTGGATCCATAAATGCATGGCTGCCGATAACCCATCAGAACTGCATACGTTGTCCTTAACCCTGATTGGGCTGATTGGACTCTTAACGAAGGCAAATCGTTTGCATACAGATGATAATGTTCATAAAACATATTGGGACGGTTACGGTGATTCACTCATTGAAACAAACGATAAAAAATGTAAATTAAAACATAAGAATATTTAAAAAACAAACTTTATTCATGACGTTTGATTGTTAACAAACATTTTTGTGACCGATAGTTATCAGCATCTCCGTCAACCGATAACGCTAGGATTTGGCAGAAGGGAATTTGAAAGTGAACGTCATTCTTCTCGTGTCCAGGTCGAGTGTGTTTGGTGGGAGTTTGGCACACAGTGATGTCCAAAATATACTGCGTTGATATTCATGATTCAAATCAGACGAAACCAAGCATATTTCCTCTTTAAAAAGATGGGACACTCGGAAATAACTTAAAATTTCCACAATTGTAATAGAATTTTTTTTCTAGTAATAGTTGTATGATACTGATTTACGCACACATTACAACCGGAAGAGAAATATGACAGTATATGTTATGATCGCCAACGATCCTGAAGGACAATATGGGTAAGATGGAAAATGTCGACGTTTTTGGATCCGTGGTGTGTAATAGCGCCACGATTTGTCAAACATTCATTCACTCGACGAGGCAGCCTGTGTCTGAGACTCCCAATGGCGATCTTGGGAGAGTCACTCATCCACTCATCCTGCAGCGCCTGACCAAGTTCAGCCCACGTGGTTGGGTCCTGTGACGTTGATGTAAACGGCTCCCTATCATGTCTCAGAGGTGAGACCCGTGAAGATCCGGAGTAGAATAGGTCTTCAGCAACCCATGCTTGTCGTAAAAGGCGACTAACGGGATCGGGTGGTCAGGCTCGGCGACTTGGTTGATGCATGTCATCAATCCCAATTGCGTGGATCGATGCTTATGATGTCAGTCACTGGATTGTCTGGTCCAGACTCAATTATTTACAGACCGCCGTCATATAGCTGGAATATTGCTGAGTGTGGCGTTAAACAACCAAACAACCAACCAACCAACCCAGAGGTGTTAAAGGGGAAATACGTCTGGGCTCATTGCTGGTCATGGAATACTATGTATATTGTTGCTGCTGGTGGTGCCCGATTCGAACACGGGCGTTGTCGTCCTGAAATACCAAACGTCGACCCACACGCTAAACGGGACAACAAAGGGTGTCAGTTTGTTGCCCCGATAGTACTGTCCAGTGACCCTTCCTTGCACAATATGGAGTAGGGTTCGGTCAGTCACAACCTTGGACCAAAATTCTGTACGGCATTATGGAAAACGAATGTTGACCTATTTCCAGTAAACGTATTGCTAGGTAATCCCACTTAATGGTTTGGCATTGTGACAAGTGCCACGGGAGGGGCAGGATACGCTCACCTTTACTCGAACACCTGGTATCATCGCTATTTGATGGTGATTCATGTTCGGAGTTGTACGATCGATATAGAATAGGGTTGGTCGTTTTTGTTTGGTTAAGAGAACTTGAAATGCATACATTAAGATCATTGTCAAGTTAGGGAATGAGTGCTGTGGCCATCGAACCCCACACTGATATGACCATGATGAGATGTCAAACAACAGACCGCCTCCGTGGTCTAGTGGTAGAGCGTCCGCCCGGAGAGCGGAAGGTCCGGGGTTCGATCCCCGACCGCGTCATACCAAAAGACGTTAAAAGATGGTACTTGTTGTTACCCTGTCTGGTGCTCGGCATTAAGGGGCTAAAACAAGGACTTGTCGCCTCGTAGTCAGTATACTGTGTCTGAGTTGGGTATTCATGTTAAACTGCGGCATGGTATCTCAGTGAGCTAGCACTATAAATCGGCATCAGTCCGGACTAGTACAAACAACCACACAAACACACACACGTAATTGCACGTCGCTATATAAGTGCAATAATCTTGGACGCGACGTTAAACCCCATTTCACCTCACCTCACCTCAAACAACAAGGATATGTTTTTTTCTGAAGTCTAACCTTTCTTCCTGTAGGGTTCGGTTTGCTAAAGCAGATTGCTACAGTAGACGTCGACGCGGCAGTCGGCGGAGCATTCGAAGTCACCGGTATCGCTGCAAGTAGACTCCATGACAATGTTCTCTACTACATCGGCCGTAACATTAACGTGGTTCTGGCTGCTGACAGCACGACGGGCACCATTTTAGCCAAGTTCACTCTCACCGATGCTGTCAATGATGACTGGGAAGGTATTGCCGTAGGACCCTGCGACGAGGGGAGTACAGACACATGCGTCTACGTTCAGGACGCAGGGGTGGGAGGAGATACCAGTCAGACCGAAGTGTACAAGTTCAGGGAGCCCACTGATGTTACGACTGATGCCTCTTTCACATCTGATCTCACCATCCAGTACTCGTAAGTTACTAAGTCATTACACAAATATATATTTTACAGTACATCTCAGTACAAACTAATTATGTTAGGGGCATAAACATTTTAGGTACATATACTGACACAATGATTGGTTGGTGTGTTGTTTTACGCCGCTCTCAGCTATATTCCAGCTATATATGACGGCGGTCTGTAAATAATCGAGTCTGGACCAGACAATCCAGTAATTAATATCATGAGCATCGATCCACGCTTTTGGGATTGATGACATGCTTCAACCAAGTCAGTGAGCCTGACCACCCGATCCCGTTAGTCGCCTCTTACGACAAGCATAGTCGCCTTTTACGGTAAGCATGGGATGCTGAAGACCTATTCTACCCCGGATCGTCACGGGTCCACTGACACAATAAAAACGAATGATCAACTTTAACTCGGAATGTATGAAACGAAAACGATTTTAGCTGTAAATATGTATTCGCATGACAAAGAATGATGACAGAATTAGTGCACAGGAGGCACTGGACGATGGCAATTCCAGCAGAAAAATGCAGGAGTTTTATAACCCAAGATCAATAGGTCTGTATCTGAAGTCACAAAGATGGGTTGTTCCTTTATTCATGAATCTGGACGGAACGTCATGGACTTGACGTTGACGTCAGCGCTTACGCTGTCCTAGCTCCTCCAACATGTGTTCTGTCGGATTTAGATCAGGGGAAAATAAGGGCCATGCCATCACATTAATGCCGGCCTATTGAAGGAATTGCAGTGTATCGGGGAACGTTATGACTACATTGTCCACATTACGTTGTGCAAGTTGCCGTTCATGACAACGCGATCACTCCTTGAAATGTACATTAATTACGCCTCAAACCTTCTCCAATACGGCCACGGTACGAACACAAGCGTCAACAAGTCTCAAGTGTCGTCTTCTGTGTATGCGTTCTGTTCCATCCATCAACCCAGAAGCTAAAAACGATCCTTCCAAAGAATTGCATTTGTCTGCGGCCATACTGATGACAAAACTAAATTCTCTGCAACCAATGGTGATGACGCATGATGTTACCCTGATAAAGTCGACGGCGACCTGGTCCACAAGGTCAGGTCAGGTCAGGTCAGGTCAGGTTTTCCCGAAGGTGGTTTGGGTTACATTGTAAAAGCCAAAAGATCTAAAACATGGACATAATAGTTGGATCAATATTTAAATGTTTTATTTATCTTCTAGCGTTGACCTCAGAATCTAGGAGACACTAATTCTGACACATGACCAAGAGACGCGCGGGTTCCGTTCACTGTGACTGTGGTCGGTTTACAAAGAAATCAGCCACCCATTTAATTAGGTTGGAGTTTACGCTGACATTTTGAAGTTTTTGACTCAGCAGATGAGGCTGAATGGTATTAAATGCCGAGGAAAAAATAAACAAAAACTAGGACTCCTAAATGTGTCAGGATATTATGTTACAGTTAGTGTTGCATCTTCGACACTGTCAAATGACATAGCCTGGTCTTTCATGGACGCTACCTGTTTTCCGATAACGTGTCAAAAGTCGAGCAATGGTCATTTGATACACTGTAAATGGGTGTAACATCTGTCTGCGTGAAACCAGCCAGTGAGATTACTCTCTTCTAAGCGGGGCATGTTTATGAAGCGGGGCATGTTTATGACGTGTGGTGTTAACCTTGCTATTTATGTATCCACATTCAAGGCACGACGTGCAAAACGAGACGTATGAAATGTCACGTTCTTCATCACGTATAACATCGGATGAGATTCGAACCCGAACGACTATAGTGCTGTGTTTTTTATCTCAAGCCCAAATACCCCAAACACATTAATTAGACATTTGTGGCAATTTTGCCAAATATAATTACAAAATATAATCGAATATGCGTTGCCAAATTGTGTCAGTATAGTTTAATGACTTGGTTGATGCATGTCATCGAACCCAATTGCGTGGATTGATGTTCATGATATTAATCACTGGATTGTCTGGTCCAGACTCGATTATTTACAGAACGCCGTCATATAACTGGCACATTGCTAATTGTGGCGTAAACAACAAACAAACAAACAGTATAGTTTCGAAATCGCTGAATATTTATTGGAACCCAAAACAGCCAATGTAATATTAATTGGACTGTAGCGTATTTGCAGATATGTTGCGTTTATTAAATCACAACACGCAATATAGTCAAACTTTTAATTTTGCTAAAATAACACGGTCCTGTGCATTATCTGTTCAAAAGTCAATTTATGACTTGCTTTAAACCCCTTTTTTAAGACAATATGATCTCTGCATGTCAATATCTGGACCAGCCAAACCAATGATATGAATTATGAGTACGCCTTTCTGGTACGACACGCAACCAATCAAGGTATCACGCCAGACTACCCGCTCCATATTGCTGCACATTACGAAGTGCATTGGTTGGAGGGGACCTGTTCTAATCCCTAATCACCACATGGTACCATACATTGTGCCCGCAATGGTGTTGCTTCATTTATAAATGTTGAAGTGTCTCAAGTGATGGTTCTCTGTCAGCGAAAGAATGAAAAATAAAGCGAAGAATTTCATTGCCGTTTATAACTGACTTAAAACCCCACGTGCACGGGTATGAGTCAACCACACAAAGGATCAGAATATTGGTTTCGAACTTGCCATCAGTGCATCTTCGCAGCTAAAGGACGCAGCTCGGAACAGTACCAAATTGTTCCTAATAAACCGTTGCAAATGTTCATTTGTTTGGCGTTACAATCCTTTTCCGGTTCTTTGCTACACTAAGCTGATTCGTATTTTTATTGACTGGTTTGTAATGCGTATTGTTTCTGAAGTTTTATTCTCGCAACTCATTTTAATGGTTTAAACATTTTCTTTTAGATCGCCAAAATCGCGTGGGTCGTCAGCAATTATTGTAAACAGTCATGCAGAGATATTCTTCTTCTCCTCCGGCTCTCCTCCCGGTTCGTCGGAGTTGAGAAAACTGGTGATGGACGGTGATTCAGTCACAACAAAGAAGCTGAAGCAGTTCCATGTTCCATCCATTGCCTTTGGTCAAACGGTCATTCTGGCTGCAGACATTTCATGTGACGACTCAAAGATTCTTATTCAAACGGTTGACCACATATATCTTTTCCGCATAAACGGTACTGATTTCGACAGCCTAGACTGCCCTATTCCCCTTCCGTTCATCGCTGGCAACCAAGTCCGCGGAATCACGTGGATTCCAAATGGAGAAGGTTTCTATGTGTCACTCCAAGAGAGCCCATCACCTTTAATGCTTAGTATGATGTGGACACGTGTTCCAGGTAGGACCTAAGTTCCACGACTGCCATTGGTGTATGTTAAGGTGTGACACTTATAATTGCGACCATCAGCAAAACAGGCCCACCAATAAAAACCAGAAGAGAACAACCAAACTATGGAACACAATTTGAATAGACATAGCCACACACATTCTAAACAGGACACAAGCTCCATAATGTGTGCATACCTTCAACGGAGACCGCGACAAACCGAACGCGTGCGGTCTGCTAATTTAGTGTGTTTGTTTCCAATTGCAGGTTTTAATCATTACGATGCACACTTTATGGGGATTGTGTTTTGTTTGGAATTTGTGTGGCTATTTCTATTCAAAGTATGTACATATTCCATAGTTTGGTTGCTCTCAGCTGGTTTCCATTGGTAGACCTGCAAAAGCTTAAAGATAATGAACGCATGGTGTATATTTTGCCATACTCGATCTTAGTAATGGTATTTATACACAACAAATATAATGATACTTTACATATTACAAATTGGCTTCAATTCTAATTAACATAATCTTTTGTCAACGCAACGATCACAACTATCTGTACACACAGCAAATATATACTCTTTTAGAAATGGAATTCATAATACCATCGCATGTTAATGCGAATAATCCTTCCAGAGCCAATTTCATGCTAATCAAGAGTTGAGTTTATTCCTTTGCTAATGTATATTTAAATACTAGTATAATGATACACATAAATGTAATTATTACAAGAAATATACCCCTGTTTGGCCATTGCAAAGGTGAAAAACATTTTTCTAAAAATAGAACATATTCCATGAGGTTTACAGGACGAATGTTGAAACTACTCTTACCACTCAAATTGTAATATGTTTTAACAAAGATACGTACGTACTCGTCTCCCTGGATGTTTATGTTGTTTGAGAAACTTTGTAACAACCTGAAAAAAATAGTAGAAAACGTGCATAGGAGACCTTTAGAAAGTCATACGTTGCCCCCAGCACAATATTCCCCCAGTTCCTCCCGATGGCATTTTCAAATTGCCGCCATTATTTTATAATATGATATGGAATTTTCTAGTTTTATATTCAAGAAATCATGCAAAACATCAAATGAAAGCTCTTCGTATGATCTTTCCAAAAAAACTGGCTTATTAGCATTTAAGAAACAATTTTTTATAATTTTATTTAGTTTTACTGTAAGGTTGGTTTGAAACCTTTATTACTCACTGCTTTACATCTTAACTATAATTTGCATTTTTATCCACCTCCACAAAGTGGGTCGGGGGATATAGGAAAGGAGTCCGTCCGTCAGCTTCTCAAATGGGACAAATCTTATACATTGATGAAGATGGTCATGATCTTAAATGAAGTCGAAAATTGGTGAATTAAATTCCTTTTTTACAAGGTTATTGTCCTTGCTCCATGCTTTTAAACTTTTCTGCTGCACATAGTATGTGCAATGGGGACACGTTTGCTTAGAACCTACTGTAGTTACATGAAGGAAAGTTTGCATGCTTAACTAAACTAAACCTGTCCAGGCAACTGAACAAGATTTAAAGCGATTGCTGGAGATCTCTAGATGTATTGCATGTGATGAATAACAGACAGCACAATCGCCAAGTGGGTGCATGCCATGCCCCGATGCATTCCAATATGTGATTCCGTGGAAAAGACCACAGGGAAAGCAAGACTGACTAGTATGTATAACGAGCGGTGTTGTTGCTGGCAAATGTGCTAATGTGCAAGCAATTTCACTTGGTATCCAGTCAGCTACAGCTATGACTAGTCACACATATGCAGATATAAAGTTGAAGAGGAACGTTCGAATGACCAGCATCAGTTGTGAAAAGAACCAGATCACTTTGCGTGGGGTAGAGGTAGAAGTGAACTCAACTGTATTATCCATGAAGGTCACATGTATGGTAAAGGGTATCTCTGAAATGGAATTCCATCTTCTTCACGAGTTTGCCAAACTACCACCCTCCTCATGTCCACGATCCACGATCTTCTTACTCATGCTTCATCCTTGACGATGATTCATGCTTCATCCTTGACAATGGTTCATGCTTCATCCTTGACGATGGTTCATGCTTCATCCTTGACGATGGTTCATGCTTCATCCTTGACGATGGTTCATGATTCATCCTTGACGGTGGTTCATGCTTCATCCTTGACGATGGTTCATGCTTCAACCTTGACGATGGTTCATGATTCATCCTTGACGGTGGTTCATGCTTTATCCTTGACGGTGGTTCATTCTTCATCCTCGACGATGGTTCATGCTTCATCCTTGACGATGGTTCATGCTTCATCCGTGACGATGGTTCATGCTTCATCCTTGACGATGGTTCATTCTTCATCCTTGACGATGGTTCATGCTTCATCCTTGACAATGGTTCATGTTTCATCCTTGACGGTGGTTCATGCTTCATCCTTGACGATGGTTCATGCTTCATCCATGACGGTGGTTCATGCTTCATCCTTGACGATGGTTCATGCTTCATCCATGACGGTGGTTCATGCTTCATCTTTGACGATGGTTCATGCTTCATCCATGACGGTGGTTCATGCTTCATCCTTGACGATGGTTCATGCTTCATCTTTGACGATGGTTCATGCTTCATCCTTGACGGTGGTTCATGCTTCATTCTTGACGATGGTTCATGCTTCATCCTTGACGATGGTTCATGCTTCATCTTTGACGATGGTTCATGCTTCATCCATGACGGTGGTTCATGCTTCATCCTTGACGATGGTTCATGTTTCATCTTTGACGATGGTTCATGCTTCTACCTTGACGGTGGTTCATGCTTCATTCTTGACGATGGTTCATGCTTCATCCTTGACCGTGGCCACCTGCTCCGAAGCTTGCCCTGGCCTGTTGATGCCACCTACGGCCAGTTGTGTGACCACAATGTGTCCTATGTTCGTGATCACTACTGACCAGAGACCCTTGTGGTGTTGGATAATATGACAATACTTCCTCAACAAAAGCTGCTGAACAGTGGGGAAGGGCACAGAAATTGTCTGCTTGTGCCAAACCGATGTTGCTTTTGACATGAAACCACTACATCATGGACGTTATTTCTGGCAAATTTTCAAAAATAAGGATAGACCAATTAAATAACTCAACAAATTTGAAATCGGAGGACTGACTAGCAAGCAAAGCACTGCAGATGGGGACTGGTCAGTAGCACCAACTGCAATGGATACTGTACAAACACAGCACTTGTTGTTGTTTTTGATACAGGCATATATTTGCTGGTACTGGTCACACAAGCCACTCCTAGAACGTATCTCCATATGATGTTTGTACGGAACCCATTACAAAGTGTACAGTATCTCTGAAATCCAGGTACCTTTTCACATCATCAAGCTGCACCTCCTGTTTGTACATGCAATCACTGGATGTGCTATTGTCGCTCTACAATAAAGGGAATTGGCACTGTTTGATGGAACCAACAAATGGGACTGCTTGAATGTCGTCCTTCGATCTGATAGTTCCCACTATGAGATCATACAAGTTGGAGAGATGTTTCTTCTGAAGCTGTATTGAACTGTTGGGTCAAAGTCACTGTTCAAACATCGCTAAAAGATATACTTCAAATCAATACATTGAGCATCGTAATCTTCATCTGGATTTGATTATCTGTAAAATGTATTTTCTTTACATCACTGCGTTATTTTTGAGAAATAAACACTGTTCACCATGGCGGATAGGAGCTTCCGTAGCGGATGGACAGTGGAAAATGTGGACGCTCTTAGTTCCCTTGAAACTGATAACATATCATACAAGATAACTTTGAGCTAGAGGATCAACACGGCGCAAATAGTTTTTACTAAATACCTATTGATGCAAACACATATACTGCCATAAAGCGCACATAAGTAAACCAAAAGATAAAAAATGTAAATTGCATGTTGTACCTTCAGAATTAGGAATGAGAAAATGGCACATTTGAGTTTAGATATTTATGTAATATGAAAGTAGAAGACAAACATATTATGAAAACAATCTAGTGTTATTGTTTCTAAGGAAGAAAAGGTATGAAGGTGACACAATCATTGTGTTATACATGATACAGTTGACATTAATATACATAAAATGGTAAAGTTATTATTATCTGTTCATAATTCATCTCCTCATAGTAATAGCTATAGTAATATTATTTTATAATGTGAGTGAGTTATTATTTAACGTCACATGGGCAATATTTCAGCCATATCGTGACGAGTATTTTATAATGAACTAGATGAGTGGAGACATGGAGATATTGTTAAAACTGAAACCCACAATGCTGTGAGCGCGTTTCTTATATTTGACTATTGACCAGACGACCTCCCAAATTATTACCTCATGAATGGTAATATGTTTTCGCCTGTAGCCTGACACGTCAGTTATTCATACTGTCCAAAAGTGCTAACATCTCGCTACACGGAAACTGGGTCATCATTTCCCGCGTAGCGATATGCTATAGGATTGTCCCCGTCCCCTCTCGACAGACAGATCTTGAACGCGACGTTAAATCCAATTTCACCTAACCTCACCTCGACAGGCAGACCCGCTTCATGGAAACACGTCAACGTTTCACCGCAGTGAAATCCCTGCCCTTCACTCCTTAGCGGCTGCAGGCGAGGAGCGCAAGCGCGCTAGGGCAGATAAACTAGTCTAGGACAGGGTATGCCTCACTCCTATATTGCCAAATAACATAATCATGTTTAGTGTAATAATTTAAAGTTAGGAATGTTTATTTTTATGTATTTCCTATGTACGCATCTCATAGCACATATTCGAGACAAATATATAGTTTATTTTACAAATGTGGTTACATCTTTCCAAATATCACTTATCCCCATGTAACATTCTCGAACCAAAAACAGACATGATCTAGTTTGGAAATTGAAAAAGTTATTTCCTTGAATTGATCTGTATTATACTTTTCAGATGCGAAGTTTACGTTTGGTAGGACTGTTGGTTTGAATGATAATGTATACAGTTCGGGCTTTGCCGCTAGCCGGGACACCCCCGGCCTTCTTTATACAGCCCAAGAAGATTCTACCTTCATCAATGTCATACAAACTCAAAATGCAAAGCGTATTTCCAACCTGAGGATACGTGATGTTTCGACTACTGTGTGGAACGACGTAGCTGTTGGGCGGTGTAATATAGGCTCGACCAACAACTGCGTCTACCTACTTGATGGTGGCGAGGGCTACAACAGGTTCCCAGAGCCAGCTGATGCAAGGCAAATTGACTCAGTGCCGGCCGACGTCTTTACGTTCAGGTAAGATGTACACACGGGTAATTACCATATGACATGACACCTTGTTTGTTTGTTTGTTGTTTAACGCCGCACTCAGCAATATTCCAGCTATATGACCGCGGTCTGTAAAGAATCGAGTCTGGACCAGACAATCCAGTGATTTACATCATGAGCATCGATCCACGTAATTGGGATCGATGACATGTATCAATCAAGTCAGCGAGCCTGACCACCTGATCCCGTTAATCGCCTTTTACGACAAGCATAGTCACCTTTTACGGCAAGTATGGCTTGCTGAAGACCTATTCTACCCCGGAATCTTCATGGGTCCATGACACCTTGACTCACCAATGTCATAACCTCACAACAATTCGTGAGTGCGGGTTCTTCAAATGTCATTTCTATTACCCGGGTCAGGTAAACATTGTCACATTATTATATGTTACGCTTTAATTTGGGTAGGGATGGTGTGGTGTTGGACCTGATACCCTATTTTCTTTGGGTTTATGAAAATGAATAACGATAAGGCGTAGACGGCGTTGAGTCAATGACAGTAAACGAAAGTCATCTTTGAGCGTAGTTCATGATATATAGAAGTGTATTGTATAAGAACTGAATTCTTTTCCGTTTATGTAGGTATAATCGTAAAAACAACGTAGCGGGTTTACGCAAAGTATGCATACCGGTGTCTACGTTGATACATTCATAAACGCAAAAAACATATTTAAGTGCCATCGATATTCTCTGCACAAAATGTGACATTCCAATCAGAAACCGTGTACGTTTTCCGTAAATGTAGAGTAAGCATGTTTAACTTTACAGTTTACCAGGTGGTGTTCCCGCAACTAGCATCATGGTGGACCCCGAGGCCAATGTCTACGTGATCAGCAGCGGGCTCGGCGGTGTACTGTACCGTCTAGATGGCGCATCGGCCGCAAAAACCCCTGTTGCACTAGGAGCGTTTAATTCTTTACACTTACCGTTACCAATAACGTCAGCAGATATATCAGCAGATGGTTCGGAACTACTGGTTAAAACGATCACGAATATACTTCTCTACAAGTGAGTGTTCTATATTTTCAATTGTTGATCGATTTTTGTCGATGGTGTAAGATATTTTGGGAAACCACGTCTATTTACACATGTTTTTAAGGAAATATAAAACCTCAACGCAAGGGAACGACAGTTTCCGTTGAAACAGATTCCATTGGGCGTAAAAGGCAAAACAAAATAGCAGTGAAAGAATGGAACTCATCTTGGTAATATGTTTATATCTTCCCCTTGATCCGCTTAATGTTAGTCGACCGCCTCCGTGGTCTAGTGGTAGAGCGTCCGCCCGGAGAGCGGAAGGTCCGGGGTTCGATCCCCGGCCGCGTCATGCCAAAAGACGTTAAAAGATGGTACTTGTTGTTACCCTGTCTGGCGCTCGGCATTAAGGGGCTTAAACAAGAACTGGTTAGCTCGGAGTCAGTATACTGTGTCTGAGTGGGGTATTCATGTTAAACTGCGGCGTGGTATTTCAGTGTGCTAGCACTATAAATCGGCATCAGTCCGGACTAGTACAAGCAGCCACACACACACACATACACGTGCATGCACGTCGCTACATAAGTTCAATAATACTGGACGCGACGTTAAACCCAATTTCACCTCGCCTCACCTTGACATTGAGATACACCGTCCCACATGGCATGCAGGTGTTCACTCTCTCAGCTCGACGCTCACATATCCCGATCCACGACACATGCAGGCTTTGCATAGAACTTTGTACCTCACCTCACCTCACCATAATGTTAGTCAATAAAATATTCCCATTAACATCTGGCATGAGACCACAAAAGTGAATAGACGGGTTATCCAAGTTTTTGGAGAATCGAATCTCCATCAAGTTTGTACGTTCTTGGTGTGATACTTAAAGAGGGAGTTGACCCTCACTTACACTGGACGAATGTTTAGCACCCCCGTAGATTGAAACATTCCTTGGTTTAAAAAGACAACAGTAAGTGCGTTATCGTGCTGTTGAATTTTCTGGTCATTAAGTTGACTGGTTTGATTACACGCCGCCCTCACGTGGCTTTAGTATTGCTATGTAGCGTCAGGCGACACTTACTTGTTTACCAAGTGTGTGGTAGGGCTGGACATTCTTACCATTTTTGCGAACACTTTCTCCGCAAGTTAGACTCTGTTTCGGTGGATTATCGTGACTGGTTATTCTCTGGGGTAGACTTTTATATTTGAGTCCAAACGAAAACATCCAAATTTCTAGTTATTACTTCTCTTCTGTTGGAGTGAGTGAGGGAGTTGTGTTTAACGCCGCTATATCACGGCGTGTCAGCTTAATGTGGGAGGAAAGCCCAAAGTGATGTAGGTCTCAGACGTTTACCATTTCAAAACCAACGAGCATGGGTATGGTGCTGACAAACCTAGAAACATAATCGGGGCGAACCGGGATTCGAACCCACAATCATAGGTTTCTGGCGAATACAAGGGACGCAACTCTGCACAGCGAATTACGGCGACTTTGACGACTTGGCCACCCGTGCCCCCTCTTCTGTTGGAGCAAAAGAACGTCCACATTCACAACCAAACATCGGTCGTTTCATTGATGACGGCATATCATGAATACGTCACACAACCAGGCAACAGCGTTGTGGCATGTTTCTTTAAGAAGGGTTTAGTCGTTGATCAAACTATTGTTCCTTATTGGTAAACCGATGACAATACGTCGATATCATAAATGTAAACTGTGAAAGTTGAAAATAGGCAACGGAAATAGGTTATAGATAATTTCAAGCTAAAGAAGTAAATGCCAAAAATACGCTAAAACAACAGGGCTTGCTGCAGTATATATAGTTTATGATTCCTTTTACATATAAAAATGACCAGCTTCTTGTTTAACGTCGTAGACAATCCAGGTTGACACCAAGAACATCGATCTATGCGACCCGTGAAGATCCGGGGTAGAATAGGTCTTCAGCAACCCATGCTTGCCATAAAAGGCGACTATGCTGGCCGTAAGAGGCGTCTAACGGGATCGGGTGGTCAGGCTCGCTGACTTGGTTGATGCAAGTCATCGATCTCGATTGCGTGGATCGATGCTCGTGATGTCAATCACAGGATTGTCTGGTCAAGACTCGATTTTTTACAGACCGCCGTCATATAGCTGACATATTGCTGAGTGCGGCGTTAAACAAAAAAAACCAAACAAACAAAAATTAATTACATTAAATCAACCAAGACACCGAGCCTGACCACTCTATCTATTTAGTCGTCTTTCGACAAGCATAATTTGCAGGGGACATATTCTTTTACCCGGAATCTCTACTGGGGTCGGGGTCTTTGGCCTCATGTCGAATAAAGGCAGAATATTATGAGAAGGTAAATCTGACAGCCATACTTTCTCAGTGCTACTGCATGCGATGTATATTATAACATTTTTATCATTTCAGCGTAGACAATTTCAACTACGGAGCAGCTATTTTGGGAGAGCCATGTGTTATTCCTTTTGTCGAGACCCGAGCACCTGCAGCGTCTATTGCGTTTGGGCCTGAAGGAAAGTGCTTCTTCACCCTATCTGGAACTGGATATGCGCCTCTCCGTCGACACGACAGAATACCTGAGTGTCAAGATGGATGTGTACAGCGACATCAGTACTGGCAATGAACAGCATGTACAAACGTATGCCGAGAAATAAAGAAATAAAGCTAGAAATACTCGTTGCCTATGTTTTATTTGGTTTTTGTAAACCCAAGTATGACTTATATGTCAGCCCCGTAATTGTGGCCTTCCAAAGTCTTCCGTACTGATGAACCCGAACTATGACCAGTCCTGAGTGAGTGAGTACGGTTTTACGCCGCTTTTAGCAATATTCCAGCAATATCACGGCGGGGGACACCAGAATTTGGCTTCACACATTGTACCGGGAATCGAACCCGGGTCTTCGGCGTGACGAGCGAACGCTTTAACCACTAGGCTACCCGAACGCCCCTGATCAGCCCTGAAACGTGTTATTACAAGGGTCGTGATAGACAATGCATCAACTCTTCATAATAAGACTACACCAAATAATTCTTTCTATTTTGGAAATACATCTTCTATACCTTCCAAACAAGTGAATTAGCAATGCTATTTTTGAATAGACTCTTTTGAGTGAGTGAGTTGGTATCAGCCTAATGTGCGAGGAAAGACCGAAGTGATGCAGGTCTCAGACGTTTTCCACTTTGGTGAAACCCACGAGCACGTGTATGGTGCTGATAAAACTAGAAACATAATCTGGGCAAACCGGGATTCGAACCCACAAGTTTCTAGGGTGGACAAGGGACGCAACTTTGCACAGCAAATCATCAACCAGGCCACATACGTCGCTAATGTTAACCTTAGACGGGTTTCGTCAACCAGGCCACAGACCTCGCTGATGTCAACCTTATACGGGTTTCGTCAACCAGGACTCAGACCTCGCTGATGTCAACCTTAGACGGGTTCCGTCAATCAGGACATAGACCTCGCTGATGTCAACCTTAGACGGGTTCCGTCAACCAAGACACAGACCTCGCTGATGTCAACCTAAGACGGGTTCCGTCAACCAGGCCACAGACCTCGCTGATGTCAACCTTAGACGGGTTCCGTCAACCAGGCCACAGACCTCGCTGATGTCAACCTTAGACGGGGTCCGTCAACCAGGACACATACCTTGCTGATGTCAACCTTAGACGGGTTTCGTCAACCAGGACACAGACCTCGCTGATGTCAACCTTAGACGGGTTTCGTCAAGCAAGACACAGACCTCGCTGATGTCAACCATAGACGTGTTTCGTCAACCAGGACACAGACCTCGCTGATTTCAACCTTAGACGGGTTTCGTCAACCAGGACACAGACCTCGCTGATGTCAACCTTAGACGGGTTTCGTCAACCAGGACACAGACCTTGCTGATGTCAACCTTAGACGTGTTTCGTCAACCAGGACACCGACCTCGCTGATGTCAACCTTAGACGGGTTTCGTCAACCAGGACACAGACCTCGCTGATGTCAACCTTAGACGGGTTTCGTCAACCAGGACACAGACCTTGCTGATGTCAACCTTAGACGGGTTTCGTCAATCAGGACACCGACCTTGCTGATGTCAACCTTAGACGGGTTTCGTCAACCAGGACACAGACCTCGCTGATGTCAACCTTAGACGGGTTTCGTCAACCAGGACACAGACCTCGCTGATGTCAACCTTAGACGGGTTCCGTCAACCAGGACACAGACCTCGCTGATGTCAACCTTAGACGGGTTTCGTCAACCAGGACACAGACCTTGCTGATGTCAACCTTAGACGTGTTTCGTCAACCAGGACACAGACCTCGCTGATGTCAACCTTAGACGTGTTTCGTCAACCAGGACACAGACCTCGCTGATGTCAACCTTAGACGGTTTTGTCAACCAGGACACAGACCTCGCTGATGTCAACCTTAGACGGGTTTCGTCAACCAGGACACAGACCTCGCTGATGTCAACCTTAGACGGGTTCCGTCAACCAGGACACCGACCTCGCTGATGTTACTGGTTATTACACATATTTCACTTGTTACATAACTAATAATGCCAATTGTAACTCCTCATTGAAGTTACAATTCCTGCTTGTTCCAGTCACAACTTCACGATTGTTAGTTATCTTGTTTCGAGTGAATCGTGAACAAAGGAACTTAGGATATCAAGTTCCTCTCAGCAGTAGATCAACTGATAGTTACGAATGTAGTATGCACTGCAAGTGAACTTGGCAGCAATAGGGACAAGGTCAGTGTTCTTCAGTTGGAAAAATATTTCTGGTTCTTCATTTTGGAAATCTTTTTGTAAATGCTTTGATCATTTTATACATGTTTTCAAGCATTTACTGTAACATGATCAATTGATTATTAATGTGACTTGAATGGATTAAGGTCCCTGCCATCACAATGAAAGCTATCTCTGTAGAAGACAAGTAACACAGTGTGTGACAGGGAGTAGGCTGACTGTAAACAACATATATCCTTACGTTGGTCATTTACCTGACACCTACATATACCCCACGATTTCTAAATATTTGTGTCGAAAGGACGGTTAACTTTGTAATTATTAGGAGTGTTTTTCATAGTATGTGCATTTATCGAAGGATACCCAATCTTATACAATTTGTGACTGTTATGTTTCGATACAACCACCCCCACCCCCCAAAAAAAATAAAAATAAAAAAATAATAAAAATAAAATTAAAATAAAAAATGAAATAAAATAAGATTAAATAAAAAAAAAAAAATAAAAAAATAAATAAATGAATATATATATAGTTAAAATAATCCTGAAGAACAGCGTGATCATGGTTGTATGCGGTTATAACTATAAACAATCAATTGCTTCGCCTTTTTGTCGGTTTACCAGCCTCAAATTTAAACGTGGAAGCAATCATTTCTGCGCATGATAAAAGTAACAAACTTGCTACCGAAATGTAATGCCCTCCTTATCGAACCACACCAAACAGTTAAACCTTCAGAGCGCTTATGAACGCTACTGATATGGAATCATAGAAGGGATATTGTCACATTGCCATTCTAACAGACATGGCTTTACTCCTTTTTCAACTCCAATAGCCCAAGACACGAGTGATTCCAAAACATTTAACGTATCAATGACAAAATGGATAGCTTTTCTTAAAATGTTATCATTTCATATATCTTTATTGTCTGTTTCGTTTTCATGACACCAGGAAACAATATGGAATATGTATTTCTACTTCATATAATGGGATCCGCCGTCTCTTTGTACTCACTTGCCAAACATATCAAACATGCCATGACCCTGAGAGGCAGAATACGCTAACCGTTTCGCGAACACCTGGTATCATCACTATATGATAGTGATTCATAAACACATGCTCAGGATATGGTTGCCAAGTTGTCTAAGGCGCAGCAATTTGCGTCCCTTAAGCCTTCAGAAACCTATGATCGTTGGTTCGAATCCTGGTTCGCCCCGATGGTTTCTCTATGTTTGTTAGCACCACATCCGTGCTCGTGGGCTTCACCAAAGTGGTAAACGTCTAAGACCCGCATCACTTCGGGCGATCCTCCCACATTACGCTGGTATGCCGTGATATAACTGGAGTACTGTTGAAAGCGGCGATAAACTCACTCACTAAATCCGATGTTACTTTCTGCAGGTCAAATGGTGGGAAAGGTTATAGTTGTGACTGGCTTTGGGCGTCTTTCTTTGAGGTTGAAGGTCCTGCAGCCATCAAGACGGCCCGAAGATAAGAAACATAGTCAGAAGAGAAAGACGAGAGCTTTGTCTATAATTTTAAAGACCCTCACAGGTGGGGAAAAATCGAATAATTATTATTTTTACAATATGTTCCGGTTTAATTCAGAGGAAAATTGGAAAATCTCAATGTCCTGAAAATCACAAAGCTCGCTACCCTCTGTCAAATAATCTGGTACCATAGAAACACTGTTTATCATGAAAAATTACCACATTTCTAAATTTATACTCATACATATTTTTATGTGTAAACAATATGTTACGAAAAATGTTAAAATCATATTGGTTTGATGGAGTTAATATATCTATTCTTGATTCTTTTCACTATATATTTTTACACTTTGTGTTGATACTGTAAATTATTGCATTAAATTAAGTTGAATTAACTTCAAAATGATGTAAACATATTATATTGCTTACGAGATGCCATGCCTGACACTGTTCAAAAGTATAAACAAAGTATCATTTTAATTTTTTTAATATTAAATGGGAGCAATTTGAAAGGTGATCCAGTGACAGATGGCAGCGAATACCGAATACCAGCTAGTGGAAATGAATCGAGATATTTTGCAGACAGAAGCTGTCGACAACCACGACTACTCCGACATACACACATTGTGGTTAGAATCTTGGGGAAGTATTCCATTTACCCTTTGAGTACTTTATTATTTACAGTAATACTCATGATGGTATCAATTCAAAATGCTGCACGTATAATCACTTCTCGTGGACACCATTGTCCCGATTACTTGGAACAGTGAGTGAGTGAGTTGGGTTTAACGCCGCTTTTGAAAGTATTCCAGTTATATCGCGGCGTGTCAGCTTCATGTGGGAGGAAAGCCCGAAGTGATGCAGGTCCCAGACGTTTACACTTCGGTGAAACCCACGAGCACGGGTAGGGTGCTGACAAACCTAGAAACATAATCGGGGCGAACCGGGATTCGAACTCACAATCATAGGTTTCTGGCGTGCCCAAGGGACGCAAGTCTGTACAGCGAATCGCGGCGCCTTAGACGACGTTGGTTTTAGCAGTGAGGTCAAGCTCTGGGAGCATTCATCTATAGTTTGTTACATTTTGAGAATGTACGATAAGATATATAAGTGAGATAATGCGATAACGCGACAGTTTGACATATCAGACATGAAATATCGAAGTTCAGGTCCTAACGATAAAACACTCCAGTCGTTAATGCACTTCGTAGTTTACGTCTCAAGAAAGTGGGAGAGATATGTCTTACACTGCGTGTTCCACCAGTGCCACGATACCCATAGATTGTACCCTTTGAAATTAAACCCACACACCAACCCCCAACCCCTGATCATGTGTGCAAAGCTGTTTAGGGACCGACCAGTTTATATTCTGGGATGGAGCTGGAATTTTATCGAAAGAAATTGTTCCCGAAGATTCTAGAATAATACGACTATGCTTCAGACTTTTGAAAACAGTTATTGCCTGAGACAAATATGAAATTGTTGCAACGTGTATTTCTTAAAATAAAATCCATGCTCCCAGGTTTAAATAAAAAGAATATGATACAATACCCCAGCCCCGTCGCCACCCGCATCTCCCCCGGCGTCTTCGTTGAAGTTTAATGACAATATTTGCAGGCAAGAGGCCGCTTTAGGTAGCTTTCATTAATGATCTATATCTTATCGTGATTCACGGGTCATTATCTCGGAGCAACGCTAATTGAAGCTCCAAAACTTAAGAATCCAGTCTACAAAAATACACAAAAGGAACACCCATTAAATTACTGACAGCTCAGCACCTTCGATATTTGCACCACTCAACAAGCAACGTATCACAAAATGAAATATTATGTGACTTACATCATGTAACATTAAACTATAATAAGAACCATTTCTTTCTTCATATCAATGTTGATATTAGTTTCACTGACAGTAAGAATAATATATATTTGCCAAAAATGTGACATAAACATTATGTCTTATTGACCATACATAATGTCTAAATCACTGCAAGTTTTCCCCCTACACGGAGCAGGCACACGCCATGATATAACTGTACATACGGTTGAAGCTGTTAATCTTTAAACCCCGTGCCTAGAGGCCTACCACATGGAACGTCTAATTATGTTGAAAGTACACAGTTCTGTTACCGAAAACCTACTCAAAACATTGGCTCCAAACTGTGGTACGTTTCAAATTAACTAAATGTAACACTTGACACATTGAACGTTCACAACAGCACTATCCTAACAATAAAAACCGCCTCCGTTGTGTAGTGGATAGAAAATCTACCCAGAGAGCGGAAGATCGGCGGTTCGATCATTCCTAAAGACGTTAAAGATGGTGATTGTTGTTACCCTGCCTGGCGCTCGGCATGAAGGGGATAAAACAAGGACCGGTATACTGTGTCTTACTGAAAAGTCACTCATGTTAAGGCTGCGGCATGATATATCAGTGGGCTAGCTCTTTAATTAAACCCTTTCCATATTCATAAGAAATCGTCAAAAGTCGGCATTAGTCAAGACTAGTACAAGCATCGTCCTATGTAAGGGCAATACTATTGAACACGAAGTTAAACCACCTTTCACCTCATCTCACCTGACATTAACAACAATCTTTGCAAGCACACCGCCTCCATAATCTAATCCTCTTCTTAAATATGCTGAACAGCATTGAAAACGCACCAGCAATAAATCTTGAAATATTACAAAAACAACTTGAGCAATGACCGATGTTGATTAGAACAGACATAGACGGATTATTAAGAAAGACGACAAAGGAAACAGGAATACCACTCAGTAATTAACCATTCAAACCTGTATCATATCCTGCGGGTAGAGACAGCACGCAGTCCGTATAGCGGCACACCGCGAACTAGATCAAGGATCAGTGTGAATAAACGTATGTCATGAACTTTAAAATACAATATAAAATATAATAAACGGTGGGGTATCAAAACATGTCTTCATTGGAGTTAAAGCTTGGTATGTTATAGTTTGAAAACGGTAAGACTTGAATCTGAGGCAGAGAAACCGCTTCGGTAATGAAAGGTTCTGAGAAATTTTGTTGGACTTGAATTTGCCATCTTCTGCTTAAATGGGCAAGCAAAACATGACCCCCCAAAAAATGTCCCCGAAAATTATCGAAAAAAAATAATTTTGATTCAGACTTTTGAAACAAAAGAAATCGCTTGCCACGATAATTACATTGTTGCAAAGCGTATTTATTTAAAAGAAATTCAAGCTCGTGGTTTTAAATTTAAAAAAGTATCCAGTTTTTTAGCTGTAGCTGAAGATATATCTAATCTAGCCCTTAGACTTACCAACGAATGCTATTTTCAATTTAAAACACCGAAACTTCACACAACACGGGCTCATTCCATAAAACATCACCCGTCGATCTTTCTCACACACCTTCAAAACCATCTACCATTATAGGATTTGTGATGTGAGAGGGTCTTCGTGACCGTGGGCCCCCTTAGGGGTACTCTCTCCTATGCTTAGACTCACACAGTCGTGTAACGAGGGGCATCATTCATCATGACTTTGATAATTCAATCGTGTATATCTTTCGCTGTACATCTTTCCTTGACATACTACTACTACTACTACTACTACTACTACTACTACTACTGCTACTAAGCCTTTCACATGGATAAAGTCGGCTGGCCTGAAAAGTCATACAGAACGCTTTCGATTGCCAACTCGAACCTGGCAATGTGTGATTTTGCATCAAAATGTAAATATGAAATGTAGATTATTCGATTTAATGAGACGACCAGCCTTGGCACAAACACAGTACACCTATCTCGGCCCAAAAACTGATCTTGTCCTGTTTTGATAATTCCAATGAAATCATATATATCATTGGATTTTCTGTCCCTTTTGACACTAATGTGATTGACAGGATTCGAGAAAAACACGGCAAATATGCGGACCTCGTTTCCAAATGTCTTGCTTGCATCCCAAGTACCAAGTTGACCGACTCGCCATTGTTTTCCGGTGCCGGATTTTCATCGGGTTCTGCGGCAGGCTGAAGTGTTAGGGAGTCTTCAATTCTCCGAAAGGTTCTGGGTGGGTTTGACTATGCAGCGCTTCCTGGGAGAAGTCCCATTCGCTGTCTGTGCTGCCTACCGAGGGAGCAAAGGCCCCGAGCTGATGGTGAGCCTAGCCAGCCTGACTGTGCCAGGATCACACAAACCCTCTTTGCTGAATTTATTATCTATAATATCTATAAATACTAATAACAAATATAGCTGGACGAAGCAGTGGCGGGCTCTAAATGATATGCACGCACAAACGTACGCAAAAACGTTTCAAAAACCGTACGCATGGCCGTGGAATTTTTTTGGTATCAGGAACTCAACGGTCAACATACGCATACTAAATTTGAACATAATTGGGCAACTGAGAAGCGGTGCTTTCACAATGGTTTGACAGTTCCATCACCACTAGCGCCAAGCGAATGAGCTTCAGTGACTGACTGAATGAATGGAGTAAACTGTCGTACCTGCGGAAACTGCTGTGCTCAGGACGGTTGTGCCGACTCGGCTTGGGTTAAGTTCGGTGCACTGAGTGAGTGAGTTAAAAATTAACGTCCATAAGACGCATGGACAGGCTTGGTTTGTTTGTTCGAACGCCGTCAAAGGTGATCGGAGTGTCCCAGGGTGTTCCAAACCATTTCCGGACGTCAGGACGACCTTTCATCCAACCAATCAGAGCGTCGCTTACCAGATCATGAAAGTGACAGTCGGAATGTGATTTCGAATCATGCAACCTCGAAAACTTTAACACGGGATATTCAGAACGATATTTTAACGACTGAATCCGTACAATCTAGACTATCTATTAGCCATTCCACAATGTTCTTTTGTTCAGGTTTCAAATTTTAAATCGAGAATTTGTCAAAATGTTTCGAAGCGTAGTCGCCAATTTGAAATTAGTGCCGTAAAGCACGAGAAAGCTGTCTTCTGATTGGTCATACCATTGGTCGGTCAAAGTTCGCGCAAGGTCGGTCTGACATGACCCGTAATAGGATGTCCTCAGATCTTTGTTTAGCGGTAGCGAGAACTAAGACCTGGTTTTAATGAGATTAATATATTGTGTGTGTACTAGAGGTTATGCTCTATGGTAGTTCCGAGAATCATTTAGCGCGAATTACAAGTAGGGCCGTAGCCAAATTTATCTAAAAGTTAAAAAAGTGATATTAAGTATTTGAATGGATCACTGAAAAACAGTGATTGCACCAGGTGTTCGTCAAAAGGATAAGCATCTCTTGCTATATCGCCAGCTCCCGCTACTCACTCAATTTGCACGAAAAAGCGATCTGACCAGACAATCCAGCGACACAATAACACGTTGACTGATTTTATCAAAACCAAAAACAATGTTAACTTTGAATGATACTATTTCTTTTGCAGAGTTTAAGCAATGTATTACTCTATTTACATGACAAAAGCTCAACATGCTGACAGCTTGACTGTAAAGAATGAAAATTACTTCTTAACTAGCCTTAGGCTATGAGATGACCCAGGTATAATTTGTATATCTCTACAAAATCGTAATTCCCTCTATCCTTAATCTCTACTGGGACTTCATCGCACTTCTCTACCCTTAATCAGAAAACTAACTATGGCTTTAGGGTTAAGGTGTGATATAAAACGGCGTGAACGTTATCAGACCCAGTGACTGAGTAAGTACAGTGTGCCAAGATGTTTTCAATGGCCATTGCACTTGGCCTGCTGGCTACCTGCGCTTGTAAGTATTGAAATCAGATATTCAATTGTATATTTTGGTGATCTTTCAACTTGTGACTGGTTACCAACATTGGTGCCAGCTAAAGACAAGTTTGTTGGCTATATTTTGCTACACATATTCCTATAATCATAGTATTTGAGACCCGAAAGAATTTGGGGTTAGAATAACTAATGCAGGCGAAAGAGGCGACTGAATAGAAGGGGTGGTCAGGCTCAGTGACGTGACTGATTGTATATTATCGTACACCGATGGCGTTGGTCTTTGCTCTTTAATTATTAACTGGCTTGTCTGGTACAAATTCGATTATTTACAGGCCGTTGTCACATAACAAAATGTGTAAGGTTTCTAGTATCTCTTCTTGCGCAGATGTTTCTGATGTCGAGGTAGGATTGACACAACGCCAACGCAGGCTTGAAATAGGGCACATGAACCAAGAACATAATGAAGGAACATGATATATTCCATAGAATTAATTAGAGGATCGTTCGAGTTATCATTTGAATTCTCATTCAGAGACATTGGTCATTTGATAATCCAACGCATTTTTCACATTTGAACTTAAGACATATTTACTTGCATTTGTATTACTATGCTTCGTACATATCACCCTGGAGATATAGAAAAGAAACACTTGCATGTTTTAGATGGATCTCAGAAGCCCGAAACCTGTGCAAGAGTAGGTAAGTAATATTTCAGGGCTACTTTAAAGGCAGTTCTTAAACAGGTACTGGAACAGCATAACATAAAGAATGTGCACAATGGAAAATTGTTAGTTCGTGAATAAATATATTGCATGCCGCCGCATGAGCAATATTGCAACTATTAACATATGCGATTAACAAACCCTGTGACCAAGCCCTTGTTCTGCGGCAATGTGTGAAACTGAAATATTGCTAAAAGCGGCGTAAAATCATACTCACTCACTCACTGTTCTACAGCGTGATGTGCTGGGAATTTCCCGAGCGACGAAGCAATATATGGATGAAAGTAGAGAAAATTGCGACCGTGATTAAGTATAAAAACGTCACTGGAAGAGAACAGCCCGTCTCGATTATCTGCCGAAACAGATTCCATTTGGTGTAAAAGCAAAAATAGCGAATATTATAATAAATGGATCAAATCAAGCGAAAATATATTATGATTATGTGTGTGAGATACACAGTAGTTTAATATTCTGTAATTTTTTTGCCGTAAGAAATAAATATCTCAACACGATTCTTTTCTTTTGTCATGATGTGACTTGCTATGCTAAATGGATCAAACATTCGTTTGACGCCTTGACAGGAGTAAATGTGATTGTCCAACTGTATAGCTGCCCAATCTCATTAAAATCAGATCTTAGTTTTCGCTACCGCTAAACAACAGATGTGACAACAGATGGCTGTATCTCTACTGGCTGCTGAACAACCGCATCACCTTACTTTCTGTCTGTGAAGCGCATATTTCATCATTTTACACTAAGGTTAATGTTTCAGGATTTTTATCTACCCTTGAAGATCCGGGTTAGAATTGGCCTTCAGCAACCCATGCTTGGAGTAAGAAGCGACTAACGTGATCGGGTGGTCAGGCTCGCTGACTTGCTCCATGCATGTCATCATATCCCAATTGCGTAGACAGATGCGCATGCTATCAATCACTGGACAGTCTGGTCCAAGCGCGATTATTTACTGACCATCGACCTAGAGCTGGAAAATGGCTGAGTGCGGCGTTTAGCAACAAAAAAATAATTTTTTATTTATTTTTTAAATGCAATTTTGGCAGACGTTTCATTTCTAAATTCATTTGACCTAATCGGTGACTTAATCGGCCCTATAGTGAGATTCCCGAAAAAGACTTTGATATCTCACAAATTTGCAATATTTATTTTGAAAATAAAAACAATTCTGTGACATAAAATACACTTCATAAATACTGATGTATACATTTTTGTTCATACTTCAAACTTAGTTATTGGTATAGCAAGTATTGACCCAGTGTGAAAAGAATCTATGCAGTGGTTTTCAAGTTGCACGTCGTACACAATATGTCCTCGAAAGGACGGGTGGAAAAGCATGAAAATAGCGATATGATTGTCAGGGAAAAAAAACACTTATCGAAATCAAACTTTGCTCTGCTCCTCTTCTATTAGTATGAAAAAAGTTTGAAAATTTTGAAAAGGTTCGCTAAATACTATGTTTATTCATAATACAGGATATATTATGTTCCCAAACACTCTCCTACTGGTATTGAAACTGTACCCCTAATTGGAAAAGAATCCATAAAGCCGTTTTCAAGTAAAAGGTCTCACAAATGTTGAAGTAAACAATAATAAGTTCAAAACATGACATAAATCACATCTTTTCGGAAACTACACCCATCACATATCAAACTTTGCATTGCATTATTAGTATAGAAAGTGTTCCTTAAATTTGAAAAGTATGCATGTTGTAGTTGTGCGTAGGATAAGTATTGAAGTAAAAAAAAAATAAACGCAACAAAAATAATTGAACATGAAAAAAATCTTGGATGGCGTAAGACGTTTGGTAAACCTTTTTTAAATTCAAAACTTGCATGCAGAGCTACAAAGCGGTTGGTTTATGTACGGTATTCGTCTTTAAATCACCAGTTAAAGTTTGTAAAGCATTTAACATTGAAAAAGTAATTAAATTCGTAACCAAGTTCCAATGCTGTTTTTATGACAAAATGTTCTACAACGATTGTTCCCTGAAACCACAACGATGGTAAAGACGATGACGAACATCATATTCCACTAATACGATCTGGTCCCTTGACACAAAATACTAGTCTGTACATGTTAAAGTTAAATGCAGTACGTTCAACAACTAGAGTTTGATAAAAAAAAAACCTGTTTACTATAATTACTTCAACATATGAAAAAGGCACTGGCCATTTCCACTGATATTGTATATTCATTATTTAATTTATTAATGAATATTTGCATCTGCATTTCCAGCTTGTTGCAAATTGGTTCTGTTAACAGGTTCTGCTTCATTTGCCACATAAATAAAAGAGTAGGTCAGTAAAAATTGTCGTAGATTTTTACCATGTAGTTGTAATATTTTACTTGTCTCAAGAAAGAAAGCAAAACACGAAGCGGAAGCCTGGTTCAAGTGATAATGAATAACAGTGTTAATCTTGCCGAAAAAATTAAATGTGTACTGAATATTTAGATGAGTATTATTGCTTTAAGCAACTCAAACCCAAATATAAAAATATAAACCCTGATATGCCAGTCCACGTGGCAATGTACAGGGACATGTAAAATCGTGGACAATCAACATGAATAAATGAAGTCAAAAAAAAAGAAAAAAGAAAAAAAGAAAATTGATAATGACAGATACCGTAGTTTGAAATGCATTGATGTATGAACAGTGACTATTGTGTGGCACCTATCATTTTACTTATTAGAGAAGTTAAGTGAGAAATGCTATATAACACACATATTATATCTGTTAAAGGTAAAGTACAATTTTTTACTCTATTACTCCTAATAGGTAAACCAGCGTTTGGCGGCCCGCGCGATATTGCTACGATAAGCAGCTCTGACGAGAACGTTCTTGTAGCTCCAACTGGATTAGCTTCAAGCGGGGTCTATGTGGATGTCCTCTACTACATCAATGCCGACACAGAAACCGAATACTACAACAGGGTGTATGCCATTAACGCGCATACAGGGGAGGTAGTTGGAGCTATCACCATTACAAATGCTATGACAGGCTCTAGTCAGAATTGGCAGGGCTTGGCAGTCCAAGTCTGTCCGGAGCCAATGGATGGATCTTGTATCTTCGTCCATGATGTTGGACTTAACATCGTCTACATCGTACAAGAAGAATCTAATCCGGCTTCTTTCACCATGAAAGATGCTGCTAAGATAATCATGTATACCTACAAGTGAGTATCCATGCGATGCTTGAACATAAGGCTAATTTGCATTCTAGTTCAGTCGCGAAATCTAAGCATTTCCTAGCTCTCGGAACAAAGTCTCAACAACTTCGCTACAAACAATTCAACAGTATTGTTTACGTGACGCTTTTTAATGGATAGCAACCTCTTTTATTCGTTGTACGACGTTTCAGAGCTACTTCTTGCTCCTTCGTCAGGTGAACGATGAATGATAAAGGGGCAAGAAGTAGCTCTGAAACGTCGTACAAAGATTAAAAGAGGTTTCTATCTATAAAAAGGCGGCATGCATTCATGTTCTCCCAACTTCTAAATGCTTATCAAAGACTTAACTGCATTGTTTATTTTACATATTATATTTTTCTAACAATATCCAATGTTTCAAAAGGGATGAAGGCACCGTACCTACTACCAGCAGAAGCATCTTCGTCGACTGTCAGGGTGGCATCTATTTCTTAAGCGCTGCTTTTCGGGGACGTGGTGTGCGACTTTACCGCATTATTGAAAACGATGACAGTACGTACACCGCAGAGCCTAAATTACAGCTCGATATCCCAACGGCATCCTTTGGTCCAACGGCTGCTAGTCTGTCCCGGGACTGTTGCGAGCTGGTTGTGAGGACGGAGGATAAGATTTACTATTACCCCTGGGTCGACATGATGCTCCAACAGGATGATGCACGCCTTCTGCCTGCTGTAATCAACCCTTATGGTTCATCCATTGCTTGGGCGTTAGACGGGAGTGGATTCTACACAGCTTTGGAATCTGCACCTATGACGCTTGCCTTCAGTCCAAGAAACAAACAGGTTCCAGGTAAAAAGAACTTAAAATTCTTTTATGGTTGACTTAAATGGTTGCCCAGTCATCTAAGGCGCCGCAATTCGCTGTGCACGGTTGCGTCCTTTTGATGTATAAAAAATATACCTGAAACCTATGATTGCGGATACCAATGCCAGATGATCGCCTACATGTTGTTGTAGTTTGTAGCGTCCTCCTGGAGATCGGAAGGCTTGTAATACGATCCCTGACCGCGTCATATCCAAAGACGTTAAAATAAAGTACTTGTTGTTACCCTACCTGCCGCTCGGCATCAAGGGGAGATAACGTCTCTATACATCCGTCTTACCCCGGACTAGTAAAGTCACGCAGACCCACGCATATTAATGCTACCACGGAACGTATGGCCCTGTCATACTACAACGGTTTAGAGTAACTTGCACCTAGCGTGTAAAAGACAGTTAGTACGCTGTCATACGTCGAGCTTTCATCGAAAAACCATGATTTTGGCGTATCCATAGCGTATACATAACGACAGTTTAGCGTATATGTAACACATGTCTAACGTATTAGTAGCGTATCACTGACTTATACATAACTTATGACAGCGTATAAAAGCGTATTGTCAGCGTGTACCTGGCGTGTTCAACGTATGGTCAGCGTATGCCTAGCGTATGAGTATGACTAGCGCTTAGCGTAGGAGAAAGGTGCCTAAAACGGGCCGTATGGGTAACGTATATCTGGCGTATGTAAACTAGTGTAGAGCGTACCTCTAACGTATGACTAACGTATAATTCATACCTTCATACGTTCCCATACGCCGAAAATGTTTTTTATGCCTCGGCGTACTACAACGTATACCAGCGTGCTTTTAACGTATACAACTTACACCTAACGTATCCATAGCGTGTTTCAGCGTTGCCGGCGTTGTGGCAAAACAATCTCAAACGTCGCCATACGTTACTGCTATACTTTGTAGTGTGACAGAGCCATTAGGTGAATTTTGCACTTGATGTTGAAAGCAAGTTCGTGATGACAACCTTATCTCACTGTCAAGCATGAGCAAGTGTTAGTCAACATCAGCTAGTGTCGGTATATGTAAAGCTAGATTAGATTTCTAAGATTAGGATATTGTTTAATGCCGACAAAGAATAGGATGTATGTATCCACTTAAAAAGAGAAAATCGATCCCCGGGCGCGTCATACCAAAAGACGTTAAAATATGGTGCTTATTGTTATCTTGCCAGGCGGATACAATATAAGTATACTGCGCCTGAGCGAGATATTCATGTTATACTGCGGCATGGTATATCCGTGTAAGCGCAATAATCTTAACAACACGCGAAACCTCTTTTCACCTCAACTCACATCTTCACGACATGCCACATGGGGTAATTACGAATGATCACAATATACAAACACACCTACTTACTCTCGGTATATCAGATATGCCGTATTCGACGTAATAAGCGCCCCGCTCTATTAAGCGCCCACGGCGATATTTGCTAATATTTTGCCATTGAACAATCCCAATTAGCCCCCCTTCCGATTTATCAATGTACACAAGACTTATTTATTCGTGTATAATACGCACTCGTGTGTTATATGCACCCTTAATTATGGGCAATTAAATGCTGGAAAAATGTATCTGTCGTAAATAAACAGTTCAGACTGTCAGCATAAACCACGAAATTTATCTTTCAACTCTGTTTTTTCCACCAAAGTAATATTCTGATAAGAGCCCCCTATTTCTAATTTTCGTATTACGTCGAATACGTCAGCAACAGTATTATTTGTCAAGTCGGCCTGAAGCACCCAGGCTCGCTGACTTGGTTGATGCATGTCACCGATCCCAATTGCGTTGATCAATTCTTATGATATTAATCACTGGATTGTCTGGTCCAGACTCGATTACAGACTGCCGTCACATATCTGGAATATTGCTGAGTGCGGCGTTTAACAGCCAACCAACCTGAAACACCGTTCCTCCAATTTATACGTTACGTCCTGTCGCTTTCAATTAAAGGGAACTACATGTATTTCAGTTGCGGTAAAAGTATTTATCTGGTTTTATGTTACTTTGATAACATGAAGTCACACTTCTCTTGAACATTCTCTCTTGAGTGGCACATTATATAGTACAATAAAATGATTTTGGCTGCCCGTTCCACTTTCTCCATCTTCCCGAGGCAAGAGAGTTAACTGACTCTAAAAGTCCAGTTTCCATCCACAGGCAGGATAGTGATATAACTGAAACAGTGGACCCATATATATAAATAGACAAGGTACGTCACTCGCCATCTTGTCCGTAGTTGAAATCGGCTGTATCGTTTAAATTAAATGGAAATGTGTGCATGTCATGTTCACAATACCTCCCCACAGCCCTCCAAATACGACCTGCATGCCACAAACCTTCATTTTTGACAATTTATTACCTATATCGGGTGATTTTATCGAAATATTGGCTCAGTCGCGGCTGTGGGTCACGGAAGTATACAAAAATCTCCGCACTCAATGTCCCTGAGCGCTCTGATTGGTAAATATTCCCATGTGTGTTTGTTATGGTTGGAGCGCGGACAAATCACAGCACTCGACGCCATTGAGCGCGGAGATTTTTTTTTTACTTCTGTGACGTTCCGTGACGTACCTGTGTTTCCACCCTTGCCGAACAAAGCTGGTATTATGGAGTTACATTTTGGCTGAACTAATGAGTCAATGCCTAGTCCAATCAAAATCGCTCACCGAAATCGAAATCCGGTTCGTAAACGGTCGTGCAGATTTCGGTCGATTGCAGGATTTGCAAAGCATGGGCACAGCCAACAGATATTTTCCATTTTTTTCATGTTTTTAATCAAAGTACTCACGTGGTTTGATACATTTCACGATGTAAGACCCGTTTTATCACAATATAGATCTTGATTATCGATCACATCGTCCCGATTGGGCGCAACCATTTTGTGTGAAGCAAACGCAAGTGATACGAGAGGTGGAATCTGATTGGTCCACAGGAGAGGCTTAGAAGGGACAGAACTGGTAATAGCCACTGGTGGCGCTACGATCGAGCCCAGTAATAGCAGCCTAGTTCGGCAAGGGTGGAAACTGGACTTTTAAAGGCAGTTAACTCTCTTGCCTCGGGAAGATGGGATGGTAGCAATATGAACACACATCACAGTTCTCTTATTGTAACTGTCATACGTTATTTTTACAGAATCCAAGTTTACTCTGGGTAGAGTTATAGGAGGCGTTGCCAAGGAACCATTTGTGGAAATAGCGGGTATTGCTGCAAGCAGAGAACATCCGGGCATCCTCTATATGATGTCGGACGAGCAAACAACTGATATCCTAGTTGTGCAGATGAATGAGGTAAACCGAAACGTTTTCCAAATAGACCTATAAACCTATACATATATCTATAAACGGCATGTTTAATAACGCTTTACACAATAACAATTCCTCAGCAGCATTTGGAAAGGTTTCCGGAACATTTGTCATCGTTTATAACTGGGAGAAGAATACTTAGGTCTGATTCGCGAAGATGTCGAAAGGGAAACGTAATCGAGAAAGGATCTAAAAGCAGTAAGAATTGTCAGAACTTTGTTGGATGTAACGCACATGAATTACGTTGCCAGCATTGTCAGCATTTCGATGTAGTGATTTTAAAGCGAGTGTGCATGATCGCAGTAAATATTTTAAAGTCTTTGCAGGGCTTTTATAAGTAGTAAGACAATGAATACATGGAACTTATTATGGATAGGAACTCCTTTTATATTTTGTCACAACGTTCCAGATTGAATGCACTGACTCAGCACATAATATGTGATAATGTCAGGTGTTCGCTGAAAGTTATCTTGCCCTGGTGGCACCCGTCACAAACACATCCAATGGCAAGTCAAGCGTACACTTAAACAAACACTGAAAAAATATGGTACAAGTCTAAAAATGAAATTGCGTCGGACATATTTTGGTCATCGATGCGTCACTTCGAAAATGTCGAAAACAAGTGACCGATTCAAACAACTTCGGGTTCAAGATGATTCCATGAATCACATATATAGCAAAATGTGTGTGTCTATCTGATTGTACTAGTCCGGACTGATGGCGATTTTATAGTGTTAGCAAACTGAGATACCTTGCCGCAGTGTAATGGGATACTCCAATCAGACAGAATCCGATCCGACCAGTCCTTGTTTTATCCGACAGGCTAGGAAATAACAAGTACCCTTTCTTTTAATGGAAACACTCTAGTGGCAGACTTAGTTTTCATATTCTCTAGACCATGTAGGCGGGACCGACATAAAGGGAAAGTTGACTGATGGAAAGTTGATGTAACCTCTCTTGTAGATACTGTATTGCCACTGTATGCATACATCTAACTTTGGAACAGATGAGGTGGTTTTACTGGTGTCTTTTACCTCCAGTTCAGGTAGGTTAATCAGTGGAAGGAAATGGTTTATTTGATCGTTCTTGAACACCATCAAATCATCGACATACCTTAAGCTCAAGTTAAGGACGAAGTTAAACAGCAAGGAGGGCACAGTTAGTGCCAATGCAAACGCCGGAAAGGAATAGCCAAAATAAGAAATGAAAGGCAAAGCCAAAACCAGGATCGATGATCACCTTTGACGTTCAAAACACATCAATATACTGTGCGAACTTGCTCATAAATAATATAGGTTTCGGTAGTAGCATTGGAATATCAACAATTTAGAATTAGACCGCAAATATGTTGTGACAAAGGGGGAAACTATTTGCAAACCGATCATGTGATGTGTGATATCAATCATTAACATGGATAATATATTCTTTAAAACAGTTGGAGATCCTTAAAATTTGTTGTAAAGCTGAAAGAGATATTATTTCTTGCATAGGATGTTTGTCGTCAACACTCATCTTGGTTCAATATTTTGTACATATAACAGCATTGGAATATAGGCAACTTAGACGTAAAATACGTCGTGACAAAGTCCTTGTCATGTGTGATATCAATCATTAATATGGATAATATTTTTTAACCTCACTCCATAAGCCTTAAAGTCTAACAATGATGACTATATGATGACAGCAACCCATTACAGTTGTCGAAAGAAGTATATAATCAATTCCTGGAACTAATTTGTGTCCACGTGTGTTCCTCAGGGTCAAGTTGTCTCGACCTATTCATCAGGATTTTCCTTCCCGACTATAGACTGGGAAGACGTTGCTGTTGGACCTTCTTTTGATGGGACGCCGGGCAGAAGCAGTATCTACATCAACGATGGTGGTGCAGATTTTGGTGGTCCTGTGAATCGTATCTACGTCATCCCCGAGACTGAAACGCCCTACGTTAACACTGCTTATGAAACGTTCAACCTTTTACTTTACAGGTATATAGGAAACTTAGGGACTTAGTTGTCTTAAATAACACAAGAAAATTGTGCGAATATGTATATATATATAAGTATGCTGGAACATTAGGACTTTAAATACGCAAAACAATTAAGACACAAAATAAAGTTGGATACGTAATTTAATCTCATGAAGCATGTGTACGTGAAAGGTATCAGGAAAATGTTGAGTTATTGTGAACTATGATATTATCTGGAATTGTTAAATATTAGCCTCCTCACGTGTTGACGGCTATACCTCCGTCCCGATGGTCCAGTATCCTTCTAATGCCTTCTCGTTCATGTTAGTTGAACCATATATGAATTTCATTACCCAACTGGTTAGGACTGTCAATTCAAGCTCGTGGAGAATCTGTTTACGAAAATAGATTCCAGCCTTCTCTAATTGCCGTACGAGGTGACCAAATGATGTCATGCGCTCTGACATTATACCAATTGCATGGATCAGTGAACATGATCTTAATGACTGGATTGTCTGCTTCAGATTCTGTTATGTACAAGCTTCCGTCATATAGCAAGAATAACAAACAACAGTTAATTCAAAGCATGAACTTTTCTCTGTTTTTCTCTAACTATTAATTATCAAACACATTTAGAAATAATATGCATTCTTTTTCACCAGCTATCTCGGTAACAATATCGAAACACACGCTTTGATGGTGGGCTGTGATGGAGAAATCTACGTGTTTGGCTATGCGCAGAACTTTGGTGATCCTATCAATGTCTACAAACTGATAAAAACAAGTGTCTCCGTCTACGCCGCCGTAGTGATTGCTACCATCCCAAATCCGTCGCTTAGAGCTGGTCCAGAAGCGGCTGACATCTCAGCATGTTGTGACGAGATTCTCGTGAAGTACACTGATGGCGTTTTCAAATACAGTTTGACAAACAACGACGTTGCAAGTGCCTTCCTTAGAGATCCGACCAGTCTACCCTACATCCCAGAGACAAAAGGAGCTTCTATTGCCATCACGGCTGACTGCAAGGCATACCTTACCACTGAAGATCAGGACACTTCGTTCCCAGCTCCTCTCAAGAAGTACGAGAGGATTTCTTGCTGCAAGAATGAAATATATAATTATTAAATGCTCATTAATGTTGGTGATCTGCTGATATGCTTGTGTTATCATTTACTTTATATTGAGGGTTATCCATATGTTTTATAAAAGCACGACCAATACAGTGAGGTGAGGTGAGGTGAGGTGAGGTGAGGTGAAATTGGGTTTAACGTGTGTGTGTGTGTGTGTGTGTGTGTGTGTGTGTGTGGCTGCTTGTACTAGTTCGGAATGATGCCGATTTATAGTGCTAGCACACTGAGATATCATGCCGCAGTTTAACATGAATACCCCACTCAGACACAGCATACTGACTCCGAGCCGACCAGTCCTTGTTTTAGCCCCTTAATGCAGAGCGCCAGACAGGGTAACATCAAGTACCATCTTTTAACGTCTTTTGGTATGACGCTCTCCGGGCGGACGCTCTACCACTAGACCACGGAGGCGGTCCCCAAATACAGTGATGATCACCAACGACGTCAGTAGAAAACGCGCAATAATGCTGAACCCAGTGTCCTACTCAATCATGTCCCTTGTGTCTTCAGTTATGACTCTTAGTCTTCGTACATGGAATGCACATTGTCTATTATATGGTATACATGATACAAAATAGTGTAAATCCAAACTCAGTGGACACACTGGCTATTCAGGAACATTGACTTTCGCCAAATTGTGATTATATATTTAATGATTTGTCAGATTTTTTACTTATTATCTATTCATACAATTCACAATAACGTTCGGCTAGAGGCTCTGGTCGCACGGCTATTCTATGTAATGATACATCCATGTGGAGTGCTTAGTCGCAACAAACTAACTCTCGTTTTTTTTGTAGCTGCTACTATTAATGCTTAGGGTTATAATGATGTCTTCGTTATATGTTGCCGTCTTCCCTCAACTAACGTCTTACATTCAGTGTTAACGTATTAGGTGAACTCATTGACATGTATGATACTTTAAGTGCCAACGGTGACACTGTCATATCAAGTTATTTGAATTCTGATATTCACAGAATAAACATGTCTCCTCGTGATAAACTGCTTTAAAAGGTAATAGATCATAGGCACCTAGTTAGTGTAACTCATAACTTATGCAACACAGGTCCCGGATATACGTACAGAAGGAAAGACAATGTTAATACATCACTTATTGACTATGCCCTCATACCATCCAACATGAGTAACTGCATCATCCACTGTAGCATAATGTCAGTACGATACTTAGGACCACTTGCCTGGCCTTGTCTGCTTACAATGTACTCATCAAACTCGCCCCAATGTGGAAAAAACACATGTTCTAAAGTGGCACACAACATACGAATTATAAATCGTTTGATAGGCATTACTTAGAAGTTGACGGATGACAAGGTAGACACAATTTTTATGGATAACAACTTCTTTAATACTGAGAAAAGCGACGTTTCGGTATAGATCCTTATACCGTTGTCAAGCAAGACTGAATGAGGGACATAGTTTATTGGCTTCATGTCCCTATTGGCTTCCACCTATGTGTTCTCTGTCCATCGTGTTGTGACAGCATCATCCCTTTGTTGTCAACACCTACCAATGTTATCCCACTCATGTATACTATTGTTGTTACTGTTAATCTTCTACTGTTAATCCTCCACCTACTATATATATTCTGCACTATGTCCCTCATTCAGTCTTGCTTCACTGACGAGTCTCGTTTTCACCTCAGCCACAGCGATAGACGGATTCGAGTGTACCGACGTCGAGGTGAACGTTACGTCAATCATTTTGTCATGGAATAAGAACGGTTCGGGTGCGGCCGCGTTATGGTATGGGGTGGGATTACAGCAAGACAGAGGACTCGTTTGATAGTGGTAGAGGGAAATCTCAGTCGACAGCGCTACCGCGACGAGATCATCGGCCCTGTTGTTCTACCGTTTTTTGCGTCGTCATGGCCCAGGCATTACCTTTCAACATGACAACGCCCGGCCTCATATTGCTCGACTTGTTCAGGATCGGCGGCGCCTTCGACGGCAACCACGTGTTCCACAGACAGTCCAGGAACTTCGAAATATGCTTCAGCAGATATGGACAGATATCCCACAGGACTTTGTGCGACGCCGGGTCGATTCCATGAGACGAAGATGTGTTGCTTGCATCGCAACCAGAGGTGGACACACACGCTATTGATTTGTAAATTGACATTTTGGCATGTTCATGATTTTTATAAAATCACGCATTTTCTGAAGTAAGTATGGCAATTTAAAGCATTTGAACACTTACAGGAATCTTTTATCTGTTGCAAACCAAAATTGTTTCAGATTTGGTAAAAAACATAACTTTGCATATTAAATCTTATTCAATGTCACAGGATTTTTTGTTGTTCAGTATATGTAAACTGTGGGGTGACTATTATTCATGTGGCAGAGTAATATTTTGTACATACAAGTTAGGTTTTAATTCTATTTTAGCTATAGTTTTATACACATTCTATTTCATATTTGAATTAAGTAGTACAGAGTTTATTTACCTGTCTTACTTTTGCCATATAATTTTATTTCAGTTTAAACATTAATACCACAGCTTATCTGTTTCATTCAGTCTATTATTTATCCAGCCTTGACTAACCATACCACTGCATGCTTTTCACCCACAGCACTTAGTATCCCACCCCGCGCATAGAGTACTCTATTGTTCTCTGTGGTCACTCACAGCTGACCACAGGTATACCTTTGTTTGCTTGTTATCTGAGGCAGTTGCCAGATTACACTTGACATATGTACTCCATAGTCATTTTGTATATATTTTGAATGGATCTTGTATTCATGGATCGAATAGATGTGATTATTTCATGGATTTGAAGGTTAGTCATAGTATATTTCTTGTGTGATACCTTATATGTATTTGTGTATTTCTAATTCTTAAAGTTAGAAATAAGTTGTGCTTGGTTTATTGCTAATCAGGTTGTGTATTGAATCCACAGTTAGTGTATTCTGATCATGATTATTTTATATGATAAAGTATTATAAAGCAGTTTCTTTAATTGATAAATAGCTAATATATCCTAGGCTATTATCATTTTAACTTGAACATTAACTAAATAAAACTAAACCCTAAATAAACTGTAGTAATTCTATACCTCATATCACATTAAGGTAATTGTGTTAATTGTGTATAAGAATGTATGCGTATGTGTGAAAGTGCATTATTTAAGTAATTTGATCAATCCTTATTTTAAATACCTATTTTACTTACGTGTTGTGTATAATTAAAGTGTAAATAGTATCTGCATTAGTTTATACCTTGTCAATGCAGATGTAACTGGCACTATCTTAGAAGCTTTGGTGACACGGCACAGGTTTCACCAGTCTGGTATGTATTGTTTATGTGTTACTCATGAATGTATAAATGTATGTATCTATATATATGCTGACGTATATCTTTGTAATTATCATGTAGTATTGTACTTGTCTAGTGTTATGACAGTAGACATGGTTTATGTTTAGTTTAAACTGATTATAGAGTCATAAGCAGATATAATATATATATCATTGTACAGGTTACTTCCTACATGAGTAACATTGGTTTCTTGCTAATTGAATGTCCCTTAGATGTAAGGCCATTATGTATATTATATCAATGTCAAGGTTCTATGTCTTGTATGCAGTATGTATTATTATTTATACATTGTTGCAGGCCGTATTTATTCACCATTCTCTTCTAAGAGAATAAACAGCCATCAGCTCACACCCTGTAGCCGTTTGTTGTGTTTACCACCCCGACAACTACCGCTACTACATTGGAGCCCCCAGTGAGGATTTGATGGGACCATGAGGAAACTGATGTACACATGAGACCAACCACGGCGTTATGTGACGTCACACTTGAGGATCGTTCCGCCATTATGACATCATGTGATCTGCGATGTGTGTTGACACAAGACCGGTAGATATGTGATTACATGTGACTTGAGTATTGATGAGACATTGAACATTATTATTGTTGTAATCATATATACTCTTACTCAACGTTGAGCATTTCTGAATTGATCATGATCATGACACTCTACGCTTGTGATAATTGTGACACTTTGTGTGTATATTAACCTGGATCCAGCAGTGAAAGTAATTGACAATTTATCATCATAAACTTTTTACACACAGCCGAGTTGAACTGACAACTGCGAGTGTGTGAAACTTCTGGATATTGCTTCACTTATCTCTTGTGAATACCATGTCGTATTTCTGTGTTCTTTTGTATACCATAGTGATGGCAATGCTATGCTGTACTTGTCATGTGACATATTTGACATGTTGTCTTCCGGAATGACTTCTCACTTACATGTTTTGCCATGCAATGAATTATATGTATGATTCATGCTATATTTGTGTTGGATGTGTATGATTAAAATCTGTCCTATAATCTGTGTGTTTATGCATATGTTGTTTGCAATATACATGTATTATACTATGGCCATTTTCAGGAGCGCTCCGACCATACCTATTATTCATGCCAGTCTTATGCTTCATGTATTTTTGTTTGGTATCTAAGCACTGTATGATTGGTCTGTGTGTGTTTGTGGCTAGGTAGTTAGTAAAATCAACTACTTAACTAACATAAATCATATAGCTATTACTTTAATTCCTAAATAGAGTGATAGGTTCATTTTGAGGTTAGCTCACTACATGTAGTTCATTAGCAGTTGTTGTCTTGCTAGTTTGCTACACTCAGGGAATTGTTGCTTGCTTTTCTAGTGTTGTCTTTGGTGTTGGTTTGCACTTGGTGTTCACTTAGTTTTGTACTCGGTTACATTCAGTGTTCTACATCGTGCAACTAAGGGTCATTGTCTTTGCTTAATCATGTAGAATCAGTTGTTTATACTTGACCCAATATCTGCGCGCGCAATAGTACACTCTGCACTGATGCACATTGCATTCTAATACTTAGATAGTATTACGTGATGTGGTAAGTCATCATAAGCATGTACTGAAGACAAGCTTTAGTAAGTAGCTTGTGGGGTACCTGTGCACTACTTATCAACATACTTAGATTACATAGCAATTCCATTGACCTTGCCAATTATTTCTTATAATACACATGTAATGGGTATATTATCGTAGAATTCCTACACTGCGTGACATCATTGTACTTTGATTTTACGTGTGTGCAGTTAAGCACATTCATTTAGCTAACTGTGTAGTTTCTCTCCTGTGTGATTACATTGCACTCCAAGATCACACATCCCAATTTTTTTGGTTAGTTTATTTAAGTCTCTTTCAGCCTTTTGTTTTTTTGTTTTGTTTTTCACTTTGCATTTCGCCCACACGTCACAATGGCAGAAGGAGGACTTTCTGAGGAAGAGGTGCAGAAATTAATTTCTTCTTTTCAAAAACTAAAACTTCACCCTAAAGCTGACACACCAGAAGACTTGTTGAAGTGGATATCCGAAGTCGGTCAGGTAAAGCAGGAACATGGTCAACATGGTCAAGCACAAGCAGGTTCAGAAGGTTCTTTCGTGCCTACTACTGTCACCCTGGCCCACACTCCACAGCTTCCATACTTTTCTGGTGACAGGAAGGGGGATGCCGATTTCGATCAATGGAGACACGAGTATACTTGTATGTCTACTCGTTACTCTTCAAAGATCGTTGCTGAAGCTGTTCGGCGCTCGTTACGTGGTAGAGCTGCTAGAGTGGCTATGCATGTAGACAAGGATGCCCCATTGAAGACAATCATCTCCAAGCTTGCTAGCGTGTTTGGTGATGTTCACACGGAACACAACATTATGTCACAGTTCTACACAGCCAAGCAAGGGGATGAAGAAAGTGTAGCAGAGTGGTCATGCCGACTAGAGGATATTTTGAGCCAAGGAGTCACACTTGGAAAAGTACAGCCTGGACAAACAGAAGATTTACTAAGGACTACCTTGTGGACTGGACTTAGATCACAACTGAGGGACCTCACAAGTCACAAGTTTGATCAAGGTGGACCATTTGAAGACTTTCTTCGTTACCTCAGGCAGGTGGAAGCCGACTTAAAGGAGAGGAACCCAGTGTCTAAGAAGAGGCCTGATGCCACCAGTAAGGCCACATTCACTCAGGATTCAGAGCTTAAAGAAATCCGGGGAATCCTGAAGTCCATGTCAACAGAGATTGCTGCTCTCAAGAAACAGAATAAGGACGCCAAGGAATCAGACTCTTCACAGGCAAACACAGGAGCAGCAAGGTATAACCAAGGTCAAGGTCAATCATGGCAGATACCACCTAGACAGTGGATACGTCCACAACAGCCTAGAGAAAATCCGCAGTTTGGACGTGGTGGCCAACATAGATTCCAAGGACCACAGACCTTTTCTGATATTCCGGTTTGTTACCGATGCGGACAACCTGGACACATTAGGAGAGGATGTAGAGCCAGGATAGACAATGGTCCTTTAAACTTCAATCGGCCTATGGGGAGAGGCGGACCATGGGCCTAGACACACAGCATGTCAGCAGTCAACAGCAGTTGGTTGCAGAATTAGTTGGTAAGCCTACTGAGACTAATATCATGGTCAATGGTGTTAGTTCCAGGGCTTTACTTGACACAGGAGCGACCATTTCTTCTATTTCCGAGTCTTACTACCAACAGAATTTCAGTGAGATTCCTATTGAGCCACTTAAACACATCCTTAACATCGAGTGTGCAGATGGAGAGTTTTTACAGTATAGTGGATACATTGTTGTGGACATTCAGGGAACAGGAAGTGCTCTATCCAAAGTCCGATGTTTACTTCTTGTAGTTCCTGACAGTTGTTACAACCAGACAGTTCCAATTACTCTAGGTACCAACGTTCTCTCTGTCTACATGCTCCAGTGCAAGGAGGAGTTCGGGGAAAGATTCCTTCAGAAAGCAGACCTCCATACTCCTTGGTATTTGGCTCTTCGTTCCATGTCCCTTCAGGAGAGAGAACTTGTCAAGAACAATTATTCCATAGGACGAATTAGAAGTTCAGAGCCAGGTCGCAAGATAATTCCAGCTAATTCTGAAATTGTTATTCGTGGACATGTGATACAGCCCCTACCTTACAGATCCACTTGCGCCATTATTCAGCCTACAAGAGGATCAGTCATCCCAGACGACCTTGACATTGAACCAACTTTAGTATCATATGATGGAAGAGGACAGAAGATGTTTGTGGACATACATGTATCAAACCTCACAACTCGTTCTGTTTCCATTCCAAGTCGTGCTCTCTTATGCGAACTACAAGTTGTTAGCACAGAAGATGTACCCGAGATTCATCTTTTTACTCCAAGTAAGGACACAGATATTATGAATCTTATGGACTTTAAGGAAGCCAGTGTAACAGACAAGGAACTTCAACAAGGGAAACAAGTTATTTCCGACTACATCGACATCTTTTCAACAGGAGACACAGATGTTGGTCACACTTCTTCAGTGCAACATAGGATCGACTTAGTAGATGACACGCCATTTAAACAGCGACATCGTCGAGTCCCACCAGCCATGTATCAGGAAGTTAAGGATCACTTGCATCATCTACTCCTTGCTGGTGTCATAAGACGTTCTCACTCTCCATGGTCATCCAATGTTGTGCTTGTGCGCAAGAAGTCAGGAAAATTAAGGCTATGTGTAGATTTTCGACAACTGAACCAGAAGACGATCCGAGACAACTACGCAATTCCGAGGATAGAAGAGATGTTCGAAGCCCTCTCAGGAACAAGACTTTACAGTACCTTGGACAGGAAGAGTGGTTATCACCAAGTAGAGATAGAGGAAACACACAAGGAAAGAACAGCCTTCACCGTTGGACCCTTGGGATTTTACGAATACAACCGTATGCCCTTCGGATTATGTAACAGCCCAGCGACATACCAACGGCTTATGAATGAATGTTTTGAAGGTCTTCACTTGAAGATATGTCTCATCTACTTGGATGACATCATCGTCTACTCCCAGTCAGTCAGCGAACATCTCATCAGGCTCAGTCAAGTATTCCAGAGGATCAGAGATACAGGTCTTAAATTATCTCCAGAGAAGTGTTCCTTCTTCAAGAAGAAAATCAAGTTCCTTGGCCATGTGGTGACTGAAGAAGGAATTACAACTGATCCTGATAAAGTGGACAAGATATTGAACTGGCCTCAACCAACCAACCCAAGTGATGTCAGAAAGTTCCTCGGTTTCGCCGGATATTACCGCAAGTTTGTTAAGGACTTTGCCAAGATTGCTAAGCCTCTGTCATCACTGATGCCCCATGGTAAATCTGGAAAGTCCAAGAAGAAGGTAATGGAACAGCCTTGGACTTGGGGAGCTGAACAAGAACACGCCTTTGAGAAACTGAAGACACTGCTAGCTTCACCACCCATCCTTGGATATCCAAACTATGGAACACCATTTGAGCTCCACACCGATGCCAGCGGTCAAGGACTTGGTGCAGTATTATATCAGGAACAGGATGGTGTGAAGAGAGTCATCAGCTATGCCAGTAGAGCACTCACCAAGTCAGAAGCAAACTATTCAGCTCATCGTTTGGAATTCCTTGCACTCAAGTGGGCGGTTTGTGAGAAATTCCATGACTACCTGTATGGAGCAAAGTTTACAGTTCTCACAGACAACAACCCCTTGACATACGTGCTCACCAGTGCAAAGTTGGATGCCACAGGTCACAGGTGGTTGGCAGCCCTTGCAGCATATGACTTTGATGTTCAGTACCGGCCAGGATTGAAGAATACAGACGCGGACACCTTGTCAAGGCTTCCGGAACTAAGTAGCAACGCCCCCACAGAACAACTTTCCATGGAATCTGTGAAAGCCATTTGTGGAGTTCTACACACTCAGCCATACGTAGAGTCTTTGTGCCTTTCTACAGCTGCAGTTGATGAGGAATTGCACCAAGAAGGGAAGGATCTGCAAGGAATGACAGACCGGGATTGGCGTATGACACAGGCTGCTGACGCAACCCTGTACCCATGGATCCAAGCAGTAAGAGCCAAGAGGAAACCCAGGAGACAAGACTATCCGCATACCCCCGCTGACACATCATTACATCGATGCTTCGACAACCTCACTCTCCAGCGTGGGATTCTATATCGCCAGATCAAGTCTGAAGGAGAGACAAAGTATCAGCTGGTGTTGCCATCCCGATTTATCTCTGATGCATTACAAGGCTTGCACAACGAGATTGGACATCCAGGACGTGACCGAACACTATCACTCCTACGTGACAGGTTCTATTGGCCAGGGATGCAAGCTGACACAGAAGACTGGATCAGGAATTGCAACAGATGTTTGAAAAGGAAGACACCAACAAATGCACGTGCTCCTCTCGTTAGTATCACAAGTACCCAGCCTTTGGAATTAGTCTGTATGGACTTCCTTACTCTGGAGACTTCAAAGGGAGGATACCAACATCTGCTTGTGATAACTGACCACTTCACACGATACGCCCAGGCAATACCTACTCGGAACTTAACTGCCAAGACAACAGCAGAGGCGTTCTACAACAATTTTGTTATGCATTATGGGATGCCCATGCGGATCCACAGTGACCAGGGTGCAAACTTTGAAAGTAGACTTATGAAGGAGGTTTGTGACATTCTAGGCCTATCTAAGTCAAGGACCACACCGTACCATCCAATGGGGAATGGCATGACAGAAAGGTTTAACCGGACACTGCTTGACATGCTTGGTACTCTGCAGCCAAGTCAGAAGAAGGATTGGAAATCACACGTGAGACCCTTAGTTCATGCCTACAATGCTACCAGGCACGAGTCGACTGGCTACACTCCTTTCTACTTGATGTATGGAAGAGAGCCTCGCCTACCTATTGATCTTGCATTTGGAATCGAAACGACCAGGGACAAGCACACTCTTACATCTTATGCTGAAGCCCTTAGACAGCGACTAGAACAGTCTTACAAGATTGCTTCTAAAGCATCAAGAACAGCCCAAGGTCAACAGAAAGCAGGCTATGACTTGAAGATCAGAGGTGCTATTGTGCAACCCGGAGAGAGAGTCCTTGTCAAGATTCTAGCCTTTGAAGGCAAGCATAAGCTTTCGGACAAATGGGAGGAGGACCCTTACATCGTTACTTCTCAGCCAAACATGGGCATTCCAGTGTTTGTTGTGCAGAAGGAAAACGGAGAAGGCAGAACACGTACTCTGCACAGGAATCACCTCCTTCCTATAGGATCTTTGCCAAGGACAGATGAGCCAGACAAGCCAGCCAGACCAATTCCAACTCCGAGACCACGTCGCAGGAAAGGACAAACATTGCCAGCCAAGGAGACAACAGAAGTGTCGGACCAGGATGAAATCAAGTCGGTTAGTACAGAGAGCTTGACAGCTGGAGTACCCATAGTGGCTGATGACATCACAATCATCAGTGAAGATTTTATGGAAGATGGCGCTATCTCACAGTCTGAAGGTGACGACCCGACGACTGGAGGGGTAGACAGTGCAACTTCTGATGGTGACGGCCATACACTGCAGGACGGAGATCCCCTCAGTACAGAAGTTGATGCTGGAGATGTAAGAACTGAAGAACAGGATCAGGAACCAGACTTACCTAGAGGAGCTCCCACCTCTTTGACACCTGATGTCCGACCAAAATCAAAACCACCACCAAGAACCTCTACCCGACAGAGAAGACCACCGGAATGGCAGCGCTCAGGGGACTATGTCATGAACCAGGCTACTGCAGAGGATTGGAGACGAAAGGCCAAACTCCTAGAGCAACTGGCAGAGGTTGGAGTCTTCCAGCAACTTGGTGGAGCCATGTCACAAATGATTGTATCCCTACTGGATAAACCCGGCAAATGACGGGACGTCATTTGTGTGGAGGGGGAAGTATGTGGCAGAGTAATATTTTGTACATACAAGTTAGGTTTTAATTCTATTTTAGCTATAGTTTTATACACATTCTATTTCATATTTGAATTAAGTAGTACAGAGTTTATTTACCTGTCTTACTTTTGCCATATAATTTTATTTCAGTTTAAACATTAATACCACAGCTTATCTGTTTCATTCAGTCTATTATTTATCCAGCCTTGACTAACCATACCACTGCATGCTTTTCACCCACAGCACTTAGTATCCCACCCCGCGCATAGAGTACTCTATTGTTCTCTGTGGTCACTCACAGCTGACCACAGGTATACCTTTGTTTGCTTGTTATCTGAGGCAGTTGCCAGATTACACTTGACATATGTACTCCATAGTCATTTTGTATATATTTTGAATGGATCTTGTATTCATGGATCGAATAGATGTGATTATTTCATGGATTTGAAGGTTAGTCATAGTATATTTCTTGTGTGATACCTTATATGTATTTGTGTATTTCTAATTCTTAAAGTTAGAAATAAGTTGTGCTTGGTTTATTGCTAATCAGGTTGTGTATTGAATCCACAGTTAGTGTATTCTGATCATGATTATTTTATATGATAAAGTATTATAAAGCAGTTTCTTTAATTGATAAATAGCTAATATATCCTAGGCTATTATCATTTTAACTTGAACATTAACTAAATAAAACTAAACCCTAAATAAACTGTAGTAATTCTATACCTCATATCACATTAAGGTAATTGTGTTAATTGTGTATAAGAATGTATGCGTATGTGTGAAAGTGCATTATTTAAGTAATTTGATCAATCCTTATTTTAAATACCTATTTTACTTACGTGTTGTGTATAATTAAAGTGTAAATAGTATCTGCATTAGTTTATACCTTGTCAATGCAGATGTAACTGGCACTATCTTAGAAGCTTTGGTGACACGGCACAGGTTTCACCAGTCTGGTATGTATTGTTTATGTGTTACTCATGAATGTATAAATGTATGTATCTATATATATGCTGACGTATATCTTTGTAATTATCATGTAGTATTGTACTTGTCTAGTGTTATGACAGTAGACATGGTTTATGTTTAGTTTAAACTGATTATAGAGTCATAAGCAGATATAATATATATATCATTGTACAGGTTACTTCCTACATGAGTAACATTGGTTTCTTGCTAATTGAATGTCCCTTAGATGTAAGGCCATTATGTATATTATATCAATGTCAATGTTCTATGTCTTGTATGCAGTATGTATTATTATTTATACATTGTTGCAGGCCGTATTTATTCACCATTCTCTTCTAAGAGAATAAACAGCCATCAGCTCACACCCTGTAGCCGTTTGTTGTGTTTACCACCCCGACAACTACCGCTACTACATTCAGAATTGGCAAAACCTCACCACTCTGATGATTATGACGAAAACTTTAATCTGCACCCAGTTGCGTGTGTCAATATGTTGAAAAGAATGATGTACAAGCTTTTATGGATGTGACTTGTTACCAGCCTTATACGGTAAAGAACTTGAAATGGTTGATTGTACACAACGCTAATTTTCTCGCCATACACAAGGGTTTGGTAAAAGACATCCAACCGATTCGTCTATTTCTTACTTGGGAATGTGGTCAATGAATGGTTACATTGATAAATGTAGACTACAATTATTACGAAGGTTCTATATTAACGATTGTAACAATAACAAAAAATCAAAATTGTGCTCACATTGCTACCAATGCTATTGTCAATATTAGCCGTCCAGTAAGCATATGCCGCATCATTCTATAACCTGCTACAAAACATCATTTAGATAATTATACTGAACCGCAAGAGAAACGTCACCCCAAGTAACATTGCATGAAAATTTGTCATTTAAATATCTGGGTAATTTTTGTCTAAGTGTCTAAAATTTAACATCACCTTGTTCGTAAAAATGAAATTTGATGATAGAAAAACAAAGCAGATGACAATAAAACCAATCGCCCAAATGCATCACGGCAACGGCAATGGTTACCCAATGCACGTGAGTTCCGTGCAAATTGAAATGCACAAGCGTTCCTGTAATGGATCCTGTTTCGTTTACAGATTCGAGTTTTGTATGTATTGTTGATTTGAGATTGCCGGACCAAGTTTTTGGTACTGACCGTCACATGGCTGAAGTAAAGTTGGCTCGTATTGAGCTCGAGTTGTGTCATTAATACAGAGGTATTACATGGTGTCAGAAGTCATGGCAGGTCGAATTGACATTTCGCCCATGAATTTCGATGCCGCTAATGTGGCAGAAAGTTGGAAAAAGTGGAAACAGACGATAGAATTGCTGTTCAGTGGACCACTAGCGGCGAAAGATTAAAAGGAAAAGTGTAGCTATTTTCTGTTGTACATTGGTCAGGAGGGCCGAGATGTATTTAATACTTGGACATTGACAAATGAAGAAAAGGATAAATTGCAACCTCTGTACACAAAATTTGAAAACTATTGTATTCCTAAAACGAATGTGACAATCATGCGCTTTCGCTTTAATACACGTGTTCAGGGCCAAAATGAGACAGTGGATTCATATGTGACAGAAATCAAAACCCTCGCGAAAGATTGTGCCTTTGGTGCGATTGCTGATGACATGGTTCGTGATAGAATAGTTTGTGGAACGAGTAACAAACAAGTACAAGAAAGACTGTTACAAGAAGCAGATTTGACAGTAAATAAGGCCCTTGAAATAGCGAGAAGTTTTGAAGTGAGTAAAAAACAGATGAAAGAAATTCAGTCAGAGGCAGTTTGTAGCATTCAGAAGAGAAGTGGTGGTTATACTCATCAGAGAAAGTTAGGGGACAGTAGTCAGAAGCGATCAGCAAGTGCACAGGCTAGTGTGAAAACAAGTAGTGATATGTGTGAAAGATGTGGAAAATCACATTCAAAGAATGACATGTGTCCTGCAAGAAGTGCTGAGTGTTTGAAGTGTCACAAATTTGGACATTATGCATCAGTTTGTAGGTCCAGAACAGTAGCGAGGAATCCACCTAAAACACAGAACTCAAGAGGGTCCGGAAGATGGAAACAAGGTCAAAGCAACTCAAAAGTCCACAGTTTAGAGACTGATGAACTCTTTATTGGGACAATAGAGGATAGAAAGGGTGAAAGTGGTGAAGACTATTCAGAACAATATGCAGATATCCTAGTGAACAAGAAGTTCATAGTAGCTATGAAGATAGATACAGGAGCACAAGTTAATGCTATGTCAGAGAGAGACTTTCTAAAAGTCTGCAAGTTTGCAGGTCCTCTTGAGAAACCGGACACAAGGCTTTACGGCTATGGACAGAAGTGGTTGAAAATTGCAGGTATGACTTACCTGGATTGTAGTTACAGAAATGTGTCTGTACGCCTAAAGTTCTATATAGTGCAAGAAGAGGCACCCTCAGTGTTAGGACTTCGAGCCTGTGAGGACTTAAACCTGATAAAAGTCCTGTTGAACATTGAACGCCTGATTACTGATGCAAGTAGTTCTGAGAAAATACTCAGGATGTTTCCAGATATCTTCCAAGGCTTAGGATGTCTTGAAGACAAGTACAGTATTCAGCTTGACCCAGAAGTGAAACCAGTAGTACATGCTCCACGGAAAGTTCCGATTGCCCTACATGAGAAAGTTCAAGTGGAACTTCAGCGAATGGAGGACTTGGGAGTGATCATGAAAGTGGAAGAGCCCACTGAGAGGGTAAATTCTATGGTGGTCGTCCCTAAAGCCAGTGGTGAAATTAGGTTGTGCCTTGACCCAGCTGACCTAAATAAGGCGATACAACGTGAGCACTACAGAATGCCCACGATACAAGATGTGACCTCAAAGATTGCTGACCACAAGTACTTCACAGTTCTAGATGCGAAATCGTCATACTGGCAAGTACAACTTGACCACGACTCCTCCATGTTAACCACGTTCAACACTCCATGTGGTAGATATAGGTTCTTACGTCTTCCATTTGGAATTAAAAGTGCCAGTGAAGTGTTCCAAAAGCGCATGGACAAAATCTTCGAAAAACTGAACTATACTCACCCAATAGTAGATGATATTCTCATCAGTGGCAGAACCATTGAGGAACATAACAAGAACCTCATGGACACTCTTGAGACTGCAAAAGGAAGTGGTATCAAGTTAAATGCAGACAAGACTCAACTGTGTTCGCAGGAAGTGAAATTCTTTGGTGAAATACTTACCTCTGATGGCATGAAACCAGACCCGGATAAAGTTGAAGCAGTACGCACAATGACAACTCCAACAAGCAAGAAGGAGCTTGAAGGTTATCTGGGAATGTTCACTTATCTTGCACAGTATTCCCCTTGTCTTTCTGAGAGAACTCACATCCTGCGTGATCTGATTAAGTAAGACAGTCAGTGGAATTGGACTCCAAACCATGAACAAACGTTCCAAGAGATCAAGGATCTCATCGCAAGATCACCAGGTCCTGTTCTGCGATATTTTGATTCCCAGAAAGAAGTCGTTCTGCAAGTGGATGCATCCCAGAATGGTGTTGGGGCTGTTCTGTTACAGGAAGGACACCCTGTAGCATTTGCATCCAAGTCTATGACGTCATGTCAGCGCAAAGACTGCAAAGGTATGATGTTGTTGTCAAGTACATTCCAGGAAAAGACATTCCTGTGGCTGATATGCTGTCCAGACACTTTATAGAAGAAAAGCTGACAGACTTGAACTCATTTGATGAGGAAGTTAGCGCATATGTTCATATGGTGACAACAGACTTACCTATTTCAGATAGGAAGATGTCTGAGATAAAATCCGCTACAGTTGAAGATGAACAGCTGCAGGCAGTGATTAGTGCAGTGCAAAATGGTTGGGCAGCTACACACGTAGACTGTTCCGCTCAAGTCAAGGACTTTTGGACATTTCGAGAGGAAATCTCCTGTGTTGATGGAATTGTGTACAAGGGGAGTAAAGTAGTCATTCCCTCGAAACTCAGAGTTGAAATGCTTCAATGCATTCATAGTGGTCATCAAGGCATGACCAAGTCGAAAGAAAGAGCTAGAGAGATTCTCTTTTGGCCGTGTATGAACAAAGATATTGAGAGAACAGTAGAGCAGTGTGCAGTATGTCAAGAGCACAGGAAAAGTCCTTGCAAGGAACCCATGATCTCCAGTGAAGTACCTACCCTCCCGTGGCAAGTAGTAGCCACAGATCTATTCCATATGGATGGAAGAGAGTATTTAGTAGTAGTAGACTACTACAGCAGGTATTTTGAAGTAGCCCTGTTAACCAACACAAAGGCTTCTACAGTCATCACACATATCAAGTCCATCTTTGGACGACATGGCGTGCCTATGCGTGTTGTCTCTGATAATGGGCCACAGTATGCCTGCGCTGAGTTTAAGACCTTTAGTGACAAGTGGAAGTTTGAACACATAACGTCGTCACCACTGTATCCACAGGCCAATGGTCTTGCTGAAAAGACAGTCCAAACTCTCAAACAGCTGTTACGAAAGTCTAGGCAGAGTCATGCAGATCCATATCTGGCAATGTTGGCTTATAGGAATACGCCTATAAATGGACTCGCCTCACCAGCGCAACTGCTGATGGGACGCAGGTTGAGAAGTGACTTACCGGTGCAATGTGCAATGCTCAGACCTGAAGTTGTTGACTGTGATGTAGTGAAACAAGCAATCTCACAGTCACGAGAGACCCAGAAAGTCTACTATGATCAGAGAGCTCATCCAAGACCACCAATACAGGTGAATGACAGTGTGCGATTGAGGCAAGGGAAGGACTGGATCCCAGCTAAATATGCAAGCACTCCACGTTCTTTGGTAGTAAGAACTCAAGGTGGCTCAGAGTACCGACGGAACAAGCATAACCTGATTCCAACAAAGGAAAATCTTCCTGACGACTGCAGTATTATCCAAAGTCCTGATGGAACCACTCAAGGAGCAACTAATGCTACTCCAGAGAATGTTCCTGTACAGTCTCCAGACACTCCTCCAGACATGAATGTGTCGCAAAGCCTTGTTCCATCGAGGAACCCCATTGCATTCTCATCCAGTGGTCGACCAATCTTCAGACCACAGCGATTCTCTGAGTGACTCTAAAATTGCAATAATGGTTTTATTTGTGATAAAGTTATTGTGCTCAGAGAGACAGACATTTCATTTAACAGTGTGACACTTAAAGTAGTGTTATCTTTATTTTTAGCTTATGGAAAAAAGGGGATGTAATGGATCCTGTTTCGTTTACAGATTCGAGTTTTGTATGTATTGTTGATTTGAGATTGCCGGACCAAGTTTTTGGTACTGACCGTCACATGGCTGAAGTAAAGTTGGCTCGTATTGAGCTCGAGTTGTGTCATTAATACAAAGGTATTACAGTTCCCCCATTTCTTGCCCTATAAAATCCACCCAGATCGGATAATATTCGTTATTGAATTGCTACCACATGCCAAGATTGACAAGAAATCAGCGACACCAAGCCCTTGGACGATTGCAAGCTAGACAAACCGCCCGGCAAGTAGCCAATGCATTTAAACTCCACGTAAGGACAGTATGCAGGCTCCAGCAACGGTACCAGGCCACCAACACTGCAGATGACCGACCATGTAGTGTAAGACCAAGGGTCACCGCCAAACGTCAGGATCGTCAGATTGTGCGACAGCATCTTCAAGATCACTTTGTTACTGCTGCGGAAACTGCTCGACATACCATGGGGACACACCAGCGACACATAGTGCGGACACCGTGCGTCGACGATTGATGAAAAGACACCTCCACTGTCACAGGTCCCACAGGTGGAATTGGTCTTGCACAGAGGATCGCCCCTGTGGTCTTCAAGAACATCGGTCCAGGGAGAGGCAATGGTGTCAAAGCAGCTCGGTACATTGATCAAGTCTTGAGACCACACGCCATACCTCATTGTGCACGTCGTCGCAACCACGAGTTTCAGCATGATAACGCCCGTGCCCACACTGCGAGAGCAACAAGAGACAAGAGTCAGAATGGTATCAGAACCATGCAGTGGCCTGCCCTCAGTCCCGATTTAAATCCCACTGAGCACCTGTGGGACGAGATTCAAAGACGGCTGAATGACGTCCGACCAAGGCCGAAAACTGCAGCTGAACTGCGTCAGGCTTTCCTCAGAATGTGGGCGCAAGTGCCTATGGCCTTCATCAACCACCTCATCCATTCCATGTATCGACGTTGCACGGCAGTCATCAATGCACATGGCGGACACACGAGATACTGTCTTGTGATGCCATTTTCTCAGAGACTAGTGTTGTGTTTCATTTTAAGAACATTTGACACTTTCATTTCAACCTTGATGATCAGTTTTGCCAAGTTTCATCTTTTTAAAATGTCTCAAAGTATGTTTACAGGCGAGCTCTTGTAATCAGACGTCTATCAGAGAATGAACAGTACAATTGGAGAGGGAGGCAAGCACATAGGCCAGATCTTCCAGGTTACCATTAAATTCATAAACGGTTACAAATGCATGTTCTTTACAATGTGATGCATCTCTATCCACATTTAAAACAACCCCTGCACAATCGGATCATGAGCAAAAGTGTCGAAAGAATGTAACCATTGTAAAAGAAATTGGCGGCTTGCTATGACTATGAATGCCATTTATTTTGCACTGTGATTTTTTTATGCCTGACAGAAATCATGTCTTCTCATGCCTGATTGAGAAACTTGATGTAGATGTATATGTGAAAATAGATATGCTTAACGACGATGATATGCTTTCATTCTTTTTCGGTGCAGATGTTCATGACTTGACTGACGAACTTGATTACGATACTTACAAAGCATCATACTGTCCTACTGCCACTTTTTATGGCATTTGAAAAAATACCTTATGTATATCAACTAAATATCCTTCTGCTCACAAAAAATGCACATTGTAATTTGTTTATTCATAGCACTGTATGACATGATTCCATTGTATATAGTCAAGTAATCTCATTGATATATTGTAAATAAGGTATTTGACTGTGTAACATCTTAGGATTCATCTCCGGAGGAAATAAAGAAATACATTCATTCATTCATTCTATCGATAGGACGCCGGGCAGAAGCAGAATCTACATCAATGACGATGGTGCAGATTTTGGTGGTCCTGTGAATTTTATCTACGTCATGCACGAGACTGAAAAACCCACGTTAACACTGCTTATGGAACGTTCAACCTTTTAGTTTACAGGTATATTAGGGAACTTAGCTATCTTTAATCACACAAGAAAATTTATATTATAAGTATGCTGGAACATTAGGACTTTAAACACAAAACAAAGTTAGATACGTATTTTAATCTCATGAAGCATGTGTACGTGAAAGGTATCAGGAAAATGTTGAGTTATTGTAAACTATGAAATTATCTGGAATTGTTAAATGTTAACTGTACCCCCGTCCCGATGGTCCAGTGTCCTTTTGATGCCTTCTCGTTCATGTTAGTTGAACCATATATGATATTCATTACCAAACCGTTTAGAACTGTCAGTTCAAACCCGTGAAACTGATAAAAACAGATGTCTCCATCTACACCGTAGTGATTGCTACCATCCCAAATCCGTCCCTTAGAGCTGGTCCAGAAGCTGCTGATTTCTCAGCATGTTGTGACGAGATTCTTGTGAAGTACACTGATGACGTTTTCCAATACAGTTTGACAAACAACGACGTTGCAAGTGCCATCTTAGAGTGAGTGAGTGAGTATGATTTTACGCCGCTTTTATTCCAGCAATATCACGGCGGGAGACACCGGAAAATGGGCTTCACACATTGTACCCATGTAGGGGACTTACTTAGAGATCCGGCCAGTCTACCCTACATCCCAGGGACAGAAGGAGCTTCTATTGCCATCACGGCTGACTGCAAGGCATACCTTACCATTAAACATCAGGGCCCACTTGCACAAAGCGATCTTATCGCTACAACTATTGCAAGCCTATGTTAACGAATGGCAGTAACGATCATCTTAGTGCAAAGATCGCTTTGAGCAAGTGGGCCCTGGACACTTTCTCCCCAGCTCCCCTCAAGAAGTACGAGAGGATTTCTTGCTGCAAGAATGAAACATATTATTATTAAATACTCAATAAAAATTGGTGATCTGCTGATATGTATGTGTTATCATTTAATATAATTTGAGTGTGTCCTTTTTTACGGTTGAAATTGGCCTGCAAGCCAACAGTTTACTCTCTCCACGAATGAAGATTTTACAACCTATAATTGATTTCGTTTGGGTTGTGTGTTGTTTAAGGTCGCATATTTCAGGTTCGTGGTGATGGCCTAGAAATAATCGAGTCTGGACCAGACAAACCGGTGATTGAGCGATCCAGGCAGTCAGGGTCCGACGACACACAATCAGCCAAGGATGACCACCGATCACCTATTACGATAAACATAATGGGGACCTATTCTAACCCGGCAACCCCATAAAGAGTCTATGACCCACAAGCATCTAGGACCAGAAATGTCTCAACAGACCATGACGACGGACCACTTTCGAAGTGGTGCATCAACTGAACTCGTCGTCTGACAGAACTATCAATAGATTAAACCTTTTTAAAATATTCTGCAGAGTCAAGACCTAACCTAACAACGGATATTATCTAATTGACCGAACTTATAAGTTTCAAATTTCCTTTTCACACACGATAAATCAATAGATAGCTTGTATACTGAACAACAAAAGTTCCTGTGACATTGAATAAGATTTAATATGCAAAGTTATGTTTTTTATTGTTCTAAAACAATTTCGGTTTGCAACAGATAAAAGACTCCTGTCAGTGTTTAAATGGTTTAATTGGCCATACTGACTTCAGAAAATGCGTGATTTCATAAAAAAAACATGAACATGCCAAAATGTCAATTTACAAATCAATAGCGTGTGTGTCCACCTCTGGTTGCGATGCAAGCAACACATCTTCGTCTCATGGAATGGACCAGGCGTCGCACAAAGTCCTGTGGGATATCTGTCCATATCTGCTGGAGCATGTTTCGAAGTTCCTCGAGTGCCTGTTGAACACGTGGTTGACGTCGAAGGCGCCGATCCATCTCATCTCACATGTGCTCGATTGGTGAGAGATCAGGGGAGCGAGCCGGCCAGGGGATGATATTCACGTTGTTTTGTTGAAGAGAATCCTGAACAAGTCGAGCAATATGAGGCCGGGCGTTGTCATGTTGAAAGGTAATGCCTGGGCCATGACGACGCAAAAACGGTAGAACAATAGGGCCGATGATCTCGTCGCGGTAGCGCTGTCCATTAAGATTTCCCATCACTGTAGAAGTGCTTGACGGTGGTTTCCTGTCAAAATGGGACGTCTGGCGGGTCTTCTTTCGACAATCCCTGCACATCTGAGGTTTGTGAAGATATTCGTCGAAGTCCAGGGATGCTTCTTGCAGTCACTGTTTGCTGGAATCGATTTCGTAGGTGTGTTGTTCGAATCCAGTTGTCTTGTCGATTATTGGTGACGCGTGGCTTGCCACTCCGAGGATGGTCTCTGATGGCTCGCAGACGCTCATTTTCGGACATGCGTGGCATTTCGTAATGTTGAATAATTGCGTAATTTTGTTGTTTTTCTGAGTGGTTGTTGTCAGCACGTTGCTAAACAATGCATATGGAATCCCGTCAACGCACATGTTTTTATACCCATTCTTGGGTAGTGAAATGCATGGGGCTTGCATAAAAGTCAACTTTTGTATTATGGAATGCATGCTTTTCTGTAGCAGTTGCGTTTTTGTGACTTGATTCCATACATGTACTACAATATTGAAAACCAAACTTGTTTGAAAAATACACTAAAATATTGGTGTCGCAGGAACTTTTGTTGTTGAGTATATTTACTTTCATGAATTGTCTAGGACTTTGTTGGGTATATTATAATAGCCTGATGGTTGATTACACTCACTCCTTGTGCCACGTGTGTCGCATGTGATGAGTAATTGTGACACTGTAAACACAGTCTCTTGCACAGTCGATTCTAATGCACTCATGCTGGTTCACAAAGGAAATCTCCCTACAAAAAGGTGCCCCCCAAGGCATCTCGTCAAGTATCTGGTCTGTCACAGACGGGTGGCCCAGTCGTCTAAGGCGCCCTAGACTATGAATACCGGTTCGCCCCGAATATGTTTTTTGGTGTGTCTGCACCAAACCCATGCACAAGGGTTTCATCAAAGAGAAAAAACCCCGTCTAAAACGTGCATCACTTCGGGCTTTTCTTCCACACAAGGCTGACACGACGTGATATAACTAGAATTATTACTTGCCCGTGAAGAGAGCACCCGTTTAATAAACATACAGCTTTATTACACATTGTGTAATACCAAAACGCGTGCTTATGTACTCTCGGAACACGTTTCACGAACAAATATTGAAAGCTCTCAACATCCCTTGGCTTATTCAACGACATTGCGTGTGGAGTTGATAGATCACTGAGAGGAGCTTATGCACACTCGATGACCCCAGCAACCTTGTTGCTAGGCTGACGTCACATGGCATTGTTTCGCCGATGGATCTTGCATCAAAATTCCACAAATTACGTCATCGGGTATTGTGACGTTATTGAAAACTTTGAGGTGCAAGGCCCGTTCCACAAGGCGATCGTATTGTAGCCCAACGACAGTCGTTGGTCTAAGTTAAAGTATGTGAGATGCGACCCGTTGTATGGTATAAAATTCATACGTTTCAACTTTTGACGTGTTTGAAGTATTATTCTGTTAAACTCAATTGGACTATGTCGTGGATCATGTAGGTGTCAGCCTATTCATACTCAACAGTATAATTCAAAAAACGTTATAAATTGCAAGTAATAAATAAAATACTAAACTCGCTCCCCTGTAAAACCAATTTTATGAAACTCGTGAATAGTTGTGGTATCTGACTCGCTTTCGCTCGTCAGATACCACAACTATTCACTCGTTTCATAAAATTGGTATTACACGGGAGCTCGTTTAGTATTCTATATTGCTCTTAAAAGCGGCGTTTAACCCAACTCACTCACTCTAAAAAAATAACTATATTCGGGAAAACAAGTTCTTCCTAAACGGTCCTTTTCATCAATGGTGTCACATTAAAAAAAGTGTGTTTGATTTAAAAGATGGCAGTGGAATATATAAAGGAGAAATAACCAAAGCATATGTGACCAACTTTTTATATTAGACATATATCAACGGTAGGGCCATCGCTAACTAGAGAGATGGGAGAAACAACCCGCTGGAGCATCATAAACTCGTGACTAGCTTGGTTCGTTTGTAGCCTACAGACCCATGTCACTTTGTGCATATAATGATTAGTTCCTCTCGTTACTAGTTTCATATCGACATTTTCTGACTTTGTTTAATTGCACATAGTTCTTTTCTCTCCTAAAAGAATTACAGATAGCTGGAAGGTTTAAAGCATGCAGTATAAAGGCATGCATGGCATGCGCTGTGAGTTACATCACTAGTGGGCTCCATGATGCTGTCAGCACTCTGTGCATTTGGCCTTATTGCAGTGTGTGTGTGTAAGTATTGAGAGCTAATTGTACCATGCCTATTTTGCTTACAAACTGTACATATCGTAGTTGTTGGTACCTCGGTACCATCTGTTTTCTGGATACCTAAATTTTTCTGTCAGGATGTGTATCACCGTGTGTATCGTTGTATATATGTACAGTATCTACAGTTCTAGAGTCGCCAAATAGCCGGAATATTGCTAAGCGTTACACAACAAGCACACAAATCATAGGGACATCATTTTTAACTATTGTAATAAACTTGACATATCATGCACTGTCGTTTCCCCGCAATTTCCTCAACCAGACGGAAACCTTAACTGATGATTACTCATATATATCATACATACAATTATAAATTCTGTTATTCTTATGTAAAAGACCGCCTCCGTGGTCTAGCGGTAGAGCGTCCTCCCGGAGAGCGGAAGGTCCGGGGTTCGATCCCCGGCCGCGTCATACCAAAAGACGTTAAAAGATGGTACTTGTTGTTACCCTGTCTGGCGCTCGGCATTAAGGGGCTAAAACAAGGACTGGTCGGCTCGGAGTCAGTATACTGTGTCTGAGTGGGGTATCCATGTTAAACTGCGGCATGGTATCTCAGTGAGCTAGCACTATAAATCGGCATCAGTCCGGACTAGTACAAACAGCCACACACCACATACACGTACATGCACGTCGCTATATAAGTGCAATAATCTTGGACGCGACGTTAAACCCAATTTCACCTCACCTCTTATGTAAAAATAGGTATCTTAACACTTAACACTTAATACTTAAAGCTAAAACCATGGACCCTTTTGTCTTTGACCGTGCATTAACTGACTGAACTGTCAGCTCCACACAACTTGGCAGTGACACAAGTTCTATTTCCGTCTATCATATCCCTTGATGGTCAACAATTTCACGAAACATTGTGTGTCACCAGCGGGATTCGATCCCGTGGAGTCAGCATCGAAGACTTGTAGTCTTCTGTCACGGCAACATGGAAGACACTTTACTAACAACTCAATATTTACTTACTAATAGTTTGTCCGTTTATGAACGGTGAAATGTGTTTCATGCAGTAAGTTTTCAGGGTTTTCTTTGCATTGTACGAACGTGTGATTTGGCAGTTTTTCGTTCAAAGAAAACGTTGAAAATATCTGTTAAAATACTGTTTTCAAAACAATGTTGTTAAAACATTTTAGGTGTTAGGGTTCTTTGAATGTCGGCAATGCTTTAAGCAGGTTAGGTCACTCGGACCCTGGTTTTAAATCGATTAAATGGTTGTTCACTACACAGCGCACGTGGTCAAACTAACCTTTTCAACGATTATACTACGTGTCCTCGTGATCCAATCCACACATAATTCATGTTCACTAAAACTTTGCATTCCTGAATATCATCCTTGGGGTAGAGTAAAAATGTGCTTGTATGTTTATTTCAGACGGAATTCCAAAGACCGAACAATGTTCACTTCGTAAGTAGATCACTAAGTGCAGTCTAATGCGTGACTTTATATTGGGACATCATAGAATGCAGTATGTACAAAATGGAGTGAAGCTCCCTGGATATTCTATTTGGCCTTTTGATGTGCAAAACGATGAATAACATTTACATTTTCATCTTTTGGACACATCTTACACTCCTTTCATGGTAGGCCTGTTGCATGTTTCAACACACAACACAATGTTGAGCTCTTGTTTGTTTGCATTGACAATTACATTCGATAAAAGTACATGATAAATACATAGGCAAATAGTTTTATAACCTACCCGCCTCTACATTTTAAACTTTTTAAGCGCTGTTACTATACTATTTTGTCGTTTTGGCGCCGGATTCCAACCTTGCGTTCACCAATGTCATTGATAAAATTTCAAATTCAAAGGGGAAATTAGCAGCTGTCACCATTGCCTCGCAAACTTCTCTTTTTTATTGTTCAACATTTATGACCTATTAAAGAAATGAATTAATAAATATAAGCATCACTCTTCCCAGTAAGTTTTGAATCAAAATATTGAAAACTATTTTACAAAGAATAGTCTTAGAGTGACATATATACGTTTAGTCCATTTTGGCAGAGTGAGTGAGTATGGTTTTACGCCGTTTTTTAGCATCATTCCAGCAATATGACGGCGGGGAATACCAGAAATGGGCTTCACACATTGTACCCATGTCGGGAATGGAACCCGGGTCTTCGGCGTGACGAGCGAACGCTTTAACCTCCAGGTTACCCGACCGCCCCTCATTTTGACAGAAACAGCATGTGAATGACACGATCAAATATGTAAAATTGGGCATTTTAGACACCCGTAAGGTTAAAAATATGACCTGCTACCAATCCCATCCATTGCTGTTCAAATCTGTGATGTTGTGTTCTAAATATGTTCCCTTGTCTTGGTGATGATGTAATCATCTCAATAGATGCAGCATGACTTGTTCGGAAGTGCCTGTAGAAGGATTAACATAAAGTTATTTAGAATACATTTATGTACGAACAGTAAACATCCTTCTGGGTCATTTGTTGTTACAACATAAAAAAATAATTATTCAAAAATACATTTAATATATTGGAAAAGGAAACCTTCAATTTTCTCCTATTTTCTTTTGAAAGGTAAACCATCGTTTGGCCGCCCACGCGACATTGCTACGATAAAGGATTTTGACGTGACTCCAGCTGGAATAACGTCCAGTGGAATCTATGTAGACGTCCTATACGCCAGTAATGCCGGAGGCGCCGTTGCCAGCAACATAATCTATGCCATTAACGCCTGTACAGGCGACGTTATTGGGGGTATCACCATCACAGGTGCAACGAATGGTGCCTGGGATGATCTGGCTGTCCAAGCCTGTCCTCATCCAATGAGTGGAACCTGTATTTTCGTCCATGATGTTATCACTCAGACTGTGTATATCGTTCAAGAAGAATCCAATCCAGCTTCTTTCATCAGCAAACCAGCTGATAAAACAATTGTGTACACCTACAAGTAAGTGTATATGGGATGAATGTCAGGTGATAAATCCGTGTTGTCAAACTGAGTTTAAGTAATATCAAACAATAGTTTCCTGGGTTCCACAAAATATAAATCAATTTAGCAATTAACTAATTTGATGTACTCATATCACTTATTATATATTCATCAGGGCCGGAGACCCAGGAACTACTGAAAGCAGAAGCATCTTCGTTGATTGTCAGTGCGACATCTACTTCTTTAGCAGGAATAAATTGGGAAATGCTGTGAGACTTTACCGCATTGTTGAAAATGATGACGGTACATACACAGCAAAGCCACAACTACAGCTTGATATCCCGACCGCAGGCACAGGTCCTAAGGGTGCTAGTCTGTCCCGGGACTGTTGCGAGCTGCTTGTGAAGATGGAGGATAAGATTTACTATTACCCCTGGGTCAACAACGAGCTCCAGAAGAACCATGCACTCCTTCTGCCTTCTATAACGTCACCTGTTAGTGACTCCATTGCTTGGGCGTTAGACGGGAGTGGATTCTACACAGCCTTAGAATCTGCACCTTCGACTCTTGCTTTCAGTCCAAGAAATGAACATGTTCCAGGTAAGGCGAACTGACGAACAGTTGCTTGACTTAACCGTTACCATGATAGGAAATGCCATGAATCCATTATTCCAAAAGGCAGCTCTTTTCCAACTGTTGTTTAGGAAGTAGGGAAGCTAGCATTTAAAGGGGTAGCATAGGTAACTTGGAACATTTAAAGGGGTAGTAACAGGTAACTTGGAACCACCACACAAGGTATACCAGATATTGATGGTATTGATTTTCCTTAATGCTGTTACGGAATATGAAATGGTTGGTTAACTAATAAACGTCTTACATCTTACGTATTTAGGATATCAACTGATTTTATTTCAGTCATATATCAATTATAGTTTGACTGTCATTCCGCCTTTGCGAACTGATGCAAAGGTAATTTGGGAAGCAAAATCGAAGGATGTCTTCTTTTATATCAGCTATAAGTTTACAATGCATATATTATTTTGGATACTGGATGAATGAATGAATCCCAAAGATAATTTGCGAAACAACTGACTTCATTTAGTCGATTCGTTGAAATCATATAAAAAAACTGATCATGATATATTATATGTTTCGTCGCTTCAAAAATGGGGCTGCGCATCTCTCTCCATCAGCCCATCCCCCTTTTGGAACCGCGCAAACACATGCCAATCACCATTAATGACATTTCTAACGTGAACCTGTCTTTCCAGACTCCAAGTTCAGCCTTGGGAAAGTTATTGGTGGAGTTGCCAAAGCTGGCTTTTCTGAAATATCTGGTATTGCAGCAAGCAGAGACAACCCTGGCTTCCTGTATATCATCTCGGACACGTCATGCACGGATATTCTAGTTGTGCAGAAGTGGCAGGTAAACTGAAACGTTTTTAAATGGACGTATCCAGGAACGAAAGTTCAATTACACCTTATGCAGTAACAATTAATCAGCTCTATTTAGGAAGTTTTTCAGAACATGTGTTATCGTTCATATCTGGATAGACAGGGATGACATTCGCGACGATTTCAAAAGCAAAATATAAATGAGAACTCAAAACAGTCAACATTGTCCGGTATAACGCGCATGAATGTCGTTGCTAGTAGTGCCAGCAGAAACAAAGATTTTGTTAGATTATTTCAATGTAGTTATACTTAAAATGCAGCTTTTTGGAAAATGGATTAACAATCTTGTATAATTCTCAGTAGACACTGACATCCTCGTGCATGTTTTTGAACAACCTGACTTTGTAATTTGAGAATTCCAAAATGATTCTCATCCGTCAGATATCAAAAAGGTTATATTTTGACGTTTGTTCCGACCCCTTCTCCTTTCCAAAGTCACAACAAAATGTGACCGCCTCCGTGGTCTTGTGGTAGAGCGTCCGCCCGGAGAGCGGAAGGTCCAGGGTTCGATCCCGGGCCGCGTCATACAAAAAGACGTTAAAAGATTGTACTTGTTGTTACCCTGTCTGGCGCTCGGCATTAAGGGGCTAAAACAAGGACTGGTCGGCTCGGAGTCAGTATACTGTGTCTGAGTGGGGTATTCATGTTAAACTGCGGCATGGTATCTCAGTGAGCTAGCACTATAAATCGGCATCAGTCCGGACTAGTACAAGCAGCCACACACACACATACACGTGCATGCACGTCGCTATATAAGTGCAATAATCTTGGACGCGACGTTAAACCCAATTTCACCTCACCTCACCTCACAACAAAATGTCGCTTCATTTAGTACTTATCGATCGCAAAATCATGTGTTCATCCAAAGAATAACTAGAAATGATATACCAGTATGTTACCCTATTCAGGGTCAAGTCGTCTCCACCTATGATGGTAGTAGAAGGCATGTGGTCAACGTAGACTGGGAAGATGTTGCTGTTGGACCCGGTGTGCGCATGCCCGGCGACAAGGGCATGCCTGGAAACGCGATCTTCATTAATGATGGTGGTGCAGACAATGGCGGTCCTGCTAATAACATCTACGTCTTTCCCGAGGTGGAACATCCGTTTGTAAACAGAACCGCTACTTCGGTAAAGAGGCTGCCGTACAGGTATGTATGCTTCATTGATGCCGGTGTCACCCCAAAACATACACTGCAGTTGTATCGGAGTTTTTCCAAATCGGATTGGTCATAAGGGGATTACGTGTGGTTGAGTTAACATCGATTTGAACTGTAAGTAAGCTTATTTATTTGTTTGTTGTTTAACGACGCACTCAGCAATATTCCAGCTATATGACGGCGGTCTGTAAATAATCGAGTCCGGACCAGACAATACAGTGATTGACATCATGCGCATCGATCCACGCAATTGGGATACGATGACATGCATCAACCAAGTCAGCGAACCTGACCACCCGATCCCGTTAGTCGCCTTTTACGACAAGCATAGTCGCCTTTTACGGCAAGCATGGGTTGCTGAAGACCTATTCTACCCCGGATCTTCACGGGTCATGTAAGTAAGTAATGTCCGAGCCTGGTCGTAAAAGAAACAATCCTGCACATATATTCATTTACCTTTCTTTCTTGGCATAGGTATCTTGGAAAAAAGTTTGTGTCACATGCTGTGATGGTAGCCTGTGATGGCACAATCTACGTGTTCGACTATGTACAGAACTTTGGTGATCCCGTCAATGTCTACCGACTGATAAGTACGGGTCGATACAGGTACGCCGCCGTAGTGGTTGCTACCTTCCCAAGTCCGTCTCTGGTAGCTGGTCCAGAGGCTGCCGACATCTCGGCATGTTGTGACGAGATTCTCGTGAAGTTCCGTGATGATGTTTACCTTTACACTATGAAAAACAACGACGTTTCTGCTGCCTTTCTGAACGACCCGTGCCCTTTGCCCTACATCCCAGAGGACGATGGAGCTTCTGTTGCCTTCACGGTCGACTGCAAGGCATACCTTACAATCGAAGACCAGGACTCCTCCCCCGCTCCCTTGAAGGAGTACGCAAGGCTACAATGCTGCAGGAGGAGAGAATACTACTATTAATTATTCAATAAAGTTAGTGATCTGCAGACATATTCGTGTCATCATTTACCTGTATTGTTTATTGGATTACGTAATTACGGAATAAGTATATAGATTATATCTATTTCACGGGCAACATATTTCTAAATATCAAGCATGGATTGAATATCTGTATAACAATAAATTAAAATACACAAGTAATGGATACTGGTCGACAGAGTCTGTCCCGAGCCGAGAAAGAGGAAACGGAGACAATAAGTTGAAGAATAACCAGAGATTAATCAATCAATGTAACAGTGTGGGTGTAACGACTATCTGAATGGCAGATATCGAGCACCACTTTAGATTTCTAAAGGTGTCTTTTCACCTGGGTGACACTTCGGACAAGTTGACTTCTGTGAGTCGCTCTTAGTCACACCCAGTGGATGTTTTGGTTAGGCTATAAAACACGAGGTGGCGCATCGCATATCCATATTTTTTAGATGGCATGTTTGGTTGTCTGAGGAACGAGAAGCGTAAGGTTCACTAAAGACTTAGTGGGATCATAGCAATTAGCAACATAATCGGAATCCATTGTCAAAGTATGCGTGAATACATTTATCGTGTATTGGACCGTTTACTTACCCTGCACAAAGATATGAGCTAATTATATTGCAGAATAGCCGACCCTCTCTTCCAACTAATTGTCTTAGAATGAATGTCAAATCGACATATACCAGATGAAGTTGTAAACGAAAATGGGAGTTATTAACTTATGGATTTGGTTTAGAAACCCATCAAGAACGTTTAAAAACAGACCAAACCGTTTGCGATTATTTCTAAATATTAACCCTGATGAATATATGTATTTAGAACAATTAGACAAATACACTGACGTCATCAGCTGGAACTTGTTCATGCTCTACAATGACGTCATAATCTATACCTGCTACATCCGTTACACTGTCGACCTCGCCTACATCTGGTTCATCCCCTCCATGTACACTTACGATTTCCCCTACATCTGGTTCATCCCTGACACAGACGATCTCACCTACGACTGGTTCATCCCTTAGACAGACGTTCTCCCCTACATCTGGTTCATCCCTTAAACAGACGATCTCACCTACATCTGGTTCATCCCTAAGACAGACGATCTCACCTACGTCTGGTTCATCCCTTACACAGATGATTTCACCTACGTCTGGTTCATCCCTTACACAGATGATCTCACCTACGTCTGGTTCCTGCCTTAAACAGACGATCTCACCTATATCTGGTTCATCCCTTACACAGATGATCTCACCTACATCTGGTTCCTCCCTTAGACAGACGTTCTCCCCTACATCTGGTTCATCCCTTAAACAGACGATCTCACCTACATCTGGTTCATCCCTAAGACAGACGATCTCACCTACGTCTGGTTCATCCCTTACACAGATGATTTCACCTACGTCTGGTTCATCCCTTACACAGATGATCTCACCTACGTCTGGTTCCTGCCTTAAACAGACGATCTCACCTATATCTGGTTCATCCCTTACACAGATGATCTCACCTACATCTGGTTCCTCCCTTAAACAGACGATCTCACCTACATCTGGTTCCTCCCTTACACAGATGATCTCACCTACATCTGGTTCATCCCTTACACAGATGATCTCACCTACGTCTGGTTCATCCCTTACACAGACGATCTAACCTACATCTGGTTCATCCCTTAAACAGATGATCTGACCTACGTCTGGTTCCTCCCTTACACAGATGATCTCACCTACATCTGGTTCCTCCCTTAAACAGACGATCTCACCTACATCTGGTTCCTCCCTCACACAGATGATCTCACCTACGTCTGGTTCATCCCTTACACAGATGATCTCACCTACGACTGGTTCATCCCTTACACAGACGATCTCACCTATGTCTGGTTCATCCCTTACACAGACGATCTCACCTACATCTGGTTCATCCCTTAAACAGACAATCTCACCTACATCAGGTTCCTCCCTTACACAGACGATCTCACCTACGTCTGGTTCCTCCCTTAAACAAACGATCTCCCCTACATAGGGTTCATCCCTAAGACAGACGATCTCCCCTACATCTGGTTCCTCCCTTACACAGATGATCTCACCTACATCTGGTTCATCCCTTACACAGACGATCTCACCTACATCTGGTTCATCCCTTACACAGACGATCTGACCTATGTCTGGTTCATCCCTTAAACAGATGATCTGACCTACGTCTGGTTCCTCCCTTACACAGATGATCTCACCTACATATGGTTCCTCCCTTAAACAGACGATCTCACCTACATATGGTTCCTCCCTCACACAGATGATCTCACCTACGTCTGGTTCATCCCTTACACAGATGATCTCCCCTACATCTGGTTCATCCCTTAAACAGACGATTTAACCTACATCTGGTTCATCCCTAAGACCGACGATCTCCCCTATATCTGGTTCATCCCTTAAACAGACAATCTCACCTACATCTGGTTCATCCCTTAAACAGACGATCTCTACTACATCTGGTTCATCCCTTACACAGATGATCTCACCTACGTCTGGTTCCTCCCTTACACAGATGATCTCACCTACGTCTGGTTCCTCCCTTACACAGATGATCTCACCTACGTCTGGTTCATCCCTTACACAGACGATCTCACCTACGTCTGGTTCATCCCTAACACAGACGATCTCACCTACATCTGGTTCATCCCTTACACAGACGATCTGACCTATGTCTGGTTCATCCCTTAAACAGACGATCTCACCTATATCTGGTTCATCCCTTAAACAGACGATCTCACCTACATCTGGTTCATCCCTAAGACAGACGATCTCCCCTACATCGGGTTCATCCCTAAGACAGACGATCTCCCCTACATCTGGTTCCTCCCTTACACAGATGATCTCACCTACATCTGGTTCATCCCTTACACAGACGATCTCACCTATGTCTGGTTCATCCCTTACACAGACGATCTCCCCTACATCTGGTTCCTCCCTTACACAGATGATCTCACCTACATCTGGTTCATCCCTTACACAGACGATCTGACCTATGTCTGGTTCATCCCTTACACAGACGATCTCACCTACTTCTGGTTCATCCCTTAAACAAACGATCTCCCCTACATCTGGTTCATCCCTTAAACAGACGATCTCACCTACATCTGGTTCATCCCTTACACAGATGATCTCACCTACGTCTGGTTCCTCCCTTACACAGATGATCTCACCTACGTCTGGTTCATCCCTTACACAGACGATCTCACCTACATCTGGTTCATCCCTAAGACAGACGATCTCCCCTACATCTGGTTCATCCCTTAAACAGACGATTTAACCTACATCTGGTTCATCCCTTAAACAGACGATCTCTACTACATCTGGTTCATCCCTTACACAGATGATCTCACCTACGTCTGGTTCCTCCCTTACACAGATGATCTCACCTACGTCTGGTTCCTCCCTTACACAGATGATCTGACCTACGTCTGGTTCATCCCTTACACAGACGATCTGACCTACATCTGGTTCATCCCTAACACAGACGATCTCACCTACGTCTGGTTCATCCCTTACACAGACGATCTGACCTACGTCTGGTTCATCCCTTACACAGACGATCTCACCTACATCTGGTTCATCCCTTAAACAGACGATCTCACCTACATCTGGTTCATCCCTTAAACAGACAATCTCCCCTACATCGGGTTCATCCCTAAGACAGACGATCTCACCTACATCTGGTTCCTCCCTTACACAGATGATCTCACCTACATCTGGTTCATCCCTTACACAGACGATCTGACCTACGTCTGGTTCATCCCTTACACAGACGATCTCACCTACATCTGGTTCATCCCTTAAACAGACGATCTCACCTACATCTGGTTCATCCCTAAGACAGACGATCTCCCCTACATCGGGTTCATCCCTAAGACAGACGATCTCCCCTACATCTGGTTCCTCCCTTACACAGATGATCTCACCTACATCTGGTTCATCCCTTGCACAGACGATCTCACCTATGTCTGGTTCATCCCTTAAACAGACGATCTCACCTACATCTGGTTCATCCCTTAAACAGACAATCTCACCTACATCTGGTTCCTCCCTTACACAGATGATCTCACCTACGTCTGGTTCATCCCTTACACAGATGATCTCACCTACGTCTGGTTCATCCCTTACACAGACGATCTCACCTACGTCTGGTTCATCACTTAAACAAACGATCTCCCCTACATCTGGTTCATCCCTTAAACAGACGATCTCACCTACATCTGGTTCCTCCCTTACACAGATGATCTCACCTACGTCTGGTTCCTCCCTTACACAGATGATCTCACCTACGTCTGGTTCATCCCTTACACAGACGATCTCACCTACATCTGGTTCATCCCTCACACAGACGATCTCACCTACATCTGGTTCCTCCCTTACACAGATGATCTCACCTACGTCTGGTTCCTCCCTTAAACAGACAATCTCACCTATATCTGGTTCCTCCCTGACACAGATGATCTCACCTACATCTGGTTCCTTCCTTAAACAGATGATCTCACCTACATCTGGTTCCTCCCTTACATAGATGATCTCAACTACGTCTGGTTCATCCCTTACACAGATGATCTGACCTGTCTGGTTCCTCCCTTACACAGATGATCTCCCCTACGTCTGGTTCATCCCTTACACAGACGATCTCCCCTACGTCTGGTTCATCCCTTAGACAGACGGTCTCCCCTACGTCTGGTTCATCCCTTAAACAAACGATCTCCCCTACGTCTAGTTCATCCCTTACACCGACGATCTCACTTATATCTGGTTCATCTCTTACACTAACGATCTCACTTACATCTGTTTTATCCCTTATTCTAACGATCTCACTTATATCTGGTTCATTCCTTACACTAACAAGTGAGTGAGTGAGTCAGTTGGGTTTAACGGCGCTTTTAACATCATTCGAGTTATATCACGGCGTGTCAGCTTAATGTGGGAGGAAAGCCCGAAGTGATGCAGGTCTCAGACGCTTACCACTTCGGTGAAACCCACGAGCACGGGTATGGTGCTGACACACCTAGAAACATAATCGGGGCGAATCGGGATTCGAACCCACAATCATCGGTTTCTGGCGTGCCCAAGGAACGCATCTCTGCACAGCAAATCACGGCGCCTTAGATAACTGGCCCACCCGTGCCCCCCCTTACACTAACAATCTCACTTATAGATTTTTTATCGCTTACACTAACGATCTCACTTATATCTGGTTCATCCCTTACACTAACAATCTCACTTATATCTGGGTTATCCCTTATACTAACGATTTCACTTATATCTGGGTTATCCCTTATACTAACGATCTCACTTACATCTGGTTCATTCCTTACCCTGGGGATCTCACGTATATCTGGTTCATCCCTTACACTAACGATCTCACTTACATCTGGTTCATCCCTTACACTAACAATCTCAATTATATCTGGTTCATCCCTTACACTAACAATCTCGTCTACATCTGGTTCATTCCTTATACTAACGAGCTCACTTACATCTGGTTCATCCCTTACACTAACGATCTCACTTACATCTGGTTCATCCCTTACACTAACGATCTCGTCTACATCTGGTTCATTCCTTATACTAACGAGCTCACTTACATCTGGTTTATCCCTTACACTAACAATCTCACTTATATCTGGTTCATCCCTTACACTAACAATCTCACTTATATCTGGTTCATCCCTTACACTAACGATCTCACTTACATCTGGTTTATCCCTTACACTAACGATCTCACTTACATCTGGTTCATTCCTTACCCTGGTGATCTCACTTACATCTGGTTTATCCCTTACACAGATGATCTCACTTATATCTGGTTCATCCCTTACACTAACGATCTCACGTATATCTTGTTCTTCCCTTACACTAACGATCTCGTCTACATCTGGTTCATTCCTTATACTAACGAGCTCACTTACATCTGGTTTATCCCTTACACTAACGATCTCACTTGTATCTGGTTTATCTCTCACACTGACGATCTCTTCTACATCTGGTTCATTCCTTACCCTGACGATCTAACGTATATGTGGTTCATCCCTTATACTGACGATCTCACTTACATCTGGTTCATCCCTTATACTGATGATCTCACTTTCATCTTGTTCTTCCCTTACACTAACAATCTCAGTTACATCTGGTTCATACCTTACTTATACTGACGATATCACTTATATCTCGTTTATTATCCCCTACACTGACGATCTCGTCTACATCGTAGCAATAATGTGCTCACTTTCGTCTGATTAATCCCTAACACTGGTACAAAACACTTCTTTCACAGTCTTCTAGAAAATTTTCAACAATCAAATAATAACTACAGATTTATATAGCGCTGGTATCCAGTAAGAAGAACTGCTCAAAAGTATACACAAGTATCGAAAAAGGCAACAATTTGGCATTTTGAAATGCTTACTTCACTTCAAGATGCACCATATGAATTTTGTTAATACACTGTCTACTGTAACATATGGAACATAGACAAGTGACACCCCAAGGCAATAATATGCAAAGTTAGAAAGCCACAAATGAGTTTATAATTATGAAAGATAAAGTATGGTAAGAAAATGCGACAAACCTATCAAGTAATTTGCATCAAACATCCCCCCGAAGGCAGATGGGCCACTTGATAACCCTGCCTTATCTTTCAAGATAAATAAGCTTATAACCAACAACAAAGTGTTAAATAAGCTATTTGTATCTCTTCAGAAATTTATAGCAAACAACAGAAAACATAATATGTTTGAGGGTCATGAGTGCACTGAGCACACTGGGTGACAGCACTGACAATACTGGACAACATTTCTGGTATTTGAGAGCCTCAATAGTTCAGTCTAGGCCCAAATATTGTAAGGACTACATTACTTGAATTGAGACAAGTACATTACTTGAATAATTTATTGCCAGTGCTCTAGAAACCCAAGTTAAGGACTTGTCTAGTGTGGGATGGCATGAGATGGTTCAGACTGACTGTTGACCTGATTGACTTGTCAAGTGTGGGAGGGCATGAGTTGGTTCAAACTGAGTGTCGACATAGAGGCCTGATTGACTTGTCAAGTGTGGGAGGGCATGAGTTGGTTCAAACTGAGTGTCGACATAGAGGCCTGATTGACTTGTCAAGTGTGGGAGGGCATGCGATGGTTCAGACTGACTGTTGACATGGTGGCCTGATTGACTTGTCAAGTGTGGGAGAGCATGCAATGGTTCAGACTGACTGTTGACATGGTGGCCTGATTGACTTGTCAGGTGTGAGAGGGCATGAGATGGTTCAGACTGACTGTTGACATGGAGGCCTGATTGACTTGTCAAGTGTGGGAGAGCATGCAATGGTTGAGACTGACTGTCGACATGGAGGCCTGATTGACTTGTCAAGTGTGGGAGAGCATGCGATGGTTGAGACTGACTGTTGACATGGTGGCCTGATTGACTTGTCAAGTGTGGGAGAGCATGCGATGGTTGAGACTGACTGTCGACATGGTGGCCTGATTGACTTGTCAAGTGTGGGAGAGCATGCGATGGTTTAGACTGACTGTTGACATGGTGGCCTGATTGACTTGTCAAGAGTGGGAGAGCATGCAATGGTTCAGACTGACTGTTGACGTGGTGGCCTGATTGACTTGTCAGGTGTGAGAGGGCATGAGATGGTTCAGACTGACTGTTGACATGGAGGCCTGATTGACTTGTCAAGTGTGGGAGAGCATGCAATGGTTGAGACTGACTGTCGACATGGAGGCCTGATTGACTTGTCAAGTGTGGGAGAGCATGCGATGGTTCAGACTGACTGTTGACATGGTGGCCTGATTGACTTGTCAAGTGTGGGAGAGCATGCGATGGTTCAGACTGACTGTTGACATGGTGGCCTGATTGACTTGTCAAGAGTGGGAGAGCATGCAATGGTTCAGACTGACTGTTGACATGGTGGCCTGATTGACTTGTCAAGTGTGGGAGAGCATGCGATGGTTCAGACTGACTGTTGACGTGGTGGCCTGATTGACTTGTCAAGTGTGGGAGAGCATGCGATGGTTCAGACTGACTGTTGACATGGTGGCCTGATTGACTTGTCAAGAGTGGGAGAGCATGCAATGGTTCAGACTGACTGTTGACGTGGTGGCCTGATTGACTTGTCAAGTGTGGGAGAGCATGCGATGGTTCAGACTGACTGTTGACATGGAGGCCTGATTGACTTGTCAAGTGTGGGAGAGCATGCAATGGTTGAGACTGACTGTCGACATGGAGGCCTGATTGACTTGTCAAGTGTGGGAGAGCATGCGATGGTTGAGACTGACTGTTGACATGGTGGCCTGATTGACTTGTCAAGTGTGGGAGAGCATGCGATGGTTGAGACTGACTGTCGACATGGTGGCCTGATTGACTTGTCAAGTGTGGGAGAGCATGCGATGGTTTAGACTGACTGTTGACATGGTGGCCTGATTGACTTGTCAAGAGTGGGAGAGCATGCAATGGTTGAGACTGACTGTTGACGTGGTGGCCTGATTGACTTGTCAGGTGTGAGAGGGCATGAGATGGTTCAGACTGACTGTTGACATGGAGGCCTGATTGACTTGTCAAGTGTGGGAGAGCATGCAATGGTTGAGACTGACTGTCGACATGGAGGCCTGATTGACTTGTCAAGTGTGGGAGAGCATGCGATGGTTCAGACTGACTGTTGACATGGTGGCCTGATTGACTTGTCAAGTGTGGGAGAGCATGCGATGGTTCAGACTGACTGTTGACATGGTGGCCTGATTGACTTGTCAAGAGTGGGAGAGCATGCAATGGTTCAGACTGACTGTTGACATGGTGGCCTGATTGACTTGTCAAGTGTGGGAGAGCATGCGATGGTTCAGACTGACTGTTGACGTGGTGGCCTGATTGACTTGTCAAGTGTGGGAGAGCATGCGATGGTTCAGACTGACTGTTGACATGGTGGCCTGATTGACTTGTCAAGAGTGGGAGAGCATGCAATGGTTCAGACTGACTGTTGACGTGGTGGCCTGATTGACTTGTCAAGTGTGGGAGAGCATGCGATGGTTCAGACTGACTGTTGACATGGAGGCCTTATTGACTTGTCAAGTGTGGGAGGGCATGAGATGGTTCAGACTGACTGTTGACATGGAGGCCTGATTGACTTGTCAAGTGTGGGAGAGCATGCGATGGTTCAGACTGACTGTTGACATGGAGGCCTTATTGACTTGTCAAGTGTGGGAGGGCATGAGATGGTTCAGACTGACTGTCGACATGGTTGCCTGATTGACTTGTCAAGTGTGGGAGAGCATGCGATGGTTCAGACTGACTGTTGACATGGTGGCCTTATTGACTTGTCAAGAGTGGGAGAGCATGCAATGGTTCAGACTGACTGTTGACATGGTGGCCTGATTGACTTGTCAAGTGTGGGAGAGCATGCGATGGTTCAGACTGACTGTTGACATGGAGGCCTTATTGACTTGTCAAGAGTGGGAGAGCATGCAATGGTTCAGACTGACTGTTGACATGGTGGCCTGATTGACTTGTCAAGTGTGGGAGAGCATGCAATGGTTCAGACTGACTGTCGACATGGTTGCCTGATTGACTTGTCAAGTGTGGGAGGGCATGAGATGGTTCAGACTGACTGTCGACATGGTTGCCTGATTGACTTGTCAAGTGTGGGAGAGCATGCGATGGTTCAGACTGACTGTTGACATGGTGGCCTGATTGACTTGTCAAGTGTGGGAGAGCATGCAATGGTTCAGACTGACTGTTGACATGGTGGCCTGATTGACTTGTCAAGTGTGGGAGAGCATGCGATGGTTCAGACTGACTGTTGACATGGTGGCCTGATTGACTTGTCAAGTGTGGGAGAGCATGCGATGGTTGAGACTGACTGTCGACATGGTGGCCTGATTGACTTGTCAAGTGTGGGAGAGCATGCGATGGTTCAGACTGACTGTTGACATGGTGGCCTGATTGACTTGTCAAGTGTGGGAGAGCATGCGATGGTTCAGACTGACTGTTGACATGGTGGCCTGATTGACTTGTCAAGTGTGGGAGAGCATGCAATGGTTGAGACTGACTGTTGACGTGGTGGCCTGATTGACTTGTCAGGTGTGAGAGGGCATGAGATGGTTCAGACTGACTGTTGACATGGAGGCCTGATTGACTTGTCAAGTGTGGGAGAGCATGCAATGGTTGAGACTGACTGTCGACATGGAGGCCTGATTGACTTGTCAAGTGTGGGAGAGCATGCGATGGTTCAGACTGACTGTTGACATGGTGGCCTGATTGACTTGTCAAGTGTGGGAGAGCATGCGATGGTTCAGACTGACTGTTGACATGGTGGCCTGATTGACTTGTCAAGAGTGGGAGAGCATGCAATGGTTCAGACTGACTGTTGACATGGTGGCCTGATTGACTTGTCAAGTGTGGGAGAGCATGCGATGGTTCAGACTGACTGTTGACGTGGTGGCCTGATTGACTTGTCAAGTGTGGGAGAGCATGCGATGGTTCAGACTGACTGTTGACATGGTGGCCTGATTGACTTGTCAAGAGTGGGAGAGCATGCAATGGTTCAGACTGACTGTTGACGTGGTGGCCTGATTGACTTGTCAAGTGTGGGAGAGCATGCGATGGTTCAGACTGACTGTTGACATGGAGGCCTTATTGACTTGTCAAGTGTGGGAGGGCATGAGATGGTTCAGACTGACTGTCGACATGGTTGCCTGATTGACTTGTCAAGTGTGGGAGAGCATGCGATGGTTCAGACTGACTGTTGACATGGTGGCCTGATTGACTTGTCAAGTGTGGGAGAGCATGCAATGGTTCAGACTGACTGTCGACATGGTTGCCTGATTGACTTGTCAAGTGTGGGAGGGCATGAGATGGTTCAGACTGACTGTTGACATGGTTGCCTGATTGACTTGTCAAGTGTGGGAGAGCATGCGATGGTTCAGACTGACTGTTGACATGGTGGCCTGATTGACTTGTCAAGTGTGGGAGAGCATGCAATGGTTCAGACTGACTGTTGACATGGTGGCCTGATTGACTTGTCAAGTGTGGGAGAGCATGCGATGGTTCAGACTGACTGTTGACATGGTGGCCTGATTGACTTGTCAAGTGTGGGAGAGCATGCGATGGTTCAGACTGACTGTTGACATGGTTGCCTGATTGACTTGTCAAGTGTGGGAGAGCATGCGATGGTTCAGACTGACTGTTGACATGGTGGCCTGATTGACTTGTCAAGTGTGGGAGAGCATGCGATGGTTCAGACTGACTGTTGACATGGTGGCCTGATTGACTTGTCAAGTGTGGGAGAGCATGCGATGGTTCAGACTGACTGTCGACATGGTGGCCTGATTGACTTGTCAGGTGTGGGAGGGCATGCGATGGTTCAGACTGACTGTTGACATGGTGGCCTGATTGACTTGTCAGGTGTGAGAGGGCATGAGATGGTTCAGACTGACTGTTGACATGGAGGCCTTATTGACTTGTCAGGTGTGAGAGGGCATGAGATGGTTCAGACTGACTGTTGACATGGTGGCCTGATTGACTTGTCAAGTGTGGGAGAGCATGCGATGGTTCAGACTGACTGTTGACATGGTGGCCTGATTGACTTTTCAGGTGTGTGATGGTATGAGTTGGGTCAGACTGGTGTCACACTTAGTTCTTTTACATACAGATTTCTTGGTTAACATAGTGTTTCAATTTGGGAATCATGACATAACATCTCATAGGAATCCTGTGATTGGAACCTGCTTGGAAGTTTTACAATTGAATAGTATAAACAGCCTTTCATTATGCATTTTATGTTGATTTTTGAGTGGTTATAAGCCACAATGTTTTTCACATGTAAATACCATGACATGAATTGAACCTGGAGCCTCACATATCATTTTTAGCACTGGGGCAGGTGATGAAAGGGTGTTTAATTTTACATGTCATGACTTGTTGTCTCTCATTCTCACGCCCGCGTCATCATATTCATTTTATGCAACAAATACTGTATTGTTTCACTATAAGGCATCCTGATGTTTTCTTATTTTTCTCTGGTATTTCTTGCATTTAGACAGTTCATAAGTTCGTTAAAACACTCCTCAGTTTTGGTTGAAAAAATAAAACCTTGAGAAAATTCCTCTGGCTTTCGGCCCTAGGGTTTTAAGTTCGCTCAATATTTTACATTTCAAACCAAAAACACAGAGTTTCAACACATAAAAAATCTAGTGCAAAGAACATCCATGACTAACGATTCTGAATATATGGACAGTGTTCCCGTTTGCTTTTGAAACTGCTAGTCCTTGTGGACTGGAAACTCTAAAAATTACCTGCCCCCCCCTTATTTTTGCCTGTCCTAACTTTCAACAAATAAAAAACCGTAAGAAAATTATTTGCTTTTAATTCTTTCAACATGATGTTCAGTGCAAAGATGTCATCTCTGAAGTAACTTAGTTAGATCTATTTGTCATTCACACAAACTTCAGTCACAATTTTCTTTTCTTTTTTCTCAAAATATTTTGAGATGAAGTCGCTACAAATGGATATTTAACCTATGAATGGACAAGGGGAAACCCTGATTGTAACAAACAATCTGACTTTGTTTGAATGTACTTATATGAATATCACTGATGTTTTGTTCAACAACAAAGATTTATAAGGTACTTTATTTGCAGGTCCACAGGGACTGGCAGTTACATGAATTACCGGTCCAAGCCTTATTTTACGGGTAAAACCTTGTAATTACCAGTAAACGGGAACGCCGATGGACCCCACATCCTTCAGATACACATTTAAAAAATTACATGTATCAAATATTTGCTACAAATAATCATACATAGGGTACACTTAAATCATGTAAATAGCTGCATCTTTTATTCACTAAGCAATGACTTTCTTATACATTCCAAAACCCACTGAACATGGGATTTTAATACCACACTCTCGTATCCAGAATTAGCCAGGGAGATTAAAGTTTGAAAAAAAGGAGATAACTCTTGTTTTTTCAAAGGCTTGTCAGTCAGCTTCACGAGGTATTGTTGAAGATGTGTGTCATTGCTAACTGCTGTTTGTCCTCCACTAGTAAGATTCGTTTTTATTTTGTGAATTTTACCTTTGACTATATCAATATTGAGGTCAAGGTCAACCTTTTGTCCATCAATGACTTTAGTGTAGGACTTGATGATTGAGAATGGAGGTGTTTTTGCAAAAATCCAATCCCAGTTTTTCAATTCTTCGATTTTTGTGGAAACTCCTGGAAAATCTGAATCTGTGATTGTATCGATGTGCCGTATGGAACAGTTTCCCTGAAAGAAAATACATGAATTTAAATACAAAGACTCAGAAACCCTTCACAAAAACAAAGTCAATTCATCAACAAGTAAATGAGTGTTGTTTTACGAAGCAGCCAGCAATTTACAGCTATTGTAAATCTTGACATTAAAGCGAAAAATATGAATGTCCCTTGTTTGCATTAATGAAGGGAGCCATTTTCATCACAACATTTTAGAGGTTTTTCTCATTTTAGGTTCACTGCTGAGCATGGTCGGAAACATTCATAACATTCATAAACAATTTAACTGAGAGCTAGATTTAGTGCTTCCCACGGAGATCAGTGTCAAGTGTGGTCAGTTTGTTAATACTTGCTGATTAGGCAGTTATGACAGTCGCCAACCGTATATAATTGTGTCTCCATTCTTGGTAACCTTGTCAAATAATCTTATTATTAATAGTAACTCACCACTCACCCATAGTGTATATGTCTATATAGTAACAGCGGTCAGTGTAAATACGTAAGACTGCTCATATACGATCAAAGGATTGCACTAACTCGAGTAACACCACTTGAAATATGTACAATCTTCATCGGTGACCTGACTGACCTATCTCATTTGAATATGACATATTTGGAACATATATTGCTTTTGATTTCATGGAAGTTCGATCACATGTCAAGCAGTTGAAGTTAAGTTTGTTATGATATTATTCATTCGAACTGCTATTACACAATACTAAATCTTGGAATTTTTAAGTCTACAGTCTTGATGTCATCGTTTGCAGATTAGTGTTATATGTTCAAAGGTAAGGCTTCTCACACTCATTCCATGACTTACAGTCTATGAGGGTGACCTGTAATTAATCCTATCTGTACCTGGGCAACCACTGACTGAATGCATGAGCAACAAACATAATAACATAGGTCACACACATCAACAACAGAGTCTAACCTACCCAATTTTTTGTCAGCTCTTTTGACAAACAAGGTATTCTTGGGAACCTTTCCTGACCTTAAATGAGAACAAAGTGACGTTTCACGAAATACAATGTCATGTTCTTTGGTCTGGGAGCTTCTCTGTGTGTCTCTCAACTTGCCCCTGCACCACACACCTGGTGAGAAGATGCTGGGTACAGCAGTCCCGGTCATAATTGGTGTTTGTCGTAAAAGACATTCAATTGGATTTGATGGTTCGGCTCCATATGATGACTGTTTCTATGTTATCATGTCGAAATGGCATGGACCCAGACTGTTTGTGGGTAGACCCAGGCTGTTTGTGGGTAGACCCAGACTGTTTGTGGGTGGACCCAGACTGTTTGTGGGTAGACCCAGGCTGTTTGTGGGTGGACCCAGACTGTTTGTGGGTGGACCCAGACTGTTTGTGGGTGGACCCAGGCTGTTTGTGGGTGGACCCAGACTGTTTGTGGGTGGACCCAGGCTGTTTGTGGGTGGGCCCAGACTGTTTGTGGGTGGGCCCAGACTGTTTGTGGGTGGACCCAGACTGTTTGTGGGTGGACCCAGGCTGTTTGTGGGCCCAGACTGTTTGTGGGTAGACCCAGACTGTTTGTGGGTAGAAACAGACTGTTTGTGGTTAGAAACAGACTGCTTGTGGGTAGACCCAGACTGTTTGTGGGTAGAAACAGACTGCTTGTGGGTAGACCAAGACTGTTTGTGGGTAGACCCAGATTGTTTGTGGGTAGACCCAGACTGTTTGTGGGTAGACCCAGACTTGTTTGTGGGTAGAAACAGACTGCTTGTGGGTAGACCCAGACTGTTTGTGGGTAGAATCAGACTGTTTGTGGGTAGACCCAGACTGTTTGTGGGTAGACCCAGACAGTTTGTAGATAGACCCAGACTGTTTGTGGGTAGACCCAGATTGTTTGTGGGTAGACCCAGACTGTTTGTGGGTAGACCCAGACTGTTTGTGGGTAGAAACAGACTGCTTGTGGGTAGACCCAGACTGTTTGTGGGTAGAATCAGACTGTTTGTGGGTAGACCCAGACTGTTTGTGGGTAGACCCAGACTGTTTGTGGGTGGACCCAGGCTGTTTGTGGGTAGAATCAGACTATGGGCAGACCCAGACTGATTGTGGATAGAATCAGACTGTGGGTAGACCCAGACTGATTGTGGGTAGGCACAGACTGTTTGTAGATAGATGATGCAGACTGTTCGTGGGAAGACCCAGACTGTTTGTGGGTAGAATCAGACTGCTTGTGGGTAAACCCAGGCTGTTTGTGGGTAGACCCAGGCTGTTTGTGGGTAGACCCAGACTGTTTGTGGGTGGACCCAGACTGTTTGTGGGTAGACCCAGGCTGTTTGTGGGTGGACCCAGACTGTTTGTGGGTGGACCCAGACTGTTTGTGGGTGGACCCAGGCTGTTTGTGGGTGGACCCAGACTGTTTGTGGGTGGACCCAGGCTGTTTGTGGGTGGGCCCAGACTGTTTGTGGGTGGACCCAGACTGTTTGTGGGTGGACCCAGGCTGTTTGTGGGCCCAGACTGTTTGTGGGTAGACCCAGACTGTTTGTGGGTAGAAACAGACTGTTTGTGGTTAGAAACAGACTGCTTGTGGGTAGACCCAGACTGTTTGTGGGTAGAAACAGACTGCTTGTGGGTAGACCCAGACTGTTTGTGGGTAGACCCAGATTGTTTGTGGGTAGACCCAGACTGTTTGTGGGTAGACCCAGACTTGTTTGTGGGTAGAAACAGACTGCTTGTGGGTAGACCCAGACTGTTTGTGGGTAGAATCAGACTGTTTGTGGGTAGACCCAGACTGTTTGTGGGTAGACCCAGACAGTTTGTAGATAGACCCAGACTCTTTGTGGGTAGACCCAGATTGTTTGTGGGTAGACCCAGACTGTTTGTGGGTAGACCCAGACTGTTTGTGGGTAGAAACAGACTGCTTGTGGGTAGACTCAGACTGTTTGTGGGTAGAATCAGACTGTTTGTGGGTAGACCCAGACTGTTTGTGGGTGGACCCAGGCTGTTTGTGGGTAGAATCAGACTATGGGCAGACCCAGACTGATTGTGGATAGAATCAGACTGTGGGTAGACCCAGACTGATTGTGGGTAGGCACAGACTGTTTGTAGATAGATGATGCAGACTGTTCGTGGGAAGACCCAGACTGTTTGTGGGTAGAATCAGACTGCTTGTGGGTAAACCCAGGCTGTTTGTGGGTAGACCCAGACTGCTTGTGGATAGAAACAGACTGCTTGTGGATAGAAACAGACTGTTTGTGGGTAGAAACAGACTGCTTGTGGATAGAAACAGACTGCTTGTGGATAGAAACAGACTGTTTGTGGGTAGAAACAGACTGCTTGTGGGTAGACTCAGACTGTTTGTGGGTAGAATCAGACTGTTTGTGGGTAGACCCAGACTGTTTGTGGGTAGACCCAGACTGTTTGTGGGTGGACCCAGGCTGTTTGTGGGTAGAATCAGACTATGGGCAGACCCAGACTGATTGTGGATAGAATCAGACTGTGGGTAGACCCAGACTGATTGTGGGTAGGCACAGACTGTTTGTAGATAGATGATGCAGACTGTTCGTGGGAAGACCCAGACTGTTTGTGGGTAGAATCAGACTGCTTGTGGGTAAACCCAGGCTGTTTGTGGGTAGACCCAGACTGCTTGTGGATAGAAACAGACTGCTTGTGGATAGAAACAGACTGTTTGTGGGTAGAAACAGACTGCTTGTGGATAGAAACAGACTGCTTGTGGATAGAAACAGACTGTTTGTGGGTAGAAACAGACTGCTTGTGGGTAGAAACAGACTGCTTGTGGGTAGACCCAGACTGCTTGTGGGTAGACACAGGATAACATGCATACTTTGTCAAATGCTTCCTGCCTCACTCTTTTTCAAAAGCTGGATGAGAATCAGGTTAATTTTTTATGCCCTCATGTATGACAACAAAACTTTATAGAAATTCTTAAAAAATATACATATAATACAGTAAAGTTGATAAGACATTATTTTTGTATAGAAACCAAAGCAATTTGGTTCACTGATTTCCTAATTAGTTCTGATCAAAGTTTCCATTTTTACTCTTTTGAAAATGAGTGAATTCTTTGATCAAATTTAACAGAGAACGTAGTCCAAACATTGTATCTTTAAAATGAACATCTAAACAAGACAATTATAACTTGAAATAATTGATGGTTTGATCAAAATTCGCAAAGAATCAGAAAGAAACTGTAAACATATTTTTCATCCCAGCTGCATGCACAAAATAATGGTCAAATGTTAAAATCCACTTTTAGTTAATCATAACAATGTTTAACCGAGTTACATGAACTGTAAGATGTAGCAAAATGAAGTGTGGTCGAGAAAAAGTAACTAGGTAATAATTTTAGTGATACTTTCTGATGGACATCCTTTACAAAACACCCAAATAAGTAACGAAATAAATTATGCCAAGACATAGAAATATAATAAATCTTCCGATTGACTCCAGTAACTAAGTTCTTTGTTTCATATTTAATAAAGTCATTTGTACTGGAAAATGGATAAATTGTGAATTTCATGCACACCGCTATTTTCTTTTTGTATCATAGAACAATGGGATGTGGTCGTTAATTCACAAGTGTGTTAACATATACAAACAGGTACTTACATGTAATAAATGTTGTTTGTCAAACAAGAAAACAAACATAACTCAACATTAATAAATATGTAAAGGGTTGGACAACTGATTTTTCTTTGCAGTGAATTCCCTGCAGGTAAATCTTTGAATCTCGCATAATCTCGTGAATAAGTGCCGCTTGATCTTGCACGCCAGTGATAATCACCCAACTAGCTCCAAAGCCCGTCTCTCGATATATCACCCTTGGGTAGACCCAGGCTGTTTGTGGGTGACCCAGACTGCCATTGTGTTGAGATGAGATGAAATTGGGTTTAACGTCGCGTCCAAGATTATTGCACTTATATAGCGACGTGCATGCACGTGTGTGTGTGTGGCTGCTTGTACTAGTCCGGACTCATGCCGATTTATAGTGCTAGCTCACTGAGATACCATGCTGCAGTTTAACATGAATACCCCACTCAGACACAGTATACTGACTCCGAGCCGACCAGTCCTTGTTTTAGCCCCTTAATGTTGAGCGCCAGACAGGGTAACAACAAGTACCATCTCTTAACGTCTTTTGGTATGACGCGGCCGGGGATCGAACCCCGGACCTTCCGCTTTCCGGGCAGACGCTCTACCACAAGACCACGGAGGCGGCGCCATTGTGTTGAGACCAGACTGCTTGTGTGTAGCCGCAGACTGTTAACTGATACCCCAAACATGTCCCAGTTCAAATGTCCCCCTGTAGCTCTTCTCCTTACCTGTGGTGTGTTATGATGGAGAAACTTGTCCCCAACACATTGCAAAATTGATGGGATGTTTATGGATGGTGCAGACACAACCAAGTTGCGAACATTTGCTGGAACACTCTCTGTTGATTTGCTTTTAACACCAATCTGTTCCAAAATAAAACACAACATAAAGTGAATGAGTACAAGTACATTTCAACAACACAACAAAAACTTGCTCTGGTATATATTCAGTCCGAAACAACACATCTGACACTCGTAAGGTAGATTCTGCTTAACTGGGAAAATACTGGATAAGGCTTAAAAAAGTAATAGTCTTGGTTCTCAGGCACCGCCATCTTCCCGAGGCAAGAGAGTTAACTGCCTTTAAAAGTCCAGTTTCCACCCTTGCTGAACATGGCTGGAATTACTGGGCTCGATCGTAGCGCCACCAGTGGCTATTACCAGTTATGTCCCCTCTAAGCCTCTCCTATGGACCAATGAGACTCCACCTCTAGTATCACTTGCGTTTGCTTCACCCAAAATGGAGGCGCCCAGTCAAGACGATCTGATCGATAATCAAGATCTATATTGTGATAAAATGGGTCTTACATCGCGAAATGCATCAAATCACGTGAGCACCTTGATTAAAAACATGAAAAGATTTGGAAAATATCTGTTGACATATCTGTTGACGGTGCACATGCTCTGCAAATCCTGCAGTCAACCAAAATCTGCATGACACTTTACGAACCGGATTTCGATTTCAGTGCGCGATTTTGATTGGGCTATGCATAGTCTCGTTAGTCCAGCCAAAACGTAACTCCATAATACCAGCCTAGTTCGGCAAGGGTGGAAACTGGACTTTTATAGTCAGTTAACTCATTTGCCTCGGGAAGATGAGGCACCGCATGCATCATCATAAAATTAGCCTCATGTTTCATTTTTATTTCCATTTTTAAATAAAAATAAAAATTCTTTATATACTTAAAAACAATTGGATCCAATACAGCACACAGTTACTTCCCTTTACGGCGCATCTCATGTTCTGGTCATGGCAGCAATAGGAGTTTGTATGCTTGTTTATTTGGTTACATGCTAGTTTGAACAAAAAAATCCCCACAAAACACCGCCCGCACTATATTTACAAAAGTCATTGCCTGAGAACCAATTCTTTTATTTTTTTAGACCTAACTAGGTGTTCTTGTTGGGATACAATCAAGACCACCTTTATCTATTCCAGGTAACTAGATCTGTTAAAGTAGACATTCAGTATAACTAGTTGTCATGAATATCATATTAATATTTGTGATGATTGAAACCACTTTAATCAGCATAGCCTAGTCAAGAAAAACTTGAAAAACAGTTCATTCCACCCTAATTCTGATGAATGTTTTTTTTATAATGGAATTTGATGAGAGGAGAAAAGCAAATTTTCTCTTGTCTTGGGACCAGTTTCTAACCCTGCTTGTAAAAGTCATTGTGACAGTGAGTAACTGATCCAAGTACCAACCATGGGCGACTGTAGCAAGGTAGCGAGTCGCTCCACATCCACATCCACCAGGAGAGTAAAATGGTGGTATGTCCGATGACCTCCCAACTTGGCTGCTGTACCGGACACCTGAACAAATACAACACTGAACTTAAAATGTATTTTTACTCATAAACACAGATGTCTCCCCCATCCCTTTTTTTTAAATACATTAGTTCAAGTTGTTACTATAAGTGTGCTTGCAAATTGGAAAAGCAATGATAGCCAATTATTTGGTTTCAAGCAGAAATATTCATTAGCTGTAGAGTTCTGACGGGAAACAAACGCTATTAGTTTGAGACTAAGTCCAATTTTTTTCTGTGGAAACACAAGAAATTAAGAACCATAAACATTGATAAATATGTAAAGGCAATAGTTGAGCATGTGGTCGTTGCATGTACAGTTTCAAGCAAAAATATTCATTAGTTTGAGAGTTAAATGGGCCAGAAATGAAGATTAGAGTTGTTTGAGACTAAGTCTAATTGTTTCCATAAAATTTTGAACGTTTGAAAATATCAAAGTCACCAGTTAGGATGATGAGCAATGCATATGCCAAGTTTTATTGACCGGAAACAAATCCTACCCTTGTTTAAGGCTAAGTCTAAATTGTTTCAATAAAAACTGAAAACAATAAACTTTCCAAATTTTTAAATATCAGAAGCTATCAATTAAGATGATGAGCAGAGAGAGACATAATAACAAACAAAACATGGACTCCTATTTCAGAACCGCAATATTCCAAAAACAGGTAGCAAGCATGGAGTCACTCCTCAGGTGAATTCCTTACCTTGTCATCTTGCTTTAATGGCTACCCTTTGTGGTTATGTGGACAAGGTGTTCAACCTGTGATGATCAGGACACGTCTGTGGTTCAAATCCCACAGAAATGATAAAATATATGAGTCCCATGATATGATTCAAACCACGCATCTTCTGATCCAGGGTCGGATGCCTTGCCCATATGACCAAAGAGGTTAACCCAATCAACAAGTTGTCATGGACTCCACACCCTGCTACACACTACCCCGTCATCAAAAAGGCATGTTCCGAGCAGCATAGTAGGGTATGGAGAAAATTGATACAGGATTGCTCAGCCCCACGTTAGGCGCCAACGTAGCGGACATAAATATCCAAGTCCTGTTATTGGATTCGAACCATGGACCTTTTGGTCCGAGGACAGACGCCTTGTCCACATGATCAAAGAGGTTAACAGTGTCAGTGCATCTGTGGGATGAATCCACGCCTTACTACAGCAGCTACAGACAATGGCAGGTAATACATAAGCTCAAAACCAGAATCATGATTAAGAGAGTCAAACTGAACAAAAACGTTTCATTTACCTGTTCATGTAAGAATAACAACCTCATTCTGTGTTAACTAACCTTAAAAAACCCATCTAGTATTAGGTCCTCTCTGCAGTTGATTGAAAGATCAATATCCCACATGGATACTAGTGCGCTCTTCACTAACTCCAAGTTCTCTTTCCTGTTGTACCTCCGTCGACTCTTGATAAAGCTGAGGTTGAGGTTCCCCGTGTCGTGATACACTGTCCCCCCACCACTCTTCCGTCGGGCCAGATCAACCTTCTCAGCCAGGATCCTAGCCACATTGCACTCCATCCATGTATTCTGGTGCAGACCTGTCACAACAGCAGGCCCATTACTCCACATCAGCAAGTAGCTCTTATTTTCTAAATCTCCATTTTCGTAAATCCAATCCTCCAAGGCAAGATTTTCAAAAATGTTTTTGGATCTTGAAACATACGCAACATGTTCAGGAGCTGCTGTTGTATATTGTCTTGAGAAATGTCGACTGACATGGGAGTGTTCAAGGTCATATGCCCGAGTACACTCTTTCAAAACAGAGCGTAGAAATAGTCTTGATTTTTTAGGACAACAAAGTAGCTTATGAATCAACATTTCAATGAGGGGCTAACTGCTGGGTCGATGGGATCCTTTGCGAATTAAATCTGTAACAAAAAACAAGATTAAAACTTACAATTATTCAAAGTTCCAACTATACTCTTATATGACAGCAGAGACCATATAATAATCTATTATATGGTCTCTGATGACAGTGTATTTTATTGTTTAACAATGATTGTAACTGTGTAACTGCCTAGCCCCACCCTGGAGGCTTGACCACTGTCGGCGCTGGGTAAATATAACATTATTATCATTGACTTTTGCTATCACCACTGTACTTTTTGTATTTGATACTGACCACTGCCATTATATTATGTATTGCCATTGAATATCATGAATATTGTACTACCATCCTATTATTTGCTGCCATCATAATTGCTATGCAGTAATTTGTATTGATTTGTAAACTTGGTGAATTTGGAAATAAATTTGTTGATTGTATACTATTTGTTGGTTGTTTGTTGGTTTCACACTAAGTTCTTTTACGTACAGATTTTTTTGGTAAACATATTGTTTCAATTTGGCTATTGACACGTAACAATAGTGACTGATTTGATTTTGATAAATCAACTCGCAGAAAAAAATGGACTGACACCTAAATCAATTTGGATATTTCATTGGCCTTTTCAGGCGACTCCACCCCTGTAGCCTTCATCCCACTAGTCTTCTTACTTACTTACTTACTTACTTACTTACTTACTTACTTTGGAGATTTAACGTGCGCTTTCCGACTGATGCTCATTTCGCACATGGGAACTAGTCTTCTCTTGTTACAGGGCTTTTATTGTATACCAGTAATCCCTAATCAGGCTGTGCTGTTCCATGGGATCACCCCCTCTGCTCATAAGACTCAAGATTGGCTGAAAGTCCTGAAGATTGATGCAAGAAGAAGAAGAAGTTCTAAATCACACTCACTAAACCTATGGATAACAGCAGAGTTTAACAAATACACCAGTCCACTAGACAAATGCTAGTGATCAGAACAATCAATTGTAAACTCTAGGTAGTGTAACTTGTACAATATCAAGTCACATTTTCAGAATGAAAGGACTGAAATTGGTTGAATGTGTGATATGAAAGAAGATTTACTCTGATATTTTGTACCTGTTTATTTTGCAGTAAGAGTGTTTCTGTTTTCTAGCTGAATTATACTTCTTTATTACAATTAGTGCGACGTTTCGGGGTAGATCCTAACACCTTTATCAAGCAAGTGATTGATAAAGGTGTTGGGATCTACACCGAAACGTCGCACTAATTGTAATAAAGAAGTTGTTCATCCATAGAACTTGTCTTACTTCATCACTACAACTTCTAAATGCCACTTAAAGAAGTGAGTTATACTTGTTGAACCCTGAAAGACATAAACCTGACATATGCATTTGGCTTTAGGGTGACGACCTGAGGCAATAGGCGCAGATGGTCACCCCTATGCTCTGTGTTTTAAATTGATTAAACAAGTGCGTGTTACGTTGGCAATAAGTTATTTACACATCCACAGCCACATTTTCATGTGGAACTCATGTACAAATTGTAGCAGTGTCTGTTTGATTCTTTTATTTGCGCTTCTTTGGATTTTGTTTTTGGGTTAAATCAGTTAGACTACGGAAATAGAGTTACCTGTCCAACGAGTCACAGGTGCATCGGTTTCCTTTGAGAGTAATTAACACATACTAATACCTATCTATGACAAGCACCTGTCTGTTGTACCTAGTATCACTATAGAACGTCCACCACACCAAAAGTTGGAACAACTTCAGTCATCTCTCAGCGAAGCAGCCAAGAAGGAGGCTAACCCTGAAAATACGAATATATTTTGCGAACCTACTTAAAATTTTTCGATTTTTCGATTTAACAAATGCAAATACAACATGTCATTGTCATGAATAAAAAGACGCATATTTTACTTTAGTTACTTTTGTTATTCCCGTGTCAACGTTTTCTACCATTAGTAACATTGCGGTCGTTACTTTTCGCTTTTGAGTTTCACTTTTACATTCATTCAAAATGGCAGCCTCCGTAAGTCCATACGAGGAGTGGTTGGCACAGAAATTGATTTCATTAAACCCAGATGTGGATGGAGAAGTGTTTGTAACATACATTTCCGGAATCCTAGACACAGATACGTCGAATGAAGAGAAAAAGGAGAGCTTGGAGGGAATAATTGCAGAAGTAGTGGTCTGTATTCATATTTTGATAGATTGTTCAGATTTCGATCATTGAACAAGATGCAACTAGTACTGAACTAGCTGTAAACGCGTGGTTATTCTTGGCTATGATAGGTGCGGAGTTCCCATGTTTGTCGTAATGTATTCAAAATCTAGTATACAGGGATCACACTGACATCGGGTGTCTATCCTGACATGCATGCAGACTACAATCTGACACAATCTCATTAAAATCAGTACTGAGTTCTTGCTGCCGCTATACAAAGATCTGAGGACATCCCATTACGGGTCACGTCAGAATGACCGATCACTGAAATGACTAACGAGAAGTCGACATCAGCCAATTAGAAAGCAGTTTGCTCGAGCTTTACAGGACTTGCTTCAACGTGGCTACTTCCATTTTAGACTACGCTTAAAAAATATGTTGACACAGTTCTGAAAACTGAACAAATGAACATACCGGAATATCTCATATATGGTTGAGATTGTATGGCAGTGCTTCCCACGTACTGTGAAATGCCTCCTCTGTTCAAATGTTTATCCCACAGGAGCGAGAGAAAGACGATAATTTTGACAGTATCGGTTGTACGGGCTGTAACTGTCTTTCTGAATAGCCGTGTTAAGGTTTTTTGAGGTTGCATGATTAGAAAACACAATCTGACTGTCACTTTCATGATCTGGTAAGTAATGCTTTGATTGGTCGGATGAAAGGTTGTTCTGACGTGACCCGTAATATGGGATGTCCTCAGATCTTTGTTTAGCAATAGCGAGAACTAAGATATGATTTTAATAAGATTGATTGTGACATGTCTGACTTCAGAGCAATCTCCATATTATCAGCCGATGAACTCTGAGATAGGAAACTCATTAACATACATTGGGTTATATCTGAGGAAACTAGACGATTCGTACCCAGTGAAAATGGCTGACCCGTACCAGAGACCATGTACCAAAGGGCAAGCCTCAGCAGTAGATTATCATTAACGATCACTGCAGTGCCGATGAGTGTAATTGATACATCGGGACGACCTGCTGCTTGCCTGCTGGCAGCGGCCAAGATGTACGACACATGTCCTTATCTGAGGACTTCCGTTATCTAGTAAACAATCTTACGTAATACTTGAAAGCTGAGAGTTAATTCCCATACCCTCAAACGCACATGCTGATATCACACTGTTATTTTGAGTATTAATCTAAACGCTATAAAAAAATACATCATATTTCTCCAGCTGAAAGAACAGAAGATCTATAACAAACTTGGTCAATGAAAATCTGAAAATCATGATAAAACATCACTTGAAATGATTTACCATTTCAGTTATGTTTCCTGTTCCACTAGGCATGCTAGGTGTTGTTTTCTATGCAGAGATTAAGATTACCGTGCATATTTGTCTCGTTAACTGAGCCAGGAATAGCAATCACCTGTACACACATTTTCTCCAGGATCTACTGGTGACTCGGTTAAAAAATACCCAATCGTATATAACTTAAAGGTATTTTATGCAATGATCGAAAGAAATTGTCCCGATCGTGTCGTGTAATTATTTTGTGAATTTCTTTACATATGTGCTATTGTACACCAGTGAATCTCACCACTTCATGTATAACGTGTCAACCTGATGTGTTTCCAGAGTGATGGTACTGAGGCTGTATGTGAAGAGCTGATTGAGAAATGGGAAGAAATTAAAGGCAAACAGAATTCAGGGGCTGAAGATAAAAGTAAGTGTACAGGTTTGATGATACCATTTCACCCTGTGTTCATCGTTCATTTATCACCCAAAGATGGTTCCCATAGGAGATATGCTTGGGTGAGACCACTGTGACGTCATTGGTTACGATGACGTCACAGTCAAATGACATCCCTAATGGCTCTACTACTGAAGCTGTCAGCAGTACTTTTTACACTTAGGACACTGGTTATTGCCGTCTACAAAATGAAAAAAGTAGGAAGACTGATGTTGGATGATAAATACAATCTCACCCTTGTGTCTTTTGATATCAATTATGATAAAAGTGGAAAAACTCTTTGGCAAGCCTCAGATTTTTTCCATTTTTATCAAGCCGTGTTGATATATATTTGTTATCAAAAGACACTCAGGTGAGATTCTCTGTATGGCTATGTTATAGGAGTTTTTAGGATGTTCATGTGCCACTTTTAGCTATAACACAATGGGGACACCAAACAAATCACCGAACATTGTTCCCATGTGGGGAATTAACTCATGTCTTCAGCTTCATGAGGAAGGGGGCGGTCGGGTAGCCTAGTGGTTAAAGCGTTGGCTCGTCACGCCGAAGACCCGGATTCGATTCCCGACATGGGTACAATGTGTGAAGCCCATTTCTGGTGTCCTCCGCCGTGATATTGCTGGAATATTGCTAAAAGCGGCGTAAAACCAAACTCACTCACTCACTCACTCATGAGGAAGGAACCCGCAAGCGACTATATCACAATGTAAGAGGTGATTGATGGGATTGGGTGGTCAGGCTCGCTGACTTGGTTGATGCATGTCTTCGTAGCCCAAATGTCTATATTGAGGCTCATGATGTCAATCGCTGGACTGTCTGGTCCAGACTTGATTATTTAAAGACCACTGTCATATTGCTGGACTTGTTGAGTGCTGTGTGAAACAATCCAATAAACAACATCACAAATGCATGTATAATTTCATACAAATGTAACATGGGTTTGTCTTGTTTACTTTTTAAGTATAGAAACAGTGTATTCCCACATAAAGATCTAAAGGTCTGAAGCTTTTGTCTCTCGCTGTTTGCAGTCTTGATCATTGAGATGATTAATCTTGGTTAAAATATCCTTTTTAGGGCTGGGATGGATAACTCTGGGTACTGAGCAGGACCCTGGTACTCACAGGACTACCTGGACCCGTGTTTAGTCATGTGATATTGTATTGTTGAATGACAAAAATTACCTAGAACTCTATGGTTACACTACAAGTCACTGATGTTCACATTTCTTTCTGACTTTGCACCATTCCCTCTGACCTTTATAGGTTTGAATTAAGATAAAACTTAAGTCAACTTCAGTGTATGCATGACCAGATTGTTTTATACGTGTATCTAAATACATTTTGCCAGAGCTACGGTCAAACTATTCCCAATCGGACATTTTGTACCCAACTCTTGAGACCTACAGTGGGTACCTGGGTAGGGTTGGGTAATAGCGGGGTGGGTACCGGGGTAGTAAATCTGGACACGTCCCAGTGCTAACACTTATCTTCTGTTTACACCCCCTTGGGGATTCTGGGTTAGAATAGGCCCACAACAATCTATGTTTGTAACACAATTGGGCTTGTTGACTAGGTGGAACTGTGGTCAGGCTTGGTGGCTTGGTGTGTAATATCAATCACTGGCTTGTCTGGTCCAGACTTGATTATTTTCATCTAGCTGTCATCGTGGTCATGAGGCTGGGATATTGATAAGTATGATGTTTAACAACAAACAATTAAATTTACCCCATTAAAAGTTCTGAGTGAGTGAGTTAATATTTCAAATGTCATTGGCAGTAGGGGCAGTCGGGTAGCCTAGAGGTTAAAGCGTTCGCTCGTCATGCTGAAGACCAGGTTTCAATTCCCCACATGGGTACAATGTGTGAAGCCCATTTCTGGTTTCCCCCGCTGTGATATTGCATGGAATGTTGCTAAAAGTGGCGTAAAACCCTACTCACTCACTCAATTGCAGTACGCCAGTCACATAGTGACTACAACAAGTTAGATGTTAATAAGAAATCAATTTTGAAAGCATTCTGAGAGTGAGAGAAGGCAGATATTAGTGTTATACAGAGACTACATCACCTGCTTATTGATAGTTTTAAGATGCACAATTATTACTTCGTCCACCCAGTCCACCAGGATATAGTTGAATAGTGATGCTGCATAAACACGGCAAACAGGGTCCTTGTCTGTCTATTCTGGCAGTGTTATGACTTTTCACTTACCAATGCATTGCAATGGTCCATGTTTCAATAGAAATTTGGAATTTCAGATGTTAACACTGATGCAACCCAATGCTTCCCTTAACCTAACATCTTCCAAACCTCAGTCTCTCTCAGTTTCACTCAGTCTCACCCAGTCTCACCCAGTCTCACCCAGTCTCTCTCAGTCCCTCTCAGTCTCACCCAGTCTCACCCAGTCCCTCTCAGTCTCACCCAGTCTCACCCAGTCCCTCTCAGTCTCACTCAGTCTCTCTCAGTCTCACTGTCTCTCTCAGTCTCACTGTCTCACTGAATCTCACTGTCTCTCCCAATCTCACTGTCACTCCCAATCTCACTGTCACTCCCAGTCTCACTGTCTCAGTCAATCTCACTGTCTCTTTCAGTCTCACTGTCTCTCTCAGTCTCTCTCAGTCTCACTGTCTCTCTCAGTCTCACTGTCTCTCTCAGTCTCACTGTCTCTCTCAGTCTCACTGTATCTCTGTCTCACTGTCTCTCTCAGTCTCACTGTCTCTCTCAGTCTCACTGTCTCACTCAGTCTCACCGTCTCACTCAGTCTCACTGTCTCTCTCAGTCTCACTGTCTCTCTCAGTCTCACTGTCTCTCTCAGTCTCACGGTCTCTCTCAGTCTCACTGTATCTCTCAGTCTCACTGTCTCTCTCAGTCTCAGTGTCTCTCTCAGTCTCACTGTCTCTCTCAGTCTCACTCAGTCTCACTGTCTCTCTCAGTCTCACTGTCTCTCTCAGTATCTCTCAGTCCCACTGTCTCTCTCAGTCTCACTGTCTCTCTCAGTCTCACTGTCTCTCCCAGTCTCACTGTCTCTCCCAGTCTCTCTCAGTCTCACTGTCTCTCTCAGTCTCTCTCAGTCTCACTGTCTCTCTCAGTCTCACTGTCTCACTCAGTCTCACTGTCTCTCTCAGTCTCACTGTCTCTCTCAGTCTCTCTCAGTCTCACTGTCTCTCTCAGTCTCACTGTCTCACTCAGTCTCACTGTCTCACTCAGTCTCACTGTCTCTCTCAGTCTCTCAGTCTCACTGTCTCTCTCACTCTCACTGTCTCTCTCAGTCTCACTGTCTCACTCAGTCTCACTGTCTCTCTCAGTCTCACTGTCTCACTCAGTCTCACTGTCTCTCTCAGTCTCACTGTCTCTCTCAGTCTCACTGTCTCTCTCAGTCTCACTGTCTCTCTCAGTCTCACTGTCTCACTCAGTCTCACTGTCTCTCTCAGTCTCACTGTATCTCTCAGTCTCACTGTCTCTCACTGTCTCACTCAGTCTCACTGTCTCTCTCAGTGCCCACTATACCCGTGTTCGTGGGTTTCACCAAAGTGGTAAACGTCTGAGACCTGCATCACTTTGGACTTTTCTCCCATATTAAGCTGACATGCTGTGATATAATGGAATACTGTTTAAAGCAGCGTTAAACCCAACTCACTCACTCACTCACTCACTCTCAGTGTTTCCATCTCACTTTAGTTTCAACTGTAAGAACTTTAGAAACATACCACTCTTATGTCACTGGTGTGGATGACTATTTGTCAATGTGCCTGAAGGACATACACATGTTGTCATGGTAATTGCCATTGACTTATTCATAATGTTCTTTGTTTCTGTTGACAACTAGTTAGTGTCGAAGACCAGCTCTCGAAGATCTTGAGTACCCAGAAATTGACTGTGACCAAAGGGAGAGAACTCACAGCAGAAGAGAAGGCAAGAAAGGCTGCTATACTGGCACAATACAGTCAGGTTTCAGAAGGAGCGTATCCTTTCAAGCATGAACACAATAGACAGGATTTGATTCATATTTGTACTATAAATCAAAACATGTACAGTATTCTGCAGTGATTTACCTGATTAGTTTTATTTCAATATTTACACCATTGTACACATTGTTTTAATAATTAATTGTCATGAATATTGCTGGAATATTGCTGAATGCAGCATTACGCTGCAAACAAAGAAACAGTATGTTTTTCATGGTATGATAACTATAGTAGTATTCTTTAGTCTTAATTAGTGATGTCTCTAACCACTTTTAAAAATAGTGTTTCTCACAATGATGTACAAGACAATGTTTTGTCGCCTGTTTCTGGAGCTATTTTCCTGACCACTTCCTAGTGATGACTCTGACTCGAGCGACGACCCAGGGGGAGCTGCAGGGGGTCCTGCCGGAGATGCTGACCGTATCCTTCATTGTGTTCACTAGGGATGTGTATCGGCCCAAAAATTGTTTTGCAATATATTGCGATACAGGTATCTGTATTGCGTTACATATTGCGATACATATTGTGACATATTGCGACATATTGGCAACTAGAGTGTTTGGCAGTTATTGACAACGATTTCTATATTTTAGAACAATGTCAAGTCACCATGGTCACTCACCCTCATTTTGTAGTCATGGATGCTGGGGAGATGACAACGTGAGAGAAAAATCACGTCTGTGTTCATTTCCACCATTTTGTCAATCAGTTTCATCGGGAAACATAATTTGGAAATGAATTTCTGTGATTTTAGGTAACATGATGCAAATAATAATGAAACTTGTTATCTCTTTTGAACCCATTCCTCCTGAACACAGAAACAAGGACTGCAATATGTCTAGTGTGAAACGTGTATTGCAGTGCACCGGTATGTTGATAATACCGTGTGGTCTTAGTGTTCACCTCCCCATCTTCCTGTAGGACCTGCTTCAGGGACTGCTTGCAGATCTCACCTACAGCTATTAAGATCCGGGTTGAGAATAGGTCTACAGCAACCCATGCTTGTCGTAAGTGCTGACTGTGCTTGTCGTAAGAGGCAACAAGGATTGATTAATGAATATCATTGTATCACAGTTGCATGATATCAGTCACTGGATTGTATGGTTCAGACTCGATTATTTACAGACCGTCGTCATATAGCTGGAATATTGCTGAGTGCTGTGTGAACAACAAACAAAAAACTAGAACTGTTGGTGTGTTAAAGTATGGGAGGGATATGTGATTCCTGGGTGCTGTGTTAACAACAAACTAGAACTGTTGGTGTGTTAAAGTATGGGAGGGATATGTGATTCCTGGGTGCTGTGTTAACAACAAACTAGAACTGTTGGTGTGTTAAAGTATGGGAGGGATATGTGATTGCTGTGTGCTGTGTGCTGTGTGCTGTGTTAACAACAAACTAGAACTGTTGGTGTGTTAAAGTATGGGAGGGGCACGTGATTCCTTGGTGCTGTGTTAACAACAAACTAGAACTGTTGGTGTGTTAACAGTATGGGAGGGGTATTTGATTGCTGTGTGCTGTGTTAACAACCAACTAGAACTGTTGGTGTGTTAAAGTATGGGAGGGGTATTTGATTGCTGTGTGCTGTGTGCTGTGTGCTGTGTGCTGTGTTAACAACAAACTAGAACTATTGGTGTGTTAAAGTATGGGAGGGGTATGTGATTGCTGCGTGCTGTGTTAACAACAAACTAGAACTGTTGGTGTGTTAAAGTATGGGAGGGGTATGTGATTGCTGCGTGCTGTGTTAACAACAAACTAGAACTGTTGGTGTGTTAAAGTATGGGAGGGGTATGTGATTGCTGTGTGCTGTGTTAACAACAAACTAGAACTGTTGGTGTGTTAAAGTATGGGAGGGGTATTTGATTGCTGTGTGCTGTGTTAACAACAAACTAGAACTATTGGTGTGTTAAAGTATGGGAGGGGTATGTGATTGCTGCGTGCTGTGTTAACAACAAACTAGAACTGTTGGTGTGTTAAAGTATGGGAGGGGTATTTGATTGCTGTGTGCTGTGTTAACAACAAACTAGAACTGTTGGTGTGTTAAAGTATGGGAGGGGTATGTGATTGCTGCGTGCTGTGTTAACAACAAACTAGAACTGTTGGTGTGTTAAAGTATGGGAGGGGTATGTGATTGCTGTGTGCTGTGTTAACAACAAACTAGAACTGTTGGTGTGTTAAAGTATGGGAGGGGTATGTGATTGCTGTGTGCTGTGTTAACAACAAACTAGAACTGTTGGTGTGTTAAAGTATGGGAGGGGTATTTGATTGCTGTGTGCTGTGTTAACAACAAACTAGAACTGTTGGTGTGTTAAAGTATGGGAGGGGTATGTGATTGCTGCGTGCTGTGTTAACAACAAACTAGAACTGTTGGTGTGTTAAAGTATGGGAGGGGTATGTGATTGCTGTGTGCTGTGTTAACAACAAACTAGAACTATTGGTGTGTTAAAGTATGGGAGGGGTATTTGATTGCTGTGTGCTGTGTGCTGTGTGCTGTGTGCTGTGTTAACAACAAACTAGAACTGTTGGTGTGTTAACAGTATGGGAGGGGCAAGTGTGCAAGTGGGACCTGGGCACCGTTCCACAAAGTGATCGTAGAGCTACAACTGTCATAAACCTATGCTAAAGTGTAGGAGTTACGGTCATCTTAGCGCTACGATCGCTGTGTGGAACGGGGCCCTGGGTGCCACCGTTCACTGTGCAGGGTATCCTCCAGTATAGGCTCTTTGTTCTGACTGGTGTGCATGATCACCACACTTGGATGGTTCAGCAATATGATCACTTGGGTGGAGTAGGTGTTGAGATGAACTGTCCTTTGACATTTGGCACCCCAAATGTATCACAGCTTACATCATTAAATGTCAGTGAAAGGATTGATTTGTACATGTATAATACGTTGAAACATGATATGGTGGTAAAGGCTCCTCACACTACAGACGGGGGTTCAATTCCCAACATGAAAAAATGTTTAAATCCCTTTCTTGATGTCACCTACTATGGTGTGGGTGGAATATTGTCAAATTGGCACAAAAATCCATCTCACTTGCACTTTCGTCTGAGCTATATCCCTTGACAGTCACAGAACTGATGTTCCGGAACACCAACAAGACAGACGTGGACAAATCGGAGCGTGATAAACGAGATAAAGCGAAGAAGGATTCGGATGAGAAGCGTGAGAAGGACAAGCAGGACCGCGAGGCCCAGAAGGCTAAGGCCCAGGACAGGAAGGACACAGAGAAGAAGCGCACTCAGAAAGGGGAGCGGAGGCGGTAACGCTGGCTGGACTTAGGGAATTCACTATTTTTGTACACATCTTTTGACTTGGAAACAGCATTATGAATATGAAAGAAAAGTTTCCAGATTGCAGGAACATTTGAGTAAGACAGACATTGTTACCATGATAACAGACAAATATGATTTACGTCATGAAGCTGGAAAAATCAGATCCATTTTGTTCTTGGGCAATGACTTTTGAAGAGCCAGTGCAGTTGGGTATCTATAGTGATCTACATGTGCCGCCCTTGGCACAGATTTGATATTGGACTGAGAGCCAGAATGAGTTGAATTCATGCTGGAAATCGTTGCCATGGTTTTTGACAAACTGTTTCATGAGAACCAATAAGTACTGGTATCACATTTTGTGGCCTAAAACAGTCATGATTGGCAGTATAGTTGAGAAGTATTTTATCTTTTTAGTGTGATCAGTATGAAGGATTTTGACCAAGTTCAGACAACCTCAATGGGACTGCCTCTTCACGTTTGCCATAAAGAAGAGAGACTGAATATGCTAAAGATAAAATGTTTAGGCTCATCTTCCCGAGGCAAAGGCGTTAGCTGACTTTAAAAGTCCAGTTTCCATCCTTGCCAAACTAGGCTGGAATTTCTGGGCTCGATCGTTGCCCCACCAGTGGCGATTAAAAGTTATGTCCCTTCTATGACCCTCCTATTGACTAATCAGATTCCACCTTCATATCACTTGCACTTGCTCCAAACAAGATGGCGGCACCCACTATCTGACTGATAATCCAAATCTGTATATTAATAAAACGGGTCTTTCTTCACGAAGTGCATCAAATCACGTGAGCACATTTATTAGAAACATGGAAAGATTTGGAATATATCTGTTGATGCTGAGCGGGTGGTACACATGCTTTGCAAATCTTGCAGTCGACAAAAATCTGCACTGGGCTTTTTCGAACCGGATATCGATTTCGTTTGGACTATGCATAAACTCATTAGACCAGCCAAAATATAACTTCATAAGCCCAGCCTAGTTTAGTAAGGGTGGAAACTTGACTTTCATAGTCAGTTAATTCCCTTGCCTCAGGAAGATTGTTTAAGCTGTGCAAATGTCAGGTTTATGTGAACATGAAAATCTAGTTAACTTTTGATTGTTGGACATCGCTGACACATTAGTCTGTCCTCTGTCTCTTGCTTTCAAACAAAGGAAAGTAAATTGTAGACACCATTTGCTTATTACTTTGGTATATTCTGGGGTAAAGATTGCCCAACCAACCTGTGTTGTTCATGTGAGGAGATTAATGGATTGGGCTGTCAGACTTACTGACCTGGTAGATAGTGTGTCATCATACCCCATTGGTGTGGAATGTTACTTAGCATTTGAGATCACAGGATTGTCTGGTCCTGATTTGATTATTTATTGTCGGCTGTCATTTAGCAGGAATGTTGCTGAGTGCAGCATGCATGGAGTCATGCATGCACACACATGCACACATGAGCACACACGCACGCACGCACACGCACACAGCACTACCTTATAACCATGACAACATGAGATTAGAGTTTTTGCATAATTTGGAGGGATGTGAGAAGATGTGGTCAAATTTGTAGCAAAACCATACTTACATACAGTGACACTCTGTTTGTCTGATGGGGGCAAGGGTGGCCCAGTCGTCTAAGGCGCCGCGATTCGCTGTGCAGAGTTGTGTCCCTTAGGCACGCTAGAAACCTATGATTGTGGGTTCGAATCCCGGTTCGCCCCGTTTATGTTTCTAGGTTTTTCAGCACCATACCTGTGCTCGTGGGTTTCACCTAAGTGGTAAATGTCTTAGACCTGCATCACTTCGGGCTTTCCTCCCACATTAAGCTGACACGCCGCGATATAACTGGAATACTGTTAAAAGCGGCGTCTGACCCATCAATCCGAAACCTGCTTCTATGAAAGGCGAAACCTGCAGATATACCAGGTGGTACTGTCAGGGTGTACAAGATCAGTGTATGCACACTTCTCTTTTTGTCACTTGGGCGGTCGGGTAGCCTAGTGGCTAAAGCGTACGCTCGTCATGCCGAAGACCCAGGTTCGATTCCCAACATAGGTACAATGTTTCATACATTACCAATTACCGGGATGTTGCTGGAATATTGCAAAAAGCGGCGTAAAACCATACTCACTCACTCACTTTTTGTCACTTAGCCCATAGGCTTACTGTACATGACACTGTGCAAAGGCAGAACACCTGATGGCATGGCAGATTAACTGAAGCAATATGAAAGAATCAAATGTTCCTTGATCTCTTTGTAAATGAATTCCCATCCCTCTTGGTAAAGGTTCAAACGAATGATGGTTATCCAATGATTATTAAATTTGCATTTTCAATTTGATTTTGAGAATAACATTTTCAATTATTGTACTTTTCTTTCAGTAGAAGTCATTGATTTCAAAAGTGTGGCTTGTTTCCCACATGGACATTTTATGGAGGCATTAAATATATATGGATTGCGTCACAGGTTGTGGACACTGTCAGCACTCTGTCTCTTTAAGTACACTAAAAAGTCTCTTAATAGTGTATCATTTTAGTCAGACCTTGAAAAACTGACATATGTGGAGAATCTGTGAGTGAGAAAGCATGTATACATTTATTTAGTTTTGAGGATGCGTTTGTTTTCTGTAAATATGTGTGACCTTTATCACACAAATGAATTGTTTGATAGGCATTACTTCGACAGATGACGGATGACAAAGTAGACACAATTTAAGGATACCAACTTCTTTAATACTGAAAAGGCGACGTTTCTGTATAGATCCTTATACCGTTGTCAAGCTGACAGGATAAGGATCTATACCGATAAAAGTGATAAAAGCAGACACAATTTATTGATAACAACTTCTTTAATACTGGCAGCTTGACAATGGTATAAGGATCTATACTGAAACGTCGTCTTGACAGTATTAAAGAAGTTGTTATCAATAAATTGTGTCTACTTTTATCACTCAAGTTGCTTAAACTATTGGGGATAGACATCATGAGTTTATTCAGCTAGTCAACAGCTCATTTTGGATTAGATTTGGGAAGGTAAAGCCCTCCGGGTTATCACTAGTCTTTGCATTAGTGGCCATGTCTAAATGATCTTAACCAGTGAATGGATACCAGCAACAGAATTACATCTACTTCAATCTGTTTATTTGTTAAAGTAGTCTTCTGTCGAAGAGTGTGTGAGTATGGTTTTACACCGCTTGTTGCAATTTTCCAGCAATATCACTGCAGGGGACACCAGCAATGAGCTTTGCACATTGTACCCATGTTGGGAATCGAACCCGGGCCTTCGTCATGACCAGCGTATGCTGCAGTGACAATGGCCTGCAGAGAATAGGATTATGAACATGAAGGGTTTGTTGATATCAGAAGGTTTTCCCTTTTCACACCTTTGCAGGTTATCTCCACTTTTATGTTTTAATTTATTTCGGTCTAATGAAAACTCTTGTTTTTTTATTTTGTTCGTAACCGTATTTCCCCGATTAAACACTGGGGAACGAAGTATCTGAACACAATAAAAGCTGGGTAGTTATTATGCATGGAATTCTCTCAATTATTATTGATCAATCCCAAATAATTTCATAAGGCATACCATTTTGTATTTGGACAACAATATGTGTACATCACATTGTTCCACTAAATACACTAAACAGACCTTTCAAACTATGGTACCGAAGATGGGTCTGAGTAAATCCTTAGTCGGAAATTGAAATGATTAACTCTGGGCCTAGATTAAACACCGGGCCTCCATTAAACATGAGCGGTAAAGAATGTTTGAAAGAAGCATATGCCCAGACATTTAATCGAAGAAATAGGGTAGTGGACATTGTTGTTTTGCGTGCACCACACCGTGGATACTGATAGTATGTGATAATATGTCTCCTTGTGAAAAAGACGCATGCGTGGTCTATTGTTCTTTACCTTCTCCCAGCTGGAAGGGTAAGTTTACCAGCCCTCATTTATTGTGTAGAATGTAATGCAGGGGGTCTATTTAATGTAGGACTTTTTGAAATATTTTCCTGGATTGTTTGTAGTATGTGCATAAAGAATATACAAAAATACATCCACGTTGTTTCTCTTTCTTCATGTTCTTACCATGCTAATTTGTTTTGAGGTTGGTGTATTCAAAGGATTCTTGTTTTGTGTCTGGTGAGGCAGCTCAATGACTATATACAGTATATTTCCCCTGTGAAGCAGTCCCACAGCTACTGTTCTGTGCCTGGTGAGGCAGCCCATCGATAATATGGTTATATTTCCCCTGTGAAGCAGTCCCACAGCTACTGTTCTGTGCCTGGTGAGGCAGCCCATCGATAATATGGTTATATTTCCCCTGTGAAGCAGTCCCACAGCTACTGTTCTGTGCCTGGTGAGGCAGCCCATCGATAATATGGTTATATTTCCCCTGCGAAGCAGTCCCACAGCTTCTGTTCTGTGCCTGGTGAGGCAGCCCATCGACAATATGATAATATTTCCCCTGTGAAGCAGTCCCACAGCTTCTGTTCTGTGCCTGGTGTGGCAGCCCATCGACAATATGATAATATTTCCCCAGTGAAGCAGCCCCACAGCTACAGAATTGCTGATATCTTAAATTTGATTGATATGAATAAAAGATACATGAGTAATTCAATTTCAGATATATTGCAATTATAAACAGATATCCTCATATTCTGTATTGATATCTGAATTTGTGGCTGTCATCAAGATTAATAAACACTTCCGCTTATTTATTGATATCTTCCTGTATTTCCATGTAGGTAATGTTTCTATTCCTGGCGGGCTGTGCTAACACTTCTCAACAGGTTCGACCGCCTCTGTGGTCTAGTGGTAGAGCATCCGCCCGGAGAGCGGAAGGTCCACGGTTCGATTCCTGGCGGCGTCATACAAAAAGACTTTAAAAGATGGTACTTGCTGTTTCCCTGTCTGTCGCTCGGCATTAAGGGGCTAAAATAAGGACTGGTCGGCTCGGGGTCGGTATGCTGTGTTTCAGTGGGGTATACACTGTTAAACTGCGCCATGGTATCTCAGTGGGCAGGCACTATAAATCGTCAGTCCGAACTAGTACAAGCAGCTACACACCCCCACGTACGTGCATGCACGTCGCTGTATAAGTGCAATAATATTGGACGCGACGTTAAACCCCTTTTCGCCTCACCCCAGGTTCTTGTCGGTATTCATTTCACAATGTGTGTTGACTGAAAGTGTCAATGTTTCGTGAGCTCAACAACACCCTCCGACTTCAAACAATTTACATCGTATATCGTTGGTTGTTGATGGTTAGTTTTACGTCTGCTAAGTTAACTTGGGATCACTAACAGACAGCGACATCAACTATCATCAGCCGATGAGGGGATTCGAACCTGGGTCTTCTGCCTAGCGATTGAGCACGCAATCGCCTGAGCTACCCCTCCGCCCATACAACTCGTTCATGATTTATACACTGAACAACGGATTTGCTGAAATAAATGATAATTGTTTCGTTTTATTCATTATAAACTGAGGGGAAAAAGAAAGTATAAACGGTTTGTGGTTTATGTAATTGAAAATAGAAAAAAGGAAGAGCTGTTGTTTAGTTTGATTATTATCTAATAAACCATCACTCATTCCTTCAGCAGTTTGTAAACAGTAATGAACTCTACTCAGCCTATCAGTATCACTCTTATGCTTGTCGTAAAAGGCGACTAACGGGATCGGGTGGTCAGGCTCGCTGACTTGGTTGATGCAGGTAATCGATCCCAATTGCGTGGATCGATCTTCATGATGTCAATCACTGTATTGTCTGGTCCAGACTCGTTTATTTACAGACCGCCGTCATATAGCTGGAATATTGCTGAGTGCGGCGTAAAACAACAAACCAAACCAGTATCACTCTCCCCAGTATTTATATTGGGTGTCTGAGACTGCAGTCCCGAGAACTGGAACTTCGGGTAAAAATTATTTACCAAAATACGAGGAAATAACAACTTGTTTATTGTCAACCAGCTGACGATTTTAGATTTGATTCTAAGTACTGAAACTGCATGGTCCAATTTTTGCAGCTCTTCCGCCAATTGCTTGGCGTGTTGTACAGAATGTTCGTGCGCAAGTTGTGCGTCATTTGGAACCGGAGGAATTTAAGGATAATTATGTATTTGAAGATATCTGTAAAACATATCCTGCCCTTTTGAGGACCGGAATAATTCATTTGACGTTCCTTCATGTTACTTAAATTAAATAACAGATATCAACAGTTGATATAAATATATCTTCAAAATTAATAATGTTATCTTTAATTTGATTTTTGATATCAGTAATTCTTACATACCCGTGGGTGAGAAACCAATTTGAGATAACTGGTATCAAACATATGTGAGATCGAATTCCAGGCCCGTGATTGGCTACTCCATGGTGATGACCTGAGGTCAGATGATGACGGACTACTTTCCTGAGTGTAAGTCACACACTCCGGCGCAGTGGTGACTCAGCATAACACCACTGCTACAGGCTAATTTGCATATCACGTGATCGGACTTTTCTCTTGTTTGTAAACAAACGCGCTTTTTCAGAAATCAGTATAAATCGGACCAATGCAAGTAGTTGGGGGCGCTTTACATATTGTTTTGCATAATTATATAGATACTACAACTGCGACAGAGAGTTGCATGGCAATATATATTTATACATCAAAGTGACCGTATCGCTAGCTCTCCGTGGGGCTTCGATGACAGCACGTGGAGCCGTACAACCAATGTAAACAAAGGATAACTACGCAAAAACAAGTCGATTTTCACGTATTAGGATACTTTCTTAATGAACCGTAACCATTCTTTGACATTTGCTAACGCTTTCGGGTCTCGAGATGAATTTCCAAGATGCAAATACTCGATAAAATCCCGGAAATAGACACACATATAGTATTTATCTTCTAAATGCGACCCGTGAAGACTCCGGGGTAGAATAGGTCTTCATGCAGAAACCCATGCTTGCCGTAAAAGGTGACTATGCTTGTCGTAAAATACGGGATCGGGTGGTCAGGCTCGCTGACTTGGTTGATGCATGTCATTGATCCCAATTGCGTGGCTCGATGCTCATGACATTAATCGCTGGATTGTCTGGTCCAGACTCGATTATTTACACAGACCGCCGTCATATAGCTGGAATATTGCTGAGTGCGGCGTTAAACAACAAACCAACCAACCAAATGTATTAATGCGCTACTGCGATCATGAGAATAGACAAAATGCATCGATTCGATGCTTTAAAGGTGCGATTTAAGGGTGTGTAAGAAACAGATTACTGCACTCGTGCCTGTCAGATACCATTGATCTTACAACTCGTTGTTACAAAGCGTATCTAACTCGCTTTCGCTCGTTAGACACGTTTTGAAACAACTCGTTGTAAGATCAATGGTATCTAACAGACACTCGTGTAGTAATCGAGAATTGATGATATCTTGAATTTAATTAAAGATATCTCAAATTGAATTAAAAATATTTTCAACGAATTAATGATACCTGTAAAGCGTCGTGGATATGTATAAATTGTACATGTTCCTTTGTCGAAGAGATCCCTAGCTAATTACATCGACTAGCAGACATGTTAATACCACATCGCCACCTGGTGAGTGTTCGGGCGATAATGAGGAGAGCGGATATATACGATATGATCGAGCCATGAATGTTATTGTGGCTATGTCGGCTTCATCGTTGCCTTAATTAAACACCTTGTTACATTGACGTTGCGTTTAGGCGGTCTGTTCATGTATTCCTGTACGCAGCAAATCGTCAACATCTTAAATCTTAAATGGTCATGTGGCTCTTTACTCACATTAGAATAAGGAACTAAGCCTACATACTTAGGAACCGACCATTTACGATGGATTTTGTATGTAGAGGTTTTTTCATCTACATCTGCAAAACCAGATAGTTCTTTAATTTGAACTATGAGCCTAAATATTATTATTCTTACCAAAAAAAAAGGCCTTGTAACCATATATTTTTATTGTCAGACAATCGTAGTTATTATAATCAAGGTTTTGTCTAGGACAATTTATTTTTTCCGATAAAATCCCAGCTCCCACTAAATATCATGTTTTATATCAAACATGATATATCAGTTATGAACGGGGACATGGACATTATTAATTCGTTTCGCCTAAACGCAACTATTGACTGACGACGCGACCCCGAGATATGCGCTTCACATCGTCATTACAACTGGGAATGCTGACAAGGTATGTATCGTTTACTTTGACGAAAATGTTGCAGTGTTATTTGTGCATATACCAAATCCTTCCAGCTGAATATTACGGTCACATTTTTTAATAAGGACATCAAAATGATATACTGATTTTCGGGTGGAGAAACAATTCCATATTGGGATCAGTTGAATGTATAAATGCATTGCCTTGATTATAACTAACGATCCTGTTTATTTCCTAAAATATGTCAAGAGTTTCAGAGGGGCGACATCTAGCTGCTCACCCCGACTGTATATTTTTCATGTTTCATTTATCAGTGAATCAAAGCTGGTTATATTCTCGGTAAGACCCCCCAAAAACTGTTTTGTACTCACATCACTTTATTGCCCATACCATCTTGTGAACAAAGGTGTTTTTGTGTAAAACTTGAGGCAAAATAAGTATTTTCTCCCAATATTGCCTGGAACAAATTCCATGATGTTCTCACCTTTCTCATTTGCCCTCCACTGGCATTCAGTGTGAACTCTTGGAAGGAGGACAGATTCCCTGTCTTGAGTTACACACCGAATTCCATGTCAAATTAATGTTTCCATCAGATGTGTTGACGCAATGATCTCAGTAAATATATTGGGGACCAGTCATCTATTGCACCGCAGTTCGCCGTACAGAGATGGGGGATGCCTAATTCTTGCTTAAATGCCCCCCCCCCCCCCCCCCAAAAAAAAAAAAATCCCCCCCAAAACCACCCAACAACAACAACAACAACAAAACAAAAAAAACAACCAAAAACCCAAAAAACTTTCACATAGATGTAATCTGTGGCGAGGTCAAGCATTTCACATATTGTTTTCTAAGTACACTTCAGATGACATTTGCTTTTAATTTGACACTTTATCTTCAACCTTTATGAGAAATGGGGTAACAAAACCTATGGTCACGACGTTCAGTGACAAGTGCCCCTAATTTTGTCATATGGAATAGTGTACAAAGGTTTGACATGATTGGCGTTGGTTCTTTTTCTGAAATTGCAAATCGTTTAGTTTTTGAGAATGATTTATTATCCACATAATGTTTATTCTACTTGTCTCAAAGGATAATCGTGTTTCGGTGATGTGTTGAAACATTTCATTTAGTAGTATTTCTTAAAAGCTCATAAATCCTTATGTTCTGCAGTTTTGGACAAATTGTCATATAACTGGTTTCCGAGAGACCTGGGCAAAAGCAGTGACGATCTCCCGGATGTACGTGTTTCCAGTCGGTGAGTAAGAAACAGAATCGCGCTGGAAGATATAGTGGGTGTGTGTCGGTCTTTGGGCATGATCATTCCTCACGCGTATTAAAACATGTACACAGGGACTGGTTGTTAATATATATATTATTTTGTGTTTTGTTCTGTATAAGAACTGAATCGCAGGAACACTTTAATGGTATAGAAATATTAGAAAATATGCTGGACACGGGTGGCCCAGTCGTCTAAGGCGCCGCAGTTCGCTGTGCAGAGTTGCGTTCCTTGGACACGCCAGAAACCTATGATAGTGGGTTCGAATCCCGGTTCGCCCCGATTATGTTTCTAGGTTGGTCAGCACCCGTGCTCGTGGGTTTCACCGAAGTGGTAAACGTCTAAGACCTGCATCACTTCGGCTTTCCTCTCACATTAAGCTGACACGCTGTGATATAACTGGAATACTGTTAAAAGCGGGGTTAAACCCAACTAACTCACTTACTCTTATAGAAGACTTCAGAATTATGCAAACAGATTGATATCCATATTTTGTAGTGCTTCCATTGACTTTACCTGTATAGGTCATAATGGTTGCAGTACACTACATAATATGTCGCAGTCACTTTTCCAATATACCGAATATTTTACTGTTATATCCAATACAATGTCTGACGGTCTGCCTATTTCAGTTATGTTAGGACAATTGTAGAATTGTACAATTGTATTCCTACCTCTGTTGAATCCGAAAGTGCTACACCAGGTTAAAATAATGGTGGAAAGATGGTGCCAGAGATGAAGTGTGAAGCGCCGACCATCCGATAAATGCATTTTAATATAAAAGTATATGTACGTATTGATACTGGTGTTGATGAACTGTTAATACATAAAGAGTACATGGTGGACCGTGCAAATGTACATCTTCACAGGTATATAACAAAAATAGTAAATATGTGGTTTGATTTGGAATGTGAAATTTTGAAAAGAGGAAAGTATTGTAAGTTGTATTTATTTCGTAAATGTTCTACGAACTTTAGCTTCTTGTTATCTAAAGAAGCCAAAAAACCAGTTGAAGCATCTTTGTCATTTGCAACTGCTGTTATTACGAATTAATGTTTGCAACGATTTATCTAAGGCTGCTGTGGAAGGAGACTATAAAAGATGTTGGGGATTGATTAAGAGGTTCTCCAATAGAAAGTTTACAAAAAACAACATAGCTCAATATATGGGAGAATTATTCTAACAATTTATACAATGGTGAAAACCAAGAAGAAGTGTCTAGTCCTAATTTTTCCGAAGAAGTGGATTACTATCTTACAAATCACAACCCAGAGTTTTGTGAGACAAGTTCAGAACAACCTGACAATCTTTGTAGTGTTTTACGGAATCTGAATCTGAAGTTTAAAAAACAAAAGAAAAACCAAACCCAGGTAAAGCTCCAGGCAGCGATGGTATTCCCGCAGAGTATGTGACTGTATTAAAACTTCCTTAGTTCCATATTTAACTATTTTCTTAAAATCAGATGTATCCAGCCCCAAGAATTGGAGGTTTGATTCACCTATCTCTAAAAAGGGATCTTCATATCTGAAGAAATGTTTAATATCCAAACATAATTATTTGCAGATGATCGAATTGTAGTGGTAGCAGCTGCAAAATAGACTAGATTTGCCATATACGTAGTCGTTAAATGGGGAAAGGAAATTAACATGGATGAATCAGATATAAACATGGTGACCATTTCTCGGTTTGTATAATGGTAATGCCATAACTGTTGACAATGATTAAAATGTCTAGGTTTAATGATTACTCCAAAAGTTGTCTGGACTATAGAACAACAAGGATCCTTTCCGAACAGGCTAGTAAATACTTATTTCTTTAAAGTAAATGATAAGAAAATACATCCCGCTTAAAGTTAGTTTCGAAATGTTTGATAAAAAGGTTGTATCTCTCTTAACTTATGGAAATGAAATTTGGGGTTTTACGGCGCGAAAATCAATCGAATGTTTACACATTAAATTGGTAAATTTCTTTTAAAAATGAGTTATAAATTATCAAAAAGTGTCACATATGGTGTAACGTATACATATTCATATCAGTGGTATTTAATGTTTAAGAAAACATGCTGCAGACGCTACAGCAACTGGCCAACACATGTTAAAGGTTTGCTCTTTCGATATGGATTTGGAATAGTATGGATGTCACAAGAGGTGATAGATGTTAGATCATTCTTCAACATATTCAAACGAAGGTTGAATGGTTGTTTTTCCCAAGATTGGCAATGTATACTTGTTACATCAAAACCATTAGAATTTTATTCTTCTTTTAAATCTTTGCTTGAATGTGAATTATACATGGACATATCACTAACCTACACGAAAGAAAGATAATAAGAAAATAATAAAGCGTCTTTAATTAATGTCGTAGAGATGATATAAACAATCTAGAAGTCATGTATCCAGTGTGTTTAGTACCTGAAGAGGAATAACGTACTACTAGTTGCCCCTGGGCGGTCGGGTAGCCTAGTGGTTAAAGCGTTCGCTCGTCACACCGAGGACCCGGGTTCGATTCCCGACATGGGTACAATGTGTGAAGCCCATTTCTATGGTGGCCGAGAGGGGACATCGCTTTCTCGCTTTCTCGCTCTATCACTTTCTCGCTTTCTCGCTCTATTGCTCTATCGCTTTCTTGTTCTATCGCTTTCTCGCTCTATCGCTTTCTCGCTCTATCGCTTTCTAGCTCTATCGCTTTTTCGCTTTTTCGCTTTATCGCTCTATCGCTTTCTCGCTTTCTCGCGGTTTAGCAATATCCCCTCTTGACCACTACAGGGGCCGCATGTGATATCTGCTGCAATTGGGAGGTAATGTTGAAACTTTCTCACTATTTACTTAAAACATAATTTAACTGTACAGACGTAGGTTATTTTAAATTAAAACAATCCACCGATTTTTGCGTAAAATGTAATTGATTTATTTATGGCCCTATTCAGTTGTATCTGACCATCACGCCGAAAGCGCGTGGAAGATCATGGCAATACGCTCTAAATAAATCAGGTTAAAATCTAAATATATACTTTTCAAAAGAAGTTAAGAAGACTATGGTTAATTAGTCATGGCTGATTGTTTTGCAAAAATACAATCTTATAATTGTGGGTGTTCTATAACTTGTTTTCGGTAGTATATGATGTTACAGTGTGTCATAAGTGTGTCCGTAAATGTTCTTTTTGACATTTGATGTATGTTTAACTTGAATTGTGTTTCTTGTCTTATGCAAATCTACAAATATATGTACTTGCATATAGTAATTTGATAAGTGAGTGAGTGAGTGAGTGAGTGAGTGAGTGAGAATGGTTTCACGTCGCTTTTAACAATAATCCAGTAATATCACGGGTAACACCAGAAATGGGCTTCACACATTGTACCCATGTGGGGAATCGAACTGGGTCTTCGGCTTGACGATCGAACGCTTTAACCACTAGGCTACCCCACTGCCCCCATCGCTGTGGCGTTACCACAGTTGATATGTGTACTTGTGTAAACTACACATATGGAGAGACATAATTAGTGTGGCCACATAGTTAAGGTTGATAACAATATGAAATGCATTACTATGATTATCTATAACATATATTAAAACAGCTATCATTGTAATATGTTATGTATATCTTAAGTATAGTTTTGTCAAAGTTATGTATGTGTGTGTGTGTGTGTGTCCGACTCATTGTCTGTGTAATAAAGTAGTAGATAACAACATAACTCACATCAGAACGCACAATTGTTAACCATACAGTTTAAATGGATAGAGAATTGTTACATAAATATGTATATTCCTGCCTGAGCCTATGCTATAATTGGATATCTAGTTTCTCCTGTCGGGAAAGTTAAACTTTATTTTACAAGCACTTTAGCATTAAATTTAATTCCCGAAGACAGTTTGATCGAAAGTCATTATAAGAAACGAGTTGTTTTTAAAACATATTTACAACGCATTTCATTTCTATTGTCCAAGGAATGGGGTTACGGGTTAATGACGCTCTCGAAAGTCGTACATGTGACTTACGGTAGAGACATATATCTTATAATTCATCTGTATTTTGTAAGGGAAACATAACTGTGTACATGCAGTTTCTAATTACCGAAAAAAATAATTCTTTGGACGTTGCAAACAATACAAACTGGCTAATAAAACTGACAATTATTTGTCAATATATGATCTCCTTTTTATCAGTTTTAAGATTGATAGAGGAATTACACTACAAGAAAATATACAAGCTAAACGAGAAAAAATTACGTGTGTATTTTGTAACATATTTATCTACTACAAGATGTTTAAAAAATCTAATCATAAGAGGCAAAATAGCGGTGAGAATTACAGGAATGGATAACTAAATATCAGCAAAAACCGTTTTAATGTACGGCATTATGGGAAATGTCGCTTTCTCGCTCTATCGCTTCATCTAATGACTAACCATAGTCAAATGAAGGAATCGGGTGTTCTTTAACTTCTTTTGAATAGTATGTACTGTAAATCTTGAAATTAACGTTAGAGTTAATTATAAATGCACAAAAATTAGCGTAGACTTAATTACCGTATTCGACGTAATAAGCACCCAGGGCGCTCTCTAAATTAGAATATTATTTTGGTGGAAAAGAAATTGAGTTGAAAGATAAATTTCGTGGTTTATGCTGACAGCCTGAAATGTTTATGTACGACAGATATATTTTTCCCGAATTTAATTGCCCATTATTAAGTGTGCATATAACGTGTGCGTATTATACGCGAATAAATAAGTCTTGTGTACATTAAACAATCGGAAGGGGTGCTAATTGGGATTGTTCACCAGCCAATATATTAGCAAATATCGCCGTTGGCGTTTATTAGAGCGGGGCGCTTATTACGTCGAATACGGTAATTATACTTTGCATTTATGTCTCATAAATGACTGTTGATAAGACGGCCTCACTGAACACGTTGAATAGCGGAAATACCAACTTGAATATAAAACCAATCAACTATCTATTTCCACATTACGGTTACTGAGAACAATATGTCATCCAAAAACTAGAAATTACATAATGGACATCCGGTAGTATTACCATTGCTTGGGTGAGGACTTCCACTTTGATGACATCTACTCCGCAAACAGAATAAACATTGATATAAGCGTTGATTTTAGGAAAACACTATTGCTTTTTAGGAAGTACGTACTACTCAGCGCTATTGAGCGGTGTGATTTGCTATTTGTTTTGATAACTTGGCCTGGGGGTGGGGGATCCAATAGCTAAACAGGGCCATAAATCAATCAAATTCTTTTTTTTTACGCAGAAATACGTGGATTGTTATAAAAGCACATATGTCTGTACTGTTAAATTATATTTAAGTAGATGGTGAGAAAATTTCAACATTCCGTCCATATGTATAATTTGAAATGCGACTGGAAAAATCTCAGCTCTCTTTTATGATAAAACCCACATCACCACCACCTCGAGAAAGCGAGAAAGCGATGTCCCCTCTCGGCCACCATACATTTCCGGTGTCCCCCGCCGTGATATTGCTGGAATATTGCTAAAAGCGGCGTAAAACCATACTCACTCACTCACTCACTCACTCACTCACTAATTGCCCCTTGTATGAAATAGAACGTAGGAAGTTAATTTGCATAGGAAGCAGAGTTGAGGTGGGTTCTTTTATTATCATGTTTGAAGTATCATAATTTGTGCATACTATATTACATTCTAGAGGAAATATGTAAAAGTTGAATGTACCGCTGGATAACAAAACTCCGGGTCCATGGGGTAGCCGTGATTAATGCGTCACTCGTACCACCGAAGTATGAAGTCCATTTCTGGTTGTTGGTCGCCGTGATGTTGCTGGAATAGTGCTAAAAGCGGCGTAAACCATACTCATTCACTATCTCTTAATTCAGAATACACCTTCAGGTAACTGTTCGGGTGGATGATTTCGCTTGTGAACAATCACATTAAAACCCGATCTTAGTTCTCGCTACCGCTAAACAAAGATCTGAGGTCATCCCATTACGGGTCATGTCAGACCGACCTTGCGCGAACTTTGACCGACCAATGGTATGACCAATCAGAAGACAGCTTTCTCGTGCTTTACGGCACGAATTTCAAATTGGTGACTACGCTTCGAAACCTATTTTGACAAATTCTCGATTTAAAATTTGAAACCTGAACAAAAGAACATTGTGAATGGCTAATAGATAGTCCAGATTGTATGGATTCAGTCGTTAAGCCCGTAACTATCGTTCGGAATACCCCGTGTTAAAGTTTTCGAGGTTGCATGATTAGAAATCACATTCCGACTATCACTTTCATGATCTGATTGGTTGGATGAAAGGTCTTTCTGACGTGACCCCTAATGGGATGTCCTCAGATCTTTGTTTAGCGGTAGCGAGAACTAAGGTCTGATTTTAATGAAATTGGCTTGTGAAATACTAAGAAACATAATAACTTCAGTATCTCCTTTTATGCAGGTCGTGTTAGTTGTTTTTTATATAATTATCGGAAGAAATACAATAGATATAACAATATTGTGTTTGACCGGGTACGACATATAAACCGGAGTTAAAGTCCACACATGGATACATATGAATGCGGCATATTTCTTCTTCAGGCAGTGTTAACATGGCTAAGTCACAGTCTCCTTCACTCATTTTTCCTAACAGGTGCCGCAATGGATCTTTTCAAAAGGAGCAACCCGACAGGCATCTTTAGTTCTCGTGTTCGGAAAGATAGAAGTGTAGAGGAGGGTGTCGGCAACACCACTGAGTCGCGCTCTCCGAGTCGACATCGACGGATATCAAACATAGACCCTTCACTCACAACGCGTGAAAGAGACATGCACCAACGACGCCGAGAGCCCAGCGTCTCCTGTCTCCGACTCCCGCCCATAAATCCTGACAAAATGTGCCTCGTTGCTTCGAGTAGCTCACAAAACCTGCTTCTTGGATACCCACCACGAAAACAGCAAGGTAACAGAAAGTACAGCTCCAGACCGGAAGTCCGCGGCGAGACCAGTAACGGCAGGACCAACGCGGGGAGACGAACCCTCAGACAGACTGAAAAGACCGACCTCCTTCTGAGCAGTTATCTGGGACCTGTGTTGAATTCGGGGAATGTCCATTACACACACATCCTTCCTCCCATTGGCGAAACGTACACAATCCGGGCAAAACAATACTATTCAAGCCTTGGCGAGGAGACAAGTCATTCCCCGGGTTCGAACGACTCTGAGTTCGATGAATTTGAAGATGGTTTGCAAGGAGGGCAGTGGATGGAAGATTTCTTTGAGAAAATGAGGAGGACATTCACCTCCCAAGATGACGTTTTGAGAAACTTTCTGTGCTCAAAAAATTCTCATCGCCGGTGTGCCATGTGTTACGAGCTAGATTATTACAATGAAACTGTAGGCGCTGTGGATTACATGCGCCACAAGGTCCTCAGCGACATTCTGGCTGCATATTGTTTCTGATTGTGATGGCTGGGTGGAAAGTTTAACTTAACTGCGGGGCAACAGAAATTATACACTTGAAACTTAGACTTGACCAAACGTCATCAAATCTTTACTGGACTGAAAACAGTTGCCGAAACACTGCAAACTTAAGGCTCAACCCACACCTGTGATACCCGTATGAAATACATCACCATCGAATTACCGTTTCTCGTTGGTTTCATTTTCAGCAACCACCAGACATGGGTGTGTACTTTCTTTTACTCGGAAGTTTGTATTGTTATTAATAACACTGCTACTTCTTATGTAGGAATGAATATATTTGAGGCCAGACGCGGGTAAACAGGCCTGGTCTTTTTATTTTGGGGGTTAGGTTGTGGTTCTCGAATTGTTTTCTGTCTGTGTTTATGTTTCTACCATGCTGACTCCACGTGATATATGGTGGAAGCTGTTGTTTGGGATGAAGTACGAGAATTACACAAAGAAACTTTCTGCAGGGACAGCTGTAATACATATGTATGGAATGGGACTGGGGACATTAACATTGACAAGGGCCACGGAAGGTCGATGGTTCGATGGTACCCTGCCTGGCGCGCGACATTAAGGGGATGAAACAAAAGACTGGTTCGGAGACGGTATGCTGTGTCTGAGTGGTGTATCCAAGTGAAACTGCGGCATGGTGAACTTGAAATCAGCATTAGTCCGGACTAGTACAAATGCACACGCAGATTCACAGTCCCAGGCACACTCCTCCCCTCCCTCCCATAACACCCACCACCCCCATCCCGGCCCATTTCGTCCGACCCAGGTGCGGTTGGGTAGCCTAGTGGTTAAAACGTTCGCTCGTCACGCCGAAGACCCGGGTTCGATTCCCGACATGGGTACAATGTGTGAAGCCCATTTCTGGTGTTCCCCGCAGTGATATTGCTGGAATATTGCTAAAAGCGGCGTAAAACCATACTCACTCACTCACTCACACGTCTGACCCATCCTGGATAGAATAACAACTGTGTAATGGCATTTCTTTGAGGTCATTCAATGAGGGTGTTCAGGGCACTAAGTTGCGGTCATTCTGTGAGGGTTTTCTTGAGGTCATTGTCAGGCAGGCCAGGGGCACCCCGTCGAGGCCATTTTGTCCGAGATTCTACTCCGTTGTGGCCATTTTGTGAGGGCTTTCAGAGCACTCCGTTCCGATCACTGTGCGGGTTTTCGGGTCTACTCCTATGATCGTGGATTCGAATCCCGGTCCGCTCCGATTATGTTTCTAGGTTTGTCAGCAAAATACCCGTGTTCGTGGGTTTCACCAAAGTTGTAGAAATTTGGAACTTGCATTACTTTGGGCTTTCCTACCACATTAAGCTGACACGCCGTGACATATACTCGGAATACTGTTCAAAGTGGTATTAAACCACATTTAATTAAAATTAAATGTGCATTACAGAAAACGGTGGTAACGATGTCTCCTGGGAAACGAAATAAGTGGATGTTGCCGGACCTCTATGGTGTAGAACGTTCACACTATCGACGACTGGTTGGTCAGATCCTTTTAGTACAAAAGCCGTAGATAACGACAGTTTAAATACAAACTACATGACAGTTACTTATCTTTGATAAGGCATATTACAATATGTTGATGTTTTATTTCTTACAAAAATGAATACAAATACAGGTAAATGCACAGAGTCCTCCATTTTGTTTTTTTCACGAAAAAAGATAATTTGCTTAAATGTGTTAAAATAAACAACCAGCACACAAACAATTCTCATACAGTTAAGCCCCGTTAATCCGTACGGTGTCGTTACCAATAAGAACGTCTGGGTGATAAAATATGTGGAATAACGACAATTACCTATGCAAACGGCATAGACAAACAGGGCTTCACTGTATTCTTCACTCAGATCTCTCAATCATGACATAAGTTTCAAGCACTAAAACAAAATACAGATCATTCAACATTTTTTACATCAAACATATACACATAAATCTCGCTGTATCCAGCGCAGTGATAAGCGCTTTCACTGCTATAGTAGTCAGTCTACTGTCCTCACTGCGACTGTTTCCGCTGTTCTTTTGTCAGAAACACTCATTAGGTCCTCGCCAGAAGCATCATCAGCTGGTACTGTTGTCAGCAACATTCGACAATACTACCGGCCTTTATTAGACATCCGCTGTGAAGCACAATATCTTACGCGTACAGCGTCTGAACACCAAGATGGTTAGATCCATCATTTATAATTGGGCGTCATTCACACCGTCAATTGTCTGATGTTGACGTCATACACTTTCCAATACCCTGTCATCCCAATCCGGCCAATACTTGTCTTTTATTCTCACGCAGTATCGTCTCAGGTTGGCGTATTTTTCTGGAAAGAGAGTGGTGTGTCTCATTAGTTAAGTTCCATTAAAATCGAGGACAATCGTGTCGGTGTGGTAGCTTCGTGGTAAAACGGTTCCCCAGCGGTAGAAACTAACAGTTTCAGTCCACTAGTCCTTGTAATGTTAACCCGCCGTGATATTGCTGGAATATTGCTAAAAGCGGCGTAAAACCATATTCACTCACTCACTGTAATGTTAACACTGACTGAGTATGGTTTTACGCCGCTTTTAGCAATATTCCAGCAATATCACGGCGGGGGACACCAGAAATGGGTTTCACACATTGTACCCATGGTAATGTTAACATATAGCAAAACACTCAAAAAGGGCAAATGTCTACTAGTCCTTATGATACCTTAACTATTGGGCAGTTTGGCAAGGCTATAGGACAAGTGCCAGTTTCTAACGCTGTTCCCTCGGCACGACGAACGCCCGCGGTCAATTCCCCGAACTGGTCCGATGTGTGACGTATATTATTGATGTCTGCCGCCGTGATACAGCAGTACTATTGCTTAAAGCGGTGTAAATCAATATTTACTCAGCCTTATCGAAACAGTTTACTAAGGTAACAAGTTTACGTGTTGCCCGTGTTAGTAGGTGTATAGCCATTAGAATAGCGTCGAGTCGGAATTTCAGATACAGAGAATACTTTCTAAGTATTCGCCTTCGATTTGTCAGATATCCTATAAAGTTCACGAGTTTCGTGAAAATGGTATCTAACGAAAATGAGTGTGGTATTTTATTTATTACCCTCGTTAAATATGTATTTATTATTATTTAAGTGTAAATGCAAAACAACTTTCGTTCGTTGTCAGACCAAACTGAAACCGATTGCAAAAAACTGATTGTGCATGAATATTGATATATGCCCAAATATGGGCATTGTTGACATTTTAATGCATACGCATAAACAATATGTTTTTGCTGTTGTTTGTGCAAACATAACAGCACCGACGCTCAAGGTCCTTTTTTAAAGCTATTCTTCAATTTATGGTAATTCTAGCGCATTCTTGTTTGTGCGCAGGACATTTATAAGAAAATTTAAAAAATCAATCAGCGCCGCACTATGAGCATCGGACCGAGTCGGTCATTCGCACCGCGGGGGTTCCGGCTGTTCAATCAAAATGGTTCGATTTCCTTAATCTATCATCTGAATTTATATCATGCCCGTACACTTTGGAAGAGGGAAATCAGAGTGTACTCCAAAGACATTCATGTTAACTGAACGACCCTAAATACTGAGGAGGTTAAAATCAACAAACTCAGGTCTGCTTGCATGTCAGTGACAGCTTAGAACAAAGGGCAAGGTCACCATCGGAATAAGGAAAGACAACCGTGATCCACCCACTGGGGTTTTACGCTAGAAGTAGGGAATGTTATTGTTTACATTTGGGATGTTTTGGGCCAAAAAAATAAGAAGTCAGGCAAACTTCCAAGGATTTTTCGAAGGATTTGTATTGGAACTGTTCACTTTTACTGATCTGGTCGTGCAGTCGTGTACGTTCATTCATGAACAACCCTCACGAACAGCGCCACGAAATACGCTTCGAAGGGGACACTGATGGCACAACCAGAGCATACACCGTAAGTGAAGATATCTGTCCAGATAGTTTAGATTGACATCATTTCACCACGCTTGTCCTTTTACGTTAAATCAAATTGGAAGTCGCGAAAGTGGTCGGGTGCGTCGCGCTTACAGGGACTCTCGATCTATCGATCGGTAGTCGTACATTGCAAATGGATGTAGCTAGATTATATAATGTCTGTTGTACCTCTATGCAATACTAATATAGAATGCAAAGCGAATTTGATGCTTGTGACTATCGTCTTTGGTTTAATAAAGTGTTGTAAATGTTTCATTTTCATGAGATTCCTTCAGTTCTGTCTCGTAAAGATTTGTGAAAGTGAATGACGTCTCGGTTTTTTTATGATTGAAAAAATATAGTTCCGGTGTGACAGAGGTCACGGTTATCCAATCAAAACGAATAAAACGAGAACAACCTTGTACGCACGCGTGTCAAGCACGGATTTAGTATCTCACCACCTATATGATCACCGAGTGGGTAATAAGATCATTTTTTACCTACGAGGGCAAACATATCGGTGTTCATAATAATCATATGTGCCCTAGCTTGGGTCACATCACGTCACGAGAGAACAGTGTATTGTTTCCGTCATCCGGACGGCATTGTTGACGTCATTCGAATCTTATGGTGACGTGAGGTCGGAATGACGTCACATTAGAAACGACGTCATAGCTGAAGATTTGTTGACGTCATCATACAAATTATAATTCCGCTGCTGTTGCGATTGAATTCTAAAATTCGTCTCTGTATAGACATCTTCTTCGGTAATAAATAGAACATTATAAGAGTGTTCATGTCATACACTCGTGTCGTAAACATAGTATGACATGAACACTCATATAATATCCTCTATTTATGCTGGAGGGGGCACGGGTGGCCCAGTCGTCTAAGGCGCCGCGATTCGCTGTGCAGAGTTGCGTCCCTTGGGCACGCCAGAAACCTATGATTGTGGGTTCGAATCCCGGTTCGCCCCGATTATTTTTCTAGGTTTGTCAGCACCATACCCGTGCTCGTGGGTTTCACCGAAGTGGTAAACGTCTGAGGCCTGCATCACTTCGGGCTTTCCTCCCACATTAAGCTGACACGCCGCGATATAACTTGAATACTGTTAAAAGCGGCGTTAAACCCTACTCACTCACTCACCTTTTATGCTGGATCACCACAGTTGAGATACGAGTATTCTCTTTTCCGAATGTAGTAAAACATACACAATGATTTGTTCGACATCTATTGCAGGTATAATAGACACGCAAGGTCTTATAAAAATATCGTTACTTGGCCTTTGCCAACATTAAGTCAAACACATACTTTCGACGGTAATCAGTATTTCTTGTGGATGCAAGGTCAGAGTATAGCTTTTCATTAAATAGCGAATCGGGTGATTACGAATGTTATGAAAACAGATAGCATTGGATAAAGGAGGTTGTACACGCTGACATGCTTGCTGTGTATGTGTTACCGTTAACTGCTCTCTCTCCGTCTGATCCGGGCATCTGCCACACCACCTGGGCCAGGATCCCGAACACTGCACAGTCCTCCTGGCACGGGGTGTCTCCGAGTAGGAACCTTTTGTCACCTGTAAGACATGCAGAGTGAGTGAGTGATGATACATGTCATCGTATCCAAATTGCGTGGATCGATGCTCATGATGTCAATCACTGGATTGTCTGGTCCAGACTCGATTATTTACAGAACGCCGTCATATAGTTGGAATATTGCTGAGTGTGGCGTTAAACAACAAACATACAAACAAACAAAGCACCAATGACCATGGATGAATGGTGGTCCAACACGGACCGGATACCAGCATACTTGACTCACCTATGAAGTCGGACAGAGCCTTCAAGTCTCCAACTGCAATGTGCGTCACTTCCGTCTCTGAGTGCCGTCCTATCCCATGATGCCATGCGCTCGTCAACGCCTTCCGCTCTAATATTTTTCTTATCAGCCATCTTAGACCAAGCCGAGAGAATATAGTCCTGTGCCTATCATACACACATCTTGAAAGACCAATATACCTGAATAAAAGATGAGAAAACATATATAATTTCTATTTCCGGGTTACTTCTGACACATATCCTCAGAAAAAAATCAATGTGAAAAGAATTGTGCACGACAAACAAATTGTGGTAGCACTTGTCTTTCTTAGACAATAACCGCCATCGTCTTGTAATTGGACTGTAACTGCCACTTTTCTTGCACTTCATGTTTTTACCGCCGTGGTATCCAGTCAATATCATTGCTGCGATTTGGAACACGCGGAAATAGAATTTGTTTCTATAAGTATCTAGCCAGGTCATTGCCTTGACTTGTTTTAGAACACTGCAGGCAATATCAATACCTTTAAACAATAAATTACGACTATCGAAACTACTGTTAAAATACATTATGTTAAACGTACCAATAGACATCTTCCTCTGCCAGTTTTCGGAACGCTCTACCTATGGCTCTGTCTGATTGGCTAAATTTGGAGTTCAGATCCACATTAAACTTGGCATTGAGGTATTCTATACAGAATTCGGAGTCTGGGACTTGCTCTCCGTTGTATTCAATCCAGGGAGTTTTCCCTTTGCTGGACATTTTTTTGTCGAACAGATTCTGAAATGTAGAACGTTGGAATAATAAAGAACGTCATGATCATATCACATAATTCATTCCCAACATCCAGTTGTATCCCTTCCTACTGACGGGGCACGGGTGGCCCAGTCGTCTAGGGCGCCGCGATTCGCTGTGCAGAGTTGCGTCCCCTGGACACGCCAGAAACCTATGTTTGTGGGTTCGAATCCCAGTTCACCCCTATTATGTTTCTAGGTTTGTCAGCACCATACCCGTGCTCGTGGGTTTCACCGAAGTGGTAAAGGTCTAAGACTTGCATCACTTCGGGCTTTCCTCCCACATTAAGCTGACACGCCGCGATATAACTGGAATAATGTTAAAAAAGCGGCGTTAAACCCAACTCACTCACTCATTTTCCTACTGACGAACTAGTCCCTTATTATTGGGGTTGGGTTGCCAACATGGGAGGTGCGTTTTTCGTAATACGAATATTCAACGTGTGTGACGGCCATCTGTAAATAATCGTGTCTGGACCAGTCAATCTAGTGATTGACATCATGGGCATCGATCTTCGCATTTGGGATACGATTACATCAGAGACCATATACTCTGATTACATGCATCAACCAAGTCAGCGAGCCTGACGTCCCGATTCCGTTAGTCGCCTCTTACGACAAGCATGGGTTGCTGAAGACCCATCTGTAATCTTGACCTCTACGCGTCACGTGTACATTTAGAACCTTCCTACCTTGTATGGTATGTTGGACATCCTGAGGTATGTCTCGAGTTTGAGGACGAAGGGGCTGATGCTAGGGGCGTGGACGCCTTTACCCAGCTGGTGCAGCATCACGGTATCCCGGGGGTGGGGCTCCGCAGGGCTAGGGAATATTGAATAGAAACAATCAGTATGTCTTGCAGTCGGCGTACATTGATTCAGTAGGACATGAGTTTCACTAGATTTTTAGATGCGAAGCTCTTCTCCAACAAAAACGTCTGTATGTTCCAAAAATAATTCTTCATGTGGCCAAATATTTGTAAACTCTGTAGAACAGTATCACCCCAAAGGCTAAAAGATATAACAAATTTGTCCAGATATATAGTATGTTTATGTAAGTTAATTAGAACGAACCGTTGACCCTGATTCCTTGAGAATAAACTGAATCTGAACCTGATTGGGTGCGATACAACCGTTTAAACCACATTAAACCTAGCAATACAGGAGTATCGTCATAGTTACGTTGATTGTCTGATGAACGTTGAAAGAGGAAACGGAAGTTGTGTGTGGTGGGTTACTAAAAGTGATTGATTGATTGTTTGACTGATTTCAATCATTCTTCTAAAGCGTTGTCTCATTCATTCGTTCTTTTTAATAATGTTCGTTAGTTCGTTAAAGAACATATTTATATATTTTATTTTTTTAATTTTTGTGCTTGTTTCCTTTTGTGTTCTTTTAATTATTTCATCCCTGGAACAGCTCCAGTTCTGTTTATGTAGCCTTTGTGATGTGAGACATTATGAAGCCATACGGAGGCAGGCCGCCAGGTCGCTCAGTGCATGATTCATCACGATATTCTTCAGGAAATATGATCAGCCCAACAATCACGTTGAGAAAACACGACACTTGGTCAAGACATAATGCGCATGTCGTGATGCTGGAACACAAGAGTATGGTCATAATAAATCTGATATATACGCGTGTGCGTTTCACATAACAAGCACATACCTACTTGCGTGGGTTGAGGAGGTGTACAGTGGGGTTTACAGACATACAGTATCCCGTCATCTCTGGTGTACAGTGGTGTTTACAGACATACAGTATCACGACATCACTGGTGTACAGTGGGGTTTACAGACATACAGCATCACGTCACCACTGGTGTACAGTGGGGTTTACAGACATACAGTATCACGTCATGACGGGTGTACAGTGGTGTTTACAGACATACAGTATCACGTCATAACGGGTGTACAGTGGGGTTTACAGACATACAGCATCACGTCATGACGGGTGTACAGTGGGGTTTACATACATACAGTATCACGACATCACTGGTGTACAGTCGGGTTTACATACATACAGTATCACGTCATGACGGGTCTATAGTGGGGTTTACAGACAAACAGTATCACGCCATCACTGATGTACAGTGGGGTTTACTTACATACAGTATCACGTCATGACGGGTGTACAGTGGGGTTTACAGACATACAGTATCACGTCATGACGGGTGTACAGTGGGGTTTACAGACATACAGTATCAAGTCATGACGGGTGTACAGTGGGGTTTACATACATACAGTATCACGCCGGGACGGGTCTAAAGTGCTGTTTACATGCATAGAGTATCACGACATCACTGGTGTACATTGGAGTTTAAATACATACAGTATCACGTCATGACGGGTGTACAGTGGGGTTTACAGACATACAGCATCACGACATCACTGGTGTACAGTGGGGTTTACATACATACAGTATCACGTCATGACGGGTGTACAGTGGGGTTTATATACATACAGTATCACGACATCACTGGTGTACGGTTGGGTTTACATACATACAGTATCAAGTCATGACGGGTGTACAGTGGGGTTTACAGACATACAGTATCACGTCATGACGGGTCTAAGTGGGGTTTACGTACATACAGTATCACGACATCACTGGTGTACATTGAAGTTTAAATACATACAGTATCACGTCATGGCGGTTGTACAGTGGGGTTTACAGACATACAGTATCACGTCATGACGGGTTTACAGTGGGGTTTACAGACATACAGTATCACGACATCACTGGTGTACATTGAAGTTTAAATACATACAGTATCACGACATCACTGGTGTACAGTGGGGTTTACAGACATGTAGTATCACGCCATGACGGGTGTACAGTGGTGTTTACAGACATACAGTATCACGTCATGACGGGTGTACAGTGGTGTTTACAGACATACAGTATCACGTCATGACGGGTGTACAGTGGTGTTTACAGACATACAGTATCACGTCATGACGGGTGTACAGTGGGGTTTACAGACATACAGTATCACGTCATGGCGGGTGTAGAATGGGGTTTACAGACATACAGTATCACGCCATGACGCGTGTACAGTGGTGTTGACATACATACATTATCACGCCATGACGGGTGTACAGTGGTGTTTACATAATTACAGTATCACGTCATGACGGGTGTATAGTGGGGTTTACAGTCATACAGTATCCAGTCATGACGGGTGTACAGTGGGGTTTACAGACATACGGTATCACGTCATGGCGGGTGTAGAGTGGTGTTGACATACATACAGTATCACGCTATGACGGGTGTACAGTGGTGTTTACATACATACAGTATCACGTCATGGCGAGTGTACAGTGGGGTTTACAGACATACAGTATCGCTTCATCTCTGGTGTACAGCGGGGTTTTAAAACACAGTATCACGTGGTGATGAGTCTAAAGTGGTGTTTACATACATACAGTATCACGTCATGACGGTCGTACAGTGGGGTTTACATAATTACGGTATCACGTCATGACGGTTTTACAGTGGTGTTTACATACATACAGTATCACGACATCACTGGTGTACACTGGAGTTTAAATACATACAGTATCACGTCATGACGGGTGTACAGTGGGGTTTACAGACATACAGTATCAAGTCATGACGGGTGTACAGTGGGGTTTACATACATACAGTATCACGCCGGGACGGGTCTAAAGTGCTGTTTACATGCATAGAGTATCACGACATCACTGGTGTACATTGGAGTTTAAATACATACAGTATCACGTCATGACGGGTGTACAGTGGGGTTTACAGACATACAGCATCACGACATCACTGGTGTACAGTGGGGTTTACATACATACAGTATCACGTCATGACGGGTGTACAGTGGGGTTTATATACATACAGTATCACGACATCACTGGTGTACGGTTGGGTTTACATACATACAGTATCAAGTCATGACGGGTGTACAGTGGGGTTTACAGACATACAGTATCACGTCATGACGGGTCTAAGTGGGGTTTACGTACATACAGTATCACGACATCACTGGTGTACATTGAAGTTTAAATACATACAGTATCACGTCATGGCGGTTGTACAGTGGGGTTTACAGACATACAGTATCACGTCATGACGGGTTTACAGTGGGGTTTACAGACATACAGTATCACGACATCACTGGTGTACATTGAAGTTTAAATACATACAGTATCACGACATCACTGGTGTACAGTGGGGTTTACAGACATGTAGTATCACGCCATGACGGGTGTACAGTGGTGTTTACAGACATACAGTATCACGTCATGACGGGTGTACAGTGGTGTTTACAGACATACAGTATCACGCCATGACGGGTGTACAGTGGTGTTTACAGACATACAGTATCACGTCATGACGGGTGTACAGTGGGGTTTACAGACATACAGTATCACGTCATGGCGGGTGTAGAATGGGGTTTACAGACATACAGTATCACGCCATGACGCGTGTACAGTGGTGTTGACATACATACATTATCACGCCATGACGGGTGTACAGTGGTGTTTACATAATTACAGTATCACGTCATGACGGGTGTATAGTGGGGTTTACAGTCATACAGTATCCAGTCATGACGGGTGTACAGTGGGGTTTACAGACATACGGTATCACGTCATGGCGGGTGTAGAGTGGTGTTGACATACATACAGTATCACGCTATGACGGGTGTACAGTGGTGTTTACATACATACAGTATCACGTCATGGCGAGTGTACAGTGGGGTTTACAGACATACAGTATCGCTTCATCTCTGGTGTACAGCGGGGTTTTAAAACACAGTATCACGTGGTGATGAGTCTAAAGTGGTGTTTACATACATACAGTATCACGTCATGACGGTCGTACAGTGGGGTTAACATAATGACGGTATCACGTCATGACGGTTTTACAGTGGTGTTTACATACATACAGTATCACGACATCACTGGTGTACACTGGAGTTTAAATACATACAGTATGATGTCATGATGGGTCTAAAGTGGGGTTTACATGCATACAGTATCACGTCATGACGGGTGTACATTGGGGTTTACAGACATGCAGTATCACGTCATGACGGGTTTACAGTGGGGTTTACAGACATACAGTATCACGACATCACTGGTGTACATTGAAGTTTAAATTCATACAGTATCACGACATCACTGGTGTACAGTGGGGTTTACAGACATGCAGTATCACGCCATGACGGGTGTACAGTGGTGTTTACAGACATACAGTATCACGTCATGACGGGTGTACAGTGGTGTTTACAGACATACAGTATCACGTCATGACGGGTGTACAGTGGTGTTTACAGACATAGAGTATCACGTCATGACGGGTGTAGAGTGGGGTTTACAGACATACAGTATCACGCCATGACGCGTGTACAGTGGTGTTGACATACATACATTATCACGCCATGACGGGTGTACAGTGGTGTTTACATAATTACAGTATCACGTCATGACGGATGTATAGTGGGGTTTACAGTCATACAGTATCACGTCATGACGGGTGTACAGTGGGGTTTACAGACATACGGTATCACGTCATGGCGGGTGTAGAGTGGTGTTGACATACATACAGTATCACGCTATGACGGGTGTACAGTGGTGTTTACAGACATACAGTATCACGTCATGGCGAGTGTACAGTGGGGTTTACAGACATACAGTATCGCTTCATCTCTGGTGTACAGCGGGGTTTTAAAACACACAGTATCACGTGGTGATGAGTCTAAAGTGGTGTTTACATGCATACAGTATCACGTCATGACGGGTGTACAGTGGGGTTTACATAATTACGGTATCACGTCATGACGGTTTTACAGTGGTGTTTACATACATACAGTATCACGACATCACTGGTGTACACTGGAGTTTAAATACATACAGTATGATGTCATGATGGGTCTAAAGTGGGGTTTACATGCATACAGTATCACGTCATGACGGGTGTACATTGGGGTTTACAGACATACAGTATCACGTCATGACGGGTGTACAGTGGGGTTTACAGACATACAGTATCACGTCATGACGGGTGTACAGTGGGGTTTACAGACATACAGTATCACGCCATGACGGGTGTACAGTGGTGTTTACAGACATACAGTATCACGTCATGGCGAGTGTACAGTGGGGTTTACATACATACAGTATCACGTCATGACGGGTGTACAGTGGGATTTACAGACATACAGTATCACGTCATAACGGGTTTACAGTGGTGTTTACATACATACAGTATCACATGATGACGCGTCTAAAGTGGTGTTTACATGCATACAGTATCAAGTCATGGCGGTTTACAGTGGGGTTTCATGCATACAGTATCACGCCATGACGGATGTACAGTGGGGTTAACATACATACAGTATCACGACATCACTGGTGTACATTGGAGTTTAAATACATACAGTATCACGTCATGCCGGATCTACAGTGGCGTTAACGTACATACATTATGACATCGTGAGGCCAAGACCCGTGTTCTGACACCGCCTTGTCTCCTCCACCGTAATATTGCTTAATGTGGAGTAAAATCTCATGTACTCGCTCACCCACTCAGTGACTACTCCATCATATATGTCAAGCATGGGAAATATTCAGTAGTGTTCAAACTGCAACTGGCTGTTCATTCATAAATGGTTCTGTGTCCCCGTCATACACGAGAGACTCTTGACACGCGTCTATAAGAAAAGTTTAAAGTCACGACATGAGGAAATCCTACATGCATTAAGTTGTCCTCAGTTTTGATTTTTTTTAAACACCCACGTACACATATTTCAGGACAATCATTGTGAAAAGTGTCGCACAGCTTGCAGCACATCAACATGTAGATGTCATTAATATCCCACGATGTCGCTTACAGCATACAGGAGAAACCCACTGGCCCTTTGGCGACCTTGCATACACACCCAGGTACTACGCACCGGAAGCATGCAGAGGTACAGATATCGCAATTGTCACGTGGCGTTTCTCTATTGGCTATGTTCACTGGGCGGTGACGTTGTTTTATGAAAACAATATCACGTGGTACTTGTCTATTGACAATGTTCACTCATCGATGAATGTGATTTTTTAACATTGTCGCTTGGTGATTATCTTTTGACATGAAACTTTGCCATGTATTCATGTTAACAGACTGGTGTTTATCGTTTGACTATCTTCATTCAGCGACATGGTTTAAATATAGGCGTGAATGTTATCGGGTGCGGGGGGTTAGTACGTACAGTCTAGCGGAAATATGTTGTAGAATCAGAATAAAGATATGTATCAGTGATTTCTTTTAAAGAATTGGGCATTAAAGAAGTGAAGTTATTTGTACAGGAAAGAAGTGAAGTAACTTACATAATCACCTGACCCGATCACCTGACCCGCTTTACCTCGCCACCTTTCTTATCTGCGTTCATAAATAATCCAATGTATTATATATCTTGAAGTCAATGGGCCTCTAAGTTTAAAAATATGTCTGCATTCCTAAAGCAGGATGATCCCTTGTTAGATTATATGTGATCTTAGACACACTGCTCCATGACGAAGAGAGGTCGGTTGGTTTTGTAGCGATAAAGCTGAGCAAATTAGCCTCGAGAACGGCATACCTTTACATAACATTTTGATGGCATATAGCAGTAGCAAAACATATTGATGGCTGCTTTCAGCTTACGTCGAAATCAGCAGAATGAGTCTCAGTGTGAATTAGTGAGTGGGTTTAATGCCGCTTTGAGCAGTATTTCAGTTCTATTACGGCGTGTGAGCTTCATGTGGGAGGAAAGCCCAGTCTGATGGAGATCTCAACAAGCTACAATGTCCATGAAGTTATATGCTGTGACGTCAGCATATGTGATGTGAGTGCGCACAACGACAACAACGATAGTTTCATGTTTTCTCCCTAAGTCACAGACTTTTTATATCCCGAAGCATGCGGATAAAATAAAATAAAAACATCTACAAAGTGCCTATACAACCCATGGCATGCTCGGAGAGTTTCTTTATACCTATTGCCGAGTTTCCTGCATGTTACGATAACAACTAACGAATACATCCATCACTTTGACACATATACTAATGAAATAAGAAATACTAATAGACATTCTGTTTTAACTAAACCGAAAGAAAACATCACGTTTTATGTAAACAAAATAGCGGCTGCATCACTTGCCATTTAGAACATTGTGTTGAGGTATTATATCAAGAAAATGTAATAATAGGAAAGAATGACGTGGAAGACATGAACACGGCAACATTGGTTTACTAAATAAATAACAACTCATCAATACATGACGGTATTAGCAGGGGACCTACAGCTAACATTGGGGTTCACAGACATACAGTATCACGACATCACTGGCGTACAGTGGGGTTCACAGACATACAGTATCACGACATCACTGGCGTACAGTGGGGTTCACAGACATACAGTATCACGACATCACTGGCGTACAGTGGGGTTCACAGACATACAGTATCACGACATCACTGGCGTACAGTGGGGTTCACAGACATACAGTATCACGACATCACTGGCGTACAGTGGGGTTTACAGACATACAGTATCACGACATCACTGGCGTACAGTGGGGTTTACAGACATACAGTATCACGACATCACTGGCGTACAGTGGGGTTCACAGACATACAGTATCACGTCATGACGGTGTACAGTGGGGTTCACAGACATACAGTATCACGACATCACTGGCGTACAGTGGGGTTCACAGACATACAGTATCACGTCATGACGGTGTACAGTGGGGTTCACAGACATACAGTATCACGACATCACTGGCGTACAGTGGGGTTCACAGACATACAGTATCACGTCATGACGGTGTACAGTGGGGTTTACAAACATACAGTATCACGTCATGACGGGTGTACAGTGGGGTTTACAGACATACAGTATCACGTCATGACGGGTGCACAGTGGGGTTTACAGAAATACAGTATCACGACATCACTGGCGTACAGTGGGGTTACAGACATACAGTATCACGTCATGGCGGGTGTACAGTGGGGTTTACAGACATACAGTATCACGTCATGACGGGTGTACAGTGGGGTTTACAGACATACAGTATCACGTCATGGCGGGTGTACAGTGGGGTTTACAGACATACAGTATCACGTCATGACGGGTGTACAGTGGGGTTTACAGACATACAGTATCACGTCATGGCGGGTGTACAGTGGGGTTTACAGACATACAGTATCACGTCATGACGGGTGTACCGTGGGGTTTACAGACATACAGTATCACGACATCACTGGCGTACAGTGGGGTTTACAGACATACAGTATCACGACATCACTGGCGTACAGTGGGGTTCACAGACATACAGTATCACGTCATGACGGGTGTACAGTGGGGTTCACAGACATACAGTATCACGACATCACTGGCGTACAGTGGGGTTCACAGACATACAGTATCACGTCATGACGGTGTACAGTGGGGTTTACAGACATACAGTATCACGTCATGACGGGTGTACAGTGGGGTTTACAGACATACAGTATCACGTCATGACGGGTGCACAGTGGGGTTCACAGACATACAGTATCACGACATCACTGGCGTACAGTGGGGTTACAGACATACAGTATCACGTCATGGCGGGTGTACAGTGGGGTTTACAGACATACAGTATCACGTCATGACGGGTGTACAGTGGGGTTTACAGACATACAGTATCACGTCATGGCGGGTGTACAGTGGGGTTTACAGACATACAGTATCACGTCATGACGGGTGTACAGTGGGGTTTACAGACATACAGTATCACGTCATGGCGGGTGTACAGTGGGGTTTACAGACATACAGTATCACGTCATGACGGGTGTACAGTGGGGTTTACAGACATACAGTATCACGACATCACTGGCGTACAGTGGGGTTTACAGACATACAGTATCACGTCATGGCGGGTGTACAGTGGGGTTTACAGACATACAGTATCACGTCATGACGGGTGTACAGTGGGGTTTACAGACATACAGTATCACGACATCACTGGCGTACAGTGGGGTTTACAGACATACAGTATCACGTCATGACGGTGTACAGTGGGGTTCACAGACATACAGTATCACGTCATGACGGTGTACAGTGGGGTTAACAGACATACAGTATCACGACATGACGGGTGTACAGTGGGGTTTACAGACATACAGTATCACGTCATGACGGGTGCACAGTGGGGTTCACAGACATACAGTATCACGACATCACTGGCGTACAGTGGGGTTTACAGACATACAGTATCACGTCATGGCGGGTGTACAGTGGGGTTTACAGACATACAGTATCACGTCATGACGGGTGTACAGTGGGGTTTACAGACATACAGTATCACGTCATGACGGGTGTACAGTGGGGTTTACAGACATACAGTATCACGTCATGACGGGTGTACAGTGGGGTTTACAAACATACAGTATCACGTCATGACGGGTGTACAGTGGGGTTTACAGACATACAGTATCACGACGTCACTGGCGTACAGTGGGGTTTACAGACATACAGTATCACGTCATGGCGGGTGTACAGTGGGGTTTACAGACATACAGTATCACGTCATGACGGGTGTACAGTGGGGTTTACAGACATACAGTATCACGTCATGGCGGGTGTACAGTGGGGTTTACAGACATACAGTATCACGTCATGACGGGTGTACAGTGGGGTTTACAGACATACAGTATCACGACATCACTGGCGTATAGTGGGGTTACAGACATACAGTATCACGTCATGACGGGGGTACAATGGGGTTTACAGACATACAGTATCACGTCATGACGGGTGTACAGTGGGGTTTACAGACATACAGTATCACGACATCACTGGCGTACAGTGGGGTTTACAGACATACAGTATCACGTCATGACGGGTGTACAGTGGGGTTTACAGACATACAGTATCACGACATCACTGGCGTACAGTGGGGTTTACAGACATACAGTATCACGACATCACTGGCGTACAGTGGGGTTCACAGACATACAGTATCACGTCATGACGGGTGTACAGTGGGGTTCACAGACATACAGTATCACGACATCACTGGCGTACAGTGGGGTTCACAGACATACAGTATCACGTCATGACGGTGTACAGTGGGGTTTACAGACATACAGTATCACGTCATGACGGGTGTACAGTGGGGTTTACAGACATACAGTATCACGTCATGACGGGTGCACAGTGGGGTTCACAGACATACAGTATCACGACATCACTGGCGTACAGTGGGGTTACAGACATACAGTATCACGTCATGGCGGGTGTACAGTGGGGTTTACAGACATACAGTATCACGTCATGACGGGTGTACAGTGGGGTTTACAGACATACAGTATCACGTCATGGCGGGTGTACAGTGGGGTTTACAGACATACAGTATCACGTCATGACGGGTGTACAGTGGGGTTTACAGACATACAGTATCACGTCATGGCGGGTGTACAGTGGGGTTTACAGACATACAGTATCACGTCATGACGGGTGTACAGTGGGGTTTACAGACATACAGTATCACGACATCACTGGCGTACAGTGGGGTTTACAGACATACAGTATCACGTCATGGCGGGTGTACAGTGGGGTTTACAGACATACAGTATCACGTCATGACGGGTGTACAGTGGGGTTTACAGACATACAGTATCACGACATCACTGGCGTACAGTGGGGTTTACAGACATACAGTATCACGTCATGACGGTGTACAGTGGGGTTTACAGACATACAGTATCACGTCATGACGGTGTACAGTGGGGTTAACAGACATACAGTATCACGACATGACGGGTGTACAGTGGGGTTTACAGACATACAGTATCACGTCATGACGGGTGCACAGTGGGGTTCACAGACATACAGTATCACGACATCACTGGCGTACAGTGGGGTTTACAGACATACAGTATCACGTCATGGCGGGTGTACAGTGGGGTTTACAGACATACAGTATCACGTCATGACGGGTGTACAGTGGGGTTTACAGACATACAGTATCACGTCATGACGGGTGTACAGTGGGGTTTACAGACATACAGTATCACGTCATGGCGGGTGTACAGTGGGGTTTACAAACATACAGTATCACGTCATGACGGGTGTACAGTGGGGTTTACAGACATACAGTATCACGACGTCACTGGCGTACAGTGGGGTTTACAGACATACAGTATCACGTCATGGCGGGTGTACAGTGGGGTTTACAGACATACAGTATCACGTCATGACGGGTGTACAGTGGGGTTTACAGACATACAGTATCACGTCATGGCGGGTGTACAGTGGGGTTTACAGACATACAGTATCACGTCATGACGGGTGTACAGTGGGGTTTACAGACATACAGTATCACGACATCACTGGCGTATAGTGGGGTTACAGACATACAGTATCACGTCATGACGGGGGTACAATGGGGTTTACAGACATACAGTATCACGTCATGACGGGTGTACAGTGGGGTTTACAGACATACAGTATCACGACATCACTGGCGTACAGTGGGGTTTACAGACATACAGTATCACGTCATGACGGGTGTACAGTGGGGTTTACAGACATACAGTATCACGACATCACTGGCGTACAGTGGGGTTTACAGACATACAGTATCACGTCATGACGGGTGTGCAGTGGGGTTTACAGACATACAGTATCACGTCATGACGGGTGTACAGTGGGGTTTACAGACATACAGTATCACGACATCACTGGCGTACAGTGGGGTTTACAGACATACAGTATCACGTCATGACGGGTGTGCAGTGGGGTTTACGGACATACAGTATCACGTCATGACGGGTGTACAGTGGGGTTTACAGACATACAGTATCACGTCATGACGGGTGTGCAGTGGGGTTTACAGACATACAGTATCACGTCATGACGGGTGTACAGTGGGGTTTACAGACATACAGTATCACGTCATGACGGGTGTACAGTGGGGTTTACAGACATACAGCATCACAAAATCAAATGTGTTCAGCCTTCCAAACAAGGGATAATGAAGAATATGCAGCTTCCAAACCAAGGTAAAGTAATCAAAATCAGTTGCATGTAGTAAGCTTACATCGCTGTTTTCATTCAGCGTGATGTGTAATTATAGGCTTTGAACTTTGATACTGTTACTGTTAGATGGTCAAGTAAGGGTCAGTATCAAAAGTGTTATTTCAAAATATTCATTCATGATAAATCCTCACGAGGTTTCGTCGACCTGTGCTGTCCCACCTAGAAACTGCACAATTCACATACATTGTCCTGACTCTAAGGAAGTGTGTCCTACTTGTTGATATGAACCGTAGAATGTTCCTGAACTAAACAAACACCTCGGGGCAAATACACGCCCACAAAATGCACAAATATGTTCAGTTGAACAGTGTACTGAAACCACAACGGATGTCATGCTTACTGTTCCGATATTATCGTAAATTGACTAAGCCTCTTCGTCCGAGAGTTAAGAGTAGAAGAGGAGTATTGCTAATAATTTTAATCCAAAAACACATGCTGCAGTCCATAAGAAATAAACATATCTTGCTAAATGAATGTGGTGCGAAAACAAGCAGTTAAGCAAACATAAGGGTAAAGGTCTCCATCAACCGACACGTATATCCAGACTTTGTGTTGTATGTCTAGTCAGGGTCGATCGACGTTTGCACACATGGGTCGTATCTTAGGACAGAGTGGCAACGCGTGGCTCCACGCGTGGTGACTACATCGGTATTGGTATCTGTGACGATGTATCGATATGACAGACGGTGGCAAGACATGGCTCCATGGTGACTACATCGGTATTGGTATCTGTGATGATGTATCGATATGACAGACGGTGGCAAGACATGGCTCCATGGTGACTACATCGGTATTGGTATCTGTGACGATGTATCGATATGACAGACGGTGGCAAGACATGGCTCCATGGTAACTACATCGGTATTGGTATCTGTGACGATGTATCGATATGACAGACGGTGGCAAGACATGGCTCCATGGTGACTACATCGGTATTGGTATCTGTGATGATGTATCGATATGACAGACGGTGGCAAGACATGGCTCCATGGTGACTACATCGGTATTGGTATCTGTGACGATGTATCGATATGACAGACGGTGGCAAGACATGGCTCCATGGTAACTACATCGGTATTGGTATCTGTGACGATGTATCGATATGACAGACGGTGGCAAGACATGGCTCCATGGCGACTACATCGTTGTTGGTATTAGTGACGATGTATCGATATAACAGACGGTGGCAAGACATGGCTCCATGGTGACTACATCGGTATTGGTATCTATGATGATGTATCGATATGACAGAGAGAATTTTAGAACTGTTACTACCATACAATATCATGTGTTGTGTTAGTTGAACACACAGACCAGATGTTCCAACTCGGACAGATCAGTTTACACACGTGAACAGCTGGTTACAAGCAGGTTGTTTGATTGTTTGTTGTTTAACGCGGCACTAAGAAATATTCTAGCTATATGACGGCGGTCTGTAACTAACTGAGTCTGGATCGGCAATCTAGTGATTGACATCATGAGCATCGATCTACGCAATGGGGATAGGATGAAATGCATCAACCAAGTCGGCGAGCTTGATGCATGCGTGGTTTCGGCTTTGAAAATATATAACGTTAGCGAGTGAGTGAGCGAGTGAGGGAGTTGACGCCACTTTTATCAATATTCGCGCAATATCACGGCGTGGACACCAGAAATGGGCTTCACACATTGTACCCACATGGGAAATCGAACCAGGGCCTTTGCCGTGATAAGCGTACGCTTTTGCCACTAGGCTATCCCACTCCCCCTCAGTCGAAATAGATTCAATTGGGAGTCAAAGGCAAAATAGCGGTGAAAATTATATGAATGGATCACTGAAAATCAGTGATGACACCAGGTGTTAGCTAAAAAGGGAAGCATGTCCTGCTATACTGGAAATACCCACCAGTCACACAAATACAGGAATGTCATAAAACCTGGTCCACATATCAAGCTGTATGTAAGTTGGTAGGCTAAATCCAAACAGACTGTAACATATTTGGTTGATAGCATAAACACGACAAAAAACAACACACGAAGTCATACATTTAAACCACCCGATTATATTGTTAATCGGTCGGCAAATAAGCAGGATATGATTTAAATATTTATCACAACATATCCTTTCGGAATAGAAAGGCAATCTCCATAACTTGTAAACGGTAAAGTGAAAATAGAGTAGCAAGACCATATGTACATCATACACGTTTTCTGGAATATTTGCGACATTACACTGCAAAGGTCACACTTAAATGTCAGCCAGGTCGGCAAATATAAATGATATCTTTTTCGTTCTTATTGAGCATAAACGTCAGAGCGCAGATTATAGAGGCATTGTTGGAATCAAATACACACACTGTTAACTCCATGAACGAAGAGGTGTCAGAGGAGGTGTTCCAAATGTTATACATCCAGACGCACGAGGGAACTGTGTGTGGAAGGTCTTACTACAATGTTAAACGCAAAAGGGTAATCGTCAAAATGACATTTTCAACATTGATCACACTGATTCAAAACATTTGGCAGTTTTAGGGACACCAATGATGGACCATTTTTTTCTGAATGAAAAGAACTGTTTCAGAGGGAAGAATATTTCGAAAAATGTGAACTTAGCTATTGATCCAGTTTAGGCATTCATTCTTCAAGATGGGTCTCCATAACAGGGAAGCATATGGGAGGATCCTAAATAATATAATGTTTACTCTAATTAACAAAATCAACATTTATTGTGCAGTGGACTACCTCATCATTTGTAGAATGTCCTGGTTTCCATTAGCTGTCAAAAGTAAGTTGCAAATTTACATTGTTCTTCGCCTGAAGCATGTGTTTTGAGTGTGGAGTGTTCGGGAATATGGAGGATTGCGTTAAGTGGTTTTAATGGAAACTATTTAAACCAAACATGCCAACTTTCGCCTTGAATATTGGTTTGATGTATAAGATTTATCGAGGGTTGAAAGAGGTGGACAGTGTTACAAGCAGTTCCAGATGCACCCTGCTCTACGAACATCACAGCTCACAACACGTGGTTCTTGTACAAAACAGGTGTGTGTGATTACGTATGCACCAACGCCCGAGCATAGTCCTTCCCTGGCCTTAAGAAGGGTCATTTATACACGCGGAATACAAAATATCAAATGAGTAAATGCTGCCATGCTACACGATGTATCCAGTGTGCCTTCCTGGGATTGGCTTGTTTAACGAATTGCACCCTCATGATATAGCTGGAGTGCATAATAGGTTTTAAGCCCTCGATTGATGTGTTAATATGCCTAAGAAAACGATAGCCCTAGACTCCTCTAAATTCTGTTTGAGTGGGTTTTGTTTCGAAATCTTTCCAAACAGGAAATGGCACCGTTTTGTACATCATGATTGATTGCAGTGATGCTGTTTCAGATTTAGCAACTGGTTCGCATACTGTCTGCTACATATGTTATGTTATGTTAACTTATCCATACACTCTCACAGCCTCTTATCAATGCACTCATGTCGACGATGTACAGTGCGACCTTGCGCATGGTGAACTATCACGAAAACATTGAATGCACTATAGCCGTTCAGTGCAACCTTACTCCGTAAAACAGCATAATAAAACTTTGCACACTACCTGAAGATTTTGTATTCACTAGAAGAATTAACCAAACTATAATTATCATTTATTTCATTGTAAAAGCAACTTTACCTCAGTAATGAGTGAGTGACGTAATGGTCGAAATAAGCAATAGTATAATGATATCAAGATGGATTGTAAATCAATGGTTGATAGCATGAGCCACACTGTCGGGCTATGCTGACACACCCTAGTCCTACTCCATATCCCTGACACACCCTAGTCCCACTCCATATCCCTGACACATCCTAGTCCCACTCCATATCCCTGACACACCCTAGTCATCGATCTACGCAATGGGGATAGGATGAAATGCATCAACCAAGTCGGCGAGCTTGATGCATGCGTGGTTTCGGCTTTGAAAATATATAACGTTAGCGAGTGAGTGAGCGAGTGAGGGAGTTGACGCCACTTTTATCAATATTCGCGCAATATCACGGCGTGGACACCAGAAATGGGCTTCACACATTGTACCCACATGGGAAATCGAACCAGGGCCTTTGGCGTGATAAGCGTACGCTTTTGCCACTAGGCTATCCCACTCCCCCTCAGTCGAAATAGATTCAATTGGGAGTCAAAGGCAAAATAGCGGTGAAAATTATATGAATGGATCACTGAAAATCAGTGATGACACCAGGTGTTAGCTAAAAAGGGAAGCATGTCCTGCTATACTGGAAATACCCACCAGTCACACAAATACAAGAATGTCATAAAACCTGGTCCACATATCAAGCTGTATGTAAGTTGGTAGGCTAAATCCAAACAGACTGTAACATATTTGGTTGATAGCATAAACACGACAAAAAACAACACACGAAGTCATACATTTAAACCACCCGATTATATTGTTAATCGGTCGGCAAATAAGCAGGATATGATTTAAATATTTATCACAACATATCCTTTCGGAATAGAAAGGCAATCTCCATAACTTGTAAACGGTAAAGTGAAAATAGAGTAGCAAGACCATATGTACATCATACACGTTTTCTGGAATATTTGCGACATTACGCTACAAAGGTCACAATGAAATGTCAGCCAGGTCGGCAAATATAAATGATATCTTTTTCGTTCTTATTGAGCATAAACGTCAGAGCGCAGATTATAGAGGCATTGTTGGAATCAAATACACACACTGTTAACTCCATGAACGAAGAGGTGTCAGAGGAGGTGTTCCAAATGTTATACATCCAGACGCACGAGGGAACTGTGTGTGGAAGGTCTTACTACAATGTTACACGCAAAAGGGTAATCGTCAAAATGACATTTTCAACATTGATCACACTGATTCAAAACATTTGGCAGTTTTAGGGACACCAATGATAGACTATTTTTTTCTGAATGAAAAGTACTGTTTCAGAGGGAAGGATATTTCGAAAAATGTGAACTTAGCTATTGATCCAGTTTAGGCATTCATTCTTCAAGATGGGTCTCCATAACAGGGAAGCATATGGGAGGATCCTAAATAATATAATGTTTACTCTAATTAACAAAATCAACATTTATTGTGCAGTGGACTGCCTCATCATTTGTAGAATGTCCTGGTTTCCATTAGCTGTCAAAAGTAAGTTGCAAATTTACATTGTTCTTCACTTGAAGCATGTGTTTTGAGTGTGGAGTGTTCGGGCATATGGAGGATGGTGTTAAGTGGTTTTAATGGAAACTATTTAAACCAAACATGCCAACTTTCGCCTTGAATATTGGTTTGATGTATAAGATTTATCGAGGGTTGAAAGAGGTGGACAGTGTTACAAGCAGTTCCAGATGCACCCTGCTCTACGAACATCACAGCTCACAACACGTGGTTCTTGTACAAAACAGGTGTGTGTGATTACGTATGCACCAACGCCCGAGCATAGTCCTTCCCTGGCCTTAAGAAGGGTCATTTATACACGCGGAATACAAAATATCAAATGAGTAAATGCTGCCATGCTACACGATGTATCCAGTGTGCCTTCCTGGGATTAGCTTGTTTAACGAATTGCACCCTCATGATATAGCTGGAGTGCATAATAGGTTTTAAGCCCTCGATTGATGTGTTAATATGCCTAAGAAAACGATAGCCCTAGACTCCTCTAAATTCTGTTTGAGTTGGTTTTGTTTCGAAATTTTTCCAAACAGGAAATGGCACCGTTTTGTACATCATGATTGATTGCAGTGATGCTGTTTCAGATTTAGCAACTGGTTCATATACATATATGTCTGCTACATATGTTATGTTATGTTAACTTATCCATACACTCTCCCAGCCTCTTATCAATGCACTCATGTCGACGATGTACAGTGCGACCTTGCGCATGGTGAACTATCACGAAAACATTGAATGCACTATAGCCGTTCAGTGCAACCTTACTCCGTAAAACAGCATAATAAAACTTTGCACACAACCTGAAGATTTTGTATTCACTAGAAGAATTAACCAAACTATAATTATCATTTATTTCATTGTAAAAGCAACTTTACTTAAGTAAAGAGTGAGTGACGTAATTGTCGAAATAAGCAATAGTATAATGATATCAAGATGGATTGTAAATCAGTGGTTGATCGCATGAGCCACTCTGTCGGGCTATGCTGACACACCCTAGTCCCACTCCATATCCCTGACACACCCTAGTCCCACTCCATATCCCTGACACACCCTAGTCACACTCCATATCCCTGACGCACCCTAGTCCCACTCCATATCCCTGACACACCCTAGTCCTACTCCATATCCCTGACACACCCTAGTCCCACTCCATATCCCTGACACACCCTAGTCCTACTCCATATCCCTGACACACCCTAGTCCCACTCCATATCCCTGACGCACCCTAGTCCTACTCCATATCCCTGACACACCCTAGTCCCACTCCATATCCCTGACGCACCCTAGTCCCACTCCATATCCCTGACACACCCTAGTCCTACTCCATATCCCTGACACAACCTAGTCCCACTCCATATCCCTGACACACCCTAGTCCCACTCCATATCCCTGACACACCCTAGTCCCACTCCATATCCCTGACACACCCTAGTCCCACTCCATATCCCTGACACACCCTTGTCCCACTCCCTATCCCTGACTCACCCTAGTCCCACTCCATATCCCTGACACACCCTCGTCACGCTCCATATCCCTGACACACCCTCGTCACACTCCATATCCCTGACACACCCTTGTCACACTCCATATCCCTGACACACCCTTGTCACACTCCATATCCCTGACACACCCTAGTCACACTCCATATCCCTGACACACCCTCGTCACACTCCATATCCCTGACACACCCTTGTCACACTCCATATCCCTGAAACACCCTAGTCCCACTCTATATCCCTGACACACCCTTGTCACACTCCATATCCCTGACACACCCTAGTCCTACTCCATATCCCTGACACACCCTAGTCCCACTCCATATCCCTGACACACCCTAGTCCCACTCCATATCCCTGACACACCCTTGTCCCACTCCATATCCCTGACTCACCCTAGTCCCACTCCATATCCCTGACACACCCTCGTCACACTCCATATCCCTGACACACCCTCGTCACACTCCATATCCCTGACACACCCTTGTCACACTCCATATCCCTGACACACCCTTGTCCCACTCCATATCCCTGACACACCCTAGTCACACTCCATATCCCTGACACACCCTAGTCACACTCCATATCCCTGACACACCCTTGTCACACTCCATATCCCTGAAACACCCTAGTCCCACTCTATATCCCTGACACACCCTTGTCACACTCCATATCCCTGACACACCCTTGTCCCACTTCATATCCCTACAGAGAGACAGACATTGGGGTACAAGCTAGGAGTGAGTGAGTGAGTATGGTTTTACGCCGCTTTTAGCAATATTCCAGCAATATTACGGCGGGGGACACCACACAATGTACCCACGTCGGGAATCGAACCCGGGTCTTCGGCGTGACGAGCGAACGCTTTAACCACTAGGCTACCCGACCGCCCCTACAAGCTAGGACCCAGCCCTGACGGAAACTATAAGGATCTGTTCTGCCCCGGGAACAAACGGGACCGTGTTGGGTAAAGCTAAGGTACAGACACCATCAGCCATTGATCAGCTTGGTGGGTTTCCCTCTTGCTGATTAGTCATGTGTGAATGTTGAAATACACAGTGTGCCATGGTATGTTAATAATGTATCCGCTGTTACAGTTGATTGATAATGTATATGTGACCTCTCCTTGCCACGAAGATGTTTCCCTGTACTGGGACAACCACTACAAGTCTATTTGTGCACGTATCGTTTTAACACCAGATAATGAGGTCCTTATTGAAACATTAAATCACACTATATGTCGACAAAAGGGGCCACGGCTCAACGTAGACAACAGGGCTGTTCCTTATACAATCGCATACTGGCTATGGGGAGATCAAGGGTTTGAATCAATCACCAGGAACCGGTTTGATGGTCGTGAGAGGCGACTCTGTGGATCGGGTGGTCAGAAACGGTGACTTTGTTGTTTTTGTGTCAGCTTATCCAAACCGCTTAGGGTATTGCTCTTTATTTCAATCACTGGATTGTCTGGTCCAGCCTCGATTATGTACATGCGCCGCCGTCGTATTGCTGGAATATTGCTGCGTGTGACAGACCACTGGACCTGGTGCCATGTGTTGAATGGTTTGTGGTAGTTTATTTAAACATGGGTGAAATGTTTGTATATAAGATAAATATATATAATTAATAGCAATTGTATAAGCTCAATATCTAAAGATCAGAAATTGCCATATTACGATATCACGTATAACACAGTTATTCCAGTGTCAATTTTAAGAACAGTCAATCCAATGTCAATTTTATGAACAGTTATTCCCATGTCAGTGAACGGTTATTCCGATGTCACTTGTAAGAACAGTTATTTCGATGTCACGTATAACAAATGTTATTCCTGTGCAAATTTTAAGGGCAGTTATTACCTTGTCACGTTTAGGAACAGTTATTCCCTTGTCACGTTTAGGAACAGTTATTCCCTTGTCACGTTTAGAAACAGTTATCCCTTGTCACGTTTAGGAACAGTTATTCCCTTGTCACGTTTAGAAACAGTTATTCCCTTGTCACGTTTAGGAACAGTTATTCCCTTGTCACGTTTAGAAACAGTTATTCCCTTGTCACGTTTAGGAACAGTTATCCCTTGTCACGTTTAGGAACAGTTATTCCCTTGTCACGTTTAGAAACAGTTATTCCCTTGTCACGTTTAGGAACAGTTATCCCTTGTCACGTTTAGGAACAGTTATGCCCTTGTCACGTTTAGGAACAGTTATCCCTTGTCACGTTTAGGAACAGTTATTCCCTTGTCACGTTTAGAAACAGTTATTCCCTTGTCACGTTTAGGAACAGTTATTCCCTTGTCACGTTTAGGAACAGTTATTCCCTTGTCACGTTTAGGAACAGTTATTCCCTTGTCACGTTTAGAAACAGTTATTCCCTTGTCACGTTTAGGAACAGTTATGCCCTTGTCACGTTTAGGAACAGTTATGCCCTTGTCACGTTTAGGAACAGTTATCCCTTGTCACGTTTAGAAACAGTTATTCCCTTGTCACGTTTAGGAACAGTTATGCCCTTGTCACGTTTAGGAACAGTTATTCCCTTGTCACGTTTAGGAACAGTTATCCCTTGTCACGTTTAGGAACAGTTATTCCCTTGTCACGTTTAGGAACAGTTATCCCTTGTCACGTTTAGGAACAGTTATTCCCTTGTCACGTTTAGAAACAGTTATTCCCTTGTCACGTTTAGGAACAGTTATCCCTTGTCACGTTTAGGAACAGTTATGCCCTTGTCACGTTTAGGAACAGTTATCCCTTGTCACGTTTAGGAACAGTTATTCCCTTGTCACGTTTAGGAACAGTTATTCCCTTGTCACGTTTAGGAACAGTTATTCCCTTGTCACGTTTAGGAACAGTTATTCCCTTGTCACGTTTGGGAACAGTTATTCACATGTCACGTTTAACAGTACTGATTAGAAAAGCGGTCACCAGGATAAATTAAAAGTATTAGCTTTTTCCTCAATAGCCATGTGTACTGCACAAACATGTTGTTATCTTTTTTCCTCATAGTTGTAACATGAAACTATACGAGTGACAGTAGATACACCAGAGCGCTGACAATAGCTACGTTCCAATCCTCTACTCCCGTGTGTTTTATGTGGGTTTTAACATAAATAACACTGCCCAAGTAGTGTTTTCTCACAGCTGATTTCATATTAAAAGATTGAACATAGACGACAATGCGTGATGTCTCTGTAATCATCATCTTCTTCACATTTACTGAACACAGAATGTGGATTTTGTTTGAACCAGGACAAAGTTTGAATGAGTCGATGTGGTACATCGCCACATTCCAGCAATATCACGGCTGTTGATAATTAGAGGGTGCTATAAACAGTGGAGAGTGGAGAATCGAACTGACGTGATGAGTAAACGCTTAAACCATTTGCCTACCCAACTACTGACAAAGACAAAGATATGAATCCATATATATAATATAACACAAGCCAAGAGTCTTTACTTGAATACGAACGGCTAAATATTAAGTGCCCAACTAATGTAGCTAAGGGGGGTGTAGGGGAGGGGGTGGCCGGTAAGAATAAGGGGTTGTCGGGTGGGGAGTCATGACAAAAAAAAAGAATATATTTTTTCAAAGTTTTTCAAAGTTATAAATTAGAACACTGTTTAGAGACTGTTCATTTTAGAGACTGTTCATTTAGTAATCGGGGGGGGGGGGGGGGGGGGGGGGGGGAACATGGACTGGGGCGGTGTGTGTGGGAGGGGGGTGGATGCTCGAAAATGTTACATTAAGTTCGGGGATCAGCAAAGTATGATACCGACCAATTCCGCCATCCCCCACCCCACTTCTTATAATAAATGGCCAGCCACTTAGCACTACTTAATTAGCACTGACGTCCGGGTATAAACACTGGCCCCAGACCTGGCCGCTACCTACACAATCAAAGTAACAGAATTAGCATAAAGAGATCTGTGTGTTTACTGCGGTAAAACTATATTCTGTCTGTTATACAATGTCAGGTAAGATGGGATATTTACCTGCTCTTTGCTCGGCGTATGTACAACAGTAGTACTGTGACGGTGACAACGCCGGTGGCGATATATAGAGAAACACAGCTTCCCGTCGTCTCAGCCATAGTGCTTGATCCACACACGTGCACTGCGGTTTGCACATGTATCGCCAGCGCTTGCTTTATATCAGAGAGTTGCACTGATTAATAACCGCTAGAGATTGACACGCCCACATTTTTGTCCATCATTGAAACTCCTTAAATTGTCGTCACTATTCGATGTCGTGAGCTGACGAGGAAGACCAGGCCTATTCTCCCCACGTTCAGAGAAACACTTAGCTTATTGTGCACACAGAGACTGAGTGATTCTCTCACCCCTCACGATTGACTCGTCTACCTGGTGTTGCCCTAGGGCTTAACGCTGTGAATTAACGTAGATCGGGCTAATAGGATTTGTGTGGGTAGGTAGGGTGTACGGCAGTTGGATAAAGGTGACACATGTTTTAGCCAATCACTTAATTGAATTATGTGACGTCACTTGACGCTTCGTTTATGACAGTGAGCTATGATCTAACTCTCACCAACCAATGGGATACCCACCTTTTGTTCCGCTCAAGAGTCAAATATTATTTCGGGAGTCCTACCTCAGTTACCTCCCCTGTCTATCACGTTAAATGGACGTTCGATATAAATTGTTTTCATAGCTCGCGGTGAAGCAGTTTAGCTTCTTCAAATACACGTGTATGAAAGGCGGGAGTGGTTCACATAGCAGCGTTATTAGGGCGGGTAAGATCTGCGCCAGTTACGGGTAGGCTGGGTTCTGAGAGGCTGAAAGAAATCTATCTGGAAAGAAAACACACTCCTTAGGTCGTATATACTGAGTTGTCTCAGATAAGATAACGGGGCCTTTAACACGATTAAGGAGAAAACTGAAAATCCATAGATCTTCCTTTTAAAATGAAATTTAATACATTGACAGAGGCACCTATATATATTGATATGGCATATGACTATAACGTTGACGTGAGGGAAGTAGGAGTGAAACCGCGTTATTCTGAACCCCGAGAATCCGGAAACCCTTATGTGACATTCCTTTATTCAACGTATTATTCAATGTAAATATTATATAATATAAAACCATAATAGGGTATAACTTAGACTGGCATAAAGTCTCTTAAATGAATATATTTAAAGATGTGTTGGTCGTTGTCTTTAATATAAAACATAAACAGAGCCAAGAGAATTCCGCCAGTTACAGTTCAAGCATTGTAGCCTTGCTTTGAAGCATGGTAGCTCTGTATTGGACTAACATTAGTCTCTGAAATCTTATATTACACAATATCCTTCTTAACTTAAATAAAATAAATCCCTATGCTGATTTCATATGGAATAGAAGAGCTAGCTAGAGCTGGCTAGACTTGCTTGCGTTTCTAGATTTTTTAAATAAAATAAATATATTCCACAGTCATGGTGCAGGACTAGCTCTGTATGTGTGATTCGTTAATCCAGACACTGGCTGATCGGAATTCACACGGAGATGATGATGTTTGGGTGAAATAGTGTCGAATGTTGTGTGAATAATTTAATGGATAGTCAAACACCACATACTATGTGGCACTGTATACGCTCATAAGTCTCATCAGGGTAACACATGGTGTATTTATTTACTCTACTACGTGTACCTCGTTGAAATTATATGTTGTGAAAATTATTTTTCACATTGATTTCGAGTTTAGCCAACCTTTGTCAACCGGGCGATGGGACTCGCGATACATTAATGTATCTTTGAATCATGATATTTCGTATCTGCTATTTCCCTTGAGGCTGGTGACGAAAAAATGAATTGTTTTAGAAACGGCACTGTAGTGAAGGGTACGCAAGTGATAACCCCCAAAGTTGATGCCCCGCACTAACAGATGCGTGTTGGTATCGCTTCAAACCTGCTAACCTGCTTTACTGTCTATAATACAGTAAACTACGTTTATAACGAACACGCTTATAACGAACTGACGGATATAACGAACATATTTTTTGTCTTGACCATGTGCTATATATATGGTGCAAATATGCTTATGCTCTCCCAGTTACCAGTCAGAAGTTTCATCCTGGATATTTCTGCTCATGTATATTTCTCGGTATTCATTCTGTTAAACAGTTGGGTAATAAGCAGTTCAAGGGATTTATACCACAAAGAATATTTGTCAAGCAGCAAATAACATTTAAGCCTGAAATAAAGCAGCATAGTGTTAAAATGTTTCCGAGACCATAATATATTTTCCAGTAATTAGATGTCCATGTGTTGAACACCGATTATCATAAGCTCATAATACCACTGACGCGAAAAGTAAGGAGAGCATTTCATTTCATATTATACCCATTTTTATTTATGAAAACCTTAAATAACTGAGTTGAATTTACGAGTGGAAATACCCAGAGTGAGGCGAGAGTTGGGCGAGATACTAAGAGGTATGCCTTACCAATTTTGTTGAGGTCGAAACAAAAATGATTAATGCACAAGAAATGTTAACAGCAAATATTTCAATGGAAGCCGACATCTGTCCTTTTCAGTTTCTTTGAGAAGCCACAATGCAGCAACAGCTATTATAGTGTTGTTTCGCAATGACTATAGTGCAGTGGTAACGTACCGTGAGGGTCGTGAATTGTATCTCTCTGACAGCTGAATGTGCTGTTATAGGACCTGTCTTAACACAGAAAGTTTCACCATTGACAGTGGTTACCATATTCATTTCTAAAGTAGGGAGTCATTTTCTCCTCTGTCATATCTTTAGTCACTGATCACAATGTCAGTAAAGCGGGACATACTTTAACAACAATATTCCCGAGTGTCAAATACATGGAGGGATTTCTTGGAGAACTTCCACAACAGTCCACAATACCTTGCCTAGTCTTCCTCACAGTCCCCGAACAATATTATTTTCCCTAACGCCCAGCCCTTACTATAATGTTATAGTCCTAAATGAAGAAAGTCTAGATTTTCTACAGGTTCACTAGGGCTCTTTTACAACTTAAATGTAGCTGTTTGTTTCTATCAAAATTATATATTTTCAGAGACAAAGCGTTAGTCTATACTTGGTCTATCAGTGCCGCCAGGGGAAAGTATTAGTTATCAATAACCATGTTATATCCCATACCGCGATGTTACATCTTACATCATGAATAGCCTTAGCAAGGATGCTGCATTTACAGGTAGGTACATGGATATCTGCAGTACAGGTAGGTACATGGATATCTGCAGTACAGGTAGGTACATGGATATCTGCAGTACAGGTAGGTACATGGATATCTGCAGTACAGGTAGGTACATGGATATCTGCAGTACAGGTAGGTACATGGATATCTGCAGTACAGGTAGGTACATGGATATCTGCATTTCAGGTAGGTACATGGATATCTGCATTTCAGGTAGGTACATGGATATCTGCAGTACAGGTAGGTACATGGATATCTCCAGTACAGGTAGGTACATGGATATCTCCAGTACAGGTAGGTACACGGATATCTGCAGTGTAACTGACATTCTCTGCAGGATCACATGAACTAACCGTGATTGTCTTTCTAATAATCATATTAGGAGGTTGAGAAGCATATTTATCGCCTTCTCTTCTTTAACGATTTGAAAGATCGTTTCCTCTTTAAAGACCAAAGATTATATTTTCTTAAACAAAATATTGCAACTTATGTCTAGATGTTTATGTGTTTATTACACAAGTTCTGGGAAATGTCTGGCTATTTAAAATCAGTGTTGAGATGTGCATAAGTTTGAAAGGAACAGTTTTAGGTGTGATTTTTTAAAACTTTTGGCTTCAGTGAATGTCATTTATAAAGCTTATTGTTTGTCAGCACGATATATAAATGAACATTACTATGCCCACTGTTATTAATATAAACACACAAAGATCATGCACTTCTTATATGTTTGGTTGATAATGCAGTGAAAACTATTCACGTATGCTGTGTGAACAATCTAATACGGGCGTCTGTTTTCATCTTCACGAGTTTATCCCGGTACGTTTCCAAACATATTTGGTTTGAAAATATTTACCAGGTGCAATATGTATCAGACACACAGATGAAGTTGAAGATGAAAAGTAAAAGTATACTTTTGTCAGGAAGACTGTGAGTTGTCGATACTTTTGAAAATATATATAAGTTCGCACATATTTGTATTGTCGTGTGTTCGTGTTTAGTGAGTGAGTGAGTGAATATGGTTTTACGCCGCTTTTAGCAATATTCCAGCAATATCACGGCGGAGGACACCAGAAATGGGCTTCACACATTGTACCCATGTCGGGAATCGAACCCGGGTCTTCGGCGTGACGAGCGAACGCTTTAACCACTAGGCTACCCGACCGCCCCTGTTCGTGTTTAAGTCAGACGTGTCAAAACTCATCTGCGACATACAGTGACAAGTAGAATGAGAGAGTGACGGGGAGCTCGCAGGGGAGCCGAGAGAGCGTTGTGTACACCTGCGTGTAGACGATCTCCGGCGAACTCTCTGGAATGTCACATGCCTGTGACACGACGGTTGCATGAATGCAGCAGACTGCTTCGGAGATGCTGTAGCGGTGTGTCACATTCCTTCGTATATATCATCATATTTCGTCACGCTTATTGCCATCTATTTGGTTACAGCGTGTGTGTATCACACCATCAGTCACATTTTCACAAAAGTATTTCAGAGGATGCTACCACCATAGCCATATGATGTATTTCTTTACCAAAATGTATCATCTATAAGAGCACGTGTATAAAAGAAATGATTGCACAAATCATACCCACTCTACGAAAATTCAACTACGAGGCATTATTATTATCATTATCATTATTATTATTATTATTATTATTATTATTATTATTATTATTATTTACAGATTAAAATAAATAAATGCAGCAAAGAGGGTTTAGGTGATCCCTGCACAGTCAGGCCGGTTAGGCTCATCATCAGCTCAGGGCCCTTGCCCCCACGCAGCCCAGACAGCGAAAAGGTCTTCTCCCAGAAAGCGTTGCCTAGTCGAACTCAACCAGAACGTTTCGGAGAATGTGGAGACTCCCCTAACCTGCAGCCTGCTGCATTACCCAGATTGTCAAAGGGCTGTAATCGTGACAGCAAATCCGGGTACTCTCCTAATGTCAGACAACAGATTGGGAGGTACCAAACCTAAGGCACCAAGAACAATGGGGAGTCGGACAACTTGGTACTTTTGGTGCAAGAGTGACATTTCGAAAGCGAGGTCCGCATATTTGCCATGTTTTTCCAGTATCTTGTGTTAATCACATTCGCGTCAAACGGGACAGAAAATAATATAAATAATTTCATTGGATTTATCAAAAAGGACAAGATCAGGTTTGTTGGCCTTGATACGTCTGAGACTGTATACGGGCCTATTCCAAAGAAGTTTGTATTTATCATTTTCCATGACACCCTCTACATATTCTGGGTCGTCCCACTGATGGACCTCTGTGTCAAAACCACAAACATGGCGAAGACAGTAATAAAAGGATAGAGCCACTCCATCATGTCGCTTAAGATATTGTGTTTGTGCCAAAGCTGGGCCTTAACTGACAATGTGTTAGACAGTCTCTATAAATTCATTGCAAAATCAACATTTCGTATTTACATTTAGATGCAAAATCACAAATTGGCGGTTTCGTGTGGGAAGTGACTGGTCATGAGCATCAAACAGCCATCTGTTTCACTTTTCAGGCCAGCCAACTACATCCAAACGAAGTACTCTGCAGGGTTGCTGTTTTTGTCAACACACTGCACATAGACTCGATGAAAGTGGTAGTTCAGATTGCCTTTCCTTGAGATAGCATTTCGCTTGGTTGACACTCATTTCTGTACCGTCCATCAACAAAATCCACATCTCCGAGGTCACCACCTGCTCTTGCGAATACATCCCAAATTGAGTTGACCAGCAATTCACAAACGACTTGAGTAAATCTTCAAAATCCATTCGTGAGGCATAGAATCATAAGTGTTTCTGTAAAGTAGACGCAATTTATGGATAACAACTATCTGTTATTATTGTAAAGACGACGTTTCGGTTGATCCTTACACCGTTATCAAGCAAGACTCTCTTGCTTGACAAAGGTGTAAGGATCTATACCGAAACGTCCCCTTTACGGTAATTACAGTAGTTGGTATCCATAAATTGTGTCTACTTTGTCATCCGTCAACTTCTAATTAATGCCTATCAAACAATTCAGCTTTTCTGTAGTATATCCAGCACATTGAGAGGTTACGGTGGTACTTTTTAGCCTCTTCAGGGATCATTATTTTAACCAGCAACACCCTTACAACCCCAACATCCCTTTCTGGCTCCTTTCTGCTCCATGTAAATAATGACATTGGAAGCGCAGTACGATGACACAATATCTGTAAGACATCCTGTAAATATTTTGTGTTGTGTATTCAGACAAGGAATAGGGCGGAAGTTTTTGGAATCACTCAAATCACCTTTCTTTGGGAAATGTTACTGTATTGTTCGGCCAGAACCAGAACCAAGGCGGAACATCCCCTGTATCCACAAGAGAATTTAAACAGTGAAGTAATGGTTTTTGAATACAAGTAAACACTTTCCAATGCCGGTTTCGAATACCATCAGGCCCTTGCGCCGTATTAGATTTGAAGTTTTTGATTACATTTTTCAGGCACTCAGGTGTAATGAAACACAACTATGGTGATCATATTTTTCATGCACATTGTAATCCTCTACCCATGGTTCCTCGAGGTAACAGTTGCCGTGTATAGATCACAACTGTTTGCAAAACCTTTCACTGGAATCCATGGTACATGTAGGTCTGTTCTTAGCACTACCATTGGTTGCATTTAATTGCCTGTAAAAATGGTTTTCATTAGATTTTAACAGTTTATTTGGTTTTATGAGCTTGGTTTTCTTTTGTCCCACTTTCTTTTTCATTCTGTCCAAACCTTTAACTTTGCCTTCAGAGAATCAAGAATTTGATATGGAATTTATTTTTGTTGTCTTGTACTTTGTTTATTTATTTTTCCAAATTGATTTTTGGCGTTTTGACATTGATTGCCCTGAAGAACGTAATTTCAAGCAAAGTTCTATCCAGGATATATCTTTCCTTATTTCAGTTAGTTTTTTTTGGAGCCCGTTTTTCTTTTGAGAATATGATAGGCATTAATGACATAGAGCAACCCATACTTACTGTTATAAAAGGCGATTATGCTTGTCGTAAGAGGCGACTAACGGGATCGGTTGGTCAAGTTCGCTGACTTGGTTGATGCATGTCATCGTATCCCAATAGCGTGGATGTCAATCGCTGGATTGTCTGGTCCAGACTCGATTATTTACAGACCTCCGTCATATAGCTGAAATATTGCTGAGTGCAGCGTTAAACAAAAAACCCCAAACCCAAACAAACAAACATAGAGCTTACTACACGATAGACTACCTGATACTATATTAAAACGAATTGTGTCAAGACGTATCTAACGAGCGTATCTTATCAATGAATTAATAATCAGGAACGAAGTCAGTCATAATCTGACAGAAGGTCATCACCATGGTTTAGCCAATCACGGAACTGAAATTAGATCTTGTGTTTGATACCAGTTATCTCACATAGGTTTCTCTACAGGTGTGGAAGAAAGTGAGTAGGGGAGTATGGTTTCAAGTCGCTTTTAGCAATATTCCAGCAATATCACGGCTGGGGACACCAGAAATAGGCTTCATACATTGTACACATGTCGGGAATCGAACCCGGGTCTTCAGCGTGACGAGCGAACGCTTTAACCACTAGGCTACCCGACCGCCCCTGTGGAAGAAAGGCATTAATGAGATACCATTACTCTCCTCCGACATTAAACTGAAACAGTGTCATATCCCCATTTAAGTTTATACACTATTATGCATTTAATAAAATCCGTTTTGTTTACGCTCCTTCATTGACATCTTTTTTTTCAAAGTAGGTGGGCTGGTACAGTGCAGGTCGGGGCAGCCGGAAATCGCCACTCTAGATATCTCTGCGAGCTGCTCCAGGATGCAAAAGCCGACAGATCCGGTACGGGAGTGTCTTTCACCATTGCTACGCTATCCTCAAGTCAAAGCCATGTCGGATTACCCCCTCACTGTCCAACACAGGCCATTGTTCATTTTAACCATACACCTGTTACCAGACAGTCTTGAAAAAAGCATTCGCTCGTAGTGGCGTTGATACTTCAGAGTTCTTGTCACATTGCTCTAATTTCTAATATTCGCCTTCCGCATTAGAAATTATTTCATAACTTAACCATATTTTCTCTTTCTACCCTATGAATGCTTTAATGTTACAATGTGGATAGTGGGATCCATGGCAGTAATCACCCACCTCGGATCTAACGACCTGGGCCCCGTTCCACAAAGCGATCATAGCGATACGACCGTCGTATGCCAATGTTAGAGTATGGGAGCTACGGTCGTGTTAGCGCTACGATCGCTTTTAAGAACGGGGCCCAGCTACAGATCTGCTCGTCTCTCCTCCAGACGGCTGCTGATGGAAGCCTTTGACCACAATCATCTGATCCAACATGGTGCCGAGGAGGCAGTTGATGGGGGCGCGTTCCTACTCAACCAACGATAAGGCCAGGTCGAGTGAAGGACCTCGGGACAATGCAGATACATCAGCCGGCCATACGGGCCATATATGGTGATACGGTACATTTGGGATGGTGTCCACTTTTCCAGCTTGTTTGTTTGTTTGTTCGGCCAGCGTCACTTTGTCCTCAACCTCATGTCATCTCTCAAGTTATTTACTTAGATAACTTTCGCGTTTTGGCAGGGTAGGGTGCTTATTTCAGGTTTGTCTTTGGTCTTGGCCGGTTATGCGCGTTCGTACTTGACAGAGTACTTGTGGGCTAAATTAATTGATGCTATATTTTACATTTTATTTTAGTCACCAAATTTATAGGTGCTTATCAGCGGTTGGGAATCCATCTTTTTGCCATATTCTATTTCTGTCAGCTTTTAAGCAGAATATATTAGTTTCTTAATTATTATTGCTTTTGCTGTTGGCGAAACTAGTCGCCAATCACTGCTGCTACTGGCAACACCATTTGCCCATTCAAATACCTTTGCTTGATGCACCTACAAGTTCAAACAGTGTCAAACCAAAACAATCATCAAGTCACTATCGTTACCAGTATAGTAGGAATGTATACTAGTATTTCACAAAATAGTATATCGTTATTACATATACAGTCGTTTCATTTCCTTAATATAAATTTCAGGGGCGGTCGGGTAGCCTTGTGGTTAAAGGGTTCGCTCGTCACGCCAAAGACCCGGGTTCGATTCCCGACATGGATGCAATGTGTGAAGCCATTTCTGGTGTCCCCCGCCGTCATATTACTGGAATATTGCCAAAAATGGCGTAAAACCGTACTCACTCACTTATATATTTCATCGGCAAGATATTTAAACATTATTTAGAGGTTATCAGATGGCAAGGTTACATAAGTTAATTTATGCCAGTTTTCATATCATACCCGATATCAACCCGAGACCCCTATATCAGCTTGAGGGCCGAAGGCCAGTGAGCTGATATGGAGGCCGAGGGTTGATATGATGTGATATGGGGTATGACATGAAAACTGCCATAAAATAGCCTTTTTATCATATACCATAACATCAAATTTAAAATGTATCCATTCATGAAACATCCCTCGTGTATGTCCGTAAAATACTAAGAAAAGATATGTTCACCTTGTTTAGAAGATATTGTCACGGGAAAGCTAACCGAGCAGACGACGCTCCAAGGGAGGTAACTCTAATTTCTTACCACTCGGGCTGATGTCGATCGCCATTTCAAAATGCATTGACAAGCCATATATCAGCCCGGGCGGGGTGTAATACGGGTCTGGTTATGACACCGCCTGTGATATGACCGTCTCCATATTGGTTAAATCGCATATTAAATATGGCTCATGCCCCATGATTATGAGTTTTATTAACCGTTTGTAATTCTTGCTCGTGAAAAATAATGATTTGAAAGGCCGTTCGCATTGTAGACAAGTTCGATCATCCGTGACAGCTCGACAAGAGTTTCAGACCCTTATGTATAGCTAGTTGCTATTTTGCGTTGTCATTCCACTGTTCACATTCTCAAGCCATGTGCATATGTTGATGAGCATGGGTTCTCGTAAATCCACTTCCTAAACGAAAGCAGAGTACAGACTTCTTGTCTGACCTACTTGGTTTGTTTACTTAATGGATTAGGTGTGTTTGAGTTCGAGCCTCTAGGTAAACAGTCTGGGTTCTGCCACTTCCATGTCTTCCTGTGTGCGTGGTCGTTGTGGGCGTTGATTGATGTGGGCGTTGATTGATGTGTGTTGATGATTCGGATAAACACCAGCCAGAATTGTTTTCTGAATCAAAGATGGAGGTTTGGAACATTCACGTATTGTATATACATGTATCTGATAACTAATTAGTTCTTTCTTATTTATGGGAAAGCAAGCGTCGCCATTTAATTACGTAAGAGATGGACGAGTATGTATATGTACATTGATGTAAGCGTGGATTATTAATATAAAGTTAAACCCGGATAATTCAAATGGATTAACGTCAGGATTACGGTTGGCCAACAGGATCTAATCATTTCAGATATGAGTAAAACTTTTCAAAGTCGTTATGAATGTAATCAGTGCATTAAGGCATCAGACGTCAGTATGTCTGTTTTGAGGTGAGGTGAGGTGAGATTGGGTTTAACGTCGCGTCCAAGATTTTTGCACTTACATAGCGACGTGCATGCACGTGTATGTGTGTGTGCGGCTGCTTGTACTAGTCCGGACTGATGCCGATTTATAGTGCTTGCTCACTGAGATACCATGCCGCAGTTTAACATGAATACCCCACTCAGGCACAGTATACTGACTCCGAGCCGACCAGTCCGGGCGGACGCTCTACCACAAGACCACGGAGGCGGTCATGTCTGTTTTGAAATTATAACAACATCATATGTATAGGTAAGACTATGCTGTTTAAAAAAATCTGATTTTAGAAGTTTTGGGGAACAAAATTCTTCACGAACTTGCTCATTGTTTTCTCTTTAGGTCTGCAAAATCAACCCTATAATCATGTTAGCCATACTCATGGACTCAACACGTCAGAGGTAAGAAGGAAAAAAGCTACTTTTAAACATGTATGATAGTTTTCAAGTCTTAATGGTTTTTTTCAAAATGTATTAACTTTAATGTAACATTTTCAGTCGGCCAAAATAGGCCCTTATCCTTCCTAATTCCTCCCGGGGAAAAACGTATGGGATAATGTTCCCTTATGCATCTTTTGACGATCCCAGGAGGTGTTCTGATTAGCGGGGTCCAGAGTAACGAGGTTTCACTGTATTTGATTCCAGTGTGTGTCAATCAGGGGAATCACGTGTCTACACACCTGTACATTGACAAGACAAATGGTTTACTCGACGAGTAGATAGCTTGAGGCGAGTGGATGAATAAGTTCACTGTGTATCTGTCACCAGCGACAAGGATGTAAAATACGCACGCCACTCACATGTCCCATCTTCCTGTATGTGCGAGCTGTGTATATGTAGACATATATAAAATCAACATTAACCGAAACACAGCGTTTGACCCAAGACAGGAATATGGTTGAACTAAGGTCTGTAGATACTCGAGTTCAGACAAGACAATCCTGTGACTGACATCTTGAGCCTCAATCATCTTGAAACCTCCAAGCCTGACAACCTGATCCATTTAGTCGGGTCCTACGGCGAGCATAGGTTGCTGTGGACCTATATTGTTACCCGGAATCACCACGTCTCAGTGTCTACCAGCTGACAGCACATGACATCTGCTTTCTTGGAAGTTAAAAGCTCTTGTACGCAAAGCTCAACTGTCGGTGATTCTCCAGTGTTCTGACAGATGGAATAAAACGTTTCGTCTTCAACACCGTAATGTATGACAGACATTTCGAAAAAACAAAAAAAACAAACATGCAACCATTCTTATGAAACGATTAATTTTACTTTGCAGTAACCATCAGTGAAGAAAATCACCAAATTGATTACAGAAGTAATTTTAAAGGACGTTTGTGAATCTGATGTGCCTTGCCCGCGACCACGAGAGGACGTGGGGATATTTCTGTTTCTCACAGCAGTCTTTGACACAGCATCTCTGCAAATTCTGAAACCAAGCAACAAGATGTTCGAGAAACGATTCTTAAATCCAGTGTGAATGATGTGAAAGAGAAGGTGAATTGCGGGCAAGGGATACGGGAATGGTTGGGATAACGACATGAATTGCCATGCAGTCTAATACATGGATATAGTAATATTCTGTATATTGGAAGGCGTAGGTAGATACTCATCATACCTTCATATTTTATTTTGTTTCCAGGGTGTATTTTGACAGCGCTCAGTCCCGTCTCTACCTCATTCTCCGTCAGCCTCTCCCCTACCATCATCACCACCTGCTTCAACATGGACACTTCAATCATCCCGTCCCTGTTGACGTCCAGCACCGCCAGGGCCTCCTTCAGGTGCCGCAGCTCCTGCTCCATGGCGCCGACATGATGCGACATCAACACGGCGTACTCGTCAAACTCAATGTAGCCACTGTCTGCGGGAAAACGTCATCATCAACGCCATCATATAATTATCTGTATTGTTGTATTTTCTTTCCCATACGATTATATAATTCGTCTGTGTGTGATCTTGTATGTGGTTCTTACTGACTTCTTTATGTATTCCTAAACTTCATTATGTCTTCATTCCCTACTTTATCATTTTAACCCTGCTTTTATCATGTTAATCCCAACTTCAGCATGTTATCAATGACTTTATCATTTATCTCTGACTTTGTCATGTTATTCCCAACTTCGGCAAGTTTTAACTGACTTTATCATTTATCTGCTTTTATCATGTTATTCCCAACTTCAGCATGTTATCTCTGACTTTAGCATTTGTCTCTGACTTTATTATGTTATTCCCTACTTCAGCATGTTATCACTGACTTTATCATTTATTTCTGTCTTTATCATGTTATTCCAACGTCAGGATGTTATCTGACTTTATCATTTATTCACTGACTTTATCCCTTTATCCTGACTTTATCATTTATTCATGTTTTCGCTGACTTTATCATGTTTTCTCCAACACTTTAGGGGCGGTTGGGTAGCCTAGCGGTTGAAGCGTTCGCTCGTCACGCCGAAGACCCGGGTTCGAATCCCGACATGGGTACAATGTGTGAAGCCCATTTCTGGTGTCCCCCGCCGTGATATTGCTGGAATATTGCTAAAAGCGGCGTAAAACCATACTCACTCACTCACTCACTCCAACACTTTATCCCGTCTTTATCATGATAGCCCTTCTTTACATAGTGTTTTCCTGGCTTCAGCGTGATTTTCCTGAATGCGTTGAGTGAACTTCATTATAATTTCCCTGATTCCACTATACTGACGTTTTCAATCCATGACATCCTTCTGTTATCCCTGATATACCACTTGAGAAGCCGATGCATAACTAGTCGTGTGTATGAGTAAATGCCCCTGTAAGAGTTCTAAATGCATTAAGTGAAATACATAAATGGGTAAATGTGAGTAAACTAACATGCACTGTCTGATTATATGCGTTTAGGAGTTTTAGAGGTTAATGATAACTGCTACTTGTGAGAACACAATACAATCCCTGTTAATACTTAAACCACAAATGTCAACATTACAAATGAACGAATAGCTTCATGAACATTCGCCAACTTAAACATTTTTGTTTACGTTTTCTGACGTTTCATGGAATACCATTTCCGAAAAATGCAATTTACAGCATTCTTTGACAAGTGTGTTCTTGAATGTTGCCTCTAAAATTTCTGTTAATGTACAAAGAGACATATTCATATACCGTATATCTTAATTCTGTTAGATTGTTATTAAACGTAAGGCTAATAGTTCCATCAGAAACTACAAATGTTTACATACTAGTAGTTTGATGGGGTTGCCATGTAAGAATGTTCATAATCATACACATATGTACACATGTTCTGATCTATATATTCGCTTCAAAGAGTCTTGCTGTACTAAAGTATTTTTAAGGTAGGGGAAGTAACTCTTACTGTCTTCGTCCACTTCTTTTATCATTGCCTCAGCGTCCTGAAGCGTCGGGTTCATACCCAGTAGGCGAGATGCTCTCAGCAGTTCGTGTGACGAAATGCGTCCATCTCCATTTTCATCGATAAGGGAAAACGATTTCTTTATCTCTGTCAACATGAATATCATGTTAAAAAGACATTAACCTCCATACTGAACATCTATCAAGTACTTCATGGTATCTCTTCCAAGGAGGCATACGGTTGGGCTCCCCCTTTACTGTGACCTAGGATCGCCTCAGCTGTTACACCGGGTACATGTGGCACACACCTTGACCTAGGATCGCCTCAACTGTTACACCGGGTACATGTGGCACACACAGTGACCTAGAATCGCCTCAGCTGTTACACCGGGTACATGTGGCACACACCTTGACCTAGGATCGCCTCAGCTGTTACACCGGGTACACGTGGCACAAACAGTGACCTAGGATCGCCTCAGCTGTTACACCGGGTACACGTGGCACAAACAGTGACCTAGAATCGCCTCAGCTGTTACACCGGGTACATGTGGCACACACCTTGACCTAGGATCGCCTCAGCTGTTACACCGGGTACACGTGGCACAAACAGTGACCTAGGATCGCCTCAGCTGTTACACCGGGTACACGTGGCACAAACAGTGACCTAGAATCGCCTCAGCTGTTACACCGGGTACATGTGGCACAAACAGTGACCTAGGATCGCCTCAGCTGTTACACCGGGTACACGTGGCACAAACAGTGACCTAGAATCGCCTCAGCTGTTACACCGGGTACATGTGGCACACACCTTGACCTAGGATCGCCTCAGCTGTTACACCGGGTACACGTGGCACAAACAGTGACCTAGGATCGCCTCAGCTGTTACACCGGGTACACGTGGCACAAACAGTGACCTAGAATCGCCTCAGCTGTTACACCGGGTACATGTGGCACACACCTTGACCTAGGATCGCCTCAGCTGTTACACCGGGTACACGTGGCACAAACAGTGACCTAGGATCGCCTCAGCTGTTACACCGGGTACATGTGGCACACACAGTGACCTAGGATCGCCTCAGCCGCCACACAGGGTACATGTGGCACACACAGTGACCTAGGCTCGCCTCAGCTGTTACACAGGGTACATGTGGCACACACAGTGACCTAGAATCGCCTCAGCTGTTACACCGGGTACATGTGGCACACACAGTGCCCTAGGATCGCCTCAGCTGTTACTCCGGGTAAGTGTGACACACACAGTAAAATAAACTCCGGGAACTTGTGACACACATTGACCTAGACTCGACCTAGCCGTTACTCCAGGTACATGTGATACACACAGTGGCCTAGACTCCGGGTTATGTGTGGCACAAAAAGTGACCTAGAATGGAGCTAGCCGTTCCTCAGGGTACAGGGCGGTCGGGTAGCTTAGTGGTTAAAGCGTTCGCTCGTCACGCCGAAGACCCGGGTTCGATTCGCGACATGGGTACAATGTGTGAAGTCCATTTCTGGTATCCTCCGCCGTTATATTGCTGGAATATTGCGAAAAGCGGCGTAAAATCAAATTCACTCACTCGCACACCTCCGGGTTCGTGTGGCAGGCACAGTAAGCTACGGGGCAGGATGTACCCGGCCGTTACTCTGTGAACCTGTGAAGTTATAAATACTTCATCAAACACGTATTCCATAGTTTGGATCCATTAATGTTGGTGTTGAATGGCACCACAGGTCTAGTCAGACAAAGACATGCATGCAACTACAATGTATAAATAAATATGCATAGCTCTTGTGAGACTTCGTGTAAAGAGTAGGTGACAAACCCTTAATCTGTGCCGGCGTCATATCTTCCATCGTGTCTGAAAGGAAACATAACCTGATCGTAGTGACATTCCTACAGATATTCGTGCGTAATTCATTCTTTGAATTGTTTAAAACTAATTGTGGGGAAACTGTAGCATGCTATTACAAGAAACATTGACTACCCATCCGCGTCTGTACATGAAACTATTTACGATTGGCATAGTTCCCGCCCTCCCGATAGAGAGATGGGTTTGGTCTCATGCAGTCGATGGGAGATAGACATTGTATCAGAATATTTAAAAAATGTTCATCTTTAATCAAGATTTAACTATCCTCAATTAAAATTCGTTACAGAAGAAAAGTTTAAAGAAAGGAAAGTTTACGCACGCACCACGGTTTCATTATATTTAAATGAAAGAACATTAAAGCTATATATATTACGTATTGGGAATAAAATACAATATATAAACCTGTAAATCAAACCCATTACCTTGTAGTGTAGGGCATTAAAACCAGGCGATACAGTAGGGCTCAGTAGCAGTTATAGCTGGCCTTCGCGCATGCGTCGTGCAGCTGTAAAGTCAGGGGTCGCAATAGTTAGAGTCCGGCAATCGGATTGTAATAGTAAAGGTCCGGCAATCGGATTATTATTGTTATTTTGAGCTGATCCGTCTTCCCAGACACAGATTACAGTATGACTTATACCACCTGGAAACGCAAAGGTGAAATTGAATGGCAGAGTATGAACCTGAGGAAGTGGTCATATGTTCAGGAGTTCACGATAAATCCATGTGTTGTGATGCGCGATGGATGTCCATCTTTCTCCCATGGAGGTACGACCGCAATAATGTGATGTGATGTGCAACACGTGTCTCTAGAATCTGTTACTAAACAAGATTCTATAGCAGTAAACTACGGTTATAACGAACACGCTTATAACGAACTGGCGGATATAACGAACTTATTTTTGAGTCCAGACTATGTGCTGTAGTTATGCTGTATATATGCTTATAACGAACTACGGTTATAACGAACTAAAAATAGTAGCCCCTTTGAATTCGTTATAAACGTAGTTTACTGTTTGGAATATCATTGTGGTTTGGGGACATCGTTCACTTTCGTGATCTCATCGTGAGGATACGTCTCTCGGACGAGACTTTCTGAACATTTTGCGCCAAGCCATAGATGCAGTTTACACCACACTACATTTCAACAAATATGGCTGTGACCTGGGCTAACTTGCACAAAGCGATCTTAGCGCTAAGATGATCCCAACTCCCATACTTTAACATAGGCTTACTATAGTGGTAGCGCTAAGATCGCTTTGTGCAAGTGGGCCCTGGACTCGACCAGGTTGTTACTCCGGGAACATAATACATACACCCGCACTTTAATTACTCCAGGAAAGTGTATCATGCATATACGATTTTCATAAGGAACTGGACAATCCCATCTTCACAAGGCAAGGGAGTTTACTGACTGTAAAAGTCGAGTTTCCACCCATGCCAAACTAGGCTGCAATTATGGAGTTATACTTTGGCTGGACTAACGAGTCTATGCATAGTCCAATCAAAATCGTATACGAAATCGACATCCGGTTCGTAACCAACACGGATTTCAACGTGCAGGTTTTGGTGGACTGCAGGATTTGCAAAGGATGTGTACCGTCAACTTGGCGTCAACAGATATTTTCCAATTCCTTAAATGTGCTCACGTGATTTAATGCACTTCGCGAGGTACGACCCGTTTTATTGCAATATATACATCTTGATCATGGATCAGATCGTCATGTCTGGGCGTCGCCATTTTTTTTAAAGCAAATGCAAGTTAAATGAGGTGTGGAATCTGATTGTTTAATGGGAGGCGCATAGAAGCGACGTAACTCGTAATAGACATTGGTGGCGCTACAGTCGAACCCAGATATTCCAGGGTTGAAACCGGACATTTACAGTCATTTAACTCTCTTGCCTCGGGAAGATGGACAATCTGTACCAACGGTGGGTACGGATCGTACATAGTATTCTTTTCATACCATTTAGCGCTACACTTAGTTGCATATTTCACCACACAACACGGCGATGAGCGGTTTACTTTAACTTTGGCTCTGTTTTTGTTTGTGCCTGCAACATTCGGCAGTTTAACCTCTCGATGCCACTGCAATGCGCGTAAATTTGGTTCAACGCCGCTTTGAACACTATTTCAGTCATATCACGGCGTGTCAGCTTAATGTGGAAGGAAAGCCCCAAGTGATGCATGTCTCGGACGTTTACCACTTTGAGAAACCCACAAGCACGGGTATGGTGCTGACAAGTTAGAAGCAATCTCGGGGCTAATCTGGCATTCGAACCCAGGATAATAGATTACTTAGAACACCCAAGAGCACACTGCGACGTCTTGGTCATGCAATTAAAATATCAAAGGACTTCACAGTGTTACACGCGTGTCCGTTTCTGTTTTCAGCAATACATTACGTAAAGTAAAATAGATTTCCAGGCAAGTGTGAGTGAGTGAGTTGGGTTTAACGCCGCTTTTAACAGTATTCCAGTTATATCACTACGTGTCAGCTTAATGTCGGAGGGAAAGCCCGAAGTGATGCAGGTCTCGGACGTTTACGACTTCGGTGAAACCCACTAGCACGGGTATGGTGCTGACAAACTAAGAAACATAATTGGGGCGAACCGGGATTCGAACCCACAACCATAGGTTTCTGACGTGCCCAAGGGACGGAACTCTGCACAGCGAATCGCGGCGCCTTGGACGACTGGGCCACCCGCGCCACCTCCAAGCAAGAAAATGTAATATGAATTGATTGACAGTATCCTAAACGTCACAGCATTACTAATCAGACCTTTACCACTTTGGTGACACCCACAAACATGGGTAAGGTGCTGACAAACCTAGAAACATAATCCGGGCGAAACGAGATCCACACCTATCAGCATAAGCTTCTGACGTGCCCAAGCAAGTTATGTTTCGAAACAAAACAACACGTGGCACTAAGTAATTTGACATTTATTCAAATGCAAGAGCAGAACCATTTCACACGTATCGTGGTTGGTCACGTGGTGGTTCATGTGATTAGTAGCCAGTAGGATACCGCGGTTGGGAAGGTACTCGGTAAGGTAGCCGGTAGCGTGGTATGTCGCGAGGTCGCTGGAGCGGTTTTGGACACTCTGCAATGGCATCATATCGCTTCAGCTTTTTTGGCTGCGCATTACTTAGGGTATAGTAGCTGTTTTTATCTGGGGCTATGGCAACAGAATATCCATTCATCTCAGCGACGTAGGGGAGGCGAATGGCGTCGCAGCTTGTGATGGCGTTGGCAAAGGCGTGGTCGGTGACCGGAAAAAACAAGACGCTGTCGCTATTCTTCAGGAGGAGGAAACTGTCGTCTGAAGCGACGTCTAGCCCCTCGGGGCCGTCCTGGGAAGATTTATGGGGGAAGGAGCCAATTGGGACAGGCAGTCGGCTTGGAGCGCCCACTTCAACTAGCTGGTACAACGTCACAGCCTCATCGTAGGTATCCTGGTAGTTGGTGATGAAGATACGACCGCTGCTGGTCACAGTGAGAGCATGGCTCTCGCCCACCGCCCTGAAGAGAGAAAGTGTTGGACACAAATCAGTGATAAAACTCATATCCAAGTAAATTCTTAGAAATAAAATGTTTCACAGTCTGCTTATTTAATTATTAACACAAACAACTGCAGACATCAATACAAATGAGTGACAGATACAATAGTCCGTTAGCGTTGGTGTAGGGAAACAGCAAATCATATGTCCGCAGATGTTAAGATGCCGTGTAGGTTTTGACATTGTGCTAAGGAGATGTTTGTTTGTTTGTTGTTCAACGCCTCACTCAGCTATATTCCAGATATATGACGGCGGTCTGTAAATAATCGAGTCTGGACCAGACAATCCAGTGATTGACATCATGAGCATCGATCTACGCATTTGGGATACGATGGCATGAATCAACCAAGTCAGCGAACCTGACCACCCTATCCCGTTAGTCGTCTCTTTCGACAAGCATGGGTTGCTGAAGACCTATTCTACCTCGGATCTTAAAGGGGTGTACAAAGGAAGCCAACCAACCAATGACAGTGTATGTGAATGTAAGTAAATATGTAATATATCATACAGCATGTCATCTATTGGTATATGTCACACAGTGCATGCAGCGGGTGACGTATCACAAAATTTATGCAAGGTGTACTCTTGTTGTGTCACCATGAATAAGGCCACATTTCAACACTACGTGTCAGCTTACTGTGGGAGGAAGTCCGAGGTGATGCAGACATTACGATAACCACTTTTCGTGAAACCACCTAGCACGGGTATGGTGTTGACAGATCAGGATCAGATCAGGGTGAATCAATTCTAACCCAAGATCAAAGGATCCTGGCACACTCAGGGGACGCCACTCTGCACAGTGAATACTGTTGCCCAGTGCGTTAACGATCTTGGTGAAACCTACGGGCACGGGTATGGTGCTGACACACCTAGAAACATTATCGGGGTGGATCGGAATTCGATCCCACGACAACAGATTTCTGGCGTGCCCAAGAAACGCAATTTCTGCACAGCGACTTTCGGCAGTTAAATGATTTAGACACCTGATGACGTGGTTTATTAATGTCATCGTATCTGAATTACATAGGTCGATGTGTATGACGTCAGCAAATGGATTGTCTGATCCAGACTCGATTTTTTACAGACCGCTGTCATCTAGTTTGAAACTATAGTGCGGCGTTTACAACAAACAAAAACAGACAGGCAAAACGTGTTGCATATTGGAAATAGCCCGACACAATAGAGATACTGTGCACGTGCATTCCGTGTGATACAACTGGATGTGGATGTTACCTACATGTACATGTAAATATACACACTGAGAGGGGGTGTAGGGGTGTAGGAATGCGCGACCACGTTTCTGAATCATACAAAACATTACAATGCGAGTTACGTATATACACAAAGAAAAAACGTTAAGCACACCCCTATTTCTGAACCATGACAAATGGCAAAAATCATGGCATAGGGTGACTGACCACAGGAGCTAGGCGATACCAATGTCATCGGATAGAACAAACATTTGACAACAAATAAAGAAGCTATTGGTGAGTTGTGATTGAAATGTACTGACAAAAACATGGTAACACAGGTACTGTTTTTGACCTTAGACAATACCTAAAATACCTAAAGTTTGGAGCTGCAGGATTAAGTAAACGAGTTTGATGTTTCATGTGAAATTTTCCTTAAAGTCTCTACTTGACATGACACGTGAAACAGATCAGTAGCGGGTATAACCGCCACGTGCCCGGATGACGCATTCGACCCTAGTCTCATGACGTTGGATCTGTTGATGGGTCTGAGCCCCTGTTAAGTTGCCCCTTATGGTGACCAAATCCAACCTGCAATTATGAGAGATACAACCCCAAACCATTACCGAGTCCCCGGCGTATGCAACAGTCGGTTTAATGTTCCTGGGGGTATAGGCCGTGTTCCGGTGCCTCCAAACTCTCTTTCTTCCATTAGCGACGTGGAGCAGAAAGCGACTTTCGTCTGACGAATGTATCCGTCTCCAAGTTCTCAGATTCCAGTTCTGTCGCGCAATACACCATGCTAAACGAGCAGCTTTGTGGTGATCTCTCAACAAGGGACGCGTTATGACTCGTCTAGCCCTCAGTCCTGCTGCTTTCAGCCGGTTCCTGGCGGTTCTAGTGCTGAAACGACGATTGGGCAACAACAGCTGTTTCAGACGAGTACTTGTTAAAAATGGGTCTCGGCGTATGAGACAAAGAAGGTTCCTGTCTTCGCGATGTGTCGTCACAGGAGGTCTTCCGGATCTGGGACGGTCCTGTACATCACCGGTCTGAACATGTGTCTCGACTGAACGGCTTACGACAGTGTGATGATACCCCAAATTCCGACCAATGGCATTACAAGATATTCCTGCGTCATGCATGCCGATTATTTGCCATCTTGTGGCGTTTGATAATCGCCTTCGTGCCATGGTCACACAATGACATGGAATAACTGTTTAAAACCGAGCTTAAGAAAGCAATTTTAACGCTTGGATATACTGCTTTTAGACATACTCACGCATGGCACGTGAGCTTTCGTCACGCATGACTGATTACATCATCTCGAGAAAACATAATTCTTCCCGTAATTATATCTTTCATGACTGTTACAAATATTGGGACCAAACAATAATGAAATATATTAGGGGGTGCTTAACTTTTTTCTTTGTGCATAGGTAATCGAGTAAACTCGTTATAACGGTATAACAAAACCGTTTTGTGATATTACATCTGAACCGTATCCGATGGGCGCAAAAGACAGAGTTATGGGGAAAAGCATATGAATGGATCACTGATCATCACCGATGACACCAGGTGTTTGCGCAAAGCATTCGCAACTCACACAATGTGCATAGAAAAGTAAGAGTTTGTTGCCCAACGTCACGCCCAGTAGTACTGCTGCCATACGAAGACTGCCTCTAAACAATTGAGTCTGGACCAAATGCTGTATCTGTTACATCGCCAATACATTATAATAACTTGGTTTATAGATCCACAAACTTTCAAATGAGGAACGTCTGATAACACTCTTATTTTTCTCAATTCTTTAACTCATTTACCCAACAATTAAAAACTTCAAAGGAGAACAATACACAACTCTCTTATATTTCTTAATATGTCAACTCACTTACCCATTATTTAAAAAAGTTGACTTGAGTTTTGATACAAACACATACATCTATTTTATGAGATGACTTAAAGTGCCCTTGGCCTTATTGTTGTCACAATTTGATTATCATGTTTGATTATCATGCTGCCGGTAGGGTAGGACATACTGACCCTTTTGCGAACACCTGGTGTCATCACTGATTTTCAGTCATCCATTCGCTTACTTTTCAACGCTGTTATGTATTTTACACCCATGGAAATCTTTCTGTTTTCGGATAATCGTGATTGGTTAATCTCAGAAGTTGACATTTTATATTTAATTTTTAAAAACCCAACTGTGTTGAATAAGATCATGACCATGAATTTTCCAAATGTGAAACATACAGAAGCAAAGAATAGCTTTGTGGACAAGTCATCACACTGTTTCATTGAGGTGTAGGTGTATGTATCTTTTGAGTCTTGCAGCCACAAATAGCTACTCAATTGCTGATGCGGCTAAATTAATCATCACTCACGACATCTTACATGTCGTAAAGGAATATGTCAGCTGGGTTGATGTCGATGACCTCGGAGAGGTAGACGTTGTCGGGTTCCGGCAGGGTGATGATGGCTCGAGCTGGGCCACCGTTAGCAGCTCCTGGAGAAGACAGGAATATGTAGCATAATACGGCGGATCACAATGTACGACCATCAGGCTATTCAAGACATACTTTTGACATCACTCTTTTGTTTGAACACACTATTGTTTTCCACGACTGGACACCTCGCTGCCAAGCATTACTCACGCGGGGTAAACAGAACTTGTTTTGAATTTTACACTCAAAGAAAGGATTTTAAATTTTGACAGAAAACATGTGTGGCCACCTGACCTCGAACCCGTATCCTATAAGTTGAGAACTATTTATGTTTGTATAATCATTAACAGCTCTATAAATAATACGTTAATTGTTAAGTTACATTAATAATATATGACCCACTCACGGCGGGACATGGCACGCGTGCATCATGATAATAATCACATTACAGGTTCAGTAGGTAAGGGCGACTAGTACAGCATACATTTCTGGTATATTGTTTCAAAGAAAACCTAAATGTGGGGGTGTATTTTAAGTTTGAGAAAGCAGGTTAGTGTATAAAGTTAGTGAACTTGCTCGTAACTTCGGATCGTAAATAAGAAGTACCTATGCCCTGTATGGTTCGACGAGTCTTACTCACGATCAGACAGTTACGAGTGTGTTGTTCTGAACCATGTTCAAACATGTGCTTAGTGTTCCCTGCTAGGATATTGCTGGGGTAATGCTGCAGCGCTGCTAATAATTAGGACTAGGACATGCTGCTGCAGTAGTTATCATAACATACATGTGTATATATAGTCTGGTCATATCTTAAACGTACATACTCATTTTGACGCATTGGGGATCCGAAAAAGAAATGACTTTCATGCTTTATCAAGCGAGTCCAGACCACATACATTTCATTGTAGTCCCTTTCTTAATCAGACAGACGAAACAGGTGCCGAAATAAAAATAATGACACTTCAAAAACATATTCATAATCTCTAAAAACCGTTGATCGGTTGAAAAAAAGAAAACTGTTTGATAAATATAATCAGTGAACACAATACCTTTTCGTATTTGGCGTTCTTTTTTGTACTGAAATAAGTTAAGAGATTTGGTAGGGGAACGGCATCTTATTCTCTTCTATTTCATATTCTGAAATTCTGGGTCGGCGAATCCGTAAAACAAACAAATATATAACCACAAGCTCAACATGGAACCCGAAGATCAAAGTGGCAACGGAAATTGTTCCACTACATGTGATGACTGAGTGTATTTCACAGATCACCTGTTTATAGGATCCAGTATTGATGAGATGCTTCAAGGACAAATGTCGTCTGAAATGTACTGAGAAATGTTGGACTTCCTCACAGATAGCCGCTATGGGAGATTTGAGGATAAGACATTTGGCAAGAAGTTAGCATCCCTACAGGCACCAACTGAGCTTCCTTCCTCGCTGGTCTGTTTCTTCTTCTTAAGACTGAAGTACATCGATTATCTGATATCGATCAATGATGGTCAAATAACCAATTCCCTTCCACTGATTTACCCACTTGAGAGAGACCAGGGCCCACTTGCACAAAGCGATCTTAGCGCTAAGATGATCGTAACTCCCATACTTTAGCATAGGCTTACAATAGTCTTAGCGCTAAGATCGCTTTGTGCAAGTGGGCCCAGACCAGTGAAACCGCCTCATCTGTTTCACATCTAGATCCATATGCATAAAGAGTGAAAAAGAAACTATCCTCAAGACTATGTCAAGAGGGCTGGCTTCAACACCAAGTATCATCCAAATGGAAATGGTCGTGTCGCTTTTATTTCCCAGTGGTAATGCTGATTTAAAGTTATACTGTTTTTCACTAATTAATAACCACAATATGTCTTGCTACGAAAACTAAATGTCATAGTTGAACGTATATTTAATGTGATGTACCTCCGTCCAGAATGTAGATGTAGTTCTGTCCCCCTGACGTCTTTGGCCCCACGGCGATGTCCTGCCAGTCAGTGTTAGTGACGGAGCTCAAAACAAACGTGCTGACGTGGAAGCCATTGGAAGCCTGGATGACAAAGATTGCCGTTGATGCACTGGCCCCAGTGATGACAGCATAGATGAAATCGGGGTTGTTTTTGCTGAAGGCGAGTCCCGTCACACTACCCGACGCAATATAGTCCATCTGTCCAACAACCTTGCCGTAGTTGAACCGTGCAGCTGAAAGCAGTGACGAAAAATCAGTACGACAGTCTGAGTTCATGATAAAGGTGAGGTGAGGTGAAATGGGATTGAACATCGCGTTCAAGATCATTGCACTTATTTACATAGCGACGTGCCTGCACGCGTGTGTTTGACAGCTTGTACTAGTCCGGACTAATGCCGGTTGTATAGTCCTAACCCTCTCAGATACCATTCCGCAGTTTAACATGGGTACCCGACTCAGGCATAGCATAGTGACCCCAAGCCGACCAGTACTTGTAATTAGTCACGTTTTAGCCCCTCTATGCCGAGCGTCAGGAAGGGTAACAACAAGCACCATCTTTTAATGCCTTTTGGTAAGACGCGGCCGGGGATCGAACCACCGACCGTCAGCTCTATTCATACGCTCTATCCAGTAGACCATACAGGCGGTCTTATAATTAAGGAACATAGTACACACAATTGAGCAGTTCAAAATGCATCTAACATTGACCTACTTTAAAGCCATTTGATCAAAGGAGGGCACAGGAGGACCAGTGGTCTAAGGCTCCGTAACTGGCTGTTCAGAGGTATATTCATGCCATACTACACATGCCACTTTCCGAAGGTTGGGGTTCGAATCTGGTATCTCTGCGTTGTCAGTCTCACAACCGTGGATGCGAGTTTCATTATGAGATTAGTATTGCGATATGATTCACATAGATCAATACTGTTCAAAATGGCTATACGAAACACAGAACTGAAAGAACGTTGAGTGAGTGAGTTTGGTTTTACGGCGTTTTTAACAGGTTGACAGTAACATGACTGCGTGTCAGCTCGATGTGGGGGATGCGCGCGTGTGTGTGTGTGTGGTGATGCAGGTCTCAGGCCGTTTACCACTTTGAAATCCACGATCACGTTAAGGTTTTTCTGTGACATGAAACATTGTAGCAAGAACAAAGCCTCCTTGTCGTTTATCACGAACTCTAAGGGAGGGATAGGAACAATTCATTCTTATATATATTATATAACTTACTTGGGACCTCATTCGGTCCATAAGACGTTTGGATGAACTGACGTGAAACTAGTTATAACCAAAATATTTGAACATATATAAACATATGATCTATATCAACTCTCTCTTGTATAATATATATACAAGAGTAGCGATTCCATTATGCGTGAAATGATATACTATAACAAGAACAAAATCACCGTTAGCTCTTACAGCCAAGAATTGCTAACCATAATATATAAGAGTACAAATGTTACAGACGTACCTTGCGAGGCATCAGCACCATTTCTGTCACTGAATCGAAGAACAGGGTTATCTTCCTCAGTGGACGTATAATACCCACATTCATCCGAAGCCCAAGCGATACCGGTTCCACTGGGATCGGGCACGTAGGGGAGGATATTTGCGGCGTTCGCCAACGCCGCCTTTACGTTGTTGTTTTCGACAAGGAAGTGGTAGACGGTGTCGTGAAAGAGGACGAGGAGTTCCTTCCCGCTCGGGGATAGATCGGCACCATCCGGACCTGCGCGGAGATGCAATAAATGCGGCATTAAATGTTCACACATAAACTTAACAAACTCAGTGAACAATTAAAACATGCTACAATCGTGTTCATGGACCCATTGGCATCTGGTTTTGTCTCTTTACAGTTGACCTTTCTGGTTGTATTCACTTCTCAACGTTGATAATGAGACAAATAATGGAACTCTTACTTAGAAAGGTATTTTGATGGGAGGATGACAGATGTCTTCGGTACCTTTTGCTGGATGGAAGGATGACTGTCGTGTGTTGTTTATGTGAGATGAGTATGTTGCTGGATGGAAGGATGACTGTTGTGTGTTGTTTATGTGAGATGAGTATGTTGCTGGATGGAAGGATGACTGTCGTGTGTTGTTTATGTGAGATGAGTATGTTGCTGGATGGAAGGATGACTGTCGTGTGTTGTTTATGCGAGATGAGTATGTTGCTGGATGGAAGGATGACTGTCGTGTGTTGTTTATGTGAGATGAGTATGTTGTTGGATGGAAGGATGACTGTCGTGTGTTGTTTATGTGAGATGAGTATGTTGTTGGATGGAAGGATGACTGTCGTGTGTTGTTTATGTGAGATGAGTATGTTGCTGGATGGAAGGATGACTGTCGTGTGTTGTTTATGTGAGATGAGTATGTTGCTGGATGGAAGGATGACTGTCGTGTGTTGTTTATGTGAGATGAGTATGTTGCTGGATGGAAGGATGACTGTCGTGTGTTGTTTATGTGAGATGAGTATGTTGCTGGATGGAAGGATGACTGTCGTGTGTTGTTTATGTGAGATGAGTATGTTGCTGGATGGAAGGATGACTGTCGTGTGTTGTTTATGTGAGATGAGTATGTTGTTGGATGGAAGGATGACTGTTTTGTGTTGTTTATGTGAGATGGGTATGTTGCTGGATGGAAGGATGACTGTCGTGTGTTGTTTATGTGAGATGAGCATGTTGCTGGATGGAAGGATGACTGTCGTGTGTTGTTTATGTGAGATGAGTATGTTGCTGGATGGAAGGATGACTGTCGTGTGTTGTTTATGTGAGATGAGTATGTTGCTGGATGGAAGGATGACTGTCGTGTGTTGTTTATGTGAGATGAGTATGTTGCTGGATGGAAGGATGACTGTCGTGTGTTGTTTATGTGAGATGAGTATGTTGCTGGATGGAAGGATGACTGTCGTGTGTTGTTTATGTGAGATGAGTATGTTGCTGGATGGAAGGATGACTGTCGTGTGTTGTTTATGTGAGATGAGTATGTTGCTGGATGGAAGGATGACTGTTGTGTGTTGTTTATGTGAGATGAGCATGTTGCTGGATGGAAGGATGACTGTGGTGTGTTGTTTATGTGAGATGAGGATGTTTTCTGGATGGAAGGATGACTGTCGTGTGTTGTTTATGTGAGATGAGTATGTTGCTGGGTGGAAGGATGACTGTCGTGTGTTGTTTATGTGAGATGAGTATGTTGCTGGATGGAAGGATGACTGTTGTGTGTTGTTTATGTGAGATGAGTATGTTGCTGGATGGAAGGATGACTGTCGTGTGTTGTTTATGTGAGATGAGTATGTTGCTGGATGGAAGGATGACTGTTTTGTGTTGTTTATGTGAGATGAGTATGTTGCTGGATGGAAGGATGACTGTCGTGTGTTGTTTATGTGAGATGAGCATGTTGCTGGATGGAAGGATGACTGTCGTGTGTTGTTTATGTGAGATGAGTATGTTGCTGGATGGAAGGATGACTGTCGTGTGTTGTTTATGTGAGATGAGTATGTTGCTGGATGGAAGGATGACTGTCGTGTGTTGTTTATGTGAGATGAGTATGTTGCTGGATGGTAGGATGACTGTCGTGTGTTGTTTATGTGAGATGAGTATGTTGCTGGATGGAAGGATGACTGTCGTGTGTTGTTTATGTGAGATGAGTATGTTGTTGGATGGAAGGATGACTGTCGTGTGTTGTTTATGTGAGATGAGTTTGTTGCTGGATGGAAGGATGACTGTTGTGTGTTGTTTATGTGAGATAAGCATGTTGCTGGATGGAAGGATGACTGTGGTGTGTTGTTTATGTGAGATGAGGATGTTTTCTGGATGGAAGGATGACGGTCGTGTGTTGTTTATGTGAGATGAGTATGTTGCTGGGTGGAAGGATGACTGTCGTGTGTTGTTTATGTGAGATGAGTATGTTGCTGGATGGAAGGATGACTGTTGTGTGTTGTTTATGTGAGATGAGTATGTTGTTGGATGGAAGGATGACTGTCGTGTGTTGTTTATGTGAGATGAGTATGTTGCTGGATGGAAGGATGACTGTCGTGTGTTGTTTATGTGAGATGAGTATGTTGCTGGGTGGAAGGATGACTGTCGTGTGTTGTTTATGTGAGATGGGTATGTTGCTGGGTGGAAGGATGACTGTCGTGTGTTGTTTATGTGAGATGGGTATGTTGCTGGGTGTAAGGATGACTGTCGTGTGTTGTTAATGTGAGATGAGTATGTTGCTGGGTGGAAGATGACTGTCGTATGTTGTTTATGTGAGATGAGTATGTTGCTGGATGGAAGATGACTGTCGTGTGTTGTTTATGTGAGATGAGTATGTTGCTGGATGGAAGGATGACTGTCGTGTGTTGTTTATGTGAGATGAGTATGTTGCTGGATGGAAGGATGACTGTTCGAAGGAAGGATAATTGTTGTATTTTGTTTTTACATGAAGGTGGGCATTGGTTACCTGTGTTGGTCGAATAGAGGGTTATTGTTATATGTTGTTTATATGAGGATGGGCATTGGTCACCTGTGTTGGACGAAGGAAGGGTAATTGTTGTATGTATGAGGGTTGGCATTGGTTACCTGCGTAGGTGGAATGGAGGTTTATTGTTGTGTGTTGTTTATATGAGGGTGGGCATTGGTTACCTGTGTTGGTTGAAGGGAGGGTAATTGTTGTATGTATGAGGGTGGGCATTGGTTACCTGCGTAGCTTGAATGGAGGGTAAATGTTATATGTTGTTTATAAGAGGGTGGGCATTGGCTAGGTGTGTTGGTCGAAGGAAGGGTAATTGTTGTATGTTGTTTATAAGAGGGTGGGCATTGGTCACCTGTATTGGTCGAAGGAAGGATAATTGTTGTATGTATGAGGGTGGGCATTGGTTACCTGCGTAGCTGGAATGGAGGGTTATTGTTGTGTGTTGTTTATATGAGGGTGGGCATTGGTTACCTGTGTTGGTCGAATGGAGGGTTATTGTTATATGTTGTTTATATGAGGGTGGGCATTGGTTACCTGCGTAGCTGGAATGGAGGGTTATTGTTGTGTGTTGTTTATATGAGGGTGGGCATTGGTTACCTGCGTAGCTGGAATGGAGGGTTATTGTTGTGTGTTGTTTATATGAGGGTGGGCATTGGTTACCTGCGTAGGTGGAAGGAAGGGTAATGTTGTGTGTTCTTTATATAAGGTTGTCATTGGTTATCTGTGTTGTTCGAAGGAAGGGTAATTGTTATATGTTGTTCATATGAGGGTGGGCATTGGTTACCTGTGTTGGTCGAATGGAGGGTTATTGTTATATGTTGTTTATATGAGGGTGGGCATTGGTTACCTGTGTTGGTCGATTGGAGGGTTATTGTTATATGTTGTTCATATAAGGGTGGGCATTGGTCACCTGTGTTGGACGAAGGAAGGGTAATTGTTGTATGTATGAGGGTTGGTATTAGTTACCTGCGTAGCTGGAATGGAGGGTTATTTTTGTGTGTTGTTTATATGAGGGTTGGCATTGGTTACCTGCGTAGCTGGAATGGAGGGTTATTGTTGTGTGTTGTTTATATGAGGGTGGGCATTGGTTACCTGTGGTGGTGGAAGGAAGGGTAATTGTTGTCTGTATCTGTGTGCCCCAGATACCACCATCATTGACGACTTTGTACAATTCGATGTCGACCCCTTGGGGCTCGATGCTGAAGAGGTACATGTTGGCGTCTGGATCAACAAACAACGTCTCCGTGCAGAAGCCGCCAGCATTCCAACCACTGTATACAAGAAAATGTCAATTTGGGTTCAAGAAAATATTCTGTTGAAGGGCAATTTTCATATGACAATTTAGAACATTCTCCTAGCCCTTGAGAAGGATGAGCCCGCTTTTGAAGCATAATATGTGATCTATATTCAGGGTGTAACATATTGAATATATTTCCCTTTTAAAGACCTTTCACTTGAATTATCACATTACGAAAGTCCAGTGATTGTCATCACGATCTACGCAATTGCGATGCGATGACGTGCATCAACCAAGTCAGCAAGCTAGATCATCCATCCACTTTCTCGCCTCTTACAATAATAATATATAAAAGAACCGATAATTTCACACAACGTAACCTCGGGCTACCTTCTCTGAATGGCCTCGTGTTTTGTTGTATACGAAGACATAAAAATAACGACTGCAAAGTATTATATCACATTCATTTCGCCTATAACTACGATTTCGGTCAAATTCGTTTCTAATAGTTTTTTCCACATTTAACTGGGCAACTTAGAGCCTTTTCGGTTAAGAATCGTTCAAATGGTGACACAAGCAACACAATTTGCATGAACAGTCTATAGGGGTTACTTGCCCAGGGAAAACGCGTTGGTCACGCGAAAATCCAAAATTACTAGTACTGCCATTATTTCCAAATGGCCGCCAATGATAGACTGAATTGATATTCACCTCTTAGAAAGTGACACAATCATCTGATTGTATAGATCTAAGTGTATCTAAAAGTATATAAACCTACACTTAGATCTATATATATATACTTATTTTGCAAAGGTTAATACAGTTAAACAGATTTGTCCCTTGATTCTTTGTTGTTTAAATGAAACAATACGTAATTACTGATTTAAAATTAACAAACGAAGTCCGCAACTGTCAATATTAAGCAGTTAGATAACATTTGATTAGAAAGCAGCACCTGAACTGACAGGATGTGCCAGCGGGTCATGCCAAGGATGACAGAGCTTCAGTCATCCGGATAATGTACACAACGCACGATGACACTGGATAAACGATCGGAAAAAGGTGTAGAGAAGTTGAACCTAGTTGTTTCCCATACTTGAAAGTGTATCAGGTGAAAAGTGGCAAAATAATAAATCCTCGGGCCTCTCCTCTCAAACCTGGCATCTAAATGGCAAACTGGTTGGAACAAATGTTGCCTTTGTCAACAACACAGTTTTCATCGCCACATGAACAATATCGAACAGGGTGGTTTCAGCATATATTGTTAGTGATAATTAGCCTTATCTGTACTGTATTATCTTTATGAGATATTACGACATTGGATACACTGCTTAGTAACAATCAGATTGTACCAAATGTATAATTAATGTAAATATGCTGAGTGTGAACTCCATACAGAACCTGATGATGTGCATTGCTTATGAAACCTACCGAGAAAAAATATAGTAAGAGAGAAAAAAGAACGAAATTTAACATATGCTTCGGGTATATATGACATCGTTGAATAATGGTCAAATCGCTAATTCCTTTCCACAGATTTACCCATCTGAACTAGAAATAAAAGAGACCAGTGAAACTGACTCACCTGTTTCATATTTATATATGTGCATTAAGATTGAGAATGACTAAAAGCTGTCAACAAGAATGTATGACAATGGAAATGACTTCAAAAGTCAACTTTCCTTTATGTCCAGCAATTAATACACACTTTGGTGTCTACGTTTCACAAACTTTGAGGTACAATCGAGCATGCCTTTTCTATGAAGACGTCAAAGAGCATCACGCGACTTGTTTGATCAGGCTTACAACATCCAATGTCTTAGGATAGTTTTCGCAAGGTTTTATAGTAAATGACAAACGATTGCTTTGCCATGTATTTGTGACGGGTTCCACCAGTGGGGCAGGATGGGCTTACCTTTTTGCGAACACCGGGTATCGTCACTTACTGATAGTTTTTCGTAAACAAATGCTCATGATATAGTCGGTATGCTTCAAAGGACTCTGCTTTTAACAGAGGTTTCTCATGATCTTATGATTATGAAAAGGGTTGTGACGCTTTTAGTTACATGAAATGATTGTATACAATTCAAACGTGATTCCGGCATTATAATTTGTGTTTTCTTCCTATGACATCTTTTTTATGATGTATATGATACTATACACAGGTCTCAGACGTTTACCACTTCGGTGAAACCCACGAGCACGGGTATGGTGCTGACAAACCTAGAAACATAATCGGGGCGAACCGGGATTCGAACCCACAATCATAGGTTTCTGGCCTGCCCAAGGGACGCAACTCTGCACAGCGAATCGCGGCGCCTTAGACGACTGGGCCACCCGTGCCCCGTTGTATTTGTAACTTAAACGAGCAGCTGTTTGAGAGGATCGACCATCTTATTTGTAAGAGTAGTATTTCAAACAAAAAAATGTGAATACGACAGAAAATAATATTCGAAAAGAAACTGTTTTTATCTTACCCGAAAGTAATCACCATGTCATAATTGACCACCTGTGTCCCAGTGATAACATCCGGCTCCTCCACTATGTAGATGACGTTGGCTGGGGTGACTGTACCAGCATCCAAAATGTACAGACATGTCTTCGAGGTGTCAAAGACGCAGTTACCGACTGCAGCGTCCTCCCAATTGGCGTTGGCGGCATTGGAAATGGTTATGTCCCCAACAACTACCCCCTTAATGTTCAATACTCTCACGACATTCGCTGCGCCCACGTCGGTGATAGCATATATGTAACCAGAATGCCTTCTGCTGACGCCTAGACCGGAAACTCTACCCCCAGAGGAGACGTCGCCCGCTTTAGTGGGTAACCCAAATTTGGTAACACCGTCTGAAAAGAGAAGCCAATGTTTATGTGACTGTTGTGTGACTGTTATGTGACTGTTATGTCCTAATGCCCATACAACGGACATAATACATGCTGAGTTTGATTACTTCTTTATGTAACTTTGGTTGATTTACTCAATTACAAATTGTGGAATTAGTCTTTAACCGCAGATGTAGATGTGTGAGTAAAGAAAATGCTTTGTAAGTAGCACTGAGAATGTTCGAAGGACAGGCCTTATTTGAACACTTACTATAAGTACATATTGTGAACTGTTAACAATGAATTTAACATAAATATTAGCAGAAATGTCCTTGGACTGTGGGTCGTTTAATCATTTGAAGTATATAATAATTTGTGAATGTCGGTCTCTATAAATTGATAGCTTGCCTTTCGTTTGGACTGTTTCATGTGACAGAGAAAACACTATGTAATCCCCAAGGCTCTGACATTTTGATTTGCAACGAATAGCGATTATGCCGGGGGCGCAACACTTTGTGTTTGTCACTATTAAAACTACACATACCACACAATCCAAGTTCCTTCCACATTGCTGGATTATAAATATACTACTCAACTCGTGATAACGACACTGGTTTATGGTTGATTGAAATGAAGCTTAACAAGTGTAAGTGCCACGCCTAAACCGCATCCTAAACATCCAGGCAAATGTGTCCCCCATCGGAACGCTGAGAATACCCTTATCAATGTTGAACAGTTATTTAAGTATAAAGGCCTACTACAGTAAAATATGTGTTTTACAAACAAAGTGGTGGTAAAATAACAAGAATTAGGAAGTCCAGTTAAAGAACTATGATATAAGGAAGAACGTAAAGATTGGGTATCTTTAATGTATTTGGCACATAATGACAAGGTTTCAGTGTTAGAAGTTTGTACTGAAGCTCTGAGAGTAAGGAAAGTTCTTACGCTACCACTGCGGCTTAATCATCAACTCAAATGCTCAGATTATATAATCAAACACTGTATCAGAAAAGAATATATCACGTTAAAGATCTATGCAACTCACAAGAACCATTTACCGAAGTTACAAATGTGTATGATATAAAGGATGCTATACTAGATTATAATCGAATATATTTTTTACTTTAAGTGTACGCGATATGCGGCTTTTCCATTGGACGAGAGGTAGGTCACATGACGGCGAAATTTGACGTTCATACGTTTTTCACGAGACCGTGTTCTTGAAATGACGTAAAGACTGACGGACTACTTCCACATTCCTTGGGGAACCCCTGTGAATTCTCAAGCACAAATACATACAGAAGCGTTCTATCTGATCATTAAGACCCTTTAATCTTGAACTCAGCGTTTTAGTATGCATTGAGAAACGTCAGAGGGTTTGACTGCATGATCGTTAACGAATATCCTCGCTACGACCCATCCCAGTGAACAAAACGAAGAAACAATACAATACAAGGCTTCAACGCCAAATGGGGAAATGTTACTGACATATGAAATCCCTTTGCATAACCCCTTATACCTATAGGGGGCACGGGTGGCCCAGTCGTCTAAAGGCGCCGCGATTCGCTGTGCAGAATTGCGTCCCTTGGGCTCGCCAGATACCTATGATTGTGGGTTCGAATTGCGGTTCGCCCCGATTATATTTCTAGGTTTGTCAGCACCATAACCGTGCTCGTGGGTTTCACCGAAGTGGTAAACGTCTGAGACCTGCATCACTTCGGGCTTTCCTCACACATTAAGCTGACATGCCGTGATATGACTGGAATACTGTTAAAAACGGCGTTAAACCCAACTCACTCACTCACTCACTTATACCTATATGTTCATATTTAAGAAATCCAAATCGGGTTCCTCATGTTACTATGTCATAGTTATTACATTGACTGATGTTAAAGTTTGATGCTGTACATATATAATGCGAACATATTGCCTGTATGATTATGTGAACATATTGCCTGTATGATTATGTGAACATATTGCCTGGATGTTAGTTTCCCATATGGTTATATACTTTATATATTAAAATCAACGTTTCGTAAGTCTTAACTAAAAGTTGTTTTTTCCACAGGAATAGCTGAACTTGTGAGATCCGGGTTAATATTCTGTAGATAAGCTCTGATTCTAAAGTTCCAGTTCTTTCTTGTTGATTTATCCGCCCACATAAATATTCGTTTGTTAATTCTCCTCTCAGAGGTGTTCTTCATTCTTTCCCAATGTCCAGCAACGCTTGACCACTGACGGACCTCAGGTAGAATGATTCTCCATTCACCGCTAGATTCGGGGTATACTTTCATAGTCCAAGATGAAAACGTATTGCCCTGCGGTGAACAGTATTGGCGGAAGAATGTATTGTCGTTCCCCATATTGCTGAGCCATAGCTAATGACTGGCCAGACCATTGTGTCATAGAGTTTAGTGTATGCATTAAAAGGCAGTCCACCAAATCCTTTACACTTAGCGATTAGCAATATCAGTGCTCTGCTCGCTGATTTCGCCATCAGTATTACTCCCAGATAATGGTAAGAATCAATGAAATCCAGTACAATATCACCACATGAAAATACTACATTGGTTCTTAAAACTGACTGTCCCCTGAAGTGGACCACTTTGGATTTATTCTGGTTAATAATCATCCTGTAGTGTTTACACCATTGGTCAAGACCAATTGTAAGTTGTTCGGGTTTCTCCTAACAAAACGTAGTCGTCTGTATAGGCTAAAATGCTTATAGTTCATTATTAATATTGATATCGACTTCCATAGCATTGATAGTTTTCACAAAATCGTTAATATACAAGTTGAAAAACAGTGGGTGATAATATGAAGCCTTGCTTGAGTCCTCTACTGACACTGAACCATGATGTCTGTAACTCGAACTGCACACTGGACATGCTGATATAAAGATTTTATAGCTTAAATCATCCTTCACTTTAATGCCACATTCTTGTAGTCTCTCCCACAACTAGGTTCTATCTATACCATCGTAGGCTTTTCTGAAGTCTATGAAGGCAGCAAAAGTAGACTTTCTCATTAATTTCCTCGTCTCGATTAAGCTGGTAACAGATCCAACGTGGTCCATAGCAGAACGCCTACGGCGAAGGCCATTCTACTCATCATAAAGATTGTCATTTCTTTCCAACCATGTATACAAACGTTCATTCAAAACGCTACACTTCAACATGTAAACTGCAGGCACCAGAGTTATTTCCTTATTTCAAGGATAAGGGTCTTAAATATCTTAAAAACCCGAGGGGGAGTGTTTTATCTAACTTATAAACCTAAAAAAACTTAAACAACATTTATCAACATTTTTATGTTTCAAAAAATACTTTTCATAAACCTTAGGAAACGGACGTAAAATATATTTTGCTGAAGGTTCTTGAAAAAGACATATTCTAAAAAGCATTGCGATTTATCAGCATCCCTGTAGCCTGGTGGTACACTCGCTGGGCTTCAGATACAAAGGTTCGATCCTCGGGAATATAAAGAAAACATTTTACATTTGAATTGACATTTCATTACATGTTACAGGTTGAATTAATAGGTGAGGTGCGGTGAAATGGGGTTTAACGTCGCGTCCAAGATTATTGCCCTTACATAGCGACGTGCATGTACGTGTGTGTGTTTGTGTGGCTGCTTGTACTAGTCCGGACTGATGCCGATTTATAGTGCTAGCTCACTGAGATACCATGCCGCAGTTTAACATGAATATCCCACTCAGACACAGTATACTGACTCCGAGCCGACCAGTCCTTGTTTTAGCCCCTTAATGCCGAGCGCCAGACAGGGTAACAAGAAGTACCATCTTTTAACGTCTTTTGGTATGACGCGGCCGGGGATCGAACCCCGTACCTTCCGCTCTCCGGGCGGACGCTCTACCACTAGACCACGGAGGTATTATGATACACTACATAGCAAATAAGCCTGGAGTATCCTATAAAATCCCGGGGACATCACAACATCCCTGTTTATGAGATTTATACCGACTGGAGAACAATAGGATGACATCACTGGAGGTTTATGATAGCAGACATCAAGTTGGCTTAAACTGTTTACAAGATCTCACCGGTAGCAGAGCAGGGCGTCATCTTTCTGTTCTTATCATCATCTTTCTCCGGCTGTCTTCTGTAGTAATACTGGGAACCTGAAACTGATTTCAAATTTGGTTCATAACAAAACATGCAACGTGCCTATAGTATGAAGGAACCGCCACTTAATTTCCCCCGCTCCCACCGCCATTGACAATTACAGACAAGGGTGTTCACGTCTTACGTTTTGCATGACTATCGTAACAGGAGATGCTGGCCCTGAACTACGTCCAAACCGCCTCATCAATTTGATCCTTAGCATGATATTGGAACATGTCCACTAGTTTGTAAAAGTCCCTTATTTCACAATGTATGTAATTTTTCACTGCACCAAATCGCTAATACACCGCTGAGCGGCAAAATAAAGTATAAAGAGTTTTTATGTATGAGAAAATAGAAAATAGAAAAAGATGTTAAATTTGATTATGTCCATTTAACTATTAGTCATTCCTGCAACAGTTTGTAAAAAGTAATATCTGTGGATGGGTAATGTTGTTTAAAAATAAATAAGTTCCATGAAGACTGGGTTAAGACATGAACTTGCAAACCACATGACACCTGCCATGTTTGAAATTTCGTACAATTGTTGCACAAAAATACATATATATTGATGTGTAAAATACCCATCAGCAGTTGTGTATTATGCGAAATTGTTATTTTTCAAGATTTTAGCCAAAGAATAATTCTTCTTTTAAAAATGTAGAAGTATTCTTTGAGTGTTGACTATGCATCAGTACAGCATCAATCAACCAAATGATAAAATCAACTGAAAGGTATAGTTTATTTTGCTCTGCAGCTTAGAACTAAATTTATGTCCACTTTTCCCACTATTTATATATATACAATTCACCTAGAAACAGTAAATCTTCATTCTTTCTTCATGACCATGTGTACCTTTTGACAATATCTTCATATTGATAGTAAACCCACTTTCAAAATTGTCTGTGCTACAACTTGTACTTGTACAAGAACATTGCCACCAGATGGTCAGAAGTACGGAGTCATATCATATGATGAAAAGCAGTAGAGGAGGCACTAGAAGTGGAAGTCGAATACGTACTGCAATACAACAGTCAAACCAAAACGTAATTAGATCATCGATAAAAGTGTCTGTATATGAGTATTCACAATGTTATAGTGTTTCGTCAGAACATTGACACAGGATACAATTTCAGGGAACCGCTATTTTGCATTGAAATATTGTGTAAGCGGTGCTTAATTTTTTCCAGGAGCGAAAATATGAATAATAAAAAAATAGAGAATATATAGAACAGAGGAGTCGTCCTATTTCGTGTATAGAGAGCCAGGGCACTTATCAACTTCATTGATCGTTTATGCAATATTTGTATTGAATGATCATTTTTAGCATATTTCGTTTATACGTAATGAAGTAACACTTTGAAGATTTGTCAAATATGTTCTATGACTTAATTCAACATTTATATCATAAAATATTTTTTTCAAAAACAAATTTACAATCGAATAGATTAATACATTTAAAAATATTTCATCACTGTACATGATCTTATTTGAGCTTATGGTAAGACATAACCAGCGAAGATCCGGGTGAGAATACGTCTTCAGCAACCTATGCATGCTGTAAGGGGCGACCAACGGGGTCGGGTGGTCAGGTTTGCTGACTTGGTTGATGAATGTCATCGTATCTCAATTGGGAGGATCGATGCTCATGTATTAGTTACCAGATTGTCTGGTCCGAACTCGATTATTTACAAACCGCCGTCATAGAGCTAGAATATTGCTGAGTGCAACGTTAAACAACAAACAAAAAAAGAAGAGTAAGATATACAAACCTTTTTTCCAAGTGAAACACCATATTAATGTGTAAACATGGTTACCACAAACGAATAAATTGTCTGTTTCAGCGGAACATATATGCTATTATTTTGTTGGCTATGTTAAATCAAGCAGCTAGCCCTCTCGTTATATAATGTGAATACTTAAAGTCATATCCTTTCTAAATTACTGAGAAAGTGAAGTAAATACGATTTTAGACAGCTATATTTTGGCGCCATAGACCAGACAAACTAATGCTTGGCAGCATGCGCCACGACCCACATCATCGGTCACACGTAATTGCCATCCAATCCTGGGGAAGCTTGTTTAAAGCTCTGTTCTGAATTAACGGTACCATCTTGAGAAAAGACATCAGTTGACCATAGTTTAACGCGCGGTTCATTGTTATGATGTGATGTTGGTTGGTTTGTTGTTTAACGCCGCACTCAGCAATATTCCAGCTATATGACGGCGGTCTGTAAATAATCGAGTCTGGACCAGACAATCCAGTGATTAATATCATGAGCATCGATCCACGCATTTGGGATCGATGACATGTATCAACCAAGTCAGAGAGTCTGACCACCCGATCACGTTAGTCGCCTTTTACGAGATGTACAATAGCAATAGATGTACACCTGACACTGTAGACCAAAACACAACACCAAATTAAAAATACACTCTGATTGTAGGTGTAGACACATTGAAAAGTAGCCAGCTGAAGAAAAAGTAGAAGAAAACCATCTTTAAAAATTAAAGTTAATAATTTACTTACTATAAGCTACGGTTACGAGTAAAAGAGAGGCAGTCGCAATCAACCTTCCGAGCGCCATCTTCTTTCCTTGGTATGGCACAACATCTGACAATATCTACACTTGAATCATCAGAACCAGCTCAGGTGGAATAATTCGTCTTTAGTTCTTACACCTGGGGCACATGGTAGTCATCTTTCAACTCTCATTATTTTCTACCTTTATTTATATGTCATCTAACGTTGATCTTAATATTGATTACTTGCACTGATGTGTGAATGATATGTTTTTAACTCGCACATTTAATCGTGAATTGATTGAGTTTTGCAGATGATGGATGGATTGTTTGTTGTTTAACGCCGCACTCAGAAATATTCCAGCTATTTGATGGTGGTCTGTATATAATCGAGTCTGGACCAGGCAATCCAGTGATTAATATCATGAGCAACGATCTACGCAATTGTGATCGATGACATGCATCAACCAAGTCAGCGAGCCTGACCACCCGATCCCGTTAGTCACCTTTTACGGCAAGCATGGGTTGCTGAAGACCTATTCTACCCCGGATCTTCACGGGTCTTTTGCAGATGAACCCTAATCACACATAAATAGTATTATTGATAACCATCCGTTTACTTGGCTAGTAGTGAAGCAGTCTGGTTCCCCGGGTATGCAGCGCTGGCGCTACACATATAATACCCAGGGAAGGAGTGGCTATTATATATTATTACAATCAAACGTCATTGTTAACAACGTTATGAACTAGTGAGGCCACGTATAGAATCTGATGCAGCTGGCTGTTGACATCAAGAGAGTAATCATGCTCCGTGGTCTCGAGGCCACCTCGTTGGCGTTGCAATAAGTGTCCTGTGTGCAAACTGGTGTACTGTTTCTCAGTTTTTAGGATAATCAGTAACTGCTAAATTGATGTTCATTATAAAACTTAGCTGAAAGGTTAATAAGGGATTTCAATGATTTGAATCAAATGTCCAATTGGCCCGATCGTATTCCTCCTATACCCAATACTTTAAGTAATCAAATTATACAACGAGAGGGCTAGCTGCTTGATTTCACATAGCCGACAAAATAATAGCATATCTGTTCCGCTGAAATAGACAAATTTATTCGTTTGTGGTAACTATGTTTACATATTAATGTTGTGTACTACTGGCAAAAAAAGGTTTGTCTTTTTTACTCATCTCTCTTTGTTTGTTGTTTAACGTTGCACTCATCAATATTCCAGTCATATGACGGCGGACTGAAAATATTCGAGTTTGGACCAAACAACCCACTGATTGACTCATTGAGCATCGATCTACAGAATAGGGATACGGTGACATGAATCAACCACGTCAGCTTACTTACTTACTTACTTTTGAGATTTAACGTGCGCTTTCCGACTGATGCGTATTTCGAGCCTGGCTGCCTCTTATACCAAACTGTGCTTCGCATTCATCAATCAATCTGTGAATGAGAAGATTGGTTTGACAAACATGTTTGTTCTGTAGACATTAGCAAACCACCAGTGTACCTGTTTACCGGAACATACTCGTTGACAACAATAACAAAAGTCAAAACAGACGCATATTTAGTTATACATAGTAATGTAACAAAAAAATATCATATGTAAATAGGCAATTCCCAGATTTAAAAGACCATAACTTGAAACAAGTAATACAAAAAAAGCACACCTCAAAGTCAATTTTCAGTTGATTTCAATCAAGGTCAAAAACGTTCCCAGTTTGACTGGATTACCAACACCTTAGTTAACTTCATTATGACTGTTATAACACGCCTTTCCGTAATATGATGATCACGACGAAGATATCACGGTAGAGTAGACGTTTTTCAAGATGTCGGGGGCACGGGTGGCCCTGTCGTCTAAGGCGCCGCGATTCGCTGTGCAGAGTTACGTCCCTTTGGCACGCCAGAAACCTATGATTGTGGGTTCGAATCCCGGTTCGCTCCGATTGTGTTTCTAGGTTTGTCAGCACCATACCCGTGCTCGTGGGTTTCACCGAAGTGGTAAACGTCTTAGACCTGCATTACCTCGGGCTTTCCTCCCACATTAAGCTGACACGCCGCGATATAACTGTAATACTGTTAAAAGCGGCGTTAAACCCAACTCACTCACTCAAAATTTCAAGATGTCAGGGATCAACCTACACGAGTCAGTAGTGGACAATGGCTAGTATACTATCCAGGTAGGACGATACGAGAGCAGATACATATCACCATCTATGAGAAGTTTATTATGGACGGACATAAGGTACACGGTCCCTATATATATTTCTCTCATATATAAGAAAACATCATTTTAATGTGTAAGGCAGAGCATTATATAAAGAAACGTCCAAAACACAATCTGGGACACTGTGATAGTTTGAAATACTCATGTACTCAGCCATAGGCAAAATATAATGTCAAGGTATTTGCCTTTCTGTGCTCACTGAAGCAACGCTCAAGATAACAGAAGGAGTGTATGTGTGGCGTGGCGTGGCGTGGTTGGCTTGGTTTGACATAGTTCGTCAATTATAGAAAGCATACTTTGGGGAAAGTGTATGGATACTAATAATAAAGGTTTCTGGAAGTATAGGTTTATGAGTCTCTAGCGTATAATGTTATTATAACGAAAGTTTGGGAATCAGCTTGCTTAGCAGAGGTACCACTATACACGACAAACCCACACAACAACACAAGACCTGATGCCTTAGTCGCATATCCACCGATGCCGGGAAAGATTAGTTTACGATGCCCGAAATGGCTGAAAATCGGGCAAATTGAGAGATACCCGACGGGGCGCCGGACGATCATCTGTGAGCATTGGCCATGGTTTTGACATCGGGAACACCCCGGTGGACACATCGGAAGAAAATAACTCGAAGTTGTTTTCTTGCGGCGACCGCTTGTCCACACCCCCATCGGTAATGGATCTGTCACACATCTTCCGGCAGCCCATCAGTGACCTTCCACGCACCTGCCTGACGGCGATGGATCGGACAGATATTTAGTGAGCATGTGTGGTATGGTCACCGGAGGATAGCCGAAAGGTCATCTGCAGGGAATCGGTCAATACTCGGACTCGGTGACCGGACGATTAAGTCGTAAGGTGACCAACCGGAGTTCGGGCAAGCATCGAGCAGGCGTCGAGCGAAAATCTGTGGCACACCGGGGCATCGATAAAACCCACCGATGGCCCCACATCGTCCGGCGACCGTTGTATTTGTGACATGAGTGAATAAACAGTCAGTTTATTAGACAGCCACAGAATGTCTGACTGTCTGTCGCCCGTATTTATAGCTACTACATATAATCTCATTGACTGATTAAAATGACGATAAAGTTGTTATCGCGAACTTTAGTGGCTTTATGAAGACAGAATTATAAAATTTAGTTTGACCGATGCATTGATGATAAGGCATGGGTGTTTATGAGTGAAGTTTAGTAAGAATAATAGTTTATCAGTTGTTGATATGCAGCGAATGTATACGTGGTAGGGTTATTTGACGAGGGTGGATGATAAACAGCTGTAGATACAGGTACAGATATTAACGTCTTAAGCCCCTTTCTCACATTCACGAATCTGAACACGAATGAACACGAGTTAACGTTTTTCCTTAAATCGTGTTAGAACGTATGAAGGTCGCGCACTCATTCGTGTTCATTCGTGTTAAGTCGTGTTTGGTCGTATGACAGTCGTATTGGGGTCGTGTTAAATGAGGTTAAATCGTGTCGTATCGTATGAATATCTTATGACGGTCGTATGAGTGTCGTATTCAGTCGTATGAAGGTCGTATGAGGGTCGTATGAGGGTCGTTTTTGGTCGTATGAGGGTCGTGTCTGGTTAAGAAATTTGCATAAACCACAAGGTCGAGCACGAATCAACACGATTTTTCAACTTTTCTTAAATCGTGTTCGCAATTTCTTAAATCGTGTATGTGAGATAGGGGCTTTACATTTGTTTGCTAAACTCTATCTGACCTGCACCATGAGAATTGCGGGTCCTGTCTGATATGCGTTATCGGGTTGACCCTTGGCAGTCTAAAGACAATGGAACGTGGTCGTTAGTTGTAATATTCCCTTATTTCACAATTACCAATTCTTAATATGTGGCATTTAACGTGATAAAATATTTGTCAAACTTTGTTCATTTTCCCCATGTTAATAAAGTTATTAGCGCTTGAGAACCAACTGCAGAGTAAGATCATATCACAAGCGTCTTGCCAATAAATAAAACTAAAAATAATTATGCTTCCAGTTGAATATTAGAGGGAAAGCGTTCAGATGCATTTAACGTACGTTTGTGTGTAAACATATATTCCACGTTCGCAATCACTTTAAATAGGAAGATATATTTCTAGGTACAGTAAACACCAATAGTTATATCAAAGGTGAATCATTTTTGGCGCATTTGACAACGTATTTGAAGCGCGAAGGCGGTATCTAACAGGAACGAGTGTGGCAATGTATTCATAACTCGCTTAAAATTTGGACATTACCTAAATTCTGCTTTGTAAAAAGACGTCGCTGCTATAAGAATGTAATATTTGAGATGAGGATGACATTCCAACGACTGTCCACTTGGTCCAAGGGGGCCTACTCTCATTTGTAGTTTAAGGTCATCAGACGCCGCGTTAAGAATGTCGCGATGATGCTTTGCCATACTGTTATGTTTTTTAGTGATCCTCTGAGTGAGTGAGTGAATGAGTTTGGTTTTACACCGCTTTTAGCAATATTACAGCAATATCAAAGCAAAATTTGTCTCAACACTCCCACCTAGTCACCTTGAAAACAGTTCGGTCAATATTTGTTGCTGGGTATTTCAAGTGAAATCATAATTCTATCCAACCTTCTTCATTTGTAATTGGGTGAGTGAGTGAGTATGGTTTTACGCCGCTTTTAGCAATATTCCAACAATATCACGGCAGGGGACACCAGAAATGGGCTTCACACATTGTACCCATGTCGGGAATCGAACCCGGATCTTCGGCGTGACGAGCGAACGCTTTAACCACTAGGCTACCCGACCGCCCCAGTGATGCTCTGAACGTTTGTGATGCCACAATGCTTGCAACATTTAGGTACAAAACTTGCGGGCCCTTATACTTATATTCCAAACGTATTGTTCGCGACCCTTGCAATAGATCATAGCTATGCAACTGCGGGGCGGTCGGGTAGCCTTGTGGTTAAAGCGTTCGCTTGTCACGCCGAAGACCTGGGTTCGATTCCCGACATGGGTACAATGTGTGAAGCCCATTTCTGGTGTCCCCCGCCGTGATATTGCTGGAATATTGCTAAAAGCGGCGTAAAACCATACTCGCTCACTCGCTAGCTATGCAACTGCAACACGTTCAAATAAAATATGTCTTTACTGCGAGTTTTGAGGTGCATGCGTGATATCTGCGTATTGCTGGAGGTTCGTGAACATTAACATCAGTAGTGTCTGTCGGGAGTAGGTAATCGGCCTTGGAGCAGAGTAAACGTGTACGCTTTGTTTGTTGTTTTACGCCGCACTCAGCACTATTCCAACTATATGACGGCGGTATGTAAATAATCGAGTCTGGACAAGACAATCCAGTCATTGACAGCATGAACATCAATCTTGCAATTTTATCTATCGTTCTGAAACCGGAAGCACGTACCGCGTCTCACACATCGAGGCAAAATATGCAAAGGTTTATCAAACTACCGTCGCTTAATCACGAAAAAAGATTAATCAGAGATTACGTAATTTATATTCTATCGTCAACTGTTTACTATGTTTGTCCTGGGCAGCAGTCTCCACTCCGATGTTTGATATCTGTTTGTGAGTGCCGCAGGTGCGTGACATGTTGGAAGTCTAAATCCGAAATCGTAATGCTTGGGTTCCACTGTCGATTTATTTCGAAATATTTTCTGACAACAACGGCGGCGGGGAGTGATATAACATATTGATATGGGATAATAATAACTACATTATTTTGTAACTGGTCTAACATTACAAAAAGAACAATTTAGAATATTAAAGATGTTGAAAACTTTGTCTGAGAACCTCCCGTCCTCTGAACCGATTAAAATTTTGGTACACGATGACTGGATGGAGGGTGTAAATATATACAGGATCTGTATGTGATTTTGTTCCCAAAACAAATTAAATTGTACCAAAAAAATTTGTGAATTTGTACCTAAGAAAATAAGACAATAGATCTATAATTATATTAATTTCATGTTTTCATGTAGATGAGCAGAACACATAATAAAATATTTCATCAAGTTCATAATATGAAAATGACTGTGATCCTTGAAACTGATAGTTTGGTTTTGATAGAAAATTTACGTTTTGTCACTGAAGAAGAGTCCAGTTAAGTTGGTTAAACCTAAGTTAAAATGTATTTTTTATATAGGAAAGTGATAGTAAGTTAACTTTAAGACACAAAAATTAATGTATCGCTTTGAATTTATTCTAGTTAGATCTACCATATCACATACCCATTTGGATACCAAAATACTAGAGATTTCGGGTACAAAAGTCACTACTGTACATTTCAACTGGTTTTCGTGAATCAGTGGGATAAAAAAACCTCGTCCCAATGATTCCTTTTCACATGCTAAGACAAGAATTTGTTTTACTAACAGAACAGGCAGATCTGCACGGCTCACGTTTTGTCCTACAAATATTGAAAAATGTGAAATGTGGACACCTCAGAAATGAGGGCTTTTAAAGTTATAATTCTACCTAACTTGTCACATGGTTTGATTTAGGTCTATTAAAGAAAAGTCCTTATGAAAATCTTTTATTTAATGTTTATGACACTGACAATTTCTGGCACTTAACTAAAGTGTATTCAAGCAAAGACAAATATGTTTTTGATTAAAAATATGACTTTCCTTTATAATTCTTGTTTCATGGTGACAGGGCAACTTTTATACACAATAGCTCAGGAAGTTGTGATACTGTGATATTGCATACAAAAGAAAAACAGTACCTGTATGTATAAAATAGACCACACAAGGTGAACTAAAGTCATGGGGCGTGGCTGACTGGAAAAAATACATCTGGCAAGGGTAGTAAACGTGTACAGGTACATTTCTTTTCACTCCAACCAGATGACCGAGACAAACAGAACGTGATAAGGACCTTTTCTGACTGGATATTCTTAAACCCATCAAATGTTCAAGGATGTCAGATCCAAAGTTGGTGATGATCTGCATTTATGTTCATTTTTTTATACATCACACTGACTGATAGACGAAAACCTGTTGGCCACAGTCCACAATGGTTCATGTTCCTTCAGGGACACGAGGCTCACTGTCAGACATCCGAGCATACTGTAACAAACCTGGAAAGTCCTGCCAGACTAATTACACATTATTTCATTGGTGAGAACCCAGAAAAAAATACATGCATTAGGTCATTCGTCACCACTCGCCCCTTTCCGTAACCTGCAAGAAGACTCGTCCCCCTATCGATGAATGTTATGTGCGAAAATACGACAAAACAATCAGAAGGCGCGTATGATTTTAAGTTCTTCGTCAAAGAATCCCTCAGAAATGATTTTGGATTTTACGTATGTCTTGCATCTAAAAATATACCCAAGACACAGATAAATGAGTTCAATCATACTGTATAATTCCGCACTTCCAAATGTGCTTTAAATTGCATCTGAAATATATATAATATATGGGGAAATAATATGTGAACCATTACGCAACGAGTTGACAACTGTTTTAGGTATGCCTGTTTGCGCTAAGACGAACCCGGTCGCAAAAAATGGCCATGAGCGGGGCACGGGTCGCTATTCGGCTTGTCCCGGAATAACACGAGTTGGTCACGAATGGCATAAGGTCGGATATTTCCATGTACTTTTCTCCAACAGAACAGAACTTCAAGAATTGTCAATATGCCCTATTTCTTTTTCAAAAGATACCATTTTCATTTAAACATATGGCTAATTTACAAGCGTATGTGCCACACTGGTTCTTGTGATTAACGTTCGCTCGTCACGCCGAAGACCCGGGTTCGATTCCCGACATGGGTACAATGTGTGAAGCCCATTTCTGGTGTTCCCCGCCGTGATATTGCTGGGATATTGCTAAAACCATACTCACTCACTCACTCACTCACTCTTGTGATTAAACAAACAAATATTTCATGTACTGTTACAAGTAATTAATGTATCATATTCCTATTACAAATATATTTTAGAATTGTTTTATTTGGAAACAAATGGAAACGAATGCACAAGATTAATGTCCACATGAGTTAAGTATTTATATGTTAGGTATCTGATCAACTTAGTCATTATTCATGGAATACTAAAATTAAACGACATCAAATAGTTACTTATTCACATAATTGATGTTCAGAGTGAAAGATAATAATTGCAGAATAAATTATCTTTAAACTGAAGATAATCATTGAATCATCAGTAACACTGGGCTGATCCACTGCCCAATATTAAGTGTCCATACACACAATCATTGTGGAAAAAATATCTACAAAATATAAAAATATAACTTAAAATTTCAAAACCTGTAAACAGCTGTAAATAATTAAACAATTATAAATCTATTATCAATACGCAATCAGGGCGGTCTTCATATTTTGGGAATACATTTCGAAATGCTTCGTGAAATTGTTCTAAAATCATGCTAGAATCTATTAATGTATTATGAAAGCAACACTGTCCCAAATGTAATTTGTAACTAACAGCGAAAATATGTAGCATTTTATTGCTTATATATATCCTATCATATTCAAAAACGCAGGAATGTTATTGTGAAACACATTTTGTCAAGCCCATTTCGCGCACCTGTTGCAGAGGCCCGGGAGATCTTGCTGATCGACAATATCCATAGACGTATTGCGTGGGACACACTTATTACAGTGAAACTTATCAGCGTGTATATCGCAGAAATATGAATCATGTCCATTTATATTCACCGTAACATTGAATGGTGATTCTTAATATCAACAAAGGTTCAAGTGAAAGATACCGAGAAACTTGCATGTAGCATGTTGATTTATCGTCTACCGTTTCCGAGTCACGGGAGCATGCAAAGTCAAACGGATTGAATAATAACCCAATTATATCGTCAGTCACATTTTTATTTCATATTAGTGGTGATTACTGATACTATGTATTGACTTATGTTTTTGCTGCATGTGAAAGGCGAAATATACTCAACAACAAAAGTTCCTGTGACACCAATATTTTAGCGTATTTTTCAAACAAGTAAAGTTTGGTTGTCAATATTGTAGTACATGTATAGAATCAAGTCCCAAAAACGCAGCTGCTACAGAAAAGCATGCATTCCATACAAAAGTTGACTTTTATGCAAGCCCCATGCATTTTATTACCCATGAATGGGTATAAAAACATGTGCGTTAACGGGATTCCATATGCATTGTTTAGCATCGTGCTGACAACAACCACTAAAAAAACAACAAAATTACGCAATTATTCAACATTACGAGATGTCACGCCTGTCCGAAAATAAGCGTCTGCGAGCCATTGGTATGCTTGAAGCAAGATCGAGTCAACGTGATGTTGCAAGACAATTTAACGTCAACAGAAACACCATTTGGTATTTATGGCAACGTTGGCAACAGACGAATGCAGTCAGAACCCATCCTCGGAGTGGCACACCACGCGTAACCAATAATCGACAAGACAACTGGATTCGAACAACACACCTACGAAATCGATTCCAGCCAGTAACAGTGACTGCAAGAAGCATACCTGGCATTCGACGAATATCTTCACAAACCGTACGTCGTCGCCTCAGATGTGCAGGGATTGTCGCCAAAAGACCCGCCAGACGTACCATTTTGACAGGAAACCACCGTCAAGCACGTCGTGGTGCAGACAGCGTCTAAGCTGGACGGCCATGCAATTGGGATAAGTTCTATTCACTGACGAGTCTCGCTTTCACCTCAGCCACAGCGATGGACGGATTCGAGTGTACCGACGTCGAGGTGAACGTTACGTCAATCATTGTGTGATGGAAGAAGATCGGTTGGGGGGCGGCAGCGTTATGGTATGGGGTTGGGTTACAGCAAGACAGGGGACCCGTTTTATAGTGGTAGAGGGAAATCTCAATGGACAGCGCTACCGCGACGAGATCATCGGCCCTGTTGTTCTACCGTTTTTGCGACGTCATGGCCCAGGCATTACCTTTCAACATGACAGGTGTGGTGTGGTTGAGGTAGTTGAGGTGCTTGATGTGAGATGGCCATTGTCCAAAGACCGGTGAATTCTTGCACATAAGGATTGTTTAAAATCTTAGATTGTTCTGTCACTATTTGCAAATAGGCTATTCGTAAATGATAAAACACGCCTGTGAGGTTTTGGTTGAGGTCCAAGGGCTTTTCCTGACCCAAACTGTTTAACCAAAATCTAGGAAAACTTTTAGACTGTGTAAATGCAAGAAATACCAGAAATAATACTCACTAGGCTACAGATGAGGTCGCAGGTTCGATCCAAACGAAATATAACTAACGTAGCATCAGTTGTTTCTGTACATTTCCTAAAGACATAACTGTTATATGTTTGCTATGTATAGATTGAGTTCAAATGAAGAATAAACCGAGGGAGATCCCTGCAGATCGAGGGACTTTCTACAGAATATCCCTGGTTGAGGGTGACTTTGGCTTTGTACAGAATATCCCTGGTTGAGGTTGGCTTTGTACAGAATATTCTTGGTTGAGGGCAATCTCATTAAAATCAGATCTTAGTTCTCTCTACCGCTAAACAAAGATCTAAGGACATCCCATTACGGGTCACGTCTGACCGACCTTTTCCGAACTTTGACCGACCAATGGAATGACTGACATGAAGTCGACATCATCCCTGGGTGAGGAGGACTTTGTGCAGAATGCCCCTGGGTGAGGTTGGCCTTGTACAGAATATCCCTGGGTGAGGGTGGCTTTATACAGAATATCCCTGGGTGAGGGTGGCTTTGTGCAGAATATCCCTGGGTGAGGGTGGCTTTATACAGAATATCCCTGGGTGAGGTTGGCTTTGTACAGAATACCCCTGGGTGAGGGTGGCTTTGTGCAGAATATCCCTGGGTGAGGGTGATTTTGTGCAGAATATCCCTGGGTGAGGTTGGCTTTGTACAGAATATCCCTGGGTGAGGGTGGCTTTGTACAGAATATCCCTGGGTGAGGGTGATTTTGTGCAGAATATCCCTGGGTGAGGTTGGCTTTGTACAGAATATCCCTGGGTGAGGGTGACTTTGTACAGAATATCCCTGGGTGAGGTTGGCTTTGTACAGAATATCCCTGAGTGAGGTTGGCTTTGTACAGAATATCCCTGGGTGAGGGTGACTTTGTACAGAATATCCCTGGGTGAGAGTGACTCTGTACAGAATATCCCTGGGTGCGGGTGACTCTGTACAGAATACCCCTGGGTGAGGGTGACTTTGTACATAATACCCTGGGTGAATGTGGCTTTGTACAGAATACCCCTGGGTGAGGGTGACTTTGTACAGAATACCCCTTGGTGAGAGTGACTTTGTACAGGAAATCCCTAGGTGAGGGTGGCTTTGTACAGAAAATCCCTAGGTAAGGGTGACTTTGTGCAGAATATCCCTGGGTGAGGGTGACTCTGTACAGAATGTCCCTCGGTTCCTCTTCACTTGTGCGTTCCGAATGCATGAAAACCTCTCTACACATTTTGAAACAATATATATATTTTGTTGTTTTGGCTGCATTTTGTTTGCTATCCTGTTTAGGGTACTTAATACATTATTTACATTGTATAATGGGGAGTGATCCATCAAGCTCGTGTTCAGCTCAAAAACGGCGGTACTTGCAATTAAATACTTCACTTTGTTTCCTTTGGCAATGGATATGCCAGCAGACTCATTTTAAATCATCAGGGTAAGTTGAGGATAACTACATATTGGGATTGTCCTGGACAAACATGGGCAGTGAAAAGTATCGAAGTCAATCAAATTAAGCCAGGTGGAGTGAGTGCGCTGGGTTTAACGCCGCTTTTAACAGTATTCCAGTTATATCACGGCGTGTCAGTTTAATGTGGGAGGAAAGCCCGAAGTGATGCAGGTCTCAGACGTTTACCACTTCGGTGAAACCCACGAGCACGGGTATGGTGCTGACAAACCTAGAAACATAATCGGGGCGAACCGGGATTCGAACCCACAATCATAGGTTTCTGGCGTGCCTAAGGGACGCAACTTTGCACAGCGAATCGCCGCCTTAGATGACTGGGCCACCCATGGTGGAGGTTCGGATCGAAGAGATATCTAAAATCCTGTTTTAATAAAGTTTGTTGAGCGATGAATTAGTTCAGCATTTAGGGACTGGTGATTTATTATATGGAGGTGGGGTTGGGGGCGTGAGATTGACCTGAGGACAGCTAGTAACATTTTTTATGCCCCACCCCTCTCTCTATATCAAATGAGCATGCAGTCCTTATAAAACGTTTACATTTAAAAACATATTATTTGAAAATAAAATAGAACTGTGTCATATTTCTATGGGCCCACCATAAACGGAACTCTCCCCATTATATGTTTGCGATTAACCGCCGGGGATAAAGAGCACATGTATCTGAAAGAAATATAAGCCCGATGGTTAATCGAGGAACCACGGTAATTGCCCTGTGCTTGGTTTTTAATAGATTAATAATTGTCACTTCAAACCCCATCTTTATTAGGGTTAGACCAGAAGTAATAAGTCTATCGGTGTTTTTCAGTCGGCTGTTCAAATGGGTTAACCCTCACATCAATTCATCCAACCTTGACGTGCCTGATTCGTGACCAACTCGTGTCATTCCCTCTTGGCAGATTGCACTATCGGCTTGTCCCGGAATAACACGAGTTGGTCACGAATGTATCAGTAGCGACATAAACCCGAGTTTACCCGAGCGGTGTCATTCCTAAGCTGGTTCCCGGCTCCCTATGCGCGTCTTCAACTTGCGTATATTGTGATATTAGAGACGGGGCTGGTTACGGAAAGTGTCGAGTGGTGACGAATGGGCCCGATTTTCCACATGTGACGGATTACATGAATCAAAACAGATCCATATTCCTGCACAACGCATTTGATCGTCTAAACTAACAGCAGTTAAAATGGTGAGGGCGTGGTTTATGGACAGTTCTGACACTGATCAGCGTCAGCCCCACATGCAGGAACCTCCGCAGTTTGTCGACTTAGCTACGCTCAGAGAGCTGGCTGGTGTCGAATACTACCAGGTAAGTCGTCCCTCCCGTGATGAATGACCCAATTGAAAAAATGACACGTTTCCACTCTTTTTTATATTATACAAATATAAATTTTAACATTATTTAGGGACTGGTCATGTAATGTAGGGAGGGGGTGGCATGAAAAAGTGTGACATGTATTTTGGTGGGGATTAAACATGATACAGTCCAATATCATGTTTAATTGTCACCCCACACCAACCCCTAAAATGAAAAATGTCCTGTCCCCCAAAAGGGGATGAGTAAAGGCTACTAGAGCTGGGGATGGAATGGGGTATTGTGCCAGGACATTGCAGTTGAATGACAGACACCTAGACACACTGTGGGGGTGTTATGGTGTCAATAACGGCGTAGAAGAAGGTGCAGAGTGCCCATGGAAAGCCTCTTTGAAAGTTCAAGGCCATGTGTTGTTGACCTGCTGTATGTTCAGCGAAGCAGATGACCCACCTTGATATTGCTATACAGGTATAGTGGCAGGACATTGCAGTTGAATGACAGACACCTAGACACACTGGGAGAATTTTGACTGCTGTTAGGGGTACTCTGTAAAATGGATGAAATAAAACTGATTCACATGGGTTTGAAGTATGACCTATAGAAGATGTTCTGATATTGAGCAGCATTCTCTCCATGTAGGACCTGGTCATGCACCAGTGAAGACATGAGTCAAATGTATCCGTTTTGATTTCTTTGTTGCATCTTTGTCAGACGCTTTTCTCTCAAAGTGAGGTAATGAAAAATGAGGTTTCCAGGGTGCTACCTCGGCCACTTAAATTCTTCTTGCCACACCCTGCTTCCTGGGGATGATGTAGCTCTTTCAAATTATTTATTTATGAAGGAGTATTTCCAATGTTATATTATGTCCTCAGATTGCATGACCTTCTTACACTCCATATACAACTAGATGATGTGAAGTGCGAAAGAGTATGGCAGTACTTAAAAAGATATCATCTGGGTGACTTTTGGCCAACCCATCTTCTGGTCATCAGCACGTTACAGCTCCCTTAGACTCCGCATACCACCCTCGTCAAGCATGGGAAATTAGTTTTAGTGTCACAGCACTAACTTCCATTCCCGCTTTTTCTAGATTCAATGGTACCACCTATCTCTTAGTGTCACAATTTTCACAGTCTATCGGTCGATAACAAAAAAAGAGAAATACATATCATATTGATCCATCACAGAAGTCATCGAGCTACCAATTCCACTGATCGACATCTACACACTGCCAAAACTGAAAAATATTTCTTTATCAAGAATGATGCTGATTAAGATCTGCTTATCAATCGCCTACTCAGAGATAGTTCTATCCTATGTACTTCCATCACATATCTCTTAACTTACATTATATTTATATAAAAAAATATATGCCAAAATTCCATGGTTGTAGTACCACTTTTCTCGCAGCAAACATGGAGTCTCATCTGTGGGACATGAAAACAGTCGAGGAAAACCTCATGAACATTGTTTGTCATTGATCAAAGTTCTTCTATATTTAAAAATAGAAAGTATATTATTTTTCTTATATGATATATTATTCTAAGAAATTAAACATAGATGACTATTCATCCTATTAAGTAGTTTTGTATGTTTGAACAAAGTTTGAAAAGTAGATGCTGACTGTGGCAAAATAAAATCCACAGAGCTGCTGAATGTTGCTTAAATTAGCACTGCATATTCATGGAACCTAAATGAAATTAATCTCATAATTGAAGTCTCAAGGTATGATCAGAATGTTTATTTATAAGTGTATTATTTGTTTCGCCTATAAATATTAAAAATATCCAAGAAAAACAATACAAATGTTTGTTTTGTAAAAAAATAATAGGATATGTATTATACATGGTATTATGGAACGTGTCAGATAATCTTATCAGCCCATCTTTCATAAAAAAGGTTAAGTAGCTTCATGATTTATGATTAAGACATAACAAGAGAGGATATGGTTATGGTTGTATTTCAATAGTTTGTATGTATCTAATTGCAATGCTAAATGGTTTGAAATATATGGAGATGCATGCCTTCTTACATATGTGCAGCACTGTATTGAAAAAATAGCATGCCTTCTTACATATGTGCAGCACTGTATTGAAAAAATAGCATGCCTTCTTACATATGTGCAGCACTGTATTGAAAAAATAGCATGCCTTCTTACATATGTGCAGCACTGTATTGAAAAAATAGCATGCCTTCTTACATATGTGCAGCACTGTATTGAAAAAATAGCATGCCTTCTTACATATGTGCAGCACTGTATTGAAAAAATAGCATGCCTTCTTACATATGTGCAGCACTGTATTGAAAAAATAGCATGCCTTCTTACATATGTGCAGCACTGTAGTGAAAAAATAGCATGCCTTCTTACATATGTGCAGCACTGTATTGAAAAAATAGCATGCCTTCTTACATATGTGCAGCACTGTAGTGAAAAAATAGCATGCCTTCTTACATATGTGCAGCACTGTATTGAAAAAATAGCATGCCTTCTTACATATGTGCAGCACTGTAGTGAAAAAATAGCATGCCTTCTTACATATGTGCAGCACTGTATTGAAAAAATAGCATGCCTTCTTACATATGTGCAGCACTGTAGTGAAAAAATAGCATGCCTTCTTACATATGTGCAGCACTGTATTGAAAAAATAGCATGCCTTCTTACATATGTGCAGCACTGTAGTGAAAAAATAGCATGCCTTCTTACATATGTGCAGCACTGTATTGAAAAAATAGCATGCCTTCTTACATATGTGCAGCACTGTATTGAAAAAATAGCATGCCTTCTTACCTATGTGCAGCACTGTAGTGAAAAAATAGCATGCCTTCTTACATATGTGCAGCACTGTATTGAAAAAATAGCATGCCTTCTTACCTATGTGCAGCACTGTATTGAAAAAATAGCATGCCTTCTTACCTATGTGCAGCACTGTATTGAAAAAATAGCATGCCTTCTTACATATGTGCAGCACTGTATTGAAAAAATAGCATGCCTTCTTACATATGTGCAGCACTGTAGTGAAAAAATAGCATGCCTTCTTACATATGTGCAGCACTGTATTGAAAAAATAGCATGCCTTCTTACATATGTGCAGCACTGTAGTGAAAAAATAGCATGCCTTCTTACATATGTGCAGCACTGTAGTGAAAAAATAGCATGCCTTCTTACATATGTGCAGCACTGTATTGAAAAAATAGCATGCCTTCTTACCTATGTGCAGCACTGTAGTGAAAAAATAGCATGCCTTCTTACATATGTGCAGCACTGTATTGAAAAAATAGCATGCCTTCTTACCTATGTGCAGCACTGTATTGAAAAAATAGCATGCCTTCTTACCTATGTGCAGCACTGTATTGAAAAAATAGCATGCCTTCTTACATATGTGCAGCACTGTATTGAAAAAATAGCATGCCTTCTTACATATGTGCAGCACTGTATTGAAAAAATAGCATGCCTTCTTACATATGTGCAGCACTGTATTGAAAAAATAGCATGCCTTCTTACATATGTGCAGCACTGTATTGAAAAAATAGCATGCCTTCTTACATATGTGCAGCACTGTAGTGAAAAAATAGCATGCCTTCTTACATATGTGCAGCACTGTATTGAAAAAATAGCATGCCTTCTTACATATGTGCAGCACTGTATTGAAAAAATAGCATGCCTTCTTACATATGTGCAGCACTGTAGTGAAAAAATAGCATGCCTTCTTACATATGTGCAGCACTGTAGTGAAAAAATAGCATGCCTTCTTACATATGTGCAGCACTGTATTGAAAAAATAGCATGCCTTCTTACATATGTGCAGCACTGTATTGAAAAAATAGCATGCCTTCTTACATATGTGCAGCACTGTAGTGAAAAAATAGCATGCCTTCTTACCTATGTGCAGCACTGTATTGAAAAAATAGCATGCCTTCTTACCTATGTGCAGCACTGTATTGAAAAAATAGCATGCCTTCTTACCTATGTGCAGCACTGTATTGAAAAAATAGCATGCCTTCTTACATATGTGCAGCACTGTATTGAAAAAATAGCATGCCTTCTTACATATGTGCAGCACTGTATTGAAAAAATAGCATGCCTTCTTACATATGTGCAGCACTGTATTGAAAAAATAGCATGCCTTCTTACCTATGTGCAGCACTGTATTGAAAAAATAGCATGCCTTCTTACCTATGTGCAGCACTGTATTGAAAAAATAGCATGCCTTCTTACCTATGTGCATCACTGTATTGAAAAAATAGCATGCCTTCTTACCTATGTGCAGCACTGTATTGAAAAAATAGCATGCCTTCTTACCTATGTGCAGCACTGTATTGAAAAAATAGCATGCCTTCTTACCTATGTGCATCACTGTAGTGAAAAAATAGCATGCCTTCTTACATATGTGCAGCACTGTAGTGAAAAAATAGAACTTCCTGTTTCTTTAAGAAGGTCCTCACTGTATTTCTTCAGGATTTAGTAGAAGGGAAGTAACTCTTCCTTTGCTTTGTTGTTTCTTGTAAACTGTAAGCCTTGCAAACCAGGGTCTTCTGATGACACTATGGTACAGTGTTTGAATCTGGGAACCCCTAAATCTTCCGTGCTTATCATTAAAATTAGGACAATAAACCATAGACTTTGATGCTTTATTTTGAATACTATATGATATAATGTTCAACAAAGTAGACAAAGGCGATGTATCAGCTGTATTCTTAACCAAAGGTTTTATCTATTTTTATTGTTCATTTCCCCTGCTGTCATCTTCTGAAACTGGGAATGGAGATGAGAAACTCATAATTGATGGACATTGACTCTCATCGCTTGTTTTGTCAACAGATGGATGCAGATGGTTACCTGGAGAACAGCGCCCTGAAAAAGCTCCGTGAGGATAGAGGTTATTCGTATGAAGATTTGATCGAAATTAAAAAGGATACTCTACCAAATTATGAAGTGAAGGTAAACATTTGGGTGAATCCCATTTCTTGTGTTCCCCGCCGTGATATTGCTAGAATATTGCTGTCCATTGTCCATTTTATGTTTTATCTACTAACTGCCTGATGTTTAATGTAACAGAATAATGGTTTACGATAAGGAAATGTCATTATGTGTTCTCGTCATGCCGAAAACCCGGGTTCGATTCCCGACATGGGTACAATGTGTGAAGCCCATTTCTGGTGTCCCCCGCCGTGATATTCCTGGAATATTGCTAAAAGCGGCGTAAAACCGTACTCACTCATTATGTGTTCATTTTTCAGTAAATATGCTGTTCATCATGTAAGATTATGCTTACTGTCCTTTCCACACTAGATAAAGGCTTTCTTTGAGGAGCATCTTCACTCTGATGAAGAGATTCGGCTCATCATTGATGGCAGCGGTTACTTCGATGTTCGAGATAAGGATGACAAGTGGATAAGAATCGAGTGTGTGAAGGGCGACCTCCTCATTTTGCCTGCTGGGATCTACCACAGATTCACCTTAGACACCAAGGTAATGACAGCATAGTATTCACAATCCCTTTCTCCAATATCTGTTGTCAGCCATTGCTGACATTAATGATTAAGTTTATGGCCTCTATCAAGTAATGTAACTTTGTATCCTTGTGCGCATTATCATGGTTATGTTACAAGTAATAGTGACCATAAGTTTCATCATTAATGTAAGCAATGACTGACAGGTGTTAGAGAAATCAGCGTTAGAAATTGGCACAAGTGCTATAGTCTTTGCCAAACAGCCCAATATGAGGTATCATTAGGACTTGTAGAAATTTGCTCTTTTTAAGGATTTTGCTATATGTTATCATTATAAGGACTAGTGCACTAAAGCTATTTGTTTCTATTGCTGGAAATGGATCCATTCATCCATCCATCCATCCACCTCATGTATGTTATTATCTATCCTGTTCATAACTATTTCAGAATAGCATAATTAATTGTATGCCTGAAGTAGTGGTGTAGAGCCTGTGACAACACTGGTAACATCCATTTTCAGTGTTCATGTTTTACATTGAATAGATATGCCGAGTGTTGATGGAAGATTATAATGTACTAGACCCACATACATGTACTTCACTGAAGATAAAACTGTTTATCTCTTGTCTCTATACAACCATATCTATACTGTGTTGTGTTTCCACTAGTGTTCGGGAATGATGTGACATATGTTTTATATTCCAGTACAACATGTTTGTGAAACTAATTTATATCCCGTAATTCATCATGCATACAGAGAAAAACATTAGTTATATATGCACTGGGGATTGGTAAAATGTTATCCTTAATTATTGACAATAATTGACAAATATTGAGTGCAGTACACTCTATGCGAATTGTGATGCTGTCACATTGAATGTTGGTTGGGATGGGAGTGGACTGTTCAGGTCATACGCTTGTCAGTTCTTGTATTTTATCTATTTATCTATCTACTGCAAAAAGTTACCATTATGTTACTATTTACGGTATAGAGCCTGATACAACACTTACAAAATCCTCTGTGTTTAATGTCACAAGTCCTACGGTAAAACATTTTTACTGTGTCATGATGAAATTCCATAATATATTTGACCCACTTATTCAACAGTAGAAAAGTCTGATAATCAGACAGTGTACATGCAGTAGGGTATAAGACCTGCTCCAACACATTTGACATCATCTATATTTAATGTTATAAGTCCTACTTAAATAGATTTTGTTGTGTCATGATGGAATAGCATAATATAGTTGACCCACTTTTTCAACAAATCTGATAATATGTGAGTGAACATGCAGTTCAACACTTATGTTTTAATGTTAGTGTTGACCTCCTCCGTGGTCTAGTGGTAGAGCGTCCGCCTGGAGAGCGGAAGGTCCAGGGTTTGATCCCCGGCTGCATCATACCAAAAGATGTTAAAAGATGGTACTTGTTGTTACGCTGTCTGGCGCTCGGCATTAAGGGGCTAAAACAAGGACTGGTCGGCTTGGAGTCAGTATACTGTGTCTGAGTGGGGTATTCATGTTAAACTGCGGCATGGTACCTCAGTAAGCTAGCACTATAAATCAGGATCCGTCTGGACAAGCAGCCACACACACACACACACACACACACACACACACAAACACACACACACACACACACACACACACACACACACACACACACACACACACACAGTTGCTATATAAGTGCAATAATCTTGGACGCGACGTTAAACCACATTTCACCTCACCTAATGTTAGTGTTTAGTCCTATATAATTTCAGGATATACTACCTATACTTGCATGTATACAGTTACTATTATTATTTAGGTCTGATTCGACCTATGTCTCAGGTTAAAAATAACATGAGTTTGAAAACACCTTATAAACTGGTCTTGCATACACAGCAAGACTGCAAAACGTCTATTGGAGTATGCATTGATATTGGAAATATGTGGTCCTTAAATTTTGATAAGGATGGGTTGGTTTTGCCCAGGTCTTAGCGGCAAACTATACTGTTGAGTTTTCTCTTTTTTTGTTTCATTTCAGGTTATTTTTGATAATGGATAACAAGATCAAAATTATTTCTGTAAAGTTTTGAGGCCTTGCCAACAAAAAGAAAAGAAAAGAGACAAAGAATATGCTTTTGAAAAGTGAATTTATTGTACAACACTGATGAATACTGTATACACTTATTCTTTGTCTCTTTTCTTTTCTTACTAAGTGACTTACTGAGATGAATAAAAAAATTGCAAAAATAAAATAAAAAAATAAAAATTATATCTGTGCTTGTGGGTCTCAACCAAGTTGTGACTGTGCATGTCTTCAGAGGTTTCTCCCACATTAAGCTGTCATAACTGAAATACTGTTCAAAGTGGCATTAAACCAATCTCACTAACTCACTATTTAACAATGTGTTGAACATTCAGATACTTATATTTCATCCAGTGACTTATTATGTTGTGAAACCTTTCATTTAGCTTGGGAGTTAATATATATATGGGTTTCATCAGAATGTTTTTGCGAAAATTTACATTGCCATAAATTGTATATTTATATACTTATCATATCTCACACTATGCATTTCTTACATCTTCTTTTGATCCTATGTGGAAATGCGCTTGAACAAAGTTCCAGCTTCTAAAAACAAATCACCTGAACGCATCCCAGTATCCCATGGTCGCCACCCATACAAATGGGTCACGTACTGTAATCCAATGCTTAGCGACCTGCACGACCTGATCACGTGAATACCTCTGCCACGTCGTTCTCATTCTCAGAGCTAACCAGCTAGAGGAGCAGTGATGCGGGGTTTGTCGGGAGGGCATACAGCATGTGAAATTGTATAGTATAGAAAAGTATAGAAAATAAACAATTTGATGTAAAATTTGCAAATGTCTGACACTATGCATTTACCTCACAGTTGGGCGGTGGGGCACAGTTTTTCACAGCTGTTATGGTGAAAGAGAAGCCAACTTTGTAACACATTTGGGCTTCTTTGTAGAGGAAGGCCTGTATACTGCTTCCTTAGATTTAGCCCAACTATCAATATTACCTTTTGGCATTTGTGTAGGTAAATACATTGAACAAAGGCCACAGCAGTCGCGGAGTGGTGATGAGAAAGAGAATGATGTGGCAGGGGTATTCACATGATCAGGTCCTGTAGGTCGCTATGTATGGGATTAAAGTTAGTGACCCATTTGTTTGGGTGGTGACCATGGTTATGCTTGGATGTGTTCAGGTGATTTCTTTTTAGAAGAAAGAAACATTGTTCAAGCGCGTTTCCACGTAAGAACGAAAGAAGAAATGCATAGTGTGAGATAGGATAAGTTTAAAAACTTTGAAATTATATGATATAATTCATTACTTGGTAACTTATTTATTCCTTTCAGAACTACATCAAGGCTGTGCGGTTGTTTGTTGGTGAGCCAGTGTGGACTCCCATCAACAGACCAGCAGATGACCATCCTGCACGAATCAATTACGTCAAGACAGTGGTTGCTCAGTGAACAATGGCTGGACGTCCTCCGACAGTGCTCAATTTGTAACCAAGAACAATCTATATCCACGCCTTTCTAGATTTCTATGCACAGACATTTGCAGGATAAATCATGTATGAAGAGACATCATTCCAAAATATTCTCCAATGAATAAAAGCTGAAATTGCATGGACGTTACTCTGCATTGTGACCACCAATGGTTACAACACAGCATTTGTGCTGGATCGCTGGGACTAACAGAGGCTTGAGCTGACATCCATTGCCTGTGAGGGTATCTCTCAACCAATCATCTGAATCCATCTATTTGATATCATGCAATAAATAGAAACACTGGCATGTTTTGGTGATCTGTGATAGGTGTAGTCAATTTTATGTTGAATTTGTGATAACTTGTTTTGAGAATTTGTAATGCAGGCAGCATAAATCTTGGTTGTGTTTTGCTGTTGGTAGTCAGTTCAATGGTCAGATATTTGTCCAGCCTTGTATTTTAACAACGATGTACACCATGTAGGTGTATAAATACTGTTGAATATTAATATTGATCATCAGGAACATAACATGTCAACAGATTGCCTTATCAGTCACTCTTACTTCCCTCCCTATATATATAGTTTTATATAGTTTTGATTGATTCTTTACACAATATTTAACCAGTTTAGAATGTTGCACCATTATTAAGACTGTTGTTACAGCAAGCAGCTGGGAGCTTTAGCAATGCCTAGTTATCCCATTTCATGGGTCTTACAGATCAGTGTCTGGAAAATCCTTCAGGATGTGACTGATGTTGATTAGTATTTTCATGTGAAGAATCTTCTGAGTCCTCTTGATTCCAGCAAGAACTGGCTTTCTACTGCGTGTACAATGCATAATCTGTAGTGCAAGAAACTCGCTTGATTATATATCCGAACTGGAGAGCAGTCTAAATGTTTTCATGTCAGATTAAATTCTGTATGCTTGGGAAGGGGTCTGCAAATTTTCCATCCCACAAAATGAACTGTTCTGGGTTGTCACAGTAAAAGTCAACATATAGCATCTCTAATGGCCATATCATCACTATGCAAGGAAGATTGTGCCAAGTCAAAAACCCTTTTCGGTGCGTAAGTGTTGCTCCACAACTTCTATGCATAGGTCCGATTGATTGTTCTTAAAATCATTTTTATAAAAGAAGCACAGAAATGGACCCGTTTCACAGTTAAATTTTGTGGTAGGGTGTTGGGATATGTCTCAAAGAACTTGAACTGCTACCTTGTTATTGTTTAATTCTGTTGATGAAGACTAAACTTACAGAGCAATGTAGTCGGTACATAACTGACTTTTCATTACTTATCAATAACATAACCATGATAACACCATTTACTTATTAATGCTGTTGAAATAAAAGGGTTGCTTCTCTGAAAACAGGTTTTTGATTTATGAAAATGGATGTCTTTATTTCACAAATAATCTTCATCAGAACACCACCTTTTCTCTCTGGATCATCACTCAGAAATCTCCTCTTAAGCTAAAAAAATAAATGAATTGGTTCTCAGGCAATGACTTTTGTATATATCGTGCTGGCGGCTGGTGTTTGTTGTTGTTGCTTGTTCTAACTAGTAGCCAAAGATGTATATACGTCTTTGATGTAACCAAATATACAGTTGTGTACAATCAACCAAGGAAAGGGCCTCCCAACATAAACAAGCATACAAACTCCTATTGCCGCCATGAACATAACATGAGATGCGCAGCAAAGCAGTGCACATGTAAAGGGAAGTAACTGTGTGCTATATTGGATCGCATTTATTTCACATACATGCATCAGGATTTTTATATTTTGTTGAAATTTGAAATATAAACGAAACATACGGCAGACTTTATGATTATGCAGGTGGTGCCTGAGAACCAAGACTATTATTTTTTTTTAGCTTTAAAATGTTCTGCACATAATGTTTGTTTGTTGTTTAATGCTGCGGTCAACAATATTCTAACTATATAATGGCAGTTTATAATTAATCAAGTCTGGACCAGACAATCCAGTGATTGACACAATGAGCATAGTTCTATGCAATTGGGATATGATGACATGCATCAACCAAGTCAGCGAGCCTGATCACCCGATCCTGTTAGTCGCCTCTTTATAACCACCATGGGTTTCTGATCAGCTGTCAGAACAAAGATCAGCTTTGAAAAATGATTGCCAGACGTGCAAACACTCCAACACCTGAAACAATTCATGGACTGTTGTGTACAATTTGTCAAATTGTTATTGTTAATTTTAAATACCTACAGTGACACGAAATCTCTCTTCTCTTGCTTTAATACAGTATAATACTGACTGGTAGAACTCAATGTGAGGCTGCCAATATGTCTGTCTGTGATTTGCAGACTTAGCAACAGGTTTCTGCAGACACATAATATTTTTGATCGGCCCAGCACAGGGACCCTAAGGTCAACAACACAAGTCCAGGATCTATTAATCAGAAACAAGGCCCAAACAGCCAATGAAATCACAGTTTACTTGCACCGGCCACCGGAGTTGCTGACCAGAAGATTAGAAATTGTCCGCATGTTGTACCATTGTAAAGACCCTGTACCACCGTCAACACATTGGCATTTGGCTAGAATGTGTCAATGTTATTTGGTGAGTGGAAACTGGTCTCAGATGAGACCATATTCACCATGTTCACTCTCGGCTTTCTGGAAAGGCATGTATGTGTCTGGAGGCATTTTAAGGAACCCAGTGCTAACGCCAACACAAGCCAACATAAAAGATTTTGTTGTTGGTCTGTAATGATATGGGGCAGTATCACCATGACTGCTCGAATGCCACTGCATATTGTCCATGGAAGGGTCACTGGACATCACTCTGCCTCTGCTTGACGTGCAATATTGTCACCTCTTACAAGTAATAGTATGGGGGATCAAAGCAAAATTTGTCTCAACACTCCCACCTAGTCACATTGAAAACAGTTCGGTCAATATTTGTTGCTGGGTATTTCAAGTGAAATCATAATTCTATCCAACCTTCTTCATTTGTAATTGGGTGAGTGAGTGAGTATGGTTTTACGCCGCTTTTAGCAATATTCCAACAATATCACGGCAGGGGACACCAGAAATGGGCTTCACACATTGTACCCATGTCGGGAATCGAACCCGGGTCTTCGGCATGACGAGCGAACACTTTAACCACTAGGCTACCCAACCGCCCCTTTGTAATTGGGAATATGGATAAATCTTCTCACCTACTTATCTCCAGGAGTTGTTGTGACTTTCCCTGAGGGTAGACTCATCACAAAATCAACTGCCAATAGGATATTGAACATGTTACAATGACACCAAGGTTTACACACTGTTTCTCATGACAAGCTTTGCTTAAATGTAAAAGAACAAACACACTTGATGTTTTCATTGACATAATTTTTATACAAATGAAATGAGCTTAAGCAATACAATGGAAGGTGACAAGAGCACATAAAGTAGTATATACAAGGAGATTAGCACTTATGTGCATCTATTTCTTTCCCAATCCAGACACCTCAAATGTCCATGCCACAAGCAATATTCCATCTTTTACAATAAACTGGGCTGGGTTTCCTTTTGTCTTGACATCATACCAGAGGAACAGCAGTTCACCCATCAAGTGTAAAGATGAGCTTGCTGTATTTCTATTTCACAAAACATTAATTTTGTGTTTTTTTCTGTGACTGGAATTGGTCACTCCACATGATGGTATTAGTGTCTATTTGAATACAACTGTATGTAACATGGAGCCGAGACACTGCACAATGTTCTTGGTCATCAGGACATCTACATGCTCTTCTAAATGACGCTTGGGATCCTGCCAACAAGACAGACATTGTTAGAAATTGTTATTTTGTCAAAGGTTAAAAATATGATGACTTACCAGTATCCAAATGCACTTTCAGTCTGATGACCTTACTTTGGGACAACACATATCAATCATGGCTATCTTCATTTCTTGTCTAACAACATCACATCCTGTTTGTTTTAAAACACACGCTTAATGTAAAATGTAAAATGGAAAGTTCTATGCCTCTAGCTGCAGCTTAATGAGAAAGTTATTGACACTTTATAATGTCGCTTCCTGTTTTCAAATGCATTAACAACTGCATGTTTGTATTGAAAAAATACCTATTACTAGTATGAGAAGCTACTCTTACGGAAACTGCCTGTGACATCCCAAAATATTCATTGTGACCTTGATCTTTGATAAACATTGACTTCCATTCAAGTTCCCCTGGTCCTCACAAATTTGAGAGGACAAATCATCTGACTGTTACAGTAAGTCCAACTTGATGAGACAATTACAACTAATCTGTCTGTTTGTATACAAGAGCTAACAGTTTCAGGTAAGTCTAACTTGTTTCCGTGGAAACGGGAAAAATAAAATTGTATAAAATTCCTAAATAGCAAAAGGCACTACTACTTCAGCCCCTGATTAATACATGTACAAGTTGCATAAATAAAATTGAATAGTTTTTTTAGTTCTGTTCCAGAAATGACACCTACCCGTTTTAGCTGAGTCTAACTTGTTTCCAAGGAAATAGGGAAAACTAAATTTAAAAAAAATCCTAAATAGCAAAAGGCACAAAATCCACCACTGGTAAATACATGTATCAAGTTTGGATGAAAAATCTTTCACAGTTTTCAAGTTATGCTTTGGAAATGAAGTATGGATGGACAGACAGATGATTACTATATGTCCTGCATTATATGTCGGGGGCATAAAAAAGAGCACAAAGATGCGAGGAACCATTTCACTTGTTCCCGGGCCATTTTTTGGAGAAGGCCATTGAAAAGATGCCAGTCTCTAACCTCAGATAAACATCCTTCCCAGATCATAGGGCTTGTAGGGGAAAGAAGCATGGTAGTCCTGCGATGGTGGCTACATTAAATTTCGTGGAAACCTCTAACATTCTGCTGAGGTATAGACTTGCAGCATACCGCCACAAGAAAATACAACTGAAAGATGCTCAGCATGACCACTTTCATATTCCTATGAACAATATTTGCTGCACTCGTGAAAAAGTATGACTTCAACCTATGCATAATATCAAGGGAGGTGATCCGTAGAAAAACATGATCTCGATATTACCACAGATGTATTAACTATATCTTTACAATAACCAAATGTTATTAATAAAGAAAAGAACTGGTAGTTGAACTGGTAGGCAGGGACTCTAATGAAGTGTAATTGAAAATTCACCTGTTTTCCAACATTTTTTATAGCAAGCTGTTCTGGTGTCATACTTTCTTCTTCCTCTAAAGCCTGAAATGAAAACAATGAACTCAATGAAATCTTACAATTGTAAAATCACTCTTGGTGAGAATTTACACAAATATTGCTCCTCAGATAGAGCTATCAATACTGCAGACACTTCAATAACTTTTTGAATCAGCTATTGGTCAATGGGTACAGTGAATCAATGTGGTACAAAGCAGCAGAAAACAATATCCAGGTTTTCACAGTGGCTTGTAATAACAGAGTCTGGACCCTACAAACTAGAGATTGACAAAATGTGTAACAATCTACATTGTCAGGGGAAGACAGCATACAATCCACCAGGTCTACATTGTGACCACCTGATCCTCAGTTTAGACAGCAAATATAGTAATCTAACCTTAGAGTAGTTCTTGGCCAGATCCAGCATCTCCTTGACAGTCTTCTCATTGAGGCTACAGTGAGTGTTGTAGTCCTGCAGCATGAGGCCGTCCACCCAGCTCTTCTTGTGCAGGTTCAGCAGCATCTGCAGCCAGACAAAAACACAGGCTCCAGTGAAACAAGATGTACTGAATTACAAGCATCCATCATGTGGTCATGGTCATCAAGGAATACTGACAGGTGTTTCAGCAGAAACAGGTTCTCGAGAGAATTGGCACAAAATCAGTGTTCATTTCATAGGGTGACATCACATCTTTCTAAAAAATGACGCAAGCATGTTCACCCACATGAGGCAATTGGGCTCAAACATGGAGGAAATATATACATCAACATGAATAACTTTATGACATTATAATTTGTCAATGTGCTTCTTTTGCCAGTCTTTGGAAGTGAGCAGTGTGCAATGCGACAAAGCAAGCTCGATCACAATGCATGAGACATTAGACTCTCATTACACTGAATGAAATATCACTGTAAGGAACTTTGTTGCAGTATCTGACATGAAAAACAGGCTGTTTGATAGACTTATTTACTAACAATGTTATGATTGGCTTAACCAATATGGGCAAAGCTTTGTTTCTGTATGTCAGACAAATCAGAAATAGTGGTAGTGTCAAATGTCAAAGACGCAATTGAGTTTTGACTGACACAAAGTATTGCAAAAGTTGACGAATTTTGCGATGGGACATTCGAAGGCACACTCTACGGTTCATGAGTTTGATGATCAGCAAACCAAATAGTAAGGGAAAGAGCAAGCTAATTACAGCCTTGTTGTCATGATGGGCAAAACATTGTCCTGGACCGACCACTCTTTCCAAGAGGAGTGGTTGGTTTCATTGTTTGGTTGCTGTTTGACCGAAATAGGTAACCAGTGTCTGTTGAATGTGCATTCAAGAAATCAAATTCGATAACAGGATAATTTGTAAATATTTCTGAAAACGCACCCTTACAAGCCATGCTGAGAGTAAGGATCACCAAGTAGTTTGTGGCTACCCTTTTGAAATGACCTCCCCTTTTATGAAATGACCTCACTTTTTTGTCAACTTGACTGAACACAGCAAAATAAGATATGATCATTCCTAGTTTCGTTGAAGGTTTGTAATTCATCACGGTCAAACAACTGGCTGTTTTCATAGACTAATCACAAAGGTAATTCACAGTATCTGGATACAACTCTGACAATTGGCAACTAATTTCTGGTATTGCTCAAGCATGCATCATGTATCTTACATGATTACATTGTGTTCAACTGACTTGTTACATATGTTTTGAAATCAGGCCTTCACAAAGTAGTTCTGAATATAAATAGAGCACAATGGATACATAGCACGAATGGTGCAGTAGATAAAACTACATACCTTTTGTTCTAGTTCATTCTTGCGGTAGTTGATGGCAATGGAATAGTAGTGTCTATTGAGTCCATGGATCAGAGCCTAAGAGAAAACAATCTTCCTATTACATCATACACAAATTCAAACAGGAAACAAAAATACAACATGATTTCTGTGTGTTTCTACTGAGCAGAGCAACCACAGGAACAAACTAATCATTCAACTGAGTGCTGTCAAGCCAGTCCTGGCTACAACGAGGGCACCAATATCTCACTTTGCCTAAAGTCAGTCCCACAAAGGGTTTCTAAAAACAAATACTATTCATATATTCATTCATGAATCAGGAAAGTTTATACTAACAATGACAACTTAAATGTGATACCCTCATATCCTCCAAAAAACAAATTAGTTTTCTTGTCTAATCAGGCATAAATAAATACAGTAAACTACGTTTATAATGAACTATGGTTGTAAGGAACTACAATTAGTGGTCCCTTTGAGTTCATCATAACTGTAGTTAACTGTATAACTGGCCCTGATGAATTTTCACAAGTTGTTAGGTTGTCCATTTTCCAAGCCCAGTTCCCGTTCTGATAACATGTGATGATTCCGCAAACAATTTGATATTGCAGTGAGTTAGAATACTGACTGTATGGTGAATATCATGAAAATTGCATACCACTTGTAAATGACTACAAACATAAGAACCAATCCAGTTCAAGACAAATACTACAGGTAGGTTTGACACCCATAGCCAACTGTCTCACAGCACCCAGTACTCTTGTACCTGTATTGAAGGCTTGTTGAGATGGCCGAGATTGGATGTAGTCTGACGAGGTTCCTGACCCAGAACCATCATGTTTGGGTTGATGAGACGGAAAGCATCAATGACAACCTGTTAGAAAACATCATTATTTTAGCATTTTAATTTCCAAAGAAGGGAAGGTCAAGAAGTGTGTATTATCAATTAAATGCACAGCAAAATTGCAATCAAGCAACTTATATCATACAAATAGATCAGCTTCCACGGTCACTGGTGCATATAGCCTGGTTGGTAATTTGACAGAATTTTACACAAGAAGCATAGAAAGTCCCTGGGATCATAAGGATTCGTGTACAATGAGAGGTGGGTTTGATGCTGCTTTGAACAGTATTCCAGTTATATCACGGCGTGTCAGGTTACTGTGGGAGGAAAGCCCGAAGTGAAACCCACGAGCATGTGTATGGTTCCGACAAACCTAGAAACATAATCGGGGCGAAATGGGATTAGAGCCCACAATCATAGGTTTCTGGGGTGCCCAAGGGACACAACTCTGCACAACGAATTGATGACAGGGCCACCTGTGCCCCCTGGCACAATGGACTAATAATGCAAGATAACATTAAAATACTAGTTGGTAAACCATCTGACAAAATCATGACCTGTTGCCTTGATATTCAAGACAAATGAATAAGAGTCGGATCTATTGTGTCGTCCAATCAAAGCAATTCAGTTGATTTACTGGATTCAAAACAGGTAGCTGTTCACATTAAGGTCATGGCCTTGGCCTTTGCAAATGCTGACATACTGGATCATAATAAATGACAAGTAATGAAATTTGACGTCACCTCATCATGTTTTTAAAATCTGCAAAGGTTCAAAGAAAACAAAGAATCAACAGTTTGCCTGGTAGCAGACTGAACCCACTGACCTTGCCCTTCACACTCTGTATGGGGTCTACAACAACTGCAACAGCTCTCTCGGACAGAGCCTCAAAACTCTGTTGTGTGTTGATGTCGACACCTGACAACCAACAGCCGAAGCCAGGATGGGAGTGATACCATCCAACCACCATCTCAGGTCTGTCAAATACAAAGACAAAATACTCTTTGACATTACATTCCAAGCTGAAACCAAAGTGTCAGTGAGCTTTCAAATGATCTCTCAAATCATGGTAGAATATGTTTGTTTTTGTTTGTTTATTTGTTGTTTAACGTCGCACTCAGCAATATTCCAGATATATGACGGCAGTCTTTAAATAATCTAGTCTGGACAAGTCAATCCAGTGATTGATATCATGAGCATCGATCCATGCAATTGGTATACGATGACATGTACCAACCAAGTCAGCAAGCCTGACCACCCGATCCCGTTTAGTCGCTTCTTACGACAAGCATAGTCGCCTTTTACGGCAAGCATGGGTTGCTGAAGACCTATTCTACCCTTGATCTTCACGGGTCTGGTAGAATATGAACAGGTCAATTTATATCATAAGAAAACACCTACACTGTTATGAATATGACATCACTCTAGAACATTAGGGAATAATTAAGCAATAGATGACACTCTTGGCTTTAGGTTAAAAACTCTATTCCCCCATTTTCTTGAGCATAGTGCACATTTCTTTCCAAAACATATGGCTGAGTAGAGGGTGTGTGCATAATACATGCCAACATCGACTTTTGATGTTTTTCCCCAATGCAAAGACATTACCTAGTGTATGTAACACTGGAAATACAATGTCAACAAATCTGTATTGAAGTATGCAATTAAATCCTGCTAATACACTAGTTCATTTCGTATCTACCTAATCATTTTATTCAAAACTTCATTCCATATTATTTACATTAATTTCAGCAAAATCGTGTGAACTGATAAGCAGATCGCACCAACTCATTGTTAGTTACAGCAACCAGGAAACGTCATCAAAAAGCTTTTTGCATTATGCCCAAACTCACCTCCCTGTCTGTTTCAACATATCCAACATCTTGGCCTGGAACACTGGATCTACTGCCTCTACACTCACACCCTGAGGTAAGGAAAGACAAGCTTTAGTCCTTAAAGTCTTATCAATTAGTAGCATCCATTACAATGAATAGAGTCACCTAAACTTAATGTATCATCAGAATGAACATTGTATTTGCATGGACTTATTGAAACACAAGCTCAAAGCAATTGGTGACTCATTTCTAACCATGCTAATAAACAGGCCCTTTTTACTGATGATTGACCACAACCTGAAGGACTTGTTGATACTCACTGTTCCTGACTGTGGCATGGCAAACACATCGATGACCCTGACAGTGTAGTCATCCACAAACTCCCCCAACATGAGACCCATAACCTCCATTGGTACACCAGCTCGTCCATGCTTCAGCATCTGAATAGAGATATAAGATATGGAATTGTAATTTACAATTTTGTTTGATGCATGGACAAGATAGAACTATTCACTGTTTATTAATCACAGATGATGTTTTCTTTTCTGCAAAATCATATCTATCTTAAACATGTTGAAGATGATAGGTCAAGTTATCCTTGTCAGTGGACACAAAGTGTGTAAAAGAGAGACTTTCTATCTAATCTGTCTGTCTGTATACAAGAGTAGTCATTGAGCTATCAGAACAATTCCCATGGAATTGGGATTCGGAACAATGTATGTCTTTGTCAGGTACACACCACTATGAACAGAGTCAAAATCAAACCTATTGCCATGGAAACAGTAAAAAAATTATTTTTTTAAATCCCTGAATAGTAAAAGACACCTGTTGACAACCTACTCTTTTTGCGTGCAAAGTTTCATGAAAGAATACCTATTAGTTTAACAGATATGGTCCAGACAAAGTTGAAACACACCACTATGAACAGTCAAAGGCAATATTGTTGCCATGGAAACAGGAAAAACACACCCCAAAACCCAAATAATTCCTAAATAGCACAAGGGACCACTTCAGCCACTAATTAATACATGTAACAGTTCTTCTCCGGCAACGACACCTACCTCCGTTTCAAACAAGTCAAACTTGTTTCCATGGAAAGAGAGAAAAATTAAAAAAAGAAACATTCCTAAACATTCAATTTCAGCCCTTGGTTAATACATGTACCAGGTTTGGATGAAAAGTCTTTCACAGCCTTTAAGTTGTGCTCCAGAAACGACTCCCCCCCCCCCCCCCCCCCCCCCCCCCCCCACCCACCCCCACCCTGCAATAATATTTTGTTTATCGTCTTCCAGAAAATTAATTTTTTGATTCCAAAAGTAAAACCTTATAATGAAAATTCACCCTAACTACGCAGGAATGTTTCACCACCCCTTCTAATTGTGACTCAAAAAGCAGTTTCGAGTTTGCAAACTATGAATACAAAATATTTGAGGTCACTAAAATGCTTTATCATAAATATATGATTAAATACAAAATCAACTTCAACAGAAAATATTTTTTAAAGCTATTTGAAGCGAAAGAATACACAATGACCAAGTAACAAAAATGGTGCTTTACAAAACAGAACAGTCTCTTGATTGACGAGTTAAAAGAGAAAATTACAATTACAAAACATTTTCAAGAGAATACAAAATTACAAGAAACGATATTTACTCCATAAAGGACCATCTGTCATTATTTCAATATTTGTCTTGTCAATGTGGAACTAAAGTAAACATGGTAAAAAGGAAGTCAACAATTTGTGTATCACTACCAGCCAGACAAGAACGATAAAGGGAGACATTTTGGCAGGGAGGTAACTCTTGTATGACAATAGATCTGTCAAAGTGTTACATTCACTGTAGTGTAATATCAAGTGTTATATTCACTGCAGTGAAATATCAAGTGCTACTTTCACTGCAATGAAAATATTACTTTTCTCAACTTCAGAAAACTCAGTCTTTCATACTGAAGTATATAACAAAATGGGTTACTCAATTGAACAAACAAGTTAATTTGACAGAGAGAATTTATGGATGTCAACTTCTTTATTATGAGGAACACACCTCAAGTTAATTTGTTTTTTTTGGCATTTCAACAATAACAAGACTTAAAGTGTAGATAACATGAGCTAGACCAAGCTAGTCCACAATTCCTTTCACAACAAGTACACATCGTTAATAATTAAACAGATTAAACATATATATATATATATATACACTCCACATTAGAATAAACTTTACAATTCATCCCTTAGTATTGGACTAGAACTCATGCCAATAACCAGAGAAATCACTATTTAACCACTGTACACTTGCACAAGTTGCAATTATTGAATTCCTGACAACAGCACATTGAGAAATCAAAATGCTGAATAATGCCACACATCAGATAAGTTAAACACAACAAATTCACAAGATAAGAACAGAAGGACTTCATAGCCTTCTAACAATGCAGATTCATACACTGAGAATTATGTAAATATTTTCCTGAATGACCAACATTCTCATTGTAGAAAGATATGCCGTCTTACCTTAAGCAGTGCCAAAGAGGATATGTAGACTTGTTCAGCCGTGTCTACAACAGGGGCATCTGATGGGGTGGCACCCTATGAAAGAAACAACATTCACTTTGTTCTTCAATTCATGAGTACAATCATCATGGGTATCCTAGATGCAGGGTTAGAACTTAACGCAAATGCTTTACCATATTAACTAGCCCGGGTAAAGATAAAATGACCCTTGTAATGATAAAACAATGGGAAAATTTGGAAATTTGTACTAGCCCTGGGCCTAATGGGCTTCTGTTAATTCTTAGCCCTGTAGATGTGGATACTGCTACCAGTGTCGTAAACTAAGATAGCCATCATTTTAGCAGAAAACATCAAAGACTCAATGATTCCTATTAATTTTGAAAACATGTTACAAAGTCAGTCTTAATCCTTAAGAATAAACAACTGATTAGAGTTTGAAAACATCCTGACATAACTCAATAAGTCTGAAGCTACCCAGCAGTACACTGTGTAGTAGAGCTTGACACTGTCACTAGTGCCAGTGTTGGTCCAGGGAAGCTGACAGCATATTAAGATTTTGAATACTGTTGAGACTATGGCATGCATGGGGTAGGAGTTCACTTGGTTCACCAATTAGCCTTCCAGAATAAAGGGGTCTATAGGAATGGTTATCCAACTTTAGGACATGAGTACAATTATCATGTTTATATCATAAAATATGACAAAATGATAAACATAATCATTTTACTTTAGTGATACATGTACTGAATGTTTACAAAACAAAATCATTTAGAGAGACAGGTTTCCTGATTTGATGTCACACAAGTATTGTGCACTGTGACTAAGCATGCGATTATTGCTGGGGTTGGGACAACTTCAAAGCTACCACTCATGAGGAAGATCAAAATAATAAATGCTAATATGATCTCAGGGCAGTGGAGATTTCTGATAACCTGATGGTAAACATGGTAAAAGTCCCTGTGAACACAGAAAACATTTAGCCCAGACAACAATAATCAAAAGGTTCTCTTTATACTTACTTGACCAAGCCCCGGCATACCACCACCCAGTCTTAATAAGCGATCCATTATTCTAGAGTTACTGGTTAAGCCTGAAACACACAAAAGAAAAACATCAAAATAATATGCACTTGGAATTTAACAAAGACTGGATGATGTACCATATCCTTTTTGAATTTTAGGATATGTATGTGTATGTGTTTATATATATATATATATATACATGTATATATATATGCTTGTGTACATGCGTATATTATGGTATGCACATGTGTTAGTGTCTACATTTCCGTATTATTCAATTGAAACCACTGATTTGAGATTTGAGATCTCTCTTTGAGAATATAATGTGTGTGTGTGTATGAGAGTGCTTGTGGCGTCCCTGTGTGAAAGCGTGTAAATGGTGTTTGTATGAGAAGTGTGAATGGCTGTTGTTTTTATGATAAAAAAAGGGGATTCCATCATGTAATACATATATATTATGTATTAAATCATTTATTATCACCATGATCACTAGTAATATCAATCTCACACTACAAATGATGTGCAAACAGTTAATGTATTAATAAGCATTATATCGTGTACAATGTATCCTGAACCCTGAATAAAAAAATTATTACCAAAAAAAATAAATAATATGCACAATAAATGAATCAACGTATGCAGCGTTTGACACAAGTGCCTGCTTGTAGGCCTGTGGCAGGTAGACATCATGATGGGCCCGTAGTTTTAAATGTGTATGAGTCCTTATGGCCTGCAGTAAATTTATGTATTAATTTATTTGTCACAATTGCTGCAGTTTTATAAATGTTACAAACTGAAAGATATTTTCATCAGAGCTTATTGCAAACTTAGAATTTCATTGCACAATTCAAATTTAAATGTATGTTGCAGGTCCAGAGACGGTGATATTGTGAGCTCTATTTGTACAAACTGTTCATCCGGAGAAGTAGAGGGTAAATACCATGTCTTCCTCATATGTGAAACACATTCCCATTTAAGGTATAAATTTCTCCCCATGTTGCAAGGTATTTTTAAAGAGGTATTTTCAGTTAATGACAAATCTGCTAAACTCTGAAAATCCTGATATGATCCATGCTGTTTCTGTATTCTTAAAACATGTCTTTATAATGAGGAATGTGTAACTTGATTTAAAATCTAATCATGTACATCACCTGACAAATGTTAATATCCAATCTGCATTATACTTTGGGCCTTGATGCCTAAATTCTGAATTGAGTCTGTCCGTTTTATAAATGAGGGCTATGGTCCCTGATGACAGACTGGAAATTATGTTTTCTTAAAAAAACTAAATGTTTGTGTTGCTATCAAACCAAGCTAACCTCATGCCTGTGACTGTTAACAGTGTTATAAAATAAAAAATAATCAGTTACTCCCTCTATCTGTGTACTGGAAGCATGGTAGGTATGTGTTACTGCTATATTATAAACTAAATAATAGTCAAGGATAATTATTATTCACATTAATTCATTTGAATCATCAACATGATCAAGAAGGTAGATAATCCCCAAAGTGAAAAATATTTGTGTTTTAGGATGGTTAGATAATGCAACGAAGCCTCTGAAAAAGATTTGTTGTACATGTAAACTTGGTAAACATGGTAGATGATATTTCTTTCTTTGCCATTGGTGCTGCAAATGCACAAAAGTTGAACATGTGTGGAAAGTATTCAAATTAGATATCATAATTTGATTATGATGTTCCATCTGTCAGAGATAAAGGAAATTTATGCAGTCCTACTTACATGATTTACTTTTACTACCATACTGTATCATGACCATACCAAGTCGTTATCACTTTTTTCAATGTTATTTACAATGTGCTGTGAGAAGATTTATCCTGTTTAACATACATATATTATCTATAATCAGTTCATTATCCTATGATTAATCATGTTCACATGGCTCTTCTTGAACATACTCAACCAAATACACTGTTATTTCCAATTGTGATAATAATGTAATAAGCCATGTATGTTGTATGTCTCAGTGTCAATGAGTGAGATGGGTTAAATGATGCTCTGAAAATGCTGCAGAGTCTTTTTTGTATCAAAAAATGTCAGTGCGTGGTAACCTCATATTGTTCATATAGTCTATGTACTCAACTAATAACTAGCCTAACAGGACACACAGCACTCGCTAGTTACAATACCTATCCTCCAAAAGACCTTTTAGTCGTATTTGCTGATTATCGTGATTATACGCCGATATGATCATTACCCCCAATTGGTGAAAAGTGTCTAGTTATGTGCACTACTGTACGTTCAAATGTATTACTATAACGAAGGAGGTATTTTCTCATATGGGTTCAGAAGCATGGGAATAACGTGAGCGAAAACAGAAGGAATCAGCGAAAAGTAAAATAATGGCCACTTTAAGGGGGAAAAACTGTTAATATTCAACCGATTTTTTAAATACCATACAAAATGAATGAATGTGACCAGTAGAGGTGAATATCAACTGCGTTTGTACCAGATGCAAGTCTAATTATCAACAAACATCAACAACACTTACAGTAAATGACAATGCAAGTTGTTACAGGAACTCCTGTGCATTATGGGTATAAGGGAGCGATCATTGAATAAAACTGACTGGGCGCCTGTCTAAACAAGTCCTTTACGACGCATTACTTGTTCCGCCTATTGAGAGTGGAACTAGTTTATGCTTTACCGTGCCCACATTCTGTGCAATGGTCACTCCCTGATTAACTCAATTTCGACGCCTGAGAACCATTATGTCAAACTCCACTTTTACAAGTTTTGAGTAAACAATATTTTAAGAGTGCTACATAATATTAACTTACAAAACAATATGCATCTATTTTACATAAAACAAACAAATACAAATACATTTAAAGCAAAAGTGATTATCCATCTTCTCATTTACAGATAAGTGTTATGTTTTATGTACCAAAGAAGTTAAGACATTTGCTTTCAGATCCATACCGTTCTATCTCTATTAGTAAATCGAAGTGGCGTATTCTCATTATTCTGGACCACAGTTTTCACCCAAAGGAGAAATCGCATACTTCTGACAGCTTATTCTAATGAAGACATCAACTTTTTATCCAGTATTTCAGCTGACAGTTCACAAAGTTCACCTCTAATGTTCACATTCTACAGTTCAGAAATGATAACCAAATGGTCCTATCTCCAAATCAATGTAACTATGTGGTCCTATCTCCATGTAACATATTTTAAGAATTTGATTGGACATGGACATAGAACATTCAGGTTCGATGCCACTTATGAGTTTTTGGACACAGGCGTCTTGAAAAACTACTTTCCATCAACTGGGGCTTCATGAAATTTACAACCATGTTAAAAAAAACCACCCATTTGGAAAGAAAATGTAAAAAAAATAATTTTTTGTCAAATGTGGACATAGGACAATTTGGTTCTCAGGCGACGATATGAACTAGTTGAAACTCAGCGGGTGTGTATTGAAAACTGAGGTTAGCCATGCAAGCATAGCTAGGACATTATCCAACCGATTCTTTTATTTCAAACGATTTCAGGTCACGTACAATACTCATAACATTGTTAAAAAGCGCCTATCTTCAAGTGATGTTTGCACAAGACGGTGTAATAACTGCTGACCGGTTTAATAACTGCTGACCAGTGCAATAACTGTTGACCGGTGTAATAACTGCTGACCGGTGTAATAACTGCTGACCAGTGTAATAACTGCTGACCGGTACATAATGATAATCAAGTACATTTATTCTTTGACTGACCCAAGCCATGTTGAGTTATTATCTAACTTACTCGTACACAGATATTTCAGAAGCAGTTTCGTACTTCTGCTAGTGCAACTTAAATACCGATGCATTCTGTAAAAGTATGCGACATTCAAAATAATGTATGTTTTATATTATTGCAATGAAACGGAGGCCTGTAAATAAATGATTCTGGACTGGACAAACCATGCAGTGATATTCAATTCAATTCGGTTTATTTCGTAAGTGTAGGCCATCGGCCCATAGTTACATTTGTATTACAATGAACGTGATGTACACAGCTGTTATTGTTGTGACAATAATGTACTACGAAGTGACATCGCTTGATAGATATAGATAGCTAGACGTTCAATTAATTTACAATCAGTTGTAGACATAATGATATTAAATTTTTGTATGGTCGGATATTCATAAAATGTCTGTGGTAAGTGATCCATGCGTATCTTGTTATAACCGGAGCAAACTAACAAAAAATGAAACTCGTCCTCCACATACCCAGCATTACAAACACAAACCATGGACAAACCATGCAGTGATAGAATGTTGATAGTTTAGTAATTTGTAACTAGAAATTGTACGTCTAGAGCTAACAATAATACGCGTTGCCCGAAGAATGCGCTGTTTATATGAATCTGATATGGGGCAGATAGACACAGCTTTCTCCAGGCCCCAGGTAGAGATAAATATATGATTATGATTATTATTGTGATTATTATGTACAGATTAAAATAAAAAATGCAGCAAAGAGGGTTTGGGTGATCCTTGCAGTCAGGCTGGTTATGCTCATCATCAGCTCAGGGCCCTAGCCCCCTCTACACGCAGCCCAGACAGCGAACGGGACTACTCCCAGAAAGCGCTGCCTAGTCGAACCCACCCAGAACCTTTCGGAGAATGTGAAGACTCCCCAACACTGCAGCCTTCTGCATTACTCAGATTGTAAGAAGGGCTGTATTCCTGACAGCAAACCCGGGTACTCTCCCAATGTCAGTCAACATATTGGGAGGTACCAAACCTAAGGCACCGAGATCAATGGGGAATCGGACAACTTGGTACTTGGGATGCAGGCGTGACATTTCGAACGCGAAGTCTGCACATTTGCCATCTTTTTCCTGAATCTTGTCAATCAAACTGGTGTCAAAAGGGACAGAAAATTCAATAATATAAATGATTTCATTGGATTTATCAAAAAGAACAAGATCAGGTTTGTTGGCCTGGATCGTCTGAGGCTGTATACGGGCCTATTCCAACGAATTTTGTATTTATCATTTTCCATGATTATGATTATGATTATGGTTGGTTGGTTTGTTGTTTAACGCCGCACTCAGCAATATTCCAGCTATATGACGGTGATCTGTAAATAATCGAGTCCAGACCAGACAATCCAGTGATTGATATCATGAGCATCGATCCACGCAATTGGGATCGATGACATGTATCAACCAAGTCAGCGAGCCTGACCACTCGCCTTTTACGACAAGCATAGTCGCCTTTTACGGCAAGCATGGGTTGCTGAAGACCTATTTTACCCCGGAATATTCACGGGTCGATTATGATTATGATTATTTTTATTATTATTATTGCATACATACATACATACATACATACATACATACATACATACATACATACATACATACATACATACATACATACATACATACATACATACATACATACATACATACATATAGTTGAATTCACTGATTATTTGCAAAAAGAAAATACTTCGTTTTTTCCTGCATCTTTAGTTGTTAATTTTAGATCAGTATTTACGTATTGTTTCATTTAAACAACAAAGAATCAAGGGACAGATCTGTTTAACTGTTTAACTTGCAAAATAAGTACATACAGTCAAGTCTCGTTAATCCGACACTCGTTTATTCGACAATCGGCTTTATCCGACACAAATGATTGGAACCGATTTAATCAGTGTTATTTAGACCCGTTAATCCGACAGTCTCGCAACTCCGACTCCGACACACCTAATTTGCAACGAAATGCTGAAATCACTCATTAATCAGTCTCGTTAATCCGACACTGTGATCAGCGTACTCCGTGGTCATCTGCCCGCGAGTACACACACCCATGTTTTGATGCAAGACGAGTCGGCGAGTAGCTGCATATTTCAATGGCTGCAAAGATAAACTTGCTTAACAATAAACAAGTAAAGTTTTAAATACACAAAACAGGATAAAACACATGCCTAGATTACCTCAATCATTGGTTGATGCATGCTATACTATCCCAATTGCGAGGATCGATTTTCATGATGTCAATCACTGGATTGTCTGGCCCTCACTCGATTATTCACAGACAGCTGTCATAAGATGGAATATTGCCGAGGGCGCGTTAAACAAAGAAAAAACTTTCTAGATTTAAGCATGGCGTGTTACACGAGTGTAACCACCAGTGAAGACGTCTCCTATCTCCCAAACTTGTCAAGTGTGGACAAGTTGCTCCCCAAGAACAATCGTTATGACCCCTCAACAAGGCGATAAAGCGATCCCTTTCAATCGTGCATTCAAAACTGGTCAAGTCGCCGTCTCCAGAACTTCGGCGTTTTTTCAATCAACCTGGTTCCCGACTCTCTTTGCGCGACGTCAACTTGTGATATTAAGAGGTGGATCCCAGCTCAATTTTTAATGAGCTCAGACAATTAAAAATATTCAGCTAAAAATACATAGCTGTTACCCTGGACATGCATGGATTTGGAGACAAGGGTCCCCTCAGAATACACTACCGTTCATCAGGTTTCAAACACATCATACATAACAGTGAAATAATCTTCCGTATCGTTGAACTTTTCTGAGCCATGCTTGGGTATGATTATATAATACCCACGCCTTCTGCACGTGCACGAGTTCTTGTGTGGGTTATAGTCTTGGGGACGGCTTTCCATATAGTGGCCGTCGTGGCCCCGTACTGGACATCGCTTTCTGGGACACATACCGGCATCTGGAAGACATGCTCGGATATCTCCGGATGCTCCCCTCTCTCAGAAGGCAAGGAACTGAATGAACGTAGGTATATTTCACCGATACACATTCGTGCAGACTTCCACCCACGTGTAGATAGACACCGGGTACCATGTGGTCCACAGCTACAAATGCTTGTTGCCAGAAGCGATCGGGTGGTCCAGCTAATGGCATAGGTATACCGTGTCAACGTACCGATTAATGGATCGTTGGTCATAATGCCAATCACTGGATTGTCCGGTCCAGAATCGATTATATACAGGCTGCTGTCATACAACTGGAATATTGCTATGTGCGATGTTACCCCCCCCCCCCCCCCCCCCCCCACACACACACACACACCCAAAGATTAGCTTGATAAACAGCAGAAACAATGTAGCTTTTATGTCAGGGAGACAACACATGACTAGACGTAGACGCGCACACATGTAGTGTGAGATTAACATTATCTGAACGAACGTCGAGCTGTTGTGTACTAAGACACTTTCATGTAGGCTTCCATTTAGGAGGTATACATTGGGTGTTGCAATTTGCATATTTTTGCAATCTGAGAAGGCAGTACATTTTGTTTACAGAGACACCCCGTTAGGTCGGAAACCCTGCATTTCGAACGATTGATGTTTGGAACGACTATTTACACAGAAATAACACCGTGCCAAAAAATCTTCAATTTCGGAATTTGTTAAAGTTTTCACTGGGAACGGTGGTGACTGGAATAACGTCGTTTCACTGTACTATAGTCAGTGGAGAGTACATGTTGTCCTTGGATTGGTTTGCCCCTCATTATAACGCTACACAAACAAGGTGAGATGAGGTGAAATGGGGTTTAACGTCGCGTTCAAGATTATTGCACTTATATAGCGACGTGCATGGTGTACGTGTGTGTGTTTGTGTGGCTGCTTGTACTAGTCCGGACTGATGCCGATTTATAGTGCTAGCTCACTGAGATACCATGTCGCAGTTTAACATGAATACCCAACTCAGACACAGTATACTGACTCCGAGCCGACAAGTCCTTGTTTTAGCCCTTTAATGCCGAGCGCCAGACAGGGTAACAACAAGTACCATCTTTTAACGTCTTTTGGTATGACGCGGTCGGGGATCGAACCCTGGACCTTCCGCTCTCCGGGCGGACGCTCTACCACTAGACCACGGAGGCGGTCCTACACAAACAAATGATCCAGAAGTAGGCGTGGCCTCAGCTAATCAATGCTCCTCTGTATAACAAATTGGGATGTTTAATACATGGGACGTGTAACACATTGGAAGGAACTACTTAAACTATGTGAATATATTACATTACACTATCGGATTGAATTGTACACACGATGCGTACACTTTTGAATCCTATATCATCCCGGTATCGCGTATGTTTTGAAATAACCACAGAAGGCGTAGTAACATCTGTCACAATTTGTATCATATATTACCACCAGTTTGTGAGGAGAATAAGTGCTTTAATTAAGTGGCCAAAATTATACTGTTTAACAGATACGTCCTGGCGCTCGTGAAGGGAAAATACTAATTATTTACAACACCGAATCATAATACCTGAAACACACTTCTACCTCATGACAGTAATATATGTACATTCATATGCATTTAAACCACGCACTCATCATTCCTGTAACAATTTATGAATGTGTTGGGGGTTGGGCGTGGGTGCCTGTGCGTGCGTGTGTGCGTGCGTGTGTGCTTGCGTGCGTGCGTGTGTGCGTGCGTGTGTGCGTGTGTGCGTGCGTGTGTGCGTGTGTGCGTGCGTGTTCGCGTATATATGTGTGATGGTATGCGTGTGCTATGACATCATGTGACCCCGCGATGTATCTGATATACATGAATGTTCAAAGAGACTTAACCCGACTCACTCACTCATCTGTTGAGGACCCTCAACGAGCGAGAAACATCATCATGTTATCAGTACTACTCACATTCCAAACTGATATCACTATTCCCAGAGTCCACAGTGCACTAACTGGATATAATACATTTTGTCATACCAAGAACAGTAGCAAAACAGACGCAGGATTGTATATCGTTTCCTTCACCTGGGATGGTTCTTTGCATGAGACAAGTGTGACCCAGACACAGACATTATTAAGTTCTGAGTCAAAGTAGTACAGGCCCCCGATGCACACAGCAACAAGGAGTCATCTACAGGTGATTCAACAGGATGTGACATAAGCTGGGTTATCTAATGAAACTGTCAGTGGACACTGATCACTCCCCCTTACAGCAGCAGCCGAGGATTAAGTCACTTACCCTCAAGGACTGAATGTATTCACTCAAGGGAAAGTCAATCCATCTTTGATTGTCAGGTCATTCCAGCCCTACAACTGTGAGATTAAGAACCATTTAGACATGTATGCCTATTATAGAAGCATGTCCATACCAGCCACCCCAGGGGGGAGGTTAGGATCGCTAACTTTTATCCTGGCCCAGTGTCTCCACATAGCAGGGACAGCATCGCCATATTGGAGTCGGGATGAAGGTTTCCACTCGGGCATCTGGAAAGACTGCTATAAGGGAAAATGTACCTCTTTCTACGACGAAAATATGATAGATACATGGCGTGAGTAGTGTTACGACCGTCATATCTCCTCTGCGTGATTTCGAGTGAGTGAGTTGCATTTTACGCCGCTTTTAGCAATATTCCAGTAATATTCCAGCAATATCACGGCTGGGGACACCAGGAATGGGCTTCACACATTGTACCCATGTGGTGAATCGAAACTGGGCCTTCGGCTTGATTAGCGAACGCTTTAACCACTAGGCTACCCCGCCGCCCCGCGTGATTTCGAAGAACGAGTGAAGTTGATAGTGTCATGTTTTTGATGTTTCAAAAAATAAATAATGACAGGACTATCAACACTCTGTGCACATGTTCATGATTGTTCTGAGACATTAATCCCTTACAAGGCGATGAATTCGACATTGAGCTGATACTAAGTCGTAATTCTCGTATACAATATTTCATTTTTCATTTTTTATTACGTGTCCGTATTGTTATCTATCTTATAGTTGTCCGATTTTCGATTACTCGTAAATACGACGTAATCATATGCAACCATCGCTGTGGGATTAACGGGACTTGACTGTATATTGGGACAATGGACATTAAGAGTTTGGGTATTAATGATAACACGTCCTTGTAGAAGATGTCAAAGCACACATTAACACCGTGTCAACCTGTCGTCCTTGATTTGTGTTATCTTAGATTGATACAGTGCTTTGAAACGGAGCGCGTCACCGATAACGTTTGAGAGATAGGAGATCAACACAATATTGCTATCAATAGCGTCCAGATTGTATTATTAAATATTGAGGAGGCACGGGTGGCCCAGTCGTCTAAGGCGCCGCGATTCGCTGTGCAGAGTTGCGTCCCTCGGACACGCCAGAAACCTATGATTGTGGGTTCGAATCCCGGTTCGCGCCGATTATGTTTCTAGGTTTGTCAGCACCAAACCCGTGCTCGTGGGTTTCACCGAAGTGGTAAACGTCTGAGACCTGCATCACTTCGGGCTTTCCTTCCACATTAAGCTGACACGCCGTGATATAACTGGAATACTGTTAAAAGCGGCGTTAAACCCAACTCACTCACTCACTATTAAATATTGATATAATCTACAAACGCTATACCTGGGTTATATTTTACATGTCGTATATATGTCGTTTATCATCTAACAAGCAATATGTCGTCGCAACCTCGAGTTAACTCGCTTGCTCATCCTTTTTAATATTTTTATCCTGTCTTTTCTTGTTTGAACACTGCATCTCCGAAGTATATTCACCCCGACACCTTGGGTTGCAGAATGGCTGCGGGCAGTGCAAGCAATGGCTGTCCTGGGAGTTATCATTGCCTTATTTGGAATTATCACTTCCATCGTGCATCTTCGTACCGGTAACAAGAGTCTTCTGACCATTGCAGCCTTGTCGGCAATAGGAGCTGGTGAGTGGAAAAAAAATAAAATTCCAGTGATAGATGGTTTCCAATAATGTGGCGATGTACAGCTGATTCAACGTACAAAGAACTCACAAACCAGTGAAAATTCATAGATTTATCGCTCCCAGTAAGCTCTGTGTCCTCGTTCCTGTTATTGTAAGATATGAATAATTATGAAGACTCTCCAAGTTTTTAAAACGTCTCATTCGTGAGTATTTCATTTTAATGTTTCGGACATAACAAACGAACACAAACTGTGCGACCCTTGAGCTCAAAGAAAACATATTGAATTGATGATTTAAAGCTCATTTCTAATTAGACTTACACTCACAGAGATAACAGACACGTGATCATTTCTTCAAAACCATCTTCCATCGCTGTCCATGCAGATTTGCGCCCTTTAGGGGTGCAAAAATCCTATTATCTTTTTATTCGAAACCTGATAATGGTTTGTCAACATGAAAACGTTATGCAAATTGTGTGAGCGGTGGGTGTTTCCGGTACCCATCACTCGCAAACACCCGGAGTCATCACTGATTTTCAGCGATCCATTCATATACTTTGAGGGGGCACGGGTGGCCCAGTCGTCTAAGGCGCCGCGATTCGCTGCGCAGAGTTGCGTCCCTTGGACACACCAGAAGCCTATGATTGTGGGTTCGAATCCCGGTTCGACCCGATTATGTTTCTAGGTTTGTCAGCGCAATACCCGCGCTCGTGGGTTTCACCGAAGTGGTAAACGTTTGAGACCTGCATCACTTCGTGCTTTCCTCCAACATTAAGCTGACTCGCCGTGATATAACGAATACTGTTAAAAGCGGCGTTAAACCCATCTCACTCACTCACTCATATAATTTGAATCGTTACTTTCCCTTTGCGCCAAACGGAATCTGTTTCGGCGGATAATCTATACAGGTTATACGTGAACGTTATATATTGACGTCTGTTGTAGGCATACTTGTGGTGCTGGGTGCTGTCATCTACGTGGCTTTCAACGACTCCAGCGGTCTCTACTGGGCCTTCTGGTTTGAGGTGTCCGCCAGTGTCATAATGCTGTTCTCAGGGGTAGGACTGTTCACAGAACTGTGCAGAGGATAGCAGTGAAGTGGGAACTCACACTTCCCAGGACACACATGACATTCTCTTTCGGGATGTAGCTGCAAACCTTATTTTCTGAGAAAATTCAATGCGTTTCTGTTGGTGATGTATTCGAATAGTGATCGCTGAAACATTTGGTAAATAGTCCGTCTGATTTGTAAAGTATACGAATTCAAAACTGCCCTACGACAGAAAGAGTTTCCCTTATATTCCACACGCTTGAACGGGATGACCACTCCACATCAACAATCAAAGGGTGTAACACAGGCACTATGTTGGAAATGAACCGAACAATTTAACCCTATCGATATTTGATCATATTTTAAAACGATTGAAACGATGCATTTTTTGGCATTCTGTTTGACGTATTTTACAAGAGTCGAATGAGTACGACGCCAAACACGCACAAGCACTTCCCTTGGCTAGCAAACATTATGAATACCATTAAGACCCTGACATTTATTATCAAATTGTCTATGTGTGCTTGTCCAGATGACTTCTAGCTGACGACTGCACACCCCCGCCATACACACGTTCCTCCACTTCTGTGTGAGTTTACATGTATGTAGTATACTAACTCCCTTCAACTCACGACATATTCTACTTGGTTGGTGCTTGGGAATCCTAGTTGTAAAAACATTATGCTCAAATACTTGGGTTCGAGTTCTTAAATGGGTAACTCGTGAACAGCCCCCTTTTGGGTGTCCCCTGCTGACGACGGCGTGTACACATAACCACCCACTACAATGTCGAGGTGAGGATCATATGTTTGTACAATATTAATTAGCAGGGTTATAAACAGCGGTCAGACACGCGCACATCGCTTTTTGTAGCTTGATTGAGTTCTTATTGCACAGCGCAAAAGAGAATACTTGGGCATTAAAGATCACTGAATTTATTTTTCTTTATTATTTCTTTTATTTAATGCGAATTATAACTATTTTGCAGTACACAATATATCAAAACTGCACAGTTGAAAACCGAAATATAAGGTGTATGAATGACTTGAATTTTGTGTGTATTTGTGCCAAGTGTATTTTTTTTGTAACGTTAAACATTAAACCCCGCAAACTGAATATCTAATGTACCTAAGTATCTTTTTGCCAACAACGAGAGCATCATACTTACTAAATGAAAACAAGAAAAGACAGAAAATGTGATTTGAAGGTATTTTTAAACCATTATGCAACACGCCTCCACCCGTGTCATGGGCTCAAAGTACAGCCAAGGCTTGTTAAACTTACAACTGGGGATAATTGCCGACTCCCTGATATCAGCTTTCAAAATAGATGAAAACATCGATCTAATACCTTGAGATGTGTGTGCGTGCGTGCATGCATGCGTGCATGCGTGCGTGAAGTCTTCATTGAGCAAGATTGAAAGTAGTTCTGACTTAAAGTGTCATTTGACTCAATGATATTCCGATACCAATAATCCCAAATCAATAGCCATATCTCTATTCTATTAAAACTTCAATAATGACTTTTAATATTTGTCGAAATATGACGGAGGCCGGTACTTATCCTAGTCTGGGCCAGACAAACCAGTGATTGTTATTATGAACAACGATCCACGCCGTCGGGGTCGGATGGTACACAATCAACAGTCACCGAGCCTGACCACCCAATCCATCAGTTCGCCTCTTACGACCTATATTAAACCCCAAATACCCACAGGAGATCTTGCATGAGACATACAAATATAGTGCAAACAAATTGGTTATAGATGACGGAAGATGCCACAGTGAGTCACAAGATAAATCTTAATTCCTGATATTCAGATTAAGGTGCTACACTGTAACAGTATTACTACCGCATTACTATTGGCTTGACATGCAGGAACAGGCTTCTTCATCCCCACCTTTTCCTATTCATGAATGCCCAAAAAGATCCCACCTTGTGTCATGAACCAGTTTGACTCACCAATATCATCTCTAATTTCTAATGGTATCTAATGCAGTACACTTAACTAGTCCTGTGCCTCTGGCTTTTAGTGTATAGGATACTTTCGGTTTAATTGCATCACTTCTGTATTAAATGTAATTTACGGATGTCAACTTCTTTATAATGAGGAACACAACTTTTCGGAGTATATGCTTACTCCTTCATCAGGAATCATTGACCTGATGAAGCAGTAAGCATATACCCCGAAACGTTGTGTTCCTCACAATTAAGAAGCTGACATCCATAAATCCTCTTCCTTAATATCTGAATTGTAACTTTAGTGAAATCTTACTTTACGAATGACCTTCAGTGTGATCTTGGCCTACGCCTACAACTTTCGAGTTTGCATACCCGCTCCCAACCCTCCAAGGCAAGGGAGTTAACTTAGGTCCAGTTTCCACCCTTGTCGAACTAGGCTGGTATTATGGAGTTCGACTTTGGCTGGACTAACGAGTCTATGCATAGTTTATCACAATAAATTATAGATCTTGATAATCAATCAGATCGTCTTGACTGGGCGCCGCCATTTTGTTTGCAGCAAATGCAAGTGATACGAGGGGTGGAATCTGATTAGTCAATAGGAGAGGTATAGAAGGGACATAGAAGGGACATAACACGAAATAGCCACTGGTGGCGCTACAATCGAGCCCAGGAATTCCAGTCTAGTTCGGCAAGGGTGGAAACTGGACATTTAAAGTCAGTTAAGTCTCTTGCCTTGGGAAGATGAACCGCTCTATGGATGACATGTATCAACTTTCATGGACATACAGTAAATGCTCCATGGGTTATCCTTTTCTTCAGACTATGACCTCGAGGATCCATACACCTACTTAAATATGATGCAAATACTACTACACGATGCCTTTAATTCCATTTCTGTTCAGTTAGTTTATTAACAAAATCTCCAAAATCCGTAGTTCACGACATTAAGTTAGCCTACTGATTCAATTAATTGCAACAATTCAGTACTTCACAAACATATTCCCCAATAATTCACAACGATGATTGAATACATAATAACAGGAATTGACAGACACACACGTACGCACGCACGCACGCACGCACGCACGCACGCACGCACACACACACACACACACACACACACACACACACACACACACACTGCAAACACCTGTGATCCATGCTTCTAAGATGAGGATCATCCTGGTTATCGTCGTCACTAGTGCCAGTCTCAGGTTCAAACATGTAGGGGTTCACTTGTACCTCTTTCTCAGAAATCTCCAATGTATGTCCCGAGAAACATTTCCATTCCACGATAACTCGAAAACTATCGTTACTCTCAGAGTTTAAGGTATTGCCAAGTCATGATCGATTTGAGCTCACGATACCACAAAAAGGAACGAAATAAGTACTGCGATGCTTCGTCATTTTATACACAGATCAGTGAATATTTTATTACAAGGAAATGTCTCACAACAAAATCAGCGGAAGTTCCGAATCCCGCACAATAAAGGCAACTGAAGAAATAGCATGTTTCGCCCATCGTTTTCTCATCGGAGAGTGAATTCAATTTGTGATATAAATGGCCTTTGTCACACTTCTTATGTTAAAAGAAAGGAGTATATTTTAATCCTTTTAACCTACTCATAGGAAGGAAAGTACAATGTGCAAAATTAATGGTCACTGTTTGATTGTGAGTAGGTGAATGTATAAGGGTTAATAAGGTGGAAGACTGCAGCCGACTACGACCATGAACGGAGGCGTGCTTGCTGGGATGCGAACGGAGGGGCGGGCTTGTGCGACCAAGCGTAAAATTTTGGAGGACATCGCCTGCAATCTTGACCATATATGGAGCCTCTCTGTAATAAAGGCTTCGCCCCCGATGTATTTTCGTTTCAGTCTTTGAAATTGATAGACAGGGCAAATAAACCTGATTTACCGCCGTTTTCGGTTTTTTGAATGATATATTGACATTAACGGCGTTACGATCTATCCAATTCTGCAAAGTTGTATATACTCATGGGACTTGCGCTGTAAGGAATTATCAAAAGATAAGGTAAGTACCACCCAAATAAAGCAACAAAGCAATTACTTTATATAAATATTAATGTGATTCTGCACTTGAAGAACGGATTAGGTTGGGGAAAACACTATGGGGCTTTGTTAGGCTGTTATTTCAGTTAAATCACAGCGTGTCATCTCAATGTGGGATGAACGTCCAAAGTGAATAATATTTTTAAAGTTTTCCACTATTGTGAAAACAACGAAAAATCCAAACCAGACTCAGGACGCCTTAAAACAACAAAACTAGAGGGTCTTTGTGTGGGAGGATCTTCTACACAACATTAAAGCTCTGGGTGACTAGATGGACATAGTGTTACATGACGGTGTCAGCATGGATTTACAAGAATGAGGATACTGTTATTCGACAGTTATGTATGAATCGTATAGGTAAACAAATGTATACACGGGTGGACCAGTACCATTGTTTGACTGTCAGTTCATGCATGGATTGAACAGATTCAATTTAATAATGTGTACCATATGTTCCCGTGTGATAACAGGTGAACAATTTACTTGTCTTTGCATGTGTTTGTGACAGATGCAACGGGTGGGGTAGGGTACGCTCACCTTTTCGCTTACACCTGGAATCATCATTATTTAATGGCGATTCATAAACACATGCTAATAAATGATATGGTCGCACAGTCGATTTTACTTTATGCAGATATTTCTACTGGAAAGGGTTTTGCCGCTTTATTTTCATCAACTAGCTGGGATGTCACAGTGTTGGAGGGAGTGTTTCCTGAAATTATGTTGGATATTTTCTTGTGCTAATATGGCAGTAATTGTTCACAAAATGGATATTTTTGTTACCAGTTATCTACACTATTTTATTTGGCGGAATATTATTGTCATTCAACTTTTGCACAAGGTGTGTGTAGTTTTTGTAACGCGCAGAGTGACTAGTGAGTCGTTTCGATGTTTGGAGACTAGCGGCAACATACCTGCCTTTCATGAGAGGGGGAAGTTTGTTTTTCCCAATACGATATCCATTAAACTACTGATTGCCATGTTTAGGCATGCCAAAATAAAGTGTGTGTTCCGATGTAAAACGGATAATCATTCGACAGAAGTCGGGCGGACGCGTGGAGGCATACAGCGCACCGAGAGAGATCAGCAACATTAGACCACATATTGGGCCTCATGTCGCGACAATCATGTGGACTCTCACCAGTCACATGGATATTCTCGATTGTCTCCATCAACATGCAAAGTGATGTCCCCAAAGACATGTTGTAGTGATCATTGACACCTCTTAACCCGAAATGGAATTGTGTTGTAGAGCCAGAGAGTTATGCTCATTGGGTTACTACGTCGAATAGATCCGGACTGCCGGACTCAATCCCTTCATCACTAATCGGGTCCACGCTCAGTTTCCTTTAGTTCAAGTTTCTCCTCCTTATTACATCCCGTCACGTTGAAAATTGCAAGCATGACGTAAAGGAATAGCCATACCTCCTTCGTTTAGGGACCTCTCGATGCTGCCCTAATAGCCCCGTGTTTTTCGAACACTTATGAACAACGTGCATAGAAGTGTGTCTAGTGCGTGTGTTGGTATTTCGTTTGGCGAATTTCATTTTGAACTTTTGGAATGTTATGAAACAGTTTCAAATCATAGTTTTCTTGGCTGTGTTTCTGTTTTAATTGTCTAGGATCGCGCCATCGATTATACCGTCCACAACAGCGACACATCTATTTAGGGCATCATTAGGCTTTGTGTCACAGGGAATTTGAGATAATCTGCCTTCATCACAGTCAAATCACATCGGTACCATCAATCTGTAATATGCATTTAGCAACGATGATGTCGCAGAAGCACTCCCCTTTTGATCTTTTAAAACATTGTTTCCAACATCAAAGATGTCCATGTTGTTTGTACACACCTGCTCACGTGCACCGGCGAAGAAAGTCTCACTTCCGGTTACCTAATTTGCATGCTTATGTCATGGGGAATGACATGCTTGTTTTTCTGTCCGACGCTTATGTCATGGATAAATACTTTAGTTAAATGATAAACACTATTATTACCTGGTACATATGTTCATTATTCACACTTTTATACTTTATTAAGTACATAGATTATATCATTGTTGGATATTCCTAGACGATAAATTCAGTTGATGTACTAAGTGATATATAACTTCATTGTATATTAATCGGTGTGGCCTACTTCTATTGCAACATAGGTGCAATGAGGGATATACAGCGTTCAGCTGGACAGAAGAACGATTGCCTGGGTACGACTGTTCCTCTTCGTGCCCGTCACTTTAGGCAAGTTTTCTATGGGGGTTCATTTTGCCTTTGTTAGATTGTTATGACGATAGATTCAACAGCACTTCAATAGTCTCAGTGTTTGAGTTTAACTTGTTGCCACCAAGTAGCTGTATATCCTTTTGGATATGATGAGACTCAACCAATTATCTCTTTTAATCAACCACACATAATACGAGTGAGTCAATATGGATTTACGCCGCTTAAGTGGCAATATTCCCGGGCACACCAGAAATTTGCTTCAAACATTGTACCCATGTCGGGTCAATCACACATAAGACTACCTTACGATAAGCATGGAGTGCTGTTTCTAACCGTGGAATCCCGAAGCAATGATCAGCAACAATGGCTGTACATTGTACTTGTAACAGCTCGGTCCTTTATACATTCTATTAAGCTTTGTCAGTGACATTAACGTTGATAAAGGGTTTACTGAACAATTATCATGTTACAATGTGAATATATTATTTCATAAAAGGTAAATCGAAAGTCACGTTTTACAGTCATATTTAAATATCGAGTTGTCCTCTGTAGTCAAAGGTCACCATATGACTCATGACGTGAACTCTAGAAGCATTTTGAGTGATCAATAACGAATATTTGATACAGCTCCATACCCGTGGAGACGGATGTAAATGATCACCAGCATAGTTTATGCATTCAACATTTTCTTACATGCTGATCATGGAAAATGGAAAAGGCGAGTGGCCATGATCATTTATACTGGGATATTTTTACGGCTGGGTTTACATATTTTTCATTTAAGAACAACTACATCATATATAATTGCCATCAAATGGACAAAATATGTGTGTTCTAGATGAATCGAAAAGCAGGAAGATAACAGACCCGATGGAACTACTTAAGGTGTCTGTTTGGGGGCACAGGCGCCGCAATTCGCCTTGAAGAGTTGGTTTGTGGGTTCGAATCCCGGTTCGCCCCGATTATGTTTCCAGATTTGTCAGCATCAGCTTGTGGGTTTCATCAAAGTGGTAAACGTCTGAGATCTGCATAGACTCGGGCTTTCCACGCATATCAACTCACTCACTCACCCCCTTTGTCAATCATACCTGGATTATACATAATAACCGGGTGGGTTTCTGATGTTTTCTGTTATCAAAATAGTTTAAAGACAGAAATGATGACCAATGCAATTCCCTATTTTGAATTTTCCCGTGCTTTTTCAGGTGATCAATTGACTTGCCTTTGCAAGTGTTTGTGACGGGTGGGGCAGGATACGCTCACCTTTTCGCGAACACCTGTATCACCACTTGTTGATTCATAAGCACCTGCCAGAGTTGAACTTGGAATGGTACAATATACTCTGCTTTTCGTAGAGATCTCTCATTACAATGGAAAGTTCTTTTTCTGCGGCGACTGACCATCATGACTTTGACATCGTAACATATCTGCATGTACAATCTGTGTCAGTCACGGCTAAACGCTGTTTTGCAATATGTTGCAATACAATGTTTTGCAAATGCACAGCCCTAATGTGTACGTTGTTTCGTCACGTTCCATTCATTAAAACTCAAGAGTACACGCCCAGTACACACTGATTGTGCTTCGCCTTTAATGTAATTTAATTCTATGTGAGAAACATTCAATCATTAAGTCACATCTGTCAGAAGCGCGTAGATGAGAAAACCAATTGCAGCGGCGGAGGAAGTGGAACTCAAATTCGAGCAAGCCTTTAGAGAGTTACTTTGGTATAGGTCATTGTATCCCAATTGTGTGGATCGGTGCTGTTGATGTCAATCAGTAGATGTCTGGTCGGGCTCGACGATTTACAGACCACAGTCACCACGAGTCGACCATTTGGAAAGCAGAGTTTTCAGTATAATTTGTGTTTATTTTATTTCTATATAGTCTTCCGTGTTTGCATTCTTCAATTTGCCTTTGCTCCACAATGTGACCCCAAGGTAAGGCGTCAAGGACAGCCACTGGAAGAGCAACACAGACAGCATCACTACAATTAGGAGTATTGCATTGTTATTCATGTCTTATAGTTTACTGAAAAACTAGACAGCAGCTGCATAATGGGAAATCGGGTTTAACGTCGCGTTCAAGATTTTTGCACTTATATAGCGACGTGCGCGCACGTGTGTGTCTGAGTGACTACCTGACTAGTCCGCAGTAATGCTGGTTTTATAATGCTGGCCCACTGAGACACCATACCGACGTCCTTGTTTTATCCCACTAATGCTGAGCAAAAGGCAGGGCAACAACAAGTATAAGTTTTTAACGTATTTTGGTAAGACGCGTCCAGGGATCGCACCATTGACGTTCCGCTCTCTTGGCAGACGCTTTATCCACTAGACCACGTAGGTCTTCAGCAACTGTCTGAGGTGTGAATACCAGCACTATACAAGTTCATCGCAATTATAATTATTTACCGTGATCGTAACCAGAACGGAACATCCAACCATCGCCCACGGGAATCCGAAATGATCAACGACTATTCCAGTTACAATGGGACCAGAAAATGTTCTGCAAAGAATAGTTTGAATTATACTCGTACTGACAAACACATTTATCAGTTTCTTACATGCTTGTGATATAGTTGGAAACGAAGAGTGGATATTTCTTAGGATTATGGAAAGGGTTGTGTCTCTTTTATGTATCTGAATAAGTGACAGCGATCCTACTGATATCAAAAAGTCAGGCAAGGGGTTCCATTTTGTAGTAATAATAATAATAATAATAATAATAATATTCAGGAGGAGTTATTGACCATCTCGTGGAAGGTCAGGCATATACGTACTTTGGGATGCAGATTAGGGACAGTGAGTGACTTAAGATTTAACGTTGCATCGCATTATTTCAGCCATTTAGCGACGAACAGGTTAATATATTTATATTTATGCAAAGTTTTATTTAAAAACAAGTTGTGAAACATATTTGAGCATACTATATTTAGAAACAATTTATGAAACATATTTGAGCATAACAATATTACATATACAGTTTTAAAACACGGGCTATAGGCCGCCAGTAACCAAAGCTAGGCCATCTCGCTGGGGATCATGGAGATTTACAGTACCTCTGCTTCCTGCATTTACGTCATCACTTTAGCTACTGGTGGTTGTGCACAATACTAGCCAATATAAAAAAAATACTCAGCAATGAGTTGGCTTAAAACAATGGTTGATGATAGTTACATCGATTATGATAGGATTACGTGTCACAAATGGGGACAACAGTTCTTCAGTAATGTCAGTTGATAATAGCATCACACCAAATTTAAAAACAAGCATTTATTTATTCACATACATATTTAAAATTTATTATACAGACCAATTTCTTTCAAATAGCTGATCATAAGATGCCCGCTAACACTGGAAAAGAGATTTACGCTTTGATAATGTGAAACCCTTGCGGTTGCAAAGTCCACACAGTCAAGCAACCTTTCATCACAAGGGATACACTTAGGAGGCTCGTCCTCATCTGTCTTAAGCAGATATTCGTGTGTAAACCGACTGTGGCCAATACGACATCGTCGTAAAACGACCTCGTCATGTCTTGACTGACAACCCAAGAAGGTTTGACCGATTGTTTGTTTTAATTCGTGAAGTTTATTGCTTCCTACCTGGGTGTCCCACCTCTTTTGCATGAGATCCCGGGCATAACTTTTAATAGTTGGTTTGAAATCACCGCACGGGCTAAGTAGTGAAGATAACGGTTTGTCAAGAGCTGCTTTAGCAGAAGCATCGGCTTTTAAGTTACCTATTATGCCTACATGACTTGGTAACCAGCAAAAGACGATTTCGCATAGGCCAGTTGATCATTGAAAAGTTCTAAAATGTCTGGGATGATTTGAGGATACACGTTTAAGTGCCTGAAGGCATGACAATGAATCTGAGAAGATGATGAAGTTTTTAGATTGGTTTTGATGTTTGATATAGGTTAAAGCTGTAAAGATAGCGTTTGCCACAGCAGTCAAAAATGAACTAGAATCTGGTATTCTTGAGGAGACAGTTCTGGGTCCAATGATGGTGGCACTTGCAACTTTGCCATCATCCTTGGACCGGTCTGTAAAAATGTCACCAGGATAGAAGAACCTCCTGTTGCTTTATCACCAGGAGGGGAAAACGAGTGGTAAGAACTGTACTGACGGATATATAATAGATCTGTGTTTTGTAGATATGTTTCTTTGAGACAAAAAGCTGACGGTTTAAATCTTGGATTAAAAGTTGTATTTCATTACAATTCTTCTTAAGACCTCTGCAATTCCATTGTATAATGTTTTGTGGGGACTGAACGGGTGAGATGTCCTTTTGTATTTACATCTGTACATAATAATGTCATTTATATAATGGTACATATGAATGTGCTAAAAATGCTTAGAAAAGCTATACATATTTTAGAGCAACAGAATAGGTTTTCTCAAACTGATTGAGCGTAGAAAGTGATCTTAAATCTACAGCTGCATTGGAGGCGAAAGATCCGAATTTCAAATTACATCCGGTGACTTGATTGTAAGGCTCTTGAAGGAAAGTACTCGTTCCCTTGATCACACGGTTAGGCCGCGTGACTGTGGGGATCTTGTATCGTATCCTTTGCGAAACAGGAAGTCAGTGAAGGTCGAACTAGTGTGACGGTATTTCTGGGATTTTGTTACAATTCTTGTAGTTGAGTTTTCGACGTTTTGCAGTCTTTGTGTCTTTGGGTGAAATCCAAACGATCTTACTTAAATACAGGGACACATATTTTTTTACCGTACCTAGGTTAGACATATGGGACATACGTACATATGTACATACGTATATATGTACATAAAATCTTTGTTGATCCCTATCCAACGCATGTAAAGTACAGTTTTCAATAACTTCAAAACACATGGCAATGTTAGTAACAATTGTTTAATCCTCAGTGCTATTAAAGCGCTACTTGTATTTATTTTAGGGTATTTTTTTTTTCAGAAACGCCTCATTCACCTTTCTTTGGACGAGTTACATTTCAAAGCATTTGCTGACTGGTACAATGGAACTGCAGGTTGTAGCAAAGTATAAAATACATTACTGGAGTAAGGTTACTGCATTTTATAAAACCAGGAATCAAAGATGAATATAGCTATGTATTAGTGAGGCCAGCTATCACCTTATTTCGGACAGTAGCATTGCTCGGCAGGGTTACGTTCTAAGCTGTTAAGTGCCCTCAGAACATAGGTACAGTTATTCATACAAATCATTACGTGAAACGTCTTACCCTATGTAATTAGATGACTGAATGATGCCGGCTAAGAATCCCAAAGTAGCGCCATCGTCCTTTTGTCCCATATCTCTGAAACAGAAACATTTTCATGTGGGGATTCGGTTCAGAATACACGTGCTGGCGTACTTGGTGGGCGGAAGGGTCTAGCTCTGTGACCATTTGCATGTCAATATGAAATTCAAGTTGATTGTAGTACTAAATATGAAAATATATATTTTTAAGGCAGGTTTATTTTAAGTTTGGAGATCTTGCAATGCTATTGTATGTAATACATTACATGACAATAAGCATTTATGTCGTGAGAAGATTGTATGTAATATTACATCTATAAAAAGTTATTCAAAGCTGTCGAAACTAAAGTTTGGCGATGCGAAGGTGAGCTTACATTAATGACACTGCAAATACCAAACGCATCAGTCATCACTGGAATAAATATCCTCTAATGTTAATTTGTTGGTATTATGTGATACTAATCCTTGAATGACAACGCGGTGTGGTTGAGTGAGAGACTTTTAGCAGTATTCAAACAATATCGCTGCGGGGGATACCAGAAATTGGCTGCCCACATTGTTTAATGACGTTTACGAATTGAACATTGATTGATTTTGTTGTTGTTGTTTAACGCCGCACTCAGCAATATTCCAGCTATACATGTATGTCTGTAAATAAACGAGTCCGGACAAGACAATGAAGTGACTGTCATCATAAGCATCGATCCACGCAATTGGATTGTGTAAACGGAACTCACCTCGCTCCTTGGTATATACACTTTATCGCACTGACAATGACAGGGGCAGTTGAAAAGCCGATGCATACAAACATCAGTATTGTCAGCCACAACAGACTGGTAAAGACAAGTGAGTGAGTGAGTAAGTATGTTTTACGCCGCTTATAGCAATATATCACCAAACGGGGCACCAAAATGGCATTTACACATCGTATCCATGTTGGGAATGGATATTGATTAAATATATCCTTCCAGACAAGACTGTTAATTGGGTTTATCATTGGCATACATGTGGTACATTACCACTTTTGATTCAAATATAACACAGTTGTCTACATCCTCTACTTTCAGGATTGATAAGCGTGCTCTTGAAACACCAAACTCGTAGTTTCTGGCGATTTAGGTAATGTCGTAAAATATGCATTGTGTTTTGTAAGTATTCTGATTTTACCAATTAATGTCAAGTTTCTTCTCCAGTTCGCCAAATGTCTTTTTATATTTTTAGAAGTCTTTTTCTGGAAGTAATCACCCTAAGGTATCTTAAATGAGGTTTAAATGTAATCCCTCGCACGTCAAACGTGTCTACATGCCAATCTAATTGTTTGTTTTCACATAACTTAACATTTGTGTTTATGTTATACTATGTGTGTGCCCATATTGATATGCAAACAAACGTAAGGAAGTATAAAGATATCTGGGGTTTGTGCGCTTGTTACAAAAGTTAGATATACTTCTCTGTGAATAAAATTAGACCAGTTAAAAAGACATCAGCTAAGTGTGTGTGTGTGTGTGTGTGTGTGTGTGTGTGCGTGCGTGCGTGTGTGTTTGTGTGTGCGGCGTCTGAAGGGGTTATATTGAGGTGATACAGAGTTTGCATTAACACACGATTACCATTTTTCACGTTTAGAGTCACAGTGTTATGATTTGGAAGAAACCCAACATTAGAACAACCACCATTGAGATCATTATACAAATAATATTGTAACCGATATTATATGTTAACACTTACGTCGGAACAAATCCCAAAAATGGAGCTGGTCCAAAAAATAGGTAACTGGCGGATAGACAACACAGTGCTCCCCACAATGTAGGGATTGCTGACACCTGGTAGTAAAAAATATTACTCACGTTTCATCACAATTATTTGTTTCATATTTGCATTAAATATATAGCGTTATCCGATTTCAAAGATTTACTGTCTGAGCGTAATTACCCAATGGAGTGAGTGGGTGGGGGCGTGTCAGCTTGATGTGTGAGGAAAGTACGAAGTGATCCATGTTTTGGACGGGCACCACTCCGGTGAAATCCCCGAGCACCACTCCGGTGAAATCCCCAAGCACAGGTATGTTGCTGACAAACCTAGAACATTATCGGGGCTAACCAGGATTCGAACACACAGTCATATCTTTCTGGCGTGACGAAGGACACAGTGAATAGCGGCGCATTAGACGACAGGCCCTCCGATCCACACCATCCCGCTGTGCAGTCCGCGTTCCCGCCTCAACATTATTCCAATGGAAGGGAGCGGATCGCTTGCCATAGTGAAGAGCATAGGGTCAATTCACCAGCACATGGTGTCGATAAATGTGCAGTGTTAGCAATTCTGCTTGAATTTCATTCAGAGCGTTTCGTAACTGAGAAGTAAGTCCTCATATCGGAGAATTTTATAGTGAGTGAGTTTATGCTTAACTTCACATCAGCAGTATTTCAGCCATATTGTGACGAGGAGAATATTACAGTTGTTATTGTAAAACATTCCTATGATATTTACACATAAAATGTTGTATTATCTACTGGTTGATTTGTTGGTTTGTTGTTTAACGCCGCACTCAGCAATAGTCCAGCTATATGACGGCGGTCTGTAAATAATCGAGTCTGGTCCAGACAATCCATTGATTGATATCATGAACATCGATCCACGCAATTGGGATCGATGACATTCATCAACCAAGTCAGCGAGCCTGACCACCCGATCCCGTTAGTCGCCTCTTACAACAAGCATATCTACTGAGGATGTAGGAGACAAATGAAGAAATTCGAAAATGTCCAATTGGTAATAGAAGATAATGTGGTGTGGTGATCGCATTGTTATACATACTCACACAAAGAATGTACTCGTCAGCATGACATACCTTTTTGTCAAGTAGATATCCCCAGAGTGGTGTGGAAAGAGAAAAGGCAGCTGGGCCCGTCATGAAGATCAAACTAATAATAACTTGGCTTACGTGAAACTGAAATAGCAAAGAAAACGGAGTTTTGACACGATTAACACTTCTTGAAACGTAATCAGTTTTCTGAAAATATCTTCTACAAAATGAGAGCTGATGCAGCGCTTTCCACTCCCTGCCTTATTCATCTAGCTCACTAATTAACTCAAACGTCTTCATTTAAAATGTTGAGATATTACAGATAAGTCCATTAAACACACAAAACTGATTATGAGTTTGTTTGTTGTTTAACCCCGCACTCATCACAATTGTTGCTCTATGACGGCGGTCTGCAAATAATCTGGACCAGAAAATGCAGTGATTAATATCATAAACATCGATCTAAGCCATTGGGATACGATGACAAGCATCAACCAAGTCAGCGAGTGTGACCATCCGATCCCGTCAGTCGCCTCTTACAACAAGCACGGGTTGCTGAAGAGTTATTCTAACTCCGAACATCACGGGTCTGATAATGTGTGAGTCATTCAATCTGATGGTCGTCATACCTACATAGTGCTTGTCAGATACTAATATGACCTACCTATGTTCAGTATGATAATGTCTACCAGTGCGAGTCATACCTAGCCATTTCTACCGATCAAGCATCCTTCGGTTTACCTACCTGAGTCAGGTGCCCTAAAATCCTTCATACGTCTTTATCATCTGCCAATCATACCTACCCGTTCATGTTCTCACTGGCCATGACTTATTGTGTCAGATGCTGGGGATACCTATCTGTGTCAAGATCTCATCGTATCGTCTTTTTCTTATACCTGGGGCGGTCGGGTAGCCTAGTGGTTAAAGCGTTCGCTCGTCACGCCGAAGACCCGGGTTCGATTCCCGACATGGGTACCATGTGTGAAGCCCATTTCTGGTGTCCCCCTCCGTGATATTGCTGGAATATTGCTAAAAGCGGCGTAAAACCATACTCACACACTCATTTCCTATACCTGTGTTAGGTGAAAGCCATACCTACCTGTGTCAGGTGCTGGGCGTAGAACGGACCCATAGAGGCCAACCCAAAGTAAGCAGCGTAGATGGAGAGGGCTCCAAACCAGACTGAGGGACTCCTTAATGAATGTGAGACAGCAACACTTGATCGTCTTTGTGTGGAAGGAACAGCTACAACATGACGTGACGTTGAAATACATTCAAGCTATGTTACACCAGGATATAGTTTAACAGTACAGGTTATGCATGGACTTACAAGCTCGAGGTAAAAATGAATGGACAGACAAGCATAACACAGTTTACAGTTTATGTACGGATGGACAAGCTCCAATAATCACAGTGTAATGGTTAGCCAAGGTGGTTAATTCTTTTGCAAACCCATTTCATTTTTCAGTTTTGAAAACTACTTTCCCATATGAAAAACTAAAGAACAACGTCATTCCTTGGTCCATGGGGCTTTTGTTACAAAACTTCTTGACCATAGATACAGTAGCCTATCTCTCTTCAGGGGTTCAGGAAATTTGTCAAAGATGAAAGCAAATGCCATCTTAAGTATACTGAGGAAACAATATGTGAAATGATGGACATCCTCATTGATAACAGCCGTCATATAGCTGGAATATTGTTCAGTGCGGCGTTAAACAAACAAACAAACAAACAAACAAATCATTGATAACAACTATGGAAGTAAAAGATTTAGGTAAGTGAGTGAGTGAGTGAGTTGGGTTTAACGCCGCTTTTAACAATATTCCAGTTTCATCGCGGCGTGTCAGCTTAATGTGGGAGGAAAGCCCGAAGTGATGCATGTCTCAGACGTTTACCACTTTGGTGAAACCCACGAGCACGGGTATGGTGCTGACAAACCTAGAAACATAATCGTGGCGAACCGGGATTCGAACCCACAATCATAGGTTTCTGGCGTGCCCAAGGGACGCAATTCTGCACAGCGAATCGCGGCGCCTTAGACGACTGGGCCACCCGTGTCCCCTTTAAGTAAGTATACGTCGTAGGCTTCTCCATGGGCAACAATTGTATTCCCCTTGCTGCTGATCTGTCTCTTGATGCAGTTGAATTTGAATTTATGATTGGAGTGACAAAGCCAAGAAGTTAAACTTAAGCTTCAGGTCTATCAATGATCTGATATCGCTCAATAACCACCAACTGGCTAATTCCCTTCCGCTGATTTGACCACCTGAACTAAAAATAACGGAAACAAGTGAGAATGCCTCATCGGTTTCATATTTAGATCTGTGTATAAAGATTCAGAGTCACAAAAATGTCTCTACAAAACTTTGTGCGAAGAGGATGACTTTAACTTTTCCTTGTAGTCAACTTTCCCTATGGTCAACTTTCCCGTTACATCGAGCAAATATTCCAGCAACTCCAGCCTTTGGTCTCTAGATTCAACAACTTTTGAAGTACAATCTACGGAGATGTCAAAGAACGTCGTACGACTTTTGCTCAAAAGTTGTTTGATCAAGATTACGAAAAAAAGGTTTCAGTAAAGCTTTCAAATTATGGTGCCACCGGTGGGGCCGAATACGCTCACTTTTTCGTGAAGACCTGGTAACATCACACTATTTGATAGTGAGTCATAAACCCATGCTAATGATATAGTCGGAATCGCACATCCTCCCAAACATATACATGCACATTTATATCGTACAAGCATGAAAATGTTCTCTTGTGTGCAAGATTAAGGTCCCAGAAAAAAAACACCTGGGACTTTTTCTAAAGAATCAATAACACTGAATCAAAACCTCCCATCAGACTGATACCTATATGGTGGTGTTACCATGAGATGCTTACCACTAGATGTAATAGGAGTTTCCATTTATTTCAATGGAATTTAAAAAATAAATATGAAAGATAAAAAATATAAAACACAAAAGTCACAATGCTTCATGAGTCATACTCTGGATACAGAGCTTTTTACTGATTGAATTTAATCCCATGCATACAGGAAAAAAATCCTAAATATCAAAACGCATCAGTTCATGGCTGGACTGATATGTGTCCAGAGTTTGGACTAGAAATATTGAAAGGTCTTTGGGTAATGCACAGGAAAAGAACGGAAGGAGGGGCGGACCGATGGGCAACACCCAATCCTATATCCAAACTTACTCCTGTTTGGTACAAAACGAATGAGGAAATCAGACCTGTCTTTGGCTTCTCTCCAATAAGTCTTTGTTTTATTTCAATAAGATTCAAATGGTTGGATATGTCAGGCCAAACTGGATAATAAGTCGATCGACCCAGCCAGTTTTGTTCCTTAGTCACATGATGGTGGCTTTTATGTGCCCGTGATTGTCTCCCAGACAACAACACTTTAAAATAATTGATGGATTTGTAGCAGTATTATAGGCTGATTAAGTGGAATTGTGGCCACTTCCAACAGTACTTCATATATATTATGGCATGTCAGATTGGAGTGATAGGAACGTTCGATGTTATTTAGGTATTAGTTTCCAACTGAAACAAGTTAAACTCATCATGAGTATGGATACACTGCTGTCAATTTCGCATTCGAACTTACGTTCACAGGATTCCGTTCTTAATCACGAAGCTATGAACAGTAAACTGAGGCCTTTGACGACCAACCGCTCATGACCTTATGTTTAATAATAATACAATTATTTGGTATTTGTGGATTTACCTATTCAATAGTAGTAGGCAAAACACAGATAAAGTTTGCCAATCAGTATGGCTTCTTTGAAGTTGGTTTTAAAATTATAACTTTATAACTTTTGTCAGTTCAATGACACGATGACTACGTCTTCACCACATACAAACTGTTCCGGTCGACGAACTGTATATCTATTCACACCCACTATTGTGAAAGAATTATGGGGATTGAGAAAAAATGATATTCATTGTTTATGTAACAAGCGGAAACATACCGTCTTGACGAGGTAGCACGACATAAGAGGCACATCCACAGGCAAACGTGCAGCTCCCGAGAACCCAGAATGGAAGGCCATACCCTCCTAACTGAGGTGTAAACAATTGTTAATATCAATGCATACCATCTGCATATGAATTACAAGTGCCCAAAGAATGAAAGAACAATATGCAATGTTTAAGACATTAATAAAAATGAGGTAACTTTTCTGAACTTGTTTATCAGAAATGGTTCATGTGTGCTGTATGTCGGAATGAAAAACCAAACATCCCTCGTTGGTAGTCATCGAAAGGTAATTGCTATGTGGTCCACATTTGTTACTAAATATATGTATTTAATTTATTTGAACTATTTGGACTTACTATTGAATTTGCTTTGTAAGATATTTTCGTTTCTGGTTTCTGGTGTTTCTCACTGTGATATTGCTGAATATTGCTAAAAGCTGCGGAAATACACACTCACTCACCCGCATTTTACACATTTGAAGTCAAATTTATATTGATTAGTACACTTGTTTTCTTTAAACAATAACACGAATATTCATAAATAACTAGTAACATTTAACTGTCAATTTGAAATAATGATGTGGAATAATAATGGTATCGAGATATGTTTTCTATTGCAGATATATGTGGGGTGGGTAATTCAGAATAATGACGATCAACAGTTAACCTCTAAAAACGAATGTAAATGATAACACCATTCACACATTTGTTACGTCCAGTGTTTCTAAAGACTCTTTCTGCTAAAATATTCATGTACAAAAAAATAGAAAAATCCTTTCTGAAAACACACATATATTTACAAAGTAATTAAAACATGTAATACAATTTATAAAATGAACTGGGTAACGAAAGTGTACACCTGTCATATAAAAACTGTCCATCAATATCTACAATACCTTAACATACTCATAAAAGCCACTATGATTTGTTTTACTGTTAATTGAAACAATTGTAAACAGATTAGTATTTTTAAGTATTATTGTTTAGATCTCACTTTTGCATGTAATACATTATTAACCAGGTGGTGAGATACTAAATTCGTCACACGTGTGTCGTACGTACAAGGCTTAGTGTATCGCACGCCACACGCCACACACCACAAGTTTGCTTTGCATTCTACATTAGTCATAGATAGAGCTACTACAGACATTATACAATCGAGTTACGTGTACATTCAGACTACAGACCCTATGCACCCGACCACTTTCAATTACAATTTAATAAAAGGCAAATAGTTCACAGTTGCGAAATGAAGCCAGTTTAAAATGTTTGGACCTTCATCCGGACTAACGTTAGATGCTGTGGCTGTTCCGTCAGTGTCCCGATACCCGATTGCACAATGAGTTGGGTTTAACGCCGTTTAGAACAGTATTCCAGTTTCAACACGGCGTGTCAGCTTGGTATGGGAGGAAAGCCCGAAGTTATGCAGGTCTTGGACGTTTACCACTTTCGTAACCCAAGAGCACGGGTAAGGTGCTGAGAAACATAGAAACATAGTTGTTGCGAACCGAGAAGCGAACCCACGGTCATAGGTCTTTGGCGTGCCTAAAGGGTGCAACAGCGAACAGCGGCACTTACTCAAACTTAATATTCCTGATATATGTCGTGAAGGGAAAAACGTCGTGAAGGATTGTCTGACTTCAGATTTTGTGTCCCACAAGATCCAAAATATTACAAATATTATTCCGTATAACAAATAACATTTGACCTCATGCGTAAACCGTTGTGTGTAGATTATGGTTGGATTGTTCTATTCTGATGGTGACATGACCTTTCATTTTAAGCTGTCGCTGACACGATATCAAAGCAGACTCAAGTTGGTTAATTTTCACTTGTTCAGTAGAGGGTCGTAAGTTAAAAGGAAATTCTATGGTGACCACAATGATTTCCCTCTTCGAAAATGGAAAGGGATATAATTTCAGCTTATGGTTAAAAGGAAACCGAACCACGTTGATTGTACAACGCGCAGATGGGATACAGGCGGCGTGTGTGACCGACTGCAAGTCCGAGATTTAAAGAGCGTCACTGTTTGACATTTTAAGTGGTCGGCGAAGTAACATCCAATCGCATGAATTACGATTAGTCGAAGACAGTTTCAAATAAAGAATTTACGTATTGCTGCTGTCATCTTCTCACTCACAAAAGGAACACTTTGTTTAATGAATATGCCTTGAACTGCAAACAATAGCCATATTTAGGCACATCTTATTATTCATTTGCAATGGGTTTTGTTTTGGTCTATTTCTATTGTTGTGTGCGGCGTTAAATCACAAACAAACAAATCATAGTATCAATCGACAATAAGTGTAGTAATCTCTTTGTATGGCATAGTGTATCTCACCTCATACTGTATCTCACCTCATAGAAGCCACCTCCTATTGCTGGTCCAATCATAAAAGCACCTCCATTAATAGACTTAAGCACTGCCTACAGAACATAATCTATATAAGAAAATAACAATACGACTCTGTAGCTCACCTAGATCAATATAAGTACAACAGTAACTTCCTTTAGATATCATTCATGATTTTTTAGGCTTTGGATTGGATACAGTTTTATGATAACAAGATGACTTGCAGTACAACATATGCATTTTGAATTTCCGACATACCGTATTTGACGTTATAAGAGCCCCGCTCTAATAAGCGCCACGGCGATATTTGAAAATATATTGGCTAGTGAACAATCCCAATTAGCACCCTTCCGACTGATCAATGTGCACAATTCGTGTACATTTCTTCGTGTATGATACGCACTCGTGTGTTATATGCAACCTTAATTACGGGCAATTAAATTCTGTAAAATATATCTGTCGTGTACAATACGCACATACTTTTCTTTTGTATCATTTCAGGCTGTCAGCAGAAACCATAAAATTTACGATCTTTCGACTCTTTAACCAAAATTATATTCTAATAAGAGCCTTATTTCTAATTTTGAGAGCGCCCCGGGCGCTTATTACGTCGAATACGGTAGTTCCAGACATGGTTAGATTTGGGCATAAATCCCATCTAAGGTCAAGGTCACAGTAGATCCAACACCTGGTTTTATCACCGTAGACAATACTTTTTAATTATTTAAGAACAGAATATTTTACAAGCTGTGACGATGAATAATCCACACTTTCTTCAATACCTGTGCTGTGCATCATTTAAGAAACCTGTGTCCAAATGCATATCACAACATATTCAGATACTTTACATCTTTCAATACATTCTAAAACCCAACATTAGCTTGAATTTACATTGAATGGTTATTTGTTTACAAGGAGTACATGAAACTTAAAAATTAAAAACATTTAAAATAGAACCAAAAATATATTCCGTACGTAAACTGTTGCGATTCGTTTTGGAAAACACAGTCCCGCAATTGCAAAGCTAGATGTCATAACAGCCGCTGTTCCCAATGCTTCTAAACTCCTTACGATAAAGCAAGCAACAATAAATGGAATCCCTGACGGTAATTGATCCAAGCATCTACAACAAAAGAGAAACACATTAATAAGTCCAATACTTTGACTAGGATGTGTTATTAAACATGTAGACAAAGATCGTTATTCCAAAGATAGTATCCTTGGCGTATAGTGGATAAATGGTATGATACTGTTATGTCGATAATTATTTATAATGAATTTAAATGGGCCATTATATGCGTTCACACTATCTGTAATTAACCATGATTACTAACAATAAATGGGTTAATTTATTCAGTTAATCAGTTATGTATTTTACACTCCTTAAAAGTTTGCATGCATTAAGTACAGTTCTTTCCATGCTTATTGGCTGCATTTGAACCTAATACACACAGAGACAGCATATGTCATCAAAGTGGCAGGGTATTCTCTGTTTAGGCACGTCGTTATATAAGAGCAATAATCTTGAACGTGACGTTAAACCCCAGTTTACCTCACCTCACTGTTGGTGCATCTTGGTTCTAATGTGGACATTTTTTATGAATTCTAAATATATATTTTAAATAACATTTTCCAACATTGTATTATTTATGCAGACAATTTTATCTTTTTTCAACCGTCTGAAGCATAATTATTTTTCCAAACATTTTCCGGGTCAATAATGTTTTGTCGATAAAATCATCGCAATATTGTCCATCATTGTAAGGCTCAGAACATTTCAGCCTCTCCTCGTCGCTCAATCAACTATCATTCAAGCCAAAATGTGTGTACATTATCATTTACGTTCGTACAAATCAAATTACCCGAAAATGATATCACAGCAGCCAAATACACATACTCCGACAATGTAGAAGGTCCGGGGACGGTACTTGGATAACTGAAATTGGAATGTGCATATATATGTATGTATGTATGTATGTATGTATGTATGTATGTATGTATGTATGTATGTATGTATGTACTACGAACGTACGTACGCATGCATGCATGCATGCATATATATATATATATATATATATATATATATATATATATATATATATATATATATATATATGGAAAATAGTCACATCTTAACCACATGTTACCAATATCAAACCAGAATTACACAACACACGTACAAGGTACTAATCTCTCTTGTATACACCTTAAACGAGTTGTACAATAATCAAAAATTGAAAAACATATGAGATACTTTTAATAATTAAGTGCTGCCCTGATATCCACACTATATCATAAAGACGTTGCTTCATTTAAAGACGTACCAGATGTCCAAACACGGGCGATGTTATGAAGACGACGAATTCTGAAGAACTGAAAATTAAACCTATAACGGTCTCGCTTGCACCCTTCTTTGTTGCCTGAAGTGAAAATGTTGATAAAGCTACACTATGAACACGACAACGTCAATTTATGCATATACCTTCCTTACGTGTTGGTCACAGTAGACCTGTTAAATCTGTAAAATTGTTTCAGAGCTTGCCCTCTGTTCTATTGGAGAAATACTGCTTGTGAGTTATGATGAATGCAGTTGGTCAAGCACTGTCATATGACAAAGACTGAGTGAGTGAGTTAAATCTTATAGACCAGATCAATTTATACATCAACACTAATTACATTTAGAAAATATAAAAACCCGTCGACAATGGACAGTAAAACAACTAGAGTATCACATATTTGTACTTTAAACTAGTATGTAACAACAAAATATGACTATGCGCAATAATACATGATAGAAACAGGCTACAGATCGCCAGCAACTTTTGATATATCACTATATTAGGGAGTATGGTGACTTACAGTACCTTTGCTACCTGTTTGGGGTCCTTCAGAATTTATATCATCACTTCAGGTTAGTGATTATTGACAAATATACCCCAATTAAACGAATAAATATTACGAATAGAAACGTGGCAGAATAAAACTACTTTGAATGACTCGGTCGTACATACTCTCTCAGGGGGACACTCATTGGCAGCAGAATTTTGAAATGACTTTCAGTAAGTCGAGGGACTTCAGAAATCTATTTTTCAAATATTCAAACTGAAGCCAGCTAGGCAATTAACCCCGACAAAGATCAAAGCAATACATCCCAAGCACTAGGCAGATAGGTTCCCTGGTTGGCTGGTGTCTCCTGATGTCCATGGCTTCTTGTAGTTTCCTTTGTCGCCAGTAGACAGGCGGCTTCCCACATGATGTTATGGTTTTCGTTCTTCAGGATGTGTTCGGAGAGAGCGGATTTCTGGTCGAGTTTGTTAACAGAGGTCCGATGTTCTTTGAGTCTTGTGTTGAGGGGTCTAAGGGTTTCTCCAATGTACTGGTGGCCACAATTGCAGGGTATCTGGTATATACATCCTCGGGGGTTGGGACTTTGGTTGGCGTGGGCCGGGGTCGGAGTTCTTGAGGGTCTTGCGAATTGTTTTGGAGACTAGGTGGGCAGGATAGCTGTTGAGGGAAGTGAAGGTTTCCTTAAGATGGTACAGTTCACTGCTGACGGCATCAGGGTGACAAATAGATTTGGCACGTCTGGTGAGGGTGGCGATGACGGCTTGTTTTTTCTGGGGATAGTGGCAGGAGTTGTAGTGGATGTACTGTGTGTGTGGGCTTGTGGTACACTGGTGTTCTTAGTCTATCATCTGTGGTTTGGAGGGACACGTCTAGGAAAGGAAGGTGTCGATTAGTTTTGGTCTCCATGGTGAACTGGATTCTCTGGTGCTGGGCGTTGAGATGTTTAAGGAGCTCTGTGGGGTCGTTCTGGTGGGCTATGGTGGTGAATGTGTCGTCTAGCTACTTTTTGGTACCAGCAGATTGGGTTGGAATGGTGCTGTGGATAGGGCTTATTGTTCAAAGGATGTCATGAAGATTTCAGTGATGAGAGGAGATAGAGGGTAGCCCATAGGTAGTCCGTGGACTTGCTTATAGATCATGTCGTTGAAGGTGAAGTATGATGTGTCAAAGCAGCTTGTGGCTAAGTTGATGATGCTGTCTATTGTTAGTTTGGTGTCTAGTTCGTCGATTCTATTCTGTAGTTTGTTGCGGAGGATGTCAAGTGCTTCTTGTAGAGGGAAGTTGGTGAAGAGGTCGATGACGTCATAGCTGACCATGGAGCCTGTGAGGTGTGCTTCTCTCAGCTGGTTGACAAAAGAGGAGTAGTCGCTGACGAAGGATTTTCCATCTTTGCCTAAAGGGGGCTAGAAGCCGTGAGAGGTACTTGGCGGTGTTGTAGAACAAGATCCTCTGGAGCAGACTAGTATTCTACAAGCAAGTGACAGAGGCACAAGCAGCGCAAGTCCTACCCCCCGAGGATGTATATACCAGATACCGCTTTGCCATCGATGAACGTGCCGGTATTCTAAGTTTGTTATTTTTTACATTAATTGTAATATTGAAGCACACGCATATGTGGCAAGTAAAGTCTAGCAAGGGCCCTTGTTTGAAATCTAGATCTGTTTCAAATATTTTTTTACAATACTAACGACATTTTGGATTAATTCATCTTGACGAAATCCCTGTTACGTACATATTTCAGTGTCAGTGCTCTATCATTAGTAATAAAAAGATCCTCGTGATGATTGACATCGGACATTTTCAAAGGACAAAATATAACAGATGGCTGAACAACTCAAACAATCCTTTAATTGACATCGCTTAGTATCGGACATCATTATTATTTCTCAATAATTAACAAGACTATACTGACGTACTATCACCCACGAGTAAGTACACGTAGATGTAATCAAACACCTTTTCATTGGCGGCAAATCTATTCAACAAACCTATTTTCGATCACTGGTAACTCGGGCGCCATGTCATACAAGCATCGATTCGTTGTACAATCACGTAACTTGTTTTAAAATTGTTGTCATGGTTTAAACACGATTAAAAACAGCTTGAGTGATATAATTAGACAATGTTTATACTTAAACTTGAAAGCTCAAGACGTGTGGAGTAGGCTATATTTAATACAAGGAAACGATAGGCTAACCTTCGCAGGTGAAAGAAAGAATTTTTTGCTGTATTTACAGTCCAATCCTATGTAATATCTAGATTAAGTGAAATAGGAAAATCTGGATGAATTTGGTGTTAAAAACACAATTTTCTTTCATATTTCTTTTAAATAGCGACTTTAGAATTGTATTAAACCTTGGTATACATGTACATTTTAAGAAATACATGACAGTATGATAGATTTGAAGTAAAGTTCCCATTTCATCCCATTCTGCAAAAGGAAACGTTTGAAATAGATAATCATAATGATTATAGATAAATGAAACTAATAGCATTATTTATCATTAAAGGGAAAGCAGAATATGAAATTTAATTACGAAAATAAAACTATCAAAATCGTTTATAGAAATGTTTTTAGTCATTATATATCTTTCCCATTTTTCTTTTGGCCTAGCTACAGCACGGGGGAAACATATATGATTTAAACTTGTTAAATAAACACAAGAATGCTTTCATCTTGCTCCTGGACAAGATGTTCTTTTTACAAATGTTATTAAGGATACAAATTAAACAAGGAAACAGTGTTATCACTTCTCCCTACCATGGGGCACATACGAATTTTGTTTGTTCGTATAGTAGTGACCAATAAGGAAATTCATGTTAACTATTAAGAAACAGTCCTACAAAGCCTTAAGAAGAGATGGGCACTAGGGTCGCTTTATGTCAACAGAAACATGTGATAAAGTGTGAAATTAATACACACAAAAGTACCCTACTCTGGGAAAAATAATTTAAGATGGGCATGCAAACTTTCATTCATGAAACTGCAGTAGTTTTTGAAAAAGCTTGTCCCTATTTCACGCAGTTGAAAAACACGGAGCAAGGCCCGTAAGTCTGTAAAAAAATAATTTATGACACCAATTTTCGAACTCATATGCGATCGTGACCAGTAACATCACTGTGTAAATTTAATTTCTCTAACTCAAATAGTTTTTAAGAAAATTTATCCCAATTTAGAAGCGGACGGACTGACGTGGCGGGGGATAATACAATATTACTAAAACGTTTGTAAATCACATGGAATTGATCGAAGTATTTGATAATTTAGATAATGCAGGGTAAAATTGAATATAATGAAAACTATTTCAAACATCAAAACGACATCACATTTTGTCATTCAGAAATCGATTTTCTATAAATTTTGTGTAGATTCTATTACTGTTTATTTGGGACATATACCCCCACTTCGATGTAAAAGTAACCAGCTCTTATTGACTTGGAGATAGATGATAATCGATTTTCACTGGTTTTTTTTCTGGTAAGCCCATCAACGTCGATGACGCCATAGTTTTTTAAATTCAGCTGCGTCGTCTTCCTCTGTCATGTCATGTCGCCGACAGCGAGCATGATCTCTCCCAATGCATTTGCTGGATTTCAGCAATGAAACAAGGAGACACCTGTGTGTGAAGAAACTGCAGGAGATTTAGCAGATTAACGGATTGCTGCTTCAGATCATATTCTGCCAGTATAGAACCAGAACGAAGACGTTCTTCACTTCCCAACACGTACTTTGGATTACCTTCAGAGGATGAGATGACAATGAACCTTGACAATTGATTACTTGTGAAGGGACATCATCACCCGATGAAAGGGACACAAAATTCTGCGTTCCGTATTACCGGATAAGCCTCTGCCTTCTGGCATAAGACTCTCAGTAATATTTTTCTTAGCAAAAACGTAATATAACTGGAGTATATATCTCGAAGATAAATTAGTTACTATAGGAAGTGATATATACCTACATTATATGTCAGTTCGTGTGACCTACCTCTATAGCGAAAAATGGTGCAATGAGGGATGTACAGCACACAGCACAGAAGTTGGACAGAAGAACGATTGCCAGGGTAAGTCTGTTCCTCTTCGTGTCTGCCACCTGAGGCGAGTCTTCTATGGTGGTGGACCCAGCCATTGTAAGAGTGTTATGGTGACAGGTTCAATGTACTTCGGTTTGTTACCGTGTTTGCATGTAACGTGTTGCCACCAGTTAGCTATATGGGGTCCACGCCTTGGGGTACGATATGACTCAACCTATCATCACTTTCAGTTAATCAGTCATACGACTACCTAGTGACAAGCATGGAATGCTGCTGCTAATCTCGGAATCCCGAAGGAAATATCTGTAACAATGGCTGTACCCTTGACATGTAACAGCTGGTTCTTTTATACATGTCATTTAGCTTTATCAATCACATAAACGTTTATATAGTGTTCAAAGAACAATTATCCTCCTGTTACTATGTGAATATAGTATTTTATAAGAGGTAAGTCGAATTTCAGTTCACAGTCATGTACATCAAGCTGTCCTCTGTAATCAGAGTAATCAAAGGTCAAAATATACTCAACAACAAAAGTGACACCAATATTTTAGTGTATTTTTCAAACAAGTAAACTTTGGTTTTCAATATTGTAGTACATGTATGGAATCAAGTCACAAAAACGTGACTGCTACAGAAAAGCATGCATTCCATGCAAAAGTTGACTTTTATGCAAGTCCCATGCATTTCACTACCCAAGAATGGGTATAAAATCTTGTGCGTTAACGGGATTACATATGCAATATTAAGCATCGTTCTGACAACAGCCACTCAGAAAAACAACAAAATTACGCAATTATTTAACATTACGAAATGCCACGCCTGTCCGAAAATGAGCGTCTGCGAGCCATTGGTATGGGATCGAGTCAACGTGATGTTGCAAGACAATTTAACGTACACAGAAACACCATTTGGTGTTTATGGCAACGTTGGCAACAGACGAATGCAGTCAGAGATTATCCTCGGAGTGGCAGGCCACGCGTAACCAATAATCGACAAGACAACTGGATTTGAACAACACACCTACGAAATCGATTCCAGCCAGCAACAGTGACTGCAAGAAGCATCCTTCGCCGCCTCAGATGTGCAGGGATTGTCGCCAGAAGGCCCGCCAGACGTCCCATTTTGACAGTAGTGCAGACAGCGTCTACGCTAGACGGCCATGCAGTGGGGACAAGTTCTATTCACTGACGAGTCTCGTTTTTCACCTCAGCTAAAGCGATGGACGGATTCGAGTGTACCGACGTCGAGGTGAACGTTACGTCAATCATGGTGTGATGGAAGAAGATCGGTTCGGGGGCGGCAGCGTTATGGTATGGGGTGGGATTACAGCAAGACAGAGGACCCGTTTGATACTTGTAGAGGGAAATCTCAATGGACAGCGTTACCGCGACGAGATCATCGGCCCTGTTGTTCTACCGTTTGTGCGTCGTCATGGCCCAGGCATTACCTTTCAACATGACAACGCCCGGCCTCATATTGCTCGACTTGTTCAGGATTTTCTTCAACAAAACAACGTGAATGTCATCCCCTTGCCGGCTCGCTCCCCTGATCTCTCACCAATCAGATTAATCGGCGCCTTCGACGTCAACCACGTGTTCCACAGACACTCCAGGAACTTCGAAACATGCTCCAACAGATATGGACAGATATCACACAGGACTTTGTGCGACGCCTTGTCCATTCCATGAGACGAAGATGTGTTGTTTGCATCCAAACCAGAGTTGGACACACACGCTATTGATTTGTAAGTTGACATTTTGGCATGTTCATGTTTTTTTTTATGAAATCACGCATTTTCTGAAGTCAGTATGGCAAATTGCACCATTTGAACACTTACAGGAGTCTTTTATCTGTTGCAGACCGAAATTGTTTCAGATTTGGTAAAACATAACTTGGCATTAAATCTTATTCATTGTCACAGGAACTTTTGTTGTTCAGTATATAACTTAATTGTAGATGAATTTGTGTGACCTACTTCTATTGCAAACAAAGGTGCAGTGAGGGGTATACAGCATACAGCTGGACAGAAGAACAATTGCCAAGGTAGGTCTGTTCCTCTTCGTATCCGTCACTTCAGGCCAGCTTTTATAGGATCGCACTTTGTAATTGTCAGATTGTTATGACGATAGATTCAACAGCACTTCAATAGTCGCTGTGTTTGAGTGTAACTTGTTGCTAGGGCTGCAACGATACAGGAAGGTCACGATACGATGCGCATCTCGATATTCTGGTCACGATACGATACGAATCTCGATACGCAATGATAAAAAAACCCCAAGACTTAAAGCATGTCAAGATTGAAACTTTCATGATTTTGGAACAGTCAAAATTATTTTATAATAACAAGACTACTGAAGTTGTTCATCTTTCCTTCAAAACAATTCAAAGTTCAAACACCAGAAAATAATTCATGTACTCCACCAGTGATACAACTTTAAAGAATTTTGATGCAATGGTCGAAGAAATTGTATCTGAAATTATTGTTTATCAGGAATAATTTATTCCAATATCGTGTTACCTAAGTTACAGCTTTTACTATAAAATTATATATTTATAATTATTAGAACCACAAGTGTAGCATTTTGGTACTGGTGATTGCTGTTGCAGTATATTTTTACGTATGGAACAATTTGACCAGTCACCCTAGGGACTTCCCGTGCTACATGTATTTCGATTGCGATAACGTTTTGTTGACATATATTAGCCAAATTGCCACAAATATGACTTTTAACGAGTCAAAGTATGGCATTTTTAATATATGTATCCATTCTCTAGCATTTTTAATATATGTATCCATTCTCTAGCAACTAAAGTTCGTTTCAATGCGTCAAAAGCGGTAATCTGACCGTGGTTGCTGTATCTCTTCACACACGATTTCACATAACTTAATGAAAACAATATTAAATGAAATTTTGAATAAAATTAATAAAATAGATTACAAACACAAGTCCAGATATACAATGAACACGTTTTAATGACAAGATAGTAGAATAATGGTATTGAATTGCGTACTTCAGTTCGGATTTGCTGACTGGTATTTTCGGTGTTATGTGCTTGCGGTGATCAGCTAATAATGTTTTATGAGATGGGGAAAAACATCTGTCGGTGTAAAACCTGAGCTTATTAAAAATGTAAGTACGTTTTTGGGAGCCATGCGTTAGCGCGCGCTATAACCAAATTAGCGGTTTATTGAAAGGCACAATAGCGAGGAAACGCTGTACTTGAGATTTGCGTTCCGAATTGTGGCGTATTGATAAATGGGCCCTCGTTTATCGTATATCGTATCGTGGGTCAAGTATCGCGATGCATCGGAATATCGGTGTATCGTTTCACCCTTACTTGTTGCCACTAATTAGCTCTATAGAATCCACGCCTTTTGGATGTGATGAGAATCAGCCAATTATCACTTTCAATCAATGACACATAAGACTACCTTTCAAGGAGGGTTGGTTCCTTCTATTATTCTTTTAAGCTTTGAATATGACATTAACGTTGATAAGGGATTTACTGAACAATTACCATAATATTACACTGTGAATATAGTAACGGAAGTCACGATTTACAGTCATGTTTAAATATCAAGCTGTCCTCTGTTAAAGTAGTATATACCTTTGGGACCCAATGATACCCCGGTGTGGCCACCTGATGGGCATCACTGCCATCTCATCCCCTAATTTCCAAGTAGGCTTCGGCCCAAATTGTTTTTCTCTGCAAACCCAGTACATGGTCATTAGAAGGACAAACGACTAAAACTTCATGTAAATAAACCGCCTTAAAACATATTCTATAATCAATCATGTTTCTATCATCAATCATGTACCATATAACATGAAGAACAACATGCTGGTGCTGAGTTTTCAGCACCATTTACAACTGTCAGTGACAATTACCTGTCGCCGGAGATTGCTGGATGGAGGTCCTGGATGGGGCAGAGCAAACATTTACAGCCCATGCACACCCCACCTTACAGGACTCGATGAAAACAATGTGTCGGCTCCGGATGTAATTCAGTGACACGCCATTGCAACAAACAACAGGAGACTAAATAATTTCAGAGAAAACATGATAAATGATTATCTACTGGAAAAGGGTGGAAGACCCACACTGAACAAACTGCTCATTACGCCAAAACAACGTACAGAAGCGGAAAGGCCCACAAAAATTACCATAGTCCAACTACTGGAAAGCATCGTGAAGAAACTTCAAGTCACTCAGGTTTGTTTTAAGGGCTATACAGAAACATTTCAATGTGGAAATATTCAGTAAAGTAATGTCTTAAAATTCCATATTTGTAAGTTAAGATCATAATGTACTGTGATATATGCCTTTTCAAACCAATTAAATCCATTTGTTACACGGAACCCCCATTTACAGTACAGTAGAAGAAACTCTCTACGAATTAGTGGCCTACCTGAGTCCAAGGAAGAAAAGAAGGAGACATTAGTGATGGAGGTCCTGAGAGTCTTACATCCTGACCTTACAGCATCGGACATCGACAGATGCCACCGAGTCGGTAAGAAAAACATGGATAGGAACAGACAGGTCATTGTAAAATTCGTCAGCTATAGAAACAGGAACAAAGTAATTTCTAACAAGAATGGCGGACAGTTCCAGCAGGACAACGCTCGACCGCATATTGCACGTGTTTGTCAGGACTTCTTACAGCACAACAACATCCAGACATTACCTTGGCCAGCCCGGTCACCAGATTTGTCCCCGATTGAGCATCTCTGGGACGAGTTGGATCGACGCGTTCGCAGAAGGAATCCACCGCCCCAAACACTTCCGGCGCTTCTTGATGCACTTCAGCTTGAATGGCAGCACATCTAACAGCGTGTTATTGACAACTTGATTGCATCTATGGGTCGTCGGTGTCAAGCGGTGATTGATGCACGTGGTGGGCACAACCGATACTGACATTTTCTGTACCCCTGTGAACTATTGTCCCCCTGAGAGGATACGTAAGATCCACATCGTTCAAAGTAAATTTAAGCATACCACGTTTTTAATCGTAGTATATTCGTTAATTTCAATTGACGGCTAAACTTGCATACAATCGCCAGCGGCTGAAGATATGATGTACATCCTGCTGGGGTCCATACAGGTAGCAAAGGTACTATAAGTCCCCATGGTCCCTAGCATGGTAATCTACCTTCAATTGCTGGCGATCTATAGCCCGTTTTTACAATGTATTGTTCTGTTTTGTAATAACTTTTTATGGTCACGTTCTAGTTTTAAAAATTGCTATCTGTGATAAGTCTAGTAATTTTACTGTCCTTTGCGGACAGGTTTTTATATGGTCTAAATTAATGTTTCCTTAATGTATTAGACGTTTTAGTCACGATATGGCTGAAATATTGCCGATGTGACTTTAAATATTAACTCACTCACTCGCTGTACCCCTGGGACATTAACTGTATCGTGTACGTGCGTCTGTCTAGGTGACACGATTAATGTTTTGAACATTGTGTACATTGATCTTCAAACAGTGTTTCACTATGGTTTCTGTGTCCTAATTTGAAACAATCGCATTATATTACATTTGAAAGTCAGTGTCAAGTTTCTTTTTTTGAAGGGTATATATCAGTAAGTCTATAGAAGAACAAAAAGGACAATTGTAAATAGTTTGCTTTGCATTGCTTATACTTGTCATACGTGTACCCAATACAATGTCTTTGTACTATATCATAATGTTTTAACTGTTGAGTATAAAGCAATTTATATATACATTTATATGTATATTTATACAGTGCCAATGGACCACTTTATTCTATCAGTTTCGGTTATTTGTCACTAATTGAGTTATTTGTCACCAGTCAGGGTTTTTTCCCGACCTGTCTGTGTCAGCGGACACATCTGAGTTAGCTACAACATTGTTGTCATTCGCAATTGTCTTGGTGCTAGATTCCTCAGTCATTTCCGGAAACAAAGCATCAAAGTCAATAAGGCGCAATTAATCAATTTCGTTCACATCAGCAATTTTGCAGATTTCATGTTCTTCACTTTGTACAAGTATGCACAGATTGCCATAACATCAAAATCACCGTAAGGACAATCCATTTTCGTTTATGTGGCAGACGACAACAAACATCATAACCAAAGCATTTATTTATATTGAAGTCACATAAAATGTTGCAAGGCCAAGCAAAAATAATATAATTGATAATAATAATGATAAATGCAGGGATTAAAATTGAAAAATAAAAACGAGTTGATTGTAAAAAGCAAGAGTTCAGGAAAACCCCGGAATGTAGTTCCGGCAAAGGTTCACACGATCAGTTTCACAAAAAAGTTTTCTGTCCGTTCACAGGTGTGTGAACTCCAAATATCAGACTACCCATTCAGCTAATCAGCAGGAAAGAAACAGTGTAAACTTTAAAGAATGAAATTTAATCCTATGCCAGAAACATTCAAATCTCAAACATCTGTCAGAAGCTTTCAGTTGAATAAACCAGTTGCAGCGGTAGAAGAAGTGGAGATTGAATTCGAGCACAGTTAAAAGAATTACTTGAGCATAGGTCTTTGTATCCCAATTGTGTGGATCGATGCTGTTGATGTCAATCAGTAGATTTCCTTGTCCAGACTCGACTATTTACAGACAACACTCACAACGAGGAGACCATTTTCAGTATAATTTCCGTTTATTTTATTTCTATATAGTCTTCGTGTTAGCATTCTTTAGTTTGCCTTTGCCCCACAATGTGATCCCAAGGAAATGGCGTCAAGGGCAGCAACTGGAAGAGCAACACAGACGGTATCACTACAGTTAGGAGTATTGCATTGTTATTCATCTCCAATAGTCTACTGAAAAACTAGACTGCAGCTTGTACGATGTGAAATCGAGTTTAACGTCGCATTCAAGATTTTTGCACTTAAATAGCGACGTGCACGCACGTGTATGTCTGAGTGACTGCTTGTACTAGTCCAGAGTAATGCTGGTTTTATAGTGCCGGCCCACTGAGACACCATGCCACAGTCCTATCCTACAGTTTTATCCAAATAATGATGAGCAAGAGGCAGGGTAACAAGAACCAGCTGTTTACGTATTTTGGTAAGACGCGTCAGGGGATCTAACCACTGACCGCTCTCTTGGCAGTCACTTGATCACGTTCAACTGACTGTCGCTCATATACAAATGGCCTCAACAAACAAAATACACTTGCTCAACTACAACAACTCAAACAATGTTCTACACTGACTAGTTCACTTTGTTATGGCCCATAGTTGAACGTTAGTCGGGCTTAGAACTTTTTGACCAGCCCTCGTATATTAGTTCATCGCAATTATAAATAATTATTTACCGTGATCGTAACCAGAACGGAACATCCAACCATCGCCCACGGGAATCCGAAATGATCCACGACTATTCCAGTTACAATGGGACCAGAAAATGTTTTGCAAAAGAAAAGTTTGATTTATACTCGTACTGACAAACACATTTATCAGTTTCTTACATGCTTGTGATATAGTTGGAAACGAAGAGTGGATACTTCTTAGGATTATGGAAAGGGTTGTGTCTCTTTTATGTATTTGAATAGTGACAGCGATCTTACTGATATTAAAGAGTCAGGCAAGGAGTTCCATTTTGTAATAATGATAATAATAATAATAATCATCATCATCATCATCACATGGCGGTGTTGATTTTGTTGATGGTTCTGTATTGCAGGACGGTACAGAAATGTGTGTCAACCAAGCGAATTGCCATATCAAGTCGGCCCAGACTCAGTTTTTCAAGGAGAGGCTTCTCTGAACGACCACTGCATCGAGTGTATGTGCAGTGTGTTGAGAAGATCAGCAGTCCTGCAGAATCCTTCGCTTGGATGAAGTCGTCTGGCCTGAAAAGTGAAACAGAAGGCTTTCTGTTTGCTGTTCTGGACCAGTCACTTCCTACTCGAAACCGTCAATGTGTGATTTTGCATCAAAATGTGAATATGAAATGTAGATTATGTAATGAATTTAATGAGACTGTCCAACACATTGTCAGTGGATGCCCAGCTTTGGCACAAACACAGTATCTTGAACGACATGATGGTGTAGCTCGATCATCTTATTACCGTCTTCGCCATGCTTGTGGTTTTGACACAGAGGTCCATCCATAGTACGACCCAGAATATGTAGAGGGCGTCATGGAAAATGATAAATACAGTATTATTTGGAATAGGCCCTTATACAACCTGAAGCATATCTAGGCCAACAAACCCGATCTTGTCCTTTTTGGTAAATCCAATGAAATCATTTATATCATAGCATTTTCTGTCCCTTTTGACACTAATGTGATTGACAAGATTGAGGAAAAACATGACAAATATGCTGACCTCGCTTTCGAAATGTCACACATGCATCCCAAGTATACGTACCCAGTTGTCCGACTCCCCATTGTTCTCGGTGCCTTAGGTTTGGTACCTCCGGATCTATTGACTGACATTGGGAGAATACCCGGGTTTGCTAGCAGGAATACAGCCCTTCTGACAATCTGGATAATGCAGAAGGCTGCAGTGTTGGAGAGTCTTCACATTCTCCGAAATTTTCGGGTGGGTTTGACTGGGCAGCGCTTCCTTGGAGAATTTCCATTCGCTGTCTGGGCTGCGTGTAGAGGGTGCAAGGGCCCTGAGCTGATAATGAGCTTTACCAGCCTGACTGTGCCAAGATCACCCAAACCCTCTTTGCTGCATTTTTTTATTTTATTCTGAAAATATTACTACTACTACTGCTACTACTACTACTACTACTACTAATAATAATAATAATAATGTGACAGTCCAACACATTGTCAGTGGATGCCCAGCTTTGGCACAAACACAGTATCTTAAACGACATGATGGTGTAGCTCTATCATTTTATTACTGTCTTCGCCATGCTTATGGTTTTGACACAGAGGTGCACACGGAATATGTAGAGGGCGTCCTGGAAAATGATAAATACAGAATTCTTTGGAATAGGCCCATTTACAGCCTCAGACGTTTACAGGCCAACAAACCTGATCTTGTCCTTTTTGAAAAATCCAATGAAATCATTTATATCATTGAATTTTCTGTCCCTTTTGACATCAATGTGATTGACAAGATTGAGGAAAAACATGGCAAATATGCAGACCTCGCTTCCGAAATGTCACACTTGCATCCCTAGTACCAAGTCGCAAGCTCCGACGTTCATACAGTTTGGCCCTTACTCAAGGAAGGTTCATACTTCAATGAACTCACACAAAGTGAAAGTCAATTCTTAAATAAAGTATAGTTTTCAATAACTTCAAAACACATGACAATGTAGTTCTTGACGAGTTAATAATAACAAATGTTTAATCCTCCAGTCAATACTATTCTAACGGTACTGGTTTGTGGGCTAATGGTTTTTTTGTGTTTTTTTAGAAACGTCTTATTCACTTCTCTTTTGACGAGTTACATTTCAGTGCATTTGGATGCTGACTGGTACAATGTAGCCTCAGGTTGTAGCAAAGTATAATATACATAATTGGAGTACTGCATTTTATCATTACTGCATTTTATTAAACCAGGAATCAAAGATGAATATAGCTATGTATTAGTGAGGCCAGATATCACCTAATGTGGGACTGTAGAAATCGCTCATGAAACATGTTTTTGGTGGGAATGTGTTAAGTGAGTGAGTGAGTGAGTGAGTTTGGTTTTACGCCGCTTTTAGCAATATTCCAGCAATATCACGGCGGGGGACACCAGAAATGGGCTTCACACATTGTACCCATGTCGGGAATCGAACCCGGTTCTTCAGCGTGACGAGCGAACGCTTTAACCTCTAGGCTACCCGACCGCCCCGAATGTGTTAAGGGAAAGGTGGGGGCTGCGGCTGCTTCTACGTTCTAGTTACCTAAGCTATTAAGTGCCCTTAGAACATAGGTACAGTTATTGATACAAGTCATAACGTGAAACGTCTTACCCTATGCAATTAGATGACTGAATGATGCCGGCTAAGAATCCCAAAGTAGCGCCATCGTCTTTTGTCCCATATCTCTGAAACATTGGTTCAATAATGCTATTGTTTTTGAAGTTTCTTAATGTCAGTCAACAGAATAAACCTATAAACTGCGTGTTGATTTTAAATAAGTGCTCTACGCGGTGCCAATAAGTGGTGCTATTTGCCGTTTGATTTGATTGAGGTGAGGTTGGATTAAGGTAAGGATATGTATCATGCCATTGCGGGAGAGTCGCAATCATATTGAGTCGCATTATGGCTGGGTGTCAGCAGTCGCATTAATTTGGAGACGCATTAATTTCATGATTTACAGTAATGAGCTTATTTGTTTGTTGTTTAACTCCGCACCCAGCAAAAATGTAGATATATGACGGCGTTCTGTAAATAATCTGTACTAGACCTTCCCGTGATTGACACCATTAGCATCGATCCGATTGGGATACGATGACATGCATCAACCATGTCAGCGAGTTTGACCACCCGATCCCGTAAGTCTCTTACGACGAAATTGCTGAAGACCAATTCCTGATAATGCGTGAATCAATAATCTGATGCTCGTCATACCTACATATGTCCAGGCTGATAATGTCTACCAGTGCTGGTCATACCTAACCATTTCTATCGACCAAGCATTCTTTGGTTTACCTACCTGAGTTAGGTGCCCTAAAATCCTTAATACGTATTTATCATATGCCAATCATACCTACCCGTTCATGTTCTCACTGGCCATGGCTTATTGTGTGAGATGCTGGGGATACCTATCTGTGTCAAGATCTCATCGTATCTTCTTATTCTTATACCTGTGTTAGGTGAAAGCCATACCTACCTGTGTCAGGTGCTGGGCGAAGAACGGGCCCACAGAGGCCAACCCAAAGTAAGCAGCGTAGATGAAGAGGGCTCCAAACCAGACTGAGGGACTCCTTAATGAATGTGAGACAGCAACACGTGATCGTCTTTGTGTGGAAGGAACAGCTACAACATGACGTGACGTTGAAATACATTCGAGCTATGTGTACACCAGGATATATACTGAACCAAATTAAAAACTTCACAATCCTAAAATTTTAACATTTTGACCAGTTATCATTGGGGGCCCTTATTTTGTATTTAAAAAGTAATGGCCACGTATTGTCTTCAGATAACACCCGTTTTTGTGCAGGTGAATCGATCAAAATCATGTGCACAACACTATAGTGGCAAAAGTGGTTTTTCACGTGCAACTGGTCACGTGGCCATAATACCGCACGTGTTTTTACATTTAAGTCTTTACGACCATTTGTCATGCCACGCCTTTCAATTCTGCAACGTGAACGTGCCATCGGCATGTTGCAGACGGGAACGTCCGTAGCTGAAGTCGCAGGACGATGGGTTGTAGTCGACGGACTGTTTATGATTTACAGACGCGTCTACAGCAAACGGGTTCCACCGCTGATCGCCCTCGGCCAGGTCGACCACGACCACGTGAGTATCGTCAGATTGTCTTACGTCACCCCCGTAACCGAGTTTTGACGGCTACATCAACCAGAAATGAACTGTTTAGGGGTAGACTGAGTGCGCAAACTGTTTGAAACCGTCTGAGAACTGCTCACCTTCAAGCACGACGGCCATGCTGCGGGCCGATTCTGACTCAATTACACAGACGTCAACGTCAATTGTGGGCACAGCGACACTTACGACAGACTCAGAGGAATAGGAATCAAGTCGTCTTCAGTGATGAATCCTGATTTAATCTTCGATTTGCTGATTGTAGGGCGAGGGTGTGGAGGCGCCGTCATGAACGTTACGCCCAGTGTTGTGTACGGGAAGTTGACAGATTTCGAGGCGGAAGTGTCATGGTGTGGGGTGAGTTCTGTGGCAATGCACGTTCCTCACTCTGACGATCAAGTCTGTCCCGAAAGTGAGTCAGGGAGGTAACTCTAACACTTCTTGTATAGACATTGTATGAGCCCTTCGATCAACATCTGCTAACTACAGAAGCAGAGTCGATTGTATGATTCTGACTGTATCATGAGCAAGTGTTTATGAATCACAATTTGATAGTGATTCATAAATACATGCTCATGATTTAGTCGGAATCGTACAATCGATTCTCCTCTTCGCAGTGATTTCTTGTGAATATTGAATGGGTTTTGTCGCTTTTATTTTTCCTGATAACATAGTACCATGGCCCTCTTCTCGCTCTTTTAAAGGCACAGTCTGTCTTCCAGAAACTGTTACCTCACGAAACCTCTAGAACGATCTGTCCCGAGTCTGTCCCGAAAGTGAGATTGGAAGGTTACTCTGGTGTAGGTATTGTATGCGCCCTTCGATCAAAACTACAGAAGCAGATTCTATGCTATGATTCCGACTGTTTCATGCGTATGTGTTTATGATCACTATTTGATAGTGATTCATGAACACATTCTTATGATATAGTCGGAATCGTACAATCGACTCTGCTTTTGGCAGAGTTTTCTTATGAATATAGAAAGGGTTTTGTAGCTTTTATTTATTTGCTTTCCTGATAAAATAAACAACAATCTGTGACAGAAAACATCAAGCTTATGTTACTATTGCTTTGAAATTTATCAGTCGATTTTACAGAAGCACCCCTTGACAGTTTCAACTGTACTTATGGAAAGTAACTTATGTTACAAGTCGACACGTGTTTTCATTAGACGCCTAAAAGTAGCTAATAGCATATATAAAATTTATTATGAAGTAATAATAATGTGATGGGAACAATGACACATTGGTTAAAATACACTGAAACATTGGATATGAATATAGTTTTCATAATTAATATGTGATAATCCATTTTTATTTCTCAATGAGATATCGTTTCTCAAAGTACTAATCACTTTTTACTTTACATGATCTGAGAGTAATATGTTTATTTCTCTTCTGTCACTTACAAACAATAATGGTTATACACAAGGTTTTAGCAACGTTCGGCTATCATCACTGCATGACACCAGAATGGGCTTCACACAATCATATCAATCATTTCTGCTACATGTACCTCATATGAATAACGAACAATGTGTTAATATCAGTTGAATATTTTAATTATTTCTTAGTGAAAAATCATTTTATTTCTGAATAAGCCCCAGTGTGCGTTTTCCTGAGTTTGCGCCACAATGTGATCCCGAGGAAAGGCGTGAAGGATATACTCTGGAAGAGAAACAGAAAGGTCACAAAGACAGAACATTATGAGTATTGCATTTTTCGTCTCTATACTGCTGAGCTGAATAGACATGCGAGGTGTGGATATCAGGCGCCATATAATATATTATTATTGTCTTTATTTACCGTGGTTGGTAGGTTGGTTGGTTATGCAACGCCACACTCATAAACATTCCAGCTATATGACGGCGGTCTATAAATAATCGAGTTTGGACCAGACAATCCAGTTATTAATATCATGAGCATTGATCCACGCAATTGGGATACGATGAGATGTATCAACCAAGTCAGCGAGCCTGACCACCCGATCCCGTTACTCGCCTTTTACGACAAGCATAGTCACCTTTTACGGCAAGCATGGGTTGCTGAAGACCTGTTTTATCCTGGAATCTTCAAGGGTCTTATTTACCGTGACCATAATTAGAATGGAACATCCTGTCATCAGCCACGGGAAACCAAAATTATCCATCATTATCCCAGCTAGAATAGGACCAGAGAACGTTCTGCAAAACAATATGTTTGTATTATTCTTGTTGATGACGAACATATTCATTATTTTCTCTTTTAGATGAATGAATCGCTATCATATAGTGATTATACCTGGTGTATACCATTAGTGGCAGAAATAATTAATTCAAGTCAAGTCAACAACTAAAACAAAAAAAAGCACGAGAACATATGGTACAAGTTAGAATAGGGAATTGCATCACGATAATAATTTTCGCTGATGCCTCAAATTTGAAAGCTATACTAAGGCCTTGAATGTTGTAACCCTGATCCAACAACTTTAGGGCAAGAGCCGTTTGAAGCTCTTTGAAATCTACTAATCTAAAGAGTTTAACGCCGCTTTTAGCAATAATACAGCAATATCACGGCGAGAGACACCAGAAATGGGCTTTACACATTATGCCCATGCAGGGAATCGAACCCGGCTCTTCGACGTGAAGAGCGAACGCTGTAACCACAAGGTTAAACAACCGCCCCTACTAATCTAGATATTTTGTTCGATTGTGCCTCAAACGTTGTGCATTGTAGACACCAAAGGGTGAAACTGCTGGAATACTGATCGGCATGAAGAAAAGGTGACTTTTGGCTAACAACAAGTGACATCTTTTAACGTCATTTGGGATGACGAAATAGGGAATGTAACCACCGTCCTTCTGTTATCCAGGCAGTCACTGTATTCAAAACCCCGAAAGGGTGGTATCATCCCAAGGACGCATACTAAGATCGAGAGCCTGACAAACCAATCCTGAATTTAATCAACAAGCTATAACAAGAAGAGTGATGTTCTAATGATCCAAATCCCAAAAGTGTTTGGCCTTTCTAGACATTATACACGTGAAAGGAACTTTATAAAAAAACATTATTTAGCATACTCATGTAAATGAGGCTTTTCAAAGAGTTTACGTTAATTTGACCGCACTCATATCATGCGTTTCTTCTTTTATAAGTTTATCTTGGCACTCGATAGCCCGACTTGATCATCCTTATGGTTGGCAATTAACGTGATACGGTTTTGAGCTCTTCGTTGGCGACCAAGTCACTGGAATGGTCTTTCTGAGGCTGTCCTGATTCTTTGTGTGCTGAACGAAGCCTTTTGTTGTATGGCATTTTTATTAGGGCTTATATACTTTTAGCTAGAAGTTATGAAGCATGAGCTTGGCTGAAATTGAGGCTCAAAATATTAACCTGAATTCTGATAGTTTTCTCTTAAACGTAACTACGGGCATGGTAGGTTTTGTTTCTAAGTTGTCCTGAACCAGGCATGTGTTTTGCGAAACCGGAAGTGCGTATAACGTTCCTATTAATGTTGTTAGAGGCATGGGTCTTCTTTATAAGTCAAATGACATGTATGTTTCCCAAAACTGGCAATGATATCATTCAAACGGAAATGCAAGTTGTACACTTTTTTTCCCAAATGGAAGACCTCAAAGTATAATAGCTGCAGTCATTTGTCTTTCTGTCAGCACTGGCCTTGCATTTGACCGTCTCGGAAGTGATGCCATACCGGACTTGCGTTAAGTCCCGTTTTTGTGTAACGCATTAGACAAAGGATGGAAATCAAAGCTGAATAGGTATAGATATTGGTGAGGTCAGTTCTCTTTTGTAAAGTCAACACGATTCACGATACATGTTTCTGTCGGAACCACTTTGGGGCCTTCAAGTAGGGATGGGTCTGCTTCATTCATAACTCTCACATTTCTTCCAGTTACTTAATTATAATATGTTACGAGCCAGCTGAAAACTGTATGCATGCTTATTGACAGAACAAAAAACCATACATGTCTCACCCTATGTAAGTAAATGACTGAATAATGCCTGCCAAGAATCCGAAGGTAGCTACATCATCCTCAAGTCCCGATTCTCTGAAACATAAAAACACATGTGTGTGTGTGTGTGTGTGTGTGTGTGTGTGTTTATTGTCTCATACTCATCAGGAAAGAGTTCATATGGGCAGACTCTATGACTTGGCGTGTTGCATGTCATCGTACTAATATGCAATTCAACTTGAGTTTTGTACCAGTACTAAATATTAATTCAAAGTATGCTTATAACACACCGTTTACGTCTCTAGAACTCTTGCAATGCAATATTCTATGGATTATATTGCTTGGTAGTCAGCATTTACGTCGTGGTCGTTATTATCTATATGTATTGTTTATTTTATTTCCTTTAACACCGCACCAAGCGATGTTCCAGCTAAACGAAGTTAGCCTGCAAATAATAGAGTCTTGACCAGACACTCCAGTGATTAATATTGTGAACAACGAACCACGCAATGCACCAAATCACCAAGTATGACCGTCCGATCCATTTAGTCACCTCTTCCGAAGAGCATAGGTTTCATAAGATCAATTCTAAATCAGAATAACCACAAGGGCTATAAAAGTAAACTGTGAACGCATTTAAGAATTATTCAAACTTACGACACTAAGTGAGACCAAAAATATCACTTTAATCAAACATCACTGGAATAAATATATGATACATATCTATTTGTACTTTTCGGAAACGAAATATTTACCTAGATAATACGAACTACTCATGAAAATATCATCTTTGTAAGGTCACTCTAATGATTGTTTGTTGGTATTGTAGTCACACTAATTCTTTCCTGTTCTCTCACGCGTGACTTTGAAATCAGTACTTTCTTCAATCTGAACAACGTCGCCTGTTGAAGAATTGGAAGTTTTGAGTTTGGTAGAAACAAGTATATATTTCAGTTGCTCAGTATCATTCCTCGTTTAAAGTCTTAACGTTCTCGACATAGATATTCCGATGGTATTTTCAATTTTTACAGAACAAACCTCGCTCCCTCGTATATGCACTTCACTGCACTAACAGCGACAGGGGCAAAAGAAAGTCCCATGAATGCAGTCATCAGTATTGTCAGCCACAACACGCTGGTATTAGACAAACGATATTATACAATGTTAGAGTCCATAAACATAATCACATAAAAGGACTCAGCTTCATTCACATCACATTTTTAATTTCAGACGCTGATTAGCAAACAAATTTACTTAAGTCTATACATGTATTTGAACTAACACCGACATAAAACAATAACGCTATTCTGTTATATGTAAATATTAATTTAGTTCTCTATCGTTACTTAGGGTCGAATTTGGTTCGTGAAAACGAGCTCCACCATGTTGCTCTGTGAGATTGTAAGTAAAGTAAGATTTAGTTTTACTAATACCTACTTCTCTGTAAATGAATTTGGATCACTCAAAAGGAAGGGAGTTAAAAAGTAATTCAGTTCAGTCACCAAGTGTCAGAAAGCCGAAACAATGTACCTCTTTTAGGCTTACCGCATTCGTGAAACCACAAGTGACTGAGTGAGTGAGTGAGTGTTTTTGATTTAACGCCGCTTTCAAACAGTATTTCAGTTATATCACGACGTGTCAGCTTGATGTGGGAAGATATCCAAAGTGATGCAGGTATTAGAAGTTTACCACTTTTCTGAAACCCATAAGCGTGGGTATGATGGGCGGCGAGCTCTGGTATGGTGCCAACTCATTTAAAAACACATAATTCGGGCGAATCGATCATAGGAACCAGACATTATTTCTTACACGACGATTTTTATATCTTTTTTTATTATTTAAGACATGTGATATACATATACTGCCAGTGTATGTGTCCACAACATTAAGAAAGTGTCGTGTACATATTTTGGTTAGGTCTGTTTTTTAATTTGATTTGAGTTCTCAGTTCTCTTCAAAACAATATCTAATCCTAGTACAGACACTCATTTTGTTATAAATACTATATCGTAATAAAATACAATGATATTAACACTTACGTCGGAACAAATCCCAAAAATGGAGCTGGTCCAAAAAATAGGGTACTTGTGGAAAGACACCACAGTGCTACCCACAATGTAGGGACTGCTGACACCTGGTATGAAAATGAGAATTGTTACCACATTTTGATAACAACTGTTTCGTTTATATTTGACATCTTCAAATATTCACTTGCCTGTCTCAACAGCGATAGAGCATCGATCCAAATGAGCGCAGTAGCACAAAAGAAAAACAGCCACAATCGTTATCCTATCACGATGGTAGCTCTCATATTTCAACATAAAATTTACGATAATAATAGTGCTATGTGTAGCCTGGCCTAGTCAGGTAGCATTCATACCCTGACGCAAATGTGATCACGTCATCCCGATTTCATCGGACAAGGATTGCTCTGACCGTTTCGTCCCTAAAATCCCAAAGGGATGCATAATCAGCACGGTCATAGCTAAGAGAGTTGGAGAAAGAAGGTTTGCAGTGGATTCATTTAGACATTTGCTCCTCAATTTCACAACCTGTCAAGAATATTGTCCAGTATTTCCAATTCTGCTCAAATCTCCGAAGATAATGTCGAATTATTACAATGGACATTTTAACATGGTATTTCTTATCGATGCTGAAGTGCAATACCTAAAAACAGAGAGTGCTATAGAATTTGAACATAATAATGCGTGATAACTGATAAACGAAAATGTTTTTTTTTGTGATCGTGTAAGTGAAACTGAAGGAAATGTTTGTTTGGTTGTTGTTTAATGCCGCCCTATTCAGGCCATAATCGAATCGAAACCAGACAATCTAGTGACTGATATCATGAACATCGATCTGCACACCTGGGATACGATGACATGCATCAACCAAGTCAGAGAGCCTGACCGGCCGATCCCGTTAATTGCCTCTTACGACAAGCATGGGTTGCTGAAGACCAATTCAAACCCGAATCTTCACAGGTCATAACTGTTTGTATTATATATACTCAATACAAGAATGACATACATGTTTGTCAAGTAGATATCCCCAGAGCGGCGTGGCAAAGGCGTACACAGAAGGGGGTATCATGAAGATGAGACCAATTATACCTTGGCTGAGGTGAAACTGAAATAACAAATAAAGCAGGAGTATGAACATGATAAACACTTCTGTAAAATATTCAAGCGATGTAAATAAAAGTGGAAAACCCCTTTCCATAACCATATGAAATCTCTGTTGAACCAGATTGTGCGACTCCGACTATACCGTGAACAGGTGTTTATGAATCACTATAAAATAGTTACGATACCAGGTGTCGGCGTATTCAGCCCCGATGGTGGCACCCTACACAAACACATGCAAAGGCAAGTCAAGTTTACACTAAAAATACTCTCCAACGTGAGTGGCGATGTTATGCTCCCTGTCACGTGAGCATAAACATGGTTTCAATACTCACAAATCTTCATATGATATTTTTCTCAAGTGTACACATATGTATAGTTCAGATACAAGTTCGACTCATATATCATGCCTGATCATGCTTACCTGTGTCAAGTCCTTATCCTGATCATGCTTACCTGTGTCAAGTCCTTATCCTTAGCATGCCTACTTGTGTCAGGTTTTGGGCCCCGTTCCTCAAAGCGATCGTAGTACTAAGGCGATCGTAACTCCCATACCTTGACATAGACTTACGACAATCGTAGCACTAACAGGGCTCAGTGTAACTAACCATGGTGGTACCTACCTGTGTCAGATGCTGGGCGTAGAACGGGTACATGGAGTTGAAAGTGAAGAATGCAGCATAGATGGCGAGGATTCCAAACCACACTGATGGGCTTCCAAAGACAGCAAAACCAGACGGTCTTTGTGTTGGAGGAACAGCTACAGCATAATGATTTTCGGAATATATCGGAGATGTGGGTCGATCAGTTTTACACAACAGTGTATATATGAATTAACCAGATAATGATAATTAAAAAGATGTGTATGGATAGAGTATGCCAGCTCGAGCATAATGGCAATGGACAAATCAATCCCAATGCATATACCACCAGTACATAATGCTACATGATAGTAAATATATGAATATACCCCAAGTACATAATGTTACATAGCAGTTATGTAAGGATAGACCAACAAGTACATAATGTCACATGACAGTAAATATATGGATAGACCTTACGACAGTTTAACTGAGGATGGACCCATGCTATCAATATGCTTATGCAAGGACAGTCCCAAAAGGATACAATATTAAAGATTTATAGGCACGGCAGGGTAAAATGTCATGTTGTGGTTGATAAAAGGGGCAAATTCGAAGGCCAAAATGAGTTGACAATTTAACATAAGATACATATCCACTACATAACACATTGAATGAGATATTGAGAGCTTAACAGCTCTGAACAGTAAACTGAGGTGCCTTAGGCGATAACATGATTATGACTACGTGTTGACCACACATATTATTCTGGTCGATAGTCCGCATACCTGTTGTTGTCAGGAATAAGGAGAAGTGAGAATAACATGACTCAATGTTATATATTTATTGATAGAGTAAGGTTATGAAACATACTGTCTTGATGAGGCAGGATGACATATGATGCACATCCACAGGCAAACGTACAGCCCCCGAGCACCCAGAATGGGAGGCCATACCCTCCTAGCTGAAGTGTAAACATTTGCTTATATGAACTACAAGTATCAAAACGGTATCAAATGTGCATTGTGATAGGACATAAAAGAATGAATTGATATGTTCGAATATATGGGTAGATGAGAACTATATGAAAGGGAACATGTCTGAACTCAGCTATGGTTCATATGCGCGATACGTTTGATTGAAAAATAAGTCAAAGGTTGCTGTCACTGAAAATCAATTACACCGTGGTCGATATCACTAAATACAATTACCTTTTCATGGATTTATTAAATGGCTTCAGGAAATACTTGGCAAGAAGCACGTTGACTGATTTGCAGGAAATATCATACTGATAGAACAATGTTTCATTACTTTAATCCAGATTTACGAAGACTCATAAATAAGTAGTAACATGTTGAAATATAATTATATAATAATCGAATTGATGGTGGCTAAATTTGTCATTCAAATAAGTTTCGGCGACCGTTTACGTCCTAGTAATTGTTTGAAAACGTTGTTATGTTTTGGTCAAACCCTATTTCATAGTGTATACTCTTTTGCCCGGCAGTTTATATAGGGTTGGTTATTACGAAACAGGACAGCTGACACGCCACAGTTTGTCTATGAAATCGTCCATCGCGTGTTCAATACGTCATGCTCACAATCATCACTTTTGTCAAGGTTTTGTTGTCTGATCCCCGAGATCCGAGTGTGTAGAAAATTTGAAACAATGGACAGCTCTTAAATTTGTGGAAATAATGCCATGTTTTGATCATAACATGTTTTTGAACATAAATTATTTATAAAATATCGAGAACTCCTTTCTGAAATTCTACATGTACAAGTACTTGTGATATGTTTGAACAATGTACTGGATGACTTTGTTATATATCTATGGCAATAAATACATTTTGGTTGTGTTCATTGTTATTCCTGCATTCTGATTAGCTGAATGGGGCACATGTTATTGCATTCATTTCCTAATGAATGTAAAAAATTAAGCCACGCCCACCGAGGCGGACAACTTTATTACAACTCTATGTCGGGGAATCCCAATATTACAGTCGAGGGAATTCCCTTTCTGCTCACGTGTATCGTCATGCACAGGAACTTCAGCGAAATTTATGCATATTCATTGTCCCAACAACTCTTTGAGACCGAAGGCCGAGAAGGAATGACACAGCAAACATGCAGGCTCGCTCGTCTGTTTTTTCCCGCTCGCCTCGGTTAAACAACTTTAATGTCTTCGGCTTTCATTTCTGACTAGCATTTTTTCAAATGTGTCTTCCCGTTCTTAGGGAACTCATGTTTGAATCTGGCGGTAACTGGTCATATCATTGCAAACAGTCGCCTTCTCCCGGACATATTTGTTCCGGTTTGTTACAGTCTGACTGTTGCAGTTCTTCTCGCCTCTTGCATTGATTGACAGGTCATGTGAACTTTGTTTTTATCCTACATTCCGTTGATTGGCTACTGACTTTGTAGGCGTGGAAAGTTATGAGCATAAATTAAACAACCACCTGATTCATGTCACGCCACAGTATGGATTCCAACACCAGGAATGTTTATCAATCTCGTCATTTTTGTCTGCTTTGATATATACAACTGTTTTTGGTTAAAATAAACTACTATTGTAGATAAAACATGTTTTCGTTGTTGAATTTAATGTTAGCATTGACTGTGTATTTTTTTTATTAATACCTCAATGAACCGAAAAGAATACACAGTCAATCCTTAGTTGAAACAAATTATCAAATAGGTTTCTTCTTCTACAAAACTAGCTTTTGTTTATTAACAGACGACAGTTTCTAACATGCAGGGGTTTCTTTGTGCGGTTATGGATACTCAAATCTGATACCTTGGGATGTTTCAAAAGCCACGCAAGAAGAGTAATCAGGGGATTACTAAAAGTAAAACAGTAATTAAAGTGAACCTAATACCAAATTATCCTTGAACCAAGCAATAAGTATCACGAAGCAAATGGTTTTCTACAGATAAGGAATTATTTCATGAACAATACTTATGCATCTAACTTGGTATTCTGTATATTTACTGAATCCAATATTAATCAATAACTAAGCAGCTTATGATTGACGTCTTAATCAAATACTATACAAATCCATTATCTACAATATCCTCACATGCTGGCAAAAGTAAAAGTAAGAATTAATTATCTGATGAATATTTTTAGTAATTTTGGGTATCTAGTTTACATTCCTAACGTCAATGCCAGAAGATAACCAGTCCCGATTATCTGTAGACACGGGTTCCATATGGCGAAAAGGGCAAAGAATTGATGGAAATTATAGGAATGGATCACTGAATATCAGGGATGAAACATGCGTTTGTGAGATGGGTAAGCGTGACCTATTCCACAAGCAACATTCACGGCTTACACAAATTTAATTAAAAGTGTTTGTCTGTTACCTAGCGCTGAACTCAGCAATACTCCTGCCGTATGACGGCGGCCTGTAAACAATCGCGTCTGGTCCAGATAATCCATTGGTTTATAGTATGATCACACTATCAACCAAGTCACCAAGCCTCACAACCCGATCGATTAAACGCAATGGCAATTAAACAACATTTAAATGTTATCAAATTCATTATATTATCAACTGGCAATTATTAACGTTAGCAATGCTTTATACAATGTTGAATATTGTATCATCTCACCTCATAGAAACCACTTCCCAATGCTGGCCCAATCATTAGAGCAGCTCCAGACACAGACTTTAACACTCCCTACAGAACAAAATAGATACACATGAAAATAGTTGTTTATTTGTTTGTTATTTAACTCCGCAGTCAGCAATATTCCTGCTATATGTCGGCGATCTGTAAATAATCGAGTCTCAACCAGACAATTCAGCGATTAACATAGCGCTTAGGCACTGTAGCTCATCCGGTTAAATATAATGACAAGGTCCTTTACACCAGCCAAAGTTAACTTCAAACCATAATTCCTTAGACAAACAAAGTCATTATCTTTTATGCCAACGTTTTAGTACAGAATATTTGAAAAACGAAAGAATAAATAAACAATGGACTTATTGATGACTTACTGGAATTGCCATGTTTAAATTTGTTATACATCAAGTCTCAGTTCAACCAAGCTAATGTTGAATAAGGTAGAGTCAATTTACAATTTATCGCCTCTCTTTTCAAAGATGGCTGATCATATTTGTTGGGATTGGAGATATGTTTATCTCCATGATGACTGTCAGAAAACCATATGTATGTTAGATTTACGGTAGTGGTGTCTAGAATGGACGTTCAAAACACACACGGAAGTCCTAAAAGGCCAATATTATTCTAATCTGGTTAGGCAACTGTATGAGAATACCAAGGTCAAACGTCATGGCAAACTCACGAAGGACAATTCACTTGTGCACAAATATGTTCTCATGTGTGCAATGCATGACTGTAAATTTGAACTCATTCAATATCGTCCGCATTCACCGTCACATTTCCACCTTTTTCTCGAACTTAAAGAAGGAACTGACTGACAGACAGGCAGTATGTAAATGATGTTGATGTCATTTACGCTATGGAGAACCAGGATGAGGTCTTCTACACCAGAGGGTTCCAGGCACTCAGGCATAATTAGCAGAAGTGTGTGACCCTCGGAGGGATAACGTTGACAAATAACTAGCAACCAAATCCATCAGCGCAGTCCATCACAAGTTGAGCTCGGACCTGTTCAGTCACCCCCAGGTTTACCTCATTTTACCGAGGAAACGAAAATGTCCAATCCGCCTTCATTAAGGCTACCGAAACTGTCACAATGGCAAACTGTGTTACAAGAAACAGTGAAACTGCAGTGAACAGTGCCCCCAAAATGATTGCATATGTCATTAAAACTATTACATACGTAAACAGTTGCGATTCGTCCTGGAAAACAGAGTCCCACAATAGTAAAGCTAGATGTCATGACCGATGCTGTTCCCAATGCTTCCATACCCCTTACGAAGAAACAGGCAACAATAAATGGGATCCCGGACGGTAAAATATTCAAACATCTGGAAAAGAAACATAAAGAATGAATCCTTGTTTTAGCTGTTATTAACGTTACGAAACTCACTGTACTTTATCATAAAGATGGGTGCAAAATTACAAGTTTACAACACGTTTCATAAATGACAGTCATGTGTGTCTACATAAAAACTATGAGAATGGCCTTTAAATCAATTCGTACTCTCTTTAATTAACTATTCTTACAAACACTAAATAGGATAATTGATAATAGCAGGTTTCAAGAAAACACATATACAAAATTTGAACAAAGGTTATGTAGTTCTTTCCCAATCACTCCGATAGGGAGACAGGGAACTCTTCAATATTTTATTCAATTAACATTCGAAACGATGTATGTCCACAATTAATTCCGTTCGAATAAAACATATTACCCGAATATGATATCGCAGCAGCCAAATATACATAATCCGACAATGTAGAAGGTCCGGGGACTGAACCTGGATAACTGAAAATGGACTGTGCAAATACATCCATTTTATCGCAAGGAAAATAGTCACAACTTTAAAGGTTGGGGCTGGCTTTTAGAATATTGTTTGATATAAGGATAAGTTGACAACTGGAAAGTTGAAGTCATCCCTGTTGTCACATTGTCTTGTGGATAAGGTTTTGTCACACGGGAGGAAAGTATATGGTAGCTGGTTGGCCAACAGAGATATTGCCTGTAGATACCAAAGAATGAAGCTGCTGGAATATTGATCGACATAAAGGGAGAGGTGACTATTTGAACGTTGACGTCATCCCTCTCGGCATATGGTTGAAGTAAACATGTTATAATCAATGGTACAAATTATACAATAACTACCATAATAAATATTCCACAATAGATGCGTTAAACGTAGTGTAATTTTGATATTTCGTCCATGTAAGAACACTCTGCATCATTTGAACACGTACCAGATAGCCAAACACTGGCGATGACAGGAAGATGACGAGTTCTGAAGAACTATAAATGAAGCCTACGACAGTCAGACTTGTACCTTTCTTTGTTGCCTGCAGTGAAAATATTAGTTAATATATAGAAACACACACTATCAACATGACAACGTCTTTTTCACATTCAGAACAGTGCGTCGAAAGTGACGGGTAGTCATTCATAATGATGAATTTAAGTTATTGAGTGAGTATGGTTTTACGCCGCTCTCAGCATTATTCTAGCAATATCAAGGCGGGGGACACCAAAAATGGGCTTCACACAATGTACCCATGTGAATTTAAGCCAATTCAACATTGACTTTCGCATTATCATAGAGATTACCATACAGTTCAAGGATCCGATACTAACGCATCACTAGGATCCTTGTTGTCATGCATGGTATATGACATAAACTGAGTAGTAGTCTTTTTGTTTCGTGCAGAAATAGTGACAGCTGTTTAGTCCCTGGTGTTGGCGTTCTATAATTACGTACAAGGAGATGAAATAGGTCGTCTCATAAATTATGTGAAATAACTCGATGTGATCACTGAGCTCACATCTGCTCAACAACATGAACATAATATGTACATGTAAGTGCAGATACATGTAGATGCTTTCATGGGTGGGAAACTTACACAATTGATGGTACAGGCTCATTAGGGTCTTAAAGTACAAGCACATATCTTCCTTATTCTTTTCGCAGAGGCTGTTCTAGAATGGCTTGTTCCCAGTTGCACTCGCATTTGTAAATGAAATATGTTTTGACCCAAACTCATAAAATGATAGTGAAACACTTTCCGCAAGCACGAGACGAGAGTCCATTGTATTCATTTCATCCGATGTACGTGTGTAAAATATGACTTAGTACTGTTTCTCCTCCGGTTGTTCATCTTGTCCGTGCACATCTAGGGCGCAAGTAGACACTTCAGTCTGATAACCAGCTGCAGATAAATCGTGTGTTGTCTTGAATCCATCTACATTTTCATTGTGTCGTATCTCGGTATTTAGTATGGGTGTCGACATCACTGTGATCTGTAAATTGTCGGACGTTTTTCAAATGACGTATATGCTCATAAATATATAACGTCAATGCCACACAATAACCAGTCTTGATTTTCCGCCCCAAAGAGATTCCAATGGGTGTAAAAGGCAAAATATCGGTGCTAATTATATGACTGATCACTGAATATTAGTGATGACACCACGTTTTCGCAAAAAGGTTAGCAAGTCCTGTCCTTCCGGTAAAACCGTTATTCATACGGTTTCTATGAAAAAGTTAGTGCGTGTTGCCTGAAGCCGCACAGGAATACTACTAACATGCGACGGTTGCTTGTAAACAAACCAGTAATCAAAAACTCACGTATGGTTACAAATTACTCAATCTACGGTTAATGATGTACTATCATATGCATCCTTCATATTTTAACTGGGCCGGTCAGGTAAACTGGTTGTTAAAGCGTTCGCTCGTCACGCCGAAGACCCGGGTTCGTTTCCCGACATGGGTACAATGTGTTAAGCCCATTTCTGGTGTCCCCCGCCGTGATATTGCTGGAATATTGCTTAAAAACGGCGTAGAACCATACTCACTCACTCATATTTATATATTTATAAACTAAAGAAGTTTCGGCCACCCTTGTATTTTCATTGCAAACAATTGTGTGTATATCTAAATGAATATTAACTCTCTTGAACGTGTATGAAAATCTTACTCAAGGTTAGTGATGCAATTGTGAGCTGTTATTTACGAAATGTTACCTTTTTCTCCGTACAATAACTCTTGATGTGAAAGTATTCACAGCACAATCAAATGTCACTCATTGTTCTACAACACATTGTTCAAACATGTTCCACCAATAATGTATCATTAGACTCTAAGAATTTCAATTTATTTGTTCTCAAAAGATAAGATATTATGTGAAACTGTGAATAGAGTTCACCACTCTTCTTTGTTTATAATATGGCAAATATAAATATCTTCCTGTATTTGACTCGTTAAAGGCTGGCCGAATACCGATTAACTAAGGTTAGGTGAGGTGAAATGGGGTTTAACGTCGCGTCCAAGATTATTACACTTACATAGCGACGTGCATGCACGTGTGTGTGGCTGCTTGTACTAGTCCGTACTGATGCCGATTTATAGTGCTAGCTCACTGAGATACCATGCCGCAGATTAACATGGATACCCCACTCAGACACAGTATACTGACTCCGAGCCTACCAGTCCTTGTTTTATCCCATTAATGCCGAGCCCCAGGCAGTCTAACAACAAGTAACATCCTTTGGTATGACGTAGTCAGGGAGCGAACCACCAATCTACGCGCACGATGTATGAATTTGTAGTGCTAGCCCACTGAGATACCATGCCGCGGTTTAAAATGAATACCGCACTCAGACACAGTATACTGACTGCGAGCCGACAAGTCCTTGTTTTAGCCTCTTAATGCCGAGCGCCAGACAGGGTAACAACAAGTACAATCTTTTAAGGTCTTTTGGTATGATACGGCCGGGGATCGAACCGCTGGCCTTCCGCTCTGCGGGCGTACTCTCTACCACTAGACCACGGAGGCTAACTGAGCCTTGGCTGATATTACCTATTTTAAAAACAAACACTCTTGATTTATCACCCATGTATTCCGGGGCCGAAATGACTTAAATCTGTCTCAATGTTTATCTATTCCTCTCACATCACGAATCTGACGTGTGTTAATACTTAACTACACCTTCATAACCATATCAGGTAGACATTAAAATTATGTAGTTGTTATGTCAGCTTATGTCTTCATTTAGTACATACTTTATACAGAAAACCTAAGAGATTGTTGTGTAGATATACCTTGTGCATACCACGAATGTACAGTTGATAAACGAGTTGAGATGAACTGGGGTTTAACGTGTGTGCGTGTTTGTATGGGTGCCTTTCACTAGACCTAATGCCGGCTTTATAGTACTAGCCCACTGAGATACCATGCTGCAGTGTAATATGGATATCCCACTCAGACGCAGTATACTGACTCCGAGCCGACCAGTCCTTGTTTTATCCCATTAATGCCGAGCCCCAGGCAGTCTAAAAACAAGTAACATCTTTTGGTATGACGTGGCCATGGAGCGAACCACCAATCTACGCGCACGATGTATGCATTTTTGTGACTTACCTCTATAGCGAAAAAAGGTGCAATTAGGGACACACAGCACACAGCACAGAAGTTGGACAGAACAATGACTACCAGGGTCAGCCTGTTCCTCTTTGCGTCCGTCACTTGGGGCAGATCCTCCATGGTGGTGCACTGTGCCATTGTTATCTGTGTAATGCGATATGGCCGGCCAACACCACAGTGTGTTCACCGCGAATGACTACAAATAATGACAAACATACCATACAGAATGTTTCATAATGTAACTGGCAATTTGAAACAATTATATTCGGAGTGTCATGTCATAGATCTGCCTGCCAAAGGTGAGTCATGTGGCACGAGCAGCGATCCTCGACGATGGTTACAAGGAAAAACAACTTGTTATCACTTAAAGCGATAACACATGTGACTCCCCTCCCCTCATTTTATTCGGCTCTTGCCTCAAACATAGGTTACCGAGTAGTAAATATTCTCATACCGAGGATATATCAGTTATAATGTCTGTGAACTTTACAAGTAACAGCTGTTGCTTTCTACACATTAAAATTAAGCTTTGTTAATTACATAAATAAAATGAGCTTGTGAGAAGGAATATTATCATCGCACATGTGACCACCTGATTCTTATAGAGTTGACTATTTGTGGCATGCTGTGGATGCGGCACAACGATGCAATCTATATTGACTAGTATTGAGCACAACAACCAGTAGTTCAAGTGTTGATTTAAATACTGCTGAGGTGTCTTGCAAGAAACTGAGGTACCATAAGTCCTGCTGAGATGTTGTGGAGGAACCTGAGGCACCGCAAGTCCTGCTGAGATGTTGCGGAGGAACCTGAGGCACCGCAAGTCCTGCTGAGATGTTGTGGAGGAACCTGAGGCACCGCAAGTCCTGCTGAGATGTTGTGGAGGAACCTGAGGCACCATAAGTCCTGCTGAGATGTTGTGGAGGAACCTGAGGCACCGCAAGTCCTGCTGAGATGTTGCGGAGGAACCTGAGGCACCGCAAGTCCTGCTGAGATGTTGTGGAGGAACCTGAGGCACCGCAAGTCCTGCTGAGATGTTGCGGAGGAACCTGAGGCACCGCAAGTCCTGCTGAGATGTTGCGGAGGAACCTGAGGCACCGCAAGTCCTGCTGAGATGTTGCGGAGGAACCTGAGGCACCGCAAGTCCTGCTGAGATGTTGCGGAGGAACCTGAGGCACCGCAAGTCCTGCTGAGATGTTGTGGAGGAACCTGAGGCACCACAAGTCCTGCTGAGGTGTCGTGCAGAAACCTGAGGCACCGTAAGTCCTCTTGAGGTGTCGTGCAGAAACCTGAGGCACCGTAAGTCCTGCTGAGGTGTCGTGCAGAAACCTGAGGCACCGTAAGTCCTGCTGAGGCGTCGTGCTGGGCCCCGTTCCACAAAGCGATCTTAGGGCTAAGTTGATTGTAACTCACTAAGTATGCGATCTTAAATTATTGTTACGATCAGCCGCCCGTTACACAAAGCAATCTTAACTGAGAGAGTTGTAAGTTAAGATCAAAATGCTAAGTTGCTCCGGACCATCTAAGGATTGCTAAAATCGATCTTAATATTGTACCATAACAACAAAGATGGCGACTTTTATTATGGTGTGCAAGGAAATGCGTCGTCTGCTAAACATGACCAAGGGAGGCCACTCTAAGGGAAACTTTAGTATCTTCATGGCTAAAGATTCCGATCTTTGTTAAGATCGGCTACTTAAGAACTTGTAAAGTTACAATCGCCCTAAGATCACTTTGTGGAACGGTTGTAAACTTTAGCTATGGCAATTTTAAAATCGACGTAAGTCTCTAAGATTGATTGTAGTTACGATCACTTTGTGGAACGGGGCCCAGAAAACTAAGGAACCGTAAGTCCTGCTGAGGTGTCGTGCACGAACCTGAGGCGCCGTAGGTCCTGCTGAAATGTCGTGCAGGAAACTGAGGCACCGTAAGTCCTGCTGAGGTGTCGTGCAGAAACCTGAGGCACCGTTAGTCCTGCTGAGGTGTCATGCAGGAAACTGAGGCACCGTAAGTCCTGCTGAGGTGGCATGCAGGAAACTGAGGCACTGTAAGTCCTGTTGAGGTGGCATGCAGGAAACTGAGGCACCGTAAGTCCTGCTGAGGTGGCATGCAGGAAACTGAGGCACTGTAAGTCCTTCTGAGGTGACATGCAGGAAACTGAGGCACCGTTAGTCCTGCTGAGGTGTCATGCAGGAAACTGAGGCACCGTAAGTCCTGCTGAGGTGGCATGCAGGAAACTGAGGCACTGTAAGTCCTGTTGAGGTGGCATGCAGGAAACTGAGGCACCGTAAGTCCTGCTGAGGTGGCATGCAGGAAACTGAGGCACTGTAAGTCCTTCTGAGGTGACATGCAGGAAACTGAGGCACCGTAAGTCCTGCTGAGACACCGTTAGTCCCCATGATCTCCAGGTTTGTATTTATATGACATGTTTGTAGATATTAAAAAGCACGCACTCGTAAACACCATAAAATTTATCAGTGGCTATGGCTGTTCAGTTTATGAATAACATCTGGTTGCTTTGGAACACATTCTGAACACCATTTGGTGTTTATGGCAACGTTGGCAACATACACCATCCTCGGAGTTGCAAGCCACGCTTAACCAATAATCGACAAGACAACTGGATTCGAACAACACACCTGCGAAATCGATTCCAGCAAGCAACAGTGACTGCAAGAAGCATACTCGGTCGACGAGTATCTTCACAAACCGTACGTCGTCGCCTCAGATGTGTAGGGATTGTCGGCAGAAGACCCGCCAGACGTCCCAGTGCCAAGCACGTCTACAGTGGTGAAGACAGCGTCTACGCTGAACGGCCATGCAGTGGGGACAGGTTCTATTCAAGGACGAGTCTCGTTTTCACCTCAACCATAGCGAGTCCATTCACTTATGTTAGAATTTAGGTGAGGTGAGGTGAACGTCGCGTCCAAAATAATCCCACTTATATATCGACGTGCATGCACGTGTGTGTGTGTGGCTGCTTATACTAGGCCGGACAAGTCCGATTTACACTACCATCCCGCATTTCAACATGAATAACCCACTCAGACACAGCATACTGACTCCAAGCTGACCAGTGCTTGTTTTAGCCCCTTAATGCCGAGCGCCAGACAGGGTAACAACAAATTCCATCTTTTAATGTCTTTTCATATGACGCGGCAGGGGATCGAACAACGGACCTTCCACCCTTCGGGTGGACTCTCTACCTCTAGACCACGGAGGTGGTGTCTGGGCCAGGAGACAAGTCGCAAATCAAACAATAGAAGGCCTCTCAAATGGCAAAAGTTTTACTCTTATATAGGAACACTCAGCCTCATGGAAACTGTTACCTTCCAGTATTTTGAAAAAAGTATTATGTCCTGGAAGCGAATCAACGCCTGTAAACAAGTTCACCGCGGAACTAATATACCTGAAGGATAAGGAAGGTGTCAAAGCTGGAGGTCTCTCTAATTGTACGAGTGCTTCAATCTGCTGCCACTCAAATGATCAGAATTAAACTTACCGTGTATACTGCGAGATAACAGTGTACGTAAGTGTGAATTGCCAATGCAAGTGTATAAGCTGTCCAGATTATCCCGGATTCCGTTTGGCGTAATGGACAAATAGCTGTGAAAATAATATGAACGGAGCAGTGAAAATCAGTGATGACACCATGTGTAACTCTACCATGACTGCGTGAAATACTCGAATTTGATTAGACAATCACTAAAAATTTGACATAATCAACTTTCAATTGGAAATCTGTCTGATTTTATGACCGCTTCACTCAGCACTTACACAACTGACAACACTGTCGCATTGCTTCTCTGACTCGTCGGACGATCACAAAAGGGACAATTGTTTGATTCTTGAGGATAAAGATTTGGCAGTCAGTAAAGTATCCTCCACTCTTGCACAAAATGTGAAAACTGGCACGTCCGCCGCTTTCCAAATTTCAATTTTGCTACTGTCAACATGAATTAATAGTTGTTTGCTTTCTTTGGACGAATGTTGTTTTTACTTTACAATGTTAACAAACCACAACGAAAGACACATAATACCCCTTTCACAGACGAGTTCAATTTGCCTCTAGTGCCATGCAGATTACGCACTGTCTTCCGCGGACAGAAAGAGTTCGATTTTAAATCGGTCATGGTAGAATGGAGATAAACGTACTGTGTTTGAAAATTGGATTAATGTTAGACCGAATTGACAGCCTCTAAAGTTCATTTGAAACCGAACGAGGTATCTAATGTTTAAACAGTACGTGTCTCTCCTAATGGCCCGCCCTACTGGGTGCACCCGCCCGACGCCGCACAGCAGCCATCATGCCATACGACAGTGTCCTGGAAACATAGCGGACAATCAAGTAACATTTACTGATTTCGTTGAAACTAATAGAAACGACATGTTATTTTTGAATTAAGTCTGCTGTGTACAAGTGCAGACATTCTGCTGCATATAAGTATAGAAATAAATTTAAGAAATATATTGGTTTTGCAACATAACGTGCTTTACTTGTCTAACATAACAATAATGACCAAGAATAAAGTAACAGTTAAGAGATAACATTCACTAACATTACTGTACATAAGACAACTCACTCACTCACTGTAACATTCAGTTAAAAATGCAAAGACATTGTCTGAAAAAGCCAAGACACTGGTGTCATAATATTATGAGTTACGGTGTCTTTAGTTGCTATTTACGGTATCATGGTAGGTTAGCAGATAAATACTGGGCGAGGCTGACCATTGCAAGTATTTTTCTGCTAACCTAATGTGTCAATCTCATTCACACACGGAAGCAAATTAGAGTAGATAGTAATGAATGAAACTTGAAACTTTACACACTTTCTGCGTTCGCAATGTAGTGTAAGTAGCAAAAGGAGAAGTGCCCGCATTACATATAATTTATACACAATGTTTTATTTAATTTCAACACATTTATATCAACAATAAGATAATCAATAAGTCCATGGATAATGCTTTGTTCATTGTTTTGTTTTCAATTGTACGTAGTCTACTGTAAGAGAGTAACAGAAGGTTTTGAAAATTGGATTCATCCAGACAAGTTCTAAAACAACAACTGTTGTTTATTAAACGGAAAGTGTTTTTTTTATGAAAAGAATTAATTCATTTCCATTTGTTCAGTTCTTCGAATGATCAAACATGACAACATGGTGACATCTATCACTAATTTGATACTTTCCCCACGTTCAAGCTTGTCCAATATCCTCTACTGGTTATTGTACATTCTCCTTTAATCCCATCCTCCATGCATGCAAAAGGTAAAACACATATTTGAGATCTGTATGTGATCCATACGATAAATTAATGTTCATTCATTAAAATATTGATGGGTGTTGGTAATTGTCCCTCTATTGATAGGGAATTGTGGGGAAATGTCTTTGTGGGGTGGCGTCCGACTCCATGATACATTATGAATGACAAAGGCATTGAATTAAAAACATTGTCAGTTCATTTCATGGAGTAACAAATAGGCAGCAACACAATGAAATAATAAAGTCTTTGTGTGGGACTGTACCGGCATTTTCGTCATGTTGATATGAGGTTTCAGCCACATGTGTTAGGCTAAAAGTGTTGGTCGGAAATAGTAGACGGTTGAAAAAAGAGAGTGACGTTATAAGAATCATTTATGTCGGTATATATAGTGGTGAAGCTACAGAATTGAAATAGAGGTCTTGCATATGAACAGAAATCGATTATACGAAACACATCTATTTGTAATGTAATTTGTTTTGAGTACACTAAAACGTATATGATTTGTACTTACGATCAGGTAACTGTACATTAACATTTTCTTTGAACATCGTGATTTTGCTTCTGACTCAACAGAACTTTACACGAAGCCCCTACTATGGGATCATATATTTTTTACGGCCCTGAAGGTGTAAAACGTCGTGAATTTGTTTAAACAACTGTATCACAACCGAAGACTGGACACATGACATGCAACAAATATTTATATGATATTATTTAAATTATGTATTTTTTCTCACTGTAATCAGTTTTGGCAGTTAATAGAGATTAAGCATTCTCTGGCGTTCACGTTTTATATTTTATTCAAGCCACGAAATGAAAACTGTCACACCTGACATATTTGTTGAAATGGCACGTCTGAAAATAAGGAGTGAACCGTTATATGATAATAATCGGGGTAACTATTTTCTGTGTTATTGAATCAAAGTATCGTTGTATATACAACACATAAATATAAATGTGTTAAGATGATGTGTCATTCCGTAGTCAGTACGATGTTGACGTAGAAGTACATGCACTTAAAAGTTAACAATGATAACGTCAGAGAGATAAATAAACGCAGGTCGGGTTAGTTATACTTCCTTTATTACAGTTATCATTTTGTCCAAGGGCGTAAGTTTCGGCCCTCGGATGGTAGCTCAGGGTGATGACGGAAGACAAAACTCAGGGGTGAAGTTTAGACGACAGCAGCCATATTTATTGTTGATGGATTGAAATGAGTCGAAAAGGTACATGTTGATAATAACGTGACAGAACGCACACCGGGACCAAGTGGCCAATGTTCCCGGGTGGGAGAACCGTTCTGTCACTTACCTTCTGGCTGTCTCTCTCCCTGACTGACCATGTCAGTCGCGTTTTGTAGAGCGAGGAATTACGTAACGTGTGGCAAGGTCATTGTCCCACGTGTATGTATATACGTAAGATCCGGCGACGTTAGGAGGTGTTAATTGAAATTTATAGTTAGCGCTGGAGATTAAGGGTCCTGCCCGGAGGGGCTTATGATAAGAGGGGATACGCCGAATGTTTGCTGAATATATTAAACAGACAAAGGGCATAGAATTTCGGTGCACTTGGAAACATATTGAACCAATTAGGTATTAAGATAAATGAAATGTTTAATAAAAGTATTAAAATGTATTGCTCAATTATAAATAAAAGTATTGAAATGGTTTGCACTATAACAATACCCCTGAACGTCGTGGAGCTTTTGTCCTCAAAAGCGTTGAAAAATAGTGACAATATGGAGTACAAGTACAATTACAGTACAATACAAGTGACATCGACAGGTTGACAAGTAGTTGCTTCATTCACTGAACTTGACTGAGATGATTGAAATGACATTCGATTAGATATACAGGCGTGTAAAAGTAAATAAATGAATAACAGCATTGTCAATACTGGTTAAACAACTATACATAACATTAACAAGTTGAGCGGAGGTACCGGCTCGTACACACAAAAATACAAGTGAGCGGAGATTCCGGCTCATGCACCAAGAACATTAGATGAGTTTCCACCGAGCGGCACATCCTGCTCGCGGTCGCCCTTGCAGTCGGAATACCAGACTGCTAGATCACAGGTATCACATTGAAACAGACAATAAACATTGTTGAAGTAAAGTAGACTGATGACGTAAGGACAAAAACATAATGTGCGTAAAGCGTTGTCGTTTGCATATGAAAGTAATATTTTCATGATAACAGTAAGATCTTTGAAATTGGGAGTCTTATATTGTGAGCCTAGACTCGACAAGGCTAACAGATGTGAAGTGTGATCTGCACTAAAAAGTAGAATGTGTATGCAAAACCTAACCAACTTCAAAAGTCTAAACTGGAATGTAATGAAAAATTCCATCATGTGAAATTGTCTCGAAGATATTTGAACGAATCGTATTTTTGTGCCAGAGACCATTTACGGTTGATCGCACGAATATACATAATTTTCGCCGGTATCATGATTAAGCACAAAATCACGTTGGCAAAACGAAGAAGTAGGATATAGACTGTATACACAATCTCCACTGAATAAGCTTGGTAAGCAACGAGTCTCCCTAACTTATTATACTTCTACAAACGCTGCTACTACATTGATTTTATCAGTTTTCACAAAGAGTACTAATAATTTCAGTGCTTACATACTCAAAAAGGAATAAATGAAGATATAAGCAGGAAATTGTAGGGTATTGGATAACTTTTTGAAAGCTATTGTCTATGGTAATGGTTACAGGGCCACAAATTACAAGAAAAATCCTTGAAACCGGGAGTCTGATTTGTATTGGACGACTCGGAACCCGCAGATATCGTGGATCTGCACTAAATGCGTATAAGTGTAGGGTGTAGGACATGAATAGAGTAAGAGCCTAGCCGATTTCAAAAACTTAATCTGATAAGGATGTACCTCTGAAAACAATACATAGATTGCAATACATTCTCATTATAGAAAAAACATGACAAAATTTTAAGACAACGAAACAATAATGACTTGATTACATAACATACCCTATAGGAACAAGAATGTCCGTGAAAATACGTATAAGCACAATACATGTTGAGATTTGGAACGAAAGTTCAAATATATTGTCACACGCACATATATCTTGAGTGTTCGTAGCATGGTTACATGAATATTGTCTGGATGTCGTTGTTGCTGATCATGTTCGGGTAGGCTGGGCTGCTTTCTGTTGCTGACGATCGTGTTGGCTGGACTGTTGTCTGTCATTTTCTTCGTTTTCCCGTCAAGATGGCGGCTGGCTTGACGCTGCTTTTGTCTCCCATCACCTCTGAACTACCATTTGCTTTGCTGCAAGTTAGGGTAGGGGGATCGTGCGTGAGTCACAGCAAACTCACGCTATCCGGATTCTCCACCATCTGTCCAAGGGCGTAAGTTTCGGCCCTCGGATGGTAGCTCAGGGTGATGACGGAAGACAAAACTCAGGGGTGAAGTTTAGACGACAGCAGCCATATTTATTGTTGATGGTAGAAATGAGTCGAAAAGGTACATGTTGATAATAACGTGACAGAACGCACACCGGGAAAAGTGGCCAATGTTCCCGTGTGAGAGAACCGTTCTGTCACTTACCTTCTGGCTGTCTCTCTCCCTGACTGACCATGTCAGTCGCGTTTTGTAGAGCGAGGAATTACGTAACGTGTGGCAAGGTCATTGTCCCACGTGTATGTATATACGTAAGATCCGGCGACGTTAGGAGGTGTTAATTGAAATTTATAGATAGCGCTGGAGATTAAGGGTCCTGCCCGGAGGGGCTTATGATAAGAGGGGATACGCCGAATGTTTGCTGAATATATTAAACAGACAAAGGGCATAGAATTTCGGTGCACTTGGAAACATTTGAACCAGTTAGGTATTTAGATAAATGAAATGTTAAATAAAAGTATTGAAATGGTTTGCACAATTATAAATAAAAGTATTGAAATGGTTTGCACTATAACAATTTTTTAAATAGAAGGAAAAAATGTTGGTGCAGAAACAGACCAGCAAGTAACACTATAACTGTGATGCAATCGCGTTACGCAACACAACTAAAAAGGAACAACATATAAGGCGCCGTTTTACAAGTTATTCCTTATTTTATTAAAAGAATGAATTTATATCACAAATTTGACTTTATCATATCGTGAAATATTTATTGATATCGCATATGTTTACATATCAATAAATGCATTTATTATATCAACTAATGTATCTTATCATCTAACAAATGGAAATTGTGATATACTAAATATCAAAAGTAGTTTTTGATATCTCAAATTGTGAGAATTACATTCACTAGAGATATTGTATCAATAAGGTCCAGCATATCGGTAGATATATATATTTATTTGCACATCTCCTACTCCACTGGGTGAATATTTGTTTCTCAACGCTTAGTGACTTTTCAGGGGATCTTTTTCAATAAAATAATGACCGCATAAAGTGTTCCTGATGGTATGATATCTGTAACCTTAGTCTACATGACCTTAGGCTCATTTTTGGCTAGTTCGTGTTATGATAGGTAGATTATCGTAACATTTACAAATATAGTCATATTCAGAAGATATATCTTCATGTATGAAAGGTTCTGCTGTATACTAGTGTTTAATCAATTTTCCACCTGGTTCTTCTGGGCATGTGAAACATGACATTAAGGATTACAGATGTATTTTGTTAGCATTGTATTTTAATGCGATATAAATATTATTATTTACCAACTTACTTACATGTACTACACATTTTACATGAGCCGTTTTATATTTAAAAGCCACTTTAAATTAACTTTTGTGCTTGCAAACTCAACACAATTGCCAAGTCTTCTAATACACATGATTGTAAATTATGCGTTGAAAACAAAATATAATGTAAATGCCATAATGATGCATCAAGCACGAATCAAGTAGAATATATTTACAGTAGCGCTTAGGGTTTATTCAACAGACCCGTCAAGACAACACTACTTTATCCCATATAACTGATGCAGTCAGAGCTCAAGTTTTACGTCTCCTGGTGGCCATTATGCAACGGTCATCTTATACACAACCCCGCGCTAACGTCTACTGGTCATTTCCTGTGGTACGATAATTAGTTTACATCCTCCGTCAAATGCATCCTCAATGATATAACCACCTCTCATTAATTAAATGCATCTCTTTTCCTTTCAACTAATGTGTGTATTCTTGTACAAAGATGGGTTCTCGTCAGTGTATTCATCACTTTAACTGGAAAGATGTTGTTTTTTGTCATCAGCTGACACCCATGCAGCTACGAGGGCTGGTCAAAAGGTTCTGAGCCTAACAAACAAAACCAACATTTGAGAAAGCGTTTTTAATTTTATTTTTCAATCTCCCTGCTTTTCAATACACTTCTCATACCGATAGTGAAGGTTTTCAATTCCAGTCAGGAAAATGTTTTCGGTAACCACCCCGAAAAAAAATAATTCACGGCAGCTTTGAGGTAATCGTTGTTGTCATAGCGCTTTCCACGAAGGTGTTCTTTCAGTATAGGAAGCAGGCTGAATCACTTCGTGCCACGTCTGGCGAGTATGGATGGTGTGGAAGCTCTTCAATCCCACATTGTCGTACAGCAGCCTTGCAAGTCGAGAAGTGTGAGAAGAGGCATTGTCATGAAATAATAGAACTCCAGCAGTCATCATTCCTAGCCGCTTTTCTTTGATAGAATCTCTCCATTACATAGATTGGCGTTTTTACTCGTGATCACCGTGGTAGACCAATGTTTCATCACCCACTACTAATCCCGTTTTTAATGTGACGAAATCCTCCTACATTTTCTCAGGCAAAGTCAGTTCTTTTTTCCTTGGGATGAGAATTTAGAAACTTTGGCACCCAACGGGAAGATATGTTATTTATCTGTTAATGTTCATGAATAATAGTTTTAATGGATCAATGGCTTAGACCTGTGTCTTCTTCAAGTTCAACAGTCGTATTACGTCTATCTGACAGTATATTTTTTTATATCCTTGTTCTTGTTCTCCCAGCCTTACACATAGCTGCACAACGTTTAACAGTGGAATAGCTAGAGCACTTTTCCCTTATACACTTTTTGACAAGCCCTCGTAATAATCAACATTTCTCTTGAAATATATCTGATTGTTCCAAACATCCAGTAAAGACGAATTCAGTTTTACTGGAAATACAATTTCATTTTCTGTCTTTGCAATCACTCTCTAAACTGTAGCCTGGCAACAACCGATTTGTTACCGTGAGGTGTTTATGCAACAGAGTGCCATCCATCATCATAATTTTGTATGACATATGTAGTTTGTAGTTTTCCGAAAATGCCTGTACCAAGAATCAGATCCCTACAAGTAGCTGGACACACAGATCCATCATCCCTCTTATTCTTGGATCCAACATGGATATTCATGTAAGTGCTGTATGACCTCAATGAGGTAACTTTCTGATCTCTGAACATGCAAACACTTTCTCCTTTCAATGTCTTCCTACATTGTAGCCAAATATGGAAAATTTGCCTTTGTTCTTCCGGAGAGAAATATGATTTCAATGCTGTAAAACTGTGGTAGGTTGATTTTGCTTCACCCTTTACACACAAAACAATGAATTTGGATATCTTGTCATGTTGATAAACCGTTCCAACCATTCTTCCCATCAATAATGAAGTCTCTCTCTCTCTCTATCATGATACAAACTACAGTCTCATTAACAAATCATTTAGTAGAAACCTCGTCTGTACAGTTTTTAGGCAGTTAAATGTTGCCTGCCAGTGTAGACATATAGTCACTATGTGGCACACATTCCGTCAGTTGTAAAACAAGCAGACATGAATAGTGTGTCTGTCTAGATCAACACAAAAACAATGTCATCAATATTGTCAGGACCCGTGAAGATCCGGGGTAGAATAGATCTTCAGCAACCTATGCATGCCGTAAGAGGCGACTATGCTTGTCGTAAGAGGCGACAAACGGGATAGGGTGGGCAGGCTTGCTGACTTTATTAACGAATGTCATCGTATCCCAATTGCGAGGATCGATGCGCATGATGTCAATCACTTGATTGTCTGGTCCACACTCGATTATTTACAGACCGCCGTCATATAGTGTGAATATTGCTGAGTGTGGTGTTAAACAACATACACAAAATTCCTTGACAACATCGAATGTCCTTTCAATTTGAAGTTTTCTTGCAGCTCTTTACAAATACTAAAGGTCGTCATTAAATATAACTGTAATTAGTTAAATGTTATTAGGGTAGCTATATGCATTGCCTTTCTGTTTTAAGGTTGCACTTCATTTGGCATATGTTTTCCCAAAAATGGAACTGACGCGAAGTTGTTTATGACTTTGTTATCACTGTGGCAGCGAGAATAACACTTTCTGTTTCAAAGTTATACTGCGCGGAGCATGCGTATCCCCAAACCGCAGGACCGACTCCGTGGTCTTGTGGATAGAACGTCTGGCCGGAGAGCGGAAGGTCGGTGGTTCGATCCCCTGGCTACGTCATACCACATGACGTTAAAAGTGGTACCTTTTGTCACCTTGCGTGGCGTTCGATATTAAGGGAAGTGGTCTCTTCTGAGTCAGTATTTTGAGTGGGGTATCCATTTGTAACTTGACATGGTATCTCAGCGGTCTAGCACTATAAGAAGTGACACAAGTTCAGGAATGATTTAGTTTCACCCGAACTGATTATAACTTTTTCATTAAGGTAGCCAGACGGGACTTTGTGTCACAGTAGTTCAGCATGAAGCATATGTTTACTCATACTACGAGTAAAGTTTTGAAACCGAAAGTGTTTATAATGTCGGTATAGAGATACCTGGAGGCTTGGGGCTTTCTAAATTAATTCATTTTTTTCTGCATATGGTATACGTTCACCATTCCGGAAGTGATGTTATCAAACCGAAGACATGAAACATGTTACTTTGTATTTCATAGTTCTACTGCATTGAGCATGTGATTCCTTTTCTGAATCATGAATTGATGTTACTGAACCGGAAATTCAAATTTGTTCAAAGCATGGGAATTGATGTGCTGTATTGCATTTGGCATGTTTTTCTGAACGAAGAAGTGATGTCATTAAACCTGACTGCTTTTAACCTCTTAGTAGGAGCTGGAGGCATTTGTCTTCTTAGTACTGCATTAGATTACATTCCTGATCAACTGTTAATATATATATGTGCATTCCAAACAATCTTTTTGCGCTTTTCATCTTGTTTTTGTGACAATAGAGATGGCGAGCAATTTCAGTTGGAAAAACCGCATCAAGCCACCTTGCTCGGTCGCGAAAATGTTCGATGGATGGTGTTCGATGGGCGATTTTCGATGGGCGATGTCTGAAATGATTAAAATTATGAAATTAATTATATTTTATATTGGACAAAATTCACTTACTTAAATTATAACATTTACCGGAAAGCATCTTGCAATTATTGCACGAACGTCACTGGAAAATGCATAAAACGTGAAACACTCTTTATTTCCAAAAGGTTTGGAGACATTTAAAGTGATTCACTTTGTCATCTGCCCTCAGATAATAGCTGTTGATTTTGTAGTTTGATTTTAAGTTTGTCACAAAAACACCTCTCTTTCCATAGAGTATTGTGGATAGTTTGTTGACATGATGAAACAGCATGCATAGATGTAAACATGAACAATATGACGAGGTTTCACTTGTCTCTACAGTTCAGTAAATCAGTGGAAGGTTATGAGTTATTTGATCAATTTTGAGGGCTGATTGCTGCTTGACAAAATGTCCTCTACTCTAATTGAAAATACACATAGTTACTAGTTGCTAAGAATATATTATATAAAGGATTTTCCCACATTATGGACATGGCTAGAATTCTATTGTCTATCTGCCGGTTTTCTATTTTTGGGACCAGCTCTATTTCACAGTTTTGTTTTGTGGTAAGTGTTTAAATCATATTTGTAACTATCTCAGTTCTCAGTAAAAATATAGCCTCCAGGTATGTGGCACACAAAAACATAATTCCAGCAACCATTAAACAACAAAACGAACCATTGTAAAGAGGGGGAGCATGACTTGCCCTACCCTACTGAATATGTACGTGGGCCCTTATCAAGTACACATCGATAAGAAATAATATTGAAGTAATATTTATATTCTGTATGAATGTTCACATTCTGTACATGAGCGATTTCACAAATCTTGTTCTCTCACATAATGTAGTAAGCATCCATACAGTAATATAAACCAGTCTGATTTATTCTACTTGACAGTTTCTTTCTCCCGTAAAGTTAGCAGTGATGATAAATGTTTTCTTAATTATGGCGACAATTTTGTTTGTATTTGCCATCGTGTTGTGGCTGACAGTACTCACGACAGTATGACTTCCCTTCGGTCCCGTCTTTGTTAGCTCCATGAAGTGTATATACCAGGGAGCGAGGTGAGTTCTGACAGAAATTAAAAGAGTTAATAGAATCGTTAAACTTTAACGACAACATATTATACGTTTCTCTTATCACGGAGGGACACGTTAAATCAAGAAAACAATTTGGTTGCCAGGCTAGGTTTATGGTTGCTTTCATGAACTGTCTATGAACATATAGTGTAACTTCGATTTGTTTATATTTACAGATTGAATACTGGGCCAATAATATGTGGAATACTGGAGGAGCATTTAGTATTTCCAAGGACGACGACGATATGTTTCATAATCATCATGCTCACGTAAATATCACGAGGCATTCAATGACATAAAGAATAGATACAAAACACACCTAATCACAAATGTAACATTTGTGTGACCTTTACTGTGTTTCTTCCAGTGTATGGCCATAAAACCAATCGCGTGGGTCGGTTCACAGAAAAGAAAGAAATTGAAAAATGTGAACACGAGGGGTTATTTAGAATTAAACTGACTTCCCAGTGAGAATATGAACTTCTAATCACTGTAGGTGATAATTCACTTTTTACCGACAAAAGTATTGTTCTTTAGTATGATAAAGATAAATATAGTCGATGTTTACGACACTGGATGACGGGTGACACCGGTGGGGCAGGATACGTTCACATTTTCGGGAACACATGTTATCATCCCTGATTGGTAGTGATTCATAAACATATGCCTATGATATAGTACAATTGACTCTGCTTTTGGCAGAAACTTCTTATGATTATATTTGATTTGTACATATCTTAATGATATACTTTGTGTTTAAAGTACATTCTCATTTTGTTGACCCTCTATAAAGCCATCGGCATGCAATTATAAAATATTTGTGTTGTTTCGTGGTATAAATAAAGATATGTAATTTACGAACCGACAAGGAAATGCAACACATATTTCGATTCTGCAACTGGTGTTGTCACTTATATTTGAATATAGAAGTATTAATCCTGCAGGTAGATGTACAAACCATACACAAATAGAATTGCTATTGTCGAGGTAATGTGAGTTAGATCATATTTCCTACTTTATATAACAGTGTGTGCGGGTGTGGATGTGATATTGTATCGTATAAATGTAAACTTAAGTATCGCGAAAAAAGGAAGCTTTGTAGTGAGCCCCACCACTAACTACACATACATATATAGCTTGTTAAATGATTTTGATTTCATTTGAACAAAAGTGGCCGAATAATGGCCGTAAATAGCTTTTTCAAAATCTAGAAGAGACATACGTGCATGTGTCCAAGGGCGTTGGTTTCGGCCCTCGGATGGTAGCTCAGGGTGATGACGGATGACAAAACTCAGGGATGAAGTTTAAGACGACAGCAGCCGTATTTATTGATGCAGGTTGAAATGAGTCGAAAGGGTACATGTTGATAAGAACGTGACAGAACGCACACAGGGACCAAGTGGCCAATCTTCCCGGGTGGGAGAACCGTTCTGTCACTTACACGAGTCGATCTTCTGGCTGTCTCCAGGCTGTCTCCCTGACTGACCATGCCAGTCGGGTTTTGTAGAGCGAGGTATTACGTAACGTGTGGCAAGGTCATTGTCCCACGTGTATGTATATACGTAAGATCAGCCGACTCGAGGAGATGTTAACTGAAATTTATTGATAGCGCTGGAGATTAAGGGTCCTGCCCGGAGGCGTGTAAACAGTTAAAACTGTTGCCGATTCAGTACTCAAATGACAGTTTCCTGTGTATCAAATCATAGCGTTGTATCCACGAGACAATGCATGATGTGATCTAATCAAACGCACAGGTGTCGGCTATGACACGCTTAACATATATAAACCAGGTGTGATCCAGGTGAGATATGATCCAGGGTGAAGGGATAGATCTATTTGCTGTGGAGCTTTTGTGAAGGTGAGATTTAACATACTTACCGATATATGTTCTTATAGATAAACATTGAGAACATAATATAACAGACCATACTAGTTGTAGCAACAACTATATTCCAAAATAAGAGTAATATGAACGTATTTTCTCTGGCGCGCATGGTAATGGTTAAAGGTGTTTATAATGTAAATGTAAAATATTGACTGAGTTTTTTGCTGCCATTGGCACCGTCTTAGACTCGAACCATAAACATTTTAACCATAGAATAGCACCCTTGTTTGTAATCGGCACTGTGTTTTCACATACTGTTGTTCAGTATATACATGTTTTTTATATGAAAATGCCTCTACACGTATCTCTGTTTTAACTGTCTTTGCTTTTAGAGTGCAATGACAATTATCGTTACATAAAATATCAAGCCATCACATCGTTTTGACCGGCACATGTACATGTTATTGTTGTAAATAAGTAAATAATCGTATTCAAAAAGGCATCAATACGAATAACGGGCAACAATCAATGAAAAGTGAAAAAAGGGATATTTGAAACGCTTATTAAATTTGTGTTCTAATTTTTTTATAGGTATCTAGACGTGGGATAAGTTAGCTACTATGGAGGAAGTACCATTTAGTTATGTGTATAGCTTTTGCAAGACTGCTAGGACAATGCTTCAAATCCTATAACAATTGTTGTGAAAATTAGACATTATGTCCAATATTAGTTCATATTAAAGTCAAATAACAGGAATTGTTATGTTTATGCTATTGTGAACAATATGATAAAGGGTTAGGCGGTTCCCAATACCGTATTAATTCATGTTGTATGCGACAGATGTTGAACTTTGAAAAAATCCACGCTTTGTTCTTCTAAACAACAAACTGTCATTTCTAACAGATACGCCAATCACTCACTGTACTATTCAAATGCAAATTAAATATAACGATTGTTATCAGTGAATGGGGATTAAAATAGGTTCAGTAAACTCCAATGTTATATGTGTATACCACATACAGACAATGCAGTATCAACTAACACTGTACATCTCAGTGACATGAAACCCTCATCAAAGGTCGCCTATAAATATCCCTACATCTCAGTCATCGCGATAAGCGTTCAGTCGTTCGAACTAAATCATGAAGTTTGCACTCAAATATATACTAAGTCAAATTAAAAACTTCACACGTTTAAAAGTAATCCCATATATGATATACAACGGACAAATGTATTAGAGAAGGTAACTGTTAATCATTAATGTCCAAAGAAGGATTTTAATTAACGGTGGTAACCATAATTTGTTCCAAGCACCTACGGTATTCGGTTATAACATCAACAGTTTAAATCATAAGTCCCAAGCACGAGAATCTGATGGTACACAAGTTCAGTAGCGTGTATGGCCACCATGTGCGTTGACAACTGCCACACAAAGCCTCCGCATGGACCTTATGATGCTTGTGAACACATGATTGGGAAGACGACGTCATTGTTGCTGCAAAATGGTGCCAAGATCTTGCAAATTCTGTGGTTGGTTCTGGAGAGTGCGCAGACTTCTGCCAAGAGCATCCCAGACGTGTTCGATGGGATTGAGGTCGGGAGACCTTGACGGCCAGTCAATGACGTTGACTCCCGCATTCTGAAGGAAATTCCTTGTCAAAATTGCTGTGTGGGGTCTGGCATTGTCGTGTTGGAAGATCAAACCGGGTCCATGTGCTGCCATAAAAGGCAGAAGTTCTGGTGCCAGTACCTGGTCGCGGTAAGCAGCAGCGTTGAGGTTGCCACGGATGACAAGAAGCCTGGAACGTGCATTGCCACAGAAAGCACCCCACACCATGACACTTCAGCCTCGAAATCTGTCAACTTCCTGTACACAACACTGGGCGTAACGTTCATGACGGCGCCTCCACACCCTCGCCCTACCATCAGCAACTCGAAGATTAAATCGGGATTCATCACTGAAGACGACTTGATTCCAATTCCTCTGAGTCCATCGTAAGTGTCGCTGTGCCCACAATTGACGTTGACGTCTGTGTAATTGAGTCAGAATCGGCCCGCAGTATAGCTGTCGTGCTTGAAGACGAGCAGTTCTCAGACGGTTTCGAACAGTTTGCGCACTCAGTCTACCCCTAAACAGTTTATTTCTGGTTGATGTAGCCGTCACAAATCGGTTACAGAGGTGACGTAAGACAATCTGACGATCCTCTGCATGTGACGTCACACGTGGTCGACCTGGCCGAGGGCGATCAGCGGTGGTACCCGTTTGCTGTAGACCCGTCTGTAAATCATAAACAGTCCGTCGACTACAACCCATCGTCCTTGCGACTTCAGCTACGGACGTTCCCGTCTGCAACATGCCGATGGCACGTTCACGTTGCACATTTGAAAGGCGTGGCATGACAAATGGCCGTAGAGACTTTTGTTTTCTTGTGTTTTTCTTTTTTTGTTAATGACTGCTAACGAGTACGGCTCAAAACATGTGCGGTATTATGGCCACGTGACCAGTTGCACGTTAAAAAACACTTTTGCCACTATAGTGCTGTGCACATGATTTTGATGGATTCACCTGCACAAAAACGGGTGTTATCTGACGACAATACATGGCCATTCCTGTTTAAATACACAATAAGGGCCCACAATGATAACTGGTCAAAATGTTAAAATTTTAGGATTGTGAAGTTTTTAATTTGGTTCAGTATATTAAAGTACTTGGGAGAGTTGCTTGAAAACTTTGAACCACTTCGAAAATTTGTCTTTGTTTGCAATTTTGGAATAATTACAGCGTAAATGTGACAGCCTGTCGCTGTGGCCAGTGTAAAAACCACGTTCTAGAAACCAGGATGTTGATCTTGTAAGACGTTCTCTGATTTAAGCACCGAAAGTAGGCAAGGGCAAGTAGACACTCGGCTGCAGTGTAGGCTAATGGACACTCCTGCCCCCAAAAGGAAGAGGTGTGTGTACATAGTGGCATTATAATTCGAAATACTCTTGTGTATGTACACATTTTATTTCTAAATATTTATGTACACATTAAGAAGGAGAAGAAGCTTGTACAACATTCTATTACATGGATGCACTGGTACATGTGTACATCTCTTTCGGGTCTTCATTCTCAGTTTCTGAATTTTTTGTATGAGGCTCAACGCCGCACCCAGCACTATTCCAGCTATATGACGGCGATCTGTAAATAGTCGAGTCTCAATCAGAAGATCTATTGACTGACATGACATGAACTCCTCTCTACGAAACGACAGTTTGACAAAATAAGTTAAAATAGTTGCAATATAAGTATGATATATATATATATATGTTATATATATATAATGATACAATGAAACATTCCACCAGACTGATGTGCGTGATTTGCAGATGGAATGCTGCGTTACAAAAGAAGAATGCTACAGTTAGGCACTGTGTCCTGAATTGACTCTGTGCCTTGGAAGACTGTTAATTCAGCAGTGGCAAGCTTAGATCTATTAAAACACGTTCCTCTGTTCGATGAGCTTTCAAATCACAAACGGCAAAACGCAAAATTACTTGGAACACCCGTTGACTGTGCCTGTTTAACCTGTACTGCAAACAAAGTAAAATTTTTACATTAATAGGTATATGGCTTTAATGTCCAACTTGTCCGAGGAGATTAGTAGAGTGAATAAAGTCCAATAAACAAAAATCCATAATGCACTTTTAACTTAGCGGAAATTCATTGAAATAAATGATTTCATCTATCACAATGTGTGACCATAATTAGTTACCGTTTCGTAAATCATGCATTTCATTTCAGCATTCAGCGTATCTCACAATGGCAGATTCTGTCATCGCTGAAAACTCGCCAAAAGTTACGGACACCAGGAGGAAAACAGTAACACTGGCAGTCATTGTTCTGTCCAACTTCTGTGCTGTGTGCTGTATGTCCCTCATGGCACCCTTTTACGCAATAGAGGTGAGCGATATATCGAACACAAATGTTAAACCCTGTCACCATCTTAGACATATGTGCCGCGCGTATCATAAAGATGTTTATGCTCTAATTATACACATTATTGGCATGTGTGGTATATGTGATGAGTATATTACAATTAGATATGATATCTTCTTGCTATATCATGTGATACAGTCACTAGTTACCTCGAGTAGGAATTGCTTGGAATTGTGTTGAGGGTATTTATTGTGACGATATCTGCACATAATGTGCAAATGTTTAATAACAAGCTTTGTCATGTCTTGATGTTGCTTTAGTCACTTATTCCCGATGCCTAAATTATGGCTTTAATCGTACATATACAGAAGATACCCACTGACCCGATTACCTGGCTATTATACAACAAACAACAAAGCTACATTTCCAAAATATAGACTCATTTAGAAGTTTCTGATGATGTTTAACTGAAGCAGAAAGTATTTTGCAGTTCACTTAGTACAACCAAATCGAAAATTTCCCCTATGATCTATGCATGCAGTTACTTCTGACCTAAACCATTGAAAATCCCCCCCCCCCCCCCCCCCCCCCACCCCGAATTAAAAAAAAACTGTCATGCTGTTGATTATGGACGGGAAGTATCGTGCCCATCACGGTCATCACGTCGGGGGTGGCTGAAAGCACTTTGTAAAGGAACCGAGTACCGTATCCAGTTCCAGTTGTCTAAGAATGGTACTAATGTCATGTGAAGTTCAATATTACTGGCGGGACGAACAATTAAGCATTTCAAAACATTTCAAAACTGATCAAATGAACTAAAATATTTTGATAATGTCGGATGTGAATGTTTATCTTTTTTATGCCAAATAGAGGCGATTCTTCAATATGGATGTGCGATTCGGTGTCATAATAAATAATAGAGAGAGTCGAATATCTGCCATGCGAAAGTAAATTTATTTTCAATAACCTAGTTGATCAGCTTTCCAACAAAGAGCGCCACATGTAGATCTAAAAGCCCGAAACTCTAACCCTTTGTAGTTAACACTATGTGTCAACTTTCACTGTATGTATTGGTCTAAGGTCTCACATACAAACATGATTGGATGAATCAGAAGGCATATGTCGTAACTAGTTTTCAATGCAAGGCGAAAATCAGAAATCGGTCTGCCTGAATCAGTTAAGTAAATCGACCCGTAAAGATCCGGGTAGAATAGGTCTTCAAAACCCATATTTGCCGTAAAACGCGACTATGCTTGTCGTAAAAGGCGACTAACGGGATCGTGAAGTCAGGCTCGCTGACTTGGTTGATGCATGTCATCGATCCCAATTGCATGCGTGGATCGATGCTCATGATGAAAATCACTGGATTGTCTGGTCCAGACTCGATTATTTACAGACCGCCGCCATAGCTGGAATATTGCTGAGTGCGGCGTAAAACAACAAACCAAACCAAACCAAACCAAAGTTAAGTCAATCTGCGTGAGTCAATCTGTCAACGGTAATGTAGATACATGTAATGTTTACAAAAAGACCATCGGTAACACTCTTACTGTTATGCTTGTTTTCTAATTGTTTTAATTTCAGGCAGCTAAAAAGGGTGTCAGTCTGACTGTCGTTGGTATCATTTATAGTTCATCGGAATTAGTCACGTTTCTCACATCGCCAGTATTTGGACATATGGTAAGTTTTAAACTGAAGTAATCTTATTTCGATACATCAGCATCTAACGCTTCTAATTTATTAATATGTATGAAATAGGAAGAAATATACTTCTGACCTAAACCATTGAAACATGTAACTGCATGCATAGATCATAGGATGTGTCATATTAAAATATGTTTGTTTGTTGTTTAACGCCCTACTCAGCAACATTCCGGCTGATATATGATGGCGGCCTGTGAATAATCGAGTCTTGATCAGACAACCCAGTGAGTGACATCACGAGCATCGATCTACGCATTTGGGATACAGTGACATGCATCAACCAACTTAGCGAGTCTAACCTCCAGATCCTGTTGGTCGCCTCTTACGATAAGCATGGGTTTCTGAAGACCAATTCTAAGCCGAAATAACGGGGAGAAATAGGTTTGTCACAATTTTACATCACAAGTGATACGAATGATGAAACTTTATTTTTCAGTTATCCAAGTACAATCCACGTCCTTTCTACATTGCCGGACTATGTCTATTTGGTGCCTGTGATATAATATTCGGGTAATGTGCTTTGTACGAATGTAATGGGAATGTTCTCAATGAACGACAGTTTAATCATACACCAGGTTGTGACTGATTTCAGGTTTGATAATTGCATTTACATGGATATTAATATATTCTATTCAGTAGAGCATAATACTACTACTGGTATCTTTTACATGAGTCAACAAGCATTCGGAAGTTTTACAAAGCCACATAGTGACAATAATAAACCCTTCTTTAACCATCAAGATGCATTTATGTTTATTTGAGACGTTTATTGCAGAAACTAGGAACTGATTAACATACTATTAAGATTGTGTGAAGTTGAATTATAGTTTGACCAGAAATTATTGGGAGAGAATATTGTAAATTATAGATTTATTAAGTCATAGACCAATAGAGAGATAGGTTTGTCCAACAAACACTGCTTACCTAACGCTACAAACTGTTGAATATTTTGTCAGACACCTCTTTTCCTAATACATGGTCCAATGGGGCGAGGCATACTGACTATCAAGGAAGTAAGAAAATCATGTCATAATTAGAGGTTATTTTATGGCAGCTTTCGTATCATACCCCATATTAACCCAAGACCTCCACATCAGCCTGAGCCTAAAACATCTCTAAATTCCGTTTATGACGTAAAGTTCACCTTGTTTGGATGCAAGAAGACGCACCAAGGGACAAAAGTCTAATTTCTTACCCTCCGAGCTGATAGATCGCCCATTCAAAATGCATTGAAAAGCCATATCAGCCCGACAGGGGGTGTAATACCAACCTTTCCTACACACCTGTGAGTGAGAAACCCATTTGAGATAACTGGTATCAAACATGTGTGAGATCGAATTCCAGGCCTGTGATTGGCTACTCCATGGTGATGACCTAAGGTCAGATTATGACGGACTACTTTCCTGATTGTAATTCATTGATAAGATGCTCGTGCTTCAGTCGAATGTTCACCTACGTCTGTGAACGATAATTTTTAGAGTGTAAACCCTCTGGATGCCACATCGACATATATGTCCCTCCTCTTCAACCCTCACTTCGAAGTCGAATCAAATACAAAATAAACTACGCACACTAATACAATTCACTGTTTTGAATTCTGTGGGAAATTTCCTCTTCTGTGATATCATTCACTGCCATTTTAGGCAAAGCAAAATTACTGAAAGTGACCTATGAAAATTCAGTACATCGTAAATCGGCAGTTTTGACACATTACTAAATCACTATTCACGGCGTTATTTACACTGTGTTTAAAAAATCTAAATATCGGATATTTACTCGAAGAATTGAATTGAATATAAAGAGCTTATAAATAGCTTATTAGTCATCATGTGTATGTGTTTGTCATTTATACTCACTTATGATAATTTTGATACGTCGCCTAGAATGGTTTAGAATGTTTTCCGCCATTTTGGATAGTGTTTACAAAATCACGTTTCAGGTGCCGATTATTATTGAGAGTCCCGTATAGCATCAAATGACAAATGGTCCTTGTCACCAATAAAAATTATCTAGATGAAATCAAACGAAATAAATAAGGTGTGGAAAAGAACACTGTGCTCAGAGAACTGTACTTGTTAAAATGTAAACAAAGCGAAATTCAGATTTTACACTGTGAAGCGTTTTCTCCTAATAGAGCTATCCATTCGTCTAATATTGCATACACTGGCTCACGCGTTTGAGACTATTTATGGGAAGAGTATCGTAGCACGAATTATGGAATTAAAAATATATACATGACAATGATCAAGTAAATTCAACAGAAATCGTAAAAGTTTCCGTCCTGAGTGACGCCATCAAAGTCACGCACAACGACGACGGTAGTTATCTGCATTTCTGACTAATTCTCTTGGTTACATTGGAAAACATAAAACAAATAACAGTACGCAGATTGTCAGAATGTTTCTGATTACTTACATGACACATTTATGTGTATACGATCCCTCAATCAACAATAATCCTGCTCTGGAAATCTCGCGTACTGTTGTCAGTGAACACGCCATTTTGTAAAAGTCGGTCAGCGGTAGTGATGTCATACGGAAGTAAACATTGTTGTACATATTTGGTCTTTTCTTTGAGGTGAAAACATTTCGGCCTCGGCATGCGGCGTGTTCTTTGGCCTTATCCATGTTTGCATTATCACATTCGCCTTGATAATCAAGATATCGCGGAAAACCTTTTTGTCACATTATTTATGCGTAGTAAGCCGTACGTCGGATAGCGTCACTCATGACCGTGATGTTATGTATAAATGCGCCACTGCGATCATGAAAATAGACAAAAGGCATCGATTCGATGCTAAAAAGTTTCAATTTAAGGGTGTGTAAGAAACAGATTACTGTACTCGTACCTGTCAGATGCCATTTACCTTACAACGAGTTGTTTCAAAACGTATCTAACGAGCGAAAGCGAGTTATATACGTTTTGAAACAACTCGTTGTAAGATGAATGGTATCTGACAGACACTCGTGTAGTAATCTCTGTGTAATAGAATGGAACTGACGACAATGGATAAATGAAAGCCAGCTAGATAATTAGCACCGACATTGATCAAGGCAATAAATCCTAAACACTTGGCAAATAGGTTCCCTGGTCATGGCTCATGGCTGGCTGGTGTCTCCTGATGGCAATGGCTTCTTGTAGTTTTCTTTGTCGCCAGTTTTTGTTATTGATAGACAGACCTTTGGTGGTTTCCAACGTGATGCTATGGTCTAGGTTCTTGAAGATGTGTTCGGAAATAGCGGATTTTAGGTCAAGTTTGTTGACAGAGGTCTGATGAGTCTGGTGTTGAGGGGTCTGAGTGTTTCGCTCACATACTGGTGGCCACAGTTGTAGGGGATCTTGTATATACACCCTTTCGGGTTGGGAATTGGAAACTTAACAACTTGCGCCTCTGCCATGAAGGCAAACATACAGGATTGCACCCAGAAAGTCATGACAGGTTCCGATGATCACGTTGGCTCGAATGTCATGATACTTCTTTGTTTGCCAGCACCACACTGAAGACATTACTTAAGTCTACGACATGCATTTCACTGTGGCTCCCTCCCACATTAAGCGTACAAGCAAATGTGCAATTTACGATTAAAAGCGGTTCTACATCCTTTCCTCATTAAATAATTACCTACTGTTCACATTGGCTACCGGTACAAATATTGTAGACTGGATGAAAAAGATTTATTTTGTTATGTTTTTCCCCAGATGCCTAGACAAATTACCGCCAGGGACGCCATTTATTGTCGCTTGTTTCATCGTGAGGAGTGTAGAAGCATTAGGAACGTCAGCCGTTATGACCGCAAGCTTTACAATTGCAGGGTTTTGTTTTCCAGAAAGAGTCGCCACAGTATTCGTAAGTAAAAGGTCGTCACAATCGTTTGTTGTTTGTGATTATAACAGTTCACACTGTTGTTTCTTGAAATACGTGATCATTATCACCTTTCGTTTTATTGCATCACAACTTTATTTTTGTTATCAAGCAGTTATGTACATTCAATATTTTGCCATCCAGCCCATAATCCCAAGTAATCCAGTACCTGCAGGTAAAAACATAACTGTGCTTATGTAATATCCACATTAGTCTTAATATCTACAGTAGAGCCAGCTTCATTACATACTTACACGTATTTACATCACAGATTCAAATTGCATCACAATTGTGTTTTTTTCTTCGGTACCATATTCCTAGTCTACAAAATTCTTAACACATACGTATCAATTCACATTTCAACATTATAAATAAGCATTGTAATGCACATATTAGGAAAACAAAATGAAATAATGAACTTTATAACATACTCTTCAAAAAAAAGAAACGCATAGTAAAAAATAAGGATTTATTAAGCGGATGGAAAAGTATCTACACAGCATATGCGTGAACACAATCAGATGAAATTGGACACAGTGATCGATAAAAGCATTGTTGTCATTTTCAGCATTAATTCAGTTCGGTCATTGCACATGTGTAGCGACAAGGGGCGTCATGGTCCTTACCTGGTCACACCACCTCTTGCAGCCGTCACTGCTCGACACCTCCTTGGCATAGATTGCACAAGTCGTTGGATTCTTTCGTGAGGAATTCTTCTACCCGTGTAGGATAGGGCTCCCCACACCACGACACTCCCTCCACCAAATCGGTCCACCTGTCGAACGCAGTTCGGCGCAAAACGCAAAGTCGACGTCTGTATACACGTTGTCTTCCATCCCGTCGTTGAAGGAGAAAACGTGACTCATCGCTGAACCAAACGCGTCGCCAGTTCCTGCGATCCCATGCCTGTACTCTGTTGCACCACCGGACACGTCGTTGACGGTGTAGACGTCGCAAGACAGGTCCAACTTTTGGTCGTCTCGCTCGAATTCCCACTTCCCTCAGACGATTTTTGAGGGTTTGGTCGGAAATTCTTCGCATACCAGGCACGTGTCCTGCAGTGTCCGTTGCTGTAGCAAATCGATTCCGAAGGTGATGCAACCGGGTGTACCGATCCTGAGCAGGGGTGGTCACTCTTGGTCTTCCACTTCTGGGATGATCTTGAGTCGAATGAGTGCGGGTATATCGATCCCATATCGTGCTTTGGTGAACGTTGAAGAGCCTTGCAACGGCAGACTGGGACGCCCCTGCTTCCAAACGTCCAATGGCGATATTTCGGTCAGCTGCAATCAATTTTTCGATCTCCGTTCACGTCAGAAAATTCGTAATGAACTGATGAATTTTGTACGGTCTTTTATAGTCAGTGTCTCTATTCTTGTTTCCAACACTTTACACGTGCATTGTGCTGAAAACTTTTTATGAAAGCAATTTCCGTGCATCCTTTGCATTTTTGCTGATATACATTTGCAAAGAACAACATTTTGAGATGTGTTTGCGCGCAATACACAACAAACATGACATGATTAACGGGAATCAAACATAAGAATTTTCTTTATGACGATTGCTGGGAAAAGGAAATCTAATTGGAATTCTCAAAACACCTATGCGTTTCTTTATTTGAAGCGTGTATATTAATATAACCATCATAAAGTGTTGCTTTAGCTAACATATTAAGGTGTTCAAATACATGTAAGCCTAACACTGAATATCCTTGTGAGCTACACTGCCGAGTCGGTCCTTTCTTACAATTATCCTGTTTTGTAGAGCGTGTTAAGGACTGCAGTTGGAATTGCGTTAATGATTGGGCCAGCATTAGGAGGTGCTTTATATCAGGTGAGAGGCTTCATTCGCTTAATGCAACTGTATCACATTAACATTACACAAGTATGTCGTTGTTCAGTTTTTTTAATGGACAACAAACATGGCAGTTTTCAACCATTAAAGAGCTATTATTATCAATATAATGCTAACAATCATATACTATGCGTATCGTAAAATCATTGAATGAACATTTCGAATGATTCATAATAATCGTTCCCTATATCAGGAGTATCATGTATGCATACGAATAAATAAATAAATGGCAAAACTCGTTCCTTTTGGCAAAAATAACACTTTACTGTTTAATGTAAAATGTGCAAAAATGTATATGTTATGTACTGCTGCCATATCAGTTATGTTTATAACATCAGTTAGGTGGGTATGGACTCCCCTTTTGGGTACTCGGGAGCTGCACGTTTGTCTGTGGAGGCGCCTCCTGTCTTCTACTTCCTCACCAAGAAGCAAAACGTGAGTACCCTAACATCAGACATCACTTCCAATCAAGTATCATTCATCGTTTAGTGTGGTTATTTATATAATACCATGGTAAACCATTGGACATTATATCCTTTATTTAAAATTCTAAACAACTCAATGCGTGATCTTATTTTACTGGAATAAGTAAAAATACCAGGTAAGCTACAATCTTATTCTATTTCAATAATAGTTAACCCATAAATGTTCCGATGAAAGTATTGTCTGGATTTGGCTGTCAATACATTTAATGTCTCCACTAAATGAATTGGGATCTGTATGTTAAAAGTATCACCTCAAAAAGATTTGTTCATTGCCGTTTGACATTTGACATGGTATCTATTATACTTCGATTTACTGATGATATAATGTGACATAAGGCAAAGGTGTATCTCTCACCCCAAAATATAAATGTTGTCACAACTTTGCGGGAAGGTTATAAGGTTATAAGGTTAACGCCCTTTCATCGTTGTGTCACCGTTATGTGTTTGCCACCCTGACTTGTACGCAAACGCCTTTGAAGGTAATCCTCGACCAAGTAGGTTGCAACACATGAGATACATAACAGGGACTTAATAGATTAAGAAATCCTTTTTTCCAAAAGGAAATAATCCTATTTTGGTCTACAGGACAAACGAACCCAAGCATCATACTGATTTTCAGTGATCCATACATATAATTTTCACACCTAGTTTTGCCTTTCGCCCAATGGTACCTGTTTCAGCGGATAACCAACACTGGTTATTCTCTGGTTTTGACATGTTGTAACAGACACAAAGCATATACATTGAAAGAAACAATAATTGGAAAATTGAACGAGTAAAAAGTAAAGTTTGCTGTGAACACATCTCTGTTCATTTCTATGATGCTATATAACATGCACGAGTAATTGGTATCATGTCTTCTGGACTGATAGCATTTTGATAACATTTTGTTGTAGTTGTTCCTTCCAAACAGAGCCTGTCTGGTGTCGGGTTCTTTAGAAGTACATTGGTGTGGTTTGGAATCCTCTCGATCTTCTCTTCTCAATTTGGCATATGCTCCCTGTTCCCGTTCTATGCCCAGCACTTGCTACAGGTAGGTATAACTGAAAGCGACAAAACCATTCCATAATCCTGGGATATTTCTGTTAAAAGGAGAGCACATTGTACGGTTTCGACTATATCATAAGCATGTGTTTTTGATTCATTTGGTGTTCGATGTCTAACCGTCACAAACACAGGCAAAGGCAAGTTGTTCACCTGAAAAAAAAACCAGGGATATATGGTACAAGTCAAAATCGGGAATTCCTTTGACATCATTTTTGTCACTGATGCGTCCAATTTGGAAATGTCCTTCAAATGCCATAAAGCTGTTTGAAAAGCTTACTAAGGCCTTGAATGCCACACCTATGATCAAATATGATGGATGCTCTTTGAAATGGTCGTGGAAAGAGCCTGCTACTCGAGCCGATGTACATTAGAAGTTGTGAAATGTAGACAGTAAAGTCTGGAACTTCAGAAATATTGCTTGACGTAAAGCGAAAGAAGAAATCATCCCTTTTGTCATATCTTCTTGTGGATTGTTTCTTGTCACTTTATAACTAGTTCTAAATATGAAACATATGATCATGAACCAGTTTCACTTGTCTCTTTTATGATTAGGTCAGGTGGGTAAATCAGTGGAGACAATTGGCTATAAGACCGTTATCGAACGATAGCAGATCATCGCAATACCTTAAGCTAAAGTCAAACATATTGACCAAATTCCCTTGTTTTGATTTTGCCAATAACTATCACTTGATAAATATGTGAGCGGAAAGCGTCTGTGCATCATACGATGAATGTATAACCCGGCGATATGATGAATGATAATATGTAATATGTATATTGATTAAAACGTAATTTTAACGAGATATTCGTAAGGAAACCATTTAATATGCATTCAAACATAGTGTAACCTGCAGCGTTTCACGTATTGCAGCGTACCAATTTAGACATGAACAAATGTCCAGAGAGTTTACCTACTTGAGACGATCTATTGTTTCAGTTTAATCTAAACCAAGGTATCATTGGGGTCATCTTCATGGCAGCACCAACCGCCTACACAGTTGCCGTGCCTCTATGGGGACATCTCCTTGATCGCAACGTATGTAATGTGGAACAGTACCAGTGTTTCAAGGGTTTACTAGTTGGTTGCGACTTTGTTGATGATGTGTCATCATGAAATTACTAACTGGCAACAAGATAATAATTCTTGATCATTTTAAAAAAGTGAGTAAGTGTTTTGTAACACTTTAAACAATATATCCTCTCACTGGAGAAAACAGGAATATACGGTAATAATTCACCCCTGTATGCGACAGTATAGGTATGTATTGCATCCGTATAATTCTTGTCAAAACACGGCTTTCTCTTTAAAAAGCAGAATTAGTTGTTTGATGACCAGTGTACATATACATGTGCAACGCGTAAATGTGTAAGTTATTATTAAATGTGTCAATAATTCCTTGTTATAATAGGTGCCAGCCGTCCCATCTTTGTGCATGGGAATGTGTTGTCTATCCATCAGCTACTTATTTTTTGGACCGGCTCCATTTTTGCGTTTTGTTCCCACGTAAGTGTTGGCATCAGATCTCTTGCGAACTCAATATTCAGCTTAAGCAGTGCCCGCTTACTTTGAAGAGATTGAGTCATCATATTATTTGGTTTGGTTTGTTTTTCTACGCCGCACTCAGCAATATTCCAGCTATATGACGGCGGTCTGTAAATAATCTACCCACGCAATTGGGATCGATGACATGTATCAACAAAGTCAGCGAGCCTGACCATCCGATCCCGTTAGTCGCCTTTTACAACAAGTATGGGTTGCTGAAGACCTATTCTACCCCGGAATCTTCACGAGTCTCATATTATTTGGCACTTGCCTTAAAATAAAACATCCTGGACTCCTAGATCTCTCATCAGTAGTGTCTTACTCTACCTTCATTCGTACCCTCGTTTTGGTATTAATTACACTTGAAGCATGCACTTGTAGTAACCCACATACTATAATGCTAAGTAGCTATCACGGTAATCTTTACCACTTTACACAATGTTGTTTGTCTTTTCCAGCGTGTTGTGGCTGACAATACTGATGTCAGCCTTCATAGGATTTTTCTTTGCCCCAGTCACTGTCAGTTCCGTGAAGAACATATTCCAGGAGGCCAGGTGAGTTTCTACACATACCAAAACCAGTATTAATACACACGTTGTAAAAATGTTATGAAACATGATCTATTGATTCATTAATTCATGTACTCATTCGCCAGGTTGTTGTATAAACGAAATATGGAGGGTATATCTGAATATTGTAACGAGGTGACTTCCAAATTTAAATTCAGAATGTAACCCAGAAATCGGTACGCACAGAACTAAAGAGCAAAATAAGTAACTGATCACACAATATCAATGACTTATGAATAAAATAAGTTTTTTTGTTAGTTATTTAACGCCGGACTCGGCAATATTCCAGCTATATATGACGGCGGTCTGTAAATAATCGAGCCTGGACCAGACAATCCAATGATTGACATCAAAGCATCGATCCACGCGATTGGGATACGATGACATGCATCAACCACGTCAGCAAATGGAAATTCGACGACAAAATGGAAAATCGACGACATACAAGACGTCACGTCACGTAGCAATTGCGGTAGGCATCTCACATGACAGATGGGTATGACAAAGGTTTTAGCATGCTGGGTACTAGGACTTTCTGATCAGAAACGCTACACGTTCATCATCTCTCGTGAGAATTTACCTCGTTTATATGCGGATCCGGACTAGATATCAGTTAATGGAGCAGAGACAACTGACGTCTCCTTCTCCGAAGAAGCACAATCTGTTCCAAGGTGATGGCTTCGATCACAGGAGTCCGTATCTAAAAATAGACACCCTCATGCATATTCATGACCATCTCCACACGCGAGCCCGAACTCGCGTGTGGAGATGGTCATGAATATGCATGAGGGTGTCTATTTTTAGATACGGACTCCTGTGCTTCGATGTTCTGTGATTCTGATGGAATCCTACTGGTAGACAACTCATTGCAAGCCAATATGCTTGGGCAACTGCATGAAAATATCAGGGTAAAAGTCGTGGAAAATTAATTTAAATGTGTGTTGTTCCACCAGGTCAATGTCTATGCAAAGACATGCTGTTGCTATGGCTGCAATACTTGGCTGTGGATTTAAACTCATTGAACATCCAGATTTCGCAACGTCTAATTCCCTCCTCTTCCCAAAGAAAGAACAAAAGAAATGCCTGGCAAGCATCATGTAAATGATGATAAAGTAATTTCTCCCTGCGGTTATCTTTGTAAACGGCAAGGAGAAGGCCATCTAAACCAGTCCAATCCAAAGCTGTTCAGCATCTTTGACAACTCAATTAAAACAGTCTATCGTAGTTAGACTCGTTATTTGAGCGAGTGAGTTAATTATATTCTTGCCAATAATAGCAAAGCGTGCCACCTTTATGAGCCAGAGGTGATGCGGATTTTAGACATTACCACTTTGGTGAAACCCCCGAGCATGGCTATGGTGCGGATAAACTGAAAAACGTAATCAACGGAGTGACGGACGCAAATCGGCACAGCAGATATTGGCGCCTAAACCCAAAATGGTATATTATGGGCACTAGTGTTGAGTTTTTATGGTTCAACAATTGAACAAACAAACGTTGCCAATATAGTTTAATGATAACCTCACCACTCAAATGATGATTTACAGGTGAGGTGATACGATATCTAGTATTGCAAGTGGTACAGAGTTATGGACATATTTAACAGCGACAGTTGTTACAGTTATATGTTCCATTCACGTTCAACAGGGTTACCTTCAGTTCTTCGGACATGATCTTGTTTCAGAAATATGGGACTTGAGGATGATGGAGCTTTATTTGGGCCTCTGGCTGGCGTTATTCAATCTGCTACTTATTTTGGGTGAGTTATGTATTTCTTGCATAATATGTGATCTAACACGGGAAACGTTATTATTTCCAGAATTGACAAATGCATTCTCTTTCAGATCACAACAAAAGATGAAAAATTCTAATATGAAACTAACTCAATAGATGTTTTCTGTATTTAAACGATAATATATTTTACAGAAATTTCACCGGACCATTAGCAGGTGGAATACTGGTTCAACATTACGGATTTCCATGGACGATGACAGCATGTTCCATTTTCATTATGATCACTGTAAGTATCATGAAGTGTAAATGTCTCAAAGATTAAATACAAACGACACCTGACTCCATGTTTGACGTTCATGTGACTTTTTCTGTCTTCTTTTCCAGTTCCTGGCTTTCGTGCCATTCTTGTTGATCGGATTATGGAACAAAAGCAAACTGAAGAACGTAATCATGAAAAATTATTTAGAATTGAACTGATTTTACGGTTATGAGAGCATAAACATGTGAATTTCACAATTGAAGAGATGCGACTGAAGATCGACATCAGAATCAAATGTAAACACTGAAGATACTGCTGAATAAAGGACACACTGTTTTCAATGAAATAACGACCTCCAGGTATCTGTTGTTATTGACAGGCATGACCGTGTTTTTTAGCTGACAATTGACTTGCCTTTGCATGTGCTTGTGACGAGTGACACCACAGGGGCAGCATACGTGACCTTTTTGCGAACACCTGGTATCAACACTATTTGATATTGTTTCATAAATACAAGTCCATGATGCAGTAGGAGACGTACAACTCACACTGCTCTCAGTAGAGATTGCTTTATGGTTATGGAAACTGTTTTGTTGCTTTTATGAACTGACAGTAATCGGCTGCCTACTTCGCATCACGACAAACACATTCAGCAGCATCCAAGGGAAAGTCCTTACAGTTGGTTTGGTTGGTTTGTTTGATGTTTAACGCCGCGCTAAGCAATATTCCAGCTATATGACGGCGGTTTGTAAATAACCGAGTCTGGACCAGAAAATCCAGTGATTGACATTATGAGCATCGTTCCACGCAATTGGGACACGATGACATGCATCAACCAACAGATTATTGAAAATTGGTATATTGAGAAAATGTGAAAATGTGCTTTTTCTGATGACATACGGAAACATCAGCTTAGTTACATGTGTACTCTACTTTTTGAACAACATCACATTAAATCGTAACGAACAATTGATGACGACATTTTCAGTTATTTGCGACAATACGTTCTTATGAGAAATCTATGGGCCTCTTAATTTTATAATGCTTAACGAGAATTACTGTCTACCGTTCTGAGAGATAACAAAGAGTTTGTTTCCGTGGGCGTGCGTGTGCACGTGTTCGCATAAGTAAGTGAGTGAATGAGTGGGTAAGTAAATAAATACAATGAATCCTAATACAAGATATTAACCGTCCCAAAGTACACAAGCGTGATAACCTCTTTATCATACAATGTCATTCTTCAATCCTGTGCTCGAAAATCGCTTCCCACCTCACAGAAACATTACAGAAACGTTGCAAGTGGAATGTGCGCATTAATATATAGTACGCGGCAATCAATCGTTCTGCCGGATATAGTAATTGCCCTTTATCAAAGGGAAACTACTCTAACACTAGCAGTCGGCTTGTCCTGTCATAACGTTAGGAAATGCAATCAGATGTACACACAGCGACAAAACGAAACAAGGTAACAAATCTAACTGTTTTAATTTATGAAAAAGTTTCCAAGCCGCAGGGGAATATTCTTTTGATAGCGATAGCAATAATCCTAGTAGTTTCCCAAGATTCTCGATGGTTAATTCTGACTTGATCCCCGAATGACAAGGACGACGCCATGTTTGTTTATAAACAGTGAAACTAGTACCTACTTGACATTTGGTATTTGTATCTCTATCCGCATATAACCACAACGGATATCGTTTTTATTTGTTGGCTTTATCTTGCCGAGAAACCCAACCATTGTATGAGATAAACGAATATATCCCCCATGTTTTCGCGTTAAGGTCTACTGCAGGTTTTAAATACATGACGATTAGTTCGCTCAAGACAAACTTGCTTTCGTGCCTTCTCACTTTCACAGTTAATTTACTGTTTCTATTAATATAGCATGACATGCGAACGTATTCAGTACAGCCTACATCGAAATCGGAAACTGGTTCCATAATCAAGATAATATTAATGCCCATTCCATTGTTTTATGTTTGTACATTATTTCTTTGAATCTGAACATAAAATGTGACCCACCTGGAGAAAGGGGACCTTATGGGTATTAGGGTCCATATTGTTCTTTGACGTAAACTTCCGTAAAGACCGTGGACTGTAAAAAAATCGTATTTTTCTTTCGTTAGTTCGTAACGTAACAAAAACATTATTTCAAAGCAGTTCAGCATACATATCTCCTTTCAATTAATCAGACATATCTAAAAACTGCAGTTATTACATAAACGCGTGTCTCTGTAATAAATATGAAAAGCTTATCTATTGTGTTTTTGTGGTCCTAAGATACTGTAGTCTTAAAATATAATAAGACGTCAAAATGTGATTTTCATCCATAAGGTCCCTAATCTCATGGTTTGTCACAAATAATGATTTCAGTTCGAAAACGAAAACCGGAAGCTGCTTGGGGAGGACCGCCATATTGTCTTCCTAAACACCTACCCGTGCTTTTTTCAAACATTAATGCTTAAGTTGACACGCATAGTATAACGTATTTGGAGGTAGATGATGGAGCAAGGGATACAGTAAACGCACCTGTGCTGATATCTATTTCATTCTTTCAGACAAGAACAGGAATTAGTTCTTCATGAAAGTTTGAAGACATTTGCTACTGGTTTCGTGAATTGTTAAATTAGCATATTGTTTTTTTGTTATATTAATACAAGATTGGTCTAAATTTGTATAAATATTTTTAATTACATTTCCACCCCATTGGGACAGGGATGGGAATAGGTTGTCAGTACGCATTTGTTGGTCGTTAGGGAAAATGAAATGGATCGGGTGGTAATCCTCAATGTCTTGGTTAATTGTATGTCATCGTCACCTGACGGCTTTGAACGTTGCTAATAATATCAACCAATGGGTTGTCTGGCCCTGACTAGATTGTTTCCAGGCTGCCGACTACAGAGTAAAACAAGCCAAAACAATTTACACTGATTATTTATTGATTGATATATTTTCCTTAATCCATAACCGTTATTACATCCAAGGACGAACTTTCCGTATTTTCACAGAAAGTATCTGAATCAAGTGGAATTGATATCATATGGATTCTTAAAAACTCAGAGGATTTGTTTGAATTGTTCTAAAAAACAGAGCTACAAAATGCAAGTTCACTACTCTGTACTTCACTGGAGGAACCTGAGGAAAACCTTCATTCTGTGATCGTAGGGGCATGTGCAACTTAGGGGTAAGACATTCAGACAAGCATTGTCAGGAAACGTGTCCTTCAAATACGGGAGTCCATCAGATGGTACACAACCTGCCAAGCCGCTGTCCAATGGTCAAGACCCGACTAATACAAAGCGTTGTTCTCAGGTGCGAATCACAGTAAGGCTGCCACGTGCGACACATGTTTGGTCAGCCTTCAGAATGCAACCACAATGTCATGCTTCAGTGGCCAACCGGCAAGAAGTTGGCATCCCCACGGGTATCAGTTGGTCGGTTGTCCTCCCCGTCTTGCTGATCTGTTTATTTATGCATAAAAATCGGAATTTCTGCTTGGATTGGAAAAGTCAAAACAAGGGAAGCTTAACATAAGCTTCAGGTTTGTCGATGATCTGATATCATTCATTACCAGTCAAATAGCCAATTCCCTTCCACCACTTTACACATTGAACTCGAAACAAAAGAGATCAGTGAGGCCGCATTATCTGTTTAATGTTCACATCTATGCATAAAGAGTCATAGTGACAAAACTTTCCCTGTGTGTGAACAATATTCCAGCAGCTACAGCATTTGGCGTCTACATTTCACAACGTGTGAGATATAATCCAGCATGTTCTTTCTGCAAAGTGTTCGAAGAGCATCATACTACTTCAGCTGAATAGTTGTTTCATCAAGGTTACAGCATTCGAGGCCCCGGTAAAGTTTTCAAAAATGTAATAGGTGACATGTGGAGGACATTTCCAAATTGGACGCATCAATGACAAAAATGATGTCCGATCTTATTCCCTCTTTGACTTGTACTATATTTTCTTATCATCACTAGTTGATAGTTATTCATAAACATGCTCATGACATAGTCGGTATTGTACAATCGACTGCTTTTAGCAGATATCTATATATTGAATATGGAAGCTTTTTGTCGCTTCTGTTTACATATAACAGACCCATGATGTACCGTTTTTGCTAGTATCATTAATAATAAACCCCAAAACAGTTTCAATGCATATAGATGTGAATGTTTAACATAAAAATCAAATACTGTCAATATATTCAGTATCGTTTTTCCCGGTTTGGTTGATGCTATATAATGATTTAGTGATGATAACATGAGAAAACAGGGGCGATGTCATCTCCGAATCACTTCTGTTATATTTGACAGAGATGCAAATGTGAAGCCACTTATGAGTGTTCAACATTGCTGTACTAGTCGTGCAATAGGCTTTAGAATACACATGACTGATTAATAACGCTATAAATGAAGGACCGACAGTTCTGGTCGCTAACATTTTTGGTAACACGAAAACATTCGCCCCAGGTATAAACTCTATCCAAACTTTTTTAAACTAAACATATTATATATTCGATACAAATACTCCCATATATACCGTTCAGAAAGATGCATGTTAACTCAGCATTTATCGACCGAACGTAATGTAAAGAACTCACAACTTAACATTGGCTGGGTGAGTGAGTAAATGGAAATGTTTAACATATACAAATAATTAGATCATTTTAAGTTTAAACAAATACCCTATCAATAATGATGAAATAATTTTGGCATATTATGACAATACAAGTTCGGCTAAAATACTATTAATAATTGAACATAAGCTTCTCAAGAAATAAACAGTTTAAAACAAATTGGTATGTAGGGGAGACTTTAAAGGGGCTAGGAATGTATCCACATGGGAGGAAGAGTTACATCCTGGTACAGACTCTCCGGAGGACATTGGAAAATAGATATCATTGTTGGGAACTACTACTCTCAAGGAAAGTATGTCCTTGCCCAGGAATTAATATCCTATCAAAGTCAGTTTGAGTTAATACCGCAACACCGGCTCCAAATTACACGGAGATGTGAGGAAATATATTGAAGAAAATGTGAAATCAGTCTGCTTGGCGAGGACCTCATGTTATCATGGGGTGTCACTGATCGCTGTTCGTTGTGTTTAGACCTTCTATTGTTGTATAATTCTTTTTATAGAGTGTTGGCAGTTTGGACCGATTCCACCTTCTGAAGCACAGCAATGGACCAAACAAGAGTAACTGAAAGAAAGAGTGGGAGGGGTATAGCAGTAAATGATAGGCAAAGGCAAATCATGTGAATCTTACAACAAATGTTATATTTCGGATAACACTTTCTGAGTAAAGTACAGATTTTCGTACTTTGTGTGGATTCGAAACCACACTGACGGAGTCAGCAAAGTCAGCGATCTAACCCGCCTCCACAAGAATGAAAGTCCGACAACTGGTAGTCTAGATCACGTACTTGGTGTACCCCTCTGGCATGTTGAAATTGGCACGGCTCCCTTGGCCAAAAGCTACGAAGACACAATACACTTTATGAAGTGGTCAAATGTAACAAATGCTATTTTGGGTTGAGTCCGGTCCGGGTGAGGCACCTAATCGCCAGTACACAAAGTCAGTGATCTAACCCACTCATGTGAATCTTGCATTCATAAGCTACATTCAAACTTGTTTCTCACTGACTCACTGAAGTATTATTTTGTCAATTTCTAAAATGTGCCACTCATGTCAAAACCCCTTTAAATGGTTCAGTATTAATTTAACGATAAAACGACTATTACCGGAAGCATGAGGACAGGAACGCATGATGTCATTGCCCAGGCGAATCCGAAGTGTTCTGTTATAATACCGCCTACGAGGGGCCCAGTGAAAGTCCTTGAAAGGAATACAATTTGTGAGAAATATGTGAACAGGCATTTGCACATTGACACCACTTTTCGTATTTTTGTAAACATTCTAAAATATGGAAAATGGAGATACAAGTCTGAACATATACATATGTTACATATGTCTTCCTTGTGGTCAATGACTTGCTAAACACACGTAGTCGATTCCTCACATGGATGCACTGTTAAAATCCTAATCTTACTACCCCTTACTATGATAAAGCGTGCATATTGCTGATGCCGGAAACAGAACATATCCACCTTTGTTTTCATGACCCGACAAGTTAACCATATACACCTTCATATTGAGAATGTGCGTACCAACAATTTACAAATGGGTTTTGAGGAGGCACGATCGTGTACATTATTCAATGTCATTATCGGAATTAAAAAAATTATTGATTATTTCTGAAAAATATATACGTACCCTAAATAGTTAGCTGACTGAATTATGCCCGATATTAGCCCGAAAGTAGCATTGCTATCACTGTATCCCAGTTCTCTAAAACAAGAAAGTTACTTCATATACTCATCCAAAGACATGGTATTATTCTTATGTTCAGGTTGTGTATTAACTCAAATAAAATGATTCGAGAAACCATAAATAAAAATCACGAAATAATGGTGTGTATACATCGTATATCTGGTATTGTTGTGTCTCACCTTGCTTGTTCGAAGATGTTTTTGATGGAACTAACAACCATTGGAGCAGTGCAGAATCCAACCAGCCCTACAGTCAGTATACTCAACCACAATGTGCTGTTCAAGTAGAAAATTCATATTATTTTCTTCTTCATCACCTTTTGATATTCAGCCAATTAATCGTTATTCACCAAACTGCACACTTTTGAGCGGTAATGCTGGTTGTAAGAAATAACAAATGTGAAACCGGAACCGGAATCGGGCAATATAATAAATTGTCTGTATTGATGTAAAGCAACGTGTTTGTGAGGACTTGCTAAAACAATATCAGCCCATTCATTGTCATGTCATAGATGGCCTCCGTAATACTTGCGTACTCCCGTGCGCGTCTCTTCGGTTTGGTGAAACACAATAACCTCAAACCAGAATTAACTACTTTGCTTTTTAGATTACGTAATGGAGAAACCTCTATGCATTTCCGTCCTAATAACATCACTTGTAGTATAATTAACATCTTCAAATATAGAAAGTTCCATGCGTCTGCCTAGCTTCTCAAGACAGAAGTACTGCTTTTGATGGTATCACTCCTAGTCTGGGAAAAACATATGTCTATTATATATGCAGCACATTTTAACTAGTTGGTGCACTTCAAGTGTAATGACCTTAACCCTTAGTTTTAACCAATCGTAAATTCTAACTAAATTTTCACGTGTTTGATTTGTTCTACATTTGCAAGTAAACATGCAAATGATGCCGGTCATATTTACAGAAATGGGAATTTTTGTGAAAATGGCAATACAGTTTACGAATGACCTTAATTCGTGACCTTTTGTCTTTCTCATCCTAGATAAATGCTTCTCGAGTGCTCAGGCTATGCACTTGAGGACGACCTTGACCCAGACTGATCAATGTGTCCCTAAAGTGTTCGAGGGATATATTGGACATATTCGTGAGATGATATCCCTGAGCCTTCCAAGCATAGCGTGGATTCAACAACCATGGCGGAAGAAGCCACCTTCTGACTTAACAATGGGACTGCTCGAACGTTTTGCTTTGACCATCATACCAGTTTCTTCAACTTACGTTGGTACACACGATATGAAGGGAGCTGGTCCGAGAAACAAAAAGACAGTTGCTCCACAACACATGCCAGCAATTGTCACTGGAACGACTGGCAGCTGAAAGGTGAAGAACCAATACAACATTATTGCATACTTGATCGTAGAACATTCGAGTTCAGCTGAGATGATGAGGATTGATTGAGTGAGTGAGGTGCGTTACGCCGCATTGCTATAGTGAAGGAATGGTCTGTCAGCAATAATTACTATAAAAAAACTATATCACGACGGACTGTACATGTTCCGAGTCTTGGCTAGCAACATCGGGGATAAAATGTAATAACAGCGATCCAAGGAGTCGGCTAACGCTGCAACACAATTATCGCAGTCACCTTGTTTGACCTCCTTTAAACAATCTCTACGATTAGTAAGGCAAACCCTGAACATCCATGGGGGCGCAAATGAACAATCTTTAGCTTGTCCAAGCTGAGCACATCTTGACAAATATATGAATGATAATAATAAACCTGAAACACGTATGGAATTCACAATGTATGAATCAGATAATACAATTGTTTAAACTATGTTAAGGTCGAGATGACGCTGACGAGTAAACCGGTCTTTCAGATTTACTGCGTTGTAACAAGAAAAACCTGGCAATTTTATGTAATCCGACTGTGGCCAATAAGATATACTTACAATCAAGGTAAGTATAAGTGGTGTTGGATTAAATTCGCAATGTTTACTGACGCCTAATTTGGTCTCGATATACTTTTTACTGTTGGTTTAAGATTAATGTATGGGAGAAGAAATGAACTGCTGAAACTGCACCTTCAGCCTGTGAGTTGCAAATTAAAGGTTTTGAGTAGATGGATGACTAAGGGGCAGATTAAAAGGCATGCCACAAAATCAGATTATATGTCCTTTTACTTTTGTTTTTACTTGTTTGATGAATATCAAAGTCGTTAAAAAGGTTTGGCCTCAGCTGCGAAAACTGAGCTTGTTTCCCTGTTTTGTCTGACTTTTCATGTGAGTGACACTTCTGGTTTCATCAGCCGCGAAAAGGCAGAAGACAGAAGTCGGTACGAGGACATGATACTGTAAAGACCTTTTGTCTGGAGATGATTGATTTTGATCCACAGATGTGGAAGCAGCTTGGGTCTACTGCCAAACGCGGACTCAGACAACCCAGTGGATATCTTCCTGTAACAATTCACAAGGAAATCTACCTTTGATCAAAAGCGTATTGCTAACAGTTTCAATAATTTTTTTACACACATATATGCTTCCAAATATTACTCATTTCTCTCTCCCAAAAACTCCCGATCCCTTGTCGGACGAGGTGATCGGGTGGTCAGGCTCTCTTACTTGGTTGATGCAAACCATCATATCCCATTCGTATTCAATAATTTACAGACCACCGTTAAATAGCTGGTATTGATGTGTGCGACGTTAGGCAATAAAGAAATCGTATTGTTCACAACTACAATTTGGTAGCTTGAATTGTTCATTTGTGCCTCAGGATTCGGGGTCAAGGGTTACGCAATTCGAGAAAATATAGCTTAAATTTCAGTACCTATTATCAAAATCAGATTCTGAGAATTAGTCATAAAAAATCATTAATCCTTCATTAAAACTCGTTTATGATTTAAGTCATTTTCGGACTCATATCAATCATATTTTTTTAATTATTACTCATAAGAAAAATATCATTCAGTAGTGTATATATTTCTCCCATCTCGTCAAGTGTTGGTATTCTCAGACCTGGTAGAGATAAATTCACTATGGATAGCGCCAGTACTGTTTATGGCCGTGTGTTACATACACTTTGCACAAAGTTGCAGCCTCTCTCAAATGTACGTACAATCCTTTCCAGAAGAAATCCACAGGTCACTGACGCTATTGAAAAGGCAGCCGGGTTTGCCACAAAAATAAAGCCAATCACACTTTGGGAAAGGTTGAACTGAAAAAAGAATTAGTAATTCGTTGTATAATCTTGGTTAATATCGACAACCTGCTTTCACGTAGCATATTTTGAAAGGTAAGGTTTACATAGATATAATATGCACCTGTCTTTAGTTTACCTGCACAAGATGCTCAGCATACACAGGATGCATGATAACCGTAGCATAGAGAGCAACAAATATACTGAAGATTCCAAACCAAACTTCAGGCGAACGTAGAAGCGTCAAACTCGAGGGGCTCTTTGTTGATTGAATATCTACAAATATATGGTTGTATACGTTAGTCATCCCGTCAAGCGGGGGAGCATTTAGCACTTTTTAAATTTTGCACTTGTAATTTGTAGATATGGGATCACCAATATTGTAATATTGCCACAGGAATAGAAGTATGTTATAATCAAACGGTTCATATACTCGCACATTTTGAGAGAATTGAGGGACACTGTTTAAATGATGACACATAAGTACACTTTCAAATAGTCTATGAACAACATCAGGTTATTTGTTATAATCTTTAGGTGGTGGTTGTTTAAGGGAAGGGCAACATCAACATTACTTCTAACATTTTGAAGCTCACATTTATAATAACAATAACAATAATAATAATAATACACTCCCCACTCGAAACCGTCAATGTGTGATTTTGCATCAAAATGTTAATATGAAATGTAGATTATGCAATAAATTGAATGAGGCTGTCCAATACATTGTCAGTGGATGCCCCGCTTTGGTACAAACACAGTATCATAAGCGACATGATGGAGTGGCTCGATCATTTTATTACCGTCTTCGCCATGCTTTTGGTTTTGACACAGAGGTCCATCCAGAATATGTAGAGGGCGTCATGGAAAATGATGAATACAACATTCTTTGGAATAGGCCCGTGTACAGCCTCATACGTATCCAGGCCAACAAACCCGATCTTGTTCTTTTTGATAAATCGAATGAAATCAATTATGTAATTGAATTTTCTGTCCCTTTTGACACCAATGTGATTGACAAGATTGAGGAAAAACATGGCAAATATGCAGACCTCGATTTTGAAATGTCACGCTTGCATCCCAAGTACCAAGTTGTCCCGACTCCCCATTGTTATCCCCCGCCCCAACGAAGTTGGCGGGGGATATAGAAATGGGTTCCGTCCGTGTGTGTGTGTGTGTGCGTGTGTATCCGTGTGCGTCCCGAAATTGTTCCGGAGCATAACTCAGAAACCGTTAAATATTTCTCTACAAAACTTTGCATGTCTATCAGACTCATGCTGAACTGGTGCCTTTTAGGAATTTTATAATTTTTTATTTTTTACGTTTCCATGGCAACAAGTTGGACTTAGGTTTTATAAGGGTGCTGTTCGTTTCCGGAGCGTAACTCAAAACCCGTTAAATAATTTCTTACAAAACTTTGCATGTTTACCAGACACATACTGAACTGGTGCCTTTTGCTATTAAGGAGTTTTACATAAAAAATTTTTTTACGTTTCCATGGCAACAAGTTGGACTTAGGTTCTATATGGTAGAGTTTGTTTCCGGAGCGTAACTCAAAAACCGTTAAATACTTTCTTACAAAACTTTGCAAGTTGACCAGACACATACTGAACTGGTGCCTTTTGCTATTTAGAAGTTTTATAATTTTGTATGTTTTACGTTTCCATGGCAACAAGTTGGACTTAGGTTCTATAAGGGTGCTGTTCGTTTCCGGAGCATAACTCAAAAACTGTTAAATACTTTCTTACAAAACTTTGCTTGTCTACTAGGCACATACTGAACTGGTGCCTTTTGCTATTTAGGAATTTTACAATTTTTTGTTTTTTACGTTTCCATTGCAACAAGTTGGACTTAGGTTCTATAGGGTAGAGTTTGTTTCCGGAGCATAACTCAAAACCCATTCAATACTTTCCAACAAAAACTTTGCAAGTTTACCAGACACATACTGGACTGGTGCCTCTTCTTATTTGGGAAATTTAGAAATTTTTATTTTTCACGTTTCCATGGCAATAAGTTGGACTTAGGTTCCACAGGGGTGGTGTTCGTTTCCAGAGCGTAACTCAAAAACCGTTAAATACTTTCTTACAAACCTTTGCATGTCTACCAGGCACATACTGAACTGGTGCCTTTTGATATAAAGCACTTTTAGAAATTTTTATTGTTTATGTTTCCATGACAACAAGTTGGATTTAAGTTTCAATATAGGATTGGTTTACTTAAGGAGTATAACAAATAAACTGTTAAATATTTCCTTGCCAAACATTGCATGTCTATATATAAAGCGCATACTGAACTAGTGCCATTTGATATTAAGGAGTTTTAGAAATGTTTATTTTAGAATTTCCATTGCAGCTATTTTGACATCGGCTAAGAGAAATGTTGGGTCAGTTACCTGGTTTGGGACCATAACATGTTACAATGGGCGGGGGATATAGATGACTTTGTCAACTATACGCTTGTTCTCGGTGCCTTAGGTTTGGTACATCCCAATCTGTTGACTGACACTGGGAGAGTACCCGGGTTTGCTACCACGAATACAGCCCTTCTGACAATCTTGGTAATGTGGAACGCTGCAGTGTTGGGGAGTCTTCATATTCTCTGAAAAGTTCCGGGTGGGTTTGACAATGCAGCGCTTCCTAGGAGAATTCCCATTCGCTGTCTGGGCTGCGTATTGAGTGGGCAAGGGATCTGAGCCAATGATGAGCCTAACCAGTCTGACTGCCAGGATCACCCAAACTCTCTTTGCTGCAGTTCTATTTTAATTTGTACATAATAATAACAACAACCATGAATGAACGTGATTTTCTTTTCAGAAAACCTTCATAAAGAAAGATAAGTAATATACGTTTGTACAGAACAGAACGATACGCAAGGCAAATTACACGTTGATATATTTAACTTGACTGGGTAGAAGGTTAAACGTATATTTTCAACATCATTGCCCCACAATCTTTGTAGTAAATGAAGGTCAGAAATCAATGTTTTGCCATGTTTCAAAATAATATAGACTTAAAATATGATATTGATATAAGCAGAAATTGAAAAGTTATTAGGAAATTTGATATATCATGATATGCATGTACACAACTTTCCAGTTTTATGTACCCTAACAACATTCCAGCTTCATGAACCCATACATAATTGCACATTTATGAGCAAAGTTGACATCTTACATATGTTGCCATGACAACCACATGTTAGATCGGATATCAGGTTATACACAACATTCCAGTTTCACGAACCCAAACACCAATCCAGTTTCATGGACCCATACGACCTATACATAATTGCACATTTATGAGCAAAGTTGACATCTTACATATGTTGCCATGACAACCACATGTTAGATCGGATATCATGATATACACAACATTTCAGTTTCACGAACCCAAACACCAATCCAGTTTCATGGACCCATACGACATTCCAGCTTCATCAACCCAAACAACAATCCAGTTTCATCAACCCAAACACCAATCCAGTTTCATGGACCCATACGACATTCCAGCTTCATCAACCCAAACAACAATCCAGTTTCATCAACTTAAACACCAATCCAGTTTCATGGACCCATACGACATTCCAGCTTCATCAACCCAAACAACAATCCAGTTTCATCAACTTAAACACCAATCCAGTTTCATGGACCCATACGACATTCCAGCTTTATCAACCCAATCACCAATCCAGTTTCATGAACCCATACCACATTCCAGCTTCATCAATCCAAACAACAATCCAGTTTCATCAACCCAAACAACAATCCAGTTTTATCAACCCAAACACCAATCCAGTTTCATGGACCCATACGACAATCCAGCTTCATCAACCCAAACACCAATCCAGCTTCATCAACCCAAACAACAATCCAGTTTCATCAACCCAAACACCAATCCAGTTTCATGAACACATATGTTTTCAGTATAGATAGCGTAAACATCTAGGAATACCATTCTAACACAGCAGATGTTTTACTCCAATTCGATGCCTCTCATTGAGAAGATGTGGTAAAACCGTCCATACGAGGAACCGACTGGAATCAACTAGAATAGTTTTTGCGCAGATTATGGTATATTTGGTATAATAGTGGTATTTTGGTGGCTTTTTGGGGAAATATATTTACTCTAAATACTGATGTTCACGGCAAAGCAATTGGTCACTTCTTGCCAAGTTTCATCCTTTTAGATGGTCTTAGGTCCATGCTCATATGACAGGCCCCTTCTCAATATGGTAACAAACTGGGTGCATATAACCGCTAAACTACGATGCGTCAAGGAACTCCTCTGGTTAATATTTCTTGTAGATAACATATTTCAGGTAAACGATAACAAGACACTTGATAATGCACGTATTTCCCATTCGCCTACTAATAAGCCCAATTGTTATATCACAACGTGATTATAAATAGAGAACAACTAATGTAAGTGTATATGTGTCTTGTGTAGGCTAAAACTGAATGTTACCCTTGACGTGAACTATTTCTAGAATTGATGCTTTGCATCACCAATTGGTGTTACATACGGTCCAGACGAGGGAGTAGAGCATAGGAGACACACCCAAAGATAACTGTACAGGCACCCATCGCCCAGAAGGGAAGTCCATACCCTCCAATCTGCGAGACGAAAGCAAGTAACACATTATTAAGATTTCATTGTTTCATTTACGTTAAATGTATATCTTCCATAACACATGCATGAAAATGGTTATGTCGCCTTAATTTGGAATTCCCAAACTGATACCTGATAGAGTCCTCCTCCTATTGCTGGTCCAGCCATAAACCCGAGGCTAATCACCGTCTCCAGTATACCCTGTGAAGATTAGGTTAGAAAATGCGTATTTTTCAGAATACAAAATGCATGTTAACCCACGGCGCTGATACCCAGTTTACATGTATGTGTAAGAATTGGGGAAAGCTGTAGGGGTATATTTTACGTTCAGATGTTGTCCCAATCACGAAAATTGATGATAAAATTGCAAAAAATGCGAATAATCATGCAAACACGAAATATCCCTTAATGCGTATTTAAGTGGAACGTTAATCGCATTGACCGAAATATTTATTTCGTGAATGACAGTATATGAAGATATTCTCACGGCTTTATATTTTGTGTTTTGTGATAATTTCAATTAGTGTGTCAGCAAACAGCTTTTGTGAATCTGATGGTGATACTGCGATGCTCATGCAGTAACTGACAGACACATTGATAAGTGAGTGATTATAATCCCACCCATATGAAGACCAGCATAATGCAACAGGCACAGTTAAACTGAAAGGATAGTATCAGAGATTCAAACTTAAACCTATCTAGACAATAACATGAAAAACAAAAATGTAGTTAACATAGATATTCTCAATATATTTAACAAATCAATTTCTTTCAGATATTGCAAAATCAAATGGCAGCTTACAGTGCTTTGCCGATATATAACAGCTGGAGGGATATTTTTAAAAAGTTCTTCATCATAAAGTTAGGCACAGTTTCAGGAGCACACCTATTGTCAATACGCCATTATCGCAATACAACCTCATCATGCCTTCGCGAAAGAGCAAACTAGATATGACCTATGATTAGCCCACGTTCATTCAGTTTCTTGACATCTACATACCTTTGGCTGGTCCACGTCTTCTGCAAACGACCCGGTATGTATGACGTGTTTACAGTGTCAGAAGAAGAGACTAATAATGTAGTGTAATCAGTATGTTTAGCATCATTTAACAATGACTGAAAATATCCGATATCAATGGTTAGTCATATATCAGAGGGCAAATTAATGGGTTGTCTCTATTAATGGTAAGTAAAACATGGCTCACATATACGGTAACAACGGTTTGGGGAAACGTTTGTCCAACAATAGCAAAACTAGAGGTCAGTACTGCTGCTGTTCCCAAGGCTTCTACTATTCTGAGAATAAGACATGAAACGACAAACAGCGGACCTGCAGGAAGGCAATTCATCCATCTGGAAATACAGAATGGTACATGGGTAAAAACTGGTGTTATGCATGTAAGGATTAGTTTCATAGTCAGAGTCCACATCTCGACAGACGTGATTACGCATCAACACGGATCCAAATCTTGAATGTGTGTGTGTGTGTGTGTGTGTGTGTGTGTGTGTGTGTGTGTGTGTGTGTGTGTTGGTGAGCTGTGTGTGTGTGTGTGTGTGGGGGGGGGGGGGGGGGGGGGGAGTAAATGCCACTGAACCCTTTCCGTAATCAGAAAACCTATCTGCTGAAACCCTAGTCCATTGTTCAGTTCCAAACATATCTACTGAGTGTATATATGTTCGGCATTGAACAACATGTTTGTATTTTACCTTATGGGACTATTGATGTGGTGTAGTCGTCAGATCATTCGATTCATACCTTACTAATTGCATGTACAAAGCTGTATAGAGCTTCCTCGCCTCTTTAGCATTATGCCTGGTCTGGTCTGGCCTGATCAGGCAAGGTTTCAGCTATGACTGATTTTGTTTTCCAGTGTAATTTTGCTCCCGGGTTGCTTACCTTACCCGAAATTTTCAGGTTTAACCATGACATTAAATTTCATGCAAATGCTTGATTGTTTCAATTGCAAACATTGTCGCTAGCATCTCATAAACACAGAGGGTTAGTTAAGTAGACAAAGAAGCATAACTACCTCCTGAAAAATCATTTAAGTGAGCACGTACTTCAAAATGGTTGCGGAAAACCTTTTCTATTATATGCCCAATCTTAAGCATGATACACAAGCATATGCTTCTCACTGAAAGTTGATCATCATGAATGAATGACATGTACCACTAGTGTCATTAGATTTCCATCACTTGTCACTCAAAAGTATTCCAAAAATAGACCCACTTCATACATTTTAAAGTGTGCAGAAATAGTCACGTTTGTGACAGTCAAAGCAGCAAAGTAACATAAAAGGTGTTTAACGAGTATCATTACAGTTATGTCGAGTTGTGTCCCATATAAGAACATTTGTTGTACGCTTCATAGATTTATCTTTGTACCGTTCACAACTGGAAGATAAAGTAATTGCATTGTGATTTGTACTTTGGGCCATTTGGTCTTTATACTGAAAACATGTATGTATGTCTGTCTCTCTGTCATATGTTAAGTTTTCTCCAGGCTGTGATCACCTCGAGGATGACCTTGATCCTTGACTTCACTGCACAATGTGTAAAATATACTCACAGGGCTGTAAAGGAGATATATATATTGGTTTTTTCACATAATAAATATATTCTACAGTCATGGAATAAATGTGGAATATATATCTACGAGCCAGCTCTAGCAAGCTCACAAATCACACAATCAGGAAAATTATTTGTTTTAATTCAGAGGAGAGAAATGTATTTTGTAATAAAATATTTCATGGACTATATGTCTTTTGAATGAACATGTGTTTTGCATGAACAATGATTGCGGAGGATGTCTTCTAATATCCCTTTATTGATGTAATTTGATGTAAGTTGGCAAGTGCATCTAGTGGTGCTAGCTTTACAAAGGGAATATTTTGTAAATAAACAAAACTCAGAAATAATAAATGATGCTTCAAACATACATTTGTTATCTGCATTCCACATTACCTCAGGAAATTAAAGGCATTCTCTCACATAGACTTACAAAATACCCCTTCAAAATAGACTCTACCAAATGGAAGATTATTTACTCCAAAAACATTTCCTTTCATTATTATTTGGCTGGCCTCCAAACACTTCAATTTGAAAAAATAATAATAATAAAACATAACCCTGAAAATGCACCCCAAATATACCAAATGACAAGCGCATAATTTTACCCTCCATAAAAAATGGACTCTTCCAAAGTTGACAAATATGGAGAAAATATGGTTTGAAACACTGATATGTCTCGTTACCGGTTTTATAATCATACTCAACACATAATATGTCTTTTACAGCATAATACCCCCTAAAGTGCCCCTGTATATTGTGCTAAACGTGAGTTGATAATTGCCTCGTCCACGAAAACATGAAGAAAATCCCTATGACCATATTACCAGAAATTACACCGACCAAATTCATGGTAATTCTCACACATTATTAGTGGGAAATATTCAACTTATAAATATCGTACCTGAAAAGTGAATTCCCCGCAAACAAACATTCATAAATAATGACACTGGATGCTCGTGCCTCGGTTCATGTGCTCTTCTGAGAGCGCAGCGTACGACAGACCAAAATACTAGTTTTCAAAGGGCGATCACTCCTGCCTTTTAAAAACAATGCACACCCCAAATAAAATCACGGGCGCAGAACATAGTCATGAAAGTTTTCAAAACAATATGTTAGCGTAGTCATTGTGCTGCATGATTTCAAAACAGTCCGGCGGCGTATGTGCGGCGGTTGTCAAATTCAGGCAAAACCTTAAAGTATCCTCATTTACAAGGCGCTATATCATAAATTTAGCCACCATCTGTTCAAAACGCAGAGTCATGTTCGTAATAACTATGAAACTATTTTCCTTGATTCAGAGTAACATGAAAACGTTGCCGCCGGATACGCCGCAACGACTTGATCACGTTACAGACGACAGTTTGTTTTGCCCTCAGGAAGATCATATTTCTGATTGTTAAACTAAATAGCTACATATGCCAAGCTTAACGTATTTCGAGCGTGAAGGAGATGTGACGTGCACCCCACTGGGCGACCCGACCTGTTACCAGGTCAACAATCCATCCTTTAAGTTAATTGTTTTACACCGCACACAGCAATATTCCAGCAATGGGACGGCGGACGGTAAATAATTAAGTCAGGTCCAGATTGTAAAGGGACCAATATCATGTTCAATGATCAACACCGTATGGTTGCAGTGACAGAGTCTGATTACCTGTCAGTTAAGTGGCTTCTTTTGACCGGCAAGAGGTCCAATTCTTACATTCAGAGATATATAAGGTGTCGCCATATTATAGTTTGTCTTCAGTCTCATGCTGAGGCGCATGTCATACAATAATAATCATATGGAAGCAACAATGAATAAAATCTAGCACTAATTTTACCCGAACAGTACTTCACAGGTGCCAAACATCCACAGCCCAGCAATATAGAAAGAGCGTGGACTAAACTTGGACAGCTGAAGAAAATAATGTTAATGGCTATTAGACAGATGCCGCTGTCAACACAGCTTTATATTGAAAAGTAACCAGTTGATCTTGTACTTTAAAGAGATTATGAATTAGCATCATGTTATTGATATTATTGTAAATGTTAATACAATACTAGTGTCATTAAAAAACGAACGATGACAATGTTTATTAACTTCATTTTCTTCTTTTAAAGTTAAACTTATATAAAAAACCTACCAAGTGTCCAATAATAGGCGATGTCAGAAAAATGACAAATTCAGAGCAACCATAGATGATTCCTGTGACAGTTTCACCCACGCCCTTTTTTGCAGCCTGGAAAAATAGGTGATTTATGTAGGGCATACAATCAGGTTTTGTGTTCCGGGTCAGGGAAGGCATCCTGCACCATATTCTTGTCATAACAGCAGACTTGAATGAGGATATCGGATATTAAAGCTGTCTGACCTGTATGCATGTTAATCATCGTACCCGACCGATTCGAATGTTCCTAATACTATATCAACATGGGTTGCGCATGGTCACTACTGGACTATTTATACGCCGTCGTGATACAGCTGGACTACAGTGTCTGACGCCTAAAACAACATTATATATCCACGGTAATATCCCCTGATTTATCGGGGTTTGAGTTGAGGTGAGGTGAAATGGGGTTTTCCATCGCGTTCATGACTATTGCACACACACACATTTATATATATATATATATATATATATATATATATATATATATGTGTGTGTGTGTGTGTGTGTGTGTGTGTGTGTGTGTCCGTGTGTGTGTGTGTGTGTGTGTGTGTGTGTGTGTGTGTGTGTGTGTGTGTGTGTGTGTGTGTGTGTGTGTGTGTGTGTGTGTGTGTGTGAGTGTGTGTGTGTGTGTGTGTGTGTCCCACTCCGGACTACTGCCGATTTATAGTACTAGGTACTAGGTACCATGCCACAGTTTAACATGAATACCCCACTCAAACACAATCGAACAAACACAATGCCGAGAGCCAGGCAGGGTAACAAGTTCCATCTTTTAACGTCTTTTGGTATGACGCGGTCCGCTCTCCAGGCGGACGTCCTACCACTTGACCACGGAGGCAGTCTCGTGGTTTGAGAGCTGTTACAAACAAACTGTTCGTCAGACACGTCCTATTATATATTTCGTCCAGATACCCTCATGATGTCAGAAGATTGTTTTATACATTTCGGAGTATTATCAGTATTATTGTATATTATAATCCTACTGTGACTCTGCAAATAATTCTGGTTGAGCAGTGAGAGGTTGGCAATGAAAATATCTCTCACTGACACAGCTGCCATAATGACCGTATCAACGTGGATCAGGTATGTAAATGTATTCCATTTGAATAAATATAAGAATGTGTCAAGTGATTTAACGTTTACTATATTTAGTACCTCTATTGCATAGAACGGTGCAATGAGAGAGACACAGCACAGTACGAAGAAGTTTGATGTCGCGATCACTCCCAAAAGAAGCCTTGGCCTTGTCTTTGTTTTTCCGTTACTGCTGGACTGATCCTCTGTTGTGATTGGCTCTGCCATTGCTGGATATCAGTCACTGGCCAAATCCTATGAAGTGCCACGTTTTGTTAGCTGCGAATAAATGGCAAACGTGCAACATCAGGCAGTATACTAAAATTATTTATAATTTGTGTGGAATTGATTTTTTTTAACACAGAATTTATGTTACTAATATTAATGCCATTTCGCTTCAATTAAATTGGAACGGAACTAAATTGCTTTTCATTGCGTGAATAAATCAATACGAATAATTACATGTCTATGAAAACGCACTGGTGTCATCACCAGTTCAAGCTGTAATGTTCGAGTTGTAATGTTATTTCAGAGTTTACATATTTCCTGTCTGTGTTGGTATTACAATTTGCCGCAGTGTGTTACAATTTGTCGTACCTGCCTCTCAATAGAAATGATAGAAATTGAAACAAAATCGCTTTCATATATCATTTTATATGCTGGAGGTTAGAATCGACCATGTTAAGGTCAAACACTGGAACTCGAATTATGTGTGGGGTAAATAAAAACATTAATAATTTAACGTTTAGTAGCAAATGAATAATATTTTATTACAATAAAATAAATAATCGACTCTGGACCAGACAATCCAGTGATTGACATCATGGTCCACGCTTTTGGGATACGATGACATGCATCAACCAAGTCAGCGAGCCTGACCACCCGATCCCGTTAGTCGCCTCTTACGACAAACATAGTCGCCTTATACGGCAATCATGGGTTGCTGAAGACCTATTCTACCCCAGATCGTCACGGGTCGCCCCAAGTGTGACCCCAAGGAGTGTAACCCCAAGCCCACACACTTGTCATTTTGCGACTGTGTATATTGTCTGTCTACTGTATGTATGTGGTTTTGCATTTGGTTACTTTTGAAATGTATATGTATATGTGTATCTACTTGTTTATAGCTAGTATGAATTTATCTTAAAGTATATAAACACTGACCACCATAGCCAGTGCATTCACAACAATGCTACCTACTGTGTTAGTACGCGTATGAATTGTGTGTATTTGTTTGAAATGTTATATTGTATACCCGATTGTTTCAGGGTCTTTACTTTCAATACCATGTGGAATACAATTATTCGAAGAACACAGTAGCTTCTGTTGTCTGTGTGGGTTGGACACAGTCCTACTACATGTTCGCTTGAACAAACAAGGGAATATATGGTGGAAGTCAAAATAGAAATTGCATTGGACATATTTTGATGCGTCAAATTCGTAATTTCCTCCACGTATCTACCTTATAACCTTTCAACATCTTTACTTAGGCCACTACTCATGATCATGTGTCACTGTCGAATATCTACAAAACTCGCCTGAATACTGTTTGAATCTGGCAGGAGTTCGGTATTTTCAGGTAGGTATCCAATCCGCACAAGGCAAGTAGATAAAATTAAAATGAGGGCGTAACAGGGATTTTTATATAGATAGAGCCAGCCATCTAGAAACTGTCTCAAACCGACACTTCACGGACGACCAAATCTACCATGTTTGTTCAAATCATCCAAGGCGATAACTATAAAATACACCTACTCTTCCAACATATACATTCTGTAGTAGTGACAAGAGCATGAATTCTCAGATGAACTTCAAATATAATTAGACATATGCATTGAGGACACTAGGATTTAATCATTATTTTGATATCTGTACAAGTGTAGACGGTAAACTTTCCACCATTACTGGCAATTATTAATGGCAAATCTTGAGTAAAATATAAACTCAAACTAACCCATGTATGTGTGTTGAGATATACATCTATAACCCGTACATTCTTTATGTACATTTCATATCTTAACCATTGTCATCACGGATTTGATTGAATTGGTTCAAGTGTACACTCTATTGCACTTAAAACTAATTAAACTGAGGCCGAACTGTACTGTAGGCAAAGCGAGATTGAACCCTACCAGTTAGAAGACCCAATTATCCTCACAGCTATACCGCTGTGTATGAATCACCACAGACACTTGGGTTAAATCAAAGTGGTAAACGTCGGAGGTCTGCAAAACCTCGGACGTTCCTCTCAAATCAAGCTGAGACGCTGGGATATAACCGAAATACTCACTCGCTGCACAGTGACAGGTGCGTCCTTATCATTAACACATCGTACAGGATAACAACCTATTCAAAACAGAATGGGACTCATTAACATACGAGGTAAACCAGTAAAATAACGTATTGTATAACTATCGCCCTACAATCCTGACAATTATGGGACTCAATAGTATCATACAGACACTGTCCTATTAAGATTAAGACATTCGTGACCAACTCGTGTTATTCCGGGACAAGCCGAATAGCGACTCGTGCCCTTTTCCTGGCCATTTTTCGACCGTGTTCCGTCTTAGCGCAAACGGGCATACCTATAACAATTGTCAACTCGTTGCGTAATGGTTCACATATATTTCCCCATACATTATATACATTTCAGATGCAATTTAAACCACATCGGGACGTGCGGAATTATACAGTATGATTGAACACATCTAACTGTGTCTTGGGTACAGTTTTAGATGCAAGACATATGTAAAATCAAAACTTATTTCTGAAGGGTTCTTTGACGAAGAACTTGAGATTTTACGAGCATTTTGATTGCTTTGTCGTATTTTCGCACATAACATTCATCGATAGGGGGACGAGTCTTCTTGCAGGTTACGGAAAGGGGCGACTGGTGACGAATGAGATTAAGACTGCCATGTTCGTAAAAAACAAGGGGCGGTTAATTCTAATTCCACTCGTTGCCGACCACAGCACTCGACAATTTCAAAGCACTTCAATCATCGTCACTGACAAGTATTGCAAATACATACATGCACTGCCGTCTCTACTGTTACGTAACACATTGTAAGGAATACAACAACTGCAGTCCGATTTACTTTGTGACCATTAACTTAGGAAATGATCATGTGTTCCATGGATAAAGTCATCACACTTACATTCCAAATGTTCAAAGGCATCATAAGCAATCTATGAGTCATCACTGCAAACGTAACAAAGCCATAACAATATGGAATATAAAAGAAATGTTTAAGCTTTGCGAGGAGAAAATGCGTATTACCTGAATAATAAGGAGGTCAGTTGTGTTAAACAAGCCACTTCATCGCCACTAATGGTTTCAATAGGATACCACCAGCGGCAGCGCTACAGGTATCTATATGTCAACATACTTGACACTAACTAACCGCCCAAACCAACGCCTACCTCAGTTTTAGCTTTCGGGATCGATTTTGGCAGATATTCGAGATTGCTGAAACCGGTTTAGGTTCACGAAATATACAATGTACTGACCTTACTTCATAGATATATTACCAAGATTACCATAAAATCATGTGTGACGATATATTTCCAATAATCCACTATACCCTTTACCATTCAGATTAAAACGACATTAATGCGCGCATTAAACAATGCACGTGACATGGTACCCATCTCATCGTCATTGACACGTGACTATAATTAATTATATGATAATCACTCAGTGAAAGTAATGGTCATAGATTAACATTTTATTGGCATGTACAAAACGAAAAAGCTCTCATATTAACAGTAATGTTTATTATTTGGTCTTGTATTTCTGGTAATTTGCAGCGATGATTCGCTCAGAAGTCAGTTGGCAATTTATGTACGTCAATATGGACAGGATTCATGTGATCTCATACACATTATCCCTATAGTTTTGGGCACACTGCGTGGGTACCTTTAATGCGTCTAAGTGTCTTGCAACAGGTGCAGGTACATCTTTGTTGGCTGTTTCTGTGTTGTGTTTGCTGATCTTGTGCCTGGTTGGGACCAACTATGGAATGAAAACTCCGCACAAAACAGACAACATAGAAGGTCTTCCACCTCCAACAAGGCACTTAAAAATTCCAAACCTGACAGTGGCAAAGGTCCAACATAATACACCAAAACCAAATATATTTTTGGGACAAATATATTGGAGATACATCAGATTCAAAAATATATTTTGTGAGAATCTAAAAACAGGGGCAAAATGCAATGGTCAAATGGGGGACACAATTTAAGTCATTGCACAAGAGAACATATGTCTTCAAAACCGCTAACAACTACACTTGCACCAATTTCATATAATTTCATATCATTTTGATCAATTGGTAATATATTTTTCAATATGCCAATTGCTTTGAGGTGACTTGTGTTCGCTAAAATGAATAATTAGTCCTTGTATTGTCTGTTTATTTACATATTATACACGATATTGACACCATCTCGCAAACATTTGATCCTAAGTTGAAGGCCGATGGGTGTGTTTCAGCTCATTGTAGCACTGTATACATTCAAAAGACAAAGCTTTACTCCATTAAGTATCTATGTCAACTAATAGTTATTGTAGTCATTAGCTTTGTTTGTTCCTTTGTTTTTGGCTCAACGTCCCACTGACCAATGATCCAGATATATGACGGCGGCCTGTAAATAAGTAGTACTGCTTGAAAACTGGAGCTATCATGAAGATAGTGACCCATGAAAGTACCAGTAATATCACAAGTGACATCATTCTCATTTGTGCACAAGAAGGAAATATACTTTGAAATTCTATCCTGAAGAGATTCAGTGCTCTCTGTGGTGCTTTGCTCAATGCTAAAACACTAATAAGCAAGTCAATGCCTGGAAATGGGAGAGTTTTCTTGACACCAACTTTCACCAAATCTGACGCAAATCAACAAAATGGAAGGTGCCTGTAATCCCACAAATACTCTCTCATAAAACTAAGTAATACACTTTCGAAATTGTCAGGTAGCTCAGCAAAGACGTAAGTGCCCTGTATCTCTCATAATGACATTGGGTCGCAATGTTGATGTATCAACTTAATGTAACGCATAACCTTTGGAAACAAAAGGCAGAAGCTCGCCCTAACAGCAGCAGACTTTCGTAACTGAACGCCACCTCGTACTCATACTCAGTTTTAATGACATCAGATATAAGCTTGACATTCACAATAGCATGGGGACAGTTCTGGCCCTCAGTATTCAACACTCTGAAATAACATAGCATGGAATGTGATCTACATCTTTCTCTCCACGACCAACCCGAATTCTTTTTCGAACAACCTGGGGTATCTGATTTCTTAGGGAATAATCTATCCCCCCCCCCCCCCCCCCCCCCCCTAATAGGATTTGAACCCGTCTGAACAGCAGTCGTCGACATTTCCTGACCTGAATTACCCGACTTACCTGTTGTGAAAGTACCCAGACCATTTCTGGGAGAGTAACCACACTGCCTGACATTATCCCTGTGAGTAACCGAGTAATCATCTTCCGAGGTCATTCCCCCCTTTCTTTCGACTGCCTGAACTATGAATATATGCCTCAGGGACCAAATCATTAGCCTTTAAAATAGCCCTTGTCACTTCATCATATTGTGGACATCACATTTTGCAACCTTCTCAAAGTACAAGAAAACGTTGTGAACTTCCTTTTCTTGAAAATGAGGCACCAAACAGATATTTCTTGTCACATCAAAGTAATTGTGATCACATTAATTTTCAAAAAAAAAATTCAATTCCAATTTCCTTATTTTGACATCTCTTTCCTCCAATTCTCTTCTCTCTTACCTCTCTGAATGTTTCCACTCTCCTCTTTTTCTTTTTCATTCCGAAATTATAATTCTGTCTTTAAAATATCTGACTCTTCCTCAATCAACAGTGTCAAAGCTCAGCCAGCCATAAGTTCCTACTCAAACAAATATCCCAGAAATAGTTTTCACTCTATTTTTATTGAAGGCTTGGCATCAAGACTATAACCGTTAGCTACAACTAAACATTCTGATTTCTTCAAAACCCTAAATTGCTCCTCACATGATCAACAAATGTCTTAACCTCATATTGTTATTGTTATTGATTTTACGACACATATCCCAGACGGACATAACCACACAAATTCAATAAATAGTAATGTTATTTTGAAATATACAGGGTTAAGTTTTTACGCGCTACGTTCTCAAAGGAAATGGTGTTGGAAGCAGTCACGCTTTCAGATAGTCATCCCTCCAGCTCTTGGCACGTATATAGTCACTAGTCAAAAGGTTGAATCCCCTCGTCTTGTTCTAAAAACGTACATCGGGAAAGCCTTTACCCAGATAGTATGTCAAGGAAGTGAATCAACGTCTGTAAATAAGCTCCTCACAGCGGAGCTTTACTGGAAGCATAACGAAGGTATCGAGCGGTAGGGTTGTGATTACATTGTAAACAACTAAGGAAGGTCACTCTAATTTATCAGGGAACACAGATAACACCAACGCTCGAAACTTGGACATAGCCTTTATGTTTTTAGTCAATGTCCCCAACACCCGGAGGATGGACGTAGGCTTTATGTTAGTCTGTGTTCAAGGATGAGTGTAGGTTTTCTGTTAGTCATTGGTCCCAGCGCGAAGGCTGGATGTAGACTTTATGTTCCTCTATGTTCCCTACGCCCGAACGATGAATGCGAGCTTCATGTTCGTCTATGTTCCCCACGCCCGAACGATGAATGTGAGCTTCATGTTAGTCTATGTTTTCCAGGCTCGAACGATGAATTTGAGCTTCATGTCAGTCTATGTTTAACACGCCCGAACGAAGAAGGTGAGCTTCATGTTAGTCTATGTAACCCACGCACGACGGATGGATGTAGCCTCTATGTTAGTTTGTATTCCCAACGCCCGGAGGTTGGTTTCCTTTGTTAGCTTCTACCCTTTGTTATTTTCCACCTTTTGTTATCTTATTAATTTTGTTGTCCTTACATGTATATATATATGCTCTCTGCCTCATGGCATTTATTCACCTGATGAAGGAGTAAGAATATACTCCGAAACGTTGTGTTCCTTATAATAAAGAAGTTGACATCAATATATTCTCTTCCTCACGTGTATCACTTCTAAATGTCTTTCAAAGACCTAATACGAGGATGATTGAAATGTTTGGCGCCAACCTATGATGGCGGCTTTGATGGATTTGGTTCCTCCAGATGGTGGAATAAGTCATCCACCGCAGAAATGACGTCGTCATGTGCATAATGATCTGACGTTACACGTTCTAGGAAACATGTTTAATGTGTTCAAAGCCAGAGTCATGCATTGCAGCCATGGCGACAACATAAGCAGATTGGCATAGCCATGCATGGTTTGACCTTTCGGGAGATACCCAGGAAACCGACGCCATCACTTCGCCATAACAGACTTTCCCTTCTGCAGACATTAGATGTTTCCACTGCTTTGCCTGTTGTTTAGTGTCTGGTTGATAGTAATGAACCTAAGTCTCATTTATGAACCAATTGCCCAACAAAATCGTCTTGGTGTGCTTCAGGACGGCGTAAATTCTTACCATAAATGGTGAATCTGGAGCGTTTACGATCAGGAGAAGCATTGGAACCCAACTAAAACACTTGTCTTGCAAAAATCATTCCTCAGAATGTTCTCACCTCACTCACGAGACTGGCGTCATATAGCTGGAATACTGTTGAGTGCGGCGTTAAACAACAAACAAACGAAACAAGATGCCTACGGTATTGGCTATGTGACGTGTGGATATTCCCCTCTTAAACTCCTCTGCACACCACTTAAAAGACAAATGGACAAGCTACAGCATGTACAATATTCAGTTGCCAGACTCGTCACACGATGTAGAATGCGCGACCATATAACACCAGTCCTCAAAGAACCGCATTGGTTACCAGTGAGATAGATGTGTGTTCAAGCTGCTGGTATTTGTCAACAAATCAGTCAATGTTCTTGCTCCAGTGTACCAACAAGAAGTCACAAAAAGTACCAACCTAAGCGGGCGTTACGATCTGCAGATGGTGGTGCCTTCAGCCCGGACAACGACGCATGGGAACATGACCTGTAGCAGAACTGGCGCTGTTCATAGAATGAGTTCCCAGTGGATGTCAGGAGAGTCAAGGATATCAGCAGCTTCCGGTCAACCCTCAAGACTATCCTCTTCAAATGAGCATATGCCTGAGTGCTCTTGAGAAGGGACTGTCTGTATGAGATGCGTTAAATTAATCTATAATCTATAATTTAGTAGTAGTGGTAGTAGTAGTGTTGCAAAGGATAGAGCACCATCCTCTAAAGTTTACATAATGTCCGCATGGATGGCTGTTGGAGCTCCTTCAGTTAGAGATATTTTATGACAGTGTAGTAGCCAATCTTGTTCATTTTCAGCAAGAGCCAAGACCTTATCACTGTCATCCCTGTCATGCCATATTGTTGAATGTTGGTTTACACCTGAGAAAGCAATACTCTAGATATAGGCCGGTGACCTCCAAACAGGCGAGTCAGATGCCTGCAAACAAGTGGCACACAGTTAATGTATTAGCAACTATGAAACGAAATAAAATAATTTTGTTCTCTGTCAGACTCTAACCGGGGGATTCTTGAGGCACTGAAAAAGATGAGTGGTCGCTTTTGTGAGTTCGCTGATTGGGTGTATTCGAACCCAATGTCATGGATCGCTGCTCGTGCTTGTAGTGACTGTTCTGTCCGTGGTAGTAGTTCTTGATATCATTGACTATGGCGTTAAACGACACTCATTCTTTTATAAGGTCACATAGGGGTTATCCATCAGTGCCATTTAACACTCAGCAATACAGAGGTTAAGGCCATTTACATTTCACAAGGTGATCGAAATGCAGGGCTCACGATTACTTCATCGTGGCCTCTGCATGATAAAGCATTTGAAATGTTATGGATGTTTTCTGCAGTGGACATCAGAACTGTGTCGTATAGACTCCGACAATGACGGATTGACCAATGGACAGGAACTTGGAGGTCCGGACTGTGCGGACTCCAGGTAAACTACCGCCCAGGACTACAGGCATCACATCCCCTGGTGAGATGCAGTATATCTACCAAACAGGTACCTTAGAACAGTTACTCATCAGGAATGGATCGAGTAAGCAAGCCTGGTGAATTGTTTGATGTTGTGGATCGTGATTTCAACAGTAATTTGCCTGGTCCAGACCAATGTGTTGGCACGTCGCTGTGCTGAGGCTGGAATGTCAGCTACTCACGCACTTCAAACTACTCCCAAGCATAACATTGTAGTGTCGAGTAACGTTTTATGAATTTGATCCCATGCTTGTAGAACGAGGCGACTAAATGGATGGGATGGTTGATTGCGTCTCAATCGTACCCCAACGGCAGGATAAAACAACATGTAATCAAATATATGTGCTCATGCACGCGTATTCATTTTGTTTTTGCACGGATGCCCAGTAGTCCCAAACGCTACAATTAGCTTGCAGAGTTGCGTCACTTAGGCGTGTTAGCCTACTATGATCGTGGGTTCGAATACTACATTAGGTTTAATAATGGTCATTAGCTTGTCAGCACCGTAGGAATGTTTAACCATCTGAGCCCTGCAACAACGCTGACACGTCGTGATAAAACTGAAAAATGTTTAAAGTTTCATTAAACCAAACTCACTCACCCAATCTTTAACTGTCGGGGTGTTTCTTCAGGTGTGTGATCCGTGGGGCGATGCAAAATGTCAGGAAGCAAACAAAGACATATGCTGTGCCACGGGAGAATCTAAATATGGGGGCATCCACGGTGAAGGTACATGTAAGTTGATATACACAATGACGGAAAGTTGATATACGCATTGAAGATGAGTTGATTTCCACACTGATATACACAGTGAGGGGATGTTTCTACGTGCAGTGAAGAGATATTGTATTACATGTACTCAGTAAAGATATACAAGGTATGTTGTATAAATGAGTTACATGATGTTTTAGTTTATTTAAATCTAAACAATGAAGGTTGATTTAAGTGGCAGCAAATCATTGAACAAGTCTTAAAGTATCAAGGGACTGTCGTGACCTGATTTGTTTAACAGAGTGTCATCGAGTGAAACTATTAACGCAGGTTTTGTGCTAGCTCTTAAGCTCTCTGTCCTCGGTGAACATGGCAGACTTGACTCGTTTAGAAGTTTCTTGTTGAGACAGTTTCTAGAAAGTTGGCTGTTCGAGAGGGCGATCAGGGGCCTTTTCGACCTGACTTGTTACCCATGCTTGGGAGCAGGAAATACAATTTTGTGAGTAGATAAAGTTCAGAGAAGATCATCGTTTAGTAATCTAAAAAGAATAATAATGGATGATCGCATTTATTTTGTGCACATTAAAGCGTTCACTCATCACCCCGAAGTCCCGGGCTCGATTCCCTACATGGGTACAATGTGTGAAGCTCATGTCTGGTGTCCCCCGCCGCGATATTGCTGGGATATTGCTGAAAGCAGCGTAAAGCGATACTCACTCATTCACTCACAATTTAAAAAAAAATTAATATTGTTTAAGATGTGTTTAATATTACACTGAGGTTTCCCCCGACTTCAGTCCCTGCCAAGAAAACCACATACATGTGTTTTACATTTGAGTTGTCCATGTTAGAACCTGATGTTGAGTACTATACGATAGCAATTCAACCTTTCACAGACAAGGGGCATCCACGGTGAAGGTACATGTAAGTTGATATACACAATGACGGAAAGTTGATATACGCATTGAAGATGAGTTGATTTCCACACTGATATACACAGTGAGGGGATGTTTCTACGTGCAGTGAAGAGATATTGTATTACATGTACTCAGTAAAGATATACAAGGTATGTTGTATAAATGAGTTACATGATGTTTTAGTTGATTTAAATCTAATCAATGAAGGTTGATTTAAGTGGCAGCAAATCATTGAACTAGTCTGAGTGTCATCGAGTGAAACTATTAACGCAGGTTTTGTGCTAGCTCTTAAGCTCTCTGTCCTCGGTGAACATGGCAGACTTGACTCGTTTAGAAGTTTCTTGTTGAGACAGTTTCTAGAAAGTTGACTGTACGAGAGGGCGATCAGGGGCCTTTTTCGACCTGACTTGTTACCCATGCTTGTGAGCAGGAAATACAATTTTGTGAGTAGATAAAGTTCAGAGAAGATCATCGTTTAGTAATCTAAAAAGAATAATAATGGATGATCGCATTTATTTTGTGCACATTAAAGCGTTCACTCATCACCCCGAAGTCCCGGGCTCGATTCCCTACATGGGTACAATGTGTGAAGCTCATGTCTGATGTCCCCCGCCGTCATATTGCTGGGATATTGCTGAAAGCAGCGTAGAGCGATACTCACTCATTCACTCACAAATTTTTTTTTAATTAATATTGTTTCAGATGTGTTTAATATTACACTGAGGTTTCCCCCGACTTCAGTCCCTGCCAAGGAAACCACCTACATGTGTTTTACATTTGAGTTGTCCATGTTAGAACCTGATGTTGAGTACCATACGATAGAAACACAACCTTTCACAGACAACGCTAATGTGATGCATCATACGACCATTGCTGGCTGTGATGCAACGAGTAAGTGTACTGTTTGTGCGTTTGTGTATTGCCGCACCAGCAATAAATTTAGCTAAATGACTGCAGCCTGTAAAATATCGAGTCTTGTCAACACAAATCAGTGATCGATGTTATGAGCAACAATCCATCCCGTCGGGGTGCGATGATATACATTCAACCAAGTCGTCAGCCTGACCCACCGACCCTTTAAGGCACGTGCCTTCTTGTTTTAGAGATGTATTGTGTTCAAAATGTTTATCTGGTCGAGAACATGAGACCTCTCTGCATAACTTGGGATGATGTGGAAATGTGTCAGTTTGATGGATCATAGCTGTACGGTTGACTTTGGAATGCTCTTCAACAAAACGCATCCCGTTTGAGTCGAATTAGTCTCCAAGGTATCTAATCCGAAATACTATGTTATCATGAGACACGAAGGTATCTACTTAGAAATAAGATGTTTCCGTTAGGGGATAAACATTATCCTATTTCAGACATCCTGAGGTTGTTTATGAGTATTTGAAGCCTGGGGAAAGTTATCGTCATTCTCCATACACTCACTCACTGTTCCAGGTGATTGACAACTGCAGTCCGTGTCCTCCAGCTCTAACTGCAGTCAGGGCACATCCATGTTTCAACGACAAACTGAGTTTCAGGACATCATCCATTGGCACATTCGCATCCCTCGCGGATGTCAAGTTCCTGGCTGCGATGCGCTCATTTGAGTGTCCAGCTGACACAAGTCCCCCTATTTATCCAACCAGTGGAGGTCCCAGAAGCCAGCAATCACTTGGATGGTGTTGCTCCTTCTTGGTCTTGCATCTCTTATACCTTGATGCACATGCATGTAAAGTCCCGACAAACAAACCTGTTAGACCCGCTGCCATTGATACTGATTTAAACGTAAGTTGCATTGATTATCTTGGCTAAAGTCTTGCTAAGGCATGTGTATTGAATTAGCTCTTCAATATCCCCAGAAAGGATCGGGTATGATAAGGGCCCAAATGTTGGATGATTTAAGAAATAGCTATGATAGATCAAACAAGTTAATAAAAATGTGCATTGTAACTTTGTCTTTTCATCATTCGCAATGTTACCGGATATCAGAATTGAAAGTTCTGAAAAGTATTCAAGTTTTATCAGTGCGTGTCAGCTAAATGTGTGAGGAAATATAGAAGTGATGCAGGTCGCAGACGTTTACAACTTTGGTGAAACCCACGAGCAGGTGTATGGCTCTGACAAACCTAGAATATAATCGGGGCGAACCAGGATTCGAAGCCACAATCAGAGGTTTCTTGCGTGCCCAAGGGATGGAACTGCACAGCGAATTACGACGCCTTAGTCGTCTGAGCCAGCCGTGCCTCCAGGGAGGCATCAGAAGCTTCTTAAAGCGTATATTCAATATTGAAGTCCTTTTTTGTTTGTTTGCGTACGAATGTGACTGAAGGCTTGATCACCGTCACATGCCGTCCGAGTACGAAGCCACACAAGTTAACAAGTCACAAAGCCTGATCCCCCGATCCCTATTTCGGACGTCGTATGACAAGAATGAGACACTAATGATCCCTTCTACCCCGGAGGCCCCAAATTGACCCAAAATGTTTTTCTTAAGCGATGAAAATATGAGAATCTGGTGATCAAATTTTGCATTATTCAGTCATTCAGTCTTTCACTCAATTTATATGTAGTCATACCTCTGTAAATGAGAAGCATTTAGGTCAGTTGTCCCATAACGGTCCTACCTTATTAATTCTTTCCAAAATAAAAAAAGTTGGGTGTAGGTAAGTGTCCTACTTTTAGTTTGGAATTGTCCTGTGGGCAAATGTCCATGTAGCAAATGTTCAGTGGAGAAATGTCCTGTGGAGAAATGTCCTGTGGAGAAATGTCCTGTGGAGAAATGTCCATGTGGTCTGTCCGGACCAATGAATTCCTATATACGCACCACAAATTCAAATATATTACCTGTGTGAAGCATTAGGAAGCTGAGAACTGAGGAGCCAAGTATTACTCGAATTCACAAACAAATTATTGTAGATATAGTGAAGAATTGAACGTCAGTTGTGGATGGGGTCATTGACGTGTGAACGATTTAAAAACGCTGGTAAAAACTGTGAGAACCTCAGAGTTTCACCAGCGCTTTTAAATCGTTCACACACTTCAATGAACTAATCCAAACTGACGTTCTGGTATATCGTAATTATATCGTAACAATAATTGCTTACTTTGAAGTTCTCTGGGTTCTCCGAACAACATTGCAACAATGTTACTTTGTCGGTATTTTACGGCTCTCGGTCACATACCCTTCCCTATTCATACTTAGTTACGCAAAGAAAAAAAGTTCTTTGAATATATGCAACATAAGCAGAAAATATATCAATATTAACATAATTTTATTCTCTAGACAAACTTACAAATAGGCTTATAAACATGACTCGATGCATTGAGGCAAGGTAAAACTTCAAGTGCGGATTTATATATAATGTCACAGACGTTTTTAAAGAGGTGTATTTCGTTGGTTGGTTGGTTTGTTGTTTAACGCACTCAGCAATATTCCAGCGATATGACGACTGTCTGTAAATAATCGAGTCTGGGCCAGACAATCCAGTGATTGATATCATGAGCATTGATCCACGCAATTAGGATCGATGACATGCATCAACCAAGTCAGCGAGCCTGACCACTCGATCCCCTGAGTCGCCTCTTGCGACAAGCATAGTCGCCTTTTACCGCAAACATGCATGGATTGCTGAAGACCTATTCTACCCCAGGTCTTCACGGGTCAGGTGTATTTCGAGTTGAACGGGAGCATGAGGATGAAATTTATACTTACTGCTGTTCAAAGTTGAGTTTATGGTACAGTTATGGAAAACACCCCCATGCATGAACCGTCCCATGGCACTAGCAGGTTGTGAATACGACATATTTATGAAGGTATTGCTTGTGTTTGGAAAATCGCAAACCAATACGGACGATGTGGATTGGACTGGTGGGGAATGAACGGATTGCTTTGAAACTTGTGTGTTTTGTGTTTAAACAATAGGGTGTGTAATGTTTGGAGTTTGGAATTTGTCATGTGTGTTGTAATACTTTGCTTTCTGGTGTTTCTTGTCACCTGAGATGGACCTACTCTGTGACCTGTTGTTAGCTTCATTTATGTGCCGTGTCCTTCCTCATGTGCAACCGCTTCTCGGCCTAGAATGCACGGAGAAGGTCGGCACACTCAGAAACCGGAATAGTAATCCAGTCTACGGAAATGTTTCTCGTCTCCGATGACCAATCTGTAATACAGGTGGGCAAGTTTTTATTTATTTATTTGGTTTCCTTTCTTACAGTTTAATACCTTTTGTGGCCAATTAATCAGTTTTCATGAAAAGTCGTCGATAATTCGTCCACGAGATTACGGGAAAACAAGTGTGAGGTTAATCAGTATGTAACAGGAAAACAGCCTTTGTCCGGTATTAATTATTGTGGACTGTTATGTCAATGTAACTAGCAACGAAAGAAATAAGTGTTGTCTGAGCGTGTCATTAATTGTCCCAATTGCGTGAATCGATGCTCATGATGTCAATCACTGGATTGTCTGGTCCAGACTCGATTATGTACATCATATAGCTGGAATAATGCTGAGTGCGGTGTTAAACAACAAACAAACACAAACAGTGTTGTCTGAGGCTATTAGAGATCAGATTCAATCCTCATGATCACATCTATGACAATCCATCTTCAACAGCTACATGTTTTCGTATTCGAGTCTCAATCACCTTGTAAGAGAGCCAATGATGTCTGCTCTATGTGTTCCTCCACTTGATGTATCTGTATAAGCACCAACGATATCATGTCTACGCGGCCACATTCTGTGACACTGACCTAATAGTCAGCAAAGCATACAATCGAATGCAGTGACCGAAATCTCAAGATAAAGACAGAGGTTGTCATTAAAGTAAACTTTATTTACACCTATCCCAGGATTTGGCAATAATATACCATAAATGACCCCTTTGGATTGATGACATACGTATGAGCTCGAGGTGTACCACGCATGACCTTTCTTACATGGTGTTACCACATGATTTTGATAACGAAACACCACAAGAGAAAGAAAAAAAGCAACTATTGTTTCACTCTCGATTACACTGAATTGTTCCTTAGTTAAGTTACTTGCAAACGATTACTGCAAATACGGAGGTAAAGTACACATGAGCCCGTGATGGCTTTGTGCACAATGCAATGGGTATTCTTTGCTTTTCACCCCTATAACTACGGGCTAATTGATTATAATTCCATCGTATGGAGTGACACAGGTTATCTTTTTTTATCGTGTAAAGTTGCATAATATCGTCCTTGACCAAGGCGCTTAGACGATTAATAGTGTGTCGTTATATGGTGGATTATGTAGATCCGGTCACCTTACGTCTGGATGAACATCATCTCAAACAATGACATTAATGGTGATTCATGTACTGCGAAGTACACAACATGAAACAGTATATGTGAGGAAGGTCCAAACGAACGCAGCTTGCAAACGTGTCCTGCTTTCGGCTCTGACACACCAATGTTCACAGTTCATAATCTTGGTGAATTCAAAGGTAAATTCGATTGACCGTTATGTACGGATCTCGCTGTCATGCAATATTGTCGCAGATGATAATTCTCTGGTCATTGATAAGTTGTCATAGCAATGTTGTTGTTAATCACTCCATTCAATTTATCATACTTCTTTTTGTCATCCGTCGATTTATACTTGACAGACGCAGCGTACAACAGGAAAGGACCAAAAAATATTAACTGCAAAAAGACAAATATATATATATATGGTAAAAAAGTGCACAAAAGTCATATTATTATATTCTTACACAGACACTAATACATATCAGTTATATTGATTCAAAAATAGTATTTTTAAGAACCATTTACTTCGTTCCTCTGTTTCGCTTTGCTCTTTTCAACTCAACGCACAAGTTCACTTAAGGAGACAAGTAAAAGTGAAAGAATTAATGTTGTTGTTTACTGAAACCAACGATATTGGCTGATACAAGATCGAGAATGCCAAAATAGGAAATGATCATGTTACCGGAAACAAGGCAATGATAGCTGCTGCTACCATCATCCAGGCAAAGCCGAAACGTTCGGTGAGCAAACCTCCAAACAGTGGACCAAGTAGCGTGCTAGAAGCATAAACATAAAGAAGAAAACTACTTAAGTAAGTTCAAGTCGTACATGGACAGACAGAAAGGTTTACCCAGAACTAAATGTATTAAGTCCAATATATAGGTTTAATCTCAAATTAAAAATGTGAGAGCTTTTATATTTGATTTGGTACATGATATATAAATGTATGCTCGCCCATGGTGAAATATGTTAATAATGCTATAAATTAGGCCAATTAAGTTAAAAGGAGTTGAATTATGCGTTGTGATACTTGTAGAAACACCTTTATGTATTTGCAAAAGAAAAATCATCAGTTTTAAGCAAAGGCACCTGGTGTCATCACTGATTTATTATTATTATTATGAATTATTATTCTCTTGTGTTGATTCTTCTCTTTTGTTATCAGGACCATAATACATTTCTTACCTTACGGGTGAATTTGACCCTCAATTATCAAGATTAAGAATTCTCTTAATGATTATAAAGCATAATAATACAAACAATTATTGTGCAGTTATTTGTAATTTAATGTAACAAACGACATAGTTCATATATGTATGCTACTCATTGAATGCGGCCTTGTCACATGTCCTCTTGTTGCCATACATAAGTATTCAAAGTACTTGTTTAAAGGCACTATTTCCATTCTTGAAGGAGAAGGCATTTAAGAGAAAAATGGCAAATGAATGTGATCATATGCATGTTGGACACTCAAAAGCTATGGCGCCCCACCCTAGGATCACTGACATTTGAAGTTGAAGTTTCACTGACCTAAAGATATTTCTTCTCAATTCAGGTAATTATAAGTATGCTGTCGCTGTTTGCAAGCTTTGTCCTTGAGGATAATCGAGGGTTTTACATAATATACACTTGATATGATAACCTGAGATTCATAGAACTGTGTGTTTTCACAAAGTTATGACAATACTTTCACGCATACCCATTTACACAATGCGCTTCTGAACTGACCACACGTAGAGCAAGCTGTCGTGCAAACTGCACGCACTGTCATTGAGTAAAGTCCTTATCATTAAGCCACTGATTTGTCAATATTGATTGTCCTTTCCTTAAACTTGCAACGCCTTTGTTTACATTCGTAAAAGTATATAAACTTCATATACAGTGAACAAAACACAATGAAATTCTGTATTATCCATTTCTACACTAATCACTTAACAGGTTCCAGCGTTATCAAGTTGACGACATGAAAAACACTTACCCTAAGCAAACCGAGGATTGTACGACTCCTCCTACAATTCCAAAGTTAGCTCCATTCACATCGAAACCAAGGCTCCTGAAACACATGATTACCCGGGTTAGTATTGGTCCCCAGCACCCATAGCTTATCATAAGAGGCGAGTAGATTAGATCGGGCGGCCATGGTAAGACTCTGTTCTTACCTAATTGTCGCTACATGTTTATATTGGTGCTGTCCCCATGGGAATTCAGTGTAGAATTCAGGGTAGAATCAATGCTTATACTATACGAGTAGAATCTGTAGACCATGCGCAGTGACGTGGCTGAATATGCACGTTGCAATGGCGTGTATCGCTGCTTATAATTTCATCCACTGGTGTGTCTGGTACGGACTCGAATTACAGGCAATTGTGATATGTCTCGATCATCAACTCCATGTTGACCCACCAACGTCAGTGTAATATGACACTGTTGGGATTCCGGGTTAGAATTGTAGGCCAACAGCAATGTCGGAGGAGCTATGGGGATCGGGTGGTCAGGGTTGGTGACTTGATTGATTGTATGTCATACTACCAAGATGGCCTGGGACGTTGCTCATTGTATAAAACACTGGTTTGTCTGGTCCAGACTCGATTATTCACCGACCGTTATAATGCAGCTGACTATTGACGTTAACGAATATATTCTGCATTCTATATCGCTGACAAACAAACTATTATCAAGTATGTATTTAATAATCGCTGCTGTCCTGTCAGAAACATGAATATGAAATATTATTAATAAGCGGATAAGGGTATTAACGGACTATAGCATTAACGAACTACGGTATTAACATGACTATACCCTAAAAGAAATACAGCTATTATTTTAACTCACTTTAAAATACTAACTTGCTAACTAGCTTGTTTAGTTAAGCAGCTTGCTCGCACACAGGGTACAAATTTGTTGCGGCCTGAGGAATCGATCGGAACTTGCTTTTCTCGCAAATGTGTCGTTGAATTTCTGTAACTGACAGATTTTTTTTTTTCCGAAGACATTGGGTAAAGGCAAGTGACTCGGTCCGATTGCCTTGTCTGTTACGAGTTTAGCTAAGTCAGTGAAACTGCGGACATATGTTCCGGACCTGTATGATTGAGTGAGTGAGTGAGTGGGTGAGTTAATATCTAACGTCACATCGGCATCAGCCATATCGTGACGAGAAGTTATATATTATCAATGCATACATTTAGACTAAATAAAAACCTATATCGATGGACAGTAAAATAACTAGAATATCACAGATTACTAGCATACAACCATAAAAAGATATCACTATATGTTACAATACAATATAAAAAGGGCTATAGATCGCCAGCAGCTGAAGGTAAGTCACCATGCTAGGCTCCATGGAGACTTATAGTACCTTTGCTACCTGCATGGACCTGTATGACTGAATGTCGGTGACATACATTTGTTGTAAACCTATCCGTCGGGGCATATTATATGTTGTAGCAGGATCACTCGGGGTACATGGGGTTTTAAGCGTCCCGCATAAAACCTAACTAGGGAAACGTAAAAGCCTATGTACCCCGAGTAATCCTGCTACAACGAATTTATCTTACTGCCATGAGTTAATATGATACTGTAAAAAGAATTTTTTTAAATCCAAATTGACAGGAAACATCTGTTCGATTGAGCGAGGTTAGCTTGTGCTGTGTCACGTGATTTCCATTGAAGCATGCGACCTTTTGCTTGGAAACGGGATATAAGGGATTTATTCCACCTCTCAAAAATCCACGTATAGACTGCCTTGCTCGTGGCGGGGTATAAGGCATTTATTCGCCCGCTGAGAAATTTATTCCCCTCCGAGGCGGGATATGTCGTATTTTATCAAGGTCTCATTGACCAATCAGATCTCATCTTTATGACATAGAGATATGATAAGATGTTATGTACCATGTGTAACAGCCTACATGTATGTATCTTGCGGTAAGAGTACATAGGCTCACACACATCGGCTGACAATGTTTATTATTGAACTCCAGCATTAAAGAAGTGGTATACATAGGCTCACACACAGGTCACACCTCGCCATATCCACCTCTTGATCGGCTGACATACTATTGTACTATTGTATTAAAATTTGTTTTGTTTCAAAAGTACGAAAACAATCACTGACCGCATTATTTTGATCACAAAAATTGAACTATGACTATGAATCTTACCTTGCTCCTTCAACCAGGCACTTGATGGAACTGACGGCCACTGGAGCGAAGCACAAGCCCATCAACACTAACGTCACAATGCATGTCACCATGTCACTACGAAATACAATATACCATTTTAAAAAATGACTTATATATTAATAAAATATTTATATAAATAAAAAGGTTGTCTCCCAGTTGTTACACAGTGGATTTTAGTAACATATCCACTTTTTACACAGTGGATATACTATTAACATAAAACAAAACAAGACCGCAACACGGCAGTATTTTCATTTCGAGTATTATTTTACCTCTAAATGTGTAAACATAACACTCACTACCCGCTTATTGAAAATAATAGATCTTTCTAGAGATGAACAATAATGTCCCCTATGTAACTCGCACTTTATTGTTGTCGAATTACATTATTTAATTGGCTGATGGGAAAATCAAAGACAAAAAGTATAAGTGGTCGAGTGTATTACATCTGAAACAATTCCTTCCAAATCATGGACCTTTTCCTCAAACTATGAATGTGCGATATCTGTTGATTATTTGCGTGAGCAAAGATATTATCTATTAAAAACTTACTGCGGCAAAAATGGCAGAAACGGGGCTGGTCCAAAAACAAGGCAACAGATCGAAGTAAGAATAAGACCTACTATTATCAAGAATGTGGGTGGCACCTGACAAAAGAAGAGGGTAATCATAAGTTCATACAACGAAAATGATGTGTAATTGTTGTAACAACTTCTTTCACCGAGAAACACGTGTACGCCATAGGCATGATTAGACCAATAAACCCTCAAGTACGTACTGCTAATGATCTCACCAAATCAAGTAGTATTACTTCACCAAAGATATGTCAACATTATGAAAAAAATATCGGATAAATACTCAAGTACTTCAAGTATATGAAACCAATGCCTTTAGAGAGACGCGGACTTTACCACAAATATTTCAGCCAAGATTTCAAGAGCGCCATACAACTCTTGCTCAGAAGTTGTCCAATCAATATTACAACATTCAAGGCCTCAGTAAAGCTTTCAAAACGTTATATGGTAGAGGACATTTCCCAATTTGACGCATCAGTGACCAGAATGACGTCTGATGCAGTTCCCTATTTTGACTCGTACTATATGTTCAGGTGAACATTTGACTTGCATGTGTTTGTGACGGGTGATAGTGAATCATAAACACATGCTCTTGATATAGTCGAAATCGTACAGTCGACTCTGCTTTGTGCAGAGATTTCTTGTGAATATGGAAAGGGTTTTGTCGCATTTTTAAAGTAACAGAATCAGTGTTTAATCAATGGATTGTCTGGTCCAGACTCGATTATTTACAGACCGCCGTCATATAGCTGTAATATTAAACAAGAAACAAACAATCAAACAGTGTTTAAAGTGACACAGCGATACCCTAGAAACGTCTCCATTTATAAAACTACTGGGCCTGTCACTTGGCTGTGCGAAATTGTCGATCAGAAGTATGTTGTACACCATTGGTTTGAAGATGTAAAATACCATTCAGTTTGTAAAATCTGGTACACAACGTGGGTGATACGGGTACATACTATTCCAAACTAAAGAAACAAAACCGTGCTCGTAGGTTTCTCCAAAGTCATAAACGATCTGCGTCATTTGGGGCTTTCCATTCACAATCTGACATCCCATAAAATGGATGAAAAGGTGTGTAAAGCAGCGTTACACCAAACATTTGACATACCTTCCCGTCAATAAGATACCCCCACAGGGGCGTTGTGATGGCGTACATCCCTGGAGGGATTGTGTACAGTAGGCCGATTACAACCTGGCTTAGATTAAACTGTAACAGAAATATGACATTGTATTGAGCGTGCATGGTGGAAATGAGGGCTGGGAGCTTTGGTTGAGGTACGTTTGTCAGGCAGACATACATATTTTTCTCTCCAGGGAGCCAAACTTTGTTGAGATTTACAACAAATTATGATAAAAATACCCACATCATGTCCAGTGATCGATTAATTCCCGAGGAAAAGGTAAACGTGTTTGTATACACTGCGTTCCTCAATCATCCGTAAATATATGCGATGTAGTCACTATTTTGTACCAATGTGTTAGTATAATATAAGCTGTCAATGCAGTCTTGATTATCCGCCGAAACAGATTCAACAACAAATTCAACAAGCAAAGTCATGGTTGCCGCGAGAGGGAAGCCAATGCTAAAACCAATGACGGTTCAGCTTACCTCGCTGACGGGCAACCACGGTTCTTGTTTGACAACGTGTCATGCTGCTGCAGTTCCACACTGCTACACATTCTGAAATTTCTAGTGTATTTCAAATGTATTTCTATGGATTATCCTACGGTTTAGAATGTTTCAATATGTTCCATATTGACAAGGGTTTCAAATATGAGCATTTCCCTGGGCTGGGAAACATTTGCAAATTTGTAAATTTCAAAGGTTTACATGCCTCATAAAGTCAGTATCACTTTGGACATCAAGGGTATGTACAGTATTATATGTTCCTAGCACTGTTATTAAAACAGGATAATCATATACGTTTCCACCATGTGAAATAAGGTTTAACATTTGCTGATTCCTTTTACAATGTGCTCGAGATGTGTCAATGCCGGCTTTATACCATATGGAGTGGTGTCAATGTTGACTATACTGTGGGGAAGAAGTGTATTTGTCAGCAATTAGAATGTGTGCTTGAGATGTGTCAACTTTTATATGGAAGTAGAGATTATTGTGGGTGTATTTGTAGTGATTGTTTGTAGTCACTCAGAGTTAGTGTAATGTCGTGTACTGCCCTGGTCTGATGTTAGCGGTACGATAATTGACAGTTTTCCCTTCGCATAAACTGTAACATGACAGTCTTGATCTTTGGAGAAGTTTCGTGATGTGGCACTTTCTTGAAGACAGGTATAATATTTACAGTACATAACAGCGACACAACGGTAATTCATGGCTTTTTACGACAATCGACAGCGAAACATTCTGGACGTTCGTGACATTTTTTTGGACCTGTTACTTATAGATGCTACTACGCATTTGACGCCTTGTTTTGCCTTGTGTTATTGTGATCCTTAAACTGTGTTTCAATTTAGTTTGTAAATTATGTTCAATGATCTTGTGGGCTCATTTACTGATTCTACAATTTAGTTCTGCTCGTACAGATTTCTGGGGTAACCTTTGGGTTTTAATTTGGATATCAAATTTGGATCACAAATTTATAGTTTCCTGGAGTTGTGCCTATGGTGACTGTATACCTTACTGAATAGGTGGCTATATATTGTGTCAGAGATGTTCCATGTGGTTTTCATACTGTACTGGAGGATGTCTATGTCTGGGGACTGTCACTGTTACTTGAGTACATTCTTTAAATCTTTATATGTGAACCGTATTATGAAGCAAAATACCTCCTTTAAGTGCAGCGATAGCACAGGCATCCAAATTAAGGCCGCAGTATAAGCACACATGGTGACAAAGCTTCCAAACAAGACCCATGGACTTCTAAAGATGGTCCATCTAGATGGGCATTCAGAGTCACTGCATTGCTGCCCATCTAAAATATACAGAAGATTAACTTCCATAATTACCTGGAGGACCAAAATGTTCAGTAGAAATCAATTGCATGCACAATTGTCACCTTATCGTGACAATGGAATTCAAGCATTCATGCAAAGAACGTAATTACACCAGTGAGTTCAATACATGACAGGCGCAAAGTCATGTCCAACACATGCTTACGCCTATAGACGTTCCATTTTTTCATTTCATATTTTCATGTTTTATCCCATGATTAGTGTATTGTGCATTGGTCATACGGAATGGTCAACACGCTTGTCACAATAAGACCCCTGCAATCTATGTTTGTATGAGGCGACTAAATGGATCGGGTGGTCAGGTCTGATGGCCTGTACACCTTATACCATTTAAGTACATCTTTTAAATACTGATACATTTAAGTTATAAAAGATTACACCGATGCGACTGGCCTGCATTACAACCCTTGCAATTCCAATCTTAGACTTTGTACGTAGTGTTTGGACCTACAGTTTCAAAATGGTTTAACACTAGCCGATCAGAAATCGTGATCCAAAGTTCTGTCTCCTGGTCTTTAAACCCCTGCACATTTCTTAATCTACCTCTGCGAAAGATGTTGCTGAATAAAATCAATGTCACACCTTCACATCGTTATCATGATCAAGATCATTAGTACTTAAATATTCAACCACACCGTGAGGATGCCGGGTTAAAACAAATCCGAGCAATATAAATGTATGGTAGGCTAAGATGGATTGAGTGGCTTAGTTTAATGCGTGTCATCATACCCCGACAGGGTGGGTCGTTGCTCGTGTTATCAGCCACTGGCTTGTCTGGGCTGTACTCAGTTGTTTACAGGCTTCCGAGATACTGCTGAGTACGGCGTTAAAGAACAGAAACAAACTTTGAGGCCAACCTATGTAAGCATAAAGATGTGTCATCATGATGCATTAACAAATACATTTGCACACATATGTACATGTACTTACAGTGTTTTGATGGCAGCAGAATCCACGATACTACACCGCAAGCAAATGTGCAGCCACCAAGAACCCAGAAAGGAAGACCGAATCCTCCTATCTGAATAAAAGCGACAGAATCGTTGTTCGTTATAATTATAACATTATAAATATCATGTAAAATTTCATTTTTGTATACATCTTAACTTCGGTAATAGAACAAATTGAAAAGAGGTTATGACGCTAGCGATGATAGCAAATATCCTGTATGAGGAATACATACTGTATATTCCTAATACTGGATATTGACCATCCCAAAACACACAAGCGTGATAACCTCTTTATCATATAACATGTTCTTAAGTTCAGTTGTCGAAAAGCATGTTCCCATCTCTCACAAACTTTTTTTAATTTTTAACTAAAAATTGCAAGTTTCCCTGACATGTGTGCGTTGAAATTTAATACGTCAGAAGTTAAGTGATTTGTCAGTCGGGCAGTGACAACCGTCAATATAGTTCCAACTAAAAACTGTTTCTTGGAAAGTGGCGTAACTTCATATAGGCAAAATAACAATTGCCCACACATACCTGTTCTACTTGTCTTTCGCGGCAAACCATCTACGGCAACTGCCCTTTATAAAAGGGAAGCTACTCCAAGCCTAGTCCATGAGACGCCACGTTTGTTTAATCTATGTCGTGTCATAACGTTACGAAGTGTCAGATGTACACATAGCGACGAAATGAAATGAAAAGTTCAGACATATTTCGGCTAAATGCAACTGTTTTAGGTTGGGGGAAACCGCAGAGGTCTTCACGCAATTGACCTCGCTAATCTGTTTCGTAAATTATATCGCCAAAGTTTCCAAGTCTTCTAAAATGCATCAGTTACCACACACAGAATTTTAGTTTTTGTGACTAAAGTTTGATAAAAATTTGATACAACATATATGATAATAATTATCCTTATAGTTTCTACAGATTCAGGATGGTTAATTCGAGTCGATCGCCGATAGACAAGGGCGACGCTGTTTGTTTGTAAACACTGAGAGTAGTACCTACCTGACATTTCATATTTGCGTATTTATCCGTATATGACCCCAAATGATACCGTTTTTATCCGTTGGCTTTATCGTGCCGAGAACCCTACCCATGATATGATAAATTGAGTTATTATTCGTTTCACTTCGTCAAGGGTATGCAGTTACAGCCTCTCAAACGCGGATAAATCGACTAAAACAAGTTTGTGAAAATAACATCTCGCTCTAGATTACTGATGATGCTTAGAGCGTATGTGGGATCGTTTGACAGATAACTGACCTAATATTCTAGTTAACCGGCTATAGTCTAACTTGTCATCTGATAACATTGTCAAGTACCCGTTGAGTACTATAATGCCTGAAAATGCTTTACTTTGGGATAGTCTTTGATCGAAAATGAACTTTTGACACTGCTTGTACTGTGTTTGAAATGACATTTCAGCTTCGGTAAAAGGCTCACATTCACATGTTAGAAGGCACATCCTTAAACTCTTAAATCTATCGACACATATTTGATATTCTCTTTACACTTGAATATAATTACAGGTAAACACGGCTTTCTCAAGTCCATAATTATAACTCTGGCTAAACTACTGGACCTTTAGCGTCCCGTATAAAACATAATACCTCGTTATTTAAAGTGGATATTGTGTTTGCCATGCATTTGCGTCCTGATGCATGGAACTGATAATGCATATACTTCGTTATATTATTTATTACCTGATACAATCCACCGCCTATCGCAGGCCCTGCCATAAAGCCCAAGCCAACCGCCGTCTCCAAAATACCCTGAAACAGAGGTAGTTGTTAGACGATACACAAATATCAATATCAAATTACATTCATGCCCCAAGTGAAATATTTGTTTCTGTCTTTAAAGTCTAATTATAGTTGTCGGTCAAAGCTAAAATGTTCCTGGACATTGAAATATTGATACTCAACTCAACTTTATTTGGAGGTCACCGAGAGAGTTTGTTGAAAATGTGGAGTCCGTTATTGAGGGCAGGGAATTGGTATTAGACCAGATATATGTTCAGCTACAGCTGCAAAACCGTATACTGTATTCCAACAATATGAAGCATAACTATTTCTTCAAGAATGTTCTGGGACAATTAATTTTTATAAATGGTCGGCCCGTTACAAGATACCGAAGGGACTATAGTCGTTTCAGTTTTCATTTCCAGCGTGAAAAACGCAGATCGAAATATGCTGAAATGGCTGTAAGGAAAGCGGTCTCATAAAGGTCAAAGTTCACAATCGAATGCCAAGCATGACAGAGAAGCGATATGCGCTCACCCTGAAAATATACGAAATGTATGCACGAATTTTACTTCAGGGGTAATAATAAAGCATACGTAATACTAAGCTTGTCGTACATATTAACCATATCAACAGTTTCACAGTAAATCAAAAGATTTGTCTCTGATACTATTTAAGAGGTCTTACATATATCGACCCTAAGTTATCTGGATAGTTTTGGCTTGCTATCAGGAAGGATGAAGATATCAATGAAGATACTCCCGTTGCTTCGATCATCCTGACAGCAAAGCAGGTAACGATGAAGGGAAGGCCAGGCGAAGACATGTCCAAAGTCCTGAAGTTCAGAAAGGCAACAGTACATAAATATGCTCTACATGGAACTTAACTAGAACTATACTTTTTTCGCAAACACCTGATGTCATCACTGATTTTTAGTGATCCATTCATACAATTTGAAACTTTAATTTGCCTTTTACGCCCTGTGGGATATGTTTTGGCAGTTAATCGTGAGTGGTTATTCTCTGGCGTTTTACCTATATTATCTCATAAGAACCTTATAAGAAGCATGTATAATGTTAATCCCCATTGTTTTGTGACAATCATTACTTTTACGACCACTACATACAGTACACTACGTAACTATCAGTCGAAATACAGTTGAGTTTGTGACGTCGAAATTTGAAACTGCATGTTCACGGTTACGACTTTATGTCATGAGTACGTGAGTGAGTGAGTATGGTTTTACGCCGAATTAAGCAATATTGCACCAATATCACCGCGGGGGACACCAGAAATGGGCTTCACATATCGTACCTAGGTGGGGAATTAAACCCGGCCTTCGGCTAAACGAGAGAACGCTTTAACCACTAGACTACCCCACAGCCCCTGACATCATGATATGAATCAACGAAAAGCCTGAAACGTTGACAGTCAAAACGCATTCCACAGTTGCATAATATGTTATGCCGCGCAATTCTTACAACTATATCAGTTTGACGTTAATATGTACATGTTTATTACTTGTTAGTGCGGTTGATTACTGTTTTATGCCTACATATTTCATATATACAGTAAGGTAGAGTTTTCCATGTATCACATAAAAAACGCTGGAATTCAGCAGGAATGTCTCTAGCCCCGCATATAGTCAATGTAAGAGCTTTTTAACATCTCAAACGTTTGCTAGGTAACGTTGATACACTACATCAATGTCCTCTTGTTTATTATTGGCCTCCATAGCCGGACAAAAGGGGTAGCCTATTGATTAAGGCGTTAAGGCGTCTCACCCAAAGAGAATCGTTGTCGAACCAATTATCAATATGCCGGTAATGTAGAAGAAACGTGGACTGGCTGTAGATATCTGAAATAAGAAACAATGTTTAGAAAATTCACCGTTACTTATATATGTCTGAGATGATGCAAATGCGCAATGGCCAAGTAATATACTACCTGGCAAAAGACTCCCGTGGCTAAACATGAATGCCGACCCTTTTCGATGTCAATGTTCATTGGTCAAGGCCATATTCCACGTATGAGGCGGTAGACTCCAATATCTGCGACTCGGAGATGTCTTAGCACAGACCGTCGTCTGATGCGGTGTTCTAATGCTGTTGTTGCCGTTTCTGCTTCTGTGACGAAACTGTTGCGCAAGGTGCTCAGTTACCGGTCATCATGTGGCGTCGTCATGTGTGGTCTACCCGTATGTGTGTTATTATGACGATGGAACAAGGTTACACATGAGCAATTGTAGTTTCTTGCAATTGGTTGTGGTTGGCACCATTCTCCTCATATCTTCACCCACTCCCTACTCTCTAAGTTGTTCAGTTTTAGGTGACTTATTGTTTGTGCGTTTATATTACCTGTGATGGTTTGGCAGTGAACAATTGCATTTAATACCATTTCTGCACGTACAGTTTTACGGGTACCTGAAAAAGGTATTTGGTGAGTTTTCGCTGCTGCACTTCCAAACTAAGTGGTTCTGTTTTGGCCTTTTCACTCTTGTAACGTTTTGATAACGTTTATATTTTTTGTCGGGCAGATCATATCAGTTACGGAGCGGTGGAGTAGCCTAGTGGTTACAGCGTTCGCTCTTCACGCCGAACACCCGGGTTCGATTCCCCCATGAGTACAATGTGTGAAGCCAATTGCTGGTGTCTCCCGCCGTGATATTGCTGGAATATTGCTAAAAGCGGCGTAAAACCATACGAGTTCACTCACTACTGTTATCAGTTAATGCGGTGCCACATCAATTTGACTTCAGGAATTGCTTACTACTTTTCGAAATATCTGTGCTGGCTGGCGATATACAGTGATATATATTTTAGCAATAATACAATGTATGTACTATATCATGTTCTTCCCCAAACCGGAAGTGTGGTGTGTAAGCCGGAAGTGGTCATAACATTATCTGGAGGCATTGGCATTTTCTTTCAAAGATGTTCTGCATTTGGGGATGTGTGGGGTCGTATCGGCATTATTTCAGCCATATAGCGAAGAGTCATCTGATATTGAAAGGTCAAACTGTAGATGGGTCTGCTCCTATTTTAGCATTTAATGCAAACACATTTCAAGGCAGCATACCATTCAATGTTAGACTGGTATACTAGATAAGTGTGAGGTAGCAGATAACCAAAGTGGTTCATGAACGAATTGAATGACACTTGCAGAAAGCCCCCTTCACCTCATTATTGTCTTTTTATTCCAATTAGATCCTCGAGAAAAGACGAATAGAGAGTCTTTCATACTCTGCCAATATAATGTAGGCAGTCTATAATGCTTTTTTTATGCGTGGTTGAATAGTCATAGTGCAAACAAGTCAAAGAGGATGGACCCGATCTATCTGAAGAATCTTCTGTATGTAGCATCACGAGAATAAGGCCTTATGTGCCGAGGTGAATGTTTGTTGTAAAAAGAAACTTTCGGAGAGGGTCATCAGACGCACAAAATCCAGTAGCAGAAGGTTATTAAAGTCGATCTATCAGCGTTATGGAGCAGCCTAATCTAGAGAGTTACTAAACTGTAAGACATTTGACTTACCAACATTCCTATTAGCGGGGACACCAAGAAGATCACTAATTCTGAGCTACTGTAGATTAACCCTATGAGGGTTTCCCCCAATCCTTTCTTTTTTGCCTGGAAAGAAACAGGTAGTTTACCATAAGACAAGATGACACGTTATTATCCCGAGGGAAATTTGAGTTACAAGGTCTCAGCTTATTAATAAGCACACATATACTCAACAACAAAAGTTCCTGTGACACCAATATTTGAGTGTACTTTTCAAACAAGTAAAGTTTGGTTTTCAATATTGTAGTACATGTATGGAATCAAGTCACAAAAACGCACCTGCTACAGAACAGCATGCATTACATGCAAAAGTTGATTTTTATGCAAGCCCCATGCATCTCACTACCCAAGAATGGGTATTAAAACATGTGCGTTAACGGGATTCCATATGCATTGTTTAGCATCGTGTTGACAACAACCACTCAGAAAAACAACAAAATTACGCAATTATTCAACATTACAAAATGCCACGCCTGTCCGAAAATGAGCGTCTGCGAGCCATTGGTATGCTTGAAGCAGGATCGAGTCAACGTGATGTTGCAAGACAATGTAACGTCCACAGAAACACCATTTGGTATTTATGGCAACGTTGGCAACAGACGAATGCAGTCAAAGACCATCCTCAGAGTAGCAGGCCACGCGTAACCAATAATCGACAAGACAACTGGATTCGAACAACACACCTACGAAATCGATTCCAGCCAGCAAGAGTGACTGCAAGAAGCCTCTCTGGCCTTCGAAGAATATCTTCACGAACCGTACGTTGTCGCCTCAGATGTGCCGGGGTTGTCGCCAGAAGACCCGCCAGACGTCCCATTTTACCGTCAACCACCGTCAAGCACGTCTACAGTTGTGCAGACAGCCTCTACGCTGGTCGGCCATGCAATGGGGACAAGTTCTATTCACTGACGAGTCTCGTTTTCACCTCAGCCACAGCGATGGACGGGTTCGAGTGTACCGACGTCAAGGTGAACGTTACGTCAATCATTGTGTCATGGAAGAAGATCGGTTCAGGGGCGGTAGCGTTATGGCATGGGGTGGGATTACAGCAAGACAGAGGACCCGTTTGATAGTGTTAGAGGGAAATCTCAATGGACAGCGCTACCGCGACGAGATCATCGGCCCGGCCTAATATTGCTCGACTTGTCGGGCTTCTCTTCAAAAACGTGAATGTCATCCCCTGGCCGGCTCGTTCCCCTGATCTCTCCCCAATTGAGCACTTGTCTGATGAGATGGATCGGCGCCTTTGACGTCAACCACGTGTCCCACAGACACTCCAGTAACTTCGAAACATGCTCCAGCAGATATGGACAGATATCCCACAGAACTTTGTGCGACGCCTGGTCCATTCCATGAGACGAAGATGTGTTGCTTGCATCGCAACCAGAGGTGGACACACATGCGATTGATTTGCAAATTGACATTTTGGCATGTTCATTGTTTTTTTTTATGAAATCACGCATTTTCTGAAGTCAGATGGCAAATTAAACCATTTGAAGACTTACAGAAGTCTTTTATCTGTTGCAAACCGAAACTGTTTAGATTTGGTAAAAAACATAAAAATTTAAATTTAAATCTTATTCAATGTCACAGGAACTTTGGTTGTTCAGTATACAAATAAATAAGAGCACACAAACGTAATTAACATTAAATCTGGCACAAGCAAACAAATGCTGAACAATGATTTATCACAAAACCTATTATGAAACCTGATACCAGCTGGTATGAATGAATTCCGGGCCCTGTTTGTTGTCAACATCGGCATTTGTAGTCGGCGGCAAGAAGGAAGAAGTTGATACTCCGAATATAAAACATGCGAGATAAGCTTAACAATTTATTTACTTTATTAACTTTTTGCTGTGTATAAATACTACCGATATCTTGGAGAGAGATGGCAATGGTGTTATTCTCCATGTTACAGATTTTGCACAGGTTTCAGAACCAGCTTGAGAAGTTAAAAGTCAGACTTCATAAATGTTATACAAAAACGATGACATGATATATATAAATACAGCTCCTAAAAGACTAATCGTCATTATCCGACGGATAATTGCATGTATGTGCTTATTCATGATATGTCATTGATCCATTTTTTGTTTGTTTGTACGTTTGTTTGTTGTTTAACGCCGCACTCAGCAATAGTCAAGCTATATGAGGTTTTCTTTTATATTAAACGCCGCACTCAAACATATTTAAGCTGAGTTTGGCATGTAAATAATCCAGTCGGGACCAGGTAATCCAGTGATTGACATTATGAGCATCGACCCTCGCTCTACGATGACACGCTACTGACAAAGTCACCGTGGCTGACCCCATGATCATCAAGTGACCTCCCATAACATGCATGGGTTGATTTGTGCATTCACTATTCCGGAATACCAACGTGGTCAGTAATATACAGGAGCATTAGTGGAGAGAAACATATCTTTGACGTGCCAGTAAGCCGCTGCTGGTAGGCCCAAATCTCAGATTATTCGTATGTAATCACCATGTCTCACTACAACGCAGAAGATTATCGTGGTGTGCCTTTAAAGTACGAATACGACTGGGTACGAATAATCCGCGTATTCCTGCATGACCTAATGTAATGTTTTATTACCCTCATTCGGTGTTGTTTGGGACGCAAATATGCCACAAAAAATAACTATGGAGTTCTATGATGCCCAAGAGGGAATTTGACGAAATAGTCGGCTGTAGTGTAAGCTCATCTCACCTGTTTAGTTCTATACATACCTCGATTGGAAAAAATGGGGCCATCAACGATAAACCTGTCCATGCAATAAAGTTTGATATGACCATCGCGGAGATAATAAACTTCTTCTTGATACTCTCCTTCGCGTCCCCTTTAGGCAAAAGAGCTTGTCCATCTGATTTGGTGGAGCCTGTCACTCCCATGGCTCGTCTCCAGTTACTCTCCTAGATTTGTAATTGTTCGTATCTGAATGGCAACAAAATGTATTGTGTGGTATTAAATGTTCCAAAAGATTGGTAGATTGTATCACTCGGAGTTTGTGGCATTCGTTACAAAATAAAAAGCTTTAGAATGAATTTGATGGAAAATATTGATTGATGTGTTGTGTTTAAAATAATGTATAAACAGGGCATATAGCTGAGGACTATAATTTATGTTCTTGATTCATACTCTTGCTACAGGCAAGGCCGTAGCTGTTGTCATAATCGTCGAGGCAATGAGTAGGTTTTAGGCCACTCTTTACAGACTTCAAACCCGGAATGGGCATTGCACCAATTAATTTGGACATGGAATTTCAACCCGGGTTACAGGCAATGCTTTAACCCTGATCGTGGATGTTCTGTGTCGGATGTGGCGATGTCCATGTAACAACAGTGCGTTTAAATGTTTTCCGTTATGCAGTGAGTTGTATCAAACCCCGAATCAATAAAGGTCAGACATGCTTACAACATTCAACAGAGACACTGGAAACATTCTGTGGTTCACAGAACTGGTACGGACATACCCGCGAACAGCCTTGTCTTATCATATGCTCAGTATTGATATAATAATAATAATAATAATAATAATAATAATAATAATAATAATAACAACTACAACAATAAATACAAAAGTCTTTGGAATAGTCCCGTACAGGGCATCAGACCTATCTAGGCCTACAAACCTGATCTTGTCCTTTTTTTTAATAAATCCAATGAAATCATTTGTACCACTGAAGTTTCAGTCCCGTTTGACACTAATGTGATTGACAAGATTCGGGAAAAAACATGGCAAATATGCAGACATCGTTTTCGAAATGTCACGCTTGCATTCCAAGTACCCAGTTGTCCAACTCCCCATTGTTCTCGGTGCCTTAGGTTTTGTTCCTCCCAATCTGTTGACTGACATTGGGAGAGTACCCGGGTTTTCGACACAGCAAACCTGACATAAATTATGCATAGGGATACGGTTATTGAAAGTTACAGCGTAAAACTGCAGTTAGATCCCTTGCTAACAGATACGATTTCTCGACTTCATATTACATCAAGGAAAATATGCACAAAACAAATCTTACCTTGTTGTGTTTAAACCCAAGGCAAATAGGCTAGAATACAACCATATCATAGTTCTATCTGCTTGCGCTTCACTTCCAGTAGCAATATAAGATATTTCTACGTATACATATTTTACCTGGACATCAGTTCCCGAGACTGTTGTAAAATGTCACGTTGTCTATTATAGAATCATAGCCCCAGTCGCCAAACTTCAAGAATCAATATCTCCAATGGACGTTGTAGGGCGTATTAATTAGTTGAAAACGATAACTGGCACATCATTGTTCAGGATATCACAATATGTTATAGGAAATACAGCACCATTATCTTGCAACATGTTGTCATGTAATGCTCTTGATGTCCCTCAATTAGGGATAATACAGTGACAGCCGGAGCATAACAAAATAAACAATGTTCGGGAATATCATTGCATGAGTAATGATACAATGGATATGGTTAATAGAATCATTAGAGCGTATCTAATTATGTTCATCCTGCTGAGAAACAGACTTAATTCATAATTAACAACGACAATGTACATTTCCGTTTTTCCTAGCTGTACTCGTGTTTCAGTTAATAGAAATGATTGCTTTATACATTATGCTACACGTTTTCTATTTAAATAAATATGTTGAATATGTATAGCCTTGTGAATATAAACCATATTTTATGTATTTTCTGATATTGCATTTCGAATGAACCCCCAAAAGTAACTTAAAAAGTTGAATCCTAGATCCATTTTTATCGATCAATGGTGTTACTATAAACCACTGCGAAACTGCGGGAGATGTCAGCGATACTAAACAAAGGGCTACACAGACCTTTTCGCAATGCACTTTGACTTAATTTTGGTTTACCTGACTATAAGACACACCAACGAGACAATGCTCTGTGACGTCTGTCCAGTTAACAATGTTGCTTGGGTCATTGAGTTCGTGTAAGTTCCCCACACTGAATACTCTTCAAGTTCAGTGATTTAAATGTAAGAGAGATGTCTAAAATTTTCAATAAATATTTTCTAACATTTGTCTGTTCACCCGATACAATGAATTAAGCTGTCTCGTAACATCCCCATTATCGTTCCGCAAGTCTGTTCCACCTGTATTCTTTTGGCTTAATATTAGGATTCCTTTTATTGTCATATAGTCTTATCATCTTTTTAAATGAGGATGTTCATATTGATGAAACAAACAGAAGCCAAATCAAAACAAACTCAAATGGGTCTGCTTTGTAAGGAAGTGCAAATCCCTACAAGTAAAAATTATTTTTGGTTGGTTCTACCTACGGGACAGGGAACTAGTATGATAATATTAATAATATACTATTTTTGTAATCCCGCCCCGACTACCGCACCCCTATATGTGTATAATTGTTTTACGTTCCAAGAAGGCCTTGCATTTGTGGCAAAAACAGACAACTGATACCAAATAAATTGCAAAGCGTATATTTTGACAATTTGAAAATCTATTTTATTAACATCAATATATTGATTTTGTTTGACTAAAACTCGACAGTAACAAACCAAACATAAATACTGACAAATCCTTTGTTTTGAAATAATCACATATATTTCAATATTTCAAGCTATGTATCCGTTAAGCTAATCCACGAAATATAATGTTTACTGTCAAAACAAATTCCTCTCAGAAGACAACAAAGTGTAATACAAGATTTCGAAATATTTACAATTGTATCAAGTTGATTATATTATCATTTACTATTATAATTCCTTCTTTGGTTTATTACTCGATTTAATCATGCCAGTCTCATATATGCAGAATGCGTTTGCCTATATCACATGACAACACAGGCTTTAAAGCTTTCCCCTGCTCCACTTTAATATCACTACTGGCCACTTTAATATCACTGAAAGAACTGTTCTCCATCTTTTCCGGGGTAGCTGTGTTGCACTGCATAACAAATGTGAATCCACAACATTGTCAGATAACGAGGTAAGATAAACAAGTTATTTGAATGGAAAATGAGTGAGTGAGTTAAAGCTTTACGTCACATCGGCAATATTTCAGCCATATCGTGACGAGAACATTTATAATACTGACACTAAAATAAAAAACCTGTCATCGACGGACAGTATAACAACTAGCATATCACAGTTTATAAGTAAAACTAGTTTAGAACAATTACAAGAATAACCTATTATTCAACAATACATTATAAAAACGGGCTACAGATCGCCAGCAGCCAAAGTTAGGCCACCTTACTGGGGACCGTGAGGACTTACGATACTTCTGCTACCTGCACGGCTCCCCAGCATGATTTACACCATCCCTTCAGCTGCTGGCAATGGTACGCAATTAAGCCATAATTAAAACGAAACAAATATACTACGTTTAAAAACAGTGGTAAGAATAAACGTACTTTCAGGACGTGGTCTTACATATGCTCTCAGGTGAATGGAAAAGACATTTGATCTATTATTCTATATGTATTTTCTTACTGATATTTGTGATCTTTCTCTCAAAGCTATAGCGTCTACAGGTAGTTGGTAAGGATAAACTGTTTTCTTACTCGATTTAAACTTATTATTTCACCCGCGTGACATGACTCTCACATGTTCAGATAAATACAGTATTATATTACTAAATACTTTATGAAGTAGTGTTATTTAACACCCAATAATAGTTCCTCTTTACCACCAAACACACCAATATTTGTGTGCCTATAGTACATGCTATACAATGAGTTATTCGAGTCATCAAGCACAATAGGATATTGGCCGTACGTCTGACTACCATATATAAATGAAGAAAATTAATCATAGTCCTCAGTAACATGTATATGTCCTGTGTTAATAAGGCATCACACGACTCCTGCTCAAAAGATGTTTGATCAAGGTTACAACATTCAAGGCCTCGGTAAAGCTTTCAAAACGTTTTATGGAAGACATGTGGATGACATTTCTAAATTTGACAAAAATGATGTCCGATGCAATTCCCTTTTTAGAACCGTGGTTTTTTTCAGGTGAACAATTCTATGGTTTTCCGCCGCTTCTAGCAGTATTCCAGCAATATTACGGCAGGGGCCGCCAGAAATGGGCTTCACGAATTGTACCCATGTAGCTAGAGAATCGAACCCGGGTCTTCTGCATGACTAACGAACGCTAAAGCAATAGGCTACCCCACCAACCATTGCTAAACATAACATTATTTGTTTTGAGGGTTAGGTTTGTCTACAGTTTGATTCTCCTCTAATATATCGCGAAATGTCCATAAAAGGGAATGTGGTCAAGGCATATCTATTATGAAAACAGAAATGTCAATAATTTGGTTACAGAGAAAATATCACCCGGTGAGACGGAGGATTGGACCAGGAACATAAAGCTTGGTCTCGCTTGAGGGCCAATTATAATGGAGGATTCTGTAATCATTTTTGTAATTGTAAAATGATTATCCATCATCCTCTCTTTACGTATGTGAGGTTTTAGTTTGGTTTTTAAAATCAAAATGAATTCTCGTTGTTTTATATACATGTTAAAAATATTTCGTGGATATCCCTAGCGGGTTGACCTTTATCCATTCAACCCTGTACCACATATATTTTGTACGAATTTATTGTCTCACAACATGTGGTTAATAAACGATTGTTGTTTGGTCTTCGGCGTGAAAAGCGAACGATTAAACTACTAGGCTACCCCACCGCCCCTACCAGTTTTGAACTTGGATTCGAAAATTTGACTGAAATATACAGGTTATATAACTTTATGACAACGGAGAGGATACAAGTGCTAAGTGCAAATAGATATACATGTAGGTGGAAGAACTATAAGACAAATGCTGAATGGTAATGGAAGATGTGACAAGATCAGCTGACCTTCATTTTTTTCTGGTGCACTTCAGGACATGTTGGGTAATTTGTTCTCGAGACAAAGAAATCAGATACGCTGCTCCGAATGCTTCGGACGGCCTACAGATAATTAAGAAATTTGATATTTGAGAAACCACAGCCAACATCGAGAGTTTGTTGGATTTTGACAGAGATGTATCGAATTGGAGCAAAGGATGTTATTTTGATTAGATTGAACCATAAAAATCTAAGTTAAGAACTCACATGAAACTATTTATCTTGGTTTCTAGGTTTTCGTCTGAAACGAATGATGCATTAAAAAAATCAAATTCATTGTTTTAATTTAAATATTAATTCAAGTGATTCTGAAACGGAGAGACCGGATCCAAACGGATTGTTGCTGCACCATCTTGAATCTCCTAATAGTCATTCATACGCACAATGTTTCTGTCATCGTATCCCAAATGCGGGATCGATACGCATGATATCAATCACTTGAGTGTCTGGTCCAGACTCGATTATTTACAGACCGCCGTCCTATAACTGGAACATTGCTGAGTGCGACGTTAAACATCAAACAAACAAACAAACCTGTTTACTAAGGTGAGATGCTTTTGTGGAAAAGAGGAATATGAATGAAAGTTGAGTTTTTGTTGTTGAATGTCAATAAAATCACAATGTCAGATGAACCAGCTACACTGCATCATGGTATCGTTCAATAATAACACGCATGCAGAATTGCAGCTTCATTCATGTATCATCTTCAAAGGTGAACATTTACAGAGCAAAGAGATGCATTTTAAGAGAACTTAAAATGGCGGCCATTTTGGACATCAGAGAGCAAGCATGTGAAGTACATGTTTCAATGGTCCTGCGGTTTCTCCGGAGAAGTTAGTTCTTTACGGATCACAAGCAGGCGATAACATAAGCTCACCAGAGCTAATTATGGATGCATTACTCCACATTATCATTTTATCCTAAATCCAAATTCTGTAACTTACATTGCAAGAGCTGTATTTTTATTAATCCTCCGAGATTGTAGGTGGAATTGTGCGTTCTCGGGCGACTATTACAGTTTTCCTATAATTAATACAGCGTTAAACCAACCTTATTAATTGAAATGAATGCATCATTTACCGGATTGTACACCCTGTTAAGCTTTAATTAACACTTTTCATACATAGTGTTGAGCAAGAATACTCCAAAAACGGATAATCTGAAAGGAATTCGAGAATAAGCTTTAAAGTCGCTATGTACTTGTCGTTCTGTGTGCAGGGAACATGCCTTATTGCAAGTTGTATATGTACATTTACGGATCAATTTCTGATATGTTTTTCTGCATCTTAATTATAACTATTCGCAGCCGAAATGTTTGTGCTGATTTTAGGCATAAATCAACAATCAAGAGAACAAGAACCTTTTCCAAGATTCCGAATGTTTTGTTTGTTAGTTTGTTGCGTAAAGCCACACGCCGGGGCCTGCGTATAATCGAATTCTGTTTCAAGTTCTTCTCAGTTTGTTCATCCTTTAACGCCACAATCAGCAACAATCCAGCTACTGGTATATGACGGCTGCCTGTAACTTTGATAAACATTATGAACACATTATGCTGTTGGTTTTGACCTAACGTTCGTCTGTACGTTGCCCCAGTTTTGTTTGTTTTGTTGTTTAAAGCTGCTCTCAGCAATTTTTCAACAGTAGTCTGTAAATAATCGAAAATGTATGGTTGAGAAATCATACAAAATGTATACACACACATACATACGCTGTTACCACTAAATGTACCACCAAATCAAAGTGGAATTATCACAGGGTGAATTCTCAAACAAGGATTTGTTTGCATTTATGCAATCTTATAAAGGAATCCAGTTCAATTCTGACGAAACATTTAATTTTTGAATTCTGTACACCACTATCGCACTATGACTTCATTCCTTGGTCAATTTGGCATTTGTTATGACACGTTGTGAAAACAGCAGATATGCTTGTATCCGTCTTCAAATGTTCAGGTCAGTTTGAAAGCAAATCTGAAAAAGATTCTGAGAGAAAACTCAATATGTGAAACTCTGGACGTCCTCCATAATAACATCAATGTGAAAATTGTAGACATTCCCATGGGTAACATTTCTGTTCCCCACTTTGCTGATCTGTTTCGTTATGCATATAAATCGGACTTTCCGTCGGGTTGGAAAAATTAAAACACGAGAATATAAAATTCGGGCATTTTGATGACCTGATTTGCTTCAGTTATGGCCAAATAGGCAATTCCCTTTCAAAGATTTACCCACTTATACTAGAACCAGTTTCCTCATCACCGCCGTCATAGAGCGGAGAAACAAACAGGATATTTAGACCTATGCATAACAAGATTCTAACTGACAAATAGTAACCACAAGTATCCATGACTAGAGGGAGGACTTGTCTCCTATTACAGCAGCACCAGTCTTTGGTGTCTAAATGTCACAACTGTTGAGGTATAATCAAGCATGCTCTTTCTACGGGGATTTCAAAGAGTGTCATACAAATCTTGCTCGAAAGATGTTTAATGAGGGTCACATCATTCACGTGAGTGGTGAAGCTTTAAAAAGTGTCACAGGAGACATATGGAGGGCATTTCCAAACATGATTGATGAATATGATGCAATTACTTATTTTGAGTTTTTCCCCGTGTGTTGCACGTGATGAGTCTTAGCATGAATTTGTGGTGGGTACCACCAGTGGCGCCATCAACGGGTGCTGTTGATGCTTAGTCGTCGCCGGACTATACAAGCAGGTATTGGATATTTCTTGCAAACAAACATGTGATGTTTGGTAATAAAAGTTTGAAAATAAATGAATCTACATCACAAAACCGTTATGTAACATGATCATATCAATCAATAAGAATGATCAACCGCGCGTTCAGGTGCCCGAAATGTAACAGTTATAATGAATTCTAATAATGTCGTATCAACTGTTTTGTTTTTTCATTCCCATCCAATGATTTCTTTCTGTTATTAAAAAGTGTTTTGTTTATGACATTTATGGAAACGTCCTCTTGGTAACGCTTCATACGTTCATATGGCTACCGTTGGGCTATTGTGTGTGGTTATTGTGTGTGTGCAATGCATAGATGCTCTGATTACTTTGGTAATTAGATAAATTGATGCAGTGGTGAATTCTACAAATATACCTACTGTAAACATATACTTGCATTAAGGGTCATATTTCGCGCGAGGTCTTCAAAATGGCACAATGTTTATCCGTGAAGCAAAAGACTTCACGTATATGCTTAACATCAGGTGGGTGGAATCTTATGTTAATCTTCGGAGTGATTGCAGTATCAAACTAATTTGCCTGGTGTTACCTGTCCCTCTTACCACCGTTTTCCCATTGGAGGTAAGACTGAATTTTAAAAATATTCTTTAAAACATGTGCCTGAATAAAACAAGACAGAACGCCTATTCTAAGAGTCTTGATACAAATATAATTACAACTGCTGTAACAATTTGTGGGCCACAAATGCAAAAAAAAGTAAATGCTTCGTGGGCATTGGTGCCTCACTTCAAATACTGCACGTCAGTAACTTTTATTACGATTACAGACTTTTGAAATTTCCTACGTAAAATGAAGCATTTGCTGACATATTAAAGAGCCGAGATCAACGCGTGCCCATTTCTGACTGTTCATATTCCAGGCCTATCAAAGAAAACCAGCACTCTGGAACAACTAAGCTATGTGTCCTGTTTAGCTTTTCAGAGCAATCAATAAGTATTTTAGATTACATACTCAAGATATGTCTTAGTGATGACCATGATGTTCTATTGTGGGCGGTTCTGTTGTGGTCAGAATGCGTGTTGTTTGAGACGATTGGCAGCCTGTGTTAAGAAGTGTAGGTTCCATTATAAATCTATTGCAACATTTGCCGATAGTATTGCATGTATCTTGCTATCTTTCACGTGAGAGGGGGCGTTTGGGTAGCCTAGTGTTTAAGGCGTTCGCTCGTCACGCATGTTTCTGGCGTCCCCTCCCGTGATATTGCTGGAATATTGCTAAGAGCGACGTAAAATCATACCCACTCTCACTTGAGAGGTACTACTATCAAGTGAGACCTGCTGAGAGGTGTTACATTTCAATTTTAAGACCTGCTTGGAGGTTTCACTGTTGAATTGTAAATGAATAAATAAATAAATAAATAAATAAATGCTTTCCATATTCATACGAAAAGCTAAACGTCGATTCTACCATTCCAACTATATCATGAGCATGCGTTTATGAATCACCATCAAATAGTTGTGATACCAGGTGTTCGCATCCTGCGCCTCCGGTGACACCCGTCACAAACTGGCTCTTAATTTGGATCTAATACTGATTTTTGACTGGTTAACGTGCAACCTAAAATATCATGTCTGGTATAATTGCAACCCACTATTTTCCCAGTGAGCCACCAGGGCAGGTGAAGAAAGGGTGTTCAATCTTACAATTCATGTGTATAGTTGTCTGCATGCTGCATGTGGTCTCTCCAGCCTGCTGTTATCGAATCCTTTTATACCATGCCTGCTGTATTGTTTCACTATAAGGTAACCCGATGTTTTCTTATCAGGTATTTCTTTCAAATACAATGCTCTTGGCCCTTGGCATTGCTCGTCATTCCGCCTGAAGAGGTAACCCAAGCTGTGTCATGTTGGCGGTTACTGGGTATCGGGTGTAAATTCTCCGCCCCAGAACTTCCTACTGATGTTCTGTTTGGGTCATGACAGGTGACGTACCTGACAAGTCCAATGTCCGAATGCCTTCTCGTGGGAGATAATCGCTGTCGACCTAGAAACGATGTGGTCTGGCATTGTCATCTTGCACTTCAAAATTTCGGCCGATAATTCTACCGAAAGGATCAACGACAGGACGCAAAATTTGGTCAACATACGAGGGGCGTTCAATAAGTTTTGCAACTTGGGCATTTGTGTTTACACAAGCAATGTCAACTTGTGGCAGGTGTGACACGTGTCATAACATCAGGTTGACACGTGTCATAACAAGTTCCAGACACAACAATAAGTTAGATGTGATGGCTTCATTCACCTAAGGGTGGTCACAATCATGGATTTTCTCAACATGAACAACACACTGTAATAAAGTTCTTTACAAAGGATGGATGCAAAGCAAAAAAATCCATGATCGCATGTGTAAAGTGATGCCATTGGTCTCTACAGTTTAAAAGGGGTAGGGAGTCCATAGACGATGATCCAAGGTCAGGCAGGCCTTCAGACGCAACCCAACCGGAAACCATTGCTGCTATAGAAAGACGAATTTGGTCTAACCGAGGAGTGCAAGGATCTGAACTTTCTAGGGAATTCCAAATATCAGCTGGAACTGTTGTAGCCAGCGGATAAGGGTCCAATATGAAGACATAACACGAACAATGATTAAGGTCAATGTCCTGAGAACTCCATATCTCGGCAGTGTCTACTGCCTGACATTTCCTGCCCATGAGAGTATGGACCACTGCCGATTTCGAGGGCGACATGAGGACCTTACATTGTCGTTCAATAGCAATGTTGCTGTTACATCTGCTGTATGCGATCTATCACTGTGGAGCCTTTCATCAAATTGTTCTGCCAGTGTATCCGCCCACATCATTATGTTGCCAAGGCAAAATTTGCCCTTTAAGCTCCTACGATATGGTACACAATGTCCTCTCATCAGCTCGATGCAGCAGAAATCGTAACTGGTCGCTGAAATGGTTAATTTCTCCATTAGGGATCGGGCAATTGCAGTTGACGATGTTGTTGTCTGGCAGGCTGTTAGTCTGTGTGGCCTGATTCAAAAAGGCAGTTCCTGGTCATCCTTCACGATCCAGAATTGTTGTTGTTATAGAACTTTGGTGCCGTTTGAAGCTGCCCTGGACAACTATTTTAACAGTCAATCAGACCTGGGCCGGTTACGTGACGTTCTACGCTGTTTGTAGCGACATCTTAATCCAGAGATTACGGTTCTCCTGACAATCGTCCGACGACGTTGTGCAGATGTACCCGTGTTTCTCGTGTGATATAATTTTCTGTATTGTTACTTTCGGCTATAAAGCATTTGGTCGTTGCTGCGTTTTGATGATTCCAACAATGACATTAATCGGCTGCCTACTTCGCATCACGACAAACACATCCAGCAGCATCTAAGGGAAAATCCTTACAGTTGGATGGGATTTGGTTTGGTTTGTTTGTTTGTTGTTTAACGCCGCACTCAGCAGTATTCCAGCTATATGACGGCGGTCTGTATATAATCGAGTCTGGACCAGACAATCAGTGATTGACATCATGAGCATCGTTCCACGCATTTGGGACATGATGACATGCATCAACCAACAGATTATTGAAAATTGGTACATCGAGAAAATGTGAAAATGTGGGTTTTCTGGTATCATACGGAAACATCAGCTAAGTTACATGTGTCATTTTCAATTATTTGCGACAGTACGTTCATATAAGAAATCTATGGGCCTCTTAATTTGTATAATGCTTAACAAGAATTACTCTCTAGCGTTCTGAGAGATAACCAAGAGTTTGTTTCCCTGGGCGTGCGTGTGCACGTGTTCGCATGAGTAAGTGAGTGAGTGGGTAAGTAAATAAGTATTTGTGGCTTTTACTTTATTACATCATATATTAGTATTGTTATTAGTAATAGTATTATTAGTATTATCAATAGTGTTATATTCATGCTACCTGTGGTGAGAGTGAAGGTGGGTGCCTCGTTAGTTCTGACCCTGATCTCCACCACAGCAGTGGAGGCCTCTCCAGCTCCGTCTTTACACTCCACCTCCATGTTGTAGGCCGGAGTCCTGCGGTAAGACAGCGTCCCCTGACTCGCCAGGTAGTACACGCAGTATCCTGAAACATGCAGGCAGTTCACCCTCGGTAATCCGTTTAACTGTCCTGAATAACTCGGCGTTTTGATCGACGTTTTATTGGCATGGACTATATTAAATATGTATTCATCCGGACGGTGATGTTTCGGGAGTAACACGGTTTGAGCGAACGGGTTGTTACCGCGCACACTGAATTGAGACATTGACATTCTATATGACATTACAGCGCCATGCTGATGGTGAACAATAATAGGCAGAGTTGTCATCAGAAAGAACGCGTAAGCTTAGTTGATGAAGGCAAATCCTCAATTTCACTTGATATTGGTATCTTTATCATGATAACCGGAAGTAGGTCATTTACAAAGTAGATGAAATCTCGCAAAGGTCTTCCCAACAAACCCTTCTTCATCATGGCCTCAATCGCCAATTTGCCAAGTAACCCTTTCGGTTCCTCTCTGTGACAGTGTGAACCACAAGCGTGTAAGAAAAGCGTCAGATTCAGACCTTGGCCATTCACCAGGTGAATCTGATAGCCATTCTAGATCTAGTTCCGATTTTGACTCTGATATTAATTCGATTTTCGAAACGTCTTGAAATATAATAGTCAGCACTAAAACTTCAAAGTCTGATAATGCAGTTATGGCAGATGAATATGTTCCCTTCTCGATCCATGCAATCTTCAATTTTGACCAAGTTATCGCAACACAACGTTGAATGTGTTCCTTTTCTCACAAAGTGGCTTCAGTCGCTTTGTCACTTTACAAGGCAAATACAAAATGCTGAAAAAGGTCAGGATAGGATACCTTCATCTGGATTTACTTGGTAGACGTTGAAGCATGTTCCACATGGCGAGGATGGGGAGATGCTGATGCCACTGACCGCGACGTTCAGGTCGCTGGTACAGTTGATGCACACGAGTTTGGTTTCAACCTGGGTGCCTTCATCGATGTTGCAGACAATTGGGGTGCCGCCTATCACGGGAGCAACCTGTATAACGGCAATATATTCAGAGTGAGATAATCAGATTTCAACTGTATCACCATGTTTACCATAAGTACCATCAGTCACACAACAAAACTTTTAAGAACGCTTAGAATTTCAACCATCGGCGGATAGGAACCTGCAGCCACTTGTTTTGTAGTTCCCATGCTAGTACCTGTGCTACTCAGACTGTTGTCCTCACAAATGTCAGCTTTCCGAGTCAACTGTTCACCGAGCTTGTTTTATTCATACATATTTATGTAAATATTGTTCCAAGTTAGTTGTTAGTTCTGGTGGTATATGTGTTATGCAGGTGCCTGTGAATCTATGAATATATATCATACACCGTATTTCACTTATTGCCCAATGATACACATTATATGTAAACACTTTTAAGCTTTAAACATGTTTAAATTTTTAACATGTTTAAACCTAAACACGTTAAAATTTTCAACATGTTTATACGTGTTTAATTCTAAACATGTTTAAATGATGGGGATCGAATTTAAGCACTTTCCTAAATTTAGATCTAAACATGTTTTGTACGTGTTTACATTCTAAACACTTTTAAACAGTGAACAAAAAATGTTCTTAGTATCGACTGTGATAACATATATGGCTGCACTATAGCTATGGTGCTAAAACATTTTGTGTAAGTCCGTTTTTGTTTCTGATGGGTAGGCAACGATTCAGCTAACATCATCATTTTCTCTTCAGGTGTATGCATCTTTCTGTGACCTTGGCCTTACTGTTACTGACCCAGAGAGTGACACAATCACGGACATATTTCTTCTTTCCGGTAACAACAGTGAACGCTTCCGGTACGACGACGCGAACAAACGGTTTGGATTTAACACTGAGTACGACATCGATAACGGTGTCTACCCGAACACTGCTGTTTTGACCATCGCTGCAGTTGACTCCAATACGGCAACGGGAACCTCTCAAGTTCAGGTCACGATCTTGGACCAAAACGACAACACTCCAACATTTGCCAATACGCTCGGCGCTTTCTCAATTTTTGAGGGTCTGGCACTTGGGTCCCTGGGGTCGATCACAGCTACAGACGGAGACTTGACATCCCCAAACAACGCAGTCACCTATTCACAAGTCGGGGGATCTTCGGCACTTCTTCCGTACGTGACAGTCCTCAGTTCAGGAGAGGTCAGATACACCAACACCTTTGATTCCTCGCTACACGGGACAACTTACTTTGCCCTGGTGGAGGCCAAGGATGGAGGAACTCCGCAAAGATCGTCTACGAAAACTGTCGCCGTTAGCTTCGTAACTACGACATCCACTACAACAACAACTACTACAACAACGACCGCAATCACAACTACAGCCACTACCACAACGACACAGGCACAAGGATATTTTGACGAACCCGCGAATGTCGCGATGTTTACATGTTTTATGATTATTCTATTTATTGCATTGTTTATCGGTTTCTATTTCCTGTACAAGTGGTACACGACGGGTCGCTGCTGCGGACAAAGCAGGTATGTGTGATGACAAAATAAATAACCCCATTACACTGAGTGAGTATGGTAATACGCCGCTTTTAGCGATATTACAGAAATACCACGGCGGCGTACACAAAAAAATGGGAATCGAACCCGGTCCATCGGCGTGGCGAGCGAACGCTTTAACCACTAGGCTCCGCCACCACCCCTGCCATCTACATCTAAATCAAATAATTAGATAATGTCCAATTAGGGTAGGAATCCCATGGATAGGCTAGGACAGTAGACCTCAACAACAGAACACGCGACAGAAGGATGTTAAGAAATGAATGGGTTTTAGCGCCGTGTTGGTCAGTGTGACAGTTATGTTCAGAGTGACAGCTGGAGCTTGAGTGGAAATTCAAAAGGGACGCAGGTCGTGGACATATCCCACATAGGTATATGCAAACCGAGGTTTATAATCAAGTGAAATCGTGGATTCGCAGAAAATCGCGGTGCCGAAAAATGGCTTCAGTTCCAATGACAATTGAGACCAACTTGCATCGTTACTGATTCCATCGGTGGCAAAATACTGTCCAGTTTTAACAGCTCCTATGTTAACAGCAACACATTGTTTAACACATCTACAGAAGAACGCTGTCTAAGATGAAGAAGTTTGTAATTAATATTGTCTAAACTGATAAACGTGTCACTGAGAAAATATTCCTTTTTCTGAATCATATGGAATTTGAATTGTGTTTTCAGTGTAAAAAAGAAGCGAGTTGAACCTTATGATGAATATGGGTAGGTATAATGACATTACAGTAAATACGTTTATGACGAACACGCTTGTAACGAACTGACGGGTATTACGAATTTAAATTTTGGTCCCTGTCATTTGCTGTATAGATGTTGTATATATGCTTATAACGAACTACGGTTATAACGAACTAAAATTATTGGTCCCTTTGAGTTCGTTATAACCGTAGTTTACTGTATGTTTTAGAGGACACAAGTAACTGAAATCCTCTACAAGGCTCTCTATAACACAACCCTTTTCATGATTGTATATTGACAAATGAGTTTAAATGTATCTTAAAGTGTCGATATATTTACGATGACATGATGATCGCGTAACCTCTTTATCTATTTTTACCATTAAACAGGAACAAGCGAGATAGGGACCCAATACATGTATATGGTAAGATTTTATCGACATCGCTCAACACATTTACTACAATAGCAGCTATGGCTTTGCGTGTTTTTTGTTGTCATGTCGGATATGTGGGTGCGCGTGTCTGTTACAAAGAAAGTATAGCGTCTGTTACAGGATTGTACATGTCTGTAGATTTGTCTGTTACACGACTGTACATGTCTGTTACACGACGGTACATATGTCTGTTACACGACGGTAGATATGTCTGTTACACGACTGTAGATATATCTGTTCGGGACTGCACATGTCTGTAGATTTGTCTGTTACACGACTGTACATGTCTGATACACGACGGTAGATATGTCTGTTACACGACTGTAGATATGTCTGTTACACGACTGCACATGTCACAAAATCGTACAGCCCGAAAACAACCAGTTGTCAACAGCTGCACGTGCAAATCAGAGTATGGACACGTGGTTTTAAACCCCCCAAACAGTAGTGAATGACAGAAAACACGTGTAACAATGTGTCGATTGAGTGTTGAAAATCTAGGCAGAGCTATTGGGATGCTCCAAACAAGCAATGGTCAACGTCAGGTGGTTGGACATTTTAACGTCACTCAGAGTGTGATTGGGAGGTAGTGGCAGCGGTACCAGGCCACTGGAACAGTACAAATCAGATTGCCTTCTGCTGGCCTCGGTTTTCGACGTCCGGCAGTTCATCCACCACTGACAACACGTCACAGACAAGCTCGCATGCAATGGTGCCAACACCATCATCAGAGTCATTGGTCATCAGTGTTGTTAACTGATGGCCGTAGGCGAGTATACAGACGGCAACATGAACTTTCTTTTTTATGACGCTAAGGTAGTGGCGCATAATCTATTTGGGGTGGTTCCATAAAGGTCCGGGGTAGCATTACAGCTACTGCACTCACTTCAGTCTCACTTCACAACCCTATCGAGACGAGATACTGTGGTACCATGCGTCACTACAGAGGTGTCCCGATCCTGCAGGATGATAACGTACGTCCTCACCGTGGTAAAGTGGTCAACGCCTTTATTCAACAAGGAATACGAAGGATTGAGTGGCCGGCTTGCTCTCCCTCCTTTAGCCCAAGCGAGCATGTCAGGGGTGCGCTAGGACACCGTGTTCAAAGGAGTCACCCTGTTCCACGTGATCCTGAGACTCTGCAAGCTGCTCTGCTCCGGGAGAAGAACGCCATAACCTCAGCTGTGATTACGAAGAAGAAGAAGAAGAAGAAGAAGAAATGTTTATTTAAGTGTCCGAATTGTACATAAAACACATTTTAAACAAAAGCAAGTTGCCATTAAAAGTACAATATCCAGCCTCTAGGGCTTATGAGACACTCTAAAAGCATTTAAAACATATAACATTATTAAATATAAAACACAAAATAAAAATATTATATACAATGTTAAGTCTAGAAGAGATGCACTCTCCTTCTATACATGCTGTATAATGTGTTTGCTAAAAGCGGCTGTAAAATCACTTCTTGCATCAAATAAGATATTTGCTGAATGCTATTAACATAATAATAAAAGTCCTGATTTAATTCAGCTGCCTTGTGTAGTAGTTGATATCTCAGGTCACTGTATACAAAACAATCTATTAAAAAGTGTGATTCATCCTCAATAACATAATTATTTTTTTCTGCACAAAATTTACATATTCTATCATTTAAAGGAATAGGTGGCTTGGAATAGCGGCCTGTTTCGACTTATAGAGGGAGGTTACCACACCTAAACTTAGATAAAACACTTCGATATTTCAAATTATCGAATTATCAGATTACGAACCTGATCAGATACTGACTCTTCACACGCGTCCTGTGCGCTACAGCAGTTTATGTGAACATGGAAATGTCCAAAACAAAAACGAAAAGGTCAAAAACTAAAATGAAAATACAGAAAAGTATTTCAACCGCGGTGATAATATTTCCAACGCGGTGGGAATATTATCACCGCGGTGAAAATACTTTTCTGTATTTTCATTTTAGTGTTTGACATTTTCGCTTTTGTTTTTGACATTTTCGTATTTGTTTTTGACATTTTCATTTAAGTTTTTGACATTGTCGTTTTTGTTTTGGACATTTCCATTTTAGTTTTGGACATTTTCGCTTCACATTTCAGTGATTCACTAGCTACAAGAAAGTACATTTTCCATGTTTTCGGGTGTTTTTATACACGATTTATCACATATTTGTATGACAAATTGTGTTAATTTGCAAAAGGTTACGATAACAGTAAGTGAAATATCAAAATATTGAAAAACAGACTCCATGTCCCTTATGGGCCACCGCACCATTCCACCTGTAGCACCCGCCACTCACATAATTTGTAAAAAAAAGGCTGCCTGTAAAAAATATTACACGCTGATTTACTACTAGTCTGGAGTGACAGACACTTTGACTGACATCCATCAGCCGTTGTATTCCCACAAGTCTGGCGCGGCAGACATGTTATTGATCTCCAGTCGTTGGTATATTTACTTGGTTTACAGAACTGCACGTGGGTTCCCAAACATTTATAAAGATTCTTGAATTATGTTTTTGTCTGCTATAATGCTTGCACATGATTCCATGTTGCAGTTTAAATCCCACTCAGACACAACATACCGCGAGCAGACCAGCCCTTGTTTTATCCCCTTAATACCTAGCTCCAGGCAAGCTAACAACAAGAGCCATCTTTTAACGTCCTTTCATGACTCAAGCAGGGATCAAACCACTGACTTTCCGTTCTTTGGGCAGACGCTTTATCCACTCGACCATATAAGCGATGAATAACTTCTGTCAAGTTATTGTTTGGATGAGATTTATGCAGTTTTCTCAAGTTCAAATAATATTTTCCGAAAGTTGACGAGCGAATATAGTAAAATAAAAATAAATGACTTGTCTTAATGTGCAGTTTAAACTAGCAAATTATCATCGTAAGGCTGTACATAGTAGGTCTTTGTTCTTACAGTGATCGGAAGCGACTGTGACAAGGGCGACGAGTGTGACTTCGTCATGGGTGCCACGTGCCAGCGAGGAAAGTGTTTGTGTGAGCCAGGCCTCAGCTTTAATCAAGCTAAACGGTGCACTAGAGGTAAACCTGACCCGACAGTCCGACGAGACGATACACTAAACTGCTACAATACCCCATCATGTGGCGACTGGAAGCAGTGGTTAGCAGACCAGACAATGATCTTTAATACTAGTCACTAGGAGGCAAGACAATAAACTATACCAGCAGTAAGAAAACGAATGAAAAGTCTTCATCAGCAGTTAACATACGGAACTATCAATTATATATTCCAAATGACTTTCCAGATGTACGCGATGTTTGAAACATTCTGAACAACTTCTTTACACCATGGACCAGGGGGCTTATCTTCCGCCATCACCACCTACTCATGATTAATCATTCCCTCGACGCTGTCCATAAATCAACAGACATCGTAGGGAGACTTCCTCTTCCTTTTTCATTATTCAACGCATATATTTTAAAGGTCATGTACTTAAAAAAATGTTAGTGAATACTCGCACATGTTTCCATTTTTTACTGTTGAGGAAAGTTGGTTTGGACTTCTTTCTGTTTTATCTGGCTTTTTTAATTACATGTTGGATACCTTTAGCCATTTATATATTCTAATATATATCTATATACAACAAACGATGTCTTGCACTCCTAATATTTATACCTTGATTTTCTACTTAGGATGTTTTCACTATGGAAACGACTTCTCCAAATATCCCGACCTTTCTACTAGGGAGCACAACACAGAAAACGTATTCAATGTGAATGAAGCGGTCTGCCTTGCTTCATGCCTAAATACAACAAAGTTCCTGTGCATCTCGGCCGAACTTGGCTTAATGTTTGGGCTAACTCACTGCCATATGAGTGAGGAAGGATACCTGGACGTGCCGATGGAGGACAGGTGTCCAGACTCCAAGGATTATTTCTTCTATACCCGAAACTGTATGCCTAGGTACATAATCAGATGTCGCTAAGCAATCATGTACTGTGGCACAGATGTGGGTATGGTGGATGCGGGTAGTATGCCACAACACAACCCCAATATTTGTCAAACGCTAACAATGATTATTAAATTATACCTAGCTGAAATGGCTGTTCGTATCTAAGTGATGTTTCATTGCATTACACCGGATTTTGAATACAAATTTCGTTATATTACCAGAGTTCATTAAAAATTGAACGTCAATGTGGGTTGGTTCATTGAAGTGTGATTTAATAGCACTGGTTAAACTGTGTTAAGATCAGATGACTGCCCTTTCAGCCAATTTCATGAATAAAACAGTGTAAAAAAATAAATAATTGATATATAAAATCTACTACATTGCGTAAAATTTAACTTTTAATCTTTAATTTATATGATAGCATCATGATGTCAATATTTATGACGTATTCTTATCAATATTATAGAACATAGTTTTAGTGGCACTATCGATAGTTCAAAGTTCATTGTGACAGTCATGAAACACGCGCAAGGGGTGGTATACCATTGCCACTCAGATTCGGTTGTGAGCATTAAGGAAGCCCCAGCAATGTTCATGCGACGTTGACAACATGCTTAACGTTGACGTGCCATCGCCATTTTGCAGGTGGGCACAAGTCAGAATATTGTTTCCAAAATGCTGCGTATTTCTCTATCTGTCATCAGCAGATTGTGGGTCCGATGCCAACACATAATGTCGATGATCGACGGCGCTCTGGACGTCCATGGGACACAACTCAGACCCGGGGCAGATTAGGCATTAAGAAATCGGTTGCAAACTGTCATTCAGATAATGGACCGGCTGCAACAGGCAACTGGTGTAAGAGTACATGACCAGAGGGTGCGACTCCGTCTGCACGAACGGCATTTGCGTGCACGACGTCCACGTGTCATCCAACAACTGACTTCATTTGAATCGTTAGTGGTGCAGGGAACGTCAGCTCTCGGATAATCGACGTTGGGCTAATGTCACGTTTTCTGACGAATCGAGGTTCACTCTCGACTTCAGTGACCGAAGGAATCGAGCTATGGCGACGTCCGAATGAGCGTTTTATGAAGGTTAACGTCGTACGCACAGCTTGACCGTTTTAGGTTTTGCTGTTGTTCTTGTTTTTTGAAGATGATGTTGCAGGTTCTCATCATGCCTGAGTTCTGACCTGTATCTTTCAACAGCAAAACAGCCATGCCATGCCATGGTAAAAACACTCGTCTTGGACGTCATTTCCAGACGCGTACGTCAACGTCAAAATCGACCCACCACTCTCAGCTCTCAGTAAGCTCAAACCCGCCACCCCAACCCCTCAACCCTCCACTCACCCCCCCCACCCCCCATCCCCCACCCCTCACCCCGCCTCCAGCAGATATGATCATATGATTTCCGTGTGCCATTGGCTTGATGATTCCCTCTATCCCCTACATTTTTCGCATTGTATATGTAGGCATAAAGCACTGATAGTGAGGCTATTACGAGAGACTCGAACACATGCCTTTGTGAGAATTATCATGTGGTGCATTAAGTCAAGTATTGTCTTGTCTTGTAGACTATTATTTCTGACTTCATGTATGTTCGTTTCTCTGATGTCTTTCAAAGTATTATTACCATTTAAGTGCCGTGTAGACCGTATCAATACATCTAAAAATGTCATTCATGTTGCTTGTTGCGATTTGTAACGAAAGGAATTTATACTTTATACTAAAGTAAATTCTGACCTTCTCGTCAAAGGTTCAGGACAATTTGTAAAAAATTAGGGGAAACCGTTGTTCTTGCTTGACAACGGTGTAAGGATCTATACCGAAACGACGTCGCCATTACATAAAGTTGTAATCCATAAACCTTTTGTCTACTATGTTGTATGAGGAATGCAGAATTTGAAATAAATGAGTATCGCAAAACATTTGAGCAAAATGTGTTATGCTAACGTATTATATGAAATACAGTAAATTGGACAAAAGATTACTTTTAAGATAACCATGAGTCCTGGTTATTGCCAGGGGACCATTCAAAGTTGTAAAAGGTAAGCTTGCATTGTAGCAACCATTCGAAGCAGTCCATGAAGTCACTGCGTGATCATGAGGCACCACCATTCAGCCAATGTGGGTGATCCAACCTGGTCTTCTGGTGACCCATACACCACTAGGCTACACCGCCACCGCTTATTGCTAGTGTAAAAATAGGGTATCAAACGCTATACATGGTGGTCTAAAGATAACCGTCTACATGCTTTCTATTGTGCTGAAAATAGTGGTTATTGTGTTAGTCATCATAAATAAATAAATAATTATGTTGTTGCGTGTAACATATCTTTAAAATGCTATATACTATCATATGATAAAAATATATGATGTCAATGCTACACTAGCTCAGCGATATACTGCTGAGAGAGGTATATACGCCCATTTGCAAACTCCATCCCAGAATGTCACAAATTCGTTTCGCCCTTGGTACATGAAAGAGAGAAGATCTCTTTGAGAAGCTTAAGGTGCACGTGGAAGCAGGTAAAAATCTTGTGGTGGACGAGAGAAGAGATGGCTTTCCCGCCTTCAGTTTCGGCCGCGAGAAAAAGATATCATGAGACGAGTAAGCGATTACACGAGACGAGAAAGCGATAGCACGAGACGATAAAGCGATAACATGAGACAAAAACTCCATCGCACGAGACGATAAAGCGATAACATGAGACAAAAACTCCATCGCATGAGACGAGAAAGTGATAACACGAGACGAGAAAGCGATAGCACGAGACGAGAAAGTGATAACACGAGACGAGAAAGCGATAGCACGAGACGAGAAAGCCATGAAGCGAGAAATCGATAAAGTAAGAAATCGATAGAGCAAGAAAGCGATAGAACGATACGAGAAAGCGATGGAGGGAGCAAGTGATAGAACGTGAAAGCGATATTTCCCACAATGCCGTACATTATAAAAAGGATTTTGCTGATAATCAGTGAAGCATTCCTATAATTTTCACCGCTATTTTGACTTTAATGCCTGGAACTTTTCAACATTTTGTAGTACAGATAAAGTTGTTAGAGATGCAGAATGCTACCTCGTTTCGTTTGCAAACACGCATGTGTTTACTTTGTTGTATTGTAGTAAATTAGAAAAATTCACATACACCACAACGGTAACCTCTTTTACTTTTACACATTTTGTCGCAAAACCTAATTATTTGCGAAACGTAATTGACCCTTTTATGGGAGTAATTAGTTATGTGCCTACAACCACCCCTCCCCCACCCCGTCGACGACACAAACGTTTTGTGTTGGATGATATTAGTTATATATTCTCATGTTTAAACATCGTCTGGGATACTTGTGAATGTTTTTCGCTATTTATATTTTCATGTTATTCAAAATACTACCCAATTCTTCCTTCAATCTTAGAATTGAAACTTTAAAATACACATTGAACATGAACAAATAATTAATTACATATAGATTATGCATTGACAAATAGATGCCAGTATTATCAGTCACTGTTTGTATTGTTTGAATTGTCCAAAGAATTATTTTATCGATTAACAGATTTTGAGTTGAAGCCGAATACGTGCTCGTCCGAATTAGGATGATATTTGTGTTGATTATGATGCATGTAAATTATTCAGACAAAAGTTATACAAGCACACTGTCATGTTTTCCTTAAAAAATATAGATCCACTTGATACTTGTTTTTACCTTAAGTTACATATACAGTAGAACACGGATATAACGAACTACTAGGGACCAGAGAAATCAGTTCGTTATATCCGTTGTTCGTTATACACGTTTTCGCTCGGAAACGTCCGCCATCTTGGATAAGACAAAACACAATACACACATCGTTATATACGTAAATTTTATATGATATTATATAGGAGATAAATCGGGGATTTTTTAACAGTTCGTTGTATCCGTTTGTTCGCTATATCCGTGTTCGTTATATCCGTGTTCTACTGTACGACTTTTGAGAGCGCCATCAACCCGTAACCTCATTGCTTGAGAGAAGAAAATTATGGAATGATTTGTACTTATTGTTAAAGAAATCCTAATTTCTTATAATTCCTTTCAGTCAAACTGTTCTCGGAAATTAAATTCAGTGCTAATGTACTTGTAAAATAGAGTCGGCATTGTTTCATTGTCAACTATCTTTAAATATTTATGTGATATTTCAGTTCCTCAACATAAAGACGAAATTGTCGAAACAATTATTCCACAAACGGCTGTAACTGATAAGGATAGAACGCATTCATGGATGATTATTGATAACTGGAGACAAGTCAAATACATTATTTGCGTGTGCTGTATCATTTAATTTCAATAACATTTATCAATACCGTTTACGACGTCGTCTAAATGTACTGTTTGAGTTTACAAGTTTTGTAAGACGTCGCTTTGAACAGGATTTCATACATGGCACTTAGTTCGATTGACATGGTGCCTATAGATCAAAGTAGCGTACTTAGGGCAAATCTGGGATTCGAACTGGGAATCTGTTATGCTGGCATGTTTAAGGGGCGTAAAACCCCATAGCGAATTGCGACGACCTAGACGATCCCGTCCGAAAATACGTGTTGAGTTGGGTAAAAGAGGACCTTTGAAAATATATGTTTAAACGGTGGGACAAAGACGAACTTCACCCATCTCGTTTTATGTAATTGAAATATTTTAACGTTTTCGGCGGAAAAAAGTAAAGACTCTGTCGGTTGACCAGTTAAAACGATTTCAACATTATTTTTTATTATTTGAAAGACGGTTACTATTTGAGTTAGATGTCGCACTTTACAAGGAGGGTCTTGATAACATTATTGTCTGGGTGACTAGTTTAGTTTACAAGCGTAGATGTCAAGGAAGCTTTCTTCAACAATTTAGTTTTTAGTCGGCTCCTCTGTATAACACAACATAACAATGAACCGTGCGACCATGTGTGTGAGTGTGGGGGTGTGTCAATGTGATCCTTCAGAAATTGAGGTAAATACGTCGATAAATGTCCACACTTAATCCCGAGGATAGAAGGTAAAATGTTTCATTAATCATTCATGTAAACTTATCACTCGAAACTGATTACCTTGTTTTCCATAATAGTTGTAAGTATAGCACTCACAAGTGTTAAAGGGGAAGTGTACACACAAAAATCACTTTCTTTCTTTTTCTAAACAAAACGCAATTTTAGAATTAGTTAGTATCTGTGTTTGAAAATATACACTCATTTTTTTCACAGTGAAAGTAGGAAGCTTACAATAGTGTGAAAATGATATGCCGTTATGAGGCCTTCGTTTTTCGAGCTAAACAGGCCTGCGTTATCCCCCTTAGATTATGACGTAATTGGTGCCAATTCAACTGGGTCCCTGTCTATTCTCAACGCAAAAGATATCAAGTACAAGTTTTCGGTAAAACAACATGGCCTACGACACACTCCGGCGCAGTGGTGACTCAGCATAACACTATGCTGGCTGGCATCTGAGACGCTAGAATCACACACCTGTACCTACACCACGTGAAGCGGCTCTAACAAAGCATGATGACGTCATAATGTTTATCAATTGGCACCAATGACGTCATATTGTAAGGGGCATAAGCCATGGTGTTTTTGTTATGGAAATAGAACACTTGGTAAATGTGAAAAATATAAATCGTTTTAATACAAAACATATGTTAATTAATTGTGATATTTTTATATTTTTGTCTATGACACTTCTAGGTTAACACTTTTATTGTGGAAAAAGTACAAGAAAATTAGGTTCATTTCCGTGTGAACTTGCCCTTTAAGGACCACTCATAAAACAAGTCGATAATGGGTACAGTTAATCTCGAGAATAGAATATATAATGTTTCATTAATCTTGTATGTAAACTTATTATTCGAAACTAATTACCTTGATTCCCATAGCTCTTGCAAGATAATGACAACCCACTTTTTCACATTACTATAGTTAATGTGTCATGTAATGAGTTGATAAAAGTGAACAATTCCGAGGCTTGCCGAGGATTTTTGCCACTTTTATCAAAGAGTGTTGATATATTTGATATCAAAAGACACGAGGGTGATATTTTTTTTATCATCCAACATCATTCTTCCAACTTTTTCAATTTGTAGACAATAATTTGCAGTGTCTTCAGTGTAAAAAAGTACTGCCAACAGCTTCAGTAGCAGAGCCATTGGTGATGTCATTTGATTGTGACGTCATGGTAACCAGTGACGTCACAACGGTCTGCAGAGCATTGTGATGTTATTTATTGCAGCGATATCTACACTATAGATATCGCTTGATCTTATCCAAGCGATATCTCCTGTGGGAGCCAGTTTTGGATGATAATATCCTCATCTGTCCTGAAATTTCTTGATTCGGACAATGTCGGTTTAGCACCCCGCCGACCTGATTAACATGGTGTCACTATAAAAATGTGTTTTTATGTGGCGATCCGACAGTCTAAATTGTCAGTGAAACAAATTCCCTGAATTATGATAAAGTATACAATTATAACACCAATCTGAGATTTGTAATTATCATGATGCTGCAACAAGGGAAACAGTTTTTGTCCTATTCGCCCAATAGGATAAATTTCTCATTTGGCAAGACAGCCAAACGCAACTGTTTATTCTCGAAAACACGACACATGTATGAACAGTGTGCAATCACTTCATGGCTTTGAACATTAGAATATGTAATAATATTAACGACTTTTGAAATATTGAGAGTCACACCTAAACAGATGATTAAATTCGTCTCCAATTATAGCAATTAGCAGTAGAATTACATAATTCACACAGGTGAAACATTTTGGAAAGTTCGACCGACAAAGAGTCAATGGGTAGATCATGATGTTATTACTTATTTTGAATAAATATAAGATTTTAGGATTGGAATAAAATTAAATACCGGATGATTCTCAAAATGGTTTTGGAAAAAACTGATGAAACATTCTTCATTGACAGATTCATAATTTTGTGACAAGTTTGGTCAGTGTTTACTTTTTCCTTTATCATTTATTCTTGTTCGCATAGATAATGTCGAAACAGTCATCATGTTGTCTCCGATGACTGGGGTTTGGTTGTTTTCATTTCCAGTTTTGAACAGGTGAGCTTCAACTTCATTCATGTTTCATGTGGGTGACATGTCATCGTTAAGCATACCTTCCTGATATGTATTGATCCGATCGACTCAGAAACAGCAAAGTATGTTTCTCCTACCGTGTTGCATCCTCTTCGGTTTAGCTTGTGGTAGTGCTATGCAATGGAAACCAAAATATGAAAGAAATAGTTCCAACACAAACCTGTGGCCACTGGCACGTGTGAGGGGGTACATGATCTGCTCGACGTTCTGTGATGCGACTCACCCCTGCACTCAGGTCTACCCGAGGGTCAATTGGAACTGTGCTGGTGATAGCAACCCTTCCCTGGCAAAGAAGACATCTAGTAAGTTTCCATATTGACAACGTGGCGTTAGAGTTAGAAATGTCCCATAAAACTGTTCATTGCTTCCACAGTTCTGTGTAGGGATTACATTGATGAGTTGAAGGACTTTGGTTTTTTTGCTATTGGTATTGGATAACGACTCGAAGAAATGTTTCGAGCATCTTTAGTATTGATTCTGCAGTCAACATTCATTAACCAAAGTCCGTTTCTGAATCAGACTATAATCTCCTGATTTATTGATAAGATACACAGCCGAGCAAAGGAAAGTATACGCCAATGTTTGATAGTGGCTAAAAATGAAACAAACAAGGAATTGTTTTTCGATGTTGATTTATTTGATACGTGCATAATCGTTGTGTTCTGGACCTTACGTTTCGGCGACTATTTTCAGCCTAGTAATGTTTTGATATGTTTATAATTTGTGGTGTCAAATCCATTTTGTTTTCAAATCCATGTACACTTTCTTTTGCCTGGCACTGTATTTACTGGGTACGTGTTCCGTTGTTATATGTTCTATTCCGTGGCAAATAAACACAAAATGATACAAGTCTTCCATTTGGTCAAGACTGCATAGACGATGAGATTTCGGAAGGTTTTGTCGTCGCCCAATGTCAATAATCAAATGCGTGTTCCTAACGTGTTCAACACGTACAAAAGAATTTGCAAGCTCAGTCAGTTAGCTATCGTCCTCTACAGACACTTTTAAATCAATCATTATGTGAAAGTAACGATACATCTTTAGGGCATATTCGGGACTACTGACGTCGTCCGGGATTGACAGGAATTTGGTTTGAAAGATGTCACTGTGGTAATGTATCCTGAATAAGTTGTTGTTTATAGGATATTATGCATAATTTCTCTGTGGCTTGCATTTACGAAATCGTATGCCGAATTAATTTTGGTGAAAATAGGCTTCAATAACCCTAGTTGTATTAGTAGAAGTACATATTTTGCTCAGCGCTATGTGTCTCTATGTATACTACTCAAAAGAAGTTACAGAACAGCAGAATTCTTCATATGGCTATAATTAATCTGTCATGTGATGGCATGACGGATTAACTACTTACTCATATGAAAAAATGGATGTTCTCCTTTACTTCTTTGGAGTAGTTTATATTCTACAAATCTACCAAATTTAATTTACAATGTCTAAAGCGTTATTTTTATTTTGTCAGTTATAGGAAGTAGATGTCGCTCTAACGAAGATTGTGATGGAGTCATGGGCGCCATATGCTTCCGCAAAAAGTGTTTATGTGAACCAGGACTCAGCTTTGATCAACACAACAGATGTACCAGAGGTGAGAAGCTGATACAATAAGATGTACCAGAGGTAAGCAGGTGATACACTAAGATGTACCAGAGGTGAGAAGCTGATACAATAAGATGTACCAGATGTAAGCAGTTGATACACTAAGATGTATTAGAGGTAAGCAGCTGATACACTAAGATGTACCATAGGTACGCAACCGTTGCAATATGATGTACCAGAGGTAAGCAGCTGATACACTAAGATGTACCAGAGGTAAGCAGCTGATACAATAAGATGTACCAGATGTAAGCAGTTGATACACTAAGATGTATTAGAGGTAAGCAGCTGATACAGTAAGATGTACCAGAGGTAAGCAGCTGATACACTAAGGTGTACCAGAGGTAAGTAGCTGATACAATAAGAGGCGAAACCGCATTATCAGTGGTTCATATTGGGAAAGGGAGGTCACTCTAATTTCAAACGGGAGCTATCTCCGGTGTTTTCGTATTTGCGAGAAATGGCGTCAGTCACGCTGTACGTTGTTGGTCCAGCTTTTAAATGCCCAGCTTATCCCTAAGGTAAAACGTAATCTTAATTAAATGTTTGAATGCATTATATATTTATGTTTTTTTCCATCCGTACATCTTCTTAGATTGGTTTAGAGCTGATAACCATTTTCTAAAATGTGGGCCCACATTTTCCCCGTCATAAAGGGTGATCGAAACAAGTGGGCCCACATTTGTATATCGCCTAGCTTCGTTAGGTTGTTTAATTAGTTCTGATAATCAATTCCTAAATGTGGGCAGACGTTCTTCCGTCATGTTGATTGCAACAGGAGGGACCACATTTATTAATCGCGAAATTCTACTTAAATATTGATAATCATTTACTCAAATGTGGGCCCACATTGTTCCCGTCATATATGGTTCATCGAAACAAGTGGGCCCACATTTGTATATCGCCTAGTAGGTAGGCGTTCTTCCGTCATAGTGATTGCAACAGGAGGAACCACATTTATAAATCGCTTAGCTTCATTAGCCTTGCTTACTTATAACCATTTTCTAAAATGTGGGCCCACATTGTTCCCGTCATATAGTGATCGAAACAGGTGGGCCCACATATGTAAATCGCTGGGCTTCATTGGGTTGACTAAGTCATTTAGGCTAGTGGGCTCACATTTGTCATTACTTTGCATGGGTATGTGACATTATATATTATTCTCATTTGGTAATATTGATGGGAAATATCTTTATAAATGCACACAAAGTCTTTGAAGTTTGAATAATGTCATCATAGCTGACCACACTAGTATTGCAAAAATAGTTACAAAGCAAGAAACTTAGATATACTTCAAATTAAATTTACAGAGGCAATACCACTAATTCTACTTTTTCCAGTATAACACCTCAATCTAAACATAAGTTTTGGTGGCGATATAAGCCTGGAAATATGTCTACAGTTGAATTGATCTCGGACATGATAGTTATGATACAAGCCTCAAACTTTTCCGAGAACTTGTTCCATAAAAGGAATAACTCATGAATATTAATGACCCCACGACCTAGTTTGGAGATGTTCGTAGAAGTGAGTTCTGCTGTATTGCCATCGCATTTGTACATTCTAATCCAATTATAAGTCATAATACTTATTTTAAATAGACAAAATAGGAGTTCGTAATGCGGGTTTGTTTACGTTGTACATATTCTCAACAACAAGTGCGTTTAGTTTTGAATGTGGGCCCACCTCGAACTTTCGATTAGGCAAACGGAGTTAGCTCCCTTCTCGAACCACCGATAATGCGGTTTCGCCCAATAAGATGTACCAAAGGTACGCAACCGTTGCAAAACGATGTACCAGAGGTAAGCAGCTGATACACTGATATGTACCAGAGGTAAGCAGCTGATACACTAAGATGTACCAGAGGTAAGCAGTTGATACACTAAGATGTACCAGAGGTAAGCAGCTGATACACTAAGATGTACCAGAGGTAAGCAGCTGATACACTAAGATGTACCAGAGGTAAGCAGCTGATACACTAAGATGTACCAGAGGTAAGCAGCTGATACACTAAGATGTACCAGATGTTATACCCCCATTCCACTAAGCGGCGCTCTGTGGCGCTCTTACACATCGCCACAGATCGGCGTATTGAGCGTTTAGTTTCGAATGTGGGCCCACCTCGAACTTTCGATTAGGCAAACGGAGTTAGTTCCCTTCTCGAACCACCAATAATGCGGTTTCGCCCAATAAGATGTACTAAAGGTACGCAACCGTTGCAAAACGATGTACCAGAGGTAAGCAGCTGATACACTAAGATGTACCAGAGGTAAGCAGCTGATACACTAAGATGTACCAGATATTATACCCCCATTCCACTAAGTGGCGCTCTGTGGCGCTCTTACACATCGCCACAGATCGCCATATTGAGCGCTAAGATCTCCAACAGCGTTAATGGATAGCTATCTGATCTCAAACCGATCTCCATGATCGTCAAGGTCGCCGCTTGTCGACTTCCTTGCACAAAGATCCTTGGCTCTCAGCCCAGAATGCCGCCAGATTGCTACTTGATCTACCAAGGTCGTAATCAGAGCGCTACTTAATCGCAAAGGTCGTACTCAGAGCGCTATCGTATCACCTAGCGCCGCTGATCGCCACGAAAGACTAGGACCTACCCATCTGCTGCCAAGCTTAAAACTGATGAGCGCCTCAGATCGCTACGAGTTTTTATAGGATCGGACCCAAAATGCGGCAATCGGGTCGCAATGGGATCCCATAGAGCGGTAACTGAGTGCTAATACCCCCAATACACAAAACTAGTTCTCAATACGTTCGTGAAAATGTTGTCGAACGGGCTCCAACTGAGATGAACGTAGTGGACGTCGTAGCAACTATTGACAGTCTTTTTACGAACTTCATGGACGGGCTCGGACGGGGAGGGTGCTCTAGAACTTTCAGTCTGTTCAAAATTTTATCCCGTCCATCCCGTTCTGCAATTAGTCGGATTGACAACGGACTTAAAACGAGAAAGACGTATTAAGAACGGAATTGCAGTAATTCGAACCAACTAGGGACGTGTTACGACGTGGTGCAGTCGGACATAAATTTCAGTAGGTGTGCACACCGACCGGGTCCGTTTGTTGCTCGTTCATCCCGTTCGGTGACAGACCCAATTTGACCGCATGACGTTCAATCCTTATTCCGTGCAAATACAAATTCAAACCAAATATAAAGTTCTGAAGCAGTTGGCAACACGTTTCAACATGGTTCTAAAAGTTCCCAGTAGGTTCCCATTAAGTTCTCCTAGTTGTGAGTACGTTTATGTAGTTCTCACGCAATTCTTACTACAACCACCCCGTTAGACCAACATCTAGTCTCTGAAATGAACATATCGTACAGAGAAAACAGTTGTTCAGTTATCTTAATAAAAATATAATAAAAGGGTGCCCAGTGACTCTCTTCATTCCTAATACTGCAGTAATCTAGACTTGCTAAACATTATAGACTTGCATGGGCTGTATTTGATATATATATATATCGTATCTGAGGTACGACAGGACAAGCTAGGGTATAAATACGGCTAGGGTTTCAGGTTCATCAGATTGGCTTGAGATTTCGGGGAGTGCAAGCTGTGGTGTAATGAAAGTTTTTCGATATGAAATGATGTTGTTTTAGTTGTTTCAATCGCGTTTCCTACAATAAACATGGCGTTTTATCTATCTATGCCCTGTCTTTCTGAATCGACTTCTCTTTTGGAGGCATGATGTGTTCAGTTCGGAGCCCTGAACTTGAATGAAGACTTGCTACAACGCGCACGGTATCCATAGGAGTCGGGCCAGGACGCGAATGAGGACGTAGTACGAACGAGTTGGTCGGGTTAGGGATTAGTTAGAACTTGCGTGGACGTATTGTGAACGTGGTAGGACGAGGTTGAACTGGTTAAGAACGGGTTGAGAACGGCTACGGACGTGCTCGAACTGCTTCGAAACGTTGTCGGCATGAGGTGAACGGGCACTTTTACACGATCTGAACTGGATACAAACGGACTGCAGACTGGCTTAGAACGAGATAAGAACGAGATAGACGTATTTAGGACTGCTTATGAACGAACTAGCATCGTATTTTACGCCAAACTACGCGTTCTATCGTGATCACAGCCCGTTCTAGTATTTTTTAGAACGGGGTAGGACTGGATATCCCTTTATAAAGTAGATACTGTTCAGACTATATATACACATACACAAAAGTTAAGCGCATAGTCTCTTGATTTCACGTGTGGGAATCAGAAATACGAAATATGATGATGTATGACTGAATAAGGCTTCCATAGTTTCATGAACCCAAATTTGTCCAGATACCACAAGGAAAGCGTGCTTTACGTGTTGCTGCAGTTCCCCTACCCTATAAATTGTGAAATTCAAGTTTCAGACACGTGGTTGCATTTTGCTCCTGTGTGAGATTCCCATTCCAATAGAGGTTGAAAATCAGCCATGGTGAGGAGAAAGTTAACGAACGCTGAAAAATGCTGGCATGTCATGCAGGGCCATTGCAAGACAAATGGGTCGTCATCACAGTGTTATCACTCGTTTGATTGTCAAACATGGTCAAACCAATGATGTCAATGACAGGCATAGGTCTGGTAGGCCAAGAAAGACCTCTAACAGAGAGGATAGACGTCTTTTCAGGATAGTCAGACGAAATCCATTTGCCACTTCAACAGATTTAAGACTGCAGTGGATTACCCATCAGAGACTCTCGACGATAACCGTAAGGCGGCGCCTCAGAGCGGCTGGTTATAACGCCAGAGGACCAGTAAAACGTCCTCAACTGACTGAGAGGCACATGCGGAATCGTCTGATATGGTGTCGTGCCCGTAGTCGGTGGAACTTGGCCAACTGGAGAAGGATCCATTGGTCTGACGAGTGTCGAATGCTGCTACGAACTGTTGATGGTCGAATACGTGTTTGGAGGCAACGTAACACTCGTTTTGCACCAAGGAACACCCAGAAGACCTTAGCATGTGGCGGGGGGTCTGTCATGACATGGGGTTGAGTTTCCTTCGGCTGCAAACTTCCGCTGGTGACAATTCGTGGAAGCCTGAATGGCCAACAATACCAAGATGCCGTTCTTCGTCCAGTGGTAGTTCCTCATTTTGACAACCATTCTCTTCAGACAAGACCTGTTTACATGGACGACAATGCTAGACCACACAGATCTCGGGCAGTTTTGGCTTATTTGCGTCAAGAAGCTATTGCCACTCTTCCTTGGCCGGCCTGTAGTCCGGATCTTAATCCGATTGAGCATCTCTGGGACATTCTTGGCAGGAAAATCAGACATCGTGATCCCCCAGTTCAAAATCTCGCTGGACTTGAAGCCGCACTTCATGAAGAATGGATCCGTTTGCCTCAGAGAAACATTTAACGACTTGTAATGAGTATGAGGCGTAGGGTTGAAGCTGTGGTCAATGTCCGTGGATTATACACACGTTACTGACGTTTCTGTCTTGCAATAGACTCTGCACTCCCTAGGGTGTCTATGTGACACCGAATATGGTCTGCTGATATCATGACAGTTACATGACAAAAACAGGTTTTTCAATGTTTTCTAATCCTTCAATTTCTGGTCTTCGGTAAAATTCCATTCTGCTTATATTCTTTTGGAACACAAGATAAACTTGCTTTTGGACAACTTTTGCATCACATGAGGTTTACATATACGGCTTATAACAATCGTACATCTCGTTAAAATAGTCATCATTAAGTGCCCAAAGTAACAGCTCACAAATATGGTGGGTGGTGCTTAACTTTTGTGCATGTGTATATATTATGTTAACATTTTTCCAGCAACGTCCCCCATGCCTGCGGGTTTCATGAAAGTGGCTTTGCATCAGGCGTTAAACAAACTTGAACTACATTATTGTAACTATTCTTTCAATGGAAAACCGTAACGTTCACTCGGAAACTATAATAGGAACTTTTCAACTGAAGATCGCAGGAATTGCAATACAATATTGGACTCGTTTCTATTATTTGCTAGAACCACCAATTATAGGTGGTTAATTTACGCAATGACACTCATTCAGAATGAATTTAATAATGATTGATCATAAGGGGTTGCAAGAATACTCGAATTGAAGTAAAATGATCTTACCACGTTCCATTTACAATAACAATTCAAAATTAAAACAAGAATCAACTAATGAAGTTATTGATCAAATTAACAAGTTTAATGATCGAGGATTAATCATGAAGTTGCTTCAAGTTCCAGTACACGTAGGATTTGAAAAAAATATATACCTCAAGGGCAAATAAATAACTGGATGAATTGTCCGCCTTAAAACAAATGCTGGAATCTCAGATTCACCATATTATGCTACATTATCGGCACCATAGTTACTGCGATGTAGTAAATTTTGTATTGTCGTAAACGTTTATTGTGAAGGAATCTGCGGTTGGGTGTCACTTTTATACCACCAAAAGATCATGATGACAATTCGATATGCGAATCTGAATAGATCAATGACTGTTTTACCCGTTTGTTCTTCCGTCTTTCAGTGATACTCCTCTTTTAGAGGAACTAAAATACTTTAAAATATTTTCATAAGAATGAACACGAGCTCCAACTTAGGCCTTGAATGTTCCTAGTGCTATTTTTTCTGTTCCTTTAAATAACTCAGTAGATATAGTAATTAAATAAAGATTATAAGTTAGCTTTCCAGAACAGAACCAACTTGCTCAAAACGATCACTAAGACATTCAACTTTAACACGCGCGTACATCGCTTTTATTCAAGTGGAACTAGAACTCCAATTTGAGAAATTTAAGAATAATAGAATTAATCTTCCAAAAACCACTGAATTAATTGGTATTTAATAACACACATCAAACTTGAACATTGAATATTAATAGTTGTGGCCTTTGTTTTTCTTATCTCTATAGTAAGGATTATTTCAAGTGTTCGTGGGGTGAAGGTAAAATAGAGTAGGTTGATATTGATTTTCTGAAACATCAATTTGTTGGCGATTATTACCAGCGTTCACCTGAAATTCAAAATGACAAAGTGTTTAATAGAGCTTAAGAGGATTAACACTGCTCAGATACATAAACGCATTTCAAGAAGTATGCGGTAATGACTTTAAGTTACAGTAAACTACGGTTATTACGAACTCAAAGGGACTACTAATTTTAGTTCGTTATAACCGTTGTTCGTTATAAACATATATACAGCATAACTACAGCAAATAGTCGGGACCAAAAAGTAAGATCGTTATATCCGTCAGTTCGTTATAAGCGTGTTCGTTATAACCGTAGTTTACTGTATACATTATTTATTTGGAAATTTAACAATCGATAGGCAGTTGTGTAACCCCCTTGTGCATCCCCTTGTTTCACCAGGAACTTCAAGTTCCGTGTCACGGTATACAAAATACGCACATATACAGGAACCGCTTTACAATGAATGGTGTAAAATGAACGTTTGTTTAAGTTGGCTTCATACTTTCTAAAGGAATGACACATGTGGCATATGGGACAACAACAGAAATTTCATAGCTGTTACTCAGTGGTCCCTCATAGTAGGAAACACGTATCTACAACGTTTTGTATTTCGACTTTTGTGATAATAGTAAAACATAGGTCATTTTTTATTTTAATCGACTGTATCTGTACGAAACGAAATGTGTTGCCTAAAGCCGTAAATACATGTGTATCATTTGGCGGGGTTAATTAGTTTGTCATGTCGATAAAATACATTATCAGGGAGTGAGACTTTTTTAGTCCCGCGAACGGATCTGAGTTGTTAGTGTATTGGTGAGGTGGTGAGGTGAAATGGGGTTTAACGTCGCGCTCAAGATTGTTGCATTTACATAGCGACGTGCATCTGTGTGTGTGTGTTAGTGTGTGTGTGCGTGCGTGCGTGCGTGCGTGCGTGCGTGCGTGTGTGTGTCTGTGTGTGTCTGTGTGTGTGGCTGTTTGTACTAGTCCGGACTAAAGCCGATTTTATAGTGAAAGACCCACAGATATACCATGCCACAGTTTAACACGAGTACCCCACTCAGACAGAATACTGACTCCGAGCCGACCAGTTCTTGTTTTAACCCCTTAATACCAAGTACCATCTTCTAACGTCTTTTGGAATTATAACGCGACCATGAATAGAAGCCACGACCTTCTGCAGTCGTATTTTAATGTCGGCCTGCAGGCGTGTGTTAGTGTTGTTGGTAGTTTGAACCCGTGTAGAGTACTGTAGCGGTAACCCGTGTAGAGTACTGTAGCGGTAACCCGTGTAGAGTACTGTAGCGGTAACCCGTGTTTTGCTGCTCACGAAATGTTTACGTTCTACACATGTGGGTTACAGCAAGACAAATCATCATTTGTTAACATTGGTTTACAATAATTTCTAGACTCATTGGATGCCTTTATATACAGAAAAAAGCAGCAGACGAATTTACAGTTAATTAACACGCTTGTGAAGGCCGGTGCCAACTCAGCATCAAAACTTAGCAGAGCGTTATTAAGGGCGCCAATCGTATCAATGTACGTGTATCAGCAGCCTGTGGATGTCCGATAGTAAAAGGGGAGCAGTACAGCGCTACGAATTCGCAGCTGGAAGCTGTATTACAGCCATAGCCAAGCTGGGTACACGAGAACTGGGTGTATGAGATATGTATGGCCTAGTAGACTATGGATCCTTGACAGTCGCTTCTACAATTATAGACGTATGTCGTACAGAGAAGATCAATGTTTCGTGTATTTGGATTCACGAGTGTTACTGATATTCACGAAGCGAAGTAGTATACAGTGATCCTGCATGCATTAATGAATAAAACCGACAAAACCATTTCCATATTAATAAGAAATGTCTGCTAAAAGCTGAGCTGGATGTACGATTTCGACTTTATTGCAAGGATGTGTTTATGAATCACTATCAAATAGCGATGGTACCAGGTGTTTTCTAAAAGGTGAGCGTATTCTGACCCACCGATGGCTCCAGTCACAAACACATGCACAGGCAAGTCAATCGTTCACCTTGAACCATACGGGAACGGTTCAAGTCAAAATAGGGAATTGCCTCGGACATCATTTTTGTCACGGAGGCCTTAAATTTTGTCTGCCATAAAAAATGTAATCTTTATTGAGGCCTTGGATGTTGGAACCCTGATCAAACAATTCATATGCAAGAGTCGTATGACGCTTCGCTGAAAGAGCATGTTCAATTATATCACAAAGGGTTGTGAAAGAAAGGGGACACGCTGCCTTTAGCAGAACTTTTTTATGAATATGGTAAGGTTTTGGTCGCTTTTATTTCATACAGAGGGGTCTGAGACCTGCATCACTTCGGGCTTTCCTCCCACATTAAGCTGACACACCGCGATATAACTGGAATACTGTTAAAAGCGGCGTTAAACCCAACTCACTCACTCACTCACTCACTCATACAGAGGGCTTACATATCATAAGTATAAACAAACTAGAACGGCTATAGAATGGACGATATGCTTCAATATAAGCGATGATTTATTTAATCTGGACCACCAGCTTTGTGATCTTAGCAAATGGATAATTTCGTTATGTTCAACAGGAAAATGTTGAAGTTTATAATCACATTGTTATAACTATCAATTATATAAAAAAACGTCAAAGCCAGAGAATAACCAATTATCAATTATCAATCAGTTATCCACCGAAACAGATGCCATGGCGTAACAGGCAAACTAGCGTTGAAAATAACATAGATAGATCATTGAAAATCATGTGATGACAACAGGTGTCGATAGCACCCGCCACTCACACAATTTGCATAAAAATTTGTGTGTGTTACCTGACGGCTGACAGCTGTACTCCTGCCATGCGACGGAGGCCTATAAACAACCAGTCAAATCAAGTGATCGATGAGAAACCCTCACACCTAGATATTAATTATAAAAATATGATTAAAGAAATAATGGAAATCACCATAAGTGGTTGAAATGTATTGTAAATTTACTAAAATCTCGTGGTATGCTAAACGTGTGTGATAAGAATTATTCTGTTACCTCAAAATGTCTCGCTAACCCGTTTAAAAGTGTTTTCAAGAATAGCGAAACAGTTCTACATCTAGATCAAAAGGCAATCTAAATCAGTATGTCAAAGCTTACTTTCGATTTACTTAAGAAATTTTTACCATTACCTTTATTAAGATTTTAAACATGCAAACACCGACTTTCAATAGAAACAGGTGGGTTGGAAAAATATTGTCAAAGACGAAAGAACATATCAACTATATCATTCTATTGTAGTAGCTGATGAATTTTAATATTTATTTAAATGTAAATTCTTACATGGGTATCGAAAAATCTACATTCCTGAATATCATTCTTATATATTTCCTGATATTTATAAAACTAATAGATTATTCCACAGGAACAGCACTAAAGATCTGAGAAACCTGTCTAAGTTTATTAACAGTGTACGTAAGTGATCTCAGGTAATCTGTTTAACCCATCTGGATACTAATGCATTGATATCGTATTATTTTCTTCCAAAGTATGTGTATATTTCAAAATGTATGTATCTATTTTGTTTTTGTTTTTGTTTTATGTATGTACCCAAATTTTGAATGTAATCTTAAATATTGTATGGGTTTGGGTAAAGAAAGTGATGATGACATCTGTCTGGCCATGTCGTCTGTACGGAGTTGCGTCCCTTAGGCGTGTTAGGATCTTTATGGTCGTGGGTTGGAATTCCAGATTCGTCTTGATTATATCATTATGATCGATGGTTTGTGAGAACATATATCCGTGTTCTTGGCTGTCAAACGTCTAAGTCAAGAATGACTTTGGTGTCTTATTCTCACACAACACTGACAGGACATCATATAGCTAAAATACTCTCACTCTTTGTTTTCGACCCGTGAAGATCCGGGGTAGAATAGGTTTTCAGTAACCCAACCTTGCCGCTAAAGGCGACTATGCTTGTCGTAAGAGGCGACTAACGAGATCGGGTGGTCAGGCTCGCTGACTTGGTTGATGCATGTCATCGTATCCAAATTGCGTGGATAGATGCTTATGATGTCAATCACTGGATTGTCTGGTCCAGACTCGATTATTTACAGACCGTCGTCATATAGCTGGAATATTGCTGAGGGCAGCGTTAAACAACAAACAAACAAACAAACATTGACTCTTTGTTTTCTTAAACAGGATGTCGAGAATATGGTTCAGACTTCTCTATATACAAACGTTTGTCGAACAACGGACACAACAACATAATAAAACTTAACTACGGAGAACAAAAATGCCGGAACCTGTGCATCTCTCGGACAGATTTCCTGTGTGTCTCAATTGAGATCGGCTACAAGATGATGGATATGCTGACTGCCTGCCACATCAGTAATGAGAGCTACCTGGACGTCCCAGAGAAAGACAAGTGTCCCAACTCCAACGACTACACGTTCTCTACTCGCAATTGCAAACCTACTAACATCATCACTTGCGGTTAATGCACTGGGAACGTATTAATTTAATGGTTTGAGAGACTCTTCCGTGAATTCCGATACATCACGTGGATTTGTACATGTGCATGACCCTAACTCTCGTCTGTAAAGATAACGAACTTTGATATCATGACGAGTTATACATATTAACCTAAGTTACAAAGATGTATATTAACCTAAGTTACAAATATGAATATTGTTTATTGGATTTCGTAATACCTGAGCGTGTTACACAGATGTAATTACCACACTTTTCGTTAGTTTTGCATGTCATTCGACAATATTTTATATCTTGGCTGTGAAGTCGTGAGATTGATGAAGAAATTATAGGATACTATACCACTCAGGAGTTAAAGAGTACACAATTATTTCATATTGCATGTACTATAGTTAATCTGTCATGACAGCTTAACTATAGTAATATCAAAGAATCGTGTCTTCTGTAATTTCTTTTGAGAAAGGTAAAATCAAATTCGATTTCACTGATAGTGACACCACTCCATTGTGACCACTGGTCTTACTCCCGTATCGGTTCCTGGCAGACCAGATCCTAGTGAGAGCCGACTGAGTATCGGCTGGTCACAATGTCTTACCTGTTTTACTGCGTGAGTTGTAGCCAATGACGTGTGTACACTTATGGTAGCGTCTGAATTGTTCAGGCAGGAGAATGTAAATCAGCGACCAGGAAACAACTTCACAGACAGTTTAATCCCATCCACCATTTTGACAAAACACTACACACTAATCGAAAATCTTGCATGCAGCAACTGAACAAATGCGATCGTGAATGTGTGTTCAGAGAAATGCAACGGGTAGAAGATAGCAATTGACGTAGTCGCGTACAACTGCCTAAATTCTTTGACAATTACCTAGGTGACTTTAGTTTGTGTGGTCAGGACTGACGTAAACTGCTAGCCCACTGAGATACCATGCCGCAGTTTAACATGAATACCCCACTCAGACACAGTGTACTGACTTCAAGCCGACCTGTCCTTGTTTTAGCCCCTTAATGCCGGGCACCGGACAGGATAGCAACAAGTACCATCTTTTAACGTCTTTTGGTATGACGCGGCCGGGGATCGAACCCCGGACCATCGCCACTGTTTGATCTACTCTTTGTATCTTTGGGTGTGACGTTCCTGTGACATTTGTGGAGGCAAAGTCAATACCAATTAAAAACACAAAAAAAACCGTTTTAACTGCATACATATTTAAGTAATAAACGGGGAGTGGGAGTTGTTTATCGTGCAATAAAACACTGCAGGGAGAATGAACCATGAGGGACACAGCCCCGAGTGGGTTAATCTCCCTTTCAGTGTTTTATTGTACGATAGACAACGACCACGGGTCGTTTACTTCTTATATGAGATATCAACATTATTTACAACCTCTTTAAATATGATGATAGAATGTACAAGCTTTAAAAATATTTACACATATTTTAACAAAGACGACTCCCTCAGTAGAGTTCATTTTATGCACAGGTGGGTATTTGCCGCATATTCTCACAATCCTCACTTCGATTACCTGTACCTTTTCTTCCAATATCGATTGCTAATTGGCTCCCGCTCCCGATGCGATCGTTCGGCCATCGCGTTTATCTGCGTTGCCCTGTTACATCTATGGGGAACAACTCACTAGACACTCCCCACTCAAAAATAACGTCGTCCAATAACCGACATCATCAAATTGCGAGCGCATGTTCGAATTTCCAGAAATGTGGTCATAATAGAACAATGTTTTATTGTCAAATAAACCACGCTTCGATAATGTCATTTTTTTACCCTCCTACTCAACATAATACGAGGGCTGGTCAAAAGGTTCCCAGCCTGACGAACTTTCAACTATGGACCCTAACAAAATGAACTAGTCAATGTAGTACATTGTTTGAGTAGTTCATTGCAAGTGTATTTGGTCTGTTGAGGCCGTTTGTATATTAGTGACAGCCAGCTGATAGGGTCCAAATGGACACAGAAATGGAAAAGAACGAGAACCGAGCAGTCATCAAGTTTTTGACTTTAGAGAAAAGTACTTCATGGCCGCATTTCACAAGTGTATGGGGATAAGTGCGCTCTGCTATTCCACTTTTAAACTTTGGGCAGGTATGTTTAAGGCTTGATAATGACCTGAGGTCTGGGCGTCTCTTAATTTCCATCAATGAAGATTCACTTAAAGAGATAGAAAACTTACACTGTCAGATAGATGTATCACCATTGCTGAACCTGAGGAAGATAAAGTTCTAAGCCATCCATCCATTTAAACTATTTTTCATGAACATTTACAGATGAATAAGATGTCTGCTCGTTTGGTGCCAAAGTTTCTAAATCATGATTTTAAGGAAAAAAGAACTGACATCGCCAGAGAAAACTTTTAAAGCTAATCGAGGAGGATTTGCGTCAAATTCAAAGGAGTTTAGAAACGCGTGATGAAACATGGGTCTACCACTATGACCCCGAGTCAAAACGTCAATTCGTGGAATGGCACCATTCCACTTGTCCGGCACCAAAGCAATACAAGTCTTCAAGATCAGTGAAGAAAGTTATGGCCACTGTATTCTGGGATACAAAGAGTGTGATCCATGTTGATTACTTATACTCTTCAAAAGAAAAAGAAAAGAAACGCACAGGTAGATTTTTAGTAAATCTATTGTCCCTAATAAAGTCGATATATTTAATTTAATATCAAGTATGAAATTTTGGAGCTCGATAGTCACAGTCGTTGTACAAAGACATTGAAAACTGTTCATTGTCATGTCACATGAGGCCACAAGGTTGCGCTGAACTCACTTTCTCGTGTGACCGCCCCGGGCAGCAATCACGGCTCAGCATCACCTCGGCACTGTGTACGAATTCTGTCATGCGGAATTCTGTGCCATTCTGCTTGAAAGGTGTTGGCCAGTAATGGGAGTGTCTGTGGCGTGTTCTGACGTTGACGTACACGTCGATCGAGTTCATCCCAGAGGTGTTCGACTGGGTTGAGGTCTTGAGATTTCGACGGCCAGGGCAAGTCGTTGACGTTGGCATTATGAAGGTAGTCTACCATGACACGAGCTGTGTGCGGTGGAGCGTTGTCCTGTTGAAACAGGTCCCTCTGGCGGTCAATGATTGGAAGAAGGTGAGGTTGAAGAATTCATGTAGCGATTTGCTGTCAAATATCCCTGAACCACAACCTAGTCAGATCTCGTGGAGTAGGATATGGACCCCCGCACCATGACACTACCGCCACCGAAATTGTCGAATTCACGTACACAATGTGGGGCAAAACGCTCATTTAGACGACGATAAACACGTTGTCTTCCATCTCGCCAGTGAAGAAGAAATCGTGATTCATCGCAATACCACACTCGTCTCAAGTTTCTGAAATTCCAAGACTGTAAGGTATGGCACCAACGCAAGCGTCGCTGTCGATGGATCTGTTGCAAAACAGGGACGGTAACTGGTCTTTTGGCTAGGATTCCAGCCTCGCGAAGATGGTTCCTAACAGTCTGGTCCGACATCCTCCTCAAACCAGGGATGCATCCTGCAGTCTCCGTAGCTGTGGCATTGCGATGACGTAGGTGGAACAGTCGAATGTCGCGAAGAGGTAACTCTTGGACGGCCGGTTCTCTGGCGGTCTGCAGTGGAGTTGAACTGTGTGTATCGGTCCCAAAGGCGGCAAATGCTGCTGTGGTGGCCGTTGAAGTGACGTGCAACAGAAGACTGTGATTCCTCTTTGGATACGTCCTATGGCGATGTTTCGATCGGAAGCGGCATTTTCGAACTTGAAAAATGTTGAAAATTGAATGACAAATTATTGCCTTATGAATGCTTTTTTATAGCCATTACCACGAGTTACGGATGCCATATCTTGCACGTGCATTTTGCTTTACTGTTTTCCTCCATGACATTTTTTAACAAGTGTGAAAACAATGCCGTTTAAGACATTGCAAATCGACAATGGCTGCGTTCTGTCGCACCGTTTGTCGAATATCAGGCCACCAACATTTTCCAAGAACATATATCCAATTTATATTCCGGATTTTGTGTACATACTACCTGTACGTTTCTTTTTGTGAAGAGTGTAGAAAGTCAAAAGACGATTACCGGTGCCTACTATGCTGATCTGCTTCATCGCCTGAGAGATTCTATCAAAGAAAGCGTCGAGGAATGCTGACTGCTGGAGTTCTACTACTTCATGACAACCTTTTGGCCAGCCCTCTTATCAGGAATAAGAAAAACCGTCGAACACTCCTTTTAACGTCCTTAACTTCCTTTCTGCATTGCATTAAAAACATATAAGCTTTTTACTGATTATATTAAAGTGGTGAGGTGAGGTGAAATGGGGTTTAACGTCGCGTCTAAGATTACTGCACTTATATAGCGACGTGCAGATTATATTAAAGTAATTATTATAGAGGTTTAAGAGGAGAACATTCTAATAATTATTTAATCACGAGGCTGGTTTTGACACAAAGTAATGAGATCAATTGAGGTCAAGTAAAGTCAAGTCTTTATTTCGAATGAAGGCCCTTTGCCAATATACATGATATTTCCATAAATATATACACAAGATATAAAAATTCACACATTATGGTAAGCCTGAGTATAATTATAATTTTCTGTCTCTTATCATAGCTTTGTTATACGAATTTAAAGAGTTTCTTCAGCATTATTTCACAATTTCCATATAATACCATTTGAAGCGTTATTCAGGATTGGATATTTACGATTATACATTTACGGTGAGCAACATTCTCTAAGGGCACTTTTTTTTACCATGTTTACATGTGACATGTAACAACCATGTGACAACTCGATTCCTGAGATCTATCATCAATAAGCTTGTTGCTCATAGTATATTTGTCTCCAGAAAAGTGAAAAACAAATGTCTAATATAGGAGAAGGGAAGGTTCCATATCACAAGATGTATGTATTACCACATTTAACCTCTTTGTCATCTAGTCAACTTTTAGTAACACTTCCACGGAGATTGTACGCCTCGTTTTCCCTCAATCTCGGACGACAGTGACTCATTAATAAATGATCTGGGAAATTTAGAATAAAATATAAGGCGAAGTGGGGTGTAACGGCATTAAAGATAACTAAAGAGAAGCGTGCGTTATACAGCAGACTCAGAGGTTGAAATTACTCCTTGTCCTTGACATACAGGCATAACAGATACCAGTATAGAAGTCAACGTTAAAACAACAGAAATAGTATTACCAAAAAATAATATTGCTACAAACAGTACAAATTATAGATTTTATAAACATAATGTGCAGACTTTAGTTAATATGCTCGATTTGACGGGAGCGCCCTCTGGGTGCCGGGGGGAGAGAAGCCGCCGATACGTACGGACTTCATGGAGCGGGGTCGGCTGTCGATGTAGCCGTCATCTGAAACATCAAGCAAAGAAACTGAACGTTTGACCACGGAAACACTAAACTAACATGGGGGTGCGTGTCATGGTATCTGAAGGGCCTTAAACTGGAGTGATAGATTGAGTGTTCACGGAGAAGAGTTTAGTAGTGGCATATGTCTTGAGATGTGATGTGAGGTTAGGCTGTGAGACGTGTATAATAAAGAGAGTGAAATAGAAAGATAAAGGTGAAGGTGACGTGAAATTGGGTTTAACGTCGCGTTCAAGATTATTGCACTAATATAGAGACGTGAATGCACTGTGTGTGTGTGTGTGTGTGTGTGTGTGTGTGTGTGTGTGTGTGTGTGTGTGTGTGTGTGTGTGTGTGTGTGTGTGTGTGTGTGTGTGTGTGTGTGTGTGTGTGTGGTTCTTTGAACTTTGAACTAGCCCGGACCTTCCGCTCTCCGGGTGGACGCTCTACCTCTAGACCACGGAGGCGGTAGAAAGAAAATGAAAGAGTGAAACTGAAAAAATAGGGTAGCATTTACTCACTCTTATTCCAGAAGTCATCCTTGTAGTCGCCTGACGTTTGGTAGACGTTGTTGCGGAAACCTTCCGGGGGAGTCTTCACCCTGGACGAACAGAACATGACACATTTGCAGTTAATCGAGTAACGCTCTATTTCGACATTGACCAAGAGGATTGAGCTGCCGAAATTATTATTATGTTCGACATTAAACACGAATGAAAATATAGCGTCATATTAAACCTGATTCTAGATTCGAAATGTATTACAAGAATTAATTCATGAAGAAGTATCTTGTTTGTTTGTTGTTTAAAGCCGCACTAAAAAATAATCGACAATCCAGTGATCGACATCATGAGCATAGATCCACGAAATTGGGATACGATAATATGCATCAAACAAGTCAGAGAGCCTGACCATCCGTTCCATTAGTCACCTCTTACGACCAGCATAGCTGCCTTTACGGCAAGCATCGGTTGCTGAAGAACTATTCTGTCCATTGCTCTGTTTGATAATGCATCATATGCGATTCTCGAAATTTGGACTAAGAAGTAGTGCAGACTTATCCTTGGCTTGTGTGGGTAGTGATTCCTAATTCTACCAATGCATGAAAGTGTATAGTAGAAAGTGTTAACTTGGAGATGTCGACATTGAATCCTTACATGCCTTTCGTAAAGGAAGCACCCATGAGTCTCTTTATTATCCACACTTTATATTAAGCTCTACTAATATACTGAGTAGCTTCTTTATCTAAAATCGTGTCGGGACACTGACAGGATCAAGATGACATAAACAACAATGCCCTGTCATGACATTTGTGACGCCATTCAACAAGGCGGTATCAATGAGGTCACTATTACTTCAACCATAGTATTTACATCCCCTCAAAAAGGTTGGTGAAATCGTTATTACCCGTGAGCCTTAAGTGTACTTACGGGCCGAATTCTGGTCCCTCAGGTCTAGGTTTCACTTGATTTGGTTCCCTGATTAAAAAATATACTATAGTGAGTTTTATCCAAAAGATTTTACAAAGTCAGTCATGTAGCATTATCAAGTACAGATGAGAGAAGCTGGCGTAATTTCTCAATGGAAGGAGTAGTATAGTAATATGGCGGCAAAAACATTTCTCTACTTGACTGAAAATAAGGACGTTCCAGGGCAAAATGAAACTCATCATCAATAGAACGAGTATTACAGTCTGTGCATAAAACATTTGGGGATCATCATATGCTTTCAACCGTTTCTACTGCACTTTCAACTTAAGTGATACACAACGGAAATTTGCAATATACTCTTACTACATCCTTAAAAGGAAATAATTCTATTACATACTTTTCAACACCCATTATAGTTTTGCTAGAAGCGGCGTAAAACCTCACGCACTCACTCGCTTTAGTTTTGAAACCACAATACAAAAAAAGAGGAACTTGTTATCTTATCATACCAATTCTGCAACTCTATATCTTTACATCCTTATGAAAACATGCTCAAAAAAGTTTTAACATTACCACAATCCTGAGTGATCCAGACAAATCAGAAACCAGTTACAAATAATTATCATCAAAAATCCGCAAATTATCACAGCAAGCACTTGGATACCTGGGCCTTTCCGTATGAAGAAATCGGCACCAGTAAACTATACATCGACCGTAATAATCAACACACATATATATAACTTACTGTATAAATGTGGGTATGGTTACATCTGGGAAAACCAATGTTTCTTAGAGAATCATGCCATGTTCATATCGAAAATAAGGCAGACGCTTTTTGACATGTACTTTCAAACATGGAGATCTACTGTAGATGTTTCTAGCAAATGCGAATATTATAGATATTTTAAAATGCAATTATGCGCAGAAAAAATATAACTGATGTAAATATAAGAAAATGCAGAATATCATTAACACAATTTAGATGGCAGGCACAACAAAATACCCAAATGTTTAAGATTATGTAAACAATGTTCTTTAAATGTTGTCGAAGATGAATTTCATTTTCTACTTGTATGTTGTAAATATGATAATTTAAGGAAAAAATATACTGAACAGAAATACTATGTACATCCAAATAAATACAAGTTTATCTCTTTAATATCACATGTGAGCAAAACGGCTTTACAAAATCTCTCTCTCTTTATATATCATGCCATGTTATTAAGAAATGAATCCTTGTAACATTTCTAACCGCTTCCACATTGTCATGTATTCTGTACTATGGGCCTGTGGCCTTACAGTTATATATGAATAAACTGATTGAAGATTCCCGACATGGGTACAATGTGTGAAGCCCTTATCTGGTGACCCCCGCCGTGATATTGCTGGAATATTGCTAAAATCGGCATAAAACCATACTCACTCACTCACTCACTCACTCACTCACTGATATGTCTCTTGCAAGAATTATTTGGTAAATGAGAGCTTCAACTCACTGCGGTCCGTCACAACAGTCTCCACACATTCCTCCTCTTCCTCCACCTCCCGCACCGTCCGGTCCACCCGCTCCACATATCGCACCTGATCCGTTGGGTCCCGTGGGACCACAGCATGTACCGTACCTACAGAACCTATACAGGAAGTAGCCAATAAGCAACAACAGCAGAAGGACCAGCAGTGCGATCAGAAGACCCAACACTGCCGCACCGGCTGGAGACGAAAATGTGTCAGAAGCAGACACTGCAGCAGCTGTCGTGGTTGTCGTGGTTGTTGTTGTTGTCGTAGTCGTTGTAGTGGTGGTTGTAGCAGGAGTTGTAGTGGTGGTGACGAAGCTCACATAGTATGTTGTCGTTGCAGTACGGGCTGGACTTCCTCCATCGAACGCTATAATTTCCAGTCGACAATCAGAGCAGTCTTTATTAGCCGAGAAGCGGTTCAGGTATGTTATCCGGCCGTCATCAGTGAATATGACGTTGCTTCCCAAATTGATGCTACTTTGGAGGCGTAAAGTGACGTCATTGTTGGGCGAGGTTAAGTCGGCGTCGGTAGCGGTAATCGTAGCCAGCGTTGTGGGTGGCGTCAACACGTTCTGAGTAATCACGACTGACGTAGGGCTGCCCCCGAAGTCTGGTGTTTGGGTGTTCTGGTCTACAACCGTCACCTGGATGAGAGAAGAACCTGTTGCCCCTTTGTCGTCCGCTACCTCTATTGTCAACGTCACTGAAGACGGGAAGGCGCCACCATCGACGACGTAGTTGTTACTGATTCTAAGGTTGTCGTTCTCCAGGGAAAATAAGTTGCTGTTGTTTGCGGAATTGAGTGATGGGGACAGAACGATGTCCCCTTCTGGATCTCTAATGGTCAGACCGAGCGCACACGTGGAGCCAAATTGCTGTAAGGATCAACAAGCTTTTAATATATTGATATGTAAAACTGATCTAACACTTATGTATGACTTGTATAGACATACTTGCTGAAAACACATTACTTATGGAAAGCATTTTGTCGCTTATATCATTTAGAAAACCAAATTATCGCATGGGTGTCTGAGTAGCAGAACTGTATCATTCTACTTTAATTTCATATTTTTGAACTGACATGTACTTACATTGCCTTCAAACAACGTGCAGTAATGAACAGGTCTGCTGAAGAACGGCGGTTCGTTTACATTGGCGACAGTGAGGAGGATGTAGGCATTGACAGAGGGAAGGTAGCCGTCGAAGAGGGAGAAGGAGAGGTTTAGACGACTGACTGACTCGGCGTCCAGGAGAGTTGCACCGTTAGCAACTGCGTTTAACCGGACTTGTCTGGCTGAAACAATACAATGACCTTTATTTCGCATGGTGTATCTTTCCACATTGACGTTTTCATGACATTGTTTACGTATATCCGTCGAAGAATGAAATGGTTTTGAACAACTTTTCTTCATACACATAAAATGAAAAAAGGATAATTTAATAATTATGGGTATCGGCGAATTATTGCAATACACCTTTTCATGTTACAATATGTTCCCAATGCATTTAAAAAAATGTAACTTGTGTTAATTTATTGAGTCTCATCTAAGGAAGGGATTCCTTAATGACTTAATAAACAGAGATTCTTTATTGTCACACAGCAAGATCTAACCGAGTATCTATTGCAACTGCTCCGAACACAGTCGTTTTGGAGGCGGCAGTGTCATGGTTTCCTGAATCAACACACACGGGTTTGGCCCTGTTTCAGCAAGATAACGCTGGTCGTCTTTAGAACATATACATGTTTAATAGAGTGCATACTATGAGGCTATAAGTCAAATATGGTTTAGGTGTTTCATATATATTGAAATTAGATTGCAAATCAGATTCACAGGCACTCCCGTAACGCATATACCACCAGGGCGTACAACGTAGTTGGTACTACTATAGTAACAAAAACATGTACAAACCAAGCTGATGGTGATTATATAGGTGATACCTCTGACGACAATAGTCTTCGTAGCATAGGTGATAGCGTGACGGACAAATCAAGAGATTGCAAGTTCGAATCAAACTTTAAACATTCTTTGTGCTGTTGCTGCATGCTTAATAGTCTTTTCTCTCATAACAGGAAGCTTACAATGAAAGTATATCTGATTACTACTTAGACGTTTTAGACCGCCTCCGTTGTCTAGTGGTAGAGCGTCCGCCCGGAGAGCGGAAGGTCCGGGGTTCGATCCCCGGCCGCGTCATACCAAAAGACGCTAAAAGATGGTACTTGTTGTTACCCTGTCTGGCGCTCGGCATTAAGGGGCTAAAACAAGGACTGGTCGGCTCGGAGTCAGTATACTGTGTCTGAGTGAGGTTTTCATGTTAAACTGCGGCATGGTATCTCAGTGGGCTAGCACTATAAATCGGCATCAGTCCGGACTCGTACAAGCAGCCACACACACACACACACACACACACACACACACACGTGCATGCACGTCACTATATAAGTGCAATAATCTTGGACGCGACGTTAAACACAATTTCACCTCACCTCACCTCACTTAGACGTTTTAGTCACGATAGGCCACATATATACAAATACGAACTGGTGAACTTTACAAGCAATTCCTATCACTGTAATTGATTGCCTATCCTGAAGTCGGAATCGTAGAAATATTATTCAACATATTTTATTGTCCAGAAGACAAAGGGGTTGGGTGCAACACTTATTACTTATAAAGAAAGCTTTCATTATATCATGGTGTGTCAGTATAATGTTGGAGGAAATCTCAATGTGGCGCAGGTAACAAATCATGAGCCAACCATGAGCGGATCCCGGCCCTGTTCGAGTCTATTTAAGATCAAGACCTCACTTATGTGCGAACAATGCCTGCCATACGAATCTCCCATTGTTACTGTAGCAAAACAGAGCCTGCAATATTTCGTCTGCCAGTTATGAATTTTGAAAGCCGCCATTCAGGAACATGAACTTATTAAGAGTTGGTTTGATTTGGGCAAAGAGTTGCAGGGTTTTGAGTAACTGCTCTGCTGTCTCCGACGACATACCTGTATGCAGTCATAGATATTTAATGTCGACGGAAATACTCACTTCCAGTCTGGTAGACGAACTTTGAGGCTTCCGCTACAGGATCTACTGTGAAGACAGGAATTAATGTCTGGAAGATGTCGGGGTCCGATAACGTCAATGTGGCTATCAGAGTCCCGGCCGGTGCGTCTTCGTTCAGAGTGATGTTGAGTGGGAGGTTCTGGATACTGGGACGAGTGTTCAAGTCTGGTGGCAGTGCCAAAATATACAGTTTATTGTCATCGATATAATCCTGGATCAATGAGTGAATAACAGTTCATACGAGGTTCGTGTGACATTATGATGTTACGCATTCTGCAGCAATGTTTACGTTACATAGCCTGCGAGTTCCTGCAGTCCATAAAGTACTTATCACGCATGAAGCAGAGGATTGTTTGTTTGGTATTTAACTCCGCACTCAGCAGTATTCCGCTATATGACGGCGGTCTGTAAATAATCGAGTCTGGACACGACAATCCAGTGATTGACATCATGAGCATCGATCCACGCAATTGGGATACGATGACATGCTTCAACCAAGTCAGTGAATCTGACCACCCGATCCCGTGAGTCGCCTCTTATGGCATGCATGGGTTGCTGAAGACCTATTCTACCCCGGATCTTCACGGTAACTTCTGATTCCGAGATTAGGTAGTCTAGCTTCGGTTATTGTTGGTTTATAGCCTGTTTTTAATTACTAAGTATCAATGAATTGTATATTGATGTGTTTTAAATTTTAATCAGGTTTTACTGTTTAACTGTCCTTTGTCGACAGATATTTTATAACCATGTTATTATCGCTTTGTCAATGCGATGTAAATGTGTACGCACTCATTCACATAGTGCCTCTGCCACAGGCCATAGAGATGTGGCTATTCGTCACATCTTCCCAGCCCATCAGCAAATTATATGTGTTCATCATCTACTGTATAGAACCCTGCGGGGTTCGTCGATTCTTATTCACGAACCCACATTTAATCGTACATGTATGTCCCCCTCACGTAACGTCGCTCTGCATAAGTAGAAACATAGACCCTGCCCGCACGACTAAGTCTTGAAGTCACTTGAAGTCATTACCAATACCCGTGGGGATCCCGGATCAGAATAGGCCTAAACTACCCCATGCTCGTTGTAAGAACCCACTTTAGTGAGGATAGGGTGGGACAGTCGTTTTGTCCTCTGATCCTTTACTTACTTATGATGTTGACAGTGACGGTGAGGGGTCCTACAATGTGCTTGCCGTCACTGACGTTGACCTTGATCGTCACAGGGGTCACAGTGGCCGTTAACAAGTGTTTGGCTGCGGAAATGACTCCGTCCTCTGCAGACAGAATTCGTGGAATCCATTACCACTAACATGAAAAATGTTGCTTTGGAATCCTCGAAAAGAAAATAATTTTTCGTTGGATAATAGGCGTCTATTGTTTTATTTCTTGTTTAACGACTACCAACAAGACATATAACACTGTCAGGTCTTATATTGTAACATATGACACATTCAAACAGTTTCCTACACGTTTCCATGAATGATTAAACTCCTACGTTTGGATGATAATGTTTTATTTAATTTGCTCCAAAAGCAATCAAATTCTTCTAATTTCGAACACAAATCAAGAATATAGTAACAAATATAAATCAATTAGTGTTTGGTTGTGATAATAACTCCCTTTGGTCTAACGAAAGCCGAAGTTACAACAAATAGTACTACATATTCTCAAACACGTTTATTTTATATACTTACGTTGACTGATCTGGAAGTAGTCAACTGTGGCTGGGTCGACGGTCATCACATACGTGATGGGATCTGTCTCGTTGTCGGTCACTTGGACATCATACACCAGACTTCCGACCGCCCCGTTTATAGCATCCAGGGTAACCGTCACTACAAATGGGGAGCTTCTGTTCAGTACATGTCGTTAGTCTATATGTATATGTATCCAGGTAAATGAAAGCAGGGTTATAGAGAAAACATGGAACAAGAACATGATGGAGAAGGTGGAGAAGGAAAAGGTTACATTCATGCATGTACTATTGGTCACCAAAGGGAGGCATCCGCATTGGAACAAGTTCTCGTCAAATGACTGTCGCGTTGCACAAACACAACCGTAATTGAAATACGTGCATAAGTACTGTCCACTATACAATAACCCCTTTTTTTAAATCGGCCGTCGTGTTATGCGAATTTTATGTGGCATGATCGTGCCAATCACTTATTACAAGTCAGAGGGGGCACGGGTGGCCCAGTCGTCTAAGGCGCCGCGATTCGCTGTGCAGAGTTACGTCCCTTAGGCACGCCAGAAACCTATGATTGTGGGTTCGAATCCCGGTTCGCCCCGATCATGTTTCCAGGTTTGTCAGCACCATACCCGTGCTCGTGGGTTTCACCGAAGTGGTAAACGTCTGAGACCTGCATCACTTCCGTCTTTCCTCCCACATTAAGCTGACACGCCGTGATATAACTGGAATACTGTTAAAAACGGCATTAAATCCAACTCACTCACTATTACACATCAGCACAGCTCTGCACTACCCATCATATGTTGCTGGAAATATTTTGGTGAGCTGAAGAACACGAACCAAACTATTCGTCATGGACAGACAGATGCTGGAGGTTAAACTTACACAACTAATACGCCATTACGGAGAGGAGGAATACTCTTGTTTCTTTAGGCGAGTTAAAGAGGATAATATTATGGTTAAATAATAAGTAATATTTTTTTTATCTTTTCCATCCACACAAGATGAACTAAGAAAAATTAATGCAGCAGCTACCTCCGGGAAGACCGGCCACGACGGGAGCCTGGTTTGGGATGATGTCAACCTCCAGTGTCTGAGACGGACTCTTAGTGACGGTGTCAATGGCGACACATTGGACCTCTATTCTGTACGTCCTGATGACGCTGTAGTCCAGGTTCTGTCCTTGGTTGGGGACGTACACAATGTAGAATCCTGTCACAGAGTTAAAGGGGAAGTGTACACACAATAATCACTTTCTATCTTTTTCTAAACAAAACGCAATTTTAGAATAAGTTAGTATCTGTGTTTGAAAATATACACTCATTTTTTTCACAGTGAAAGTAGGAAGCTCACAATAGTGTGAAAATGATATGCCGTTATGAGGCCTTCGTTTTTCGAGCTAAACAGGCCTGAGTTATCCCCCTTAGATTATGACGTAATTGGTGCCAATTCAACTGGGTCCCTGTCTATTCTGAACGCAAAAGATATCAAGTACCAGTTTGTGGTAAAACAACATGGCCTACGACACACTCCGGCGCACTGGTGACTCAGCATAACACTATGCTGGCTGGCATCTGAGACGCTAGAATCACACACCTGTATCTACACCACGTTAAGCGGCTCTAACAAAGCATAATGACGTCATAATGTTTATCAATTGGCACCAATGACGTCATATTGTAAGGGGCATATGCCATGGTGTTTTTGTTATGGAAAAAGAACACTTGGTAAATGTGAAAAATATAAATCATTTTAATGCAAAAAATATGTCAATTATTTGTGATATTTTTATATTTTTGTCTATGACACTTCTAGGTTAACACTTTTAATGTGGAAAAAGTACAAGAAAAATAGGTTCATTTCCGTGTGAACTTGCCCTTTAACATGTTCAAATACAACTTAATACTATCGTTGTCATATGGCCCCGGACATAAACTTTGCTTAGCTACCTACATACTGCGCTCCTTAATTTGTGTAGTTGTCGCTAACACTTCCTAAAAAGGAACATCATAATATGATGACTCATCTATGTATTGTCCTCAATTTCTAACGAGCAGTGACATTGCAGTTATAACGTTACCGATACTATTGCGCCAAGCAACGAGGTTACAATGCAGTGACATTATTGTTTAAAACATGTAGCGGCACTGACCCCATTCGCCTTGTCACAAGCAATACCAAAATAAAGGGAAACAAAATGAAGTAAATTTAAGTTGCAACGTTATTATCAAATGCTGAAGCACTTTAGCAGAAAACTAATGCCAGCTGCTAGACATGAGACATATAGAAATTAATACCATGTGGATTCTCAAAAACTCAAAGGATTTGCTTGGTTTTTAAAATCTCAGAAAAGAGCCAGATTCAATTATTTTAAAACATTTGATTTTTCAACAGAACTATCCCACATGGCAAACGTAAGGATAAACTTTCATTCCTTGATTTGTTACAAAACGTAGTGGCCATATAGTTACATATCTATGTTCAGGTCAATTTGTCAAAAATGAAAGCAAATGCAAATTGAAGTTTACTGAGAAAACAATATGTATAATGCAATATGTATAACATGTATTTACAATTTGAGGGTAAGACAATTAGGCAAGAAGTCGGCATCCCCATGGGCATCAATTGTGTTCCCCTTCTTGCCGATCTGTTTCTTTATTTATATGATTGCGAATTTTTGCTCGGACTAGCAATGTTAAAACAAGGTAATTTGGACCAGAAGTTTAACCTAAGCTTGAGGAATATCGATGATCTGATATCGTTCAATTACCATCAAATAGCCAATTCCCTTCCACTGATTTACCCACCTGAACTAGAAATCAAGGAGACCTGTGAGACTGCCTCATCTGTTTCATGAATATATCTATGCATAAAGATTCAGAGTGACAAAACTCCCTCCACAAGACTATGTGACAACAGAGGTGACTTCAATAGTCAACATATACATTCCCTTTATGTCGAGCAATATTCCTGCAGCTCCATCCAGCCATTGGTGTCTATATTTCACTACTTTTGAGGTACAACCGGGCATGCTCTTTCTGCTTAGATTTCAAAGAGCGTCATGCGACCCCTACTTAGACGCTGTTTAATCAAGGTTACAATATTCAGGGCACCAATAAAGCTTTCAAAACGTTGCTCATTAACACCTGCTCATGATATAATGGGAATCGTACAATCGACTCTGCTTTTGGCAGATATTTGTATGAATATGGAAAGGTTTTTGTCGCTTTATTATTTTAGATATGCATATGCAGCTGATTATCTATTTCGCTAAATGAACCTTAACCTGTTCACATGGTTCTGGATGACCGAAGACTTTGGGATGAGGCGACACAGGAGCAATATTTCTTCTCAAATTATAAACAAATTAGAAATCACAACATTGAAAAAATTGAAACCAAATTCTTCCCTAAACTTAACTAAAGAGCAGCTAAGAGCAAAACTTGCTATTCGACAATTTTGTTTTTTTATACTGCCGTACAGGCGATGTTTCGAGAAATACGGCAAGATAACGGTTGGCTGCGTAAGCGTGATCTCAACTGGGCTAAATAAGACGACAAAGCGAACCGTAGGAGTTCATTGCAATGTGGAATAAAGTGTCCGTGAAACATTTACGACAGTACATATGTGTACTGGCAAGATTCACGCTTGTTTTTCATCAGTCTTGACTGTGTTGACATTTTCAGCAGTTGCACTGTGTGAACTCTAAATGTGGTGCCAGAAACCCAACTTGAACTCGCTGTCTGCTGCACAGTTGTTTCGTCTACAAAGCACTTGTTGCTTTAACAGGGAACTAGTAGATCGAGCGAAATAAACGAGAGATTACGGACAATTTAATTTGTTATATATATTAGCGTTTTCTCAGGAATAATAAGGTACAGCTTTACTGTTAAAACACAAATGCGGCCTTTCAATTTGAAAAAAACATATCATTACATCATTTTGTCGTACTGTACTCTGGAGGAAAACGAAAGGGAAACATCTTTTTTCCAGCGGCATAACATCGCTGACTTCCGCTGTTTTTTGGTCAACAAACCTTGACCTTTCTCTCCGTTGCTAGACCTCCTCCGCGGTCTAGTGGTAGGAAGGTCCGGGGTTCGACCCCCCTGCTGCGTCATACCAAAAAACGTTAAAAGATGGTACTTGTTGTTACCCTGTCAGGCGCTGGGCATTAAGGGGCTTAAAACAAGAGCTGGTCAGCTCGGAGACGGTATGCTGTGTCTGAGTAGGGTACTCATGTTAAACTGCGGCATGGTATCTCAGTGGGCTAGCACTATAATTCGGCATCAGTCCGAACTAGTACAAGCAGCCACACACACACACACACACACACACACACGTGCATGCACGTCACTATATAAGTGCGACGCGACGTTAAACCCAATTTCACCTCACCTCTCCGATGCTATGGAGACGGTACTAAAACTGTAAATATCGGAAAAAACTGAATTTGTTTTCACTCGGGACATATACTTCATATTAAAGTGAAGTTCGTATAATATCCTATAAAATCAATATGATATGAATAATAAATGCCAATGAAAAAAACCTGCCGCAAATACAACTTACTGTTTGTATTGGTCAGAAAATTATTGTTTATTCTGAACACATCGAAGGGCCCTCCGGTTATTAAATTGTTGTTATTGTTGAGACCATTAAGAAACACGGTGCCATCGTTAGTGATTCCCACCAAATTGCAGGTGCCACACTCCATGTTAGTAGATCCACTGTCTGTACAGTTGATCAGTGCTAGCGTCGTCTGTACCGTGTTGTCCTCGTGAAGGTTGACAACTTGGAAGGGCTCAATTAGGGGCATGGGCATTGCAGTCTGAAACATAGGCATAATTCACTGTTACGGTGTCAACATTTAAACAACAACATAATCTGTATTATTATATAAGATAGCTACGCTATAAATCGCGAAGAACAATGAAAGACAAAGCGTGGTTAATTTCACGATAAAACATTTTTTTTATATTATGGCGTCATTTCTGGAGATTCGAACATGTCCTGGCAACTTTATGACGTCATGTACCCTTCCATAATCCTAAGAAATATCTGCTGAAAGCAGATTTTATGTACGACGAGAATATTGTTTCCAAATAAAAGGAAAGATACGTTATGAAATACATTTGTTGCAGTGAGAACGGCATCAAACATGTAATTACTAGTATCTGTATTTATGCCTGCATTTCCATTCAGATAGAAGGTGAGATCAAGGTTATGCAGATGAGGAACCGGTTACGCCCACGATCTCTCCACTTAACGTTTAACGCCCTCATACTTAATCACTCTCACTCAATCGAGCTCAACCGAACAATCTCCAGGGCTCGAGCTTACACTCGTTCTAGTTCCCATGCCTACCCTTACATTCATTCACTAGCTCCCATGCCTTCACTTACACTCAATCTTCAGCTCCCATGCCTACGCTTACACTCAATCTTCAACTCCCATGCCTACACTTATACTCAATCTCCAGCTCCCATGCCTGCACTTACTCTCAATCTTCAGCTCCCATGCCTACACTTACACTCAATCTTCAGCTCCCATGCCTACACTTATACTCAATCTTCAGCTCCCATGCCTACACTTATACTCAATCTCCAGCTCCCATGCCTACACTTACACTCAATCTTCAGCTCCCATGCCTACACTTATACTCAATCTCCAGCTCCCATGCCTACACTTACACTCAATCTTCAGCTTCCATGCCTACACTTACACTCAATCTCCAGCTCCCATCCTACACGTACACTCAATCTCCAGCTCCCATGCCTATGCTTACACTCAATCTCCAGCTCATATGCCAACACTTACACTCAATCTCCAGCTTCCATGCCTACACTTACACTCAATCTCCAGCTCCCATCCCTACACGTACACTCAATGTCCAGCTCCCATGCCTATGCTTACACTCAATCTCCAGCTCATATGCCAACACTTACACTCAATCTCCAGCTCCCGTGATTTAACTTACATTCACTCTCAAGCTCCCATGCCTACACTCAAAATCTATCAATAGCTCCTATGCCTAGGCATACACTCAATCTCCAGCTTCCGTGATTACACTTACATTTTCACTCTCTAGCTTCCATGCTTACACTCACAATTAATCTATAGCTCCCATGCCTACACTCACAATTCATCTATAGCTCTTATGCCTAGGCATACACTCAATCTCGAGCTCCCGTGATTACACTTACATTCACTCTCTAGTTCCCATGCCTACACTCACAATTCATCTATAGCTCCTATGCTCAGGAATACACTCAATCTCCAGCTCCCGTGATTACACTTATATTCACTCTCTAGGTCCCATGCCTACACTCACAATTTATCTATAGCTCCTATGCCTACACTCACAAATAATCTATAGCTCCCATGCCTACACTCACAATTTATCTATAGCTCCATGCCTACACTCACAATTAATCTATAGCTCCTATGCCTACACTCACAATTAATATATAGCTCCCATGCCTACACTCACAATTTATCTCTAGGGATACACTCAATCTCCAGCTCCCGTGATTACACTTACATTCACTCTCTAGCTTCCATGCCTACACTCACAATTAATCTATAGCTCCCATGCCTACACTCACAATTTATCTCTAGGAATACACTCAATCTCGAGCTCCCGTGATTACACTTACATTCACTCTCTAACTCCCATGCCTACAGTCACAATTAATCTATAGCTCCCATGCCTACACTCACAATTAATCTATAGCTCCCATGCCTACACTCACAATTAATCTATAGCTCCCATGCCTATACTCACAATTTATCTTTAGCTCCCATGTCTACACTCATAATTTATCTATAGTTCCTATGCCTAGGCATACACTCAATCTCCAGCTCCCGTGATTACACTTACATTCACTCTCTAGCTCCCATGTCTACACTCACAATTAATCTGTAGCTCCTATGCCTACACTTACATTCACTCTTTAGGTCTTATGCCTACAGTTACATTCACTCTTTAACGCCCATGCCTTGTATTACACTCAGTCCCTAGCCCCCGTGCCTGCAACTACACTCAATCTTCAACTCCCGTGATTATGTTCTCTTTCTCATGCTCACAATCTGGTCACGATCACGGCATTGTGCCTGCGCTCATACAAACACTCACAATCTATCGAATAACCGCGCTGTCACTAACATTCACTCTCAAGTTATCATGGAACGTAAATGACAGAAATAAAAAAAAAATGTTTGTCAAAACAGATTCCAGATTTCCAGATTGCCCTTGTGGGAAAACAGCGATGATAATTAGACGAATGGATCACTGAAAACCAGTGATGACACCAGGTGTTCGCGAAAAGGGTAAGCATGTCCTGCCCTACCAGCAGCATACGCCACAGACAACGATTGGCAACAAAAGTAAGTGTTTTTCTTGCCTGACTCCTGCAATACGACGGCGACCTGAAAACAAGCGAGTCCTAACCAGACGGGGCGGTCGGGTAGCCTAGTGGTTAAAGCGTTCGCTCGTCACGCCGAAGACCCGGGTTCGATTCCCGACATGGGTACAATGTGTGAAGCCCATTTCTGGTGTCCCCCGCCGTGATATTGCTGGAATATTGCTAAAAGCGGCGTAAAACCATACTCACTCACTCACTCACTCCTAACCAGACAATCCAGTGATGGACCAGACAATCCAGTGACACGATAACGCGTTTACTGATTACTGATAAATCACGCTTTAGTGTTGACACCAACTCTCACACCCTCCCATTAGTGCTTTATCCTAATTAGTTTTGACACCAACTCTCACTCCCTCGACTAGTGCTTTATCCCAATTAGTGTTGACAACAACTCTCACTCCCTCGACTAGTGCTTTATCCCAATTAGTGTTGACACCAACTCTCACTCCCTCGACTAGTGCTTTATCCCAATTAGTGTTGACACCAACTCTCACTCCCTCGACTAGTGCTTTATCCCAATTAGTGTTGACACCAACTCTCACTCCCTCGACTAGTGCTTTATCCCAATTAGTGTTGACACCAACTCTCACTCCCTCGACTAGTGCTTTATCCCAATTAGTGTTGACACAACTCTCACTCCCTCGACTAGTGCTTTATCCCAATTAGTGTTGACACCAACTCTCACTCCCTCCCATTAGTGCTTTATCCCAATTAGTGTTGACACCAACTCTCACTCCCTCGACTAGTGCTTTATCCAACATTCACTCTCACACATGTATACTCACTTTCACACAGTCGAACTAGCGCCAATTCACTCTCTGTACACTGACTCGCATCTAAGTCAAGTCTAAGTCCTACTAGCATAAATTGTAAAACATAATTGTAAATACTTCAGTTATGAATATCTTAATCATTTTTAATCGTTCGTATCATTTTCTTTGATAATCGTCATTTACCATTATTAATGTACGTATCATGAGAATAATACTTACTACATTATAAAGGCTTGGGATGGACATCAGGAATACCAGGAGGAGCAATAGTCTTTGGCTGTTAAATCCATGCATTGCGGCCATTTTGACCGTCATTTCTCGACTGTCTGACTCAGAGTGAATGTTTATGTTGACGCACCATGTATCGCAAAACCCTCCTTTAATAATGCCTATTATAGCCTTTCTATTCTAGACAAATGATCAGCGGGATTTTTTTATTTATTTTGACAGGCCAACTGAAGGATCGCCTAGCCATTGACAACGTATCAATAGCTCTAAACACATGCACACAAAGTGGACCTGGTTAGTTTGGGTCAGGTTAGTTTTTTTTTATATTTTGGATTTAATAGTATGAATACATTTAAGTTATTGACGTATTCAAACTTATATTGAAATGAGCTTATTGTCAGCGTTCATTATTATCGTGCTGACATTAACTTTCAGAGGTCTTTTGCCAACAGGGTGCGACAAAGTGAAATGGAATACATTAAAGCGTGTTTGAGTGAAATGTATTTATACCGCCAACATTAAAGTACAGTTCGTAATGATCAATGTGTATATGTGAGCTTACTGTGTGTATCATTGTTAGAACTGCTGGCGACGATACACATTAAAACAGTCTTGAAAACCAATTTCGTCTACTTCTCAATTAACTTGTGTCTACTGTCTACTGTTTTGTCGCATGTCTGTGTTTGCTTTTGATGAAAATGACAAAATTAATTCCTGATGGTATCCATGCTAATTAGCCTTTAAGTAATAAAGCTAACAAGATACTTAGCAGTATACTCAACATGTAGAAGTATCACATAATAATGAACGGCCACTCCTCCATTATGTATATCAGATACACATACACAGAAATTAGGTTGTCCATGTAGGAGCCTACATATTGCAGTATTATTTTATTAAGTATCTTAATGTCTGAGAGCCTGTATGGATTCCGGGTTAGAAGGTCTCTGGAACCTATTTTGGTCGTAAGAGGCAACTTATTGTAGCGGGTGGTCAGGCTCGGTGACTTGGCTGGTTGCGGCGTGTATGTATATCCCGACGACGTGGAAAGTTGCTCATAATGTCAATCACTGGTTTGTCTGGCCCAGATTCGTTCATTTGCATCATAGCAGCAATATTGAGGCGTTAAACAACACACAAAACAATACAAACTAAAAACAAAATGTCTGAATACTAAACATGTCCTATATGGACATGGACGAATCCATCAATGCATATTTGAAACCAATGGTGATATACTCGATGAGGTTCATGATCTCATAAGGTACGTGGCCCGTGAAGATCCGGGGTAGAATAGGTCTTCAGCAACCCATGTTTGCCGTAAAAAGCGACCATGCTTGTCGTAAGAGGCGACTAACGGGATCGGGTGGTCAGGCTCGCTGACTTGGTTGATGCATGACATCGTATCCCAATTGCGTAGATTGATGCTCATGATGTCAATCACTGGATTGCCTGGTCCAGACTCGATTATTTACAGACCGCCGTCATATAGCTGGAATATTGCTGAGTCAACCAAGTCAGCTAGCCTGACCACCCGATCCCGTTAGTCGTCTCTCACGACAAGCATAGTCGCCTGTTTCGGCAAGCATGGGTTAACTTCTTTGATAGGCATTTAGAAGTTGGAGTACTAAGTAAGGATAAGAATTTATGGATGAACAACTTCTTTATTACAATTAAGAGCGACGTTTCGGTGTACTCCAGTATAACAATATCTACTCTTCTGTATAAACTTTGCCTCCTACTTGTATATATACTTGCCTACTACACTCTGTAAATCACTTGCTTGATAACGGTGTTAGAACCTACACCGAAACGTCGCTCTTAATTGTAATAAAGAAGTTGTTCATCCATAAATTCTTATCCTTACTAAGCATGGGTTGCTGAAGACCTATTCTACCCCGGATGTTCACGGGTCAAATGACGCTGTAGGTAGATACAGGTCCCAATGTCCTGGTTTCGTGTCTATACATGTATGGGATGTGAGTGAGTTGGTTTTATGCTGCTTTGAACATTATGTCAGTTATAACACGACGTGTCAGCTTGATGTATTACAATGCAGGTAATAATATACCAAGGGTCAAAATCAGGGCGAATCGTAAATACGAACCGGCGATCGTAGGATCCTGGAACGCGTTGACACGTATTTCTACACACACACAATATATATATATATATATACTCCTTTGAATACGCATATATATATACGCATATAAGAGTATATTGTGTTTGAATACGCATATATATATATATATATATATATATATATATATATATATATATATATATGCGTATTCAAAGGAGTACTGTTAATCGGCAAAACTGCAGGCAGCCAGATTACTTAACGCACAGTGGGTGCGACGTTCATATTTCACCACTGTTCTCTCAGACGCAGTTATTAACTGACGCAATGAACCAAGATACCCTCTAGCCTGCATAACAGTTGGTTCCAACCGACATGGATTGTTAGCTGTTGTCACGTCACGGGCATAAAGCAAACTATAAGATTATTAAGGTGTCCTATCACAACAACCAAGCAGGCCCTATTGAAAGACATACATTCCTAACTGGACTTGCACGCTTCAAATGCTTGATATAATTCATACCCATGTGAAACAGAAACATGCATGCATGAGTTTTGTACCCTCGCTTCGTCCTTCCGATAGGAGTCACTTGCAACTTCCAACATTTTCGACAGCCCTCACCAAGAACTGGTTACTCAAGACTCACCCATCATCTGATACTTGGGTAAAGTTTTAACTTATCCGAAACCACAGCCAAAACGAAAAGCAGGTTAACATAAGATCTTTGCAACAAAAATGTCTTTCCGTTGAATACTGATTCAAAAATATCTTTATCATCTATATCAAATGCTTCATAAAAAGCTGGTCGGGAAATATATTTATTTTTGGACATGAACATTCAGATACACGTTACCTTGGTTATATGGAAAATAATATTTGTAGTTGTGCTCAGACTGTATGCCGATCTGTCGTCATGGGCATATAACAGTGAGAACAGTGAGAAAGATAAGACGGTTAAATTGCATACGGCAAGTGAGGTACGTCTGTATAAAGTGTTACAAAATGTCAAGCAAATGGCATCGCTGTGTTACAAGTCAACATTACATCACACTGCCGTGATGGTCACTATTCATCATTTAAAATTAATTTCTAAATATAAGAACAAATACATAGAGAGAATAATGTTTATTATAGTGTCACATGTTCTATACACTTTATACTAAAACACGTACACAAACAATAAAATAAAACATTCGACCAGGTATGGCCTACGAGACACTAGACAAAAAAGCATACCTATAACGTCATGATCTGGATAACGTAAATTATGACAAATACTAACACAATGTTTAAAGTTAAGATTGGGTTGTGAACACGCACGCACGCACACACACACACACGCCAAATTAACTTACACAGTCACGCACGCAATCATACACAAGCACGTAGACACCCCCCCACACACCCACCCACCCCCACCTCCACTCACACACAAACAAACGCACGCACGCACGCACGCACGCACACACATACACACACACCATAAGTACATTATAACCCCCCCCCCCCCCCCCCCCCCCCCCCACACACACACACACATACCCACACCCAACACAGAGGTGCATTTATCCTCACCGACACTCAACGTAAACATTACAAGTATAATATTAAATATTAATCACAAGCAGAAATACTACTATTCGCGAGCATAATACCATACATGAAGAAAAGCGCACACAGAATTAAATGAGTGTCAAGCGCCTTTGGAACAGTTGATGAATTAACCTACAAAGAGTATAACACCCGTGTTCACATCTGAGTAATGTAATTACTTTCTCGGTTGAAGATAAGTTTAAGAAATCTGGCATACATTCACACATAGCGTTCATTACATCATAACGTAAATCATCATACATGTTACAATCAATTAAAAAGTTGACCTCAGTCAATATATGTACACAATGTGTAAAATGTAATAAATATCATGCTTCCCGTTGTATATAGGTAATAATGCCAACAGAATAACATTTTATCAATTGACCTTTGGTTTCAACGATTAAATTCTTTTGATGCGACGTATTGAGAAATCACATTGAAAGAATATAGAACTTGTCAAACTTCTAAAATGCCACATAGAGATATATAATCGACTGAGTGAATGTTGATGTCAACACTAATTGGGATAAAGCACTAGATGAGGGAGTAAGAGTTGGTGTCAACACTAATTGGGATAAAGCACTAGATGAGGGAGTAAGAGTTGGTGTCAACACTAATTGGGATAAAGCACTAGATGAGGGAGTAAGAGTTGGTGTCAACACCAAGCGTGATTTATCAGTAATCAGTAAACGCGCTATGGTGTCACTGGATTGTCTGGTCCATCATTGGATTGTCAGGTTAGAACTTGCTTGTTTTCAGGCCGCTGTCGTATGGCAGGAGTCAGGCAAGAAAAACACTTACTTTTTGTGCAAATTGTTGTCTGTGGCGTGTGCTACTGGTAGGTCATAAGATGCTAACCCTTTCCTCAAACACCCGGTGTCATCACTGATTTTTAGGGATCCATTCATATAATTGTATTATTGTCACCCCTATTTTGTAGTATGACTGGTTATTTACTGGCGTGGACGTTATATATTTTATTCTGTGCGACTAGTCTACTGCCTCGTATGAAGACGCAATTGAAACATTACTCCTAAAACTATAGTTTAATCGTGTTACCTCAAACTGTATACACACCAGTGTATGTATATTCGTCACTTTGCTAGCATCGTTTAGCTGTTGTCTCGTGCATATCATATATTGATTTCTAACTACTACTGATCGATGAACACTTAAACCTGTGTATTAGATGTAAACAACCACATATCGCGTGGTCATTTAGTAGCTTCCGGTTACATTAGAGACTGCAGCTTTTGTAAACGTACAAGAAATTCTTGGAATGGTGAACGTAACTTTGATAATCTAGACAGTGAATGAGTGAGTGTGGTTTAACGCTTCTACAAGAATTATTTCAGTATTATCATGGTGGGCTATACAAAGAAAGGTTTCACACACAATACCAATCGTTACGAATAGAAACGGATCTTTTGCATGAAAACGAACGTTTTAACAACTATGCATCACTAACGCCTCTGTAATGCTTTAGGGGCGGTCGGGTAGCCTAGTGGTTAAAGCGTTCGCTCGTCACGCCGAAGACCCGGGTTCGATTCCCGACATGGGTACAATGTGTGAAGCCCATTTCTGGTGTCCCCCGCCGTGATATTGCTGGAATCTTGCTAAAGCGGCGTAAAACCATACTCACTCACTCACTCACTCACTCACTCACTGTAATGCTTTAATCTCACTGAAGCTATAATAATTGCAATTCGTGTTTAGATAGGAAGATGTAGATAGATATATTATTTAATGCTATATATAATGATATATAAATCAAAGTGAATTATTAAGATATAAATATATTTAAATTATTAAATAATAAGTACCATCGCTGTAGAAGAGGTTTACAGCCTATAATATTGTTGATTGGTTTCTACCTGAGACCAGTATGACGCAGACGAATAAATACCCATCGAAAAAAACATAAAAGTCACTAAAGAATATAACAATAGTATCATAATAACCTTAATAATAACAGTGAAAATTGATACGTAGCAATATATACATATTAAAGAGATATGATCTAATTCTGGAGCTAATATGGTCGATTTGACGGGAGCGCCCTCTGGTTGCCTCGTGGAGAGAAGCCGCCAATGCGTACGGACTTGATGGAGCGGGGTCGGTTGTCGATGTAGCCGTCATCTGAAACATCATCCGGCTATCACCATGACATAATGCTAACACATGAATGTACACGGATCCTTGCGATGCCGGGCTAGAATGTGGATATGGCAGATCGGAAACCACGAACAGTTGTACAGTAAACTACGGTTATAACAAACTCAAAGGGATCACTAATTTTAGTTCGTAATAACCGTAGTTCGTTACAAGCATATATGCATCATATATACAGCAAATGGTCGGGACAAAAAAATAGCTCGCTATATGCGTCAGTTCAATTATTAACTAATACACATCTTTAAAATTTGATTTAGATGTGTCATAGCTTGCCGCTATTTGAGTAAAGTTTGTTGTCGGCAATATTCCAGCTTTTTGACAGTGGCCTGTAAATAATCGATTTTGGACCAGACAATTTAGTGATTGATGTTGCGGGCAACGACCCACCCCGTCAGTGGACGAGAACGCGGAGTTAACTTAGTCACCTTACTACCCGATCCATTTGGTTGCCTGTTTCGACCAGCATATAGGTTGCGGGGGGACTATTCTATTCTAACCCTGGTAGTCATTTAGCTTTGGAGTGTACGGGGATTTGGATCTTAAATGATGAAGACTTATAGAAAACGATAAAACTTAGAGAGTGAAGGAAACGTTATACGTACTGTTATGCCAGAAGTCATCCTTGTAGTCGCCCGAGGCCTGGTAGGTGTTGTTGCGGAACCCGTCATTAGGGGGTGGAGTCCGCAGTCTGCGGGAAGCGCAATGACGATGAATTAATTACATGTCTAACAGCGGTTATATCCCATTAGTTAGACGTCCCATTAGTTAGACGTCCCAATTGTTAGACAATTTTACCTAGGCAAAGAGGGATTATACCTACAGGTGTAATGGATCAGTCCTTATTAGATTAAATTACTGAGTAGGGATAGGGGACTCACAGTTTAGGGAGTATATATGTTACAATTTCCTTTAATTAATCTAAAATACCTTACTCTCAGCACAGGTTCAATAGGCATGAGATTAACTATGTAAACAATGGAGTAGCTTAATTGTCTTACTGTATGATCAGTTGAAGGAGTTGAGTTGAGATTATCTACTCATCAAACAAATAAAAATGATCTTGGGGTACGTATCATTATCAGTATCGATGATGGCTGGTTTAAGGAAAGTAGAGTACATCACCTCTCGGCGTGGAAGTAAGCAGTTGATATCAGATGGATATCTTTACAACAGAAACCGTGAGAGGCAAACCTGCACACATTGGAGATGTGTCGTCAAGAGAATCTACAGAGAGACAGAGAACCGCCTGGTACGCCTCAAAGATCAGCTGCAGCAGGGTGACAAGTCTGCTATTGAGTATTTAGATGCTTGTGGACACTTGCTTCGTTTGGGATAAGGGCGGAATCCCGACATGGGTTCATTGTCTGAAGCCAATTTCTGGTGTCCCCCGCCGTGATATTGCTGGAATATTGCTAAAAGCGGCGTAAAACCATATCACTCACTCACTCGTTTGGGATAAAACTGTAAAAGTTATTAAATGTAACGTTTACATTATCAAAAACTGTCACAAAGTGTTGTTAAAAACTGTATAAAATTTATTAAATGTAAAGTGTCATTAAATGTGAAGTATAATATTAAACTATCTATTTAAAGCTGCTTTGCTTTGTTTGTCAGATCTTATCTGGACTATTCCATTTTAAAGTCTGAGGTAACAAGCATAAGGATTAGTGTGCACTCAACCGTTTAAAGTGTTGTTATAAGCTGTCTAACTATTGGGACGTCTAACTAATGGGAGGACACCCTAACAGCATGGAAGGAGATATTTTTGATTGACTGGTGATGCTAATGTTTGTGTATTGTATACATATTCAGCCTAAGTCAATGGCATATCTATATTTGCTGTGTTCAAATGACAACGGCATTGCTTTTGTAAAGTTTTATGAAAGTAACATTGATCGATGTCAGTATGTACATGTATTCGTAATTCGTGTTTCTATAAATAATTATATGCAACCATCATAATGCTTTGAATACTTCCTTAGTATACGTTTTACATGAAGGTAAAACTGTTCAAGTCAAGAACAACATCATAGGCGTTGTTTAACGCCCAACCCAGATGTATTAAAGATTTATGACGATGGTCTCTAAATAATTGAGTTTGGACCAGGAAATATACACAGTCATTAATATCATGAGCATCGATCTACGCAATTGGGATACGATGACATGCATCAAACAAGTAATCGTGATATGCCACCCGATCCCGTTAGTCGCCTCTTACCACAAGCATGGGTTTTTGAAGACCAATTCTAACCCGGGGTCTCTAACATAATGACCCTAAAGCGATGACTCCAGGTGTTCAGTCATGTTGATATCTTGGTTTACGAACAGGTAGCTTCACCACGAGCATCCTCAAAGAATGTTACATTCAGAGCTCGGAAATATCTCCGTCATGGTTTGATCCGCGCTCAAAAAGGGGTCTGGTATTTATTATCATTTCGTGTGCGTGTTACCATTAACAAATAACAGACAGTTGATCAATACAGTAGTCACCCTACTTACTGGCCGTAGTCTGGACCCTCGGGCCTGGGCCGGACCTGATTTGGTTGATCCCTGTTGGAAAATAAACCAAAGTAATTTATTTACATCCAAATCGCGTAAGAGCCACTAATTTTGACTTTCTTTAAACCTTTTTAACATGGCAGACTATCAAAATTGCTTAATTGACAGCAAATAAAACAAACACAAAGAGAGTTTGAGATGCATGCCAGAATATTGATATTTCATGGTAACAGAAATCAGTGTGATATATTATATCTAATAATTTATTTTAGCCAGAATGAAGAACTTATAATTGTCTGTAATATTGAAGAAAAATGTGTCGTGATTGTCAAGACCACGTCAGCAATGATTAGCTGTGAAAAGAATAATCCCTGTGTACATCGTATTCATTTCTTTTTAACTACTTCGTGATGCCAAATGTAAATATAGTAATGTACTTGGTATTTAAAATATCCATCCTCGATTATCCAGTTTATTATATGGACCTTCTATTACGATAAATACCCTGGGATCTCTCGCTGCCAAAATTTCTATGTGAGACCGAATTGACGCTAATAATGAACGCCCAATCAAATTACTATCACTCACGAACGAAAGTTATGTTGGAGATAGGAGGTATTGAGTAAGGGAATCACTTCCGACGTCAAGCTATGGCGGCGAATTGGTCCAGTGTATTTGTTGTAATAGAACGAGATTATATATAATTATATAATTAATTTGATAAGCACGGATAGTTAAAGATCAAAGACGATAAATTATTTTAACTCACTGCGGTCCGCCACAACAGTTTCCACACATGCCCCCGTCTTGTCCACCTCCGCATATCGCACCTGATCCGTTGGGTCCCGTGGGACCACAGCATGTGCCGTACTTACAGAACCTATACAAGAAATAGCCTAGCACCAGCAGCAGCAGAAGGACCAGCAGTGCGATCAGAATACCCAACACTGCCGCACCGGCTGGAGTCGAAAATGCGTCAGAAGCAGAAATTACAGCAGCTGTCGTGGTTGTTGTGGTTGTGGTTGTCGTGGTCGTTGTAGTGGTGGTTGTAGCAGGAGTTGTGGTGGTGGTGACGAAGCTCACATAGTATGTTGTCGTTGCAGTACGGGCTGGACTTCCTCCATCGAACGCTATAATTTCCAGTCGACAATCAGAGCAGTCTTTAGTAGCCGGGAAGCGGTTCAGGTATGTTATCCGGCCGTCATTAGTGAATATGACGTTGCTTCCCAAATTGATGCTACTTTGGAGGCGTAAAGTGACGTCATTGTTGGGCGAGGTTAAGTCGGCGTCGGTAGCGGTAATCGTAGCCAGCGTTGTGGGTGGCGTCAACACGTTCTGAGTGATCACGACTGACGTAGCGCTGCCCCCGAAGTCTGGTGTTTGGGTGTTCTGGTCTACAATCGTCACCTGGATGAGAGAAGAACCTGTTGCCCCTTTGTCGTCCGCTACCTCTATTGTCAACGTCACTGAAGACGGGAAGGCGCCACCATCGACGACGTAGTTGTTACTGATTCTAAGGTTGTCGTTCTCCAGGGAAAATAAGTTGCTGTTGTTTGCGGAATTGAGTGATGGGGACAGAACGATGTCCCCTTCTGGATCTCTAATGGTCAGACCGAGCGCACACGTGGAGCCAAATTGCTGTAAGGATCAACAAGCTTTTAATATATTAATATGTTAAACTGATCTAACACTTATTACTTCTGTAGACACACTTGCTGAAAACACATCACATATGGAAAGAAATTTGTCGCTTATATCATTTAGAAAATCAAATTATGAATCCATATCTCCATAGATCGTGGCACAAGGGAGGTTCACATCATATTCTTTTCGTCAACATAATTCATGTTGTCAATGAACTGACATGTACTTACATTGCCTTCAAACAACGTGCAGGAATGAACAGGTCTGCTGAAGAACGGCGGTTCGTTTACATTGGCGACAGTGAGGGAGACGAAGGCGTTGACGGAGGGGAGAAAGCCGTCAAAGAGGGAGAAGGAGAGATTTAGACTACTGACAGACTCGGCGTCCAGGAGAGTTGCACCGTTAGCAACTGTGTTTAACCGGACTTGATTGGCTGTAAAATCCAAAATCCAAATTTGTATAATGTGTGATGCGGTTGCAGTGGGGGCCCAGATGACCCACTCGTCTGAGGCGCCATATTGTGTTGTACAGAGTGTCCCCAGGAGTGTCTGGATCCTATAATTATTGGTTCAAATCCGACATTCGCTTGATTGGGTCCTATTTTTGCCAGCCCTATACTGTCAAGCTGATGAATTATTATGAAGAGGCACTTATACAGGATGCAGTAAAATATACAAATGAGATAAATTGTTTTTCGATATGTCATAGGTTTCTGGCGTGCCCAAGGGACGCAACTCTGCACAGCGAATCGCGGCGCCTTAGACGACTGGGCCACCCGTGCCCCCTCGTCGGGAAGAAGAATTATGATATCGTCTATCATGACTGTGGCAAATCATTTCCACAATATATATGTCACTTTGCGAACTGAAACAAAACTAAACTACCGGGCAAAAGAAAGTATACACATGATTATTCACACTTCATTACTAGGTACAGTGAAATTACGCCCCCCAAGTTCCTTGAGACGCCACGTGCGCATCACTGGCCCACTGAGATACCATGCCGCAGTTTAACATGAATACCCCACTCAGACACAGTATACGGACTCCGAGCCGTCCAGTCCTTGTTTTATTTAGCCCCTTAACATGCGCCAGACAGGATAACAACAAGAACCATCTTATAACGTCTTTTGGTATGAAGCGAGCGGGGATCGAACCCCGGACCTTCCGCTCTCACGGAGACGGTCACACCTGTTGCGAGACACTCATTGATATGGTACATGTAATACCGCCTGTGATACCCCTATCAAGTACATCACCATCGAATAACGATTTCTTGTCTGTTTCATATTTACCACCATCAAACATGGGTGTTTACGTCTTTTGCCCATGAACTCAAACACAAAACTTAAAATTAGCAGAACACTTGTTGGCTAACCTTAAATATCGATTCTCTACATCCAACACAAGCAAGACTTACTTCCGGCGTTATATATGAACTTGGATGCCTCGGAAACAGGATTGACACTGAAGACAGGTGCTATTGTCTGGAAGATGTCAGGGTCAGATATGGTCAGCGTAGTTATCAGTGTCCCGGCCGGTGAGTCTTCATTCAGGGTGACGTTGAGAGGGAGGTTAAGTACTGCGGGACGACTGTTCATGTCTGGAACAGTGTAAAAGTAAACAGTAAACATTGTTATCCATATCCATATATGTTCGTTATAAGCGTGTTCGTTATAAACGTAGTTTACTATAGTCCAAGATCAATGAATGAAGAGCAATTTATACGATGATCATAGGACATGGTTTTACAGTAAACTACGTTTATAGCGAACACGCTTATAACGAACAGTCGGATATAACGAACTGTTTCTTGGTGCCGTCCATCTTCTTATAGATGTTGTACATATGCTTATAACGAACTACGCTTATAACGAATTAAAATTATTGGTCCCTTTGAGTTCGTTATAACCGTAGTTTACTGTACGCAATCTGCAGCATAGTTTGCGTTACAAACAAGGAGTCGGGAGCCTGATGGTGTTTCTGCCACTGGTCGGGAAGATGAGGCGATTCGTCACACCGTACAGCCCTTCAGCTAACTACATATGTTTATCTACTGTATAGGGCCTAGCGGGGTTGGGCGGTTCTTATTCACGAGCCGACAGTTATTCGTATGTCCTCCCACACATTCGAAGTTTGTATTTATTTTAAACATACGCACCTCCATAAAGAGTGTGTATATGAATGAATATACTTACTGATGAAGTTGACAGTGATGGTGAGGGGGCCGACGACGTGGTTACCGTCGCTGACGTTGACTCTAAGCGTCACTGGCGTGACGGTTGCCGTTCTGAGGTCCCTGGCTGCCGATATTACTCCATCCTCTACAGACGATGATTGAAGTGCGTGAGATGGGTTAGATACCCCGGCCACATCACATGGGGGTCACCAAGAATGGGGAACCGAACCCGGGTCTTTGGCGTGACGTGGAAACGCTTTAACCACTAAACTACCACTCAATCTCGATATATGAGAAGCATACAGGAAAAATGGATGTGTTTTCGCCGTGAAATATGTCAATCTATTTGCAAAATGATCATGTATTGAATGCAGTTCATGTGTTTGGGCCTATGGCCTTTCATACAACAAAGATTTGAAGTTTAAATACACCAATTGATCTAAAGAGTATAATATTATATATAAAATCCTACTTGCTTAGTGTTCAAGTGTCAGTTGAAGCCGTAGGTCGAAATTGGGAACATGAAAAAGCTTGTACTTACGCTGACTGATCTGGAAGTAGTCAACTGTGGATGGGTCGACGGTCAACACATATGAAATGGGATCTGTCTCGTTGTCGGTCACTTGAACATCGAACACAAGACTCCCCACAGGCCCGTTCCTGGCGTCTAGGGTCACCGTCACTAGAAACGTAGGTCAGTGTATACTAACATATCTAACACACATAGAAAGGATGTTGGTCAGTGGTCATTTATTTTGTCACAGCGGAAAATATACAAAGACTTACAGATGGAATCGGGTTTTTTTGCTTGTTATAACGCCGCACCCAGCAATATTCAAGCTATACGACGCCGGTTTGTAAATAATTGAGTCTGGACCAGACGATCTAGTGATAACATCAGTATCATCGATTTACGCAGTTTGGATATGACGACATCTTTGTGTCACATCAATCAAGTCAGCGAGCCCATCCGACCATGTTCGCCTCTTACGACAAGCATGGGTAGCTGTATATCAAATAAACGATTAACCACATATGTATGTAGTTATGGTACCACGAGGTTACGTGGGGGCACGGGTGGCCCAGTCGTCTATGGCGCTGCGATTGGTTGTGCAGAGTTGCGTCCATTGTGCACGCCAGAAACCTATGATTGTGGGTTCGAATCCCGGTTCGCCCCGATTATATTTCTAGGTTTGTTAGCACCATACCCGTGCTCGTGGGTTCCATCAAAGTGGTAAACGTCTGAGACCTGCATCACTTCGGGCTTTCCTCCCACATTAAGCTGACACGCCGCGATATAACTGGAATACTGTCAAAAGCGGCGTTAACCCAAACTCCAAACCAGTAACTAAACGTCGTACATAAACAATCCGATTACTTATAACATGGTAGATAAAAAAGGAGACACTTTCCTTTTGTCAATAAAACGGTTTGTTATTTCATAATAGTCGAGTATCTAAACGGTTATTGAAACATCGTAGACGAGTTTCGAAGCCGGTGACATGTGAGCCGATTGATGAGTAACCAAAGGTGGTATATAAGAATCTACATGCGTTATTAAAACGGTAGGATAGTTCATGCTAATTCTGACGTGGTCGATAAGTCATTGTTTTAGGATAAAGACATTAGAATTGTTTATTATGCCGTGGTAGATGAGTAACTTCATGGTTTTGGGATAAAGACATTAGAATTGTTTATTATGACGTGGTCGATGGAACATCATGGCTTTAGGATAAAGACGTTAGAATTGTTTATTATGACGTGGTAGATGAGTAACTTCATGGTTTTAGGATAAAGACGTTAGAATTGTTTATTATGACGTAGTCGATGAGTAACATCATTGTTTTAGGATAAAGACGTCATCAGAATTGTTTATTATGACGTGGTCGATGAGTAACATCATGGTTTTAGGATAAAGACGTTAGAATTGTATATTATGACGTGGTCGATGAGTAACATCGTGGTTTTATGTTAAAGACGTAATCAGAATTGTTTATTATGACGTGGTCGATGAGTAACAGCATGGTTTTAGGATAAAGGCGTTATCAGAATTGTTTATTATGACGTGGTCGATGAGTTACATCATGGTTTTAGGATAAAGACGTTAGAATTGTTTATTATGACGTGGTCGATGAGTAACAGCATGGTTTTAGGATAAAGACGTTAGAATTGTATATTATGACGTGGTCGATGAGTAACATCAAGGTTTTAGGATAAAGACGTCATCAGAATTGTTTTTTATGACGTTGTCGATGAGTAACATAATGGTTTTAGGATAAAGACGTCATCAGAATTGTTTATTATGACGTGGTCGATGAGTAACATCATGGTTTTAGGATAAAGACGTTAGAATTGTATATTATGACGTGGTCGATGAGTAACATCGTGGTTTTATGTTAAAGACGTAATCAGAATTGTTTATTATGACGTGGTCGATGAGTAACAGCATGGTTTTAGGATAAAGGCGTTATCAGAATTGTTTATTATGACGTGGTCGATGAGTTACATCATGGTTTTAGGATAAAGACGTTAGAATTGTTTGTTATGACGTTGTCGATGAGTAACAGCATGGTTTTAGGATAAAGACGTTAGAATTGTATATTATGACGTGGTCGATGAGTAACATCAAGGTTTTAGGATAAAGACGTCATCAGAATTGTTTTTTATGACGTGGTAGATGAGTAACATAATGGTTTTAGGATAAAGACGTCATCAGAATTGTTTATTATGACGTGGTCGATGAGTTACATCATGGTTTTAGGATAAAGACGTTAGAATTGTTTATTATGACGTTGTCGATGAGTAACAGCATGGTTTTAGGATAAAGACGTTAGAATTGTATATTATGACGTGGTCGATGAGTAACATCAAGGTTTATGGATAAAGACGTCATCAGAATTGTTTTTTATGACGTGGTAGATGAGTAACATAATGGTTTTAGGATAAAGACGTCATCAGAATTGTTTATTATGACATGGTTGATTAGTAACATCATGATTTTAGGATAAAGACGTTAGAATTGTATATTATGACGTTGTCGATGAGTAACATCGTGGTTTTAGGATAAAGACGTTATCAGAATTGTTTATTATGACGTGGTCGATGAGTAACAGCATGGTTTTAGGAGAAAGGCGTTATCAGAATTGTTTATTATGGCGTGGTCGATGAGTAACATCATGGTTTTAGGACAAAGACGTTAGAATTGTTTATTATGACGTTGTCGGTTAGTAACATCATGGTTTTAGGATAAAGACGTTAGAATTGTTTATCATAACGCTGATCGATGAGTAACATCATGGTTTTAGGACAAAGACGTTAGAATTGTTTATTATGACGTTGTCGGTTAGTAACATCATGGTTTTAGGATAAAGACGTTAGAATTGTTTATCATAACGCTGATCGATGAGTAACATCGTGGTTTTAGGATAAAGACGTTAGAATTGTTTATCATAACGTGGTCGATGAGTAAGATCATTGTTTTAGGGTAAAGACGTCATCAGAATTGTTTATTATGATGTGGTCGATGAGTAACATCATGCTTTTAGGATAAAGACGTCATCAGAACTGTTTATTATGACGTGGTCGATTAGTAACATCATTGTTTTAGGATAATGACGTCATCAGAACTGTTTATTATGATGTGGTAGATGAGTAACATCATGCTTTTAGGATAAAGACGTCATCGGAATTGTTTATTATGACGCGGTCGATTAGTACCATCGTGGTTTTAGGATAAAGACGTCATCGGAGTTGTTTATTATGACAGGGTCGATGAGTAACTACCTGGCTACGTTTGACGTTGTAGACGAGTAATTACACAGTTACAAATAACATGATAGACGTGTTATTAAAACGATCCCTTGTGATGGGAAACATGAGCAAATGGTAAGCAGCAATATGGTAGATGATGATTATTATTACGGTTACTTGTGCCGAAATGCATGTGTGATTGAACGGTTACATCCTGGTGGTTGAATATATATAATCGGTTATTTATGGAATGCTAGACGCGTTATTAAAGATAAATAGACGAAAGTGGTAGATGGAATTCGGAGCTGCTAGACATCGCATGTATGTGGTGTATAAGTGGTAGATTGCTTCCGATCGGTAGGAGATGAGTTAGGAGGTGAGGTGGGTGAGGTGAAATTGGGTTTAACGTCGCGTACAAGATTATTGCACTTATATAGCGACGTGCATGCACGTGTATGTGTGTGTGTGAGGCTGTTCTAGTCCGGACTGATGCCGATTTAAAGTGCTAGCTCACTGAGATACCATGCAGCAGTTTAACATGAATACCCCACTCAGACACAGTATACTGACTCCGAGCCGACCAGTCCTTGTCGACTTGTACTTGTTTTAGTTCCTTAATGCCGAGCGCCAGACAGGGGAACAACAAGTACCATCTTATAACGTCTTTTGGTATGACGCGGCCGAGGATCGAACACCGGACCTTCCGCTCTCCGGGTGGGCGGTCTACCACCAGACCACGGAGGCGGTCTAGATGAGTTAGGAATGCTGTATCATGTATCATGTATCATGTAGGTAGATACTGTTGAGACAGTGAATTGGTAACTGAAATTGGTGGAGCAGATGCGAAGAATACATATTTAACTATTTAGCAATGATTCAGCCATATAACGAACAAGCGACCCAGCTGTCTTATCGTGAACGGCTGCAAATGTTATAACGAGCAGAAACGACTAAATATATCTGTAGCAGCTACCTCCTGGAAGGCCGGCCACGATGGGAGCCTGGTTGGGGATGATGTCAACCTCCAGTATCTGAGACGCACTCGTAGTGATGGCGTCATTGGCGACACATTGGACCTCGATTCTGTAGGTTCTGATGAGGCTGTAGTCCAGGTTCTGTCCTTGGTTGGGGACGTACACGACGAAGAAATCTGTCAGAGGTAATATATTCAAAGTCAACTGTAAATCAATTATCACCCTAGAGTTTACTGTTACACGTGCATATTGAGTATATTTGCCCCGTATCCTGGCGAGAAAAACCTATTTCGTTTCCAAGCTTAACTCTCAGTATTACTAATTACTTGAGTTAACATTCGACTTCGTCTATTTAAAAGACTACCCGTGAAGATACGGGGTAGAGTGCGGCGTTAAACAACAAATAACCAAACAAATAAACAAACTAGGCGTTAAACAACAAATAAACAAGCAACTAAACAAACTACTTAGAAGTCTGTGGTGGGATTGGCATTTTGCTCGATGTGGCGCGGATTAACGTTACATAGCATGTTCATTTAATACTACATTCTTGATCCTTGATAAGAACATTTCAAACTGAAGAGTCTTCCGCAATTTTAGCTCACTGTTACTATGTACTTCCGTCGCAGCCGTTGGGCGGTGTCTGTCACGATGTACAGTTGCAATTTAAGGTGCCAGACGAATAGCTTGTTCCGAAGGTCAACTTACTGTTAACATTGTTCAGAAAATTATTACTTATTCTGAACACATCAAAAGGTCCACCGTTGAAGAAGTTATTGTTGTTGTTGACACCGTTGAAGAATACGGTGCCGTCGTTGGTGATGTCGACCAGGTTACACGTGCCACATGTGTTGGAGGGTGTGTTGAATATATCTGTACAATTGATCAATGCCAGTGTGGTCTGTGCAACATTATCTTCGTGGAGGTTGACAACTTGGAACGGCGCAATCATAGGCATAGGCATGGCCGCCTGAAAAGAGTTGTGATTTCATCATAACATATAAAGAGTGACTAAGTGAGATGTGTTTAACGCCGCTTTGAACAGAATTCATGTTCTGTCACGGCGAAACTGACTAGTATTGGTATGGTGCTGACAAACCTCTTTCGAACCGGGATTTGGACCCACGATCATAGATTCAAGATTATTGCACTTAAATAGCACCGTGAGTGCGTGCGTGCGTGCGTGCGTGCGTGTGTATGTGTGTGTGTGTGTGTGTGCTTGTACTAGTCCGGACTAATGCCGATTTATAGTGCTAGCCCACCGAGATACCATGCCGCAGTTTAACATGAATACCCCACCCAGACACAGGTTACTGACTCCGAGCCGACCAGTCCTTTTAACCCCTTAATGCCGAGCGCCAGACAGGGTAACAACAAGTACCATCTTTTAACGTGTTTTGGTATGACGCGGCCGGGGATCGAACCCCGGACCTTCCGCTCTACCACTAGACCACGGAGGCGGCCCGTGCCCCCACGACATAAAGAATGACAATGTATCAGATCAATTTATATATTCGTCAGATTATTAAACATTTCCATAAATGATAAACAATTATTTCAAACCATAGTTAGACAAATGTGCTAACTTCATCAGTATTCCAAGACTTGGGGTATCATTTTGGCTTGTCACGCGGAAGACTTTGGTTCAAATTCCGACCTAGATACAGTGTGTGGTGCCAATCTCTCGAGTGTTCCCCAACAGTTATATGGAATTGTTTTCAAAGCTGCGGAAAGCCTTCCCACTCTGCTTAGTTTAAGACATGTCATAGTACGTCAACTTCCTGTCAGACATATTGTTAACATCAGCAAAAGGCTGCATATGTTTCAGCAACTGAAACAACAGAATCTCATGACTAATGGCACACTGGCCACAACGGTTAATTATTTTTAAGCTATGACATGAACAATAACAATAGTATTTCCATGGCTATAAGTCTTACAAATAGTACGTACACACAAAACTGTTTCCAAGGTAATTGAGGAACTAAACCCAAAAGGATCAGATCTAGATTTAGAGCAAATTCCATGTTAAAAAAGTGTCCCATTCTACCATCACGGACACGACTGACCTTTGGAGTCAGCTGGCTGTGACGACACATTGTGTTAAATATTACGACTAAACACATTCAAAACGATATAATAATTATTCAAATCAACACGATATAATGGACCAAAATAGTTTTAGTATTTTTACTTCTTCTTTTATCAATATAGATATCCATCTGTTTTTAAGACCTTATGGATTATTACTGTTATACTGATTGCCGTGCACTAATGTTTTGCACTAATTCATCTCAAGGTACTTACTATATTATTAAAGCTTACGATGGACAGCAGGGACCCCAGTAGGATAAACAGTCCTCGGACGTTTAACCACGTTGAAGCCATGTTGGCCGTTGACTCTCGACTGCCTCACTCGGGTAGATATTGAATGTATATGTCGACCTACTGTGTATAACAAAACCCTCCTTTGTTGCTTTCTATGTGTTCTATTATTGGCCATTTAAGTCTGGATAGATGATCAGCGGGGGATTTCGATTCATTGCAAGCTTCAACTGAATGATCTGTTTACAGGCCGAGAAGCCCCACAAAAGACCTTTTCACTATCAGAATTCAGTTCGTGCCCAATACGTTTGCTTGCATTGATTCAACACATCAGGCTGTAGGATCAGGACATATATACGCCCTTGGGGTATATCAAATTGCAAAATGGTAAAACCAGATATTTATATATTATATTATATTTATATTTCATAAACAAATACCAAGTGATTGAATTAGCTTTAACGACACCTTGAACTGATATTCGGCATATTTGTAACATTTTAACATATTTTTTCATTCCTGGCAAAAGATATAAAAAACATGGTGGTTCCATGTTAACCGGTACCATGATAATTAACATAACTCTATACAGTAAAGTACGTTTATAACGAACACGCTTATAACGAACTGACCGATATAACGAACTTATGTTTTAGTCCCGACCATTTGTTGTATAAATGCTGTATATATGCCTATAATGAACTACGGTTATTACGAACTAAAATTAGTGGTCCCTTTGAGTTCGTTATAACCGTAGTTTACTGTAATTGTGTTCCTCATAATAAAGAACATCCATAAATCCTCTTCCTTATATATAATTGAAAGAAGTATACTATTTTACTTTACTAAAACTATAATAATTACCTTTTTAATAATTAAGTTTACAATCATAATTAACTATAATTTCATACCTTAATGCTTACTTTATTTCAATTTCGCTTTAATATTCCTTTTACTTTATGTCTAAACCTATTATTTCCTCATTTGTTCCGTGATTATTCAACATGAGACGTGAACGTCCGCTGAGTGTTCTGATATGTATGGTAATGCCAAACAGTCAGGTTCATTGTGTGATCGGACTAAACATGCATTATATAACGCGGACAAACCATCCCAATGCAGCCCACTGTCAATACATTTAAGTCGAATATCCTACTGAGACGTTTACGGTAAAACCTATACTATCATATGTGGTTAATGGCCAGTGAATCCTACGATCTCTTTAAAATATTCACGCTTTTGTGTGACCAGCTCACGCTTCAGTGGCCAATGCGTACAGACAGTTTATGTCCATTCTCCCCTGCGGAGCAATACAAACACACATGTTTACGACAGTTGGGATTTGTAAAAGTATTTGAATGTAAAGCGACATTCTGAGACTTATCGGAGTGTTTACATAGAGGGTCCCCATACGTCACTCTGAAGCAAACAAATAGGTATCTGTCACACTCAGTGTGATGAGCGATATAAATAATGTTTATGAAAGCTGCCTGTCGGTAGGATTAATGCGGTTTGATATTGGTTGTTGACATTGGAAGTAGAACCCACTTGCTGGTATTGTGCAGTATGTTACAACTGTTTACTTATTTAAACAAAAATGAAATAACTGCTTTATATTATATTATATAAGTCTTCGAATGTCATTTAGAAGTGACACACAGAAGCGTAAGAAATTTATGGATGTCAACTTTATTTTGAGGAACACAACGTTTCAGAGAATATGATTACTCCTTGATCAGGTGAAATGATTTTATACTGTAGTCTTATAAGTGAGTGAGTATGGTTTTACGCCGCTATTAGCAATATTCCAGCAATATCACGGCGGGGGACACCAGAAATGGGCTTCACACATTGTACACACGTCGGGAATGGAACCCGGGTCTTCGGCGTGACGAGCGAATGCTTACCCACTGGGCTACCCGACCGCCCCGTAGTCTTAAAACCATTAGGAATATGTTCTGATGATAATTGGGGCGGTCGGGTAGCCTAGTGGTTAAAGCGTTCGCTCGTCACGCCGAAGACCCGGGTTCGATTCCCGACGTGTGTACAATGTGTGAAGCCCATTTCTGGTGTCCCCCGCCGTGATATTGCTGGAATATTGCTAAAAGCGGCGTAAAACCATACTCACTCACTCACTCACTCTCTCACTCACTCACTCTGATGATAATTGTATTAATAGAAGTTCAGCATGCCCCTATTCACATTTCATACAAGACACAGTATATCCAGACTATTGGTGTGTTTTTCATTAGGATAGCCATGCAGTTGTACTCAAGGGAACAGAATGCGCTAGCTTGCAATGAATGGAATGTCCGGGAGGTTGGCGAAGGTAGAGGGTAGTTCAGGATATATGGCATAGTTGAAAATATACTTTCTCTGTTATTGGTTAAGCGGGCAGATAACGGAGGTAAGTTTAAATTTCCGAACCTCGGCGATTTACCCACTTTACACTTTACTTCGGAGATTGCGAATGCCAAATTGTCACGTAAGGCATTTTGCTTGTGATATTGATAACGTATGACAATTATTACAAGCACATCATGCGATAGTTATGATCATAATTATTTGAATCATACGTCTATCGTCTTCATCGGCGTTTTTATTAACTCAGCTGTTAGTTAAAGTAAGATAGCCAATCCAGGAACTTCTTTTGGAATTACAGTAGAACACGGATATAACGAACTACAAGGGACCAGAGAAATCAGTTCGTTATATCCGTTGTTCGTTATACACGTTTTCGCTCGGAAACGTCCGCCATATTGATATAAACATGTGTTGGAGCGGCTGTGGAAACGTCCGCCATATTGATATAAACATGTGTTGGAGCGGCTGTGGAAACGTCCGCCATATTGATATAAACATGTGTTGGAGCGGCTGTGGAAACGTCCGCCATATTGATATAAACATGTGTTGGAGCGGCTGTGGAAACGTCCGCCATATTGATATAAACATGTGTTGGAGCGGCTGTGGAAACGTCCGCCATATTGATATAAACATGTGTTGGAGCGGCTTTGGAAACATCCAAGGGAAATTAATGTAACTCTCTGCCACGGCGATTCGGATAATTATGTTCAATTAATAATTAAATAGTTATTAGTATCAAACATTATACATTTATGAATAGGGATATGGTTGACTCCTAAAATGTGATAATCAAGAATATGACCATCTATGTAAGCGTGCTTGAGTAAAATGGTTTGTTGGTACCGGAAAAGAACTGAGGGGAAAATAGTAGTTTTTTCAGTGCAACCTCTTCTCTCTGAGTTAACCGACTGTAAGTTAAGTTGACTTTGATAGTCCGTTAACTTCCTTGCCTCGGGAAGATCGGGCTAGCTTTGCTCATAAACGTGAAACTGGTGAGGTCCATGTCGGTAAGTAGACGTGTGAAAATCGGGTTGGGTTGGGTTGGGTTGGATGGATACCATACTCAGACATATTTTACTTTCGCCGACGATCCTTGTTTTATGCCCTGAATGCCGAGCACCAGGCAGGATGAAAAAAAATAACTCAACACACCTTGGCTTGTAAATGATTAATATTTCTGTCCCAGTAAAACTAGAGAACAGGAGATGTATTCAAGATACGGATGAGCATGATCTGACCTACAGATGTAAACCGTCGTTAAAAAAGGTCAAGGTCAAGGTCACAATTAATAGGGTTGGCTCGGTATTGGAAAACGATGTATGGAAACGTGTCATCGACATAAGGCACTACTGGTCAGTGGCTGAGCATGTCTCATCGTGGTGGGAAGGTCAAGATCACAATACGATTGGCCTTATGATCCACGTGTGTGACTGTCTCGGTTTCGCTCTGATTGCGATCAGTGGCTTGTAAACGCCATAACCATGCTCGTGGGTTTCACTGATGTAATTTGTGACGATTTGCATCACTTTGGGCTTTACATTAGTAACAGACGAAGTGAGCATGGCTTTACGCCGAACTTAGCAACAAACCGACCATATCACGTCGGGACACCAGAAATGAACTCACACATTTTGGGAAGCGAACCCGGACCTTAGGCCTGATGAGCTAACGAATTGGGCACTAAGGTACTCCACCGTCCATCCTCCACATTAAGCTGACATGACGTGTTACACGGGGATATTGTTGCAACTGGCGTTACACCCAACTCACTCGCTCCCTCACTACCTCACACTCAGTGGCCTGGCGAAGAAGAGTTTGTTATATCCTTTCAGAAAAATGGCCAGTACTGACTGTCACCTGTGATGCTATATGTAACAAGCCATATATAAGAAATATGACATACAATCAATTCACTTAATATCATGACCTACATGAAAGAAGAAATGTCTTTTCGAAAGAAAATTTGCAATGTGCAATGTGCACTCTGCAATGAGCACAGGTGCATCCACAAAGCAACATGTGCTTCATCCGGGACATGCGGGAGATGTGATAAAATGAAAAAGTAATCCGTCCTGTAAATGTCATCTTTGCTGAAAGGAAAACTATTGCCAGATGTGAACAGGTACTCTAAATAAACCAATTTCTGCGTCAGTTTTATTATATTTGTATAAAGCAACACTGTAAACATTATATATTACATTTATTGCCACTTTTACACGGTGAAAAATAATTGTATTTTCTAATAAACGTCTGTGGTAGTTTCATAGATCCTTAAGATCATGGTGCTATATATCACAACTATTGATTTGCGTTTTTTCCTGTCCTTTATGAGAGTCTTTTGTCATTTCACGTGTCACGGGATAGAAGCTATCAATCTTACTTCAAGTGTCGGACGAAAAGGACAAGAAAGTCTTTTATCATTTATATCACCACTCCCTTGACGTCAAGTGGTTTCCTGTTATCATATTTCTGGGATCATATGTGGTTCTAACGTGTGATCTTTTTCTGTCATTTGTACCTTTATGAAAGCCACAAAACCCTTAATCATTACCACAGGGATTGTCCATTGTACGATTCCGACTATATCATGAACATGTGTTTACGATTCCGACTATATCATGAACATGTGTTTACGATTCCGACTATATCATGAAAATGTGTTTACGATTCCGACTATTTCATGAACATGTGTTTACGATTCCGACTATTTCATGAACATGTGTTTACGATTCCGACTATATCATGAACATGTGTTTACGATTCACTTTGAAGATACTAGGTTTTACCGAAAAGATGAGCGTATCCTGCTCCACCGGTAAAACCGTCACAAACACATGCAAAGGAAAGGCAATTGTTCACCTGAAGAAAAACATGGGAACATATGTACATCATTTTGGATACTGATGCTTCAAATTTGGAAATGGCTTTCGCATGTCTACCATAAACCTTTTTGAAAGCTCTGGTCTAGCCTTGAATGATGTAACCCTGATGAAACAAATTTGAGCAATAGTGGTACGAAGCTCTTCGAAATCTTCGTAGAAAGAGCTTGCTCGATATGTTTATGTATACGACGTTAAGCTGGTATATTCCTTGGATATTAACGCGTTCTCCTAAAGATTTTTTTAGTTCTGTTGTCCTGTGTATTGAATGAATAATCTACACAGAACAGCTGACGCCCATGTCCATATTGTGTACCCTTCCTCGTCGGATCCCTGCCTCATGACTTCATTGTGTCCTCCGTACTAACCGTAACTCTTCTGGCGTTCTGGCGTTAACTGCAAGATATAACCTGTCCAGTGTTTTGCCTGTTTGCCTGCCGTCTTTGAGTGTTCTATTTTAGCCTGGCGTCATGTTTCGTGTTTGCCAAGCCGTCGAATATTGCGTGTTCTTTCAGTGTGACGTCGTTTGAGCTGCATATACAACATCATGTTATCTGAAGCGAGCCTTCTGGTATGACGTTCTCAGGTTCAGAGGTCTGTAAGTAAGGCATTCCGACGCTGCTAGTATGGTCTACGCTGGTTGGCATCTGCAAATCCAGTATCATAGTTACTTTACTTATCATTTCAAACGCAAATAGTTTGTGATATGTATTCCATTGCGTCGTATAAGTCAAATCTGCCTGGAGACACATATTTTATTCTTAACACTTCTACTAAAATGCAAACAATGACCTACGTTGTGAATGGTCGAATGTATTCCTACTTACACGAGCACGCGAACACAGGCATGAACATTACGTACCCGAATGCCAATGAATACTGTCAGTTTTGTAGCTGCTGTCGTAGTTTAGGTTACGTTGATGGGACTGATGGTGCCTGTAAATGAATGTCTATAACATGTAGATTCGAATTCGTTGTAGTGCACAAAATAGACTGAAAAGTAACTAACTTGCAACTGTAGCTGACACAGATCAATGACAGAAATGATGGCTTCATGTATACGAGTAACTGAGTTTCTCTTCGATGTGGGAGGAGCTTCGTGAAGCCAACGAGCATGAGTATGATGATGACAAACCAAGAAACATAAGTTGAGAGTCGAACCCAAGATCATGAGACCCTAGTTTCTGTTCGATGTGGGAGGAGCTTCGTGAAGCCAACGAGCATGATCAAGAGGATGACAAACCAAGAAACACAAGTTGAGAGTCGAACCCAAGATCATATAACCCTGGCACGCCAAAGGAACGCAACTCTGGACAACGTATTGCGGCGCCTTAGAAGACGCCAACCGTCCAACTCATTGCTGTGGATTCGCATCCGCATGGTTTTGCACACGGACAGGGCGAAGCCAGTAGAAACGTTACATACACTTGTGTTGTGACGAATTTGGTCTATTGCACATTCGGCAAATCAAGGCACAAATGACTTCAAGATTAGACATAATTCATTATAAAATCAGTATAATAAAATAAAAGAGTGAAATAAATAGGGTAGATTAAGTGGATTCAGTTACCTTGGTTGTTGGTGTTCACTGTTGTAAGGGCTCACCCTTGAATTGCCGCTGAAACATGAAGTGTGTATCCTTGATATATGCACTCCGTGGTTCCCTCTCTGTTCACAGGGGATGCATACAAACAAATGATCAAGACGTTCTCATTATACCATACACATTATATATACACGATAACGTAACAATAATCAATTAAACCAACTACTCACAAGTTATTTATGTTCGGTGAATACCCCGTTGATGTGTGGCCTGGTATTGAGCTGGTGCAGATGTATCGGACAAGGAAGAAGGCCCCAAGCATGACAGTAAGGACGGCAACAGCAACGGCTGCAGCAAACACCGTAATCCCCGCCTCACTAGACAGCAGACTCTGACCAGCGCCTGGAGAAGATGTTACGCGTGTCGTAGTCGTTGTCGGGGTTGTTGTATCCGTTGTTTGTGTTGTAAGTGAAGGCGCGGCATTAACGCTAATATATATAAAAACATCGGTAGATTTCGCAGGCACACCACCGTCTTTTGCTTCAACTGTTAATAATATTGTTTGTCCCACAATAAATACATCTGCATATCGATAGTATATAATGTCACCGTTATGGAAGAGAATGTAATTGTTTCCTTCAGGGGGCGCCATACCCTTAACTTTCAAGGTCACCACGTTATTAGGCGACGTGAGGTCTTTATCAACGGCGGTGATAGTACCTAGTACGCTAGGCACCTGCGTGATGCCGGCAGTCACACTGTAGATGTAGGTGCCGACGCTCTCGGGGGTGTTGTCGTTGGTATCTAACACCGTCACAGCCACCGTGCATGTTGACGAGCCACCAGCAAAGTCTTCACCAAGAAGTTCAAGGGTCAATGAGGTTGACTTTGTCGTATCGTCGATGTCGTAATGTCCACTTAACGTTAACGTTGACCTATCTGATTCCCAAGAGAAGTAACTGCTGTATGTGGATGGCAGAAGGGATATTCTTGATATGACGTCGTTTTCAGGGTCCTCGAATCTGACGTTGCCAAGATTACAATAATTCGAAGTGAGACTACTCTGAAATAAAAGATGTGTATAAACAGATGGGTTCTGTTGATAAAACATTAATTATTTTCAACTTAATGTCCTATAATATTTCTGTGAATTCTTTATTAACCTTCGATTTATGAGAAATAACGGATTATCTGCCCCGAGTGAATTCATGTTATTTATCCTAGCCTTGGCGAGAAACATATAATTTTAACTGACGAGCGACATTTAACATAACACCTTGCGAATATTCTATATGTTACCCTAAGCTATCTTTTCTAAGAAAAAGTTCCGTTTCCCGATCGAAAGAAGAGATTGTACATAGAAAATATTCTGTGTCGTTATGAAAAATGGATGATCTAATTTATTTTGACAATGCACTAATGTTTACAAAGTGTCCAAAGATTTGACGTGAACTGAACCATCAGATTAAAGTAAAAATTGTTTATTTCTTCTTTCCAATGGGTCATCCATAATTTTGTATTAGTTTGTTGTGGATTGTTGTTGAAGTCATTAGTCGTGGTGATGCCTCACCTTGACCTCGTACAGCACGCAGGAGTAGGCGCTGCTGGCACAACTGGGGTTTTCGTTGACGTTGGTGACAGTGAGGGTGACACAGAGGTCGCTCAGGTCCAGGAAGCCATCGGTCACTCGAAAACATATCCTGTAGGAAGCGATGGACTCGGCGTCGAGAAGATGAGTTCCAGGTGGCGCGTGTGCCAGGCTAAGGTTCATCCCTGAACAATCATGGCAAGGTGAAGTGTGAAGAGAGAAGAGTGAGGGATGGGTGTTTGTGTCTTTGTTGTTTAACACCGCAATCGGCAATATTCCGTCTAATGACGGCGGCCTGTTGATAATCGATTCTGGGCCAGACGTTCCAGTGATTGATATTACGAACAAGACGCCGTCAGGGTACTTTGACATAAAAACAAGTCACCGAGTCTGACCACCCTATCCATTAAATCGCCTCTTAGGACCAGCATAGGTTCTAGGTGCCAAATCTATCCCGGAATCCCCATTGGTTCCCAATTTAGCCGCTTCATACGACTGGCAATGGGATGCTGGGTACTCAGTCTACGCAAGGTCATCACGGGGGCAAGGGAACTGGCTTAAGTGAGTTACTGATTTTTTATACGTTTTGATTCTATTTTGAAAAGGAAAATGGTACTTTTAGTGATACTTCTTTGTATGTGTTATATAGTAATATTCTGCTCACCGTTGGAATCCAACTCAAACTTCAAGGCTTCAGACGGAGGATTTATCGTCATTTCTGTCACTAGGGTGTCGTGTGAATCAGGGTCAGTGCAGGTCAAGGTCATAATAGGTTGACCCGGTGGAGCGTCTTCTCGAATATTGAGACTTGTAGGAAAATTTGAACAAGTAGGTTTTGAATTGAGATCTGCAATAGAGATGTTGACGTAACTTGTAAGTTTATCTCCTAAATGGACACTCAGTCACCAATCGCCCCTTTCCGTAATCTGCAAGAAGACTCGTCCCCCAGTCGATAAATGTCATGTGCGAAGATGCGACAAATCAATCAGAATGGGCGTATGACTTCAAGTTCTTCGGTAAAAGAATCCCTCAGGACTAAATCTTCTATGATCTTACATATGTCTTGCATTTTAAAATATACCCAAGATACAGTCGCTATTCGGCTTGTTCCGGAATAACGTGAGTTCGGTCACGAATTTCCTTCCCCGTGGACACAGCGATCAGTCGATAACGACGGAGCCGGACACCATAGAAAATGAAGGTTTTCTTTTGAGGGATTCATGCCGGCAGAGGAAGAAACCAGTATCGCAAGACCCTAAAGCCAAATAATGTTTAAATAATTTTTCAAAAATTAAAGAAGTTCCTCGTGTAAAGGGTCTGAATCCCGAAGAGAGTCAGCGTGAAAATATGCACTATTGGAGTGTGGACATTGCTCGCGATAATACATTGGGTTAACGTACTGGTCAGCGTTACGGCCTAGTTCAAAAGGGTGAACGTAGTTTACGTACTGGTCAGTGTTACGTTCAAGATGAATGGTCCTACGGTACTTCGAACGTCCCTCACCAGAACATGAACGACAACAAAGGAAATGTTCGCAGTCGTCAGGTCACGTGATGGTGATATTGTCCCATCGTTGGCTGAAACAAAGATAAGTTCCCCCATTGACATATGACCATGTTGGTAAAGAACAGACGACGTTTAATGTGTAGTAGTGAGTGAGTGAGTATGGTTTTACGCCGCTTTTAGCAATATTCCAGCAATATCACGGCGGGGGACACCAGAGTGTAGTAGACATGTGACTAAATATTGACTAATATATTATAAATCCTATATGAATCTGAGAGTAGTGTAATGAAAAACATTTATTTACAGATCATTATGTCCTGCTTGACTGGTAATGTAGGCATGCTATTATCTACAGACCCGTTCACAGCCACAAAGGTTTTATATGAACACTTTCTACAGGCATACTTGTTGGTATGGAGGTTGTGGGGGTAGTCTTGTGGGTAAAGCGTTCACTCGTCACGCCGAAGGCCCCGGGTCGATCCCCCTAATGGGTACAAAGGGTAAAGCCCATTTCTGTGATATTGCTAAAATCGGCATAAACCCACCTTCACTCATTTGTTAATATGCTGCATATCGAAACTGCATTAACGCCTGACGTGTACCGTATCAAATATCGCGATTGCACTACTGCTTTGTTGCATCGGTGCTTCATTTCATCCCTAGAAAACATGTTTAAACTGACACGTCAAAGTCGTGAACTTGCCATCAGGGCATATGCAGCTATTGGTTGCCATTATCCTCGACAAAATAAACACATGATCACCAAACCCAGGCTATTATATGAGGCTATTGTTTTCGGTAACGACATATGGAAATTGGTAGTCATAACTTCTATATCTTGCTGAAGTAAATTTTATGAAACATATATAATACGTATGTATGATACGTATGTTTCAAGGACGCTAGAGTCAAAGACATATAAGCCGTGGAATTGCGTCTTACCTCTTATAACAAATATGCCTGTGTTGGGGAGCACTTCCATGGAGTAAGTCAGTGTGTCATTTTCAGCATCTGTGGCAGTGGCTGTGTATACAGTAGTGTGAGCTGCAGTGCTATTGGCTTCTAAAGTAATTGCATCTGAAAGAAGTAGCAACAGATGACGTTATCTATGGGTGTACAGTATGTTTAGGTCCTCATCATTACCTTAACATGCATATCATGCATTCGTAGTGCATTCAGAATGCATTCATAGTTCATTCACAGTGCAATCGTTCCACAACAGCTGTACATGAATTCTGCATGCAAGTTAGAATACGTTAGTTGGCCAAGTTTCCCCTAGATGGCAATATCTGATTTCTTAAAAACATGCTTACAATACTCCATGCAATGGTTATGATATGTCAGCCATTAACTTAATCAACGCAAATACATGAAGAGAAAGAGCGGTTTTATTAAAGGATACGACAATATACCATAGCTTAAACTGAATCCTTCAATACAGCGAGCTGAACCAGCAAGGCAGAGCTATAGTGAGGTAATAATTTCATAAACTATGCATATGGTTTTAGGTGAAATCGCGATCTGTCAAAGAAAATCTAGAGATATGTATACCTGTTGGGTAGACTGTAAAAACTGGCGGCTGGTTTTGTAAAACGTCTACTCTCGTCGTCCACGTCCCGCTGACCTGATTCTGGCCGTTGCAGATGACCATGACGCTGTACGATGACGTTGAGGTGTGACTGAGGCCAGTGTTGGGAAGGTACGGGACATAGTACAGGTGGAAATCTGAAAAAGACGGGGTTTGAAGGTTTCGTAAGCTTCTCTCATCGTATAAAGCCCGAATCAGTTACAAATATCATTCACGAGAGACATTATCACACACACACACACACACACACACACACACACACACACACACACACACACACACACACACACACACACACACACACACACACACACACACACAGACACACACACACACAGACACACACACAGAGAGAGAGACACACACACACACACACACACACACACTACTGGCACTGCTTCAACGATAAATACTACCAGCACCTTCCTCTACAAGCAATACTTCTATTATAAAATCTACCATCACCAACCTCAACTTTACCACCAACAAGCACTGCTTCTACTATAACAACTACTTGCACTGCTTTGCCACTGTCCACGTCCAATACTCCTACTACAAAGCCTGTTTCGACTTCTCCAGCTAATAGTACTATTTCTGACATTCTGATGGAAAAGTGATGAGTGTGGCGTAAAAAATACAAACGTCTGATACTACATGCGCGATAACTATTTGTATGACTACGTGCACTACGAGGACGATCTCGTCTATTACAACACCGCCTAGACCCACCACTAGAGGAGTGGGGTAGCCGAGTAAAAAGCAACTGAGCTAAGTAATTACGCGAAGTGTAAAATGAACACGAGTTTACCTTGATTCCCATGTCTTTTCCACATGGCAAATCCCCGGAAGCCAGGACTGACAGAGAGGATGTTGCACGTCAGACACCTGGAGTCTGGTGCAGAACCCAAAGATTTGTCATAGCAGGTGACAGCACCAAGGTCCGTCTCCAGACGGGTGTCCTCGTGCAAGGTCACCATCACCGCGCCGGAGATGTCTGGGGGTTCCGTCGTCGAAGGGGTTGTTATGGTACTGGTGGACTCAGAGGTCGATGTCGAGGTCATAACAGAGGCTGGCAGCGTGAGCAACGGGATCTTGAAAGGATACTTTTACGATTACCCACAGGCCTTATCCGTGGCTTCCCTTTTCACTTTTTCAAAAACGCAAGCTCTTCGATTTAAGTGAAATAGTTTCAACGGAATTGTTTCTTCATCCGAAATGTATTTTCTGCGACCCTTCTGAGACGCTTTCAGACACACACACACACACACACACACACGAACGCAGACACACTCCCATGTGGTCTGGTTATCAACCATTTCATTTTTAGTATGGGAGGTGAGGTGAAATGGGGTTGAACGTTCAACATTACTTCACTTATATAGCGACAATCCAGCGATTGAAATTATGAGCATCGATCTACGCAATTGGGATACGATGACAAGCATCAACCAAGTCAGCGAGCCTGACCACCCGATACCGTTAGTCGCCTCTTACGATAAGGACAGTCGCCTTTTACGACAAGGATTGGTTGCTGAAGACCTTGTCCATCCCGGATCTTCACGGGTTGTGAGGCAGTACTAGTCGGGGCAGTTTAAAACGAATACGCCACTCAGACACAGTGTACTGTATTCCCATAATGCCTAGCGCCAGGCATGTAAACAACAAGTTAACGTAGTTTGGTATGAGGAATCGAACCACTGAAGTTCCGCTCTCCGGGCAGACGCTCCTGTCCACTGGACCACGGAGGCGGCTTTTTAGTATGGGACAACAAAATACCGAGGAATGTTTAATGCTGTATCCAAACGTTACGGTGTTCGCTTCAGCAATCAAAACAGTGTGAGGTGTTTTAGCATGGTGGTTACGATACAAAACATACGGTAATATATGAAAACATTCAATACTCGAACTTCCGTTCTTGCTTTTTCCCCAAATAAACGTAGATTTAGACTGAAAAATATGCCCAACATTGATTATGAAACTGAGATTGTATGTTAACTCACAATAAAATAGTTGAATGACAAACGCAGTACGTGTGTGCGCAATCCAGGCTTTGTCATGATGAGTGAGTGGGTGAGTTGGGTTTAACGCCGCTTTTAACAGTATTCCAGTTATCACGGCGTGTCAGCTTAATGTGGGAGGAAAGCCCGAAGTGATGCAGGTCTCAGACGTTTACCACTTCGGTGAAACCCACGAGCACGGGTATGGTGCTGACAAACCTAGAAACATAATCGGGGCGAACCGGGATTCGAACCCACAATCGTAGGTTTCTAGCGTTCCCAAGGGACGCAACTCTGCACAGCGAATCGCGGCGCCTTAGACGACTTGGCCACCCGTGCCCCCTTGTCATGATGAGGTAACAACTCGTTCATACAGCTACATGTATGTCAATGAAATATTGATACATATATTTACTTACAATTCCCGCCACAGCCAGGGTACATCGTATCCTTAAACCGACCTTCATCATCTGACGCAATTTGGAGAGGTTGAAATTCCACATTTGTGTCTTCTTCGTAGGAGACTGGAGTCGATATTTATTTTAAACTATTCACGTTCATGAAAGAGATGTCGTCATATAATGGGCAGTAAAGGGAGTCAAGTCGTATTTCAATGTGCACTATTTGTTGATTGTGCATGTTGATTGACGCCAGCTATATCTTCGTATCCAAGTAATCTTATTGCAATATGCTCCACACCTAGAGCCTTTCAGAACAGTATGCACCTGGCGAAGGCGTGCCGCCTTGAAACTAAATGGCCGTGCTTACAGAACACAAAAGTTGTTGTGGTCTCCACTTGTCGGTGTGCTATTCACAAAATCATTATTCATTCACTCTGTAGTTATACAGTTCATTGAGGAAGGTAATGCATGGCACGTTTTAGTGCAATCCTTTACACGTGTCATTATTCAGAGCCCACCGACAGATATCTGACGTACTATTCGACATGATGTGTGAGCTCAGTGTACAGAATTCCCCAAAATCTCAACTTTGCAAAGTTACCAGACCAGATAAAATGTTGCCAGTCTAGAATTTTCTAGACTAACGAACAAAAGTAACAAAAGGGTAAACATAAGAATAGTCCTGTTTAATGTTATTTCTCAGAAGAAAAAAACTGGTGGATTGTCCACTTGGTAACTTTAACTCCATCGGGCGTGCTTTTGAAAAATGATCGTCCGTCAGTAAAATAGACCGTCTCGGACTGTCGGGCAGGCGGGTATTTTAACACTGCTTCGTTTCCTTTACAAAATACGCTTCAAAATACCAGGGAGGCGGTCTGTGGCAGATGCTTTATCCACTAGACCACGGAGGCGGTCTCCGGCAGACGCTTTATCCACTAGACATCTGGGGCGGTCTCCGGCAGACGCTTTAACCACTAGACCACGGAGGCGGTCTCCAGCAGACGCTTTATCCACTAGACCACGGAGGCGGTCTCCGGCAGACGCTTTATCCACTAGACCAAGGAGGCGGTCTCTGGCAGACGCTTTATCCACAGAGGAGGTCACACCAGACCCCACAGAGGAGGTCCCTCTATGGTGAAAGTAGTGACAAGGACCAAGTTCAAACAATGTGAGACCAGAAACAGATTCCCTACATTATTAGGGGCTGTCAGTCAAGTTAAAGAAATATCTTACAAACACCCTCATATGTGTTAGGGAACCATACATATAATGGATTCTGACGAGAATTTGGCATGTTGACTTCAAAAGAATGTTTCATTGGCAGTCAGTTTAAAAAAGTCAAAATGAAAATTCTACTTTCTTCTAATGTGTTGAGTGAAACTGATATTTACATTTCAGTACATTAGAATAACATTTCTTTAAAATTAGAGTAAAAAAGTGGTAAGAAGACCCCAAAAGACCATTGGGAAACTGATGACCTAAAATGTTACAGTGAGCTGCACATGTTTCTTTAACGCTGCACTCAGCAATATTCCAGCTACATGACGGCGGTCTGTAAGTAATCATGTCTGGACCAGACAATCAAGTAATTGACATCATGAGCATCGATCCCCGCAATTGGGATACGATGACATGCATCAAAATCCGATCCCGTTAGTCGCCTCTTTCGACAAGCATAGTCGCCTTTTACGGCAAACATGGATTGCTGAAGACCTATTCTAACCCGGATCTTATCAGGCCGAGCTCCACATGTATCTTATGAGCTGCACATGTATCTTATGTTACAGCACATACTATATATACAATAATTAACTATCTCACTTCCTGATATGGAGCGGTCCGGTAGCCTAGTGGTTAAAGTGTTCACTCTTCACACCAAAGACCCGGGTTTGATTCCCAACATGGGTACTATGTGTGAAGCCCATTGCTGGTGTCCCCTGTCGTGATTTTGCTGAAATATTGCTAAGAGCGGCGTAAAAGCATACTCACCCACACACTTCCTGATATGGACCATTTGATATTGGAGGGGGGGAGGGGGGATGAGGGAGGGAGGGAGGGGGGGCCTGGGATTTTGTAACAAGATTAGATATTTTTTCAGCTACAGCTACAAAACCAGATATTAATTTATTTGAAACTATGAGCCTGATTTTTTAAAAGAAAAACAGCTCACAACAATGTAATTTTGGGGGCAGGTATTTTCTTTCAATTTTTTCAAGACTTTTCTTTACATTCCTAGCCTCCTCTCCACAGAATATCAAATGGTCAGTCCCTGAGTAGAAGGGAAATTGACCCTGATTATGATGGTAGCCAGCTCGAAAATAGATGTAGGCAGGCTTTAGAGACATTATTGTTGTAATTTACAATACACAACTAACATGACTTGTATACTTTATTCATGTAAACAATTCAGATACCTAACCAAATGCCCTAACACCACATCTACAGATGGTCGCTTGACGCAGTACTGACCCCATACCTGCAGGGTGGTCCCTTGACGCAGTACTGACACCACGGCTACAGGGTGGTCCCTTGGTGCAGTACTGACACCACACCTACAGGGTGGTCCCTTGATGCAGTACTGACACCACACCTGCAGGGTGGTCCCTTGATGCAGTACTGACACCACACCTGCAGGGTGGTCCCTTGATGCAGTACTAACACCACACCTGCAGGGTGGTCCCTTGATGCAGTACTGACACCACAAATGCAGGGTGGTCCCTTGATGCAGTACTGACACCACACCTACACGGAGATCCCTTGATGCAGTACTGACACCACACCTGCAGGGTGGTCCCTTGATGCAGCATAGACACCACACCGGGGAGTTCTTTGTTTCAATACTGTACAACCCACATGTTGCAAGTGTTGTTAGGCATCCCCACAACAATATAATACACACATTCCCCCTCACATATCAACCAATCATCAAACATTTACCTCTGCATACAGTCCTCAACAGTTATCTGTGCTCAACACCAAGCACAAAGCAATGAATCAACCAGTTACATCTACTTGAGGCAAGGGCTTTCACTGATTGTAAAAGTCCAGTTTCCACCCTTGCCAAACTAGGCTGGAATTTCTCGGCTCAATCGTAGCGCCACCCATGGCTGTTATGAGCTATGTCCCTGCTATGTCCCTCCTACTGACCAATCGGATTCCACCAATCATATAATTTGCATTTGCTTCAAAAAAAAATGGCAGCACCAAGTCAAGACAACCTGATCAATAATCAAAATTTACATTGTCATAAAAAGGGCCTTACCTCGCAAAGTTCATCAACTCACATGAGCACCTTGATTAAAAACATGAAAAGAAACCTTGCTGGCAGTACACATGCTTTGCAAATCCTGCCGTTTACTGAAAACTGCACGTTGAAATCCATGTTCTTTATAAACCGGATGTAAACATGGTAAAATCGTTACTCGATTTTGATTGGACATGCATAGACTTGTTAGTCCAGCCGAAATGTAAATCTAGAATTCCAGCCTTGTTCGGCCAGGTTGGAAACTCGGCTTTTATAGTCAGTTAACACCCTTGCCTCAGAAAGATGACCAGGTATTATTAAAGAAATGTCTTTGAAACTAAAACAATAATACCTTTATACACTCCCTGTGTTTGAATATCATCCCTCCATCGATTCCACCAAAAAAGTGTCCAGAGGTACATTTCAAGATTCACCATACACATTAAACAGTATGTCTGTGCAGAGAACAACAATGCCTTGTTCCCTAAATCTGAGTACTCAGAGCTCCAGATAAGCTTTTGATGTTGTGGGTATTTTACCCATGCATTTTAAAATCATTGGGTATCAGTAATTCTATCTGGGTATTCAAATTTCTGTTACCCACTAGTTTTTACACATGTGGGTAATTAAGTTAAATATTTAAACACTATTCATCTAGTCCCTGAAAACTGGTGTCTGTATCGAGAGCTTTACAGGACTCAAAAATACCACGATACTTCCACAAGAAAGTGTGATGGCAAATAATCATGATGTAACTGTCATCGTGGAGTTTGGCAAGGTTGATGGAATGCCCATTTATAATTTCAAAATAAGTTGCTGATTTGCTAATCGAATACGCAGGGTTACTTCACAATATTTTCATGATACGCACAAGTTTTATTTTTGTAGTGTATCTGTAATGTTCGTTGCGTATTTGATACGCTTGGATTTTATTTTACTGCGTCTTTCTGCATTTCTGATGCGTATTTCACTCAGATATGCAGCTTATCTGGTACTTCCTTCAGAAGTCCTTGTATCTGTCAGCATTGTAAATATGGGCAGGTAACTCACACGTGACTGTGAGAGACAGGCAGTCACACTCTCAGATCACAATGTCTTTCCATGTCAAAGGATCAAATCACTGAGTAACATGGCCATGTAACTAAGTCACAAGGTCTTAGTAATAGTTACAAGGTCAGTCCAAGAAGTCTGGATGTCTTGGAAAGCATCCATGGGCCACCTTAGTGTCACGGAGTTATATTACTAAGTCGCATAACGGCTGACCAAGTCACAGAATCTGGTCACTGACACATTGCACCATGAAGCAAGAGACACACATATCACCATAAAAAAAAACACTCTATAAGGTCAAATCTTAGACTCAGTCGTGTCAAATGTTTGATGCAGTCAGGAGAAAAGTTTGACCCTGTAGGTTTCACTTAGTCATCTTTCTTCTCCTCTATTGTCTTCTCCTCTATTGTCTTCTCCTCTTCCTTCTTTTCCTCTTCTTTCTGTTTGTTCCTGGCCTGGTGTTTAAGCTTCATCTTCTTCATCTTCACCATCATCGTCCCGGTTGCCAGCAGCCACATTATCTGCAAAAGCAATTGTCCCCTCAATTCATCCTCAACATAGTTGTGTCATTTCTCTCATCTGCAACAGCAGCTGTCTCCTGATACATTCATCCTGTACCCACTCACCACAATGACAAGACAGTTGACCAGCACTCACTCACCACAATGACAAGACAGTTGGTCAGTACCCACTCACCACACTGACAAGACAGTTGACCAGTACCCACTCACCATTGACAAGACAGTTGACCAGCACCCACTCACCACTGACAAGACAGTTGACCAGTACCCACTCACCACAATGACAAGACAGTTGACCAGTACCCACTCACCACTGACAAGACAGTTGACCAGTACCCACTCACCACTGACAAGACAGTTGACCAGTAACCACTCACCACAATGACAAGACAGTTGACCAGCACCCACTTACCACTGTCAAGACAGTTGACCAGTACCCACTCACCACTGACAAGACAGTTGACCAGTACCCACTCACCACTGACAAGACAGTCGACCAGTACCCACTCACCATAAGGACAAGACAGTAGACCAGTACCCACTCACCACAATGACAAGACAGTTGACCAGTAACTACTCACCACAATGACAAGACAGTTGACCAGTAACTACTCACCACTGACAAGACAGTTGACCAGTAACCACTCACCACAATGACAAGACAGTTGACCAGTAACTTCTCACCACAATGACAAGACAGTTGACCAGTAACTACTCACCACTGACAAGACAGTCGACCAGTACCCACTCACCATAAGGACAAGACAGTAGACCAGTACCCACTCACCACAATGACAAGACAGTTGACCAGTAACTACTCACCACAATGACAAGACAGTTGACCAGTAACTACTCACCACTGACAAGACAGTTGACCAGTAACCACTCACCACAATGACAAGACAGTTGACCAGTAACTACTCACCACAATGACAAGACAGTTGACCAGTAACTACTCACCACAATGACAAGACAGTTGACCAGTAACTACTCACCACAATGACAAGACAGTTGACCAGTAACTACTCACCCACTGACAACACAGTTGACCAGTAACTACTCACCACAATGACAAGACAGTTGACCAGTAACTACTCACCACAATGACAAGACAGTAGACCAGTAACCACTCACCACAATGACAAGACAGTAGACCAGTAACTACTCACCACAATGACAAGACAGTTGACCAGTAACTACTCACCACTGACAAGACAGTTGACCAGTAACTACTCACCACAATGACAAGACAGTTGACCAGTAACTACTCACCACAATGACAAGACAGTAGACCAGTAACTACTCACCACAATGACAAGACAGTTGACCAGTAACTACTCACCACAATGACAAGACAGTAGACCAGTAACTACTCACCACTGACAAGACAGTTGACCAGTAACTACTCACCACTGACAAGACAGTTGACCAGTAACTACTCACCACAATGACAAGACAGTTGACCAGTAACTACTCACCACAATGACAAGACAGTAGACCAGTAACTACTCACCACAATGACAAGACAGTTGACCAGTAACTACTCACCACTGACAACACAGTTGACCAGTAACTACTCACCACAATGACAAGACAGTTGACCAGTACCTACTCACCACAATGACAAGACAGTTGGCCAGTAACTACTCACCACAATGACAAGACAGTTGACCAGCAGAGGAACAGAATACACTACAGATATGAAGAGTCCACCACTGTCAAAATATTGCTGTCTTGAAAACTTTCTGCAAGGCAAAGAAAACATAACAATATTAGTGATGTTGCAAACATACAGACAATTTGAAACCATAGTTATTAATTATTTTGAGTTATTATCTTTAAAAAAATACAATTTATTCCTTCACAGACAATGACGAACATGGCATTTCAAAATGCTGTGTATTGTTTCATTATGTTAAAGCGAGCACTTAAGACCAACCCGGGTTAGAATAGGTCTTCAGCAACCCATGCTTGCTGTAAAAGGGGACTCTGCTTGTCGTTAGAGGCGACCAACGGGATTGGATGGTCAGACTCGCTGACTTGGTTGATGCATGTCATCATATCCCAATTGCGTGGATCGATGCTCATGATGTCAATCACTGGATTGTCTGGTCCAGACTCAATTATCTACAGACTGCCGTCATAAAGCTGGAATATTGCTGACTGCGGCGTTAAACAACAAACAGGGGTGGTCGGGTAGCCTAGTGGTTAAAGTGTTTGCTTGTCAGGCCGAAGACCCGGGTTCAAATCCCGACATGGGTGCAATGTGTGAAGCCCATTTCTGGTGTCCCCCGCCGTGATATTGCTGGAATATTGCTAAAAGCGGCGTAAAACCATACTCACTCACTAAACAACAAACAAACAAACAGAACTTACGACCAACACTCCATGGTAACTACTGAACACTAGTATGTGCAGAGCTTCCTACTGATATGAATAGTCATGTGTCAAGTATCAGAAAGATTGGGCCAGGGACCAGTGTTGTTCAGAATCAGTGAGGGTGTCAACCCACTCCTCCCCTGAATCCTAAATACCATCTAATTTTTCATTATGAATCTCATTTCTTCATCCTGAATACTAGAAAAGGGTGTGTGATTTGACGTTAAATTACGAAAAAATAAATGAATTTAAAAACAAAATAATTATTATAACGGAAAAAACCTTTAAGCACACCATTAATTTGTTTAAAATGTTGAATCTGCATACAGAATATGATTTCATTCGCGTCCCACATATCACACTACCGAGTCCTGAATACCGTCTAAGAGGATCCCCTAATCTCACGTACCAAAGTGGGGGTGGCAGCCTCAATCAGCGGGTCATATCATTTCAGAGGTCAATGACCAAGGGTCACTGGTAATCTGAATTACTTCACAATATGTACTGAGCATGTAAGAGAATTATGGAAACAATTTCTGTTTAGTTCAGCGAGATGTTAGACATAATCAAAGGGAGATAATTCAACATGAAAGTTTGTTTCCTACAATTGTACAAGGATTGTATGTTGTCCAGATTCCACTTTGCGAAATTGTGCAGATAATGTGTAAGCTCCTGTAATCGGAAATGGAGCTCGAGAAGATGGACAATATTGTGATTTTATTGCAGTTCTGAGGCCAATCTGTGCATGTGTGTACAAGAAATGGCAGTTGATTGCCTCGTCACTTTCAGAAATGTAACAGTACTACAGAAGTCTGTAGGAAAACATGAGGTAGTGGGTACCCTTTATCACCACACTCAGCAATATTCCAGCTACAGGACAGTGTCCTTCAAACAGCACACATTATATTATGATTTACAGTAATCAGTCTGATTTAAACTTACTTCCAGTTTTGAGCAGCTATTGTATTCAAATTTTCAGCAAAGTATACCAACATCACTGAAAACAGAAAATGAAAATAATGCACAGTTATAAACAACTTTTCAGATTCCAGGTGAACATACTTTCATTTGTAGCACTGGGAGGGAAATGTGTTACCATGGTCACAATACAGACACAAGTCCAGTCACACATAATAAAGTATCTTACCTCCATGTCAGAATGATGAGATCTGATTGGTTCACATGATCTTGATAAAATACTGTGCATCCCGCCTGGGAGGGAAATACATTTCTGAGTGAGAGAATAAATCCCTTGAACCCCGCCACGAAGAAAACAGGCTGCACATGGATTTTAATGCCCAGAAATCTCATTTGGAATTGAAATCTTAAGTCTTAAATCTGAGAACACTTCATAATTGTCTCATAATTGACATGATGTTGATGTTAATGTTAAATCAGGGGTGCAAAGTGTAGAAGAAGCAAACCAAAATTCACACTAAACATGCAATATAATTTGTTTATTCTTGCCAAAGGATACCTTTAAAATTGATTGATTGAGGAAAGTGTCAATGCCGTACTGTAAATCTTGAAATGAATGTGTTTGAAATAAATAAGAGACACACTTTTTTAACGACAGATTTGACAGCCGCATCACTGCAGAACCTGATATTTAAAGAAAAGTACTGCTTTCTCAATTAATACTAATTACAACATTTGAAACCTCACACTGTGAAGTTAAATATTGAACTAAGCGTGTTAAATCTTTAGGTAACCTAGTTCCACACAGTGTGTTTATCACCTAATTATTGTAGTATTTGATACCTTGATTCGACTTTGTTTTAAAAAGGATCAGTGAGATGTATCTTTGTAAAATCAGGGCTACTTGCAATAATTACATGTTCATTTTTAGGCCTAGGGTTGGCACTTCATTTGGAAAAGTAATAATATTATGATTTCCAGAATCAGTTCGCGGACATACTGATATAGCAATGTGTGTGTGTGTGTGTGTGTGTGTGTGTGTGTTATCAGTGCCTGGCCTGTTTCCACAGTGTACTCACATAGCACCACAAAGTACACAGCCTGAAGGGGCCCCCCTTGTCTGGTCAGGTAGGTCATCAGAGCACACATGACGTGGAACCCTCCCAAACACCACAGCCAACACTCGGACCAGTCAATCTGAAATACCAGCAGGAAGTCAGTAGTTCCTCTTTAAAACACATTTTGGAATCAACTTGACACAACAGATAGTGCATTAGATCTACTCCCCTCAATGATAATTGAGTGATGTTTCATACTGGGGATCTCTTCTGACCTATAGTCTCCACAGAGGCGACCGTTTTCATCAATATGTTCAACCGATATAATGTGTAGGATAAAACTTGCCAGAGGGTTTTTATGAGATTACAAGCCCAAATCCAAGATTTTATCCCGAGGATGAGGGTTATATCTAACTTATAAACCCAAAAAAGATATTTATAACAACATTTATCAACATTTTCAAACATACTTTCAATGAGCCTTAGGAAATGTGAGAAAATATCTGTTGATGGCATACGGGTACTTGTAAAAGACATTCTTAACGAAAGCACTCTGATATATCAGCACATCTGTGGCCTGCTGGAACACTCACTGGGCTACAGACACGAAGGTTGCGTGTTCGATCCGCAGGAATATAAAGAAAATATTTGTCATTTGATTTTACATTTCATTACATTGTGTTCAAATACAACCAAATTTTATCGAGAAAAACATTCATATGTTACCAAATAAACGGAAGTTCTATTAAATAAAATCCCTGAGATCTTAAATAAAATACCTGGCATATTATATAGAACCCTGGGGATATTATATAAAATACCTGGGCTATTATATAAAATCCTGGGAATATTATAACATCCGTATTTATGACATTTAACCCGACGAGAACAATCGGATGACGTCACTGGAGGTTTATAATGCTGGGTAGTCAAAGAGTAGGTTTATACCCATGAAGGAAAATAAAACCTAGGTCATGACAATCTAAACCAACACCTGAACCTCTTAGCTACACCACTACACCTCACTGTCTGACAGGGGCGGTCGGGGAGCCTAGCGGTTAAAGCGTTCACTCATCACGCCGAAGACCTGGTTCGGGGTTTGGTTCCCGACATGGGTACAATGTGTGAAGCCTATTTTTGGTGTCCCCCATCGTGATATTGCGTGAATATTGCTAAAAGCGGCGTAAAACCAAACTCACTCACTCACTGTCTGACAAAGGTAGTGTGTAGTCTGGTTTACATACTGTAGAACAAGAGGTGAGGTGAAATGGGGTTTAACGTGGCGTCCCAGATTATTGCACTTATATAGCGACGTGCATGTACGTGTGTGTTTGTGTGGCTGCTTGTACTAGTCCGGACTTGTGCCGATTTAGAGTGTTAGCTCACTGAGATTAGATTCAGTTTAACATGAATACCCCACTAAGACACAGTATACTGACTCCGAGCCGACCAATCCTTGTTTTAGCCCCTTAATGCCGAGCGCCAGACAGGGTAACAACAAGTATCCATCTTTTGGTATGACATGGCCGGGGATCGAACCCCGGACCTTCTGCTCTCCGGGCGGACGCTCTACCACTAGACCACGGAGGCGGTCACAGTACAAGAGATAAACAAGACATTTAAATTAGTTCATAAAATCCTATACATCCCGCTACAAACACAACTGTATTTTGTTTAACATATCAATGTTTAACATTAAGTACAAAAGTCAAGGTGTCCTTGTCATAACGTTAGCTAATGTTTTTACAGTTAAGGACTGAGAGAGTCCTTTATTCCAATACCGTAGAAGACCTCAAGAACACCTGGATCCCACTAATTCCAAACACTGCCTGTAGATTTTTGTTTTTCCAGACTGGCATTTTGTTTAGTAGTTATAGGTCTACATTGCGGTCACATCTACCAGATCTACATAATTTATCATACCAATGAAGTAAACTTTTGAATGTCTGAGTCTGTAATAGGCCCAATGCAGGTGTAAACATGAAGTCTGTTTGAGATAATATGATAGACATCGTGACCCTTTTGCAACCAAAATTATCACCAAAATTTCAAAATAATTTATTTTTTCTCGCCAAAGGATGCCACTGTAAAAGCTAGGGGAAATCGTAATGAATTTTGTACTGATAATATAATATAATAATATAATTCTTGTTCATGAAGACCAAAATGTCCATTCGTAACAGGTATGTCTATGTCGCTCACAGGAAATGTACTTGTTTACTTGGAGTAATGATACAGGAGTTGAAACACTAAATGTGAACGAAAACTGAGGACCTCAATACATCTTATCAGCGACATGGCTAGCTAGGCTTGCAACAAGACTCTCTCATGATTTACGCGCACTTACGGAGTTGAGGTAGCTCCAAAGCCCGTCGATTTCGTCTGTCCTTGTCGGCTCCATTAGTTGTTTTTCTTATTGCCTACTCGTTGTCGCTTGTCTGCAATGGTTGTTTGGATTAAAATGAAACGTGGCTGAAGCGGAAGTGGAGGCCAACCATACAGGAAGTCAGGGATGTTTACGTTACAAAGCGAACATTTGTTCGTAAGCATCGGTGGTCTAGTGGTAGAATACTCGCCTGCCACGCGGGTGACCCGGGTTCGATTCCCGGTCGATGCACATGTTTTTATTTTTCATTTTGCAATTAACGAATAGATGAAATGGGATTGTCGTGTTCCAGATTAATAAACTTTTATGCTGACGTGACCATATAAAAGTTATAACTTAGCTTTAGTTCTTGCTGGGAATTTTAAACAATTTATTCTTTGTAATTTAGAAACGGTATGCGTGTTTTAGAGAAGTTCTCCGGTCGCAAGTATACGGGCTTGGTAAGAATTAACCCATTTACTAATCCGTAGTGTACATGTATGACGAAAGAACCCGTGAAGATCCATGTTAGAACAGGTCTGCAGCAACCCACGCTTGCAGTGAAAGGCGTCAATGCTTGTCGTAAGATCGGATGGTCAGGCTCACTGGATTGTCTGGCCCAGACCCGAGTATTTACAGACCGCTGTCATATTACTGGAATATCGCTGAGTGTAGCGTTAAACAACAAACAAACAAAAACAAACACACCTGACGAGAGCCACTTCCTTCTTTACCACGGTTATTGTGGCTTTATGCACCTACCTTAGATACAATAAATATGAATTAAATGAACGCGTTAATAAATTTTAAAAGTGTGTTGGAAGTTGAACAATCTATTTTGGAAACTTATGTGACGTTACGTTAAAAACTGTAGATGTGAACAATAATTTTGCTCTATTGAAAAACTCCATAGATTTCGGAATTCGAGATTCCATGGAAAGTTGATAACTTTTGGAATATTTTGAAGAGTATGGGTATATCCACTCTAAATAACTAATATCCCTATTCATGCAGTCTTGTCAGACACACACACCTCCCGCCGCCCACACACCAACCGCCTCCCTGGAATAGAAGACAGAGCGCCTGCCCGGAGAGAGAATAATCTTGTGAACGGCGTTCAACCCCATTTCGTTCACATCGCCTCACCAGCATCCACCGATCTGCACATGTCATCCGTGGTTGGTAGTGCTTATTTTACGTACGTATCACACACACTGTCCCCGTTTGTACATGTAGATCTAGATTCGTGAGTACAATCAGTGTCAACACTAGAAAAACTAACTTACTAACCAGCGGTCTATCGCGCCTTCTTACTAGTATAGTTCTTCTACTTTCTTCACTAAACATATATGTCTCTTGCTAACGGCAGAATTCATATATGGCTCTTGCTTACGGCAGGCCACAAGGTGAATGTGTATGATGCGTACGTAAAATATGCAGTTACTTGGAATATTTTCAAAGCGTGTATTGTACCAATGTGCGTATTTCGATTCAGTGATGGAACTTGAAGAAAATGTTTTGTTTAAGCCGTATACAACACATGCTTGTTTGAGCTGACATGTTATTTGTGGTATACGGAAGTTTCCAAACGACAAATGGAGACCACGGATAACACTCGGATCGCCTCAACACCATTTAAAACAAAGGACTATGGAGAGTGGAAAAGAGAGGAATGCTCTCTCCTACCACAGGAGAGACTCTCATCGTAACTATAGTACTCAAAAGAAGTTAAGGATAAACCGATTCTTTCATATCACTATAGTTAATCTGTCCTAACAAATTATCGATAGTGATATGAAAGACTAGGATGGTCCTTAAGTCCTTTTGATTAGCATAAATTGTAGCAATCACTTTGATTTGTAGAAATTGTATCCCTTTGATTGTGTATAATTTGATTGGTCTCTTGTTCCTCCTACCCAGTGCGCATATTTCTGTGCTGATTGTCCAACACTGTTAAGACTGGTGACCGGTCTTACAACAGTGTCTTTATACAGGCCGTATAATTCAAGTGCATGGCTGATGTTCGGCTCTGACACTTGGCGTTGTGTGTCATCGTACCCCAGTGACGTCGATGCGTGCTCATGAATTTCGTATAAGGCCTTGTAACAACAAGTACTCACTCACATATTATGCGCTGATCACATATTAGCGAGCCTGACCACCCGATCCCGTTAGTCGCCTCTTACGACAAGCATAGTCGCCTTTTACAGCAAGTATGGGTTGCTGAATGAGAATATTTATGTAATATAAAAGTAGAAAACAAATATATTATAAAAACAAAACTAGTTATGTGTTTTCACAACAATGACTTCCCGAAAATTTGTTATTGTTTTTAAGGAACATGGGGTATTAAGTTCACACAATCATAGTGGTTTACATGATACTGTTGACATTGAACTATCTACAGTGGTACAGTTATTAATATTTTTCAAAATTAATCTTTTCAAAGTTATAGCTACAATTTTGTGATATTATTTTAAAATGAAGTAGATCTGCACATGGAGATCGACATGCATATATTGTTAAAGTTGAAACCCACAACGTTGTGAGTGCCTGTAGCCCGAAACGTCAATTATTCACATTGTCCAAAAGTGCTAATATGTCGCTACAAGGAAACTGGGTCAACGTTGCCCACATAGCGATATGCTGTATTGGGAAATAGATCGGACAGAGCTAGACTGGTACCCTGCCCTTCGCCCCCTAGAGGCTGCAGGCGAGGAGCGGAAGCGCTCTAGGGCAGGTAAACCAGTCAAGGACAGCACAGCTGTTGTGATTGTTGCCGAATAATGTAAACATGTTTCGTCTAATAATTTACAGTTAGCAATTGACGGAAAATATGTTCATAATTATTTAAGTATTTCGTATGTACGCATATCATTATAACCGTGTGAGACAAAGATAAAGTATTGTTTCGAAAGTTTGGTTGCATCTATCCAACGATTTATACACATCCCCATGGCCCATGCCCCACACGTAATTTTCTCAAATCCGTAGCAAATAAGACACGACGCCTGGCGCCGTGCAATGACATCCCATACACTGTACATGTATGTGTGCGAGTACTCTGTTTGTTTACAATGTGTAGATAAATCTCGGCAATAACTAATCGAAGTGCGTTTAGCGGGATTTACGATGTTTTAGATTACTTTAGCCGTGTGTTGATGGCAGACCAAGTACCATGGTGACGCACGCTTGTATGTAGCTTAGTCGCTGTCAACCGGTATGAAAAGGATGCTCCCGAAGCATGAACGTTTCCGTGATTTGTTGAATAATGCCCACTCCAGCTGTTCCACGTCACTGACTAATGTTATCAGCGTCTTAACAGGGCAGACGCAGGGGCACGTGTAAGATACAATACAACCTCCCCTGTCCACACTAATCTGGTTATCGCGGCATGACAGTGAATGTAGTCTGTCTTACAGACCCTGATACAAATATATATCAAATACAGCCCATGCAAGTCTATAATGTTTGGCCAGTCTAGATCACTGCAGTATCTGAAGAGAGTCACTGGGCTCCTTTTTATTATATTTTTATTAAGATAACTGAACAACTGTTTTTTTTATGTAAGATGTGTTCATTTCAGAGAGTAGATGTTAGTCTACAGTGAATGGGCAGGCAGTTCAAGTCAAGGTCGCAATGGATGTATGCTGCTTAGCCCGAATAACCAGGCCCCGTCTCTCATGAACAGCCCTGAACAGTACTACGACATTCTGGCTATAAGCGACCGCCTCCGTGGTCCAGAGGAAGAGCGTCCGCCCGGACAGCGGGAGGTCCGGGGTTCGATCCCCGGCCGCGTCATACCAAAAGGCGTTCAAAGATGGTACTTGTTGTTACCCTGTCAGGCGCTCGGCAAGGACTGGTCGGCTTGGAGTCAGTATACTGTGTCTGAGTGGGGTATTCATGTTAATCTGCGGCATGGTATCTCAGTGAGCTAGCACTATAAATCGGCATCAGTCCGGACTAGTACAAGCAGCCACACACACGCACACACATATACGTGCATGCACGTCGCTATATGTGTGCAATAATCTTGGACGCGACGTTAAAACCAGTTCCACTTCCACCTGTCCCCGTTCCACACAGCGATCTTAGCGCTACGGCGATCGTAACCCTCATACATTAACATAGGCTTACGATAGTCGTAGCGGTAAGATCGCTCTGTGGAACAGTAACCTGGCGTATAAGCCCATGACGTTACAGCACGTTTTGTGACGATATTTGCGTATTGACATTTTAACCCCGTTGTGAAACAGGTCTCTCGACCTCACAGGACTAGAGGTCACGCCTACATGTGAAACATATAATTTAATATAGAAGCGCCTTGCCCGGGACCGACGGGTCATCTGCGGTTAGCATTACCAGGTGAGCAACAGGCACCGTGAAATGTTGTCCCCGTGAATAATCAGGGCCAATATATTGGTCATATTGTCTAAATGTGTGCCATCAGTATCGTAGAGCGAGGGCTTGGATCTCTGCTCGTGTTCTCAGTCACGTGTGCTGGTTTGCCGTGTGTAGATTGGGTTATTTACGGTGAGTGGGATGGTGTTGAAGACGCTATGTGTATTCCAGTTATGTCACGGCGTGTCAGCTAATTGTGCTAGGGAAACCCGGAGTGATGCAGCGATTATTTACAGGACACCGTGATATAGCTGTAATGGTGTTGATCAAACCAGTGGTTGATATGATGAGCAGCACACCACACCGTCGGGGTACGATGGTGTGAGGTCACCACCCGATCCATAGTCGACCAGGATAGATTACGTCGGACTAATTCTACCTCAGAATCCCCACACGTGGTTATGAGGACATGAAATTATCTTTGGATCATAGGAAAACGTAATACCATATTTTCGAAAGAAATGCCTTTGTTAACATGCATTAGAGTTACGTGGATTTTTTAAAAAATTCTTTGAATACATCTCATATATATATATATATTTAATATTTTTTAATATTTTGAAACAAAGACTGGACCAAGTCTGTAGAAACCAAACGGTAGTCTCACAAGCCCTACAGCGTTGGTTCAGAAGTCGGCCGTAATAAGACAAAACAAGATCTTACCAGCGAGATATACAAGGAATGGTATTAAACGATTTCTTGGAAGTGGGTGACGTGCCAACAAATTGAAATCTGTCCCAGCAAATCGATACTCCTGGGCTAGTGACCGTTGTTCGACGGCTGATTGTGATGTGGTGACCCTGGATCAGGCGAGTATTATCTGGGTTGCGACCCCAATCTGTTACCTAGTAAATTGAAGACATTTCATTGTGGAACACATGCTCTGTCTGGTGGGACTTGCCATGTCTTTCATAACAGCTTCGTTTAATGGTAACCAGGTTCGACCCCAGGTTCGTCGTACCCAAATACGTTAAAGGATGGTACTTGTTGTGTCCCTGTCTTGCGCCCGATATTAATGGAAAAAGCAAGGACAGGTCGGCTTGGAGTCAATATAATGAGTCTGAGTGTGGTATACATGTTAAAACTGTGGCATGGTATCTCAGTTGGGCATCACTATAAAGCAGCAGCCATTATTCCTGGCTAGTACAAGGAGTCACACACACACACACACACGCACGCACGCACGCACGCACACGCGCACGCACGCACGCACGCACGCACGCACGCACACACACGCACGCACTCGCTCACACACACGCGCACACACGTCGCTATATAAATGCCATAACATTGAACGCGAAGCTTAACTCACTGACCTAGAGTAAACCATTGGCATTTAGAAGTTGGTAGAACATGAAACGTTTGTGTATATCGTGTCAGCATTAGTCACTACGTTTTCTTTCAGAAACGTTGTTACAAAAAATAAAGAAGATGTTATCTATAAAGGTTGCACGTCTTTAAGTCAAGTTAGCAGGATCAATCATGTCTTGGTTAGTCCTTGAGGACGCGATGAGAAACACAAGCTCATCTCAGGAACCTTTGATTACGGATTTTATTCCTTAACATCATAAAATGCAGGACTTAATTTTTTAAAAAGCAACGACAGGGTTAATTTGATGTTAGGTTGCAACATAAAGCCCTTGGTAAGTAATTTAGGGCAGTCACGTGCATAAAGCAAGACATACTTTTCTTGGCTTGTACGATCGCCAACCGCAGTGTAGCCGTGGTGTAGTGACACCTTGTTGCTTTGATCGGACATTGATATGGATTTCCCTGAACCATTGACGAGTTTAAGTAAGTGAGCACAGGGCATCGAATTAAAAAAAAATAATTACACGAAGAGTGTGCGAGGACGTGACGGAGAAAAGTACATTCCTTCAACACCTTCTGCAGCCTCTGCGACGAAGGCAGTCGATACTTAACGACATGTTATACATTTTTACACTATAATTGTTGTTTGTTTAACGCCGAACTCAGCAATATTCCAGCTATATGACGGCGGCCTGGAAATAATCGAGTTTGGACCAGACAATCCACTGATCAGTATTGTGAGTGAGTATGGTTTTACGCCGATTTTAGCAACATTCCAGCAATATCACGACGGGTGACACCAGAAATGGGCTTCACTCATTGTACCATTGTCGGGAATCGAACCCGGGTCTTCGGCGTGACGAGCGAACGCTTTAACCACTAGGCTAACCGACCGCCCGATCAATATTGTGAGCATCGATCTTAGACATCGGGGTACTATGACATGCAAGTGACCGAGTATGTCGACCCGTTCCATTTGGTCGTATTAAACGACCAGCATAGTTAGATGCCCCCACAGTAGAATTTGATAATTATTTTAATACGTATTTGAAAACACTATCCCATGTAGGCTTATAGTTTCTTGGTCTTCCTTGAACATATTTCTTTTTCAAACTATCACATTTTCCCATGTTGTGACCGTTCTCAAGTGAGCAAGTCAAGGAACATACGTTTCTCTATCTTTCGCGTATCTGATTACACTGAACTTGACGACCAGGACCCCGGGACTTCAGAGCAGTGTAGATCCCCATCACAAGCCTGGCGGGACAGCAACTGAACATGATCGGGTAGTTAGTGTTTGAGTGGTCGCCATCGTGTCTGAAGGCGTGTATCGATGTTCCTGCAGTCAATCACTGGTTTAACTGTGATCTGTTCCACAAAGCGATTTACGCGCTTCGACTGTCCTAAGCCTATGTTAAAATATGGGACCTACGATCACCCCAGCGCGAAGATGGCTTTGAGAAACGGGACCCAAGGCCTGGTGCATCCTCGCTTATTAATATGCTGTCGTGACGCATCTGGTCTGGTGATGACTCAGGTGCAACACGAACCTACTCGCCCATTCAAACAGATAACAACAATTTTCTAAAACCCCAGGATGACTTACTCTGACGTGATATATGTTAATGTCCTAACTGGCAGCCTATAACTGCAGTTTGGCATTACTTTCCCTTCTTATACACGATTTACATACATTACTCTGCTTATGTCAGCTGTGTTATACATCATGGCAGAAAACTTACAACATTTAATTTGGTTTCTCTCAAAAGATAAATATTTTATTTCCTTGTCATCTTTTTTTTCCAGGAAAAGGGATTGGAGAAACAAAACACGCTTGATAAATGCCATAAGTATCAAGAACTTAGTAATGTAATGACAATGATATTAAGATAATGTCTTTTTCTCTGCGGGAACAATTTATGGCGTCACATCCATTGTACATAATCATGCACATGCCATATATTTCATGTTTAGTTCAACAATCGATGTCTCATTAATGATCACGTCAACGGAATTTCTGGGGTTGGTTTATAACCCCAAGTGAGTGATGATGATCTGTAAACAATATGTTGACGTCATTCACAAGAAGTTCAATAGAAATAGATCTGTTTTGAAATTAGTTTCAGTACACATTCATGAAGACATCTCATCAACTTTCAGGTCGATATTCACAATTTGCACGTGTATGTTAATGCACGGCGCACAATTGGAAAGTTTGCGTGTTTGTTGATTGGTTTGGTTTCTTGTTTTAGGCCTCACTCAGCTATATGACGGCGGTCTGTACATAATCGAGTCTGAACCAGACAATCCAGTGATTGATATCATGAGTATCGATAAACGCAATTGGATCGATGCTATGCTTCATTCAGGGTATTGACACCCTCACACGAAGAATCATGTCAGACAATAGATCCCACCACCCTTGCTCTTCCCTCAGTCGTTTATGTTTGCCAATTAAGATGGGAGGGCGTGGTTTGATTAATGTGGAAGCTATTCATGATAGAATTGTATTGTGCACTTTTTCACACATTTATTTGTCTGATGATCCTCTTGTGAAGCATGTCAAGACTGATGGTGAAAACAAGGCATTCCACAGTTTTCTAAAACGAGCCAAGGAGCCACACATCTCCTGTACATGGAGGGGACTAGCCTGTTGATGAAGGCCATTGGGATATGGGCCCATATCCTCAGGAATGCTACACGCAGTTCTGCTGTAGTTGTCGGCCTTGGGCGTACGTTGTTGAGTCGGCGTTAGATCTCATCCCACAAGTGTTCAATAGGATTCAAATCCGGACCGAGGGCAGGCCAAGGCATGATTTGGATGTTGTGCTGCTGGAGGAAGTCCCTGGTGACTCTGTCAGTGCGGACACGGGCGTTGTCTTGCTGAAAGGTGTGGTTTTGATGACGGGCAAACAAAGGCACGATATGGGGCCTGAGGACTTGGTCAATGTAGCGGAGAGCTGTGATGCCATTACCCCTGCCTGGACCAATATTCTGAAAGACCACAGGTTCCACTCTCAGGTTCAGTCCGATTCCACCCAAAACCATGATGCTTGGGCCGCCACACGGGTCTCGGCCCCTCCTTCGCCAGACCCTGACCCTGCCATCCACCGTTGAAACACAGTTGCGACTTTCTTCAGTGAAGATTATTCTTCTCCATTGCTGTTGACGCCAATTTTGATGCAGCCTGGCCCATTGCAGTCGGGCTTGTCGGTGACGATCTGTCAGGATGGGTACACGAGCAGGACGATGGCACGAGATGTTGTTGGCAGTTAGGCGACGTCGGACTGTACGATCACTGATGGCACGCTGGTGTTTGCCAATGGTTTGCCCAGCTGTTTCAGTGGCCTTTCGGAATCGGTTCTGCAGATGTTGGCGTATCATGAACCGATCTTGTTTGGGAGTAGTGACTCTAGGACGACCACTTCGCGGTCGGTCGTCGGTGTTGTGGCGATGTTGCAAACAATATATTGTTCTGACGTTGACATTGAATGCATTTGCAACGACCTGTGCACTCTGGCCTGCTTGCAGTCTTCCGATCGCTTATTGTCTCTCATTACCCGATAATCTTGGCATGGCTGATGAATCAAAATAACGAAAGCCATCTTAACAGTTTTTGGTGTCTTTTATACCCATACCATCCACGATATGCACGTGCATTATGTTTTTGACAAGACTTTTTCCGCAACTGAGTCCCATTGCACTTTTGTAGGCTGCGTTTGGGCACAGCACTCAATTTTAAACTCAATTGTTAAATGGACTTTAAGGCAACAAAAAGAAGCAGAAGAACGATAAATGAGTTTATTGACCACAGAACATGTAACTGCCAGTGTCTGTTAAGTTTTATCAGTATTTTCAGAAGTGACGTTTCTTTTGCCTTTCAGTGTAATATGCACATGTATAGGGCCAACTTTCACACAGTAAAGAATTCTCTGCGCGCTTGTTGGAAGAGTCAGAGTCAAGAAACAGTTTAGGGAAAAGCATGTCTAAAAAGGAATGTTTTAAACTGTCTCTTAAATGATGACAAGTTTGGGGATTGTTTTATGTTCAACGGTAGATCATTCCACAATGAGGCTGCTGCATATTTGAAGGATCTTTTTCGTCGTTACAGCTTGTGTTGTTGAGATGAGCATTTTGTCATTGGATAGTAGCGAACGCGTTGGTTGGTAGGAGGTAAGGACTCTGAGAGATAGGTTGGAGCTCCATTGTTATAGCATTGGTAGGCAAGTTGATCCGTGATGAAATGGACAAGAAATGGAGTCGTTTTAGAACTTGAGTGATGTGGTCAAACTTTCTGGTTTGGGTAATTATTCTGGCTGAAATATTCTGTATCTGCTGTAGTCGTTGAATCTGATCTTTGTCGATGTTACTGAGGAGGCCTTTACAAATGTCCAATCTAGATGTATGAGCTGTCGTGATTTTCACTGCTTCATCTTCACTGAGACAATTTCTTATTCTGCCAATATTACGCAGATGACGAGAAGCTGTTCTGCAGATATGTGATACATGCTCTGTCATATTTAGAGGAATTCTGAGTCACCTGTGTGGATTCCGGGTCTGAATATAGCCGTCATCGTATCCCAACTGTGTGGCTCGATGCTCATGTCACTGGAATGTCTGGTTCAGGCCCGATTATTTACAGACCGTCGTCCAGTATTGCTGAGTGCGGCGTTAAACGATTAACAAATAAATAAAATGTGACGAAAAACATTTCCACAATCATAAGAAATCACTTACAGCTTTTAAGTCGATGGTTCGATTCTGACAGTATCATGACCCTGGGTTTATGAATCACTATCAAATGGTGATGATACAATGGTGTTCACGAAAAGATGAGCGTATCCTGTTCCCCCGGTGGCACCCGTCACAAACACATGGAAAGGCAAGTCAATTGTTCACCTGCTAAAACATGGGAACATATGATACAAGTCAAAATAGGCATTTCACAGGACATCAATTTTGTCACTGATGCGTCAAATTTGAAAATATCTCCCACATGTCTCCCATGAAAGATTTCCCGAGGCCTTGAATTGATCAATCAACGTTTTAGCAAGAGTCGCTTGACGCTCTTCTAAATCTTCTAAGAAAGTCTTAGAGCATACTCCATTGTACCCGAAAAGCTGTGACATGTTAACACCAAAGGCTGGAGCTGCTTGAATCCTGCTCGACATCTGAAAGTTGAAGTCATACTTCTTTTTTCTCACTTCGAATCGTTATAAATAGATCTAAGCAAGCAAGCCGTTTAATACGTGCGATACTCCTGTTCAATGAACCTCATTGTGGATAACATTTTAATCAATACAATAACATAAAACGTCTGCGCTAGAGATTAACCTCTCGACAAAACAGATTCCATGGGGCGTAAAAGGCACCATAAAGATGAACATTATATGATTGGATCACTGGAAATCACGAAATGGTAAACATGTCAGTGAATTTGGTTTGGCACAGCTTTGAACATTGATTCAGTTATATGATGGCATGTCAGATTAATGGGGGAGGAAAGCTCAACAACACAGGTGGTTAAATGCACGAAGTAATTGTAGTCTGGGATTCGAACCAAGGAGCAGCGGATCCTGGCACAGCTGTCGCTACACAGCAAAATATATTTCTACGGGAGACAATGGTGATGTAACGGCCATAAAATTTCCGAGTCCCGTGATGGGATTCGAACCACGGACCTTCTCATCCGAGGTCGGACGCCTTATCCACATGACCAAAGAGGTTAACCCCGTCAGCAAGCTGACAAGGTAAGGATGTGATCTGTGGGATGACTCCACGCCCTGCTACATACTCCCCCGTCAACAGAAGGCACGTCCCGGGCCGCATAGTAGGGAATTGAGGCTTATTTTGCTCAAATCTAATATGAACGTGCTCAGCCCCACGTTGGGCGCCAATGTAACGGCCATAAAATTTCCGAGTCCCGTGATGGGATTCGAACCACGGACCTTCTGATCCGAGGTCGGACGCCTGGTCCACATGACCAAAGAGGTTGACCCCGTCAGCAAGCTGACAAGGTAAGGATGTGATCTGTGGAGTGACTCCACGCCCTGCTACAGTGACAACTCTGTAAACACTTTAAATACACGTATAAATATAACCCGTCATTAACTTATGCTCGGGTGCATAATATTAAGATAACTCCGTTAATCCGAACTGTTCCGTTCCCAGTGATAGAGCCAAGAATTTCCTGCTTAACGATTACCATAAATGAACAATGCCCGTTTTAAAAGCTCAAACGGTTTGACATTTATCTCCGGAATTCTGGGTCTCTGAGAGGATTTCCCTGTACGTACTTGATCCAATCTTGATTAAAAAAGGAGGAAATGTTCAATTCACTGTCAAGTTAACTCCGTATCGAATATCTTCTCAATGCGTGCTTAATTTTTCAATTGTAGTCAATAAGATCATTGTAGGTGAACACGTGCCGATCCTTCTAACTGAGAGGAGCACGAAAGTCCTCCACGGAGGAGAGAGAGCGCGTGCAGCTCATTGCCCTGCTGGCCACCACTTTGCTCGCTTCCTTTAGCGTTCATTCCTCGTCATGGAGTTTGACAGATGATTCTTACTGTCACAGCTGAAGTTAGCGCACTGTAATTAGATATTCATTCACGATGTTTTTGACGTCGGCTAAAAACAGGATGAAACCAGTCTCATATAATGTAAGTTGAAGGCCAGTCCCCCTCCAAGATATCTATCTAAGTCCAAACCCATTATAACTACACTTAGTGTTTTTTCAGCATTACTGTTGTCGTCACCTGAAGTCAGTTCTAAGACTAAAAAGATCGTTTAAAGTTTCTGTTTGAGGTCGTCATAACACATTTACTGCCAATTCCGCCACATTGAATTTCGTTGCTATGGTTTCTTTTGTCTGAAGTGTATGCCCATTAGCTGATACACCCATGTGGAGATAAACTGTTAATCAAATAGCCGGAATGACTTTGGCCGACGGATGTCGGCTTTTTTTATAATTGTGAAAAACAGAAACTGCCGGCAGGATCTCGAACCATACATCAAAAGCAAATCATAAGAGCAACTTGGCCCTTCATCACGGATGCTGTGTCAAGAACGATGCTGGTAAAGAATACTGATGACAAATATGCACATGTTTAGTCAAAAAAGAAATATTTCATCGCGTTTAATCACTGTAGGCAATTCAAGGCCATGGGACCATTAATAGACACATTTCTATAGCGCTAGCATTGACACAGTAAAGTAGGGTCTGCGGGCGATTATGGTTTTTTTTGTGGTGTTTTCAGCAACATTTTAACTATATGACGGCGGACCGGACAATCCAATGATTGGTGTTCTGAGCAGCGGTCTACGCCGTCGGGAAACGCCTACGCCCAATCAATCAGTCACCGAGCCTGACCACCGAGCCATTAAGTTGCCTCCTACGACCAGCATAGGTAGGTCGGGCTAATCCTAGCCCGGAATCCCAACGGGGGCTTCCCCCATGTACTTCGTAAGGTAAACAAATAGACTACTTAATAATATGTACCATGTCAGTCTTATCAAAACTTTAATATTATGCACTTGACAAAAAGTACTGTTCCCAATGTTTACTTAACAGAGTATATCATAGACTGAAAAGCGTGGCTATTTTCAACTATTATTCTTATTGCAGACAAAATCAATAGACAGCATAAATCAACACGGCACTATTTTAATAATTATATACTATTGTGTTACATTACCAACACCGTTTGTCTTGGCTTGGGTACAATTAGAGGTCCTTGCAAGTTTCTCACGACAATCAAACACCGCTTTCTGTGTGTGCTGACTCACAGTTTATAGTGTAGATCAATGGGGCAATAAATGTTTTCCCTAATGATATAGAGGGCACTAAGTATCACGTCTAGATCTTGACTGGAAATGATCATGAGCGCCAGATCATAGCTTTCAGCTGACGGACAAGTGTTCAATGACTTATCCTTGAATTCCGATTCTTTAATGTCTATGTATATGTATATGTATATGTATATGTTATGGGAATGTTCTACGTGGTCATATCATATTTGTGTTAATCTTAACAGTGACGTGAATTGGCATATCCTCGAGTAGAATTACTTTTGTAAATACAATTCGGGAATAAAATTCAATATTACTTGTATTGGAAGTTTTAAAATGCATATGCACATTGAAGGATCTTCACCGAGTCACTGTTCTCTGTCACATTGCTGACCTCGGCCACGTTGCTGTGCCCCGTCACATTGCTGACCTAGGCCACGTTGCTGTTCTCCGTCACATTGCTGACCTCGGTCACGTTCCTGTACCCCGACACATTGCTGACCTCGGTAACGTTGCTGTTCTCCGTCACATTGCTGACCTCGGTCACGTTCCTGTGCCCCGTCACATTGCTGACCTCGGTCACGTTGCTGTTCTCTGTCACATTGCTGACCTCGGTCACGTTCCTGTGCCCCGTCACATTGCTGACCTAGGCCACGTTGCTGTTCTCCATCACATTGCTGACCTCGGTCACGCCGCGCATCACATTGCTGACCTCGGCCACGTTGCTGTTCTCCGTCACATTGCTGACCTCGGTCACGTTCCTGTGCTCCGTCACATTGCTGACCTCGGCCACGTTGCTGTTCTCCATCACATTGCTGACCTCGGTCATGCCGCCAATCAAATTGCCGACCTTGGCCACGTTCCTGTGCTCCGTCACATTGCTGACGTCGGTTACATTGCCGTTCTCCGTCACATTGCTGACCTCGGTCACGTAGCTGTTCTCCATCATGTTGCTTACATTTATCCAGGTAAAGGCAACTATGCATTTACGCCCCGATTCCTGCATAATGCTAACGACACACGTAGCTTCTGGGGTGATTTGTCACCCAGAATCAATCCCATTGTGCGTTGTAGAAATCGGATTCAAATATCATATTCCCTTTCAACGATTCTTTGGAGAGGAGCCTGCATATTCTGACAAAACAACCCCCCGTCACCTCCGGGAGTTGAAGGGGTAGGCTATAGGTTAAAAGGTTTGTTTGTCACACCAAGTTCAATTGTCAAAATGAGTACAATTTAAGAGAAGAGAGAAGGTGGATGGGTGGCCGCGCCCTGAGAATTCATAGATCGTCGGCCCGTCCCCACACAAAAAACGATTTGTGGTGTCTCCTTTGGCAAATGTCTTTGTTCACAATAAACCTACGTTCAACTTCTTTTTTAAATGGGTACGAGGTTGTATGAGACCATAGTGTGAATTCATTTGTTTTATTGTTATTGTTGTTGTTGTTGATGTTGTTGTTGTTGTTGTGTTACCCGGCCTCACACTAAAGTACGCGTTTAAACTTGTGTCTTCTTTGGCATATGACCGTATTCGCAATGAACCTACATTCATCCCCTTTTTGAGATGGGTACGAGGTTGTATGTATTGACAGTTTGAATACATTTGTTTTATTGTTGTTGTTGTTGTTGTTGATGATGATAATAAAGATGATGATGTTGAGGTTGTATTTATTGACAGTTTGAATACATTTGTTTTATTGTTGTTGTTGTTGTTGATGATGATAATAAAGATGACGATGATGATGTTGAGGTTGTATTTATTGACAGTTTGAATACATTTGTTTTATTGTTGTTTTTGTTGTTGATGATGATGATGATGATGATAATGATGACGATGATGATGTTGAGGTTGTATGTATTGACAGTTTGAATACATTTGTTTTATTGTTGTTGTTGTTGTTGATGATGATGATGATGATGATGATGATGATGATAATGATGACGATGATGATGTTGAGGTTGTATGTATTGACAGTTTGAATACATTTGTTTTATTGTTGTTGTTGTTGTTGTTTTTGTTTATTGTTGTTGTTGTTGTTGTTGATGATGATGATGATGATGATGATGATGATGATGATGTTATTGTCGGATATACATATATGCATATATAGCCTGTCCAAATACACTTATTATATTGTTTCCTTCTTCTCAATTTCCCCATTTCGCTAATCAAATGTAAACAATGCAAAGATAGAACATTTTATCTTAAAAAGGACAGGTTTCCCGACAGGATGAAGCCAACGGATAACACGATATCCGTGGGGTCATTTACGGATAAATATGCAAGTATAAAAGGTAAGGTAGGTACTACTATCAGTGTTTACAAACAAACATGGCGTTCTTTTCTATTGCCGATCGGGTCACAATTAACCATCGGGATTCTTGACAAATTACTGGGATAGGTGTTATCATTATCAGAATCTTAGTCCAAGACACCGAAAAACAGTGTCTGACAAGGGGATCGCTGGCTGAGGCCTTTTACAAGTGTAGGCAATCTTGGAAACGTAAATTGGGAAGCTCAGTTGGCGAGGACGTATGCGGGGTCAGTTTCCTTATCTCTGCTTGTCGGCTCTGCGACTTGAGGTCTTTTCCAGAATTTAAAGCATTTTGATAAGGCCCAAATATTTACTTTATTTTATTTTGTCGCTGTGTGGGACATCTTAATGCATTTAACGTTGTGATAGGCCAGTAGACATGACGTTTCATACGTGACGTCTCATACGTGACGTTTCATAGACTAGAGTAGCTTCCCTTTAGCAAAGGGCAATTACTCTAGCTGCCGGACCCATCGATTGCCGCGAAAGATGATCATTGACAAACTAATGTGGAGGTAATTATCATTTTGCTCATATTGTAGTTACGCCACGGTCTAAATATAACAGTCAGTTGGAATAATACCATGTGTCACTGTCCGATTGACCATGTGACGTGCATATGACAATGCAAACATACCAGGAAAGTTTTATTGGTTTGGTACCGTTTTCAAGAGATGAGAATATTTTTTTCGACGACAGAATTTAAGAATGATAATGTTTGTTCCAAATAAAAGATATACCCTCCCAAAATACACTCGCGTGATAACGTCTATGTCTCGGGTGCCATCTTCACGCAACTTGTCCATCTCTTGATCTGACAGCCGTTCTTATTCCGGCAGCAATTACTACTTACTTGGAAACGTGCGTGTTGCTGTAACCCTTCTGAACGGAAGCACCTTTCAATTGTCAAACATTTTTGATGTATCACGGGATATCCAGTATGCCAGAAAGCGTGACTACAGACAAACTCTAGCAAGGACATCTTCAGGCCAGAATAAAGCTACAGACGTATAAAGACGACATTATTGTTTTGAGGAACATAAGTACGTCCTAAGGATTCAGGTCACAGTGACAAAATGACAGTGTGTATATTTAAGTGTTTTCCTCTATAGTTTTTGTAATGGGTTCATTTTAATTTATTTTTCAATATACATGTACGCCAATTGTTAATCAATGTTAATGATTCTTTGGACAACAAATGCTTTTATTCCGTCACTCTACTACATGCAGTCAATGCCCTTTAATACGACATGGTTGTTAGCATATGATTATGTCCGATTAACGAGTATGTTGGATAAACGAAAATAAGTAGTACCAACGTTCATGATCGAAAATCGGACAACTACACAATAAATAACGATACAAACAAGTTGTAATACAAAAATAAAAATTAAATATTCATATTGTAATGTTACATTTTTGGCGGAATATGTTTCCTAATCATGCAACCTATTAAGCTCAACACAAAACTACTGTGGGGGGGCTGTATGACTGATTGCAAATACGTTTAAAGCATAGTCTGGAATGGAAGTCGCCAGTTTGAAACTAGTGCCGCAAAGTGTATGTTATTAAATACTACACAAACCTCTGGGCAAAAGAAAGCAAACACCTTTGTTTGATGGTGGCTGGAAATAAACACAATGAAAAGAAATGGAAATTCGATTGTGCTGTATTTGATACGGATACCGTAGTTGTGTTTTGGGCCTTAAATGTGCAATGTTTCGGCGACTATTTTCAGCCTAGCAAGGTCTTGATCAAATCCATGTTCAAGTTTATACTATCCAGCCAGTTATATCATTCAAACATTTATGATAGTTTAGCTGTTGATGTTAGTTCTTTCTTTAGTTTTGTTGTTTAACGCCTCATCATTCCAGCTATATGATGGTGACTGACATCATGAGCATCGATCTACGTAATTGATATACGATGACAGGCATCAAGTAAGTTTGACCACTCGATCCCATTAGTCGCCTCTTACGACAAGCATGAGTTGCTGAAGACCAGTTTAAACCCGGATGTCCAGTCGTTTGAGTATCAAGCAAGGCGTTCTCGTTACATTGTATGTATCAATGTAGCTCTTCCGACTAATGGCTGTTGTTATCCTAATACCTTAAAGTGTTTACACATCTTGATTGCCTTGTACATTCTCTATTGTCCTATACGGTCGTTTACTATCTCGAGCTAACGTTATTTAAACAATAAACTCCCAGACTTCCAATCCAAATAATTACCAGGTATTGACGAATAATCCTATATGGTCGTAAATACTTGGAGGGGTAATCTACCTATGGAGGTTCATCAAATCTGAATGATAACATGTGAAGCTGCCAGACGCATAAGCAATGCCGCCTTCCTCAAAGGGGACAGTTGTGATTGCCTACACCATTTCTCTTTCCCGTTGGATATTGTATGGACTGAAGTAAAGATCCATTCACAATAGGCTGTGATTGATAGTCTCGCGAGATTTGGCTTAGCGGTTTACAAATATCAGTAGTTCCCTGGTTGGTTTAACGCAAACAATCGGACATTTTCTTTCAATTACGTGTGACCTACATTCACAATGGACGTTGTTCCGAAACCGGAGAGTAGGACACTTTATCTTGGTTTATTTTTCAAGTTTGTAATCAAACATTTAAATAATTACCTTTATTCAAATGCCAGTTTCAAGCCTTTTATATAGGTTTGTTCAGGGTGGAAGACAGAGTTTACTGAAATATTATTCAATTCATTGATCATAAATGGTTCTAGGGGACATGTTTCTCGACTTTTTCTCTCACAGATCCGTGAACATCCGGGTTAGAATGGATCTTCAGCCCCTGATTGGCGACTAACGGGATCGGGTGGCTAGGCTCGGTGACTCGGTTGATGCATGTCACCGTATCCAAATTGGGTAGATCGAGGCCCATGATGTCAGTCGCTGGATTGTCTGGTCAAGACTCGATTATTTACTGACCACGGTCATATAGCTGAAATATTGCCGAGTACGGCGTTAAACAACAAACAAACAGTTTTCTCTCACAATAACAAGGCTCCTTAATCGGTTGGTGAGGTTCAAAGGTTAGCCTTTAGATGTATCAGGATCCGCTGCTAATATGTGATTACCCAAGATAAGCCCTGATTATGATTGGTTTATCCTGAGGACACGTCAGTGTGCCTTGTTGAGCCTTTTATGTGTGATGTAACTGTTATACTGTTAAAAGGTGAGGTTAAATGGGGTCATAGTCGCGTTCAAGATTATTGCATTTCTAGCGACGTGCATGTACGTGCGTGTTTGTAGCTGCTTATACTAGTCCGGACAAATGCCGATTTTATAGTGCTAGCCCGCTGAGATACCATGCCGCTGTTTAACATGAATACCCCACTCAGACACAATATACTGACTCCGAGCCGACCAGTCCTTGTTTAACCCCTTGATGCCGAGCGCCAGACAGGGTAACAACAAGTACATGATGTACAAGTTTGCATGATAACATGGTAGATCAGTCACATAACTTGCGCGAATACCTGCATATTCACTGATTCACAACAGACATATGCCAATGCTACTGCTGCTTGCAAAATCCCCGGATCCCCGGGGACGTTTTGTCCCCTCAGAGTTGCAGTGCCACCACATAACTGGGTATGTCTGTGGACATGAGACAGATCATTAACGAAGACCGCAAAATCTTACATGCAACCTAGGCCACTCACTAACTCAGTTTGTTTTATGATTTAAAGGCACACCTCTTACAGTTGTGCGATCATCCTGGAAGGCACCTGGGTCATGAGTGCCGTTCTCTCGCCGTCATCAGCCAGAAACAGTGACTAACATATAGTACATGCACGTTGATATACAAAAAAGAACTCGTAGAACAGCTCGTAGTTGATCGATGCTCATGATATTAATCACTGGATTGTCTGGTCCAGACTCGATAATTTACAGACCGCCGTCATATAGCTGGAATATTGCTCAGCGCGGCGTTAAACAACAAACCAACCAACGTAGTTGATCGGCGTCTGGAGGGGTCATCGTTGCGCTGTTTCGTCACGCAGTTAAATGGGCATGTATTCTCTCAGTGGGCAAGTTTCATGTAGGTTTCGGTGTTGCCTGGATGAAGTACCAATCTCCGCAAAATGATTGACATCCCAGAACAATTCAATGCTTGCAAGGGGCATAAAGTATTCGGTTAATCCGTCTCGCCATTACCTCCACACGTACTTGATGAGGAAATGGATATTTCTGCTCAATGTGTTATTTTGCTACATATTGTTATGTTTGTGACGAGAATAACTTATCGCAATTTCAAATGTATTGACTTTTAGCAAAGTCAGACTATGATATATAAAGGAATCCATGTCTCTTTACTCACGTCGTGTGTGGCGTTATACAACCTTACACTGCATCTTTTGTGGAATCTTAACGCAACAATATAACATAAGCGAGTTAATATTTGATGTCACAATAGCAATATTTCAGCCATGTAGCGGAGCACGACAACAAATGATACATCCTAAGAGTGAGTGAGTGAGTTGTGTTTAACACCGCTTTTAACAGTATTCCAGGTATATCACGGCGTGTCAGCTTAGTGTGGGAGGAAAGCTCGAAGTGATGCAGGTCTCAGACGTTTACCACTTCGGCGAAACCCACGAGCACGGGTATGGTGCTGACAAACCAACAAACAAAATCAGGTCGAACCGGGATTCGAACCCACAATCATAGGTTTCTGGCGTTCCCAAGGGACGCAACTCTGCACATACATCCTAAGACACGCAAAGTATAATAGCAAGGTGAGTATCCTGAAGAAGAACGTCGTATCCGCAATCTTTTAGCTAAATAGATATAAGCGACACCACCCTTTACATACCTAAGACAAAATTGTTATGGATGAGCAACTTTTTTATTACAATTGGGCGACGTTTCGGTGTAGATTCTAACACCGTTATCAAGCAAATGATGTACAAACTAGTTATGAGCATGATATATATACATAACAATAGATAGATGTTTATATAACAGATAAGGTTGATGTACTCTGATTGATAGGTATCTATTGTTATGTATATATATCATGCTCATACCTAGTTTGTACATCATTTGCTTTATAACGGTGTTAGAATCTACACCGAATCGTCGCCCAATTGTAATAAAGAAGTTGCTCATCCATAACAATTTTGTCTTAGTTACCATTCCAACTTCTAAATGCCACTCAAAGAAGTCACCCTTTACATAATCAAAACAAAAATGCCCTATGTCATTATTACAGTGAGTAATATTCCAGCAATATCACGGCTGGGGACACCAGAAATAGACACTTTACACATCGTACCTATGTCAGGAATCGAACCCGGGTCTTCGGCGTGACGAGCGATCGCTTTAACCGCTAGGCTACCCGACTGCCCCTCATTATTTACAAACCTATGAAACCATGACATTGTTGCGTTCACGGAACATAGAAGCGTGCCATTAAGCATGCTTCTCGTGTGATACTTGGGACACTCGATGTATTTCGAATTATATGGGTATGACATTGGCGCTTTCTGCCTATTGTAAACCATTTCAACGTACGATGTGGTCAAAGGCAAGGCTGTCTGCAGTCGCCTCTACTTTTAGTTTATATTATAACCTGATCAGTACACTGAAAGAAGTGGCCATGGGAGTGAAGGTTAATTATGAAAAGGTGTGTGTTTTAGCTCATTATCCTGATGATAGAATCCTTTTGGCTGAAGAAATAAATATTTTGCTAGGGTGTGTGTATATGTGGTGTCCTACAAGCAAGGCGAAAGTGAATCAGGACAAAACAAACTGGTACATTTCAGAAATAATATCAGTACCAATTACGAGTTCCGAGTTCAGGTTTAGAACAGAACCTATCTACATCATCTTATAATTAGAATAGAACTTATCTACATCATCTTATAGCTAGAACAGAACCTATCTACACCATCTTATAGCTAGAACAGAACCTATCTACACCATCTTATAGCTGGAACAGAACCTATCTACACCATCTTATAGCTAGAACAGAACATATCAACCTCCTCTAGCTAGAACAGAACATATCTACATAATCTTATAGCTAGAACAGAACCTATCTACACCATCTTATAGCTAGAACAGAACATATCTACATCATCTTATAGCTAGAACAGAACCTATCTACACCATCTTATAGCTAGAACAGAACATATCTACATCATCTTATAGTTAGAATAGAATTTATCTACATCATCTTATAATTAGAATAGAACTTATCTACATCATCTTATAGCTAGAACAGAACCTATCTACACCATCTTACAGCTAGAACAGAACATATCTACATCATCTTATAGTTAGAATAGAACTTATCTACATCATCTTATAATTAGAATAGAACTTATCTACATCATCTTATAGTTAGAATAGAACCTATCTACATCATCTTATAATTAGAATAGAACTTATCTACATCATCTTATAGTTAGAATAGAACTTATCTACATCATCTTATAATAGAATAGAACTTATCTACATCATCTTATAGTTAGAATAGAACTTATCTACATCATCTTATAATTAGAATAGAACTTATCTACATCATCTTATAGCTAGAACAGAACCTATCTACACCATCTTATAGCTAGAACAGAACATATCTACATCATCTTATAGCTAGAACAGAACCTATCTACACAATCTTATAGCTAGAACAGAACATATCTACATCATCTTATAGCTAGAATAGAACTTATCTACATCATCTTATAATTAGAATAGAACTTATCTACATCATCTTATAGTTAGAATAGAACTTATCTACATCATCTTATAATTAGAATAGAACTTATCTACATCATCTTATAGTTAGAATAGAACTTATCTACATCATCTTATAGCTAGAACAGAACCTATCTACATCATCTTATAATTAGAATAGAACTTATCTACATCATCTTATAGCTAGAATAGAACTTATCTACATCATCTTATAATTAGAATAGAACTTATCTACATCATCTTATAGTTAGAATAGAACTTATCTACATCATCTTATAATTAGAATAGAACTTATCTACATCATCTTATAGTTAGAATAGAACTTATCTACATCATCTTATAATAGAATAGAACTTATCTACATCATCTTATAGTTAGAATAGAACTTATCTACATCATCTTATAGCTAGAACAGAACCTATCTACACCATCTTATAGCTAGAACAGAACATATCTACATCATCTTATAGCTAGAACAGAACCTATCTACACAATCTTATAGCTAGAACAGAACATATCTACATCATCTTATAGCTAGAATAGAACTTATCTACATCATCTTATAATTAGAATAGAACTTATCTACATCATCTTATAGTTAGAATAGAACTTATCTACATCATCTTATAATTAGAATAGAACTTATCTACATCATCTTATAGTTAGAATAGAACTTATCTACATCATCTTATAGCTAGAACAGAACATATCTACATCATCTTATAATTAGAATAGAACTTATCTACATCATCTTATAGCTAGAATAGAACTTATCTACATCATCTTATAATTAGAATAGAACTTATCTACATCATCTTATAGCTAGAATAGAACTTATCTACATCATCTTATAATTAGAATAGAACCTATCTACACCATCTTATAGCTAGAACAGAACATATCTACATCATCTTATAGCTAGAACAGAACCTATCTACACAATCTTATAGCTAGAACAGAACATATCTACATCATCTTATAGCTAGAATAGAACTTATCTACATCATCTTATAATTAGAATAGAACTTATCTACATCATCTTATAGTTAGAATAGAACTTATCTACATCATCTTATAATTAGAATAGAACTTATCTACATCATCTTATAATTAGAATAGAACTTATCTACATCATCTTATAGTTAGAATAGAACTTATCTACATCATCTTATAGCTAGAACAGAACCTATCTACACAATCTTATAGCTAGAACAGAACATATCTACATCATCTTATAGTTAGAATAGAACTTATCTACATCTTCTTATAATTAGAATAGAACTTATCTACATCATCTTATATTTAGAATAGAACTAATCTACATCATCTTATAATAGAATAGAACTTATCTACATCATCTTATAGTTAGAATAGAACTTATCTACATCATCTTATAATTAGAATAGAACTTATCTACATCATCTTATAGCTAGAACAGAACCTATCTACACCATCTTATAGCTAGAACAGAACCTATCTACACCATCTTATAGCTAGAACAGAACCTATCTACACCATCTTATAGCTAGAACAGAACATATCAACCTCCTCTAGCTAGAACAGAACATATCTACATAATCTTATAGCTAGAACAGAACCTATCTACACCATCTTATAGCTAGAACAGAACATATCTACATCATCTTATAGCTAGAACAGAACCTATCTACACCATCATATAGCTAGAACACAACATATCTACATCATCTTATAGCTAGAATAGAACTTATCTACATCATCTTATAGTTAGAATAGAACTTATCTACATCATCTTATAATTAGAATAGAACTTATCTACATCATCTTATAGTTAGAATAGAACTTATCTACATCATCTTATAATAGAATAGAACTTATCTACATCATCTTATAGTTAGAATAGAACTTATCTACATCATCTTATAGCTAGAACAGAACCTATCTACACCATCTTATAGCTAGAACAGAATAATCTACATCATCTTATAGCTAGAACAGAACCTATCTACACAATCTTATAGCTAGAACAGAACATATCTACATCATCTTATAGCTAGAATAGAACTTATCTACATCATCTTATAATTAGAATAGAACTTATCTACATCATCTTATAGTTAGAATAGAACTTATCTACATCATCTTATAATTAGAATAGAACTTATCTACATCATCTTATAATTAGAATAGAACTTATCTACATCATCTTATAGTTAGAATAGAACTTATCTACATCATCTTATAGCTAGAACAGAACCTATCTACACAATCTTATAGCTAGAACAGAACATATCTACATCATCTTATAGTTAGAATAGAACTTATCTACATCTTCTTATAATTAGAATAGAACTTATCTACATCATCTTATATTTAGAATAGAACTAATCTACATCATCTTATAATAGAATAGAACTTATCTACATCATCTTATAGTTAGAATAGAACTTATCTACATCATCTTATAATTAGAATAGAACTTATCTACATCATCTTATAGCTAGAACAGAACCTATCTACACCATCTTATAGCTAGAACAGAACCTATCTACACCATCTTATAGCTAGAACAGAACCTATCTACACCATCTTATAGCTAGAACAGAACATATCAACCTCCTCTAGCTAGAACAGAACATATCTACATAATCTTATAGCTAGAACAGAACCTATCTACACCATCTTATAGCTAGAACAGAACATATCTACATCATCTTATAGCTAGAACAGAACCTATCTACACCATCATATAGCTAGAACACAACATATCTACATCATCTTATAGCTAGAATAGAACTTATCTACATCATCTTATAGTTAGAATAGAACTTATCTACATCATCTTATAATTAGAATAGAACTTATCTACATCATCTTATAGTTAGAATAGAACTTATCTACATCATCTTATAATAGAATAGAACTTATCTACATCATCTTATAGTTAGAATAGAACTTATCTACATCATCTTATAGCTAGAACAGAACCTATCTACACCATCTTATAGCTAGAACAGAACATATCTACATCATCTTATAGCTAGAACAGAACCTATCTACACAATCTTATAGCTAGAACAGAACATATCTACATCATCTTATAGCTAGAATAGAACTTATCTACATCATCTTATAATTAGAATAGAACTTATCTACATCATCTTATAGTTAGAATAGAACTTATCTACATCATCTTATAATTAGAATAGAACTTATCTACATCATCTTATAGTTAGAATAGAACTTATCTACATCATCTTATAGCTAGAACAGAACATATCTACATCATCTTATAATTAGAATAGAACTTATCTACATCATCTTATAGCTAGAATAGAACTTATCTACATCATCTTATAATTAGAATAGAACTTATCTACATCATCTTATAGCTAGAATAGAACTTATCTACATCATCTTATAATTAGAATAGAACTTATCTACATCATCTTATAGCTAGAATATAACTTATCTACATCATCTTATAATTAGAATAGAACTTATCTACATCATCTTATAGTTAGAAAAGAACTTATCTACATCATCTTATAATTAGAATAGAACTGATCTACATCATCTTAAAGTTAGAATAGAACTTATCTACACCATCTTATAGCTAGAACAGAACATATCTACATCATGTTATAGCTAGAATAGAACCTATCTACATCATCTTATAATTAGAATAGAACTTATCTACATCATCTTATAGTTAGAATAGAACTATCTACATCATCTTATAATTAGAATAGAACTTATCTACATCATCTTATAGTTAGAATAGAACTTATCTACATCATCTTATAATAGAATAGAACTTATCTACATTATCTTATAGTTAGAATAGAACTTATCTACATCATCTTATAATTAGAATAGAACTGATCTACATCATCTTATAGTTAGAATAGAACTTATCTACATCATCTTATAATTAGAACAGAACCTCTCTACATAATCTTATAGTTAGAATACAACTTATCTACATCATCTTATAGCTAGAACAGAACATATCTACATCATCTTATAATTAGAATAGAACTTATCTACATCATCTTATAGCTAGAATAGAACTTATCTACATCATCTTATAATTAGAATAGAACTTATCTACATCATCTTATAGCTAGAATAGAACTGATCTACATCATCTTATAATTAGAATAGAACTTATCTACATCATCTTATAGTTAGAATAGAACTTATCTACATCATCTTATAGCTAGAACAGAACATATCTACATCATCTTATAATTAGAATAGAACTTATCTACATCATCTTATAGCTAGAATAGAACTTATCTACATCATCTTATAATTAGAATAGAACTGATCTACATCATCTTATAATTAGAATAGAACTTATCTACATCATCTTATAGTTAGAAAAGAACTTATCTACATCATCTTATAATTAGAATAGAACTTATCTACATCATCTTAAAGTTAGAATAGAACTTATCTACACCATCTTATAGCTAGAACAGAACATATCTACATGATGTTATAGCTAGAATAGAACCTATCTACACCATCTTATAATTAGAATAGAACTTATCTACATCATCTTATAGTTAGAATAGAACTTATCTACATCATCTTATAATAGAATAGAACTTATCTACATCATCTTATAATTAGAATAGAACTTATCTACATCATCTTATAGTTAGAATAGAACCTATCTACATCATCTTATAATTAGAATAGAACTTATCTACATCATCTTATAGTTAGAATAGAACTTATCTACATCATCTCATAATAGAATAGAACTTATCTACATCATCTTATAGTTAGAATAGAACTTATCTACATCATCTTATAATTAGAATAGAACTTATCTACATCATCTTATAGCTAGAACAGAACCTATCTACACCATCTTATAGCTAGAACAGAACATATCTACATCATCTTATAGCTAGAACAGAACCTATCTACACAATCTTATAGCTAGAACAGAACATATCTACATCATCTTATAGCTAGAATAGAACTCATCTACATCATCTTATAATTAGAATAGAACTTATCTACATCATCTTATAGTTAGAATAGAACTTATCTACATCATCTTATAATTAGAATAGAACTTATCTACATCATCTTATAGTTAGAATAGAACTTATCTACATCATCTTATAGCTAGAACAGAACATATCTACATCATCTTATAATTAGAATAGAACTTATCTACATCATCTTATAGCTAGAATAGAACTTATCTACATCATCTTATAATTAGAATAGAACTTATCTACATCATCTTATAGTTAGAATAGAACTTATCTAGATCATCTTATAATTAGAATAGAACTTATCTACATCATCTTATAGTTAGAATAGAACTTATCTACATCATCTTATAATAGAATAGAACTTATCTACTTCATTTATAGTTAGAATAGAACTTATCTACATCATCTTATAGCTAGAACAGAACCTATCTACACCATCTTATAGCTAGAACAGAACATATCTACATCATCTTATAGCTAGAACAGAACCTATCTACACAATCTTATAGCTAGAACAGAACATATCTACATCATCTTATAGCTAGAATAGAACTTATCTACATCATCTTATAATTAGAATAGAACTTATCTACATCATCTTATAGTTAGAATAGAACGTATCTACATCATCTTATAATTAGAATAGAACTTATCTACATCATCTTATAGTTAGAATAGAACTTATCTACATCATCTTATAGCTAGAACAGAACATATCTACATCATCTTATAATTAGAATAGAACTTATCTACATCATCTTATAGCTAGAATAGAACTTATCTACATCATCTTATAATTAGAATAGAACTTATCTACATCATCTTATAGCTAGAATAGAACTTATCTACATCATCTTATAATTAGAATAGAACTTATCTACATCATCTTATAGTTAGAAAAGAACTTATCTACATCATCTTATAATTAGAATAGAACCTATCTACACCATCTTATAGCTAGAACAGAACATATCTACATCATCTTATAGCTAGAACAGAACCTATCTACATCATCTTATAGCTAGAACAGAACATATCTACATCATCTTATAGCTAGAATAGAACTTATCTACATCATCTTATAATTAGAATAGAACTTATCTACATCATCTTATAGCTAGAATAGAACTTATCTACATCATCTTATAATTAGAATAGAACTTATCTACATCATCGTATAGATAGAATAGAACTTATCTACATCATCTTATAATAGAATAGAACTGATCTACATCATCTTATAGCTAGAACAGAACCTATCTACACAATCTTATAGCTAGAACAGAACATATCTACATCATCTTATAGTTAGAATAGAACTTATCTACATCATCTTATAATTAGAATAGAACTTATCTACATCATCTTATAGTTAGAATAGAACTAATCTACATCATCTTATAATAGAATAGAACTTATCTACATCATCTTATAGTTAGAATAGAACTTATCTACATCATCTTATAATTAGAATAGAACTTATCTACATCATCTTATAGCTAGAACAGAACCTATCTACACCATCTTATAGCTAGAACAGAACATATCTACATCATCTTATAGCTAGAACAGAACCTATCTACACAATCTTATAGCTAGAACAGAACATATCTACATCATCTTATAGCTAGAATTAGAACTTATCTACATCATCTTATAATTAGAATAGAACTTATCTACATCATCTTATAGTTAGAATAGAACTTATCTACATCATCTTATAGTTAGAACAGAACATATCTACATCATCTTATAATTAGAATAGAACTTATCTACATCATCTTATAGCTAGAATAGAACTTATCTACATCATCTTATAATTAGAATAGAACTTATCTACATCATCTTATAGCTAGAATAGAACTTATCTACATCATCTTATAATTAGAATAGAACTTATCTACATCATCTTAAAGTTAGAATAGAACTTATCTACACCATCTTATAGCTAGAACAGAACATATCTACATGATGTTATAGCTAGAATAGAACCTATCTACATCATCTTATAATTAGAATAGAACTTATCTACATCATCTTATAGTTAGAATAGAACTTATCTACATCATCTTATAATAGAATAGAACTTATCTACATCATCTTATAGTTAGAATAGGACTTATCTACATCATCTTATAATTAGAATAGAACTTATCTACATCATCTTATAGTTAGAATAGAACTTATCTACATCATCTTATAGCTAGAACAGAACATATCTACATCATCTTATAATTAGAATAGAACTTATCTACATCATCTTATAGCTAGAATAGAACTTATCTACATCATCTTATAATTAGAATAGAACTTATCTACATCATCTTATAGCTAGAATAGAACTTATCTACATCATCTTATAATTAGAATAGAACTTATCTACATCATCTTATAGTTGGAAAGAACTTATCTACATCATCTTATAATTAGAATAGAACTGATCTACATCATCTTAAAGTTAGAATAGAACTTATCTACACCATCTTATAGCTAGAACAGAACATATCTACATCATGTTATAGCTAGAATAGAACCTATCTACATCATCTTATAATTAGAATAGAACTTATCTACATCATCTTATAGTTAGAATAGAACTATCTACATCATCTTATAATTAGAATAGAACTTATCTACATCATCTTATAGTTAGAATAGAACTTATCTACATCATCTTATAATAGAATAGAACTTATCTACATCATCTTATAGTTAGAATAGAACTTATCTACATCATCTTATAATTAGAATAGAACTTATCTACATCATCTTATAGTTAGAAAAGAACTTATCTACATCATCTTATAATTAGAATAGAACCTATCTACACCATCTTATAGCTAGAACAGAACATATCTACATCATCTTATAGCTAGAACAGAACCTATCTACATCATCTTATAGCTAGAACAGAACATATCTACATCATCTTATAGCTAGAATAGAACTTATCTACATCATCTTATAATTAGAATAGAACTTATCTACATCATCTTATAGCTAGAATAGAACTTATCTACATCATCTTATAATTAGAATAGAACTTATCTACATCATCGTATAGATAGAATAGAACTTATCTACATCATCTTATAATAGAATAGAACTTATCTACATCATCTTATAGCTAGAACAGAACCTATCTACACAATCTTATAGCTAGAACAGAACATATCTACATCATCTTATAGTTAGAATAGAACTTATCTACATCATCTTATAATTAGAATAGAACTTATCTACATCATCTTATAGTTAGAATAGAACTAATCTACATCATCTTATAATAGAATAGAACTTATCTACATCATCTTATAGTTAGAATAGAACTTATCTACATCATCTTATAATTAGAATAGAACTTATCTACATCATCTTATAGCTAGAACAGAACCTATCTACACCATCTTATAGCTAGAACAGAACATATCTACATCATCTTATAGCTAGAACAGAACCTATCTACACAATCCTATAGCTAGAACAGAACATATCTACATCATCTTATAGCTAGAATTAGAACTTATCTACATCATCTTATAATTAGAATAGAACTTATCTACATCATCTTATAGTTAGAATAGAACTTATCTACATCATCTTATAGTTAGAACAGAACATATCTACATCATCTTATAATTAGAATAGAACTTATCTACATCATCTTATAGCTAGAATAGAACTTATCTACATCATCTTATAATTAGAATAGAACTTATCTACATCATCTTATAGTTAGAATAGAACTTATCTACATCATCTTATAATTAGAATAGAACTTATCTACATCATCTTATAGTTAGAATAGAACTTATCTACATCATCTTATAGCTAGAACAGAACATATCTACATCATCTTATAATTAGAATAGAACTTATCTACATCATCTTATAGCTAGAATAGAACTTATCTACATCATCTTATAATTAGAATAGAACTTATCTACATCATCTTATAGCTAGAATAGAACTTATCTACATCATCTTATAATTAGAATAGAACTTATCTACATCATCTTATAGCTAGAATATAACTTATCTACATCATCTTATAATTAGAATAGAACTTATCTACATCATCTTATAGTTAGAAAAGAACTTATCTACATCATCTTATAATTAGAATAGAACTGATCTACATCATCTTAAAGTTAGAATAGAACTTATCTACACCATCTTATAGCTAGAACAGAACATATCTACATCATGTTATAGCTAGAATAGAACCTATCTACATCATCTTATAATTAGAATAGAACTTATCTACATCATCTTATAGTTAGAATAGAACTATCTACATCATCTTATAATTAGAATAGAACTTATCTACATCATCTTATAGTTAGAATAGAACTTATCTACATCATCTTATAATAGAATAGAACTTATCTACATTATCTTATAGTTAGAATAGAACTTATCTACATCATCTTATAATTAGAATAGAACTGATCTACATCATCTTATAGTTAGAATAGAACTTATCTACATCATCTTATAATTAGAACAGAACCTCTCTACATAATCTTATAGTTAGAATACAACTTATCTACATCATCTTATAGCTAGAACAGAACATATCTACATCATCTTATAATTAGAATAGAACTTATCTACATCATCTTATAGCTAGAATAGAACTTATCTACATCATCTTATAATTAGAATAGAACTTATCTACATCATCTTATAGCTAGAATAGAACTGATCTACATCATCTTATAATTAGAATAGAACTTATCTACATCATCTTATAGTTAGAATAGAACTTATCTACATCATCTTATAGCTAGAACAGAACATATCTACATCATCTTATAATTAGAATAGAACTTATCTACATCATCTTATAGCTAGAATAGAACTTATCTACATCATCTTATAATTAGAATAGAACTGATCTACATCATCTTATAATTAGAATAGAACTTATCTACATCATCTTATAGTTAGAAAAGAACTTATCTACATCATCTTATAATTAGAATAGAACTTATCTACATCATCTTAAAGTTAGAATAGAACTTATCTACACCATCTTATAGCTAGAACAGAACATATCTACATGATGTTATAGCTAGAATAGAACCTATCTACACCATCTTATAATTAGAATAGAACTTATCTACATCATCTTATAGTTAGAATAGAACTTATCTACATCATCTTATAATAGAATAGAACTTATCTACATCATCTTATAATTAGAATAGAACTTATCTACATCATCTTATAGTTAGAATAGAACCTATCTACATCATCTTATAATTAGAATAGAACTTATCTACATCATCTTATAGTTAGAATAGAACTTATCTACATCATCTCATAATAGAATAGAACTTATCTACATCATCTTATAGTTAGAATAGAACTTATCTACATCATCTTATAATTAGAATAGAACTTATCTACATCATCTTATAGCTAGAACAGAACCTATCTACACCATCTTATAGCTAGAACAGAACATATCTACATCATCTTATAGCTAGAACAGAACCTATCTACACAATCTTATAGCTAGAACAGAACATATCTACATCATCTTATAGCTAGAATAGAACTCATCTACATCATCTTATAATTAGAATAGAACTTATCTACATCATCTTATAGTTAGAATAGAACTTATCTACATCATCTTATAATTAGAATAGAACTTATCTACATCATCTTATAGTTAGAATAGAACTTATCTACATCATCTTATAGCTAGAACAGAACATATCTACATCATCTTATAATTAGAATAGAACTTATCTACATCATCTTATAGCTAGAATAGAACTTATCTACATCATCTTATAATTAGAATAGAACTTATCTACATCATCTTATAGTTAGAATAGAACTTATCTAGATCATCTTATAATTAGAATAGAACTTATCTACATCATCTTATAGTTAGAATAGAACTTATCTACATCATCTTATAATAGAATAGAACTTATCTACTTCATTTATAGTTAGAATAGAACTTATCTACATCATCTTATAGCTAGAACAGAACCTATCTACACCATCTTATAGCTAGAACAGAACATATCTACATCATCTTATAGCTAGAACAGAACCTATCTACACAATCTTATAGCTAGAACAGAACATATCTACATCATCTTATAGCTAGAATAGAACTTATCTACATCATCTTATAATTAGAATAGAACTTATCTACATCATCTTATAGTTAGAATAGAACGTATCTACATCATCTTATAATTAGAATAGAACTTATCTACATCATCTTATAGTTAGAATAGAACTTATCTACATCATCTTATAGCTAGAACAGAACATATCTACATCATCTTATAATTAGAATAGAACTTATCTACATCATCTTATAGCTAGAATAGAACTTATCTACATCATCTTATAATTAGAATAGAACTTATCTACATCATCTTATAGCTAGAATAGAACTTATCTACATCATCTTATAATTAGAATAGAACTTATCTACATCATCTTATAGTTAGAAAAGAACTTATCTACATCATCTTATAATTAGAATAGAACCTATCTACACCATCTTATAGCTAGAACAGAACATATCTACATCATCTTATAGCTAGAACAGAACCTATCTACATCATCTTATAGCTAGAACAGAACATATCTACATCATCTTATAGCTAGAATAGAACTTATCTACATCATCTTATAATTAGAATAGAACTTATCTACATCATCTTATAGCTAGAATAGAACTTATCTACATCATCTTATAATTAGAATAGAACTTATCTACATCATCGTATAGATAGAATAGAACTTATCTACATCATCTTATAATAGAATAGAACTGATCTACATCATCTTATAGCTAGAACAGAACCTATCTACACAATCTTATAGCTAGAACAGAACATATCTACATCATCTTATAGTTAGAATAGAACTTATCTACATCATCTTATAATTAGAATAGAACTTATCTACATCATCTTATAGTTAGAATAGAACTAATCTACATCATCTTATAATAGAATAGAACTTATCTACATCATCTTATAGTTAGAATAGAACTTATCTACATCATCTTATAATTAGAATAGAACTTATCTACATCATCTTATAGTTAGAATAGAACTTATCTACATCATCTTATAGTTAGAATAGAACTTATCTACATCATCTTATAGCTAGAACAGAACATATCTACATCATCTTATAATTAGAATAGAACTTATCTACATCATCTTATAGCTAGAATAGAACTTATCTACATCATCTTATAATTAGAATAGAACTTATCTACATCATCTTATAGCTAGAATAGAACTTATCTACATCATCTTATAATTAGAATAGAACTTATCTACATCATCTTATAGCTAGAATATAACTTATCTACATCATCTTATAATTAGAATAGAACTTATCTACATCATCTTATAGTTAGAAAAGAACTTATCTACATCATCTTATAATTAGAATAGAACTGATCTACATCATCTTAAAGTTAGAATAGAACTTATCTACACCATCTTATAGCTAGAACAGAACATATCTACATCATGTTATAGCTAGAATAGAACCTATCTACATCATCTTATAATTAGAATAGAACTTATCTACATCATCTTATAGTTAGAATAGAACTATCTACATCATCTTATAATTAGAATAGAACTTATCTACATCATCTTATAGTTAGAATAGAACTTATCTACATCATCTTATAATAGAATAGAACTTATCTACATTATCTTATAGTTAGAATAGAACTTATCTACATCATCTTATAATTAGAATAGAACTGATCTACATCATCTTATAGTTAGAATAGAACTTATCTACATCATCTTATAATTAGAACAGAACCTCTCTACATAATCTTATAGTTAGAATACAACTTATCTACATCATCTTATAGCTAGAACAGAACATATCTACATCATCTTATAATTAGAATAGAACTTATCTACATCATCTTATAGCTAGAATAGAACTTATCTACATCATCTTATAATTAGAATAGAACTTATCTACATCATCTTATAGCTAGAATAGAACTGATCTACATCATCTTATAATTAGAATAGAACTTATCTACATCATCTTATAGTTAGAATAGAACTTATCTACATCATCTTATAGCTAGAACAGAACATATCTACATCATCTTATAATTAGAATAGAACTTATCTACATCATCTTATAGCTAGAATAGAACTTATCTACATCATCTTATAATTAGAATAGAACTGATCTACATCATCTTATAATTAGAATAGAACTTATCTACATCATCTTATAGTTAGAAAAGAACTTATCTACATCATCTTATAATTAGAATAGAACTTATCTACATCATCTTAAAGTTAGAATAGAACTTATCTACACCATCTTATAGCTAGAACAGAACATATCTACATGATGTTATAGCTAGAATAGAACCTATCTACACCATCTTATAATTAGAATAGAACTTATCTACATCATCTTATAGTTAGAATAGAACTTATCTACATCATCTTATAATAGAATAGAACTTATCTACATCATCTTATAATTAGAATAGAACTTATCTACATCATCTTATAGTTAGAATAGAACCTATCTACATCATCTTATAATTAGAATAGAACTTATCTACATCATCTTATAGTTAGAATAGAACTTATCTACATCATCTCATAATAGAATAGAACTTATCTACATCATCTTATAGTTAGAATAGAACTTATCTACATCATCTTATAATTAGAATAGAACTTATCTACATCATCTTATAGCTAGAACAGAACCTATCTACACCATCTTATAGCTAGAACAGAACATATCTACATCATCTTATAGCTAGAACAGAACCTATCTACACAATCTTATAGCTAGAACAGAACATATCTACATCATCTTATAGCTAGAATAGAACTCATCTACATCATCTTATAATTAGAATAGAACTTATCTACATCATCTTATAGTTAGAATAGAACTTATCTACATCATCTTATAATTAGAATAGAACTTATCTACATCATCTTATAGTTAGAATAGAACTTATCTACATCATCTTATAGCTAGAACAGAACATATCTACATCATCTTATAATTAGAATAGAACTTATCTACATCATCTTATAGCTAGAATAGAACTTATCTACATCATCTTATAATTAGAATAGAACTTATCTACATCATCTTATAGTTAGAATAGAACTTATCTAGATCATCTTATAATTAGAATAGAACTTATCTACATCATCTTATAGTTAGAATAGAACTTATCTACATCATCTTATAATAGAATAGAACTTATCTACTTCATTTATAGTTAGAATAGAACTTATCTACATCATCTTATAGCTAGAACAGAACCTATCTACACCATCTTATAGCTAGAACAGAACATATCTACATCATCTTATAGCTAGAACAGAACCTATCTACACAATCTTATAGCTAGAACAGAACATATCTACATCATCTTATAGCTAGAATAGAACTTATCTACATCATCTTATAATTAGAATAGAACTTATCTACATCATCTTATAGTTAGAATAGAACGTATCTACATCATCTTATAATTAGAATAGAACTTATCTACATCATCTTATAGTTAGAATAGAACTTATCTACATCATCTTATAGCTAGAACAGAACATATCTACATCATCTTATAATTAGAATAGAACTTATCTACATCATCTTATAGCTAGAATAGAACTTATCTACATCATCTTATAATTAGAATAGAACTTATCTACATCATCTTATAGCTAGAATAGAACTTATCTACATCATCTTATAATTAGAATAGAACTTATCTACATCATCTTATAGTTAGAAAAGAACTTATCTACATCATCTTATAATTAGAATAGAACCTATCTACACCATCTTATAGCTAGAACAGAACATATCTACATCATCTTATAGCTAGAACAGAACCTATCTACATCATCTTATAGCTAGAACAGAACATATCTACATCATCTTATAGCTAGAATAGAACTTATCTACATCATCTTATAATTAGAATAGAACTTATCTACATCATCTTATAGCTAGAATAGAACTTATCTACATCATCTTATAATTAGAATAGAACTTATCTACATCATCGTATAGATAGAATAGAACTTATCTACATCATCTTATAATAGAATAGAACTGATCTACATCATCTTATAGCTAGAACAGAACCTATCTACACAATCTTATAGCTAGAACAGAACATATCTACATCATCTTATAGTTAGAATAGAACTTATCTACATCATCTTATAATTAGAATAGAACTTATCTACATCATCTTATAGTTAGAATAGAACTAATCTACATCATCTTATAATAGAATAGAACTTATCTACATCATCTTATAGTTAGAATAGAACTTATCTACATCATCTTATAATTAGAATAGAACTTATCTACATCATCTTATAGCTAGAACAGAACCTATCTACACCATCTTATAGCTAGAACAGAACATATCTACATCATCTTATAGCTAGAACAGAACCTATCTACACCATCTTATAGCTAGAACAGAACATATCTACATCATCTTATAGCTAGAACAGAACCTATCTACACAATCTTATAGCTAGAACAGAACATATCTACATCATCTTATAGCTAGAATTAGAACTTATCTACATCATCTTATAATTAGAATAGAACTTATCTACATCATCTTATAGTTAGAATAGAACTTATCTACATCATCTTATAGTTAGAACAGAACATATCTACATCATCTTATAATTAGAATAGAACTTATCTACATCATCTTATAGCTAGAATAGAACTTATCTACATCATCTTATAATTAGAATAGAACTTATCTACATCATCTTATAGCTAGAATAGAACTTATCTACATCATCTTATAATTAGAATAGAACTTATCTACATCATCTTAAAGTTAGAATAGAACTTATCTACACCATCTTATAGCTAGAACAGAACATATCTACATGATGTTATAGCTAGAATAGAACCTATCTACATCATCTTATAATTAGAATAGAACTTATCTACATCATCTTATAGTTAGAATAGAACTTATCTACATCATCTTATAATAGAATAGAACTTATCTACATCATCTTATAGTTAGAATAGGACTTATCTACATCATCTTATAATTAGAATAGAACTGATCTACATCATCTTATAGTTAGAATAGAACTTATCTACATCATCTTATAGCTAGAACAGAACATATCTACATCATCTTATAATTAGAATAGAACTTATCTACATCATCTTATAGCTAGAATAGAACTTATCTACATCATCTTATAATTAGAATAGAACTTATCTACATCATCTTATAGCTAGAATAGAACTTATCTACATCATCTTATAATTAGAATAGAACTTATCTACATCATCTTATAGTTGGAAAGAACTTATCTACATCATCTTATAATTAGAATAGAACTGATCTACATCATCTTAAAGTTAGAATAGAACTTATCTACACCATCTTATAGCTAGAACAGAACATATCTACATCATGTTATAGCTAGAATAGAACCTATCTACATCATCTTATAATTAGAATAGAACTTATCTACATCATCTTATAGTTAGAATAGAACTATCTACATCATCTTATAATTAGAATAGAACTTATCTACATCATCTTATAGTTAGAATAGAACTTATCTACATCATCTTATAATAGAATAGAACTTATCTACATCATCTTATAGTTAGAATAGAACTTATCTACATCATCTTATAATTAGAATAGAACTTATCTACATCATCTTATAGTTAGAAAAGAACTTATCTACATCATCTTATAATTAGAATAGAACCTATCTACACCATCTTATAGCTAGAACAGAACATATCTACATCATCTTATAGCTAGAACAGAACCTATCTACATCATCTTATAGCTAGAACAGAACATATCTACATCATCTTATAGCTAGAATAGAACTTATCTACATCATCTTATAATTAGAATAGAACTTATCTACATCATCTTATAGCTAGAATAGAACTTATCTACATCATCTTATAATTAGAATAGAACTTATCTACATCATCGTATAGATAGAATAGAACTTATCTACATCATCTTATAATAGAATAGAACTTATCTACATCATCTTATAGCTAGAACAGAACCTATCTACACAATCTTATAGCTAGAACAGAACATATCTACATCATCTTATAGTTAGAATAGAACTTATCTACATCATCTTATAATTAGAATAGAACTTATCTACATCATCTTATAGTTAGAATAGAACTAATCTACATCATCTTATAATAGAATAGAACTTATCTACATCATCTTATAGTTAGAATAGAACTTATCTACATCATCTTATAATTAGAATAGAACTTATCTACATCATCTTATAGCTAGAACAGAACCTATCTACACCATCTTATAGCTAGAACAGAACATATCTACATCATCTTATAGCTAGAACAGAACCTATCTACACAATCTTATAGCTAGAACAGAACATATCTACATCATCTTATAGCTAGAATTAGAACTTATCTACATCATCTTATAATTAGAATAGAACTTATCTACATCATCTTATAGTTAGAATAGAACTTATCTACATCATCTTATAGTTAGAACAGAACTTATCTACATCATCTTATAATTAGAATAGAACTTATCTACATCATCTTATAGCTAGAATAGAACTTATCTACATCATCTTATAATTAGAATAGAACTTATCTACATCATCTTATAGCTAGAATAGAACTTATCTACATCATCTTATAATTAGAATAGAACTTATCTACATCATCTTATAGTTAGAAAATAACTTATCTACATCATCTTATAATTAGAATAGAACTTATCTACATCATCTTAAAGTTAGAATAGAACTTATCTACACCATCTTATAGCTAGAACAGAACATATCTACATGATGTTATAGCTAGAATAGAACCTATCTACATCATCTTATAATTAGAATAGAACTTATCTACATCATCTTATAGTTAGAATAGAACTTATCTACATCATCTTATAATAGAATAGAACTTATCTACATCATCTTATAGTTAGAATAGGACTTATCTACATCATCTTGTATTTAGAATAGAACTTATCTACATCATCTTATAGTTAGAATAGAACTTATCTACATCATCTTATAGCTAGAACAGAACATATCTACATCATCTTATAATTAGAATAGAACTTATCTACATCATCTTATAGCTAGAATAGAACTTATCTACATCATCTTATAATTAGAATAGAACTTATCTACATCATCTTATAGCTAGAATAGAACTTATCTACATCCTCTTATAATTAGAATAGAACTTATCTACATCATCTTATAGTTAGAAAAGAACTTATCTACATCATCTTATAATTAGAATAGAACTGATCTACATCATCTTAAAGTTAGAATAGAACTTATCTACACCATCTTATAGCTAGAACAGAACATATCTACATCATGTTATAGCTAGAATAGAACCTATCTACATCATCTTATAATTAGAATAGAACTTATCTACATCATCTTATAGTTAGAATAGAACTATCTACATCATCTTATAATTAGAATAGAACTTATCTACATCATCTTATAGTTAGAATAGAACTTATCTACATCATCTTATAATAGAATAGAACTTATCTACATCATCTTATAGTTAGAATAGAACTTATCTACATCATCTTATAATTAGAATAGAACTTATCTACATCATCTTATAGTTAGAATAGAACTTATCTACATCATCTTATAATTAGAACAGAACCTCTCTACATAATCTTATAGTTAGAATAGAACTTATCTACATCATCTTATAGCTAGAACAGAACATATCTACATCATCTTATAATTAGAATAGAACTTATCTACATCATCTTATAGCTAGAATAGAACTTATCTACATCATCTTATAATTAGAATAGAACTTATCTACATCATCTTATAGCTAGAATAGAACTGATCTACATCATCTTAAAGTTAGAATAGAACTTATCTACACCATCTTATAGCTAGAACAGAACATATCTACATGATGTTATAGCTAGAATAGAACCTATCTACATCATCTTATAATTAGAATAGAACTTATCTACATCATCTTATAGTTAGAATAGAACTTATCTACATCATCTTATAATAGAATAGAACTTATCTACATCATCTTATAGTTAGAATAGGACTTATCTACATCATCTTATAGCTAGAACAGAACCTATCTACACCATCTTATAGTTAGAATAGAACTTATCTACATCATCTTATAGCTAGAATAGAACATATCTACATCATCTTATAATTAGAATAGAACTTATCTACATCATCTTATAGCTAGAATAGAACTTATCTACATCATCTTATAATTAGAATAGAACTTATCTACATCATCTTATAGCTAGAATAGAACTTATCTACATCATCTTATAATTAGAATAGAACTTATCTACATCATCTTATAGTTAGAAAAGAACTTATCTACATCATCTTATAATTAGAATAGAACTTATCTACATCATCTCAAAGTTAGAATAGGACTTATCTACACCATCTTATAGCTAGAACAGAACATATCTACATCATGTTATAGCTAGAATAGAACCTATCTACATCATCTTATAATTAGAATAGAACTTATCTACATCATCTTATAGTTAGAATAGAACTATCTACATCATCTTATAATTAGAATAGAACTTATCTACATCATCTTATAGTTAGAATAGAACTTATCTACATCATCTTATAATAGAATAGAACTTATCTACATCATCTTATAGTTAGAATAGAACTTATCTACATCATCTTATAATTAGAATAGAACTTATCTACATCATCTTATAGTTAGAATAGAACTTATCTACATCAACTTATAATTAGAACAGAACCTCTCTACATCATCTTATAGTTAGAATAGAACTTATCTACATCATCTTATAATTAGAACAGAACCTCTCTACATCATCTTATAGTTAGAATAGAACTTATCTACATCATTTTCTGACAACAGTTATATCTACCTGGGCCTACTAATGACAGAGCACTTGGAATACACTCGGATGGGTAAAGCAGTAGCATGTTCGGCGAGTAAAGCATTGGTTCTGTTAAATCGATGAACTATAATATTCATACCAAACTGTTCAACTCCATGATGAGGTCGAACATAGAGTATGGATTTGCAATCTAGGGAACACACAACAAATCCGCGATTAAGGCCATTCAAAACAGGGCGATGCTATTCTTCTCCGTAAGTTTGCACCAAACAGCGTTGTAATTGGCGACAAGGGTAGGACTCCACCATTGTGAGACAGTTGGCAGGTTTGTCAAGACTGTCCATAAGACTCACCTGCTTAAGCGATAACAGGTTAACTGACAGAGTATTTCAATGGTCTAAGCGTCTAACAGCGCGAAATAAGAGAACTGGGCATTCAGAGTTCGAGATAAACCCCGCGCTCTTGATCTTGAATACGTGTCTAACATTTCAAATGGTCAATTCATTTAACAGTCTGTATCTTCTGTCAGGAACGCAGTTTATCATCGCTTTGTAGAAGTGTGGAAGGCATCAATTCCCCGATCGGACAGCGCAAGAGGAAGTTGAGGAACCAAGCTGCGTGTATACAATACACTGAAGAGCACGTTCCAAACAGAATCATATATCACGAACGACATTCCTAGATCTAATAGAAGAACGTTATCTATGTTCCGATGCGGAGTCGCCTCTATCCATGTTGAAATTGGTCGTTATCGTAACACCCCACATATTTTCACTGTCCAATGTGGTATAAGATGAGTTGCATGTGTTGATAAACTGTCCTTTATATGTCGACTTTAGGGCATATCTGATTAAGACAAGTAATGAATGCTGGGATGTTATTAAAGGAAAGCAGCTCTGCTACCGATGCAGAGAACATGTGTTTTAGTTTGTCATGCTGTACATTATATATAGTTAATGCCTAAACCTGCAAACTGACATTGGATCTGATACTATTACGGTATTTTGTCTTGCATGTCTTTATATTATTGATCATGTCAGAAGTATCTTGTAATTCCATGTGGAGTGTCTCAGTTGGTATCAAATCGTATTTTTTTTTATTTGACTTGTATCTGAGGTGAGACTGGAATGAATTATCTGTCTGTCAAAGGTGTCAAAAAGGATGTCAGTATCGGAATCTTATTGGGAATTGTAAATTAAGTCCACCGTTAGCATGGAACCGTAACACATCTGAAGTATTCCTTGATCACGATTAATAGTCATGACGAAAGTGAAGCTTCGTTATTTGACAACATTCTAAGCCCATTTCTGCACTGTTGTAGTGACCAATTATTAACTTGTTTACCTTTATCATCAACCTCAATCATGATGGCGTTCTTATTGTCTACATACTTTGTTACACAGTGGTGTTTGCTTGGTAATATGATCTCCGTTATCTGTCTTAAAGATCCACCATCCCAATGCCCCTCTACATGAGGACCAGCACTGAGCCTGTTAATGGAATGTTATTCTGACCACTGGAGGATATGGTATACAGTGTTGACGGCTAAACTAAAAATACACCTAAAATGACAAACTCTGAGGAGTAATCAGCAACAAAAGAGGTTGTTCAGTTCGTCCAGTCATGATAAAATATGTGTATTTCTCTATCACTGAGATAGCAAGATCCGGTCAGCGCTCCCATCTCATCTAATTGCCGCCGGGCAGGCAGCAGACCAAATGAGGCGTGGGATCACGCACGTCTTGGCTGTGCAAACTGACAGTTGCTTCTATTTTCATCTCTTTATTAACATGCTCTTTATGCCCAGCTGCTCGGGAATTCGTATCATTGTAATTGCTAGTAATACTAGAGCCCCGATTTCAAAATTACCTTAGATTATCCCTAAATTGAGGCACGGAAAAAGTGAATGTAGGCGGTCAATAATTAGTTTAAAGTCTTGATTACCCGTTCGAATGACGCCAGGCGAATGATTAAATCAGTGTTTCATAACTTTCATAGGATGTTTTCAGTAACGGGTTATTTCATCTACAACTGATATGTAGCGGAAAGCTGTAAAGATATATGTGAAGTTGATGCATCGCCAAATATTATGAGAAATCGTAATGCGGGACGTCATTTCAGGACGCGTGTCGTATTGGTGCAATAAAGGCAGGCTTGGATACACCAGTGGAGAGAAGTCTCCCTATAGCATCATTTTAACTGTAAAGATACGGTTCATTTTCTCCATTTGTCGTGGATTGTCACCACCGTTGGTCATACATGTTTTGGCAAAGGCTGAGTTGATATGCAAGGTTTACTTATTGTCAGAAAGGAGTGTGTGAGTGTGGTTTTACGTCGCTTTTAGCAATATTCCAGCAATAATATTCCACCAGAAATGGGCTTCACACATTGTATCCATGTCGGGAATCGAACCCGGGTCTTCGAGCGAACGCTTTAACCACTAGGCTACCCGACCGCCCCTTGTCAGAAAGGAACGACCCTGATAGGGTTAGATTTATTATGCAATGGCATAGATTGTATGATGGACATAATCTGGAGCAGAGGTAGTGAAATAATTAATTGATTGAATTAAATTACCTGGGGACTAAATATATTTAGAAAGCAAGATAACACTTTTAAATAACAAAGCTTTTAGAGGCGATGATTAATCCAACAGTGAAGAGACTAACCATCGCCTTTTGTTTTTATGCTCACTATTTCGACATTGCCCCATTAAACTTCCAAGGAACATCCTAGAAATATACTAGCAGAACCTCATGTACATAATTATGTATATCGAAAATGCTGTTTCTACGAAGATTTCAAAGAACGTCATACGACACTTTCCAAAAAGTTGCCTAATCAGGATTACAACCGAAAGGCTTTAGGAAATATACAATTCCCTAATTGACTTGCACCACATGTGTTCCCGTGTTTGTTCAAGTAAACAATTGACTTGCCTTTGCATGTGTTTGGGAAGGTGCCACCGGTAGAGCAGGATATGCTCACCTTTTCGCTAAGATCTGGTATCATCACTATTTCAAAGTTGTTCATAAACACATACTTAATCGTACACTTACCCCTGCCTTCGGGAAACACCTATGCACATGGTGTGAGTGGCGGATGCAACCGGTAGAGCAGGATATGATTATCCTTGTCACTGACACCTGGATTCATCACTGATATTCGGAGATCCATTCGTACAATTGGCACCACTATTTTGCCATTTAAGCCCAATGGAATCTGTTTCAGGAGATAATCGAGACTGATTATTTTCTCGCATGGACATTTCATATTTATGATAAAGGAAAGAGTGTTGTCGTTTTGCCTGATTTATTGAGTAAACACACTGAGACAACTCAAACAATAACACCAAACGTTAGAATGTAAATGCTTATGTCCCATGTTACTAAGGACAATATAGTACTTGCTTGATAACAGTAAACTCCCTTTATAACGAAAACGCTTACTAACGAACCTACTTTTTTTCCCCGACTATTTGCTGTCGTTATGCTGTATATATGCTTATAACGAACTACGGTTATAACGAACTAAAATTAGTGGTCCCTTTGAGTTCGTTATAACCGTAGTTTACTGTATATAACTATGTTTCTCATTACCCTTTCCATGGTGGTACAAGAGCGTATTTTAAATGATTATTGTTACATTAACAAAAACACGTGACATGAACGCATGACATATTGCATGTATAGGGAGAAATTTCCTCTTAGTTTTTTTATGTGAGCATAACAATCATTTATTTATATGTATTTGAATATTTTCGGCCTTATATAAATGCTTTTCATTGATATATTTAGATTTATCGTGTTCACTACAAGAGTAATTCAATTTGTAGAACAGTATGTGACCATGGGGCTTTGCATGTTTTTGTGACGGGTGCAAACGGTGGAGCAGGATACGCTAACCTTTTCGCAAACACCTGGTATCATCACTATTTGATAGTGATTCATAAGCGCATTCTCGTGATATTGCCAGAGTCGTACAATCAGCTATTATGAAAGGGGTCTATCGCATTTTATTTACAGAGTTGCATCCTTCAGCCGCTCAGGAATCTGCTAGTCGTGAGTTCGAATGTCAGGTTCGCATCTATAACTATCTTTGGCCTGTCAGCAGCATTCCGATGCCAGTAGGTGTAATCAAAGTGGTATTCATTTGCGATTTTAGTCGCTTTATGCCTTCCCCCAACAGTAATAATATTACTGAAATAGTGTTCAAAGCAGGGCTCAATTCAAGTCACTCAGATGGAAGTGGCGAAGGAATATCACAATAAAGCTGATTGCCCTTCCTTGTGGACTGAGTAATTAGCATGTTTCTTCTATTTTATCTCTCCCTTCAACTCGACTATGAAGTGACAATGGCACATCTCATGACGCAGGATCGATCCAGCACCATATTGATTGGTCAATCCATCACCTCCCAGGCTTCTGGAGAAGACAATAAACAATAAATTGTTGCAAGTCCCTTCTCAAAAGGCGTTAATTTCCAAGTTTTTTTCTCAGATTCAAAACATATGTCAAAATAATTTCCACCCCTCAGTGAGATTGATGTGACAATATATTTCGACTAAAATCTTCGAAGTAGACACAAACCCACACTAGCTGCCCAATCAGTCGCTCTAACTGCAGATGTAGGAGATCTAATTTAAACATCAAACCGAATCTCCTTCCTGTCGCGCTATTACTCTCCTGACGAATGGTCTCCATTTAGATAAAGAATAACTGTGCAAAAAAACCTCAGAGAAAATGATGCGCCCCTGATAGCTAAAGAAGAGGAGCGTTTTTGTCACACACGGATCACATGCATTGGGGATTTGTGAGGCAAATTTTACGACGCCAGAGGCGCGAAGACGTCGCTGTCGATGAAGATGTAGTCAGTGACACGGCGTCTGAGACGGCTGATGGCGTAACGTAACGCCGATGTGATGGTTGTTTTACACTGCCCGTGTCTATGAAAGGTAATCGGGGGAATGTCTCGTCAATAAAAGTGTCACACGAATAGGATTCCAAAAGCTGTCTCACTTAAACTAATGAATCGCCGGTGCGCTACATGGCAACCGCGGCGGACAGATGAATGGCAATGAAGGTATCTGCATACTGAGCCTTTACCCAAGCTTCGTTGTTACCTTGGGACTTACAACGGCACCACCACATTTGCCCTTGTCGATAAAGGGTGTCACTCTGCAGTAAAATATGTAATATGATTAATAACTTGATACAGAAGATTTGCATACTTGTATAGGAATGTTATACATTCCTCCACCAAATTCAAATAGTGCGCGCAGTCTGATCTAATCGCCCGCATTCTTGATTTACAACCATTAAATCAACTTCTCGTACTTCTTGGCACCTTTCTAAATATCTGACAAACGTTTCGTAACGATATGTCACATTATCGGATGTTGAAGAATATATGAATTATGCTGTTTAACGCCGCACTCAGCAATATTCTAGCTATATGACGGACGGCGGTCTATAAATAATCATCAGTTTGTTTTTTTGTTGCTTAACGTCGCACTCAGCAATATTCCAGCTACATGACGGCGATCTGTAAGAAATAGAGTCTTGACCAGACAATCCAGTCATTGACATCATGAGCATCGATCAACGCAATTTGGATACGATGACATGCATCAACCAAGTCAGCGACCTTGACCGCCCGAGCCCGTTAGTTGCCTCTTACGATAAGCATGAAAAGTAAAAGGCGACTAACGGGGTCGGATGGTCAGGCTCGTTAACGTGATTGATGCATGTGATTGTATCCAAATTAAGAGATCCATGTTCATGATGTTAATCACCGGATTGTCTGGTCCAGATTGGATTATTTGCAGACTGCCGTCATGTATCTGGAATATTGCAGAGTGCGCCGTTAAACAACAAACAAACAAAACAAGGAACTAACCTGCGTCTGAATATAACACGTACATTTAAGAACAAATCATGACCATGTATGATCATGATTAAGTGTTTATCACATGGACCGCCTCCGTGGTCAAGAGGTAGAGCATCCGCCCGGAGAGAGGAAGGTCCGGGGTTTGATCCCCGGCCGCGTCATACCAAAAGACGTTAAAAGATGGTACTTGTTGTTACCCTGTCTGGCGCTCGGCATTAAGGGGCTAAAACAAGGACTGGTCGGCTCGGAGTCAGTATACTGTGTCTGAGTGGGGTATTCATGTTAAACTGCGGCTTGGTATCTCAGTGAGCTAGCACTCTAAATCAGCACCAGTCCGGACTAGTACAAGCAGCCACACACACACGTGCATGCACGTCGCTATATAAGTGCAATAATCTTGGACGCGACGTTAAACCCAATTTCACCTAACAAGTTTATCATATGATGAATTTCAATATTGTTAATCAGTCTTCGGTGACGTTTGACAGCCACATTTGCAGCGTGAAGATCTAGTCATGTGCAGATATTAATATGTTGAGTTTGGTAGATCGGCCATCCCATCTGACTAGATGTCATTCCTGATAGGCCATATATAATTCAGTCGGTATTATAACCTCATCAGCAGGTAAATTACCTTAGACGTTGCCTACTTTTAAATATATGTTTGATTTTCAAGGTTAAGAAGTCGCACTGTTTTGAGTCAGTTTATTTTGTTATTGGAGATCCTTAAAAGGTAAGCCTCCTCCCATCTGCCCATCTATTCTACCAGACGCGACACAAAGTACTGTATCTCAGTATTCGTCCAGCAGCGTATTGGCTATGTATACATAGATTCTTTAAAGGTTGATTGATAATGGGAGTGTTCGATCATTTCTTCCAGTATCACAGATCAGACAGCAGGTTCTTCTAAATGAAGTTATATATAATCTATCCTAAACTTAAAATATTAAATGATATATGAAACCTGCATGTAACACGTGATACATATATGCATCTATGCAAATGCGTCATGTGTACAATTTTTTTTAATGAATAAGCCTCCATGAAAGTAAGGTTTCCATTCTCGATTACGTTTGTAAACAGAGTTGAACTTAAAAGTGCCAACGTTTGGTTCCATCACTGACATTTTCAGTGAATCATTCAAATAATTTGCACGGCTATTTTGACTTTGACGCCCTATATCTGTTTCGGCAGATAATCGGGACTGATCATCTTTCTCTGAGGTTGATGTTTTATATTTCATAAATGATTGAATCAATCACCCAATCAAAAGTAGTACCAGAAAGGTCAAAGTTCGCCTATATTTAATTCCACGAAAATGTTATGAAACATCTGTATTCGTGTCATGTTAGCTGGTAATGAAGAATACGTACCACGTGGGTATTGGAGTGTTAATGTTATGCCTCAACATAATGAGGGAAGCTTTGTACAAATGCCAAGCTATGTGCTAATCAGTTTTGACCAGATGGATCCATCAGATATACTACAATGGGGAATACTTTTATTCAAACTGGTAGAGCATATTTGCATTTCAAGGGTGAATAACTTTCAGTATAAATTTGACAGATTTTGAGGTTATTTAGAAAATGACTGAAATATTTATGCATTTTGTAAATGGCCTTCACATGCACGTCAAAACATACATTGAACACTGTCAGTATATATTGTTTACCCTTCCCGCAAGCCCTCACCACCACTAACACCACCACCTACACATTGTCGGTTGCACTTCTTCTGTTGATTGTTACTGTCAAATAAATCCCTGTCTGTTTATTCTAAGAAAACTACTCATAAGGTTCTAACCTAATATTCATATAGTACCGCTTTCCACCAACCTTCACATCCACTTATGTAAAGAATAGGTAATTCAACTTGAGATGGATATAGTGCAGACCATTATGAAGGGACAGTTTCGAGTATTATACTGTGCTCCAAACAATTCTAACATGGTAAATACTTATACTGATGCCGATTTGCGGCTTGATTGTGTTGATCCGCATCACTCTTGCTTTGTAAGCATAAAACGTCAACGCCAGAGTGTAACCAGTCTCGATTATCCGCCAAAAGATATGATTTGACAGCCCACATCTCCTTCAGTGACATAAAAGAGTCTTCCATGTGGTTAGAATACAATCGAAACACAATTAAAAGTGGCGCGGGAGTCAACTGTAGTCGTATTAGTCAAACGTGTACATTATTCCTAACTCACTCGAATGTGATAGGCACATCTGTGCCAATGTATGGATTGGAGTTTATTACTCGTAAAATATTCTAAAACACATGCTGATATCTGTATCGCTCTGCTCACATATGTGATAAGGCGTTACTTAAAGGGTAATGCCGCCATGATGGCCTCGATTGAGAAGGCCGGTATCTCATTTGAACCCTCAAAGACAATCAATTCAACCTGTGATTGAAAGCCTTACGTGTGATTACATCTGTCACACCTGTCACTTGAATGTACAAAAAACGTTATCTCTCCAAACGAAAAAAAAGCTGAATTAATGAAATTAGTTGCGTTCATCAATGGCATAAATGACACTCCGTTAACTCATCCTTCGTTTTTCGCATTTGTTTCACGCCAATTGATTACAGCGTGGGTGTATTAATGAGAAACTTGAAATACAGATCTGGAGCGTCTTTTCTACTTAATCTGACAAACATCAATATCAATAGAGACGAACGCAGCTTTTGTCTCCCCTGTGTGACAGTAGTTGTCACAACACGCACCTACAGGGAGTGTATAAGGCTACGTATATAGACACCGTAAGCAAGAAGCGGCCAGACAACTTGTAATGAAGTCATGCGTCTGGTCGGGTTCTCATCAGAGAATAAAACATGTTGAAAGAGAATGTCAATTTCCATTTGTTTGTTCTTTCGGCCTACTGTGCCAATACTGTAAGGGGATATTGACCATGTTCTCGCGTTTTCGTGCATTTTACCTTCATAATAATAATTGTTTATTAAACATAGAAATAATGACAGCGTTCCAATGGGACCGTACAGATCACATTCGATGGTTTCCAATCTGTTTTTTGTTTTGTCCGATTATTTCACATTTTGTAATCATGACCTTTACGACTCAGTCTTTAAGGTAATATAAACTCATATCTCAACCCACATATATGAAGCACCACAATGACGACGACGATGATGATGACGACGATGCTGATCCTGACAGGGACACACGAGACTGCATTCCGGCCCTGCTGCTGCCACCTGGAATCACGACCTTAAACATTTCAGGAAAATCCATTCCACCAGAAAGCCCCACCCAGCCTCATTCATAGCAAAAGCCCCGCCAAACATTACGAAACAGTGTGCGTTCTTTGTTCATGTATGTGCCCTCTGGAGACCTGGCGTTGTTCAAGGAAGCTGCTTTCCCTGTGGTCTACACTACGACGACCTTCTAACACACGCCCTGTGTCATTGTGTGACTTTAAGCATGTATCGAGACATGCTGTGGTGTGACATCATCAACATTGGTCCGGTGGAACTCAGTGTCCATCTCCAAGATAAACCCGACACTGATCTTGTCTGCAGTCTCCTGTCCTGCCAGCCTCCTGTTTCCTTGTCCGATGAGGATCAAGAACTGTTCCAACTATCTGTGATAACCAGACTATATGATATGTGCAACTTCTAAAGTGACTCTCAATCCATGTAAAATCTCTCCTTTTCCCTGTTAACTTATGACATGTTTTGTACTCTCCTATGGAGGAATAAAAGCATATATACGTAAGTACGGACAACTAAAATTACAATTTACCTCGTCGAGATTGTTACTAAAACATTTGAAGGTTACCGCCTTCGTTGATACACAAATGATGATGAAAATAGCGAATATGGGATTGTGGAAGTTAGTTAAACGTATCCTTTTTATTTTAAAATAAAAAAGCTACATATTGGTAACATTATGCTTTAAGGTTGTATCAAAACGATATCTTGTAAATTACACGAAGGAAATATTTAAAGCCAAGAGGATCATAAACACATGATAGTGCATTATCGGGATCAAAAGCCGCATTATACGATACATTTGATATGTCTCGCATTGTCACAGCAGTTCCTTTATTTCCTCAATTTACATCCAACCGGAAACTGCGTATCCTTAACCGTAAGACCGTAAAGATCGTAAAGACGACGCAGAAACATCAACAGAATTGTAAAAAAGATCTTGTATTATGAATGCGTTGTATTGCCATTCAAGTTAATCAATTTATCATCTGGCGATAATTATCGTCCATTATCTCCTTTAAAGCAAATTGCTGACATTTTCCCTACTAACTGTGATATACGCTTGCAATAATGGCAATGACTTTTGTTTGTGGCAATCCTCTTTAATGCAATAACGTACAGTAATTAACTTGTGTATGTGCACAGTTTTCAGTGCTATTGTAATATACATTAAAATAATGGTATTTTTAGGTTAAATATACGTTACCGTGTGATCTATTGCTGCTGATAATATCATTCTACCGTAATGAGTCCCATTCCAAGAAATTTCACGATAATAGGTTATTATTACAACTCGGTTTCATTCTTCGAACCCGTTTATGAACGTATTCCCCACCTTATGCCATCATTATCATGCTAAGTGGACGCATTATCATATTGACTAATAGCGAGTGGATAAAGGGCCTACCTTCCAAATGTTAACATTAAAAATGACCAAGAAGATGGGATAGATTGATTTTGAAATAGATACAATTTATCAATGATGAATAGATAAAAAAATATATTCTGTTGATCTAATCATGTTTGTGCCGTATATATGAACCCGTTGCATGATGCAATAATCATCGCATATCCAGGTCTGTTATCAATACCCTGGACGTTTTCGATATAATGCGTTCCTTTTGGAAATCACCATCTTTGGCCTTAGTAACTCCCCACGGGATTTCTCGCAGTTTGAAATTATTGGCAGGCCATGCCACTTGCAGCCATTCGATACCCCTAAGGAATGAAGACATGGTGGCGACTTGAATGATGTAACCCTGATCAAACAATCTATCGCGGAGGACGCCACAGCTAGGATATGTCTCAACATGAAGGAAATTCGAGGTCATCCTCTCGTCATACATTATTGTGTACAGTCTGTTGTCTGTGTGAATCTTTATGCATAGATCGTGATATGAAACAAATGAGGCGGTTTCACTAGTCTCTTATAATAGACGTCGCCTGAGACATATCTGTTTGCTGCGCATTAAATGTCTCAGAACGATCGTTGGTTCAAATTTCAGATTCTCAATACCAGCATCCAAATCGTTCATGTGACCTGCGATAGGTTCCTCCAACAATACGCTGACGCGCAGTGATACAACTGAAAGACTGTTCAAAGTGGCGTAAATCCCACGTAACTCACTCACTAATATATTGCAAATGGTGGCTCTACACGTTAAACGAAACTGCAGTAGAGACAACAAGCACATGACTTCAGCTCAGTAAGAATTCAGACGAAAAACTGTTCACTACACGAATGTTGCAGCAGCAGATCATTGACAGAAATGCATTGTGTGACTGTGGGTTTGGCAGTAACAAGTTGTGTGGGAGTCACATTTCGCCAAACCTTTGAATAAAAATTACTAGTGTAATTATGTGGTGTGTCAAGTCGCAAATAAATATGAATCCGCAGCAAGAAAAGTTTGGGTTTCCGTACACCGGAAACCTTCTGGACGCCTAACCACTTTGAATCCTTCCCAGCAACCTTCTCACATCTTTGTTGGGGTGCGTTTTATTCAATTAAATGTGAAACACATAAACAAATATCTCAAAATTACCCAAAAAAAATAAAGGTTGCTGAAGATACCCCGATTCATATTTTCACAATGTTCTGTTTCTTGTAAATATTATTAACCTGGATATATCAAACAAATGTAGTAATATTCTGTGTCATGTCAGTTCTAAATATCCTATGAAACCTGAGATCCCTCGGAATGTACCTTTCGAGTTGACAATTCTTCAACACTTGTTTAAATATTTCTTTAGATCTTGGGTGTCTTTAATGAACAAACATAAATTTTATTGTGATGATATCGTTAAATTTCATGTTCAAACTTCTAGTTTGTTCTAAGAGAAAAAGCACCTATCTTGTGGCTCATCAGGGTATTATTTCTTTACGCTAACTAAGTGACCATTTCATAATCGTCCGGGGGCGGGTGGCGCTGGGATTTTGTATAAAGATTAGATATTGTTTCAGCTACAGCTGCCAAACCAGATGTGTTTTTAATTTAAACTATGAGCCTTATTAATCCTATTATTAATAAGAGAGAGAGAGAGAGAGAGAGAGAGAGAGAGGAGAGAGAGAGAGAGAGAGAGAGAGAGAGAGAGAGAGAGAGAGAGACGCCCAAAGAAGCAATACAAATAATTTTCGAGATTAAAAACAACGTTCTTTGATTGTACATTTCATTTGGACACAAAAGAAATATTGAGACTTGATAACTCAAGAAGAGGCACTATCATAGGGTAACCAAATGTGTCAACAATAACGTGCAAAAACAGAAACAGACGTTTCACCCGCCATTTCTTAAAGCTTCAAAACTCTTTTCATACAATGTACTTCGAGTCTGAAAACATCACATGCACACCTTGACCTCAATTAAAATAACTTTTTAAAATACATTAATTAGTCAAATCTCAGGATTGTTATAAGGGTAATGCTATTTTTCAGGGCATTATTATTTGCAGAAGCCCGAGGTCTTCCATTAACTGCCCGACGAAGGAGGGCAGTTGAAAAGACCGAAGGCTTCTGCAAATAATAATGCCCTGAAAAATAGCATTACCGTTATTATAGCTAAAATGGATGGAATTTGTTATCAAATAAAAAGAAACAACAATGTCGGTTTTGAAACATTTACTACAATCAATACGAATGTCACTGACCCACTTTTACAAATATGGAAACGTCATAGAACAAACCAGACGACGTCACTATTGAACGTGACGTCACCTATCCCTATCCTATGACGTCACCTAACAACGGGAGTGATAATGGCCCGTCGTCAAGCAATATGAGGGCATTATCAAGTTACAGTGGCCCGCTCATTTCTGATAACATGCGGGCGGTTTAATGATAATTCTATCCATTTTAGCTATAACAAAGTGCAACGGTATCTAGATACCCATAACGTATCTGATTCAATATTATGATTTGATTCTAAATAGAAGTAATGCCAGTTGAGGTAACCATGTCAGAAACTGACTTATTTTGACCAAAACTGAGGCCACATCCCAAGGAAGGTAAAGACACATTTTGATGAAAAATGCAATTATACATTGCGAGAAAACAAACTGCTTAATGTATTTTTACTATTATGTGTCCTTGACCTTCTTGTAGGCATATGTCCCAAATATTTTGGAATAAGTCTGTTGTTGGATGTCACCACTTGTCAATAATCTTTGCACCATACCGAAGAGGAAGTATGATTCAGCTACGTTTCATAATTTCATATGAGTAACATACTTTGCTCTCACCGACCAATGTCAGTTTCAAGCCCAAATCCTCTCCACAGGGAATCCAACTACAAAGTCCTTTTCAAGAATCAATGTAACGTGTCTTCCATTCCTAAGCATTACTGGTTTGACAAATGTATGCCACCATGTAGCAAAACGGCGTAATTAATAAACCCCAAGTAAACAAGACCCGGTTATGAAACTTATCATGATCATGAAGTGTTGGCTCATGTGGACTAAACATGTAAAACACATACAGAAAAGATGCGTGCGTGAGTACGTCTTGACAGGAGTCATTACTGGTTTGACAAATGCCTTCAATGGTGTAGAGAAACACTGCAAAAAAAGGCTGAGAATTATATCTCTCAGACAGTTAAAAACTATTGTTTTTGTTGCAGATGTACATACAATTTAACGTACATGAAGTTTCTTGACAGTATCATTACTAGTTTAAGATATAACGCTCACAATGAACAAAAACCGGCAACTAAAAACACCAAGGATACGACCTGTTTCTGATCTTTAAAAATGCTTTGTCACGTAAGGACGTAACATGTACAGAGAAGCAGCGGATGTTTGTTACTAGTTTGACAAACACCTCACATGGATGAAAAAACGATCCAATAGACATGTCACATATGCAGCCCTGATAGCTTAACATAAAGTGTTAATATATCGACTTGTTATTTATCTGGTCCCGAATTAATTTAAATATTGTGTACTACTTTTACTTTAACGTACTTACATATATGACACAGCCTTCAACTATGACAGAGACCGCCTCCGTGGTTTAGTGGTAGAGCGTCCGCCCGGAGAGCGGTTCGGGGTTCGATCCCCGACCGCGTCATACCAAAAAAGATGGTACTTGTTGTTACCATGTCTGGCGCTCGGCATTAAGGGGCTAAAACAAGGACTGGTCGGCTCGGAGTCAGTATACTGTTTCTGAGTGGGGTATTTATGTTAAACTGCGGCATGGTATCTCAGTGAGCTAGCACTCTAAATCGGCATCAGTCCGGACTAGTACAAGCAGCCACACACACACACACGTGCATGCACGTCGCTATATAAGTGCAATAATCTTGGACGCGACGTTAAACCCCATTTCACCTCACCTCAACTCACCTCAACTTTGACAGAAGGAATTACTAGTTACTCTATTGCAATCTGAGTCATAACTACTGAATGAATTAGAGGCCTTCCTTCCGATTATAGATTTGTCCCAGCATCTACTCCAGCCTCTTGTCTTTCTAAGTCATCTAGAATTGATGCACAAACAACAACATTATGAAACATTCAGTGCAATTCGAGATCGGCGTTCAATATCACTGACGTAAAAGATCATGATTCTGGTTCTCTAATTGATGATTACGCTACGTTGCCTCGCCGTGCCATTGACGTTCAACGATGGGTTCTCACATGACTACATTGATGTGAGTAATGTATTTTGGCACCTATTTGCCCACTGATCTAAGTGTATTTGATAGTTTATTATACTAATAGGTGATTATTCGGTGTTTTATAGCACAACTGCGCAGGAGTAATCCACGCGAAGTGAAACATATAGCATAACAGTTCCACCTACGCTCAGTATTACGAAATCACATTGATGTTGATAACAAGAATAACTTTGTTGTTGACGAGCGTGTTTAGTTTGATGGAGCGGTAAAACTGTCACTTGATAATACAGCATTTAAACAGAAAGCATTTGAGTCAGACAGTGAAGATATGATAACATTACATGATGCCCTTTCTCTATCTACTTAAACCTTTTCCATACAGATGAACGTTTAGGGTTAATCTTGAACCTTGGTTGGAATCTCAGTGTAGAAACAATAAGCTGAACTGAAAAAAACTGGAGGGGCATGTGTCGAAAAGGTTCTAAGAGGGAATTAAGTCAGTGTACGATGTTGTCATTGGTTGAATGTACAAACGAGGAAACAGAATTGGAATAAATGTCTGGTTGCCCTTCTTGAAAAGTGTGTACTTGTGTACCCGCCGAAAAGGTGTCAAATAACATAACTGTAATATTAGATGTAAGTATCACCACGGACCTATATATACAAGTCCGTGGTATCACTACATCAATTGTTTGATCAAAGAACCTGGTGTCAGTGACATATAAACAAATGCCACATAGTAGGCCTCTATGTTAACTGTGGAAGAAATCACCAAAACCACGCATCAGTACTATCAACTTTTGGTTTGACTCTAAAACCCAAAGGCATCACTCTTTGAACTAGATTCTAAAAATCCACAAAAAATCTTTAGATAATCCTCAATAGAATCAAGAAGGACTTTCGTTACGTTTACAGAAAGTATTTGAAACAAGTGGATTCTCAAAAACAGTCTCAGAAAAACCCCAACTTCATGTATGTCGAAACATTTGATTTTTCAAAATTGTACACCACCATCCCACTTGACAAATTCATTCCTTGATCCATGGGGGATTTGGTGCATTTCTATCTTCAAAGGATCAGGACAATTTATCAATAATGAAAGCAAATGTCACCTGAAGTTTACTGAGAAAACAATATGTGAAATGCTGGACTTTCTTCATCTTCCCGCGGCAAGGGGGTTACCTGACTATAAAGGTCCAGTTTTGCCGAACTAGGTTGGAATTTCTGTGTTATAATTTGGCTTGACAAACGAGTCTCAACATAGTCCAATGAAAATCGCGTAGTGAATTAGACATCCTGTTCGTGCAGATTTCGGTCGATTTGAAAAGCATGTGTGAGTCGACAAATATTTCCATATCTTTTCATGTTTATAATCAACCTGCTCAATGTGGCTTATGCACGGGGTGTAAGTGAAGCTGGTGTTTCTACGATTGACATAATCAGATCGTCTAGACTGAAGGGTGGAATAAGAGGTCAATAAGAGTGGCAGAGAGTAGACAAAACTCATAACAGCCACTGGTGGCAACTTTGTTCCGTGAGGGTAGAAACTAGACTATAACACTCATTTAACTCGTTTTCTATGGGTAGATGTACCTGCTCATAGGTAGCATTTATGTTACATTTGGGGATATTGCATTTCGGCAAGAATTAGGCATCCCCATTGGCATTGATTGTGCTCCCCTCCTAGCTGATCTGTTTCTTTTTGGAGACTGTCTTCTTTAATTGGCAAAATCGAAACATTGGAATTTGGCCAAGAAGTTGAACTTATATTCCAGATTCATCGATGATCTGATGTCGGTCATAATGGTCAAAAAGCCAATTCCCTCCAACCTGGGCTAGGAATATCAGAGAAAAGGGAAAGCGCCTCATCTGTTTCATATTTAGATCAGTGTATAACGATTCAGAGTGACTATCCACACGCTTGTACAACAAGAAGGACGACTTCATCTTTCCAATCATCAAGCATTCCAGCAGCTAGGGCCTTTGGTGTTTACTCTTGCTCAAATGTTCTTTGATCACGACAGACTTACAACATTCAAGGCCTCAGAAAACCTTGCAAGGCGTTTTAGGGCAGACAATCGTTTGACATTTCCGAGGACGCACCAGTGACTAAAATGATATCCGATGCATATTCCTATTTTGACTTGTACCATATGTTCCCGTAATTCCTTCAAGTGGAAGATTCATTTGCCCTTGCATGTGTTTGTGACAGGCGCCACTGGTGGGGCAGGATACTCTCACTATTTGGCTAAAGCTCCAGGCATCATCACTATTTGATAGTGATTCATTAACACATGCTCATGATGAAGTCGGAATCGTAAGTATATACTAACGGAAAAAGCTAACAGTGACCACAGCTATTGTGACCAGCAAAAGACAACAGTCTGGGGAATGTTGTCCCAAATGTTTGCCAAAGCTGTCGTTACCGTCTGGTCCTGGTCTTGTCGTAGTTCTGACGAAACAGCTGGCCATTGCAGTACAGCAATGTTATGCTGCCTTGTAAAGACTGTTACAGCACGTGCAATATGTGGGCGGGTATTATCCTGCTGGAAAGAGGCGTTACGTCCCTACACGTGCACAGAGGGTAGAACATGATCTCGAAAGTTGTCATTCCAGGAGCGTACGATATTCAAATTGCCTAATTGACATGAGTTGTGATCCCACCCCCAAATTGACGACGTTTAGTAGCGCAAGCGTTGCTAAAACGTTTTCCTGGACGCGGACCCGTCAACGAGCATCAAAGCTGTCCTAATGAAACCTGGACTCATCTGTGAACAGTACACCGTCTGAGTTTTTCTACTGAACCTCAGAGGCTTTCTATTCCTAGCTAGGCGTGCCTGGCGGTGACGTGGAAACAAATAGGGCATAACGCAGGAAGTCGGGGCTGGATGTGGTGCTCCCTCAACCGGTTGCGAACGGTTCTGCCACTAATTGGTCTCAAACTAGGACGGAACACAGGACAGCCGTTAATGTGGCAGTTTGGTGTTGATACCGAATAGGGTTGTCTTGTCCACGTGATGTCACACGCGGACGACAACACCCACCAACACATGGTACGTCGTGACTGTTTCGCTGAACAATTAAATGTCTGGCAACTTCGCTTTGCGCCACGCCTGTTTTTGTGGACGTTGATTTTTAGCAAGCCGTGGCATTGCGGAAGCGTTATATACCGTTAAATAAAAGTGTTTATGAGCACCTGAGAGCTAAACCATCATGAGTATCATGCTCCCAACAAACACGCAAACATCATAACTGTGCTCGGTGCATGAACATGCACGTTCAAATTATGAATCACGACCGAGGAATTTCAGAATAAATGTATTTTTTATAGAACCGGCCACTTTATCCGTTTGTATAGTTATGGAAAGAGTTGTTTTGCTTTTATTTTCGAAGGCGCAGAAGTAAGATCCTGTGTATCACTGACAAAGCTCCCATGGAAGTGGAAATAGAATGTCTATATGATCCTACGCCTTAGCTCAATGTATGATGGATTATATCTGTTTGCTCGTGTGTTATCAGCAGAAACTGTCTAAGAAGATATATCGCTTTCTTTAATATCTGCACTCCTGATAATGTCCAAAGATCAAATACTAGTATATGATATGTTTACTTCAAAAACATATTCCCTTTCACACATATTTCCTTGTCTGTATTTGAATAGATGCGATGTGATATATGCAAACTGATATTCAATCCTTCTGCATGCTAAATCTAATTGCATATTAAGTCCATGAATATGTAAATATACATATTTTGTATAACTGCCGAGCTAAACCTTTTGCACATATTGGTATATGAAAACAGGTTTTTCCGTTATGATCAGAGGCGAATTTGATAGACACGGCTTGTAACAGTAGGTCAGTTATGTCATGTTGTACCTGCTTTGTATGAGAGGATGGGGACTAATATTGAGCACAAAACAGTCTTTGCAGACTTAGCAATCGATCATAATCGGGCAGATTCTGGAATTCAAAACGACGACCAACGGCTTCGGGTTGCCAGGGGGTCGCGGTCGCGGTGATCTGCACCACTTTGCACGTACCACCTGTGCACCCTTCAAGAATGTTTCGAAGATTTGTTGGAGAACAGCGTTTCTCATTAAAAATCCACCTGGTGGCGAATATAAAAGACTATATAGATAAAAAAATATCACACATTGACCCCACCAACGGAAAAAATGAATTGATTGATGAATGGATAAATAAGATCATATTTTTAACACCAGACAGTCTGGCAGAACTCTTTTATTTTACCCTGGTTAACGGTACGCGAGAATTCAAATTGCATTCTCGGATCCCTGGGAACATTGTTGAATGACATGTCATTACAAAAGAACATTCAAATGCATCACTACAAATACCACGGCAGACGATTAGACTGGTACAAACACACATACACCGTATCCCTCACTGTTGTTGTCAGACATCTGGCAAAATGCCTACCTCCCAGCCACGTCTCAATCACCTCCTCGAAGAAGCCTTCACTCTGTTGATATTTGAGATTCTTTTATAGATCAAACTAACTCCTCCTCCTACAAGGTTATTACTTGTCTGATGTATGACTCAACAATGACGAGAGAGGAAACCTCACAGCCAAGGAAATTTTATTTTGACCAGGTGGAGTCCATCAGTGAAGATAAAACCTAACCATGATAAAAATTTCTACAAAAAGCAGAGTCGATTGTACGATTCCGACTAAATAAACATGTGTTTATGAATCGCTTTCAAATAGACATTTGTCTTCCAGAATAATGATCAGCATCATGATCTAAGGGCTTGCTTAGGTAAACGAATTCTGAAGAACATCGCTTCAGTTCAACATGACATCATTTAGAGCGTATCCTAGTTGGATGGACATTGCTATTTTCAAGACTATTTATTCCATAGCAACAAACTCAACAAACTGTGACCTCTGTTAAATGACATTTTAGCAAATGTTTCCAAAAATAACTTATTCACGAAGGTGACCTAACAAGGTAGAAAAGTATCTCCATTTTAGACGTTGAGATGTAACCGCATTGAAACAAATGGCAGTATATATCCACATTGTTTTTAGATATAACATCACGAAAGGTAGCCGAAACATGGCCAAAATATTTCATGTATGTGGTACACAAGTACATATAATGTCTGGCCTGGTCTTTTTAATCCCGCAATCCAATCAACAGTCTGGTGGATATATACTGGTGACTAGGAATAGTGTTTCGTCAGATCAGAAGCATACGGTTCAGCGGACAGGTGAATGTGCGGCTCTGAGAAAGCCTTACAACCGCTGTAGCTCATTCACATTCACATGCCGTTAAAACCGTTAAATGCGGTGTAACAAAACCCCACCTCTCTCACGTTTGGAATACATACATTAACCACTAGCAGAAAGTATGTTAAAATGTTCTTTTAATGAATGTATACTTTTAAATCGGATTCCGGATTATAATAGGTTCTCAGTAAACATGCTGGCACGGAGGTTAGACTCGGTGACTTGGTTGATCGTGCCCCACGGCATTGATCGTTGCTCATAATATTAAGACCACCATTACGTTACCTCCTACGATCAGCATAGGTAGGTGGTGGCCAATCCTAAGCCGGAATCCCAACGGGGGCATTACCCCATGTACTTTGTAACGTAAGAGGCGACGAACGGGATCGGGTGGTCAGACCCGCTGACTTGGTTGATGCATCTCATCGTATCCCAGTAGCGTGGATCGATGCTCATGTTATCAATCACTGGATTCCCATGGTCCACACTTGATCATTTACAGATCCCTGTCATACGGCTTGAATATTTACAATGATAGTGCGGCGTTAAACAACAAACAAACAAAAGAACTGTAACTGCTTTAGGTGTACAAGCTATTAGTGAGTTCACACAGCCGAGGCTTGCGTCGTAGCACTTGTTCAAATTGCCCTGGACAATTGATTACTTTGCATAACATCAGGATTTATGGTCTACTCACATCATGCATGTTTGCTCACTTCGCCATTGGAAACCTTTGCCTTCTTCTGACACTCGAGCTTAGATGAAGGAGACACTATCTTTGATGAAGTAGAGAGTGTATCTTGTACGACTCTCCTTGGCGAGTTGCAGCTGGGTTCGGAGACAGCGGCGATTATGGAAGCTTGACGTATAGATGCGGGGATTTGTAAGTTAACACATAACCATAGATCACTTTTAGATAAACACGACCCTGCTAATATGACCAACTGCACATCATGCATTATTTATTATTTAAACTCAGACTGTAACACCGTTTCAATTCGAAAACTCTCATTGGGAAAAGATAGTAACACCTTGCAGTTTTTCGCAATGCCAAATTATGGATCTTCACGACAGAAATCTGTTGCGACTTTCTTGATCAGTTACCAGTGACGGGTATGTACAATTAATTGAACACCGTAGTAATTTTGTGGCAATTTACTAATACACCTTGTAGTCTAGAACTGAATGTAAGGTAAGGTCACCTGTCACATCCTCGGATTTCCCCCGATTGACATACTTAGTCTGTCAGCAACATACTATTTACTATGTACAGGCAGCACCTCCAGGGCTGTCTTACTAAATTAAACCCAGCGAAATACCGTTGAAAGCTTCGCTACATCCTTACCTCGGGCATTCAGTGGATAAGAAAATTACATATGGTCACCGACAGATGTGACGTAAAATAAGAGATGTATTAGAGATCTGTGTAATTCTGATGGTTTAATATTATTTGAGGCATTTACAAGAGAATGCGAAGTAAACGCCACTTTTCTGGATTATAACATTGTTCTAAACAATATTCCCCGCAATAGGAGATAAACTGTAAACAAAGGCGACGAAACTATGTCCATTCATAAGACAATCTCTGCTAAAAGCAGATCGATTGTGCGATTGTGCACTCATGCATCCAATTTGGAATTGTCCTCCACATGACAGCCATAAACATGCTGAATTCTGATCTCTTCTGATTCTGTTCTCTCGGAATAAATAGTGCTACTTTAAGTTTATTTAAAGCATCGCAAGGGGGTAGTATATGTTATTATAAACAGATTAAATTGGGAAACATGTTTTTGGCAAATGTGAAAACCTAATCGATATAGGACTGCCATGGAATGTTATCTTCACTCCTAGGAAATGTACAAAAGATACTAAGTTAATAGACTTCCAAAATAGATTTATTCGTGAACGATGTACACAGAAAGAGCTTTTGGAAATGAAAATAATTGACATAAAAGTTTGTTCTTTTTTGTAAGGTGGAGCCAGCCCATATTGTTCATGTGATTTTATCATGTGCATTCGAAAGTAAATTGATTTTTTTACTTGAATACACTTCTTAGAGTAAACATAGTACTTTTGCTAGTTTTGCTGGGACTTACCTCAATGACTTTATTAACCACGTGGTTCTAGCTGCTCAGAGGTATATTTATATCTCGAGTTTCTAAGGAAAAGCTTGTCTTTGAGAAACGTTGCTGTAAATTGTGAAGGATATACAGTGAGTGAATGAGTTGGGCTTAACGCCGCTTTTCACAGCACTACAGCTATATCACGGCGTGTCAGCTTGATGTGGGAGGAAAGCCCAAATTAAAGTGATGCAGGTCTCAGACGTTTAGTATTTCGGTGAAAAAGACGGGCACGGGTATGGTGTTGACAAACCTAGAAACATAATCGGGGCGAACCGGTATTTGAACCCAAAATCATAGGTTTCTGGCGTGCCGAAAGGACGCAACTCTGCCCGGCGAATCGCGGCGACTTAGACGACTGGGCCACCCGTGCCCCCCAATGATATAAAGATTCTTGCAATTGATAGCATTGCAAAGTTTGAAAGGAATTGGCCCCTCACGGTTTAAACTGTAAAAAACAAAACCTCCAGTTGTTAATTTGAATACCACATGAATACATTGTTTATATGCCTATTGCAATTAATCAAAGAACACTTCACCTCGTTGAGTGGATAAGAAATTACATACGGTTACTGGCAGTTCTGATGTGAAATGATAATGTTCATGGTAATGTTCATCACTAAACGGGCGGTCGGGTAGCCTAGTGGTTGAAGCGTTCGCTCGTCACGCCGAAGACCCGGGTTTGATTCCCGACAATGCACAATGGGTACAAACTGTGAAGCCCATTTCTTGTGTCCCCCGCCGTGATATTGCTGGAATATTGATAAAAGCGGCGTAAAACCATACTCACTCACTCATCAATAAACACAATTCTCAACAAATACAAACTCGCATTACCCAAGGCAGCGCAAAATGTTCTTATAAAATTATGTCCGATGCATTTCCCCATTTTGACTTGTACCATATGTTCCCGTGTTTTTTCAGGGGAACAATTGACTTGCCTTTGCATACACCTTTGCATGACGGATGCCACCGTCGGCGCAGGATTCGTTCACCGTTCAGCGAACAGCTGGTATCATCAGTATTTGAAAGTGATTCATTTACACGTGTTCATGATACAGTTGGAATCGTATTGAATATGGAAGGGTTTTGTCGCCTTTATTATTAGTAGTAGTAATTCTAAAACTTTGCTAATACTGCAATTAGAAAACAAATGTATCCCTGTGAAAAAGCCCGCGTGTTTTGGGATAACAATAGATAGTATTCAGTTATAATCACCTTCCAATGTTTGATTCAAGTCCCGTGACCTTTCCCAGTTCATCCGACGTTTGGATAGATTTACCACTGTCTTTTATGTCTTTATAAGCGCTCGTTTCCGTGCAACACGCAATAAACACATTTTACAACAGACGTATCTATTGAACTAATTGACAAATAAGTTGCATCTATAAATACATTAGATCGCAGGTCATGTTTAGGTGTGCTGTTATGTCCCGCTCACGTTACATTGCATGCAGCAAATTTGTTACATTTGCATTGCACTTTATTTTGTTACTAAACCTATGGAATGTTTCGTACGCGAATTTTACATTTTATCGTTCCGGATATATCAAGATTTAAATATACAATTTTTCATTTTAAGTTTCACAACAATTCTTTAGTCTGAATGACAGGTTCTTACTCTATCCATCATGTTTAGTGTTAAGAAATTAAAACTGAGTTGAAGGTGATGACTGCTGTTTTCGTCAAAAAGCCAATTCCCTTGGCTCCACCTGAAGTAAAAATAGGAGAGACAAGCGACACGGACTGTGAAGTTAAATGAACAAAAGTAGAAAATATCACAGGCCTGGACCCCGTTCCCAAAACTATCTTCATGTAACGACTGTCGTAAGTCAAAGTATAAGAGCTTAGCATAAACATTGCTTTGTGGGACAGGGCCCTGATTTTTTAAAGAATCTTTTACCACCATGTTTTTATTCACGACAATAGTGTAGGTCACATTGTACCATACACTAATATATAGCATGGTTCATCCTAGGAGTTCTCAACTGATGTAATTTTAACAGTTTTTGAGAAACCACAACTAACGTTCAATGCAGGTTATCAATAATTACACATACATCTCTTTGGATATTTATGTATTTGAACGTTGCATAAGTTTGTATCTTGAAAGGTTTTGAAAATTTTGCACAATATTTACGTTGTTATTGATAAATGAATAAACTTCAACAATGCGTAAAGTTGCGTAATTAATGTTTAAGTACATTGTGTCTATAACATGTTGATTAGAATCGTAATTACCTTTAGCTATTCATATTTACATATCTGTCTTATAATGAACTATAATTCTTCCACCATTATTGTGCCCATTTTCCGAAATGAGAAAAAGCGTATGTCTGAGAACTGGTCAATCTATCGTGAAGAATGTTCATCAGTCTTAGCAATCTGGTGACAAAACTCTATCGATGCTATATTAGGAAGGTCGTAAACAAATCTAATACTCATCGCTAACCGTGTCAAATGTCACTGCCGTGCTAGAAATCCACATTTAAAAAATCCCTCGCCGCCGCCACCACCTCCACTCCCCCCACACCCATAGATTATCAAGTTGTCGGTCCCTTAAGAAGAAACCCGTTCAGTTACTAATAATGTCGGGGGCACGGGTGGCCCAGTCGTCTAAGGCGCCGCGATTCGCTGTGCAGAGTTGCGTCCCTTGGGCACGTCTGTGATTGTGGGTTCGAATCCCGGTTCGCCCCGATTATGTTTCTAGGTTTGTCAGCACCATACCCGTGCTCGTTGGTTTCACCGAAGTGGTTAACGTCTTGGACCTGCATCACTTTGGGCTTTCCTCCCACATTAAGCTGACACGCCGTGAGGTAACTGGAATACCGTTAAAAGCGGCGTTAAGCCCAACTCACACCCACATACTAATAATGTCTCCTAGTTGGACAATTAAGAAAGCAAGTTTTTCCCCATAGACTTGTTTCCAAATATATTTGATGACATGCAATCGTCCCATCAGAAACTGACAAGCTTTTCGAAAGGTAAAAAGGCCAGGGGAATCAATTGCGAACATGATGGATTGTTACATCAAAGGATTCAGAAAACAACACTGTCTATACCCTTCTCTATCTTGATCATAAAATCATTGCAAAAATAGTGTTTTGTGAGAACATTTCCCGTTGTCGAGATCTACCGTAGCTGGTACCTACCTATACCCGGTGTTCGTTCATTACAAACTCCCAGACGAGGCAACGGCAACAACATTGTCACAGAAAGCATATCTGTTTATAAATTTTTATCACGTCAATGACTTCTCTTCCTAAATAGAATAACAAACGGATGGTTTGACGTTTTTACGCCCAGTGGCAGATAATCGAGGCTAATCATTCTCTGTGGGTGAAGTTTTACAGTTATATCGACTGTATATATAATAAATGGGAGACTAAATCTGTTATTCCTTCATTTCACTACTTGTTCTTTTAGGCATCACGCAAATAGAATAAAAGCGAGAAAGCCATTTCCATTTTCATAAGAAATACAAGCTAAAAGATTCCGACTATATCATGACCATTTCTTTATGAATCACCATCAAATAGTGATGACACCATGTGTTCGCGAAATGTTGAGCGTATCCTGCCCTACCATTGACACTCGTCACAAACACATTCAAATTGCTAACCTGAAGAAGACGGGAACAACGGTACAAGTCAAAATAGGGTATTAGTTGCTGATGACCAATTCTAACACGGATCTTCACGTAGAGAATGCTGTATGTTCCACTCTGACTAGACTGGAAAGTATACATAAAGAAACTGAGAGAAATATTAGATACAGAAACGTTTTCAGTGTCTTGTCCGTTAGTGATGAATAACATTGCGTTAGTCTATTTATCATCAAGTCGTTAATCTGGCTCATGTAGATAACATCAATGAATACACCGAATGTATAAATATCTTCAAAGAGGGACATGAGCGTAGATACATTCATATCGCGTAAATTGGGCTTCGAGTCCCAAGACTGACTATGATAGATCAAGAAAATGTGATATGAATACTAGTTAAATATCAGCATCATGCGTGTGGCTCGATTGGTTCTAAATTTAACTTAGCCTTGTGAACCTAAAGGTAACCGACTTCTACTACGGTATGTATATATCCTAATTCAACTTGACATTGCTCAACGTTCGGCGTTCAGAAAGCCACTACTATCTACAGATGTTGTATAACTAGACAAGGAAGCGTCAAGTCCAGACATGCGTGGTTGAAATAAAACGTCAACCTTCACGTAATGTAAAGCAAACAATCGCCCTGGGAAATATCCGATGTACTTCTAACGTCAGTTCAAAGAACGCCACACCACAGACCTGACTCAACAGTCAATCATTGATGTTTGTTGCCTGTGTTTTTACTGTGTATCGTCACGGACATTGAGGTATCGAAAATGTTCAGATTATGCGTTGGCTCAGTTAGAAGGTAGAGTTGAAAGACCTAACTTCATATCACTTTAAGTCTCCTTAACATTTTTGAGATCATTAAAATTTAAAAGAAAAAAGCACATATGAATATACACTGTTGTTCAGATGCTCAGCTACAGTAACATAGCTAAGCACTACCAAATACACACTTACGGAGCTTGGTTTAACACCTCTGTAATTGTAATTAGCTATATCATGACGTTCAAGTTCAATGTAAGACGAAAATACAAAATACTTGAAGGCGCTCCTCACATTCGTTAGTTCGTTGTTTAACGCCGCACACAGACACATTCCAGCTATATGACGGCGGTCTGTCAATAATCCAGCCTGGACCAAACAATCCAGGGATTGACATCATCCGCATCGAACCATGCAATTGGGATCGATGACATGCATCAAGCAAGTCAGCGAGCCTGACCACCCGATCTCGTTAGTCGCCTCTTACGACAAGCATAGTCGCCTTTTACGGCAATCATGGGTTGCTGAAGATCTATTCTACCCCGGATGTTCTACCCCATTTGTAAGTGAATGGGTTGAGCTTCAGTTATATAACAATAGTTCATGTATATCACGGTGCGTTAGCCCAGGGCGATGTAGGTGAATCAGATGAGCAGAGATTCATCATCCAAGAATCACAACGGGGTTTCGAACTCACTTTCAGAGATTCCTGCAAGGCTAAGGCACGTATTCTGTACAGCTCGGACCAGTGGGTCAGATTTACCCGCTCCTAATGTTATGCAAAGTTAGAACATTTTAACCATTTTTCTTACACGAGTATTACGAACCCAAAACATGTGGATTTCTTCCATTATGACATGCGTGTTCTCACATGTATCTCAGTATTAAATCTATGTTTGAGAAGTGTTAAAATATATACTCACACGCAAAAGAAACGCAAGTCGAGTACGCGGTATACATGTTATTTATTTTCAACAGTAAAGACAAGAAATACTAATAGGGCAAGATTGACAAAAATTTGACTGAAGACAGTTTAATGGATTAAAAGGCAGATGGCATAATTGTTTTTTTCAAATGTTAAGGGCTTACACAGTTTCGGGTCAAATACCCAAAATGTCAGTCAATACCTGGTGTGACCACCATTAGCATTGATCACTGCCATACATCTCCTGTACATTGAGTGGATCAGACGATTTGTGAAGGCCCTAGAGATCCTCCTGCACACATCCAGAGCAACTGTGCGCAGTTCATCGGCAGTTGTAGGGACTGGGCCCACATTGTGCAGACGCCTTTGAACCTCATCCTACAAGTGTTCGATGGGGTTCAGATCAGGGCTGGCCACGGTAGAACACGGATGTTGTGTTGTTGCAGAAAGGCCATGGTAGCTCTGGCAACATGGGGACGAGCGTTGTCCTGCTGGAAAATGTGTTGTTGATGTTGTGCAAAAAATGGAACAACGTGGGGTCTGATCACTTGGTCGATATACCGCTGAGCAGTGACACCGTGTCCCCGACCTTGACAGACATTCAGAAGCACATGGGTCCAAGTCTCGCATTAAGTCCCATCCCTGTCCATATCATGACGCTAGTTCCACCCCATGGATCCCTTTCCACAACTTTTCTGTCAGCGAAACGATCACCTCGACGCCGCCAAATTCTGACTCTTCCGTCTGCATGGGAGACACAAAAGCGACTTTCATCAGAGAAGATGACACGCCTCCACTCACGATGACGCCAATTGTGATGACCCTGTGCCCACTGAAGTCGTGCTTGTCGATGCCGTGGTTGGAGAACAGGACGACGTGCTGGTCGGCGACATCTGAGGTTGTTGGAACGGAGACGTCGGATCACAGTGTCCCGGCTAATGTGTCGATTATGTGTTCCTATGGTCTGTCGAGCACTTTCACTTGCAGTTAGGAACGGATGTCGCTGGTGTTGACGGATAATCTGCCGATCTTGTCGAGGTGTGGTGACCCTAGGACGACCGCTCCTAGGAAGGTCATCTGTGGTCAATGTAGCATTGTATCGATGCAGGAGACGGTAAATTGGGGTTATGTTAACGTTGAAATGACGGGCAACATCTTGGACAGACTCTCCAGCTTTCAAACGTCCGATAGCCTGGTTTCTCTGAATTTGAGTTAGGCGTGGAATTGTTGACCAAGGAGTGGTAGGTCCAAGACTCGGCCACAGTTTTATACCCACTACAGTTCGTGACAGTTCGTGCATTTTCGATTTCGCGAGAAATTGGGTGCATGATACCCACATATTCATTGAAATGGTGCGTTTTGGCGATTCGTCTTTTATGTTGCGTTTTTACTCGGGGCTTCCAAAATGCAACCAAAAATATTGATAACACCATCAGGCTTCACTACATGCTAAAACTCGTATCAATTTATGGTTCCGTGTTAGTTACCTATTTGATTAAAACCACTTGCGTTGTTTTTGCGTGTGAGTATAGAAACTGTCTTAATGTATTAATTTTATATTCTGGGGAGTATATTTGATATAAATCATATTCATTTTGATTGTTGTGTTCATAAAGACAAGAGATTTCCCAAACTGCATTGGCGGAGTAACAATCTATCCACGCTCATCCTTGATCATGGTCTTTGAAGGCTTGGTGATATTAAACAAATGATTTCTTGTGAATAATTCGAAAGCTGCTTTTCAGTGGCAATAGATTAAATACTTTACTTGAGGTAAACATATGAGACTTTTGTTAGTCAGAAGACATCATTTCGTTCTGCAAACCTTTTGGCATTTTAAGAAGATTGTTCTTTCCTACATTGATTTGTTTTCAAACGTATTAAGGTGACGCATACAAAGATCTCATCAGAAACTGACAATCCTTAACGGTATAAATAATCCCACAATGCTTTATTTGCTAAGAGGGAAAATCGTTATATCTCGACTCTTCAAAGGAATAATAAACAATGATTTTCTTTGTTCACACTTTCATATCGCGTTTTGCATTCTTGTGTAATAAGATGGTCACCAAATAATATTCTCGGGATTGTTTGGACAATCTTTTAGCTCACGAAAACAACTTCCACTGTCAGTAATAAATCTACTGCTCCCACGCTTCTTACGTTCTTGATCAATGTCTTGCGGGACACTCCTTTATATGTTTCTGTTACAATGGCACAACTATTATCAGACAAAATTATGTACATGTTAGGATAAGGGTGGTCATACGTATGCCATCATTATAATAACGTGTTTCTCTTTGGTTGAAACGGACACACTACTTCATAAACGTTCAAGTTGATACTGCTCGACTGAATGACAATACACGGGCGATGGACTTCTTTGCGAAAGTGATATAAGACATTCTAGAGAAATTGTTTTTGCTTATTCCAATTCAGATAGAGATGTAATCTATGTCCCAATGTAATAATACCATTGGAATTCGGATAATGTTTTGTAAGGCTTCACCTGATGGTTTGTCTATATAGCAGAATATTTTTTTGATTTTTAGGACAATCCTTTTTCTCCACAAAAACACTTCTCATGTTCAGTAAGTTTGGAGGACATTTTTCTTTTGAAACCATCTCCATGCAGTGTTTCTTCATGTGTTACATTTTGATACCTGATAATGAACTCAAATCTAACTTTACCGCTAAAACACACTGCAAAAAGCCTTTTGAAGACCTGCCGTGTAAAATATAAACTTCATCTATGGCATTGAATTTACCCTTTGTGGATTGGTTTATAGTCACAAGACAGGACGAAGGTAATGATACAATTTGCTTGGAGGATTTGTTGCCTCTCTTTCAGGACCCAGAACGTGGACTTCGCAGCTCATATAAAGCCCACTATGTGTGGCTGCCAAGACACATCATACTGGTACCAAATTGTTGGTCATATAATCACAGGTGACTTCTCTATTGTTGACAATAACAACCTTTGTCCGTTATTCAAATATGAACTTAAATATCGTGGGCTGCCTTCTACCAGTTAAAATCATCATGGATTATGTAGAAGGATATGCCAAAACATGGACCAATAGAGATAAGGAAACTCTTGAATGTCCTGAAGCATGGGCTATGTCAGTGCGTGATGTTGCTATTGGTAGAAAAAGATGAAACACCCAGTCCAGTTACCCTAAATGAAAAGTTTGTGGTTGTTCCAACTGACAGAGTCTTAAATGACCCAACTATTATATTATGTAAGCATCACTATATTAATTGTATGATCAAAAAGACATCGTATAAGTGACATATCAAATAATGCCAAATATAAAGCCAGTATGTTAACAGAGGAAGGAATCTGCCAAAACCATGCATTACTAATATCAACTTTTCACTTGACACTAAAATCTAAAAACATGTCCATTCCTCTTTTGTACTGGGATCCAAAACTCCATACAATCTGTACAAAGAAAGATATATTGCTGGTCCAGCAAATGTACCACCAAATCCCTGTCTCAAAGATCAACCATACTCCTCAATACAACCAAGGAAGGACTTTCCCTGTATTCACAGAATGTATTTGCGACAATGACATTGCGAATTCATGTAATTTGAATTATTCTAAAAAAAACCAAAGGATTGCTTAAATTTTGGCAGTCTCAGAAATAAACCATGTTCAGTTCTGTGAAAACAGTTGATTTTTCAACTTTGCACACCGCTGTCCCACACGACAAACCTGAAGGAAAAACTTCTGCTCTTAACGGTATATTTGATCCTGATTCTCTGACACATGTTCATGATATTGTCAGAACTGTACATTCGCCTATGCTATTGGCAGAGATTTCCTATGAATATGGAAAGGATTTTGTCGCTTTTAATTACTCACTCGCAATTACACAATGTAAACCGCGTTGAGACACAAACCTTCAAAGTTACACACTCATGTTGTATCGTGTTAGTCAAAGCTTTCGCTCACGAACCAACTGTCATCTTTTACACGCATTCCTAACACGTTCCGTTTCATGTGGGATCAATATATTGTGAGAAACGCTGTTTTTCGTACACTTTATCGTTATCCACATGAACACATGATCTCTGATATACCACGCGTTATTGAAAATATAATTCCATATTGCGAACACCCAAGATGCGTTAGCTAGTCATAGCGTTTTCCTTTAAAGTGCTTAATTAGCCGCCCGGTGATGCTCAACTATTTTGTCATGTATCTATTTTCGGTTCACATTTGTCATATATGTAATAGAGTAACTGTTTCCGCCATGTTCGATAATGACCAACGGTGTGAGGCAGAAGGCGTATGTGTTACATTCTCAGACGTCGTGCCACATCCCTCAAGATGACCTCAGGATGATTGTAAGTTGGAAAGACTTCCGTCCGCAACCCCTTGGTCATATTTTACCTGGGTTAGGGCAACCTAACCGTACAAAAACTATTTTTGATACTTCTAGCCAGGGATTACGATTCAAAATAATTCGAGGCAGGGCTTACGGGCGCAAGCTTTAACGTAAACCTTTCGATTTCAACACCAAAGTTGCAGATGGGGCAAATTCTTAGGGACTTTTCAAAATTTAAATATCTTCCTTTATTAACTTTTAGATCACTAAGACAAGATCTAAGACGTATAAAGGTATTGAATCATAAAATTGAAAGATACGACTCTGGTTCAAGGAGAGACCTGATATTACGATATTAAACTTTCTGAAAACGTAGAATGCCATTCCTATAGGAACATATCTATAGCACGAGTGCTACATTGTTGTGAAAACAACAAAAAACATGATGGAAAGAGTTGAGCTTATGCGGGAAGCCCATGTGTTCTTCCCAATATTATCAAGATATACAAGCATATTATAAGCTGTCTATGGCAAATGATGTTGAGACATACATAATAAATTCAGCAACAAGCTTAGGCATATGGTATAAGATGATTATATTTAAGAAGATTATATGAAGTGTAAACCTCCCACTAGTTCACAGTCACGGGTGAAAATGTCGTTCATCTCATGCGTGAAGAGATCACCGGAGACACGGTATCCACCGTCTCTGAGAAAAGAACGGAACTTCAGAATGCCTACCATGTCGTCTGAGACTTCGTTTCACTGTTATTGGTCTTGGTTTAATAGCACCACACAAAGTCTCACACTTGTTAAAACAATATCCTATTATTAGCTGGACTGTCAAGGACGACTTAGCACAACGGTCTGATTCCCATTTCAATATATTTTTGTACGATGTGTGAAAGAGCTACATTTTTTGAATGGAGACAGGTAAATTACACCATCTAGAGAATACAACTTGAGATGCGAGTTGGTTGGATGACCTTGTGAAATGTGACTTGGACTGTAAATGGACCAGCCTATATTCTATCATTAAACATGCAATGCATGGCAGACCATACAATGGTGTGACAAGCGACCATCACTTATTGGAAGAGTGTTTACAAAAGGGTATTCTGCAATTAACATTGCTATATATGCATTCATATGAAAATGAAACAGTGACAGTAATGTGCTGTAGACCTCCATGTTTTCAAATGTCATTTCTGGAATCAGCTGTGTTAGATTCCTATCTTGTGTAGGTACTTCGGTGCCCGTGTGACCTGGTAGACTACGGCGCTGCTTTCAGTTGTGGAGTGTTGTATTCTTTAGAACTACCAGATCTGGTTATCCGCACAAAGTTTTCACAGCTGCATTCAGATATATTTTTTTGTTTTGGTTTGGTTTGGTTTGTTGTTTTACGCCGCACTCAGCAATATTCCAGCTATATGACGGCGGTCTGTAAATAATCGAGTCTGGACCAGACAATACAGTGATTTACATCATGAACATCGATCCACGCAATTGAGATCGATGATATGCATCAACCAAGTCAGCGAGCCTGACCACCCGATCCCGTTAGTCGCCTTTTACGACAAGCATAGTCGCCTTTTACGGCAAGCATTGGTTGCTGAAGACCTATTCTACCCCGAATCTTCACGGGACTATTTTCTTTGCGATTTCCTTTGTAATCGTTATGATTATTATTATTCATGTTGATATGTCATTGAACATCTGCTTGAATGCGTTGCTACGAGAAATGTCAGGGAAACCCCTCAGTGGGAAGATATTTTTCGCATATCTTGCAATACCAGCAACGAGGCGACGAAGTTCGCCTTGGATTACTGTATCGTGTCCCGGGTGATACAGAAAACCTAACGAAAGGGGACAATGTCACACTCGTGCAAGACAGAGGAATATGTTCTTGCACATAGATGAATGTCAAGGGTTTCCCAAATGCAATGGCTTATGCTTAATAACACCAATGCAAGAAAGATCTATAAAATGTTTGAAATTTTAATTCTTTGTGATGATCAACAAATTTTTCTTTGGGAATAATTCGAACGCTTCTTTGGCAATAGATTCAATAAATCCTTTATGCGTAGACATATGAGAGTTGTGTTTATCAGAACCGTTTGACAACTATTGTTCAGTTATATATTGAATATTTATTCACGAACACTTGGTGGAATCACTGATTATCAGTGATCCATTCATGTAATTTCAGAGCTATATTGCCTTTCACAAGCGATGGAGTCAGTTTCGTTGGGAAATCGAGAATGGTTATAGCCCTGGCATTGGTATTATATATTTACAAACCACTATCATGATGACGCATACTATGATGTACTCGGACCTACCTCACAAGTATAAACAATTATACACGACCTTATTTGCTACGAGGGAAATTGTTAAATGTCGAGGAATAACAAACAATAGATTTCTTTGGTCACATTGTATGTCATGTTTTTCGTTCATTTGTTATACGGAATAGTGTATTCGGTCATTTGTCTAGTGCACGAAAACAACTTCCACTGCTCTCACGCGTCTAACAACCTGTGACCAATATCCCACTCTCCTATATGTGTCTGTCACAATGTCACAACTATTGCCATGTAGATATATTAGGCTAACGGTGGTATTCCTGATCGAGCATTATAATAATGATGTTATCAGATTGGGCGAAACTGATACATAACTTCAAAGATATTGGGGTTATTGAAGCTTCAACTGCATGGGCTGTTTTTGGAAGTGGGAGTAAAAAACACATACTAATGAACATTTTAGCCGACCATAATCATTTATTAGTAGTTCATTTATATATTTATACTATTAATCCACACAAATACTATTAAAATATTTTGGTCGGCTAAAATATTCACTTGTATTATGTATTTGCATTTGTATCTTTCTCTGTAGAAACACTGCACCAGATGCCCCTATATTCCAACACTGTCTTAACCTAACGAGAAGGGACAATGTCACATTCGTGTAAGACAGAGGGATATGTTCATGTTCAAGCACATGAAAAAAATGTCATGGGTTTCTCACCTTCAAGATCTTGCGTTATAACATCTTCGTCTTCCCCAACAGAGACGGTATTCCCTGTTTCCTATTTCTGTAACAATGAATCCTTGCTGGCAATATTTTATGTGATCTTAATTATTTCTAAGGTTGTTTTGTTTAGAATCTGTGAAACAAATGTTTCAAAAATAGAATCTTCGTTTCATGTCATAAAATAGTGTATCATTGTACCTATAAATGTATTTTTCTTCAAATATACTCTGCGAAAACACACGCAAAAATAGTAAAGTCCTAAATATGTGACAGATTTTTACCGACGTCCATGCAAAATTAATCCTAAAAAGGACTTGATCGCATCTGCATGGATTGGGATTGATTCGTGTGGAAAACATGATTTACTGCAGCAATTTGGTGAAAAGATGAAAAAATCGCAAAAATCACAAACACGTGAGACCCTGGCGCCGAAACACACTAACATGGCACGCACGTGCTACATCACTTGTTGGGATATGAATCATAACGAAATCATCTTCAGCTGTGGCCAGTATCAAGCACCTTTACAAGACTGGAACCGTTATCAGACACACGGAACAACACGTGACCTTACCAGATCCGGTCGACCACGTATCCCTACCAGAGCACATGACAAATTTATACGGCTATCTCACTAACATGAAAGAAGCACCACGACCACCATCTACGGAAATACCAGGATTGCATAGGGTATCTGCCAGACAGTTAGGAACCGTTTACGCCTTGAAGGAATTCGCGCTAGACGACAGACCTGCATCGTCGGCTGCGACATCACAGTTTTAGGCTACATTGTACGTTTTATGCTTCGATGTGCGGATGGTAGACGTCGTGTCTACAGGCGTCATGGGGAACGTTATGCAAGAAACTGCATTCTGGAAGTAGACAGATTTGATGGCGGGAGTGTGATTATGTGGGCAACCATCTCCTACACTGGCAGAGCAGACTTGGTTCAAGTTCTGGGGAACCTAACGGCACAACGTTTCATGGAGGAAATTCTTCGGCCACACGTCTTTCCTATTATACAACAAGCGAACGTCATTTGCCAACAAAACAACGCCCGACCTCACACGGCAAGACTGTCAACAGCCTTTTTCATTTGGGGAATCTAATGTTCCATGGGTGCTATATGGAACCTGAGTCAATGATAATGATGTGTGCCAATTTTGAAAAAATCAATTACCATCTGTGTGATTATTTAGATAATATATAAAATATACATCTAAAATCACCTTTGCGTTTCTTTACTTTGCAGAGTATATAAACTACCGGGCAAAAGAGAGTTTTCACTTTCAAAATAGTTGTATAGAACAAAAAGCTGGTACAGATTTGAACCCCCGCAGAAAACATTCGCCCAAATGCAACATGACCACAACCAAAACGCAGATTTTCGAACGCAGCTTCCCAAATCATGCATTGTTGAAAACGTGCAAAACGTGATTTTGAGACATTTGTCCTAATGCACGTGCGTGATTGTGGCATAAATACCGACGTTGGACAGAGCAGGCATTCAGTTTCAAACTAAGACGTCATTGCATCCTGCACACCTTTAGACAAATATAAAGCATACTTAGAAATATTTTCAGTCATAACATGGTAACATAATTATATAGATGCCTCATCGGTAGGAATAAACACATAGAGAATGGTATCTTTTGACACATCAAATGAACCTCAAACAATGGTTAAATTCACCGCCACTACCTGCACCTTGGTACATCGCGTACCTTCTGAAAGTATTCGTGACACTAAACTTTCTTGTGACTTCTTGTGATTATTCTGATGAAACAATTCTCATTTCAGTTTTAAAAATCACGTAAAAATCGATACGTCCCAGTTTGTGTCCACTTTTGAATTTGAACCAGGCCAAATTATTATGAAAAAAGTTCGAAGAAACACAGCAACAAAATGTAGCCGGTATTAGTATACACCTCATCAAAAGTATCGCAACACCAAATTTGTAGCGTAATTGCGGGTTCATTTTCAATGTAGATATTTCAAATGGTCCACCAGTGTTGACACTTCATGTGCCTGTAGAATGGAAGCAACATTAACTGTGCAGCCTTGTGGGTGCGTTTATGTGAGCCGTGTGCACACCTTAGGGGTCCCTCTAGAGAAACAAGTTAGATGACAGAAACATCATGCATCTTTACTGCTAATAAGTTTAAATGAAAGCTGTACCACTATGACAGATTGTCTGAGGAACAGACATGCCTTTAGCGTACTATACCAGAAAATCAAAGATGGCAAATCACTTACATGCACCAAACTGGCATGTCTTGTTGGGCTATTGCAACTGTGTTGAACATTACCATACTGTAATTAGTCGACTCATTAGAAAACATTGACTGGACATGTGAGGGACTTGTCGATAGCAGGACATCCACGGAAGACCAGCGCCAGAGAGGACAGGATCCTTGTATGCCAGGCAAAGCAGCTGACAACTCCAACTTGCACTGTTCTTCATCATCACTGGCACACCCACGACAGGGTGTCCCTTTGCACCATCAGGTATCCTCTAAATGCAGCAGGATTAAGGGCCAGAAGACTAATAAGACGGTGACTCCTCTTGCTCCAACACATGCGGGACCTTTCGCCTGGTGTCAGGCTCGAGCCACGGAGGAGGATTCACTGGTCTGAATCGGTTTTTATTGCACCATACTGATGGTAGGACCCGTGTCTGAAGGCAAAGAGGAACATCTTATCATCAGCAAAACACCCAGGAACAGTGGTGTGTGGTGGCGGCTCAGCGATTATATGGGGATGTTGCTCCTTTGATTGTAAACTTGATTTGGTTACAGTTCAGGGGCCCTAAATGGTACCAAGGTACCATATTTGTTGTGCCTCATTTTCATTACCATGCACTTGCCACATGCCCTGTCTTAATGGACGACAATGCCCGACCCCACCGAGCACGAACTGTGACTGACCAACGTCAGACTGTGACTGTGAGTCTGCTTTGGCCTTTTCGAAGCCGAGACCTGACTCCAATCGAACATCAGTTGGGACGTAGGGTTAGAGCCAGGGATCCCCCAGCACACGACCTCCAAGAATTGACCCAGGCATTGCACCCGAAATGGCAACACATCCTCCAGTTGAGAATCAGTCGTCTGATTTTGAGCATGAGGAGACGTCTTGCTGATGTGATCAGTGTACGGAGTGGCTACATCAGATATTGACTTACACTGTCGATCATTTAACTGTGACATGGATTCAGCGTTACTAAGACACGTACGTGTTGATCTGTCCATCCAATTTCTAGCAGTTACCTTACTAATACTGCCTCTATGTATCCCCAATTACATCCCTTGTAGTCGTTGATCAATGAAGTTTTCTCTTTTTCTTTGCAAATGCTGTTTTTTATATTGTTTATAAAATTAACATCTTATTTAACATTATTATACGTAAAACTTTTGATTGCTCTTGTTTCGCTTTCCAGCTTCTCCTTACCTATCTCTTCTCTGGTTAACAAAACATCTTAATGGTGCGATACCTTTGACGAGGTATATAGATCCAAAATATACGAATATTCGGGAGAATAACTTCAAATATATCTATGAAAGGTCCTACATCCAATCCCATATCATTGCCACGTAAAGCAGTCTTTGGGAGAGGGGAGTTCAGAAAAGCATTACTTTTATTGTTTTGATTAAGTTTCACCACGCCACGTTTCCTTCATAATGTTAATGTGTTACAATGGCTGGCAAGTTGCGTTGATCTGTCACCAATCGAACATGTCTGGGGTGAAATTGAACGGAGTTTGTAACGTCTTCCAAATCCTCGAACAAGGGCCTAGCTATAGAATTCCCAGCCTTTTCGTCAACATTTTGTGACCTCAAAGAGGCGAAGGTGTCAGTTCGGCATATATGTATACTACAGACGACACTGTAATTTTATAAGTATTACCTACACCCACTGACTGTCCACAACGAACTACTATATATGACCTTCATAGATATGACAACGTTTTCACCAAACGTACGTATGCCAATACGAATAGAATCACTTTAATGGAGTCTTATTAAATCTGATTTACAAGTGTATGACTGGGCAAAACTAATGAGAGGGGTGTGCAAGGGTATTACACAATGAGACAAAAATCATTTACATTTCTAACTTCCTGTATTTCATTGTACTTTCAAAACATCAACCCTGTTATCGAATGTCCTATCCTGAAGTTTTGTTTGTTGTTTGTTATATGCCCGCATTCTTGAATTTCAACCATTAAATCAACTTCTCATACTTCTTGGCACCTTTCTAAATATGTGACAAACAATGTTTCGTAACGATATGTCACATCATCGGATGTTGAAGAATATATTAATTATGTTGTTTAACGCCGCACCCAGCAACATTCCTGCTAAAAGACGGCGGTCTGAAAAGAATCGAGTCTGGACAAAGAGCATCGTTCCACGCATTCGGGATACGATGACATGCATCAACCAAGTCAGCTAGCCTGACCTCCTAATCCCGTTGGTTGCCTCTATCCTGTAGTATTTATGTGCCTCTGTGACTAGTCTGATAAGAAAACCATTCAGGAACAGATCGCCTTTGCACACATACACAATGGACGAAGAGTAGCTTTTCAGTGATAGACCCGGAGAGGGTTGATACAACTACAGAAACGCTGCAATGCACATGTTGTATATCGAGGTAAGATTCGTCACCGGTAGTGTTACCAGACTCAAGAAGGATGTTACGGGGAAGAGGCTGACCCAAATCATGGCAGATGTTCACGCTCTGCCGTGCATTAACGAAAGAGCAACGTGGTCGTTATTGACGAAAATCCAAGCGTCGACTGAAACTATGAACAAGCTCATGTTTATCGTTAACCCTTGTTTTGTCTATAACATCAATGGACATACCATACAGCCTAGTAGTGACATATATCTTCATAAAGGAATAGGATAGTCACCTAATTCCCCTCTAACGTATAGTATGCTTATGGCTTCTTATGTCAGATTCGATCTGATTATGACCTCAGTGAAGATACACAGTACCAGAAACGAACCCCCGAGAATATGAATGAAAGCAGTTAGAGTGTATAGTCAGTAAGGAAGAGGGACTTTTAGTAGCCTGACGTTAAAAGGATATCAGCGGATTTCCCTAGACGACTGATACCTTTGCATAACGTCTTGATTGATGGTACATTTACACCACGCCTGTCTGGAGCAGTTAACTAACTGGAAAATGGAGAATCTTGCCTTCTGACACAAGGGCATTGCTAATAGGAACGCTGTGTTTGATTAGATAAAATGTGTCTATTCTGGAGCTGTGGTTGATGGAGACAGGGGCAGCATCTTTCTGGACGTCCGACACAGGACAGGGGTATGTTTGAACTGCATTGTCAAACTCAGGCGCCGCGAATATCACAACATGTGACAGATTTGTACACGTCATGAACTTCATGAACTACCACATGGATTTCTGAGTACACGATCGTTTGGACGCCTTTTTGACGACCATGATGACTTTGGAATGCTCTGCAGCGATGAAATCAATATCCAAAAGGTGAACATTTTTGTAAATGTCAATTCCAGTTATCAGTGACTCCTGGTTAAGAAAAAAACAGGTATAGCAATGCAATCTAGAATTGGCAATTTTAAATGGGTGAGAGATTAAATTCCTAACCTTTTAATGCTACAGGAAAGCTTAAACTGATGAAGATGTATACCACTATGGCGAAATCCACATACACGGGTATTATATGGAACTGTTGTAGGACAAATGACAATACGCACTCGTGCACCAGATACATGTATATATGTTTGCAGAGTTATAACTGAAGCTTTGTAGTGGAAACAGATGATGTCACAGAAAAGTATGACGACACTCACTGTAATCCAAAATGACAAAGTCGTCTCTATGTGGATGGCACCAAGAGCGTCAACAGTTGCCACATCATGCTCAGTGAAGAATCAAGGTTCGGTTTCAATATCTCAGGCCAGAGTCGTGTCTGGGTCAGTCATACCTGAACATCGGACACATGGATGGATGGATGGATGGAATGTAGCTGTATTCCGTCTGGCGGTCAAACATACATTACAACTACGTACGATACATATTAGGGTGGAAGATACAATGATATTTTGATATAACATACACCTTTCGTTTGAACATAAAATGTGGATGTATTGTATTTCCTTGAATATGTATAAACTTCTTCCCCTGTTGTACCGTGTACCGTTAACACAATGTCTGCAGCTATAATACTACTGGTGCATCGTTAAAATTACGCCTAGACATAAACAGCCAAAATTTTATATTTGATGGATTCGTTTAATTATGCAATATCAGAAAGAAGCTTACCATCTGACACACATTCCACCAGTTGACACGAGTCGCTAATGTGGATATGACATGATCAAAAGTCAATGGTCAAGGCCATCTGCAGTACGTATCGCGTGTGTCCATCCTTGAAGTCAAGCACTGCCTGTTATCTCCTGCCCAAGGAAACAAGGAGTGTGCGAATAAAACCTTAGGAAATGGTGACCTGTAGTGCCAGTACCAGTAGTTGACGCTGGCGCACCAGTCTATCCAACTTATCATATCACAGTTCTATGAAGTTCAAATCTAGTTGTCATGAGGTTCAGGGCAGGACCTGATTGTTGTCAGGCATGTCATTGTGAGTCGTGCCGTTTGTGGTCTGGCATTACCAAAGCTTGGACAATTCGTAGGCATTTTGCATAGAAGGATGTGTGGCTGCACATCATAGTTACATCAAAGTTTGCAGTCAAGTGCACGAGGTTGGTCCTGCCGTTATGCAAGGTTGCTGTCAGCGCCATCACAGTATCTCCGCCGAATATGTCGACTAATGGCACAAAAAGTTTACGCGACCTAGACATCCGACATCTTCCATCTTCACGACCAACAGAAACGCGTGACACGTCACTAGGTGAGGCCATACTCTGTGTATATGTCATTCCTGGCGTTTTTGTCGACGATGTACGAAAATGGCGAAAATGCACATTTGTGATCTGCATTTTATCTTCGTTTTGACGGCTTTGACTGGAGACATGTATGTAATACCAAATTACATTACATTCTTGATGTGGACTATTCGTTAGCTATAATAACTGCATCATTTCGTGAATACTGTGTTTCTGCTTGACTGCGAGACAGGGTAACAACAAGTACCATCTTTTAACGTCTTTTCGTATGACGCGGTGGGGATCGAACCCCGGACCTTCCGGTCTCCGGGCGGACTCTCTACCACTAGACCACGGATGCGGTAATGTGTAGTGATAAGCTCAATGACATTGTTTCATTCGTAACAACTGATTGCATTAACAACAGTACATTTTCCTAATTATGTTTCTCAAAAGGCGCCACTGAATCCTGCAAAGCATTAGGCAGTTTAAAGGAATATTTTACCATGCTATGGGAAAATGGCAAGTATTTACGGTAGGATTTAATTACTCCAGAATTCATGACTTCCGGGATCGATTGTTATCTTTATATTACATCAAAGGAACCTTAAACAATGATTACATTTGTTCACACTCTCTTCACCCTTGTGCATTGCGTGTTTAAGTTCGTCTTCACACGGGGGCACGGGTGGCCCAGTCGTCATAAGGCGCCGCAATTCGCCGTGCAGAGTTGCATCCCTTGGGCACGCCAGAAACCTATGATTGTGGGTTCGAATCCCGGTTCGACCCGATTATGTTTCTAAGGTTGTCAGCACCATACCCGTGCTCCTGGGTTTCACCGAAGTGGTAAACGTCTGAGACCTGCATCACTTCGGGCTTTCCACCCACATTAAGCTGACACGCCGCGATATAACTGGAATACTGTTAAAAGCGGCATTAAAAACAATTCACTCACCTTCACACACTCGTTTCACACAATATCTTTTGGGGATGTTACAGTGAGGCCTTCACTGAAGAATAAACTGAAGGTCCATTACATATGTGATCAATGCATGTTGGAGAAAAATACATTTGATGGTGGAAATCCTATTATCGACAAAAATATAAGAGGGAGAAGTAGTTGTAGTGGCAGCAATAGTAGTGTTAGGAGGAGTAGTAGTTGTTGTTGTAAAAGTAGTGGTAGGAGAAATATTTGTAGTGGTAGGTAGGGGGAGTAGTGGTTGGTAGGGGGAGTAGTGGTTGGTAGGGGGAGTAGTGGTAGGTAGGGGGTGTAGTGGTAGGAGTAGTAGAAGTAGTAGTAGTAGTAGTTGTTGTTGTAGTGGTAGGAGTAGTAGTAGAAGTAGTGGTAGTAGCAGAAGTAGTGATAGGAGTAATAGTTGTAGTAGTAGTAGGAGTAGTGGTGTTAGTAGGTGAGTGAGTGAGTGAGTGAGTGAGTGAGTTAAAATTTTAAGTCACATCGGCAATATTTCAGCCATATCGTGACTATCAATAGTTAAGCATAATCGATACAATTGAACTTATATAAAAACCTGCCAACGAAGGACGGTAAAATCACTAGACTTATCACAGAAAAATGATATAAACTAGTACGGAATCATTAAAAAGAAAAGCACTATATATAACGATACAAGATAAAAACGGGCTATAGATCGTCAGCAATTGAAGGTAGATCACCATACTAGGGAGGTGATAGTAGGAGTAGTATTAGTAGTTGTAGTCACATTGACTGTGGTAATAGTAGTAGTTATATAAATAGCGATACAAGTGGTCGTTGTGGTAGGAGGAGAAGAAGTAGAAGAAGACGGAAAGGAGTAGTATCCATTCAGTGACATGTGTTTTTATTATCTTAGCATTATTATTAGTAGCAGCCTTAGGAGGAGGAGGAGGAGAAGTAGTAGTAGTAAGGTGTGTAGGAGGAGAAGTAGTAGTTGTAGGCGGAGGATTTAGAGCAAGAGGAGTAACAGTAGTAGTAGGAGCAGCAGTAGTAGTAGTAGTAGAAGTAAGGGGGTAGGAGGAGTAGTAATAGTTGTAGTAAGAGGAGTAGGAGGAGGAGTGGTAGCAGTAGTAGGAGGATGAAAAGCAAGAGGAGTAACAGTAGTAGGAGGGTGAGAAGAAGAAGTAGTAGTAGCAGCAGTAGCGGTATTAGTATTAGTAGTATTAGTAGTAGTAGTAGCAGCAGCAGCAGTAGGAGAAGTAGTGGTGGTGGTTGTGGTGGTGGATGGTGGTAGGAGTAGTAGTAATAGAAGTGGTGGTAATAGTAGTAGTAGTAGAAGTGGTGGTGGTAGGAGTAGTAGTAGAAGTGGTGGTGGTAGGAGTAGTAGTAGTGGTGGTGGTGGTGGTAGTAGTGGTGGTAGTAGTAGTAGTAGTAGTAGTAGCAGCAGCAGTAGGAGAAGTAGTGGTGGTGGTGGTGGTGGTGGATGGTGGTAGTAGTAGTAGTAGTAGTAGTAGTAGTAGTAGTAGTAGTAGTGGGAGCAGTAGTAGTGGGAGTAGAAGTATGTGATAAGGTATTACTACATTGACAACACACAAATGCGGCCTGTCAATTCGCCAACAAAGCATTATTTTGTCGTTTGCCGTCCTGGAGACCAAATAACGGGAAACTATTTCTTCCGCTGTGGTTCGGCCAACAAACGTTGTAACCTACACCTTTTCACTGAATCTCCATGTTTTGTGTTTTTGTTGATTTGTTGATTCCTCTTCAAATTACATCTGTGGTAATACTCGTAGATAGAGTATTTAACTCGCTTCAATTTAATATCAAGTTGTGAAATAGTTTTCCGTTTGCCCAAGGTTTACCGAGCGTGTTCGTTAATGAAAATATATGTCTCTCCATCTCATCTGTCAAATTGGTAGGAATTACACGAGGGAGTCACCTTTTTGTGATATTTGACGTCAATTGAATGCCAACATTATATTTGAACTTCACTCCAAATAATAATATGCTATAGAAACAGTTAATTGAATTTGTTTCTCTTGTCACTTCTACAATCAGCATTCCTGATCGACCAACGGATCTCTGACATTTAGGATCGTAATGAAGCCTGCACATCTTTATCTGTCAGGTTGCTGAAAGAAATAAAAAGGTGTGATTTGAACTAAACAACTCTGTTGTATTAAAATGTTTTGTCTTGTCATGTTTTAACCCACTAGCATTATTAACCCAGTTTCCCCTGTGACCTTGTATTGGAAACACACCAGAATATTGCAAAACATATATATTTGATAGGCATCACATGGGTTTCTGGAGGAAGGTATAGAGACGAAATTTACTAGATGAAATTTAAGATGAGTATTTGTCCTTTTTCTCTCTTCTACTGGATTCCAAACCTCCAAACAATCCATACAAAGAGTTAGTGAGTGAGTTCAAATGTATTGTGACATGGTCATTCAGCCATATGGTGTCTAAAACAAGTTATACATGGATAATGATTAAATTTAGAAAAAAAACGGTTGACAATCGGCAGTAAAACATCTAGATTATCACAGAAATGTATTTGAAACTAGCATGAATCCATAAAAAGATTTCACTAGACATAACAATACAAGATTTCAGATAACGTAATACGACTCTTGCTCAAACGTTGTTTAACAACATTCAAGGCCTAAGTAAAGCTTTCAAAACGTTTTATGGTAGACATGACGAGGGCATTTCAAAATGTGAAGCATCAGTGCCAAGGATAATTCCCTATTTTTACTTATGCCATATGTTCCCGGGTTTTTTTTCAAGTGAACAAGTGACTTGCCTTTGCATGTGTTTGTGACTGGTGCACCTCTGGTTCAGGATACGATCACCTTTTCGCGAGCACGTGGTATCATCGCTATTTGATAGTGATTTGTAAACACATGCTCGTTATAAAGTCATAATCGTACAATGGACTTTGTGATTAGCTGCGATTTTTAATGATTATGGTTTTGTCGCGTTTATTTATAGAACTCTGTAGGCAAGCTATCCGCCTTTGTTTATCTGATTGAATCAAATTTTGGAATCAGACAATAAGGGAATGTTACATAAACTTCTGAATGATTTTCATTTGTTCACGTTACTTGATTTTGGCAAAATGTTTGATAACGGGCATGCCTATTTGTGTGTGACGCTTAACACAACACAGTCAAATCAAATGTTGCCTTTGAAATGGACTGTCACACCTGCTGCGATGTGGCTGCTTTCAAGTCAGGATGGGCATAACAAGTCATGACTTCCCCGATATTCCATATACACGGTAGAGTGAGGTCCACTCTAATGACATCGAACCATACGGTCTATTTCCTATTAAGGTAATGATTGGCTGTAATTGTCTATGTTTAAAGTCCTAATGTCCAGACCTACTATCCTAGTAACTGCAACAGTCTATAATCGACGTGTTAGTGGATCAAACTGGATGAACCGGAACGAAAAGATGTCCTTCCAAGACTTGAACAAGCGTTCCCATTATATGTATTGACGTAGAGTATTAATGGACAATAATGGACTTTCTATAACGCTGCTTTGCAGCTTGGTTAGATAAATGTCCCCTCATGTAACCGCCATATGTTGTAACCATAAAACGGTTCCTCTGAAAGACACCACAACCAACTGTCAGTACAATTCGACCAGTAGCTGTGCCGTATATGACACGCCAAACTGAGAGTAAATGTAACAGCTGAAAACGCTCTGATTTTAATGTTCTGGAATCAGCTCGCATCATCGCCGGCCATGCAGCGGGCAAACAGCCGTGGTCACCATGGCCCCCAGTCCCAAAGACGGCGAGGTGGACAGCGTCAGACGTTTGAGCGTGATTTCTTGTGATAATTAAGACGAATAATCGAGCATAGACATCTTCTGGAATATTCGATGAAGGGGCCTTGAAATAAGGCATTATTGTACACTCTGGGGACGTGTGTATTGACAAGTTTGCCTTGGATGACATTTTCAGCAGATGAAATAGGTGAAAGCCTAACTGGAACTCGCCGAGTATGCACAATTGTCTATTCTACTACGCAATTCGTGCTTGGACAGGGGACTATATAGTGTTAAATTGTCATTTTCCCAGTTATGATCCGGAAGCACTTCATTGTTTAAATTTACGGCCTTTCACATTGCCAACGATATATATGTCATTTTCACTTTTGCCTCATCGGAGAAAAAATAAAGTTGAAACTAAGTTTTGCCACTCCGTGACAAGGCTGTGATTGGGTCAAACAACTGTGGTACCACTGACCCGTCTCTCAGTTGCTATTGTAATAGTAATGCCATTTTCAGGGCATAATCATTTACAGCCCGAGGTCTGCCATTAATTCACAGACGACGGAGGCCGTGTAGACCGACGGCTAGCGTTATCGTTGTTATAGCGAACATGGAAAGATATTGTTCTTTGCATGATGATATTACAAAACGAACCAATCAAACAACAACGTACGGTAGGTGGTTACCAAGGAGACGACGGAGGTAAGTGTACATGTGACACTGGCGTAGAAATACATCATCAACAGTGGATTACGTCATTCGACCTTGGCATTCGATTCCGTCAAAATCGGTGGGTTTTGTAAGCAACTCGGACGTAATTTTTCGGAGTTTTAGCTGGACATTGTAATTTATATGGAAACGATGAACAGGGCAATGGTTGACAATGCCACAGAATCTATACGATCATATCCTGTCTATCTGCAGTCTGGCAAATATTTACTCATCAAATTCGCTACTGTTTTCTCTCAAATTTATGCACGGGACATATCATTAATGTACCCTTGAGGCGCTCGGTCAATTACTGGAGTCGACAGAGCCACTCCAATACAGTCAGACGCCATGTTTGTATCCGTTAGAATGCAGATTAGCTGTGACGTCATATGACAATGGTGATTCTGAATCTCGTGATCCATATCAATCAGATGAACAACTGACAAATTGAGTTATAATCAGGTGTATCAGTCGCACACAATCCATGGTGCCATGCATATATTCTATAATGACACTTCATCACGTTTGGAATTTAAAGAACAATCAACGTCACCTTTCGTGAAGAGTCGTAAAGAAAAGGATGCAACGAACAGGAAGTGACATTCCGTGAGGTCACACTATATACTGATGGGCAAAATGAAAATGACAAAGAAATAGTTGAACTATCAGTTTATACGTAAAGTGTGCCAAATATCTTGAGCTGAATTGAGGTAGCTCATTCAGAAACTGACAGATAAGTGACCAATTTAGAAATATAAAACGTCAAAACCACCGAATAACCATCGATTATGTGACGAAACAGATTAAATTGGGCGTAAAAGGCAAAATAGTCATGACAATTTAATGAATGACTCAACCGGTAGTACCCGCCACTCACACAATTTCAATGGACATGTTATCATATTGCCTACATGTATATGTCACTCACGAGACAAACTCCATTTGGTGGAAAACGTTTGAAACTTCAACTTCAACGTCATGTACACAAAATGTTGATCATCACAGTTTCTTATGAGAGCATTCCAAAATTTAGTCAATACATAAGCTACTTTTGTGCCATTCATTCTAGTGTTACAAAAGGTTCCATAATGGCACTCGGCGTCAATGGTCATATTAGAGAAACCAAGACATGGGAAAAATATGCCTTTTTAATATGTTGGTTTTATTGATCCAGTCCCCCGTAGTGATAATGCTAAAAATGGCATAAAACCATACTTACTATTGATCCCGTTTTTGCAAAGCGTTAGTCGCTACTAGCAAAATACCATGATGTCATAAGCTCTCTGCCAATGAATATATCACAGATGGATGAATTTTAGCAACCAAACTTGACAAATGTCGTTCGGTTCAAGGCTTATAACGGCAAAGGAATGGTTTTTAATATATATCATGCTCCTAGACGCCACGGAATAGATTCAAGACTCTTTGTTACACAATTAAAGACGCTATGGTACAATTTGCAGTTTAACTTTACGTGGATTTAGTTATTATTAATCCACAGATGTTCTACGTCATTGTCATTGTATCATGTGTTCATATAAATAATAAAAATAAATACTTTAATCAGTAATATCAGAAAATGGTTTCATTACTTTGAACATTCGTAGACAACATACCCTTGCTTGTGATGCTACAGCCTCGCATCGTCAGATCAATGCAACGCGAACGTTGAGGAGACGACGGAACCTGGATGTAATGTCTATTGACTTAAGACGCCTTTTCTCGACTTTGTTTATACCATGTCGGCAATTTAGGAAAGTATTATGCAATTGGTTGCATTTCGATCCCCGGCCGCGTCATACCAAAATACGTTAAAAGATGGTACTTGTTGTTACCCTGTCTGGCGCTCGGCATTAAGGAGCTAAAACAAGGACTGGTCGGCTCTGAGTCAGTTTACTGTGTCTGAGTGGGGTATTCAGTTAAACTGCGGCATGGTATGACAGTGGGCTAGAACAATAAATCGGCATCAGTCCGGACTAGTACAAGCAGCCACCCACAAACGTGCATGTCCGGACGAGAACAAGCAGCCACCCCCACACGTGAATGCACGTCGTTATATAAGTGCAATAATCTTGGACGCGACGTTAAACCCAATTTAACCTCACCTCACCATTTCCCCTAAAAACTAAAAGCTTCACAAATTTTGTTTCATTTGTGTTGTTTTCATTTGTTTTTGGTTTGTTTGTTTGTTTGTTTTTCTTGGGTGCTGGGGTGTTTTGTGACTGAAAAACATTGTTATATTATTATAATGACTGTAATTTCAAATTAGTATCAGTGGTGATGTTGAAGTGTATGCCAAAATGTTGGCAAAGCGGGAGAATAAACCGGCTGAATGTCTTTCCGAGTGGATCAAACCCACTTACGTTTTAATGCAAATTGTATGCGTTGCGGGTACTACATGTGGGGCAGGACATACTAACCCTTTTCGTGAAATCCAGGTGTCATCACTGCGTTTCACTTATTCATTCATTTACTTGTCATCACTGTGATGCGTTTTACGTGCAATGGAATTTCTTTCGGCATATAATCGCGACTTTTTATTCTGGAGAGTTGACGTATTGTGTTTCCTAATGTTTTTTAAAGTCATTAAACCGCAAAGTCATTTCGACTTTTTACCTGAAAAAGAATCTTAAAAAGAATGAAATATTTGATTGAGGTTTGTATCTAGTGTAGCAGCGACATGTTTTTGTTTCCCAGTGAAAGAAATTGAATAATTGATGGAGCAATTTCAGAGAAAAGAAATTTCCAAAGAAACTCTCATTTCTTCGACATCATCGTAACTTATTCCAAGATCTCCAACCGTGGGGTCAATATTTCCCTATCTTTGAGGTGACAATCAAGGATTCTCTTTCTTCCACGATTTCAAAGAGCGCCATACGAGTGAGTGAGTGATTATGGTTTTACGCCGCTTTTAGCAATATTCCAGCAATATCACTTCGAGGGGCACCAGAAATGGGCTTCACGCATTGTATCCATGTGGAGAATCGACCCCGGTCTTCGGCGTGACGAGCGAACACTTTAACCACTAGGCTACCCCACCTCCCTGCGTCATACGACGTATACTCAAAAGTTGTTAAATCAAAGTTACAACTTTCAAGGACTCGGTAAAGCTTTCAAATAAATTTATGGTGGATATGTGAAGGACATCTCCAAATTTGACATCTGTGACAAAAATGATGCAATTCCCTATTTTGACTTGCAGCATATATCTTCCCGTGTTTCTTTATAGTGACATTCAAATTCATAAACATATGCTCATGATATACAATTATGAACAAGGAAAGGTTTTAGTGGCTCATATTTACAGCAATGGAAAGATACCCATGATCTGTTGTATCGTGGACAACTTGCACGTTATTTAAGGAAATAATATATTATTTCTGGATACAAGAAAATAGTCCCTCACGTTTATGCCATTTCACACCGAATATCCGTTAAATAACATCCCCCCTACCCATGTCACCCAGCCCTTACGTCTTTGGCAAAATAAATTGAAAACTGTTGATTTATCATGCCGAGCAAACAAAACAAAACGCAACACTTTTCATAATTAGTCTTTCTGCATCTTCATTAAATAGTTTTGTGCAATCACATAAGCATATGATTCAATTTTCACTCAACAGTTCATCCCAAAAACTAGTGCACTTAATTTGGGTACCGAACATCCGAGGCCTCAGTAAAGCTTAAAACATGTTTTATAGTATACGTGCAGAAGACATTTCACAATTTGAGGAATCAGTGACCGAAGTGTTGGGCGATGTCTATGATTAACATAACTGCACACATGACATCAACAACATAATATATCGTTCCCGCCACCCATTCGGTTCGTTCATGAAATATATAAACCTTTTACTGTACATTTTAGATCCATTGGCAACTGAGATTAAAACAAAAACCATAAAATCCTTTCCATAATCACAAGAAATCCACATTAAATGCAGTCCATGTCCCGAGTCCGACTCTGTCCTGAGCCCGTGAATCACTATCAAATGGTGATGATACCAGGCGTTCGTGAGAAGGTGAGCGTATCCTTCATCACCGGTGGCATCTTCACAAGCACACGCAAAGGCAAGTCAATGTTTAACGAGAAATGTAGACGGAATCATATGGTACAAGCAAAACAAGAAAAGGCATTGGACACCAACTTTTTCACCAAACATGAACCGTCGTCCAATTGTCTACCTTAAAACCCTTTGAAAGCTCTACTGAAGCCTTGGAATGGTGCAACTCTGATGAAACAACTTTTGAGCAAAAGTCGTATTAATCATCTGACATGGTACACTCGGTTGACGTACGACTGGAGCGCAGGACACAGTACATAAAACTAATTGATGAAGCCTTGACTTTGCACCCCAGGAAATAAAGACTTCCCAAGGGACCAAAACCCAATCGATTTTGGACAGTAGATTTTTTTATTGTCAATATATCTCATGTAATTTGGATTGCAGTTTGCATTTGATGATTTTCTTGAACATTATTCCTCGCGTCTCATTTAGTTAGTTGCCAACAGTTAGAATCTATACCCTTAATGCTCCGATCTTAAATTCCTATATTATGTTTTCGACAAACTGGCTTGTCTATCAAGTTATCCTTGAAACAAGGAATATATCTCAAGTATCCGAATCTTATTGCAAGAACAGTTGAGGTCCATCTTAATTTTGACCATCTTCAATGTCAACACATGATGGTTTTCCAACTGTTTGCTGTATATTACAAACATAATAGAAAAGAATCAAATAAAACTGAAACTAGTTAACGTAGACGAACAATAACGTACAATGCTCAAGCAATGCTATCATACCTCCGAGGCAAGAGAGGTAACTGACCATACAAGTCCAGACTCCACCCTTGCCGAAATAGGCAGGAATTATGGAGTTACATTTTGGCTGGACTATCGAGTCTATGCAGAGTCCAATCAAAATCGCGTGACGAGATCGACATCCGGTTCATGAACAACATAGCGACTGCCGGGCATATTCCGGTCGACTGCAGGATTTGCAGAGGATTTGTTTGTCGTAAAGTGGGCGTCGACAGATATTTTTTTTAAATATATTCATGTTTTTAATCACGATGCTCAAGTGAGTTGATGCACTTCGTGAGAAAAGACCCGTTTTATTATGATAAAGATCTTGGTTATCGATCATATCGTCTTGACTGAGCTCCGTTATTTTGTTTGAAGCAAATGAAAGTGATATGAGATGTGGGACCTGATTGATCAATAGGAGGGACATAGAAGGGACATAACTCGTAATAGCCACTGGTTGCGCTACCATCGAGCCACGAAATTTCTGCCTAGTTCGGCAAGAATGGAAACTGGGCTTTTTACAGTCAGTTAACTCCCTTGCCTCGGGAAGATGTCTTTTACTAAATAGCTTGTTTTCGTGACTTAACACTTACTTACTTTTTTATAAAAATATGTTAGTAGCGGGTGCTACCGCCCCTTTGCGCGAACACCCTGTTTCATCACTGATGTTCACTGATCAAGTCACATACATTTCACCTGAGACTGGTGATTCTCTGGCGTTGCCGTTTAATATTTAACTTCGTTTATTTAAATATGATTACGACATTAAATACATATACGTTCCTGTTGACTAAGCCAAAACATCAGCATCTATCATGAGTGAGTTGAGAACATTCTGAGAAATAAAATTCCCATGGCAATTGCTTCAGCAAGCTTGGTCCGAGGCTTTGGACTCAGAAATTCTCCATGTTCATCATTTTCCTTGAGAATTCCGTTGATTTGGAGCAGACCCAGCTGATTTTGTTGAGCTAATTGTAACCATGGATGAGTCTTTGGTTCACCACGATCAGTCATACACTAAACAACTGTCAAAGCATAGGACACATCTAACTTTTACTCTGAAGAAGTAGACAAAGCGATGGCTTCGTTTTTCTGAGATTCCAAATATAAACGTCACAACCCTTCCCATTTTCATGAAAACGGTGAGCGTATCCTGTCCCAGCGGTGGCAACCGTCACATACATGCAAATACAAGTCAGTTGTTGACCTGACAAAACACAGGAACATATGGTACAAGTCAAAGTAGGGAATTGCATCAGACATCATTTTGATAGCATTAACGAGGCCTAGAATGGTATGACCTTGATCAAACAACTTTGAGTTAGAGGCGTATGACGCTCCGATCCATATAGAAACACAACAGCAAGAAGGGAAGCACAATTAGTGCCTAAAGAATGTCTACTTCTTGCCTGAGTGTTTAAGCTTCAAATGTCACTTATACTAAGTTCTCTGCTCAAACAATTAATGCAGTGATGCTTACACATAAAGGTAAATATTTGAGGTCTTGTCAGTGGGAACAACTACAAACTTTTCACATAGGGCAGTCAGACTTTGGATGACATCTGGCTGGGACAGGAAGGATCCACTCCAATTCGGTTTCCTCTTTTTCAGTTTGTGTACTCGGAAAGACATTCAACAGGTTCATCTTCTCTTTTAGTCTATTTATTGACATATGCTTCGACAACATCTATAATGGTTTTCAAGTTGTGATTTTAAAGCAGTAATTCCTCATCACTCTTCTACGTTACACGGTGATGCATGGGTGGAAACATAAGATTGTTATCCTTTTGCATGCATTTTCTGCGAATACAATTCCCCCTTATGCGATCAAATACTTTTACCCCTAAGTAGTACATCCGTTCTCTACAGTCGATTATAGTTTCCGTTGTACTTTTAGTCGACGTTATGTGTTTTTTTAAGAACGTCGCTTTTTAAAGTCAGAACATTTGTCAAACTTACTCTCCACTGACATTGATGCAGTGTGCAACCTCGGTTCGGTCTTCAGAGTTGACTAGCAATTACATTATCCAGTCGATCAACCTTTCCCATCACACGTGTAAGAGATTCAATTTGAAGATCAAACTAAGGCCTTCGTTCTCTCCTGCTCAACATCCTCTGCTTGAAAGATGAATGACGTTGGTGGACGCTGAACTACCACAATTAAACTGATTAAACTTCAAACATCACCGTTGTTTATCCTATAAGCAGAATATTAGTGTTATATTGGACGTGATCGCTGACCTACGTGTATCTTAAACTGCTAGTCCTGGGAGGTGCCATTAATTCTGGTTCTATTTACAAGACAGATGAAGAGCCGACGGAGTCATCCCTATCTGGAATCTCTATTTCTTACATATTTAGTATAATAAATAATGAAGCTGTTACATCAACTAGACCCTGCAGACAGTTTTCTATGTCTAATTTTATATTTGCGAATATGACCAAGCCAATTCACTTTCCTGATTCGTCCTTGGTTTTGTCAACACTATACCCCTGTTCGTGGGTTTCACAGGGACAACGTCTAAAATCTTCACCTCGGGCAAGTGAGACGCCGAGATATACACCCCTGTCGAACCTATCTAGGACATAACCAGTGAGTACATCAATGAATTAAATAGTCGTTGTTTTCGTGCATCATGCTTGAACTTAACTGAAACAGGTCCTCATTATCAGTATAGCATGCTAGTACACAGATCACAGATTTAAGTATATTCATTTATTAACTTCCCATTCACAGTACAGATAATATGCATGATAATCTGTGTCAGTCTAAGTAAACATGGGCGTGTGAAACTACTAATGTACAACACTGTACTGTTGGACAATCTTAGGAAAGATCAAAGTGAGATTTTCTATTGAGTGTTCCTGATGACGCGGCGAATCCTTTTATCGGTATTTTGCTTGTTTTACAGTCTAGAAGGAATTTCAATTACAGGAAATTGGAGGCAATAGCACCGCGCTGTAATGAAATGGAATAGCTACTTAAGGAAGGAAAGTTTGTTTCCCAAACGATTGTGGTTGTAGAATTACAAGTCACGGAAGAGAGATCGCAACACTCCCCCTTGGCGTTATGAAGGAGCGAAGACCATCTGATAGATAAATGGGACTACTTTGATTAAGGAACGAATACTAAGCAGAAGACCTAATAGAGAATTCTTGATTGTCGGATTTAGCATGGTTTGTGGAGATCAAGGTGCTGGTTCCACATTCCGTTCAATAAGTCGAAACGATGAGAAATGAAATTATATTTATATGTAGATTTTATTTTGACCCCGCTTTTCAGGCTATAGTCGGAGGTCTCATGTATGAGAAAGAGATTGATCTCTGCTCAGTGACCATTGTAAGTAGATGAACTTCATTAGAACGTGCAAATGGACGGATAAAGTATTGTAAAACAATTGTGGATGTGTGCTGCAATCTGATTGGATGAAAACGGGACCAAATGGGAGCGTATTACCAGGAGGTGTCAAATTGAATATTTCGGAATGTCATCAAGTCCTCTAGATGTTTAGATGTCAGCTTTGACCCTCTACAGCCAGTACATCTTAAATAAATTCTGAGAAACAAACAACTAGAAGTCAATTTAACCATGATGATATTGCCCTTGCCAATTGCTCTGTTTTAATCTTTGGAGTTGTCAGCATGAACACGTTATCTACTGGGCAGTCGATGTTTGTCAACACGAAGACCATGGTGACGGAGTTTGCTGTACCGCTGTAGAAGCAATCCAACTCAACGCCAACAGTTTACCAGCTCTTGGGCTAAATTCATGTCAGCAAACCACGGTGATAAAGATTACCTAGTACTCACTCCAGGTTCACACCTATCCGGCTTATATGATCATTTTAAATATAACAAACAAAATAAAGAATAGTGCTAAATTGTCGTGGAATGGGTCAACTGATCATGATGTGAACAAAACAGTGACATTGAGGTCATTTCTAGAATCCATTAATGCATCATACGGACCTTTAGCCTAACCAATACAAATAATACAGTAATAGAGTCACTTAAAGTCACCGTTATGCTTTGTAGCTATCCTGTCTTTATGCCAGGCATCAATGGTTACGTGGAAAACCCGTCATGGCAATAACAGATCAATAGACAATTCCTTCCATGACTTCAAGGCAGTGATTATACAAATACGAACTGTCTCAAGGGCACTGCGTATTAATTATCTTATACCCAAAACACATCCTATGCTGCTATATACAGGGTTTTTTGATAGAATGTTGGAAAGGATAATTTACAAGCCAAGACTCTTCACCCTTCAGGTATAGATTCCAAACTATGTGATGTATTTTCCTAATGATACTGGACAAACTTTACTGAATCTTTCCATTCGCCATTCTCTTTCATTTTACTGACGTTTGATAAGCAGTTCTTCATCCATGGGATGATGTGATCGTCTCAAAGTCTAATTATTCCCGGAAGTAAGAACATATCGCACACACCATGTCAGCAATATGTCTGGCTTAGTGAGAATGTTCTTTGCTTGCGTCATTGTTTGAGCACACTTGTGATGGAAGTGTACAAATATATTTCCATTACTGTTCTGAATGATTTATCCTTGGCAGCAACGGTGACGCTTTTCCCATGATGTAATTAGTTTTGCTAACACTGCATGTCGAACATGATATCTGCCTCAACTGACTACATTGATATATGTCCGTATTATGGTAGGTATACATGTATATACACTGTAGTTTAAAGCTTCAGAACATAAAAATGTTCAGATATCATTCGGCTTGATTTCATCAAAAAGTGATTTTAATTATTTATGATATGATCTTGAATATATAGGTTCATAAATATCTTAAAGTAACAACTCCACGTACTCTCTTCGGATAAAGGTGTTTTCTTATTTTGCTGAGACGGTAACCAAAAGCAACTCCAGATTAAGACACCCAAAAAGTTCTTATAATTCATCTTGTAGTTATTTTATCATGCATTTATCAGATAATGTTATGTTTCTTTCAATAACAAGACAGCTAAAGACGTGCAGACCTCATGACAATCCTAAATGTCAGAGAGCCGTTGGTCGATCAGGAATGTTGAGTGTAGAAGTGACAAGAGAAACAAATTAAATTTCCATAGCACATTATTGTTTGGAGTGAAGTGCAAAAATAATGTTGACATTTAATTGACGTCGAATATCACAAGAAAGGAGACTCCCTCGTGTAAATTCCTACCAATTTGACAGATGAAATGAAGTGGAGATAAATAAAAGCGACAGAACTTCTTCCATAACAGATAGGGAATTGCCACGGGGGGCATGCGTCAAATTTGGAAATGTATATCACATGTCTACAATAAAAAGGGGTGAAAGCTTTACTGAGGGCTTGAATGTTGTAACCTTGATGAACTATTTTTTAGCAAGAGTTGCATGACGCTCCTTGAAATCTCACTAGAAAAAGCATGCTCGATTGTATCATAAAGGTGGTGAAATGTAGACACCGAGGGCTAGAGTTGCAGGGATATTGCTCGACGTAAAGGGAAAACGTCATACAGTCTTGTGGAGAGTGTTTCGTCACTCTGAATCTTTAGATTCTACTTGACACATCTGTATAATCAGCTTGGAATGATCAGCTAGCTGCTCAATAATAACAAAAACATAATCGCCACAGGTGGATAATGACTGGAAATGTCCCAGTGAAATTGATTGCGTCGGCCATTTTGACGTCTTGAACTTGAAGTAAATGCATTACGAAAGACTGCAAATCTGACTGAAAAGATAGTTAGGTAGTTGAAAACATACAGTTCTCATCCAATGGTGATACTAAAGCCTATTTGTTGTACCCAAACTACAAAGATGTCTTTGTGGAGCAATTTGTGCGTACACACGCTTTTGTCATCTCTTGTTTTCAGGAACTATTTTTACCGCGATACAGCTGAATGCTGTATGGGATGTCAGTGTAAACACGAAGTCCCACGTACGAAATGTAATTGTGTGTATCAGCCTATGAAGGTTCATGCTCAAATGAACTCGAAAAGACGATTCTTAAGTAAAATATTTTGAAAGAATAAAGCATCTCGACATTTCAGAAGTATATATTGACATAGCACGGGCTGGATTTGTGTGTCAACTACATGTATTTAAATAAATTGTGGTGTTACATAATATACTTTACACAAGCAGAACTTCTGACAAAGCCTGAATTCCCCGTATTGTTTTAAAAGTCGAAGTGAGGTTAAACGTAAACCAAGTAACACAAATGGTTATTTTACAACTCATTTGCTCCATCGCCTTACAACACGTGTTGGGGGCACGGGTGGCCCAGTCGTCTAAGGCGCCGCGATTCGCTGTGCAGAGTTGCGTCCCCGGACACGCCAGAAACCTATGATTGTGGGTTCGAATCCCGGTTCGCCCCGATTATGTTTCTAGGTTTGTCAGCACCATACCCGTGCTCGTGGGTTTCACCGAAGTGGTAAACGTCTGAGACCTGCATCACTTGGGGCTTTCCTCCCACATTAAGCTGACACGCCGTGATATAACTGGAATACTGTTCAAAGCGGCGTTAAACCCAACTCACTCACTCACTACAACACGTGTTGTTCTTACTGCAAGTTACACATGGTCGTGTGTTTGCATAAACACCTTTCAACAGATACATGATCATACCTTGTGACGAGTAACAAATTGACAAACGCATTATGAAATAAAAAACTACAAACATATTGTAATAGACTTTATGCGAAAGCCCACAATTATGACCACTGACGGGAAGATACAATAAGTTAACATGTATCTATATGTCAACACGCGTATATGTGCAGCGTCAAGAATAAAGATTGAGAATAAAGGTCACGGTTATCGTTGACAGATTCCCTGGGGTTTCCCGGTCAGGATGGGTCCCATGTATCTAGTGCTTATTGCAAAATGCGACTGTAATTGAGACCAGTCTGCCGCAATGACTGGTGATAGTCGATTGGGACGTTTGACAGCTTGGTTATTGGAAATGCAAATATGATTATTTAGTTAAGAAGGGTCATCATTTATGGAATATCTAGAATATTTACGAGTATGTCTACATTACCAAAGTGTAATTGCACCTTATTTATATGCATTGAAGACGCTGCAGAGTGCTAAGTAACGTTATTTCCTTACTCAATATCATCATCACTTGTTTCCATTTTACGTGATACATGGATACTTAGGGACTGTACACCAGTACCCCATGTTTTTCCCATGTAACAGTCAACTGAGATGATATAAAAAGTCAACGACAAAGAATGATCAGTTTCGTGCCGAAACCAATTCCACTTGGTGTAAAAGGCAAAAGGGTAGTGAAAAGTATGTGAATGGATATTTCAAATTGTTTCCATCCTGATGAAATACACTAAATACTCCCTTAATAATGGTACATCGGCACAATATATTTGCCTCTTATGAAAACGTCAATATTGTGCGCCACATCAAAACCTGTCATTAGCAAGCCGAACGTCCAGCGCAGCTATACTCGCGATGTGAAACTTCACCTTAAGCGGTTTCCAAGGGCCCTTGGGGTAAGGGTGAGAAGGGTAATTTTCAAATTCCTATTCATCGTGATATCATTTGACCTTGAGTTATCATTTGGCCTTGAGATTTCTGGTCAGAGTAGGTCCCTAGTAGATCGATCATGTTCATCGTAAGAGTCTACTCAAATGTGGAAAGGGAAGTCTATTATTGCGTGTCTTTGTCGAATCTACACCAACACATAAAAAAATGTTCATCTTTTGGGGTTCAGTGGTTGAGTAGTCCTCACCTTTATGTGCATGACACTGTAGGTGAATAATTGGATCGGGTGGTCAGGGTCGGTGACCGGCGTGTCATCGTATCAAGTGGACACATCATACAGCTGGAATAGTGTGACTACTGTGTAGAACAACAGAGAAACAAATTAATTCCACATTCGATCTATGACGTTTGGGCACATGCATGGTATAGTTGATGTTTGTAATCGATAAAGGTCCCAATAACATGTCTGAAGGAAATAACCACAATATAAAATAACAGCGAAAACCGAAAATCTGCCATGAATATTGAAGACACTTTCACTGAAGTAACTAAGATTCATTGTGAGTCTATTATTCTGTCTGACCGCAACATTAATCAAAGATGAAAAAAAAGGAAAGACATCTAGTGGTTTCAGTGTAAGATCATGATTTGTGTAGGAAGACGTGGTCTTAATAATGTGCTCTGTCCTGATGCAGTATCTTATTTCCCCTCATCCGTTAGGATGCTAATTTGTCATACGTTGTCTGAATTCCCTTGACTTACCACTTTAAATTATTGTATTACAGACACATTTCATGGGGCATTGAGCGTAAATAAAACCGCAAAATATTATACAGTCTCGCTTATGATTTTTTTATATGGTATGTAATAGTGGTCCCATTGTCTAAGGCTCCCCGGGGCGGTCGGGTAGCCCAGTGGTTAAAGCGTTCGCTCGTCACGCCGAAGACCCGGGTTCGATTCCCGACATGGGTACAATGTGTGTAGCCCATTTCTGGTGTCCCCCGCCGTGATATTGCTGGAATATTGTTAAAAGCGGCGTAAAACCATACTCACTCACTCACTGAGGTACCCCATCTTGCTATGCAACGTTGTGCCCCTGAGGCATGGCAGAATCGCATGTTAAAATCCAAGAATGGTCCTGATTGTTATTGTATGGACCATACCTATTGACCGTAGGTTTCACTAGAGTTGTAAAGGTGTAAAATACTTGCATCACTAAGTGCTTAATCTCGCATTAAGCCGACATTCAGTCATGTAATATAAAATCTGTTCAATGCGGCGTTAATCCTAACTCTCGCACTCATAAGTGACGTAATAAATAACAGTACCTAAATGAAAGCGAAAAATCTTTCAATGATCATAGGAAGTCTCCATTGTACACCCATTGTACAATTCCGACTATGATATGAGCATGTGCTTAATATGGATCACACACAAGTAGTACTTACACCAGCTGTTCGCGAAAAAGTAAGCGTAGTCTTTCCTGTCTGTCAAACGGATTGCAATGAATTATTTATTATCGTTTATTACATACTATTTACGATAAAGTGTGTAAATGTTGAGACAAATTAATTCTCGTACCTATAAGTGTTTTTCATAACTACCAGAGGATACTGAGAATCGAAATTTTGAATGTTAAATCATATCAAACAATGAATAGTATCCTAATAGGTGGCACACAAAATGCCCTTTCATTATATTACCTTAAACATAATTATTATAACATCGATTTATAATAGCACGAAAAGAAATACCTGCATCAATAAGTATTTGTTGTATTTCTTCATCAAGATGAATACAGTTTAACCTTTGACATCGATATATTATTCATTACATAACATTAGAAACTCAACGCAGGTTGCATGTATTTGTCAAAAAACAAATCCCTATATTAGTAAATAGAAGTAACATGTATTGTTAAACAATGATTGTAACTGTATTAGACTGTTTCTGTTGAGATTCAGTAGAAATCCATTGCATTGTATTTGGACAATGATTAGTTGTCAGGAATGTAGTATTATTTAATGTAAGCAGTGCTGAGGAAGTTATTATATTTAGATGCTAGAATTATCTGTAATCTGCCGGAATAGACTGGGTGGGTTTCAAGCCATACATGAACATGTGGAATATCATGTGATGTTCGGATGGTTCGGCTATAAAAGTGGAACGGGCGCGTCCCCGTCTCATCTCACATTTCATCTGACATTACATCAAGACTAGCTATCGTGTGAAGATCACTTTTCACCCTGGTGTTCGGAAGCTTAACCGCTCCTGCAGCGAAGTGATTTTTATTCTTGTCTTTGTCATTTTCACTGCTCTTATATTTTATACTCCCACCCTATTGTGTGCTGCCATTGTAATTGCTGTGCAGTACTTTTTATTGATTTGTAAACCTAGTTAATGTTGTAATGCAGTTGTTGATTGTTTACCCTTTGTTGATTGTTTGTAGTTTCACACTAACTTCTTTTACGTACAGATTTCTGGGTTAACATATTATTTCAATTTGGGAATGGACACGCAACAACGACAGTGTATTACTCTGCAAAGACTGTAAGCTCTTATCGAAAGACAGTTGACGTAGTGGGAAACATTGAAAGTATTATTGATGCATAGCACATTATGAGTGATAAAGATTCAGAACATGAAGATTGAACCCTCTTATGTGACAAGAAACAAAGAGAGCAAAGAACACTGCACTTACATAATTGTTTTCAGATGTGACCAAAGAGATCAAATAAATATTAGCGACAAAACCATTTCCATAAACATAAGAAATCAAAGGCGCATTTTTTGTATGGCAGCCAGTTCCTTTAGACATTCATGAACACGTCTTTGTGAGAACTATTTAGTTCTGATATGTTACATCCGTCAAGGAGTTTTCAAAAATAAAGAAGAAAGATATCATGTATTGATTGTCTCCTGATGACAAACAGTTCAAAGAACTAAGAAATCATACAGATCGTTGTAATGACTTTCCCCTTTGCCTGATAAAAGGTGAGAGACTATGCGTTTTTATGTTACCCTTGGTTACCGAATTTGTTATTTTTTCTGTCGCATTTTTTCATGAACATCAGATCTGAAAAGTGGACGTTGTGCGAGAATTGTGGTCTCGCGGGATGGAGTCTATCTCTGACAATAGAATGATGTAGAATTCTAGATATTTCGTCCCAACCAAGTGGCTGCTTTTGCTATGAAAGTAAAATATGAGAAAAGCCTTCAAAGTGATGGTTGAAGAGTCTGGATATATAAGTCTATCTGGGATAAATGTGTGTGTGTGTGTGTGTGTGGGGGGGGGGGGGGGGTATGCTGTGTTACGTATTGTATGACATAACCCAGGAAACCATGACAACTATGCGTATTCTGTGACGGTTGTTTTTGTATCAGACGTAAGTGATAAAGAGGGTTATTCCTAGAGCAAAAAAGGCGTTTCTGAGACGCCGTAAGAAGAAACATTGTCAATAAATAGCTACGTTTAATGTAAAACGTACGTAAAACTAATTCTTAAGTACTTCCAGAATTCTATTGTGTCAGTGAAAAAGGTCCCGGATTGTTACAATGGACGAATGATGTTTCTCACCACCCATACTCCATAAACTCAATTACCTGTTATAAACATGGTACAAGTAGAGTGATCGGTGAGTTTTATGTTCTCTATTGGTTTCAGATGACACAAGACGGTAAAAGAGTATTTTGTTCTAATTTGATCATGGTTAGCTTTATTTGGGTCATTCTAAAAATATTATGAGAAGTAAATAAGACAGTACTGTTATACACAGTGCTACATTAATTCCTATCTGGAGCTGTTAAGTTTGAGTGGGACCTGCATTTGTGATGACATCGGCGGTAGTAGAGTCACCCATGTCCTATTCCGTCAAGTATAAGTATTGTGAGGGTATTGTAATATATGTGTGGTATGTACCATATATGCGACAACTAAGTCACATAAAGGGTTTTTTTTCCAAATACAGCCACACACAAAAATACCCGCATGTACATGTACACAAGGAGTATCTTCATATCAATATTGGCATCTAAATTCCCCATCCGACAATAACCTGACAGCAACATCAAGATCACGGATCCTTTGCAACATGGATCTTTGTTTGTTTGTTTGCTGTTTAACGCCGCAGCTATATGACGGCGGTCTATAAATAATCGAGTCTTGACCAGACAATCCAGTGATTGACAACATAAGCATCGATCCGCGCAAATTGGGATCGATGACATGTATCAACCTAGTCAGCGAGCCTGACCACCCGATCCCGTTAGTCGCCTTTTACGACAAGCATGGGTTGCTGAAGACCTATTCTACCCCGGGTCTTCACGGGTCACAACATGGATCTATATTCTAGGGTCTATATTCTAAAGAAACATATCACACATATGACGTCAAACGGTTAATAATAACGGTTGTTTTTCTCTATTAGGACTCTTGCAAGTCCATTGGTTGACGTTACCACGTGACGAAACTATACATTTCAATGTAGACCCCCAAATGCTGTGACTGACACTGACTATGAATATTGACCCGTCACATGATCAGTTACGATCTGTCACGTGATGAATATTGACTCGTCTGCTAGAAAACAATGTGTCGTCTGGTCCATGTACTACCATTTCACGGTTCGTAACTAAGTAGCTGTAATGAAATAGAGGAAAGTTTATTACCTTCATAACCTTTAACGGTAATTTAGGTATAACAAAACGAATGATTACTTTTGACCAGGTCAAAAGGAGACAACAAGGACCCTCGGACCCGCCCCCTTCGGCGGTCTGACTGTACCACCTCGGGCTTAGGATCAAAAATAATTATTTGTATAATGTGTAGACACATTCAGATTACGGGAATTCATGATGGAGAAATCGTTTAATTGCCGTGAAGGCTCTCAACATACTTAGTCTATGCCATAGGACCCTTTACAGCTTTACTCGTACAACAGCAGTTTGGAAGCTTGCTATTTAATTGGTTAATACTGACACAGCGGCTTTCAATGCTTTTCTAGATATTTTACACGTTAACTAAACAGTTTACAAATTTACACTGTAACAGACAAGAAGGCAACACTGGATCGCCGTAGTTCTGTGATTATTCCACGCATTCCTGTTCTGCTCATTATATTGTAAATGTGAACGGTAAGAAATGTCTCCTGAATATGAGACGACAGGATGAACTTTATTGTGGACTCGTGAAGATCCGGGTTAGAGTTGGTCTTCAGTAACCCATGCTTGTTGAAAGAGGCGACTAACGGGATCGGGTTGATGCATGTCATCGTTTCCCAATTACGTGGATCGATGCCCATGATGTCAATCACAGGATTGTCTGATCCAGACTCGATTATTTTCAGAGCGCCGTCATAAAGCTGTAATATTGATGATTTCGGCGTAAAAACAACAAACAAACAAATAAACAATAAACTTGATTGTGTCCAACTGAAGATCATCTCTACTTCGTGGTATCTTCTCAGAAAGGTCTTGGCACCAGCAGAATTGTTAAAGCATTCTCAGTTAACAAATTGCCATCGAACAAACCTTCATGTTTATTCAGTGTGAACATCAAAAAAAAAGCCAGCATACGTGGAAATTGGAAAGGAAATATATATGAACTACAGCTGACGAATACAGATAAATACAAAACCAAAACCATTTTAAATCTGCACACACGAGACAATGAATGTTTAATGACCTTAACAAATGCAACGATTCTAGTTTTGTTTGTTTCAAGAATTCGTCAAACAATCGGTGTTTGGCGAAAGCAAGAAAACTAATGAAGGCTTAATTCCCTGCACTTGATTGACATGAGATTGATTATGGATATTTCAATCAACGCTTTTTGTCAGGACTGTAAAAGAGCTAAGCTCATTTGTAAAAGAGGTATGGGAGCTTCAGTTTTCGCATTAAACACTCAAAGAAAAATTGAGCATATTTGTCAAAATACTGGGATCTCAATTTGCAATTACCATGTTTGGTGTGAAAATGGACAAGAATGCCAAAAACAATTGCGGATATTTTATGTTTTAAGACGCTATGTTATGCCTTGGAGTAACGTGTGTGGCGTTTAAGACTGATGATAGTTCAACGTCAGGTCAGACCGTTATATGGATAGGTGTCGCGCACGCATACACACATGCACGTACCATGCTCACACTGAATCACTGTTGCATCAATTAGTTCATCTGTACTCCAGATATTGAGAATATGTAAGGTATAACATAAAATGATTTACATACTTTTGTTCGTGTCATTTATCATCATCATATTCGCTCGAATCTTGAATCGAATAAACCGACTGAACATTATGATAATAGTGTAACTTATATAGTCCGTCCCATGTATCACTTTACATAGATAAAAAAAATAATTTACAAGATATTATTGTAAAAAACTGCTTATCCTCACACAATATAATATGTTTACACTCATGGAGGTATTTTTAGCATTTTCCCTTGCTGAGACTTCTCATTATTATGAAAGGGGTTTTGTAAGTTTAATTCAACCATGTGTGCAATTATTGTTTTTATTTCACCTCAGTGGTGTATACATGAATATTGTTTACATTAGGTGATATGAATGTGATGAAAACTTTTAAACATCACCTAATTTGAAGTCCATTTTCCTGAAATTAACATGGTATTAATTCCATTTGTCTGTAATACTTTATGTGAATATAAAGAAACTCCTTCCTTCATTCAGTTGTAGCCAAGATTATGGTTACTTTTTGTAGACAGATATTTTGTGGAATATTTGCTGGACCCAGAAAAATATCTCTCTTTGAACGGAATGTTATGGAGCTTTGTAATCCAGTACCAATGAGGAATAAACACGTCTTCAGGTTTTAGAGATAGTACTGATGCATGGTTTTGGCAGATTTCTTCCTCAGGTAACATTCTGGCCTTATATGTGGCATTATTTAGTTCTTTGGTCAAACTATTAATGCAGTGATGCTTTCATATAATGGTTATGTTATTTGAGGCCTTGTCAATGGGAAACATTTTTTTTATGCAGGGACGATCTGAACAGTTTATGCGTAATACAAAGTGTCTGGACAGTGTTTAGATTTCATTTTGTCGATGTCTCTAAAGAGATTATGCATCAGAAAATATCTCATTTCCCACCTGGATTTTACATATATGTCTCTACACCATGATCGTATCTCATTCACGTATAACCATATCAGGAAATACAATGCACAATATGACCGGTAATAATCATGTGGCATTTTTGTGTTCCTGTATAAGGAAAGTACATCTCAGCTTATCACCTTGACATGTATTCGAAATAGATAAATATAAAAAAGATAAATTCAAGTAGACTGATCTAAGACAGAGCAGATCAAAACATAACTATCAACCAATGGTTATACATGTATTACCCAGTAGCGTATACTTCTTGCCACCTTTTTTTTTATTGATGAATGCTGTAGTTTCGCTGTAATAAAGAGGTTATCACACTTTTGTGTTTTAGGGTGGTAAATATCCTGTATTCGGAATAAACATTGTATTTTGCCAGTCTTGGCGTGCTAAATACATAGCGTTTTCCCCAAAACACAAAACACGTGATAACCCCTTTATGCTATTCTTTAATCTGTCTTCGAATAACCTGTTCTCATCTCTCATAAACATTACCCAAATAGGTTTTCCTGGAATGTGCGCATTAATATGTACTGAACCGCAAAAGAAACGTCACCATGGATAGATATATGAGAAACCTTATTTGTCCAAACACTGTAAACATACTTTGATACATATTAAAAAGATAAAACTTCGCAAAACTGATCATCAAGGTTGAAATTAAAGTGTCAACTGTTCTTAAGGTGTTACACATCGCTAGTCTCTGAGAAAATGGCATCACAAGTCAGTATCTCGTGTGTCCGCCATGCGTATTGATGACTGCCGTGCAACGTCGATGAAGGCCATAGGCACTAGAACCCACACTCTGAGGAACGCCTGTCGCAGGTCAGCTGCAGTTGTCGGCCTTGGTCGGACGTCATTACGCCGTCTTTGAATCTCGTCTCACAGGTGCTCAATGGGATTTAAATCGGGACTGAGGGCAGGCCACTGCATGGTTCTGATACAATTCTGCTTGAGGAAGTCTCTTGTTGCTCTCGCAGTGTGGGCATGGGTGTTATCATGCTGAAACTCGTGGTTGCGGTGACGTGTCAAATGAGGTATGGCGTGTGGTCTCAAGACTTGATCAATGTACCGAGCTGATGTGACACCATTGCCTCTCCCAGGACCGATGTTCTGGAACACCACACGGCCGACCCTCTGAGCAAGACCAATTCCACCCCATGCTCGGACCACCTCACGAGTTTCTCTCAACAACACAAGCATCCGAATAACGTTCCCCACGGCGTCGCCAGACTCTCTCTCTCTCTGCCATCTGCTGTTGAGATACAATAACGGCTCTCGTCTGAGAAGAGGCCTCTTCTCCACTGCTGTGTTGCCCACTGAAGACGGTCCCGGCGATGACGTGGTATCAGAATGGGTCCTCGGTGTGGCCTGTGACAGTGGAGGTGTCTGCTCGTCAATCGTCGACGCACGGTGTCGGCACTAATGTGTCGCTGGTATGTCTCCATGGTCTGTCGAGCAGTTTCCGCAGCAGTAACAAAGCGATCTTGAAGATGCTGTCGCACAATCTGATGATCCTGACGTCGGGTGGTGACCTTTGGTTTTCCACTACGTGGTCGGTCATGTGTAGTGTTGGTGGTCACGCACCGTTGCTGGAGCCTGTATATGGTCCTTACGCTACTTGCCGGGCGATTTGTCCAGCTTGCAATCGTCCAAGGGCTTGGTGTCGCTGATTTCTTGTCAGTCTTGGCATGTGGTAGCCATTCAATAACGAATGAATGTTATCCGATCTGGGTGGATTTTAATAGGGCAAGAAATGGGGGAACGCATGTGCATTTCAATTAGTACGGAACTCACGTGCATCGGGTTACCATGGCCGTTGCCGTGATGCGTTTGTGCGATCGGTTTTATTGTCATCTGATTTGTTTTTTTATTCTCAAATTTCATTTTTCCGGACAAGGTTATGTTAAACTTTGACCAATATTTCCCAGATATTTAAATGACAACTTTTCATGCAGTGTTACATGGTGACGTTTCTTTTGCGGACCAGTATAATTTACGTCACAAGATCAGTGATTTGTCAGTTGGACAGTGACAACAGTCAATATATTTCCAAAGGGAACCCACTAACCCTAAGCTATGAGACGCCATGTTTGTTTAGTGTCTTTCTGTTACTGTATGTCATAGACGTAGGAAGTGAAGACTGAAAAATATGAACATATGTAGGATGTTAAACCAAAAATTCAAAAATGTATTCAGATTGTCCTTTTCACATATTTGATCGCATTCGAGACTTCAGTATTGCCAAGGTCTTGTGGTGTCATTGATGTTTGTTGAGATGACGTTTGGACTGTTTGAACTATATCCCCGAGTCTTCATGCCTTGTAATTTTCAGATTAGAATAGATCCTCAGCAGCCAACAGTCTGCTGGTCGTAGGAAGCGACCAAAAGGATCAGGTGTGTCAGACTCGGTGACTTGGTTGATTGCGTGTCATCGTACCCTGAAGGCGTGGGGGGCGGTCGGGTAGCCTAGTGGTTAAAGCGTTCGCTCGTCACGCCGAAGACCCGGGTTCGATTCCCGACATGGGTACAATGTGTGAAGCCCATTTTTGGTGTCCTCCGCCGTGATATAGCTGGAATATTGCTAAAAGCGGCGTAAAATCATACTCACTCACTCACTGAAGGCGTGGATTATTGCTTACAATATGGATCACATGCTTGTCGAATCGGCAGGTAGCAGATGTACTGTAAATCCCTATGGGCCCCAGTTGGGTGGACTAGCTTCGGTTGTTGGTGGTCAAAAGCCCGTATCTTAATTCTATAAAATGTAATATTAAATATTATGTATGTTTTAGTATTTGAAAGAGTTGTAATCAACTTTTCGTGATGCTGTGCTAACGTTTTACTGTCCCATGTGACAGATATTTATGTACAAAGCTGTTCTCGTCACTATATTGCTGAAATAGTGCCGATGCGACGTTAAATTTGACTCACTCACTCACAAGCTTGTCTGGTCAAGAATCGACTTTTTCAGGTCTCCGTCATGGAATATTGCGCGGCGTTAGAACACAAACAAATACAAAACCTCTTTTCTTCGACACGAATATCGATCTAACGTGGAATAGAAGTCAACTAATGGAAATCAGGATGAAATCTCGAGAAACATTATTGGTCGACAGTTGAAGGTGAAGAGACGCAATGACATATTTTTTTAACATTTATCGCAATTATTAAAAAAAAGCTACTACACGACTTGAAGCCATAAAATGGAAACACTGCTATCTTCTAAAAGGTCATGCGAACGAGGTAAAGTTTTACTGAGCATGTGGAAAAAAAGCTGAACAATTATGGAGAATTTATCTATTTTAAGGTACGTTGAAGTCAGTTCAATACTTTTTAGTACAAAGACCACTTGCCATATGCCCAAGAGTAATATACAATCGATTGTGTTTTAACTGGCAATGTGTGCATGATTTTTACGAATACATGTCAGGTTATGATAATAACCTATTTCGCAAGAATGAATGAGTCATTTTAAGTTGTAAATTATTATCCTTACTTGACAATAGATATATAAACGACTGAGAACAGATACTACTGAAATAGTTACACAGTCCTAATGAGGCCATAAACGGAGCTGGGGGCACGGGTGGCCCAGTCGTCTAAGGCGCCGCAGTTCGCTGTGCAGAGTTGATTCCCTTGAGCGCGCCAGAAACCTATGATTGTGGGTTCGAATACCGCTTTGCCCCGATTATGTTTCTAGGTGTGTCAGCACCATACCCGTGCTCGCGGTTTCACGAAGTGGTAAACGTCTGAGACCTGCATCACTTCGGGCTTTCTTCCCACATAAAGCTGACACGCCGCGATATAACTGGAATACTGTTAAAAGCGGCGTTAAACCCAACTCACTCACTCACTCACTAGGTGTGTCAGCACCATACCCGTGCTCGCGGTTTCACGAAGTGGTAAACAACTGAGACCTGCATCACTTCGGGCTTTCTTCCCACATAAAGCTGACACGCCGTGATGAATAACTGGAAGCGGCGTTTAACCCAAATCACTCACTCACTCATAAACGGAGCGGACAAACAAGAAATTGATTAAGAAAAGTTCTAAGTGTTTTTCTTTTGATAAATGTCTCCTCTTATTAATCATCAAATCGTTCAAACTGAGTCTTAAACAAATATACATATTGCAAAAATTCGAATAAGAAACTATGTCAGACAGGTAAGACTTTCGTTCCAACAATTATTTAAAATGACGATACATGCCATTATTTGAACTATCTGTGAGTCAGAAAAAACACTCTTGTTGCAACTTGTCAATAGCACGCATAAAACAAACCCTTTAATAACGTGTAATATGTAGTTAAACGTACAATTTCTGAGAATGACTTAACCATGCATCTTATTGTGAAACCTTCATTTAATAATGAGATGTTTATAATATGTACACATTCTAAAGTACCAAAGCATCTGGGAACTGTAGCTGGAGCTGATGACATGTTCATCGAAAGAGGATATTCACGCCTGGAAAATCGAAATCATGCCTAATTTTTTACATATTGGTACAGAGGCTGCAAATATATGTTAGATGTCCACACATAGATTAGGAAAATTATGTATAAAAACATGTTCATTGTGAGAAGTTGCCACAATACTTAGACAACTTTATCACCACGAAATATTCATGGAATTATTGTCGTTAATGCTTAATACCAATACGGAAACAGTTTAAGCGATTTCAGTCGAAACAACAGTTTCTTATCTCATAATATTTCTTGTCATGTCATGACATTCACTCGATTTATCAGAAAATGTCGAATACAAAACTTAAAATATTGATTGTGTATATTGCCAGCTAATGCAATGTAATTAAGACATTCTGAATAAAAACCCTAATATTTGACCAAATTTCGTTATCATTAACTGCAGACAATTAGCACATAGTTACATCTCTGACTAATAAATCAAGTAATGATACAAAGCACATCAGCGGAAGGTTCACGTTCGGCGTCATTGTGTACCTGGGCGATGGGTAGACATGGTTAACATTGTACGATTGTCTATGTATGTTCTGAGAACAAATGGCTTGCCTGTGCATGTGTTTGTGACGCGTACGTCCGGTGGAGCAGGACACGCTTACCTTTTCGCGAACACCTGATATCCTCACTATGTGATAGTGATTCGTAAACACAAGCATATGATATATCCGGAATCGAACAAGGGAGTTTCTTATGATTCATTCATATGGTTTTCATATTTATAATTACATTCACTGCTAGCCCAATACTCCTTTAAGTCAAGTGGAATCTGTTTCTATAGATAATTGAGACTGGTTATTTTCTGGCGTTGATCATGATGTTTTACTTAAATGATTATGGAATTGGCTTTGTTGCTTTCGATTAACACTAAGCATATATTACTAGATTATTACCAGGTTGCAAACGACTGTGAATGCACAACATTTCTACGGATAGATTAACTATGATATTGTCCTGTCAATAGATTTAAAACAGATTATACATTCTCAGTAAACGTGTAAAAGAGACAACTGTGCATTGATTGTCTTATGTACAATATTTAATCAATGTTATCCATTTATGTCACATCCTTTTTTCGTATAGGGCGATTTAAATATTCTTAACAAGATATCAAACTTAATATTATTGAATTGCGGCTTCTTTAGATTAAAGCGACAAAAATTCCCCTCCTCTGATTTACCCAAAGGAGACAAGTGGCACTGCCTCTGACTGTATGACAAGAGGGATGACTTCAACTTTCCAATAGTCTACTTTTCCTTTATGTCGAGCAATATTCCTGCAGCTCCATGCTTTGGACCAAAATATCCTGTTTGGGGTCAGAATGGGGGGGGGGGGGGGGAGGAAGAAATAATATTGAGAACCTGCGTATATCTATATATAATGTCAAAATTTGACAATGTCATGGGTAACCTATTCCTAATCTGAGCTGTTTTGAAGAAGAGAATCATTTACTTAAACACGCAATAAAAGAATTATTACATAGAAAACGCGACTTATCATCAAAGGTAAATCAAGTAGATAGATCTATTTCATATGAAGGTGAAAACCAAAAGCTACACCTGGCGTCAATTTTGTCATCCGCACTACGGTGATAGACTTGAAACCACTTATCACAATGCTCGTGCAACCGAAAATTCAATTCTCTTAGTTACGTGGTTTCTGAAAAGATTTCACAACTTTTGTGGTAAATGGGACATGATCTTTCTACCGATATATTTTAAAGAGCGTCATACGACTCTTGCTCGGTAAAGCTTTCATAAAACTGTAGGGTCACGGGTGGTCCAGTCGTCTAAGGCGCCGCAATTCGCTGTGCAGAGTTGCGTCCCTTGGGCACGCCAGAAACCTATGATTGTGGGCTCGAATCCCGGTTCGCCAAGATTATGTTTCTCGGGTTGTCAGCACCATACCCGTGCTCGTGGGTTTCACCGAAGTGGTAAACGTGTAAGACTTGCATCACTTCGGGCTTTCTTCCCACACTAAGCCGACACGCCGTGATATAACTGGAATACTATTAAAAGCGGCGTTAAACCCAACTCACTCACTCACTCATAAAGATGTATTGTATACATGTGGTGGACATTTCAAACTGTGATGCATCATTTGCCAAAGTGATGTCCGATGCATTTTCTCATTTTGACTTGGACCATATGTTCCCGCGTTTTGTTCAGATGAATAATTGACATGCCGTTGCACGCGTTTGTGATGGGTGCCACCAGTGGGACAGGATATATACGCTCACCTTTTACCGAACACTTGTCATCATCACTATTTGATAGGGATTCATAAACACATCCTCATGATACAGTCGGAATTGTAAGCTTTTAGCAGATGTTTCTTATGATTATAAAAAAGGGTTTTATTTATTTACGTCAGTACTTTCATTTAAAACATCATCTATTACTACGAGAGTTAGGATTAACGCCGCTGTGAACAGTTTTTAGGTCCATCACTGGATGCCGGCTTGATGTGAGATGTCATATGATTATGGAAATGTTTTTTCTCGCTTTTATTTACAGAAGCTTTCAGTCAGTAAATGATTCTGTTCTGTCTTTCTTCGAGCTTCCCTGTGTGGTATTACTCCTGTCCACTGAGCAGGAAGCAAATTCAATTTAAAGATCAAACCTTATCCTGACTAGATAGCCCCTCTCAGTCAGTAGCATCTTCACTTAGACTTAAGAATAACGTTAAACACGATGCACTCAGTGAAGACGGTTTTTAAACTGAGACATCATAGAACAAAAAGGAAACGTCCGATTTTCTTCCCCACGTCTTGTGAATAATCGTCAACGTCGTTCGAAATATATATGCAACTTCTTTCCAACAAACGTTTGATGAAACGACATCACAAGTCGTGTTTCTTACCATGGTTATTTAGATGAGTCCCTGGCTTTAACACTACAAGTTCAGTGAAATATTTTGTATCTTTGATGTCTTTTAGTAATCTTTAAAATCTTCTTTTCAGAAACCACGTGACTACGAGAATTGAATTTTCGATTGCACGAACATTGTGATAAGTGGTTTCAAGTCTAACACCGGAGTGCGGATGACTAAATTGACGCCAGGTGTAGCTTTTGGTTTTCACCTTCATATGAAATAGATCTATCTACTGGATTTACCTTTGATGAAAGGTCGCGTTTTCTATGTAATAATTCTTTAATTGCAGATACGATATCCACATTTACGTAAATGATTCTCTTTCTTCAAAACAGCTCAGATTATGAATAGGTAACCATGACATTGTCAAATTGTGACATTGTATGTATATATCCGCAGGTTCTCAATATTATTTCGGGTTTTTCCCCAAAAATGAAACAGGATATTTTGGTCCGAAACGATACATGTATGCAACAGCAATAATATTAATTGACTTTAACTTAAAACATATCAGGCTAAAATAGGAACTCTTGGATCTCTATTAATCGATCTACCCGTCGATTCAGGAGATAACGTCAAAACGTCATGGCGTTATATTTAAGATTTGATCATATCAGTAAATTTAAGCATCTTGCTTGAGATATTGATAGTTGTCTGAATCCATATTCGAATATAAATACCTCACCAAAATATCCACAGGCACCTAGGAGTCAAAGCATCTTTAAATAAACGCAACAGATGTTAATACTTTCAATAATCATAAGAATCTCCGCCTCAAGAAGATATATTGTACGATTACGACTATAGCATGAGCATGTGTTTATTAATCACTTACAATTGTTAATGATACCAGGTGCTCGCGAAAAGGTGAGCATACCCTGTCTAACTGATGTCCCCGTCGCAAACAGATGAAAAGGCAAGACAAGTGTTCACCTGAAATATCATCGTTTTAACCACTGGACATTAAAAAATATATCGTAATGCTTTGAATAAAACAGATTCAACAAATTTGCTCTTTCCAAGTCGTGTAGTTTGTAAACGGGATTGTTTTCAAGTCTCCAGAAAAGATTATTCAATTTGATGCCACCCAATAATAGTATGAAGCCTTTCATGTTCAAAGCACCTGCTTAACTTTTCTTCAATGTATAAACAGATTCCGTACAAGATGCCCAACACCCGAAAGGTTTATGACTGAAAGACAGCACGCCAAGACAAAAGTTCATATATTCCCTCAGGCCAAATGATACTTTGTCGAGAACGAAAGTCTCGGCTCTCTAGTGGTGAAAGTGGAACTACTACCCTAATACCCTAACCGTACCACTGCAGACGTACCGACACAACGTGGGTTAACACTGACATAAATCAGTGTGTTCATGTCACAAATACCACGTATAGTACATCTACATCAATAGCAGGGCGCTTAATCAGATTGTAAGTTGTAATTTCAATCTAAATCATACATGTAGTTATTTTGTGCATTTGCTGCAACGAGTTATGACATATTTGAATCAATACTGCCAGTTTGAATATATATCTCTTCATCACTAAGTGCCGTTGCGTTCCTCCTCAATTCTGAAAAGAGTCCTTTCGTCCATGGTTTCGTGAAATTTAGACATTTCTTCATTTACCATCTTTTACAGGGATTTCTTGTTTAATGGCAATCCTCAGATGGCGAGTGGAAGGTCAATGGGAAATTACTGTGAAGAAAACGCATTACATAAAACGACCTTCTGCAGCTTTCAGGTAGTGATTAAACAAATAAAATGTGTCCCAAGGGTCCGATAAACTATCGATTGAGACCAAGGATACATTTGATGTTTCTGATCTATAGGTAATTTGGACAGAGTTTAACATGTTTTTTGTGCAAAGTACAACCTTCCAGCCGAGACGATACAAATTTCAAGTAAAAACATACAGACATATTCCAAAAGAGTTCCTTTGATTTCTTAATGAAATCGTACGTTCGCAAGTTGGTCACTATGACTTTGGGCTCCGTTCCAGTCGTTGAAAGTAGGTTTAAATAACCTCTCCTAACTTCAACCTTGGTTCCTATGTTGTACTGGGAGTGCTGTACAAACAATGTAAAGCTAACAATCTATATTTCTTAGTCACCGACTACGTAAGCACCTCTGTTGTTAGTAATGTATCTAACAAAACATCACTAATGAAGATATGACAAGAAATTTCGTGGGTCAGAATAAGTCAAGCTGATTTACTGATACATTTTTTTAGAATAATTTTTTTAGCACTCAGCAAGACGTAACGGTCTCTTCTAGCCACACCTTGCAAGTATCGGTCTCTATCCTGGCCTTTTCTGACCCTGAATGTCCACAGGGTATTGGTATTGGTGACGTGCAGCAGCAGTGCCAACACGAACGTTAGAGTTACTATTTCAATCAATGTTTTTGCCGATCACAGATGTGGCTTTTAGAGCTCCGACTCCAATTACCTCTTGTTGGCCCTATTACCGACAGTTTCTTATGCTGTCTTAAACACAAGGGCGTTTATTGTCCGCTGAAAACTTACCAACAAGGTACCTGCGTGTAATGTTCAAGTTTAACGTAATTAGTAACAACCAATAGGTTTTATTATCAGCATTATTTATCAGAAGGAACATACATAAAAATTTGCCTGTGTTACCAACGGCACACCATGTACAGAACTGTATTTTATTCTCAACGTGTACTATATGATACATAACTCCATATCTGGTTCTCTTCACATAGGGGCGGTCGGGTAGCATAGTGGTTAAAGCGTTCGCTCGTCACGCAGAAGATCCGGGTTCGATTCCCGACATGGGTACATGTGAAGCCCATTTCTGGTGTCCCCCGCAGTGATATTGCTCGAATATTGCTAAAAGCGGCGTAAAACCATACTCACTCACTCACTCACTCATTCTTCACAATAACGTATTCGACACTATATGCAGCACCGCGTACAAGATAATACACTCACGTGCTCACTCAGTCACAAACTAACTCGATGCCATGCACAACCTCAGTACACGGATACTAAATGTCAGACCGTACACATAATGTACACAACGTCTTTCATGACAGTATACACAGCACCATACAGTGCACAAAGCCCAACAAAGTACATGGAATCACATACATCTTTTTTGTATTGTGAGTTTGACCAAGACGTTTTACTTAAGCTTCAGGTATAGCGATGATCTGATATGGTGCAATGATGGTCGAAAAGCCAATTCCCTTCCACTGTTTATCCATCTGAAATAAAATAAAAAATGAAGTTTACATGTCTTTGCGAGTATTTTTAAAAGATGCCACGGGTGGGGCAGCACATGAAACCTTGTGTCATCATTGATTTTCAGGGATCCATTCATATCATTTTCGTTACCAATTTGCCTCTTATGTTGTTTCTGCTGATAACCGAGACAGGTTGTTCTCTGGTGTTGACGGTTTATATTTGGCCTAGTTGACAGTGGTTTATAAACAGATGCTTATGACATAAATGGAAATCGTTCACGAGACAAGTTTAATATTGTGAAAAGGATTTTGTCGCTTATATTTATAAAAAACAACCTTTTACATCTTACTTCGCACAACATCTTACATTATGCTATCCACAATAACTTGAATGGTAACATAAACAATACCATATATGTTACTAAAACAACACATTATCTCGCGCTGTACATAACTGTTATGGTACTTTAAACAACACTACGCACGGTACTATAAACAACATATTACTTCGTGCTATACATATTTACATGATGGTATTCTGCATTTGAGGCCTTATGTACTTGCACAGTGGGATCAGGATAACACCGACTTTACTGCCTGTTTCCAAACCTGTTTCACGGATTTATGAACAGACATGTGCCTCATTCAAGCTAAACAACTTTGACTAATACTGACTTAATTACCTGAGCCTGTTATCATATATTACTGTTGCCACATTTCTGACCCATTGTATTGCCTTTTATTATTGTAAACCTTATCCATTGTATTTCAGAATAATTCGTTAATTGTTCGTTGATCGTTTGTGGTTATTTCCTGATTTCATTATTTAGTTCTGATTTCAATTTGAGAATCATCACGTAAAAAAGCGACAAAACCCTTTCCATATCCAAAAGAAATATCTACTAACAGCAGAGTCAGTTGTACGATTCCAACTTTATCATAAGCATTATATATTGAATCACTGAGTCTCTGAAATAGTAATGACAACACACGCATCATTACGGGTCACTACCTGTATTTTTTCGCTGTTTTGGAGCACGCATTGTCTTACTTAACATTAACAGAACCATGTTGCAATGTTTGTTTGGTAATTAACACCGCACTCAGAAATATTCCATTTACATTACGGTGGTCTGTAAATAGTTGATAGATCATATGTAATTAGATCAGATGTAAATAGATCATGTTGAGATCATGCGAAAAGAACATTACTAAGAATGGAAGAATGTAGATATCCTCTTCAATGTTTTAAAGCAGTTGGATGATAAAGGTAAACAAAACTGGGTATCTGAAGTAGGAAATCTATTATTTACATGTGGTTTTTCTTTTGTGTGGATTGCACTGGATATTGGAAACATTCACGTGTTTATGGGAATATTTAAGGAGCGAGTGAAAGATATATTTGCACAAAACTGGAACGACACTGTTTCATCTTCGCATCATCTTAGCAATTATAGTAAACTAAAGACACATCTTCAACAGGAAACGTATTTAAGTTAAGATCTACATATCTCCCCTTCTTGAATAATGACTATAAATCTGAAATGTTCATGATCAATATTATCAACTCACAAAATAAACATGTTATCTTTTCAGTGGCTACTTATATAAAGCATGTTTTTTTTTTCAATCAGATTCAAGAAGATTTAATTTCTGTATATGCACGTGACATCATATTATGAATTAGTATCAATTGTACTTTAGGCCATATGGCCATAATACTGTCTGTGAAAAGAACACCCAAACAGTTTTAGTATGGAGCAGCTTCAAGCTGAGTGTCATACAGATAACATGTTTCATGTTTGGATAGTTTACCACCATTTAAAAAAAATATTCATATTTTCTAAGTTCACAGAGAACAGGTAACTTTCACAGAAACATTCCAAACCGTTAATACGTTTCTGTAAACCATGTACAGAATCTGCAAAAAGCACTATATCATTTGCAAATGAAAGTAAAAATAGCTGTATAATATCCTGATGCATTTGTATCCCATGTGCAAAGGTTTGACTCAGTTTCTAAAGCTAACTAATTGATAAACATGGAATATAATCTTCGCCTACTCGGCCCTTTACACACTTACATATGGATGTGAGAGCATTAAGCATCTATCATCAATACCAAAAGCCTTTCTGAAATCAACAAATGTGGCAAAAATGTTTAACTTTCATTCTTGTTAAACAATGCTGCATGATGGTTTAGAGGATGAATAGTTTATACTTGTCATTAATGCTATGCCCTTTCCTAAAATCCGCTTGTGATTCAACAAGTGTTTCATAAAAATCAGCCCAAATTGCCAATCTGTTATTGAGTACCGATGTATACAATTAACTAAATATGCTGAGAAGATATATTTCCCTATAGTTGTTAGGGTCTTTAGAATCTACTTTTTTATACAATGGTACACTAACTGACGTAATTCCAGATGTCTGGAAAACAGATGAATCAAACAATATGTTACATGACCATTCGATATACAGTAATAATACATTCATTGAATGGCTGAACAATTCAGGTATTAAATTATCTTCAAGTGACTTCGAATGTTTTAATTTATTGATAGCTGTGCTAATTTCATCCTTCGTAATGGGTGAATCTAAAAAACCAGCAGTCATTTTATCAAAGTCACAATCACTGTCATAATCTAAATTAACACATGATTCATTATCATTGCGATCTCCCTGACCATTTTAATATTACCTCAGAATTCTTTGGCATTATTAATATTCTAAAGATGCTTCTCCTGGATTAATGTGCAATATTACCTCTTTTTATCCAGTGGCAAATTGTTATATTTATTCCTGATCTCAATATAAGACTATAATGAAAAAGTATCTTCTTCTGAATATTTGTAACAATAGCTGGATTTACAACACACGCTATTCAGTCACTCTCGTACTTTGTATTTTGAATGCATCGAAGAATCTAGTAAGGAAACTTCTTCCATGACACTGCACAATGAAAACTATTCATTGAACAAAAACTTTGATCAACACGTGTGGACATGAGGTCATGATCGAACGTGGATCACTTTATGTCGATATTTTAGCTTGTTCCACTTCTTGAATGCTAGGCTGAATTTGTACTGGAATACTGTGCTTTATCCCGGCGAATGATGGGGATTCACTGTGACTGATGAGTGGGGACAATGGTTAGTCGGGTGATCATTTTGGAAAACAAACTACCAGTTGTTACATGGCAGGTTTACTTGGTCCATGCCCAAATAGATGGATAATGAGGTTTTAAGTGTCGTAACTGCTCAGTGTGTATCTAGCACAGCACAGCCAAACAGAATAGAGCACTGTAGCATGTTACTGAGTTTGTGTTCTCTAATGGATAATTATGTATGTGGTCTCAGACCGCCTCAACATACTCATAATGTTCAAACTTAGGTTATGATTTATGACATCGGTTCCTTGTTGGTTGACATGAACGTCTTACTTACTTAATAAATTTACCAATTCGGTTAAGTATTAAACCTGACCTGAATATCAAGGCCAATATTAACCATGTTCATCCCACCTTGGATCAGTAATCATTTCCATCCCACCTTGGATTAGTATTTGCTGATTTGACTTACATTAGTCTACACATAAAATTTGACGTGTTAATTTTACCTTTATTGATCGAGTTGACATGTGGAAATCATGCCCAGGATAGTCTTTGACTTGTCAATAATGGCATTTACTAGGAACTATCTCGCGTTCGCGTTCGGAAACCAGACGAATGGGATTTATTTGATCCTGACTGAATTGGCTTATGGAATATTTGTCCGGACACAAAAACGTGACGGTGTCATTGTTTGAAGCCTTCAAGGATTCGCCGACCCAAAACCTTCACAAAAAGGGATACAACATTTTGAGAACAATCTCTTTCTTTTAGCACCTTAATGCTGAGCGTCAGGCAGGGTAACAACAAGTACCATCTTTTAACGTATTTTGGTATCATGCGTCCGGGGATCAAACCTGGAACCTTCTGCTCTCCGTGGGTACGCTCTACGTCTAGATCACGGAGGAGGTTTGTAAATTATGTGAATAAGGGGAGGGAAGTACACTTTGTCATTTGCGGATCACTTTAGAACTATTGCTTTTACGATTTTAAAATTATCTTAAGCGCACTTTCCATGAAGTACACTATGGCGACGGTGACCTCGGTTACAGTGTTTGCTAGTGTGCCAGTGCACATAGACCATCGATAGTTTAACGAATAATAGATTGCTTTGTCCAGAAGATGGCAGCTGGCACCAAGTGATTCTTCATTCCCTTCGAGGATGTTCAATTGGTTTTCTAAAACAAACTGTGCATGATAACTATAATTGTAACGTGACCCCATTGTAGGCCAAGGACGTTGTATATGTGGCTCACTTATATAGCTGCGCACTCGTTAGCCACTAAGACGATGTGTCTCCTACTAACGTGGTTGAGCATGTTTGCAGACTGCAGGTACTATTATATTGTCCTAATATTGTATTGCACCAACCCTGTTCCAAAGGGTTATGTTTCTGGGTTTTCAGCACCATATATACATCATGTGTTTCACCAAAGAGGTAAACATCTAAGACCTTCACCACTTCGAGGTTTCCTGACACGCCGTGATATAACTGATACACTGTTCAAATCAAACTGGTTATTTGATTGTTATTGAACAACGTAAGATCATAGATATACCTGAAGCTTAAGTTAAACTTCTTGGCCAAATTACCTTGTTTTGACTTTGCCAATCCGAACAGTAATTCCGATTCATTTGAATGAAGAAACAGATCCGCAAGAAGGGGAGCACAACTGGTGCCCATGGTGATGCCTACTTCATGCCTAAATATATGACACTCAAATTGACATAGATGTTATCAATGAGGAAGACCAGCATTTCACATATTGTTTTCTGAGTACCCCAGGTGCTGTTTGCTTTCACGTTTGACAAATTGGCCTGAACATCTAAAAATAGATATGTAACTGTATCTGTGGTCACCACGTTTTGTCACAAAAGCCCCATGGATCTAGGAATGAAGTGTTTCCTCAAGTTTGTCATGTAGGATAGTTGTGTACAAAGTTGAAAAAAAACACATATTTCGACTGAATGGAACTTGGTTCTTTTTTAAGATTGCATAACGTCGAACAAACTCTTAGAGTTTTTGAGAATCCACATGGTAATTATTCCATTTGTCGCAAATACTTTCTGTGAATATAATTTTTTGATTGCATTAAGGATTATGGTTCGTCTTTGAGACAGGGATTTGGTGGTTCATTTGCAGGACCCAGCAATATATTTCTCTTTGTACGGATTTTTATGGAGCTTTGGAATCCAGTACAAAAGAGGGATGGACATGTCTCAAGGTTTGTTAAGCCAAAGGTTAATACTGATGCATGGCTTTAGCAGATTTCTTCCCCAGTTAACAAACTGGCCTTATAAGTGGCATTATTTAATATGTCATTTATACCAAGTTCTTTACCAAACTATTAATGTAGTGATGCCCACATTTCTTGGTTATGTTATTTGAGGCCTTGTTAGTTGGAACAACTACCAACTTTCCATGTAGGGCAGCCAGACGTCTGGTGACACTTGACTGGGAGAGAATGGGTTTATTCCAATTCCGTTTCCTCTATTTAAGTTTGTGCATTCTACCAATGACAACATCACGCACTGACGTAACCCACTTTGAAATACATTCAGCAGGTTCCTCTTCTCTTCTGGCATACAAAATGATTTTAAAGTTGGGTTAACTGCAGGTCCCAACTGGTAGGAGGTTGCTCACGATATTTTAGTCCATAGTCCATTTTGTCTGAGAATCTTTATTTAAATTTAAGGCATCAATTTTACTGTTTGTAAATTTCAAGAACTCAAGATCATGTGGTCTTTATCTGATTTAGTGGAGTCTGTTTCTGGTTTGGCCAAACATTTCACAGCGATGTCAAGAACTTTACTCTCTAGTCGATACAGTCGGCTCTTACTGTTTTTAGACCCACCCATAAGTAAACGTTGCTGGAGTCATTTAATTTCCTTCAGTGAGTACAGTCTTGTTCTTACTGTGTGCAGTCCCAATGGTTCCATTTTTGTATAAATGCTACCAAGCTAGTGTTATGTCTCGGGGACAAAATGACCTTATGAAATGTGACCCTCCTCTTTTGTATCGTAAGGGCATCATACCAGGAAGTGGTCCTTATTTAGAAGTTTGAAGAATCTGTGAAGCCATATAGTCCATATCAACATATCATTATTTCAGTTTTAATTACTTTATTGATCCCAGTTTGGTCATGAGTATTACGAGTAACAAGTGTCGCGATCCGGATGTACGGGATTTTACGAACGTATTAAGTTCAATACTTCCATGTTTAAAGGCTTTATTGGAACCACGTACACAACAAGGCGGCATATTTATGCAGTATCCAAAGTGACTTCTTATTTGCTGATAATAATTGCTAAAATTGGCTACCACACTGTCACCAAGTATCTCCAACTGAAAGAGCTACCCCCAACAGCCATCAATCCATGCGGACATGGTGTCATCTTTAGGGGATTAGGTTCCTTTCCTTGCCATTGGTAAAAGGGGGACAACGGGGTACGGAGTATCCAAGATTATCCAAGATCGGGGAGACCTTCAACTGCCACCACGAATGAAAATGACGAAAGAATACGTGATATGATAATCGTTGATCGATAACTCACGACACGTGTCATAGCCAAATTAAATACAGTAGACATCTCATGGGTGAATTAAGAACATTCTAAGGAATGAACGTAACGGGACATGACAAAGGTTTCAGCGAGCTGGGTTATCATGAAACACTTTCGGCAAATGACTAAATAATTGCCATTTCAGAAATAATGTGAAGTTGTTGCATAATCATTAATATGTAAAGAGTCTTCTAGTCACAAATACCTTACGGGGGCAATTTAGATTAACGTCCTTCATTATGTGATGAGGCAAAATAGCCATGCCGTAGCTTTGGCAAAACTACACAACACGAGCCGTGAAGATCCGGGGTAGAATAGGTCTTCAGCAACCCATGCTTGCCATAATAAAGCGACTATGCTCGTCGTAAGCGGCGACTAACGGGATCGGGTGGTCAGGCTCGCTGACTTGGTAGATGCATGTCATCGATCCCAATTGCATGGTTCGATGCTCATGATGTCAATCACTGGATTGTCTGGTCCAGACTCGATTATTTACAGACCACCGTCATATAGCTGGAATATTGCTGTATGCGGCGTTAAACAGCAAACAAACAAACAAAACAAAGTACACAACCTAAATACAGGCATAGGGCCATCGCAAGGAAGTTGATAATTGGATGGACGAAATCAATGGTTACCCTAAGCACGATGTGATTTACCAATAATATTTAATGTTAGCGATAATTTCAAAAGGAATAGACAAGAAGACAATACACAGAATACCATTGCAAAAACATACGATTTGCATTTAATGGCGTTATACACATGGAATGAGAACGGTTTTCTGAATGGTTCTCGATGAATTATTGTTGACAAAAATAGATGTGTTTTGTGGTTAATAATGCGGTTTCATTTGTATAACAAATTCAGGAAACTGGTTACCACAGAACAATATAGTATCAGTCTTTTGCAATGAAAATAGATGTGTATTTAGGTAAAATATTTAATATCTATTTGATAACCAGGTGTGTATCAGCATATACCACGTTCCGTATAGTATATTTGTAAAGTGAAAAGTAATTTGGATTTATGGAGGACGTATCATTTTTGACGTATCATTGACAAATATTGTGTCCATTGCATTGCCCTAGCGTGACTTTTACTATATGTTCCCGCGCTTTTGTAAGGTAAACAATTGATTTGCCTTTAAGGAGCGGTTGGGTAGCCTTGTGGTTAAAGCGTTCGCTCGTCACGCCGAAAACCCGGGTTCGATTCCCGACATGGGTACAATGTGTGAAGCCCATTTCTATTGGTCCCCTCCGGGATATTGCTGGAATTCACCGACGCATGCAGTTCATAAAAAAAATATCCATAACTCCGGGAGAGCTATTTTGTGCAGTCAAGAACAGCGCATGGTTAACTCAGAGTGCAGGACACGTTGCAAAGAATGACAAAACAAGTCTCGACTTTGCTCTCCGGGAAAATAAGGGGTGCCAGGGGACATTTACACTATCGATTTGGAACAAAGCTATACTTCTTTCATGATTGAGAATTCCATTCAATTTGGTCTTAACCGAAGTTTCAGTTGTTTCTTTTAAGTTAACCCTTAACTTTTTGTGTGAGCTCTCTGTTAACAATAATGCCACCGTCTCAGGATGCGAATTACACTCAGCTACAATTGATGTGTGTATTTAGGGTGGTGTAGCATCTTGCTTCTTCCTCAAAAGTGGTATGCATGTAAGTATTTTACAAAACAAATGTTGAATGAAAGCTTGTTTGTTTGTTTAACGCCGCACTAAGCCATATTCCATCTACATGACATGACGGCGGTCTGTACATGATTGAATCTGGACCAGACAATCCAGTGACTGACATCATGAGCGTCGACCTATCCAATTCGAATACGATGACATGCATCAATCAAGACTGCAAGCCTGACCATCCGATACCGTTTGTCGCCTCTTTCGAGAAGCATGGGTTGCTGAAGACCAATTCTAACCCGGATATTCACAGCTCGTAGAATGAAGGGTGATGTCGCTTTTATTAATAACAATGAAGCACTTTACACTATATGCGATTTAATGTCAGATACTGATATTTCGTGCATCACAGCGTATGTCTGTTTCCAAGTCGGACAGAGCACTCCAACCCAGTACAGGGCTGTATGACATAGATATCATCACATGTACTATCGATGTACAAACGTGTTAGTCCAAGAGGGCTATGGTTAAGCGTATACACTATGCCACACCACACATACTTTGCAACGTTGTCCTTATGGCTTAAATAAGTTGAACTAAACATGAACATTAATATCTTGCAAAAATACCATGGTAGTGTCGTGTTTCTGGAAATGCAACAATTAAATGAAACATAGTGGACGTTTTCGATGATCTGATTCCGTGTAATAATGGCATAATAACCAATTTCCTTCAACTGATTTACCCATCTCAACTAGCAATAAAGGGGGCCGCTCAGACCGACTCATCTTTTTCATATTCGATCTATGCATAAAGATTCAGAGTGACAACAAAAACTATTCATACAACTGTGTGACAAGAGGGATGACTTCCAATAGTCAGTTCCAGCCTTTGGTATCTACAACCTTTTGTGGTACAATCAGGCATGCTCTATCTACGAAGATATCAACGAGCGTCATACGACTCAAAAGTGGCTTGATCAGGGTTACACCACCCAAGGCTTCAGTAAACCTTTCAAAATGTTTTATGGAAGACATAGGGAGGACATTTCGAAATTTGACGCCTAAGTGAAATAATGATGTCGTGTGCAATTCCGTATTTTGACTTGTACCATATGTTCACGTGTTTTTTCAGTTGAAAGATTGACTTGCCTTTTGTGTTTGTGATGGGTGCCACCGATGGCACAGAACACCTGGTATCATCACTACTTGATGATGACATATGCTTATGATATGACGGAATCCTACATCGATTCCGCTTTTAGAAGCGTCGTTTTATTTCTTAAGAATATGGAAAGGGTGTCGTCGCTTTCATTTCCTTAAGACAGCTGATGTGTTGATCGAAACATCTGACAAGCACAACCATTGATACAATCGTGTACCTAAATATCAAAGTCTATACAAAATCGTATACCTGACACTAGCCTAGACTACGTGAACGTACCAAAATACTCTGTTCATCATAATCACCAATACAATCAACAACACAGCACCTGCGCACGCCTTCCGCTCCACCGCCTCATGTCTCATACGCCTCAAGCAAGGAACCAGTTACTGGGGTAAAAAGGTCATTGCTGAAAACTGTCCCTAGTTTGAATATACTAATGGTTTATACCAGCAATTCGTTGGGATACAAGACATAAATATGTATTTGTTTATGCAGAGACAAGAATGTTATGTTATATTTTGTTATGAATACTGTACATACTAATCGAAATTATAAATGTAATCATTCCTCGACAGTGTCATTTTCTCTTCTTGGGACATTCGTCACCACTCGCATGTTTCCGTAAGCTTCAAACAAGGCTCGTCCCCATCTCGAAGGCCGCCATGCGTCGAAACGGCGCAAACCAATCAGAATAATTATATAAATAAAACGACAAACCCTTTCCATATCCAATAGATGTCTCTGCATAAAGCAGAGTTGTTTGTCCAATTCCAACTATATCATGAGGATGTGTTTATGAATCACTATCAAATAGTAATAATACCGGGTGTTGGCGAAAAAGTGAGCGTCAGGATGTGGGTACTTTAATCAGTATAATCCCGAGTATTTAAATACATTTTGGGAATACGCTTTTGTTTATAAGATGTGGAATAATGTAGAATGTCGGTTCCACACCGCAGTGTATACGGAGAACAGATTTGTTATATTAATTGATGTTGTTACTTGTAGGGCCATGTTCGTTGATAGATTCAAATGTACACGTGCGTTTGTTTACAATCAGGAAACGGCTCCCTTGACTGCGATTTGTATTCATTTGAGCCATCACTTGTCTTGGCTTCCCAAAACTACTGCATTCCACATCCATTTAACTATTTCAAAACAAATTATTGAATTACCTGTTACCATATATATATATATATTTACAAATTTGTTGCACTAATACATTTAGAATTAGTAAAATGAACATGTTACTATAGAGATCGCTGAATTTGCTCAGTCCATTCATATTTTTCATGTATTCATGGTCCATGTCAAAAGTACAAAACTAAGGTCTACGTCAGCTCAGTTGAATTTGGTTTGTGTACCAAATGAAAGCTTTTATTTACTATCTAGAGATATGACTTTGTCGGACATTGCTCTGGGATATAAATTTCATCTATACCAGCTAGCACTGACATATCCTCTTTCAAACAAGAAACGCAATACTTATATGTTTGGCCATAAAAGCAAACTTAGCGGACCAAGAGGTGCAAACTGAAGATGTTTAATGTGTTATAGCGTCAGTGACAAATTTCCCGGATCAGACTGATCACAAGGACATGCAAACCATTAGTCGGGAAACACGTATGATTCGGAAAAACGCACCAAGTGCATAAACAAAAGGGTCACTGAGCTGCACGTACTGCACGTGTAGCAGCACTATGAATGGTCTTAAAGTAATAACGTCATAACCTGTAGCCAGGGTTTTCAATGTAGCGCCCAGCACTATCACAAGGCTATGGGATCGGTTTCAACAGCATGGGTCAACACGTGATCGGCCAAGGTCGGGACGACCAAGAGAAACCATCCCCGCCCAAGATCGCTCCATACGATTGCGCCACCTTCGCGAAAGGACGACCACTTTAACCACGTCACAAATACCCGGACCGCGCAGAATCTCCGACCAAACCGTACGAAACCGTTTAAGAGCAGCAGGTCTACGAGCAAGACGTCCTGTTCGACGCGTCATATTGAGTCGACAACATCGTCAACAACGACTACATTGGTGTCGTCAACACAGGATATGGCCTCAACTGCGATGGAGAGATGTCTGGTTCAGCGACGAATCAAGGGGATGATTCTCCTCCGTCGAAGGGATGGAAGAGCACGGGGATGGAAGACGTCGGGAAGAACGTTACGCCGGAAACTGCGTACAGGAAGTGGACAGGTTTAGTGGGGGCAGCGTCATGACAGGACAGGTTTTGTCCATATCCAGGTCAATCCTATGGCTCAATGATACATCAACGAAATTCTCCTTCCACACGTCCTCCCAACTGCACGGCAACGGTGTATTCCAGCACGGATCGCAAGAGCCTGTCTAGACAACAACAACGTCGGTGTCTCCCCTGGCCCTCCAGATCTCCGGATTTGAACCCGCTGGAGCACATGTGGGATGAATTGGATAGACGGCTACGCCGACGTCAATTACAACCCAAGACGTTGCAGCAGTTGGCTTTTGCGTTGCAGGCCGAGTGGGCTACCATTCCCCAGGAAGTGATTCGCATACTCGTCTCTTCCGCTATCGATTCCAACGGGGGACATACGCGTTATTGATAGAAGCTGATCTTCATCCTAGGACTTTTCCTATGTACCGATAACTGAGATGACTACAATCACCAGGTATTCTCTCCACAACATTTTGGCTCAATACCTTGTACGGTCCCTCGCATAAATTATTTTCCTACCTCACACAAATCTGGCTTCGTTTTTTTCAGAGTATATTTAGAGACAATCAACCTCCATAATTAGTGCCTTAATCATGTTTAACTTTGCTATATTAGCATTTAAATGGGAGAATTTGTGTAGATTAGGGTAGTATTTTATATATTTTAAATGGATTTAATTGGTATTAATATTATCTAGTTTCTTAGATACCCCTACACAAACACCTTTGTGGTATGTCAGATCAATGTCACATACCTTTATCACAATAACAAGAGATATCTGCACAAAACAAATACAGTTTGCTAGAAGAAACGTGGATCCCTCAAGAAACATTCACAACCATATGATGGTTAATATCCCACAAAATGATAAACGCAAAGATCTGTAAGAATTATTTCGAAATTTGTAAAAAAGGAACGCTACCGTAAAAAAAATCAGCATTTTATACTGACAGATATTGTTAATGAAAACTTAATGTAATAAATATTATGGGCTTTAAATTTCCTAAATGGGTGACGTATATATATTCTGATTTATCTAACATGTAATAGACTAGTAAGTAACTCTCACACAAGTTAATCAATTAAAGGGTATTTATCTGTGTTATATCTAGCACATAGTTTGTACTCAGCTACATGTGTTTACATTTAAATTTAGTTGAAGAAATTGTAATTCTTCCTTTTTTCTCAACACCTTAAATCTGAACGAGCTTTGAATATTAATTAAATAATCATTATTAATCAATATGCCCCCTATCAATTTGGCAGTTCGTACAAAACCGAGACATCACCAGGCAAACCGGAAACTGATATTTTAAGCAACGATTCACGGGTCGAAGTACGATGGCACCAGTCAACCAAGTTACCGAGTCTGACCCCATCCATTAAGTCTCCTCTTACAACAAGCAGAGGTCTACCTGGCCTCACTGTGTTGCTAGTATATGTTTAGAAATACGGCTATACATCTCTTAGACATGGTGGATATGGCATTCCTTCATACTTTTATTGTTATTAATTCATATAAAATGTGTGTACTATTTGCTAACGCAGTCCATGAAAGTGCGGCGTTAAACAACATACAAACAACAACAAAAAACATCAAATAAATGAGTTTAGAATATGTGTTTCAAACATTGTAAAGAAAATGTCAAATTTGCACGTTGCCACGCTTAACTGAATACGTCAAAGAAGTTCATTGTTGGAATTACTTTAATCCGTTTTTCGCCAGTTTTCTTCATCTAATTTTAGTATCTTCTTTTAAAACTTAATAACTTGCAAATAAGAGATTAACAGCTGAGAATGAATCAGATGAATGGCTTGCCAAATTTACTTTTGAACAAAGGAATATATTCAGATCTATATCAGAGAGTGTCAATGGTCGTACAGTAGGAATAAGCGAGCCCTGCTGTAGCGCCTGTATTAATTTTACTATTACGCGGGTACAATCAGAGTTATCGTTCTTGTTTGAAGTAGATCTCGTGTTCATACGCCAATAATCAAACCTTCAATAGGGGCACGAGACTACATTCGGCTTGTCCAGGTATGGGACGAGTTTGTCACGAATGTTCTTGGGATTGCGGGTTTTGGGGAGTCGCTTAAGACGCCTCTATTTGCTGTGAAGAGTTGCGTCCCTTAGGCATGCAAGAAACCTTTGATCGTGGTTCTAATCGTGGTTCACCCTGATTATATTTCTAGGTTTGTCAGCCCCATACTGATGCTCGTGGGTTTCACCGAAGTGGTAAACGTCTAAGGCCTGCAGCATATTGGACTTTCCTCCTACGACAGTTCACAGGCCGTGACATAACTGGCATACTGTTTAAAGCGGCGTTAAAACCAACGTCAAAACACTCTCGATTTACTCATCCAGCTTAAATCAGACTTAGCCAGAACTGGGGAATACGTCATCAAAGCACTTTCTATTTGTCTTGATGAATTATTAAAGTGACTAAAATAATAGTTTATTGACACGACAACACAACATGCCATACTATTTGTTTATACTGACAGCAGCATTGAACGAGAACTGGTACCAGAATGATTAATTTCCATTAATTGAACGTTGAGTCGGGAATCGGGAATATTGATAAACACATGAACATTTGCTTATGCTTACAACGGTTCATGATTATAGAAATGATCTCGTCGCTTTTATATTCAAGAATTACAAAATTGTATCAATTCCTCAACATATACCAGCAAAATGGACTTAATCGATCTTCCTCACAAACACCACACCTTTAGCCCGTTTTAGATATGTATATCATCTTTGCTACGAAAAAAACGAAATGCCTCTGTGAATAACTAACAAGTTAAGTGTAATCCCTTACGAGAATCCCTCCCATAGAATATATTACTATATTGTCCTGGAAGATGTCGATGGTGTGTCTGAATCTTATATCAATTGTATCAAGCACTGTTGTAAGTCAGACTGATGGCAGGACTACACAGGCAACAACACTAAGTGTTTTATTAATTATTTATTTATTTTGCGTTGATTTACTTCGGTGTTGTGGTATTAATGTGATGTACATTTATCTTGCTACACTTCCATCAACGTGTGCAGCTGCTTCATGTACGCCTTAAGAAAGTGGATAATCATACCCCATTAAATCACCGCTGGCTACTGAATATGAGGTGTCGTCCTTGGAACGCATTCCCCAAATTTACTGGTGCCGGCTGAGCGCCAAAACATTTGGGATTTTCGTGCCGGGAGTGCATGCGTGCGGCGTGCCTGAGTGCGTCCGTACGTGCGTCCGTGCGTGCGTGTGAGT